>NC_064243.1:42142500-43392500 GCF_003254725.2 Canis lupus dingo | reverse complement strand
GAAACAAATAATGGGTATTTGTCGTTTCTAATGGCTGAGGAATATTCCATTTCATATACAGACCACATCTTCTTTACCCATTCATCTGTCAATGGACACCGAGGCTCCTTCCACAGTTTGGCTATTGTGGACATTGTTGCTATAAACATTGGGGTGCAGGTGCTTCACTGGATCTATATCTTTGGGGTAAATCCCCAGCAGTGCAAAGCCTGGGTCATAGAGCAGATCTATTTTTAACTCTTTGAGGAATCTCCACACAGTTTTCCAGAGTGGTTGTACCAGTTCACATTCCCATCAACAGTGCAAGAGGGTTCCCTTTTCTCCACATCCTCTCCAACATTTGTGGTTTCCTGTCTTGTTAATTTTCACCATTGTCACAGGTGTGAGGTGGTATCTCATTGTGGTTTCGATTTGTATTTCTCTGATGGCAAGTGATGCGGAACATTTTCTCATATGTTTGTTGGCCATGTCTGTGTCTTCTTTGGTGAAATTTCTGTTCATGTCTTTTGCCCATTTCATGATTGGATTGTTTGTTTCTTTGCTGTTGAGTTTAATAAGTTCTTTATAGATCTTGGATACTAGCCCTTTATCTGATAGGTCATTTGCAAATATCTTCTCCCATTCTGTAGGTTGTCTTTTAGTTTTGTTGACTGTTTCTTTTGCTGTGCAGAAGCTTTTTATCTTGATGAAGTCCCAATAGTTCATTTTTGCTTTTTTTTCCCTTGCCTTCATAGATGTATCTTGGAAGAAGTTGCTATGGCCAAGGTCAAAAAGGCTGTTGCCTATGCTCTCCTCTAGGATGAGATGGATTCTTGTCTCACATTTAGATCTTTCATCCATTTTGAGTTTATCTTTGTGTATGGCATAAGAGAATGGTCTAGTTTCATTCTTCTGTACGTGGCTGTCCAGTTTTCCCAGCACCATTTATTGAAGAGACTGTTCTTTTTCCAGTGGATAGTCTTTCCTGCTTTGTCGAATTTTAGTTGACCATAAAGTTGAGGGCCCATTTCTGGCTTCTCTATTCTGTTCCATTGGTCTCTGTGTCTGTTTTTGTGCCAGTACCACACTGTCTTGGTGATCACAGCTTTGTAGTACAACTTGAAATCTGGCATTGTGATTCCCCCAGCTCTTTTTTTTTTTTCAATATTCCCCTGGCTATTCGGGGTCTTTTCTGATTCCATACAAATCTTAAGATGATTTGTTCCAACTCTCTGAAGAAAGCCCAGAGATTTTGAAATGGATTTTGAAATGGATTGCATTAAACGTGTAAATTGTCCTGGGTAGCATTGACATTTTCACAATATTAATCCTTCCAATCCCTGAGCATGAATTTTTTTCCCATCTCTTTGTGTCTTCCTCAATTGCTTTCAGAAGTGTTCTGTAGTTTTTAGGGTATAGATCTTTTACCTCTTTGGTTAGGCTTATTCCTAGGTATCTTATGCTTTTGAGATTGACTCCTTAATTTCTCTTTCTTCAGTCTCATTGTTAGTGTATAGAAATGCCACTGACTTTTGGGCATTGATTTTGTATCCTGCCACATTGCCAAATTGCTGTATGAGTTCTAGCAATCTTGGGGTGGAGGCTTTTGGGTTTTCTATGTACAGTGTCATGTCATCTGTGAAGAGGGAGAGTTTGACTTCTTCTTTGCCAATTTGAATACCTTTTATTTCTTTTTGTTGTCTGGTTGGTGAGGCTAAGACTTCTAGTACTATGTTGAATAGGAGTGGTGAGAGTGGGCATCCCTGTTCCTAATCTTAGGGGAAAGGCTCCCAGTGTTTCCCCATTGAGAATGATATTTGCTGTGGGCTTTTTGTAGATGGCTTTTAAGATGCTGAGGAATGTTCATCCCATCCCTACACTCTGAAGAGTTTTGATCAGGAAAGGATGCTGTATTTTGTCAAATGCTTTCTCTGCATCTATTGAGAGCATCATATTGTTCTTGTTTGTTTGCTTGTTGACATGATCTATCATGTTGATTGCTTTACAAGTGTTGAACCAGCCTTGCATCCCAGGGATAAATCCCACTTGGCCATGGTGAATAATCTTCTTAATGTACTGTTGGATCGTATTGGCTAGTATCTTGTTAAGAATTTTTGCATCTGTGTTCATCAGGGATATTGGTCTATAATTCTCCTTTTTGGTGGGGTGAGTTTGGAAGTATTCCATCCCTTTCCGTCTTTCAGAACAGCTTTAGTAGTAGGTATTGTTTCTTCTTTAAACGTTTGATAGAATTCCCCTGGGAAGCATCTGGCCCTGGACTTTTGTGTCTTGGGAGGTTTTTGATGACTGCTTCAATTTCCTCCCTGATTATCGGCCTGGTCAGGTTTTCTATTTCTTCCTGTTCCAGGTTTGGTAGTTTGTAGTTTTCCAGAAATGAGTCCATTTATTCTAGATTGCCTAATTTATTGGCATATAGCTGCTAATAATATGTTTTTAAAATTGTTTATATTTCCTTGGTTTTGGTTGATCTCTCCTTTTTCATTCGTGATTTTATTAATTTGAGTCTTTTCTCTCTTCTTTTTAATAAGGCTGGCTAATGGTTTATCTATCTTATTAATTCTTTCAAAGAACCAATTCCTGGTTTTGTTGGTCTGTTCTACAGTTCTTCTGGTCTCTATTTCATTGAGTTCTGCTTGAATCTGTATTAACTCTCTTCTTCTGCTTGGTGTAGATTTTATTTGCTGTTCTTTCTCCTCCAGTTCCTTTAGGTGCGAGGTTAGCTTGTGTATGTGTTGTTGTTTTTTTTTCCAATTTTTTGAGGGATGCTTGTATTGCAATGTATTTCCCTTTTAGGACTGCTTTTGCTGTCTCCCAAGGATTTTGAATGGTTGTATCTTCAAATTAACCCATGTTGGACTAGGATAGGCCTCTTCAAGTTTGCATCCAAGATTTTCTGACCTTTTCTAAGAGGTCTTTGATAGTTTTCTTAGTGTCAGATGTGATAATATGTTCTAGGTTCATCTTATTTATTTCCTGCCTTAAATATTAAGTCAGCCATTTATCAAAAAAGAACTTTCTATTTTATAAAAAATGAAGGCCAAATTCTGGACACTATGGGTATGCACATCTTCTTGGCAAGTTATAATTTCTAGGCCTTTTCAGTGAACAGTGCCGATAAATAGGATTCTTTTGTTTTTTCCAAAAGATAAAACATCTCATATATTCAGCAACGCATCATAGACAACAGAGTACAACTAATTCTCTGATCTAGAAAATCTCAAAAAATAGTAAGCTGCTATAATTAATAAATGACTTTTTAAAAAGTCTTCAGAATACAAATAAATGTTGGAAAATTAATTGCATTTTTTAAAACAATGATAAATTAAATATTGAAATTAATAAAACATAGCCATATGTAATAGCATAAAAATATGACATACTTTTGGATAAATTTAACAATGTTTATGTGAGACTTCTTACTGAAAACCATGAAATATTGATGAGAGAAATAAAGAAGGTATAAATGAATGGAAATATGCACCATGTTCATGGATTGGAAGACTCAATAGTTTTAAAATATCAATTCTCTCCTAACTGATTCATAAATGTAATATAATCCCAATCAAAACCTCAGCTTTTTTTTCATAGAAATTGAAAAATCAATACTCTAATTTGCATAAAAGCATAAACAAATTTGATTAATCAAAACAATTTTGGGAAAAAAGAAGAATCTTAGAAAACTCACACTACTGCATTTGAGGATTTTCTATAAAGCTGAAAAATCAAGAGAGTGTGGTTTCTCTGTAAGCATAGACAAAATAGAATATCTGATAGGGACATCATCTTAAGGATACCAGAAGAGCTAAAAGAGCACATGGCAGGTCATCTACCATAGAAAATGATCGGGTTTAAGTACGCACAAGTGTCTGTTAAGACTTCCTGGAAGAACCCAAATTTAAGCTGAGATCAGAATACAGCAATTCAAGAGAAGAAGTGGGAGAATGAGGGCATTCCAGGTGGAGGAAACCATATAGGTCACACCCAGCAGTGAAAGAGCACACCTGATTAAACAACAGAACTAAGATCATAAAAACTAGAAGACAGAAGAATGATTTGGTTCAAGGGAAACAATTGGTATGTTGTCACAGAAACAGTAAGAGAAGGGAATCCCTGGGTAGCTCAGTGGTTTAGCACCTGCCTTCGGTGCCGGCTTGATCCTGGAGTCCCGGGATCGAGTCCAACGTGGGGCTCCCTGCGTGGAGCTTGCTTCTCCCTCTGCCTGTGTCTCTGCCTCTCTCTCTCTCTCTCTCTCTGTGTGTGTGTGTGTGTGTGTCTCATGAATGGATGAATGAAGTCTTAAAAAAAAAAGGAAAAGAAAAAAAAATAGAGAAGATGGTGACTTAGATCCCATTGTGATGGTAGGGATGTACCTTGAAATGATAACTTGCTGGATCAACTGGCAGAGAGTTAGAAAAGGGAGAGACTCTCTGTGGAATTCAAAATGACAGTGTCTAATCATCAGTTGGATAAGAGTGTCTATCAGAAAAGAGATTTTGAAGTATAGATTTGAGAATAAGTGTGAGTATAAATGGTCATTGAAGCCACGAGAATGGATGCAATGGCTCCAAAGAAGGAAGAGAATAGAAGGCACACAACAGCAAATCCATTCAGCAAAGCAGAGTTTAAGTTGATATACTCTTCAAAGCAATTTGGCACATACATATTACAATTTAAAATGTACATATCACATAACCTGAAACACCGCTATCCACTTCCACCCCGGTGCAAAAACCTCCTACCTATATAAAGGAGGCACACTGACCTTTTTGTTATAGAGTAATAATAAATCACTATAAGTGTTTCAACAGGGAAATGGAAAAATTGAATAAACAAACTGATTTACACACTATGGAATACCAAACAGCAGTATAAAAAGTGAAGTAGACCTATATGTACAGCCATGGAGAGCTTCCTCAAGACATCTTTAAAAAAAAAAGTTTTATTTATTTGAGAAAGAGAGGGAGCACAAGCAAGGGGAGAGGAAGAGGGAGAAGCAGACACTCCATCAAGTGGGGAGCCTGACAAGGGGATTGGACACCTAATTCACAAGTCATATCCCAAAATCTTTAACTTAATCCCACCTGCAGAGACCCTTTTTCCAACTAAGGTCATATTTACAGGTTCTGGGGGTTAAGATGTGGGGACATATTTTTCTTGGGGGCCACAATTCAAACCTTTACACACTTACTTTTTTTCTTTTGATAAAGACCTACTTTTTCTTATTTTTTATGTCTTAAGATGATATAACTTTAGACATTAAGGGAAACACACGTAGAAATAAAATAGAAAATGCACCAAATGGTGCAGAATTGCTAGGAACGTGCAGTGTTTGAAAAACTCAGTGTCCGAGGATGAGTAAGAAAATGGAAGAAGAGGAAGAATTCTTGAAGAAACAAACTCTTGTCATACATTTTTTATATAGGAAGAGGCTGGTTATGGTGATTGGAAAAGGAAGCCAATTAGGAGAAGGGCCTCATTTATAAAAAATCTTTACATAGTTTATGTTTGCCGTGTATAAACAGAGTCTGTTGGATCTGATCTGATAACCATCTTAAAAATTCAAAAAGCAATGTTGCAATCTTGTGACTTAAAATATCCTTTGTCTTCTAGGCATAAGATAGGGAGTCAAAGAGAAAACTGTGACCAAGTCCTGCTTTTGGTAACGCTACATGGAGCATTATTTCCTTACCACACACTGATTAACCCATGCCAAACGCATTGCAGCAAATAACCCCAAATGACCTTGGAAGCAAGTGTGTACAAGAACGATTGGATTTCAGGAACAAGTTTATTAGTTACATGAAGCAGTCAAGTCTCTGATGGATTCCATCCTGCAGTTTTGGTTTGTTTCATTTTTTCATTTTAAAATAAACTGTGAGACCCTCCTTGGCTAAATTCAGGTATCAGAAGGGCAAGTGGAAAAAGGAGTACAAATCTGTTACCCTGACAGCTGTTTCAAAGGAATTAATAGATCAAAACTGCTGTTCCATCAGGTCAATAACAAAATGCTCTCCTTAGGGGTCTGAAAAGGCAAAGGGAAGAAGAAAATCTGTTCTGTTCGGTCTATCTCTAGAAACAAGACACTGAGGGAGGAGAGAATCCAATACACCCCTTCACTCAACCTTTTTTCTGTCCTTAAGGATCTGCTCACTAATCCCACAAGGTGTTCTATGGCACAAAACAACACAATAGGGAAGACACTTTCACAAGTCATCTGCTGAATTTCCTCCAAGAAATTGCAGAAGTCAATGAAAGCTTTTCTCCTTTAACACCTCCTCCTATGTAGTGAATATATATATATTAGAGAGAGAGAGAGAGAGAGAAATATATATATATTCGAATTATTAGCGCCACCTTCAGCCCAGGGGTGGTCCTGGAGTCCTGGGATCGAGCCCCACATCGGGCTCCCTGCAGGGAGCCTGCTTCTCCCTATGCCTGTGTCTCTGCCTCTCTTTGTGTCTCTCATGAATAAATAAATAAAATCTTTAAAAAAAATTTTTTCCCCTTATTGTTGACATTAACTTTGATCAGTTCATTAAGGTGGTGTCTTTCAAATTTCTCCCTTGTAAAGCCACTATTTTTCTGTTGTAATTAATACGTTTCTTGTGGGAACACACTTTAAGACTGTGCAAATTTCCATTTTCCATGATACCATTGACTTCTCACTTATTATCTACTGATTATTCTTCCTAAAAAATATTACTAGAATTCTTGGCAAATAGTGATTTCCTAATACCGTCATTTCTTGTAGAGTTTTAGTTGGGATCCTTCTGTAGAAAAGAACTTGCCCCTTAAATTATTCCAGTCATTTGTTTGTGTTGGTATAAATGTACTATTTTCTTATATTCAGTGGGTTGTAGTTTTTTGCTATAATTAATTTTTTGGTTGAAGTATAAATTGTCCTGTATTCAAAATGGTCCTCGTGTCTTTTGACATACCCTCATTTTTTGAGATTTCCTTATTTTTTTTAAACAAGCTATTCCAGGTCCATCTTATACTTTTCCTCAGTATATTAAGTTCCTAGAGCTGCTGTAACAAAGTACCATAGGTTCTGTGGCTTAAACGACAGAAATGTATTGTCTCATGCTTCTAGAGGTTAAAACTCCAAAATCAAGGTGTCAGCATGGCAGTTCCTTCTGGGACTTTAAGGGAGAATCTGGTTCCAGGCCTTGATCCTTGGCTGGTAGAGGTCCATCTCCCACTCCTAGCCCATGTCTCTTCACTTCATTTTGCCTCTACACGTCTCTGTATTTTCACATAATATTCTCCCTTTTTATAATGACACCAGTCATATTGCATTATGGCCCACCCTAATGACCTCATTTTAACTAATTACACTGCAATGGCCTTATTTCCAAATAGGGTGACTTTCTGAGGTGGTGGGGGTTGGGACTTCAACATACAAAATTTGAAATGACATAATTCAATTAATTGCACTGTGTGGGCCCTAGAATCAGCGATTTCTCCAAGGACTTCTGGCTCCTTTTATAGGAAATTAGTTTTTAGAAACCAGTATGTATTGCTGGATGGTCCCTCTAATTTGGGGACATTATAGGTACTTGGCTTTCCCCCCACCCCGTGATATGGACATAGCTAAGAAATACATATGCCAACACATCTGCTTCTACTTTCATAGCTACATCTGGACCTAGATATAGATATTAGTGCAATCATATACAAATTGAGTTTACACTGAAACCTATGATTCTAATCCAATGTCACAGAATTTATTATAACCTTCTTTCTTTCCTTAATGTAAAACTCTCTCTAATAGCTAGAAATCCGGGTCTCCTTTTCCATAGAATATTTATTTATTTGCTCAGGCCATAAATATCTGCTTTAGAATTGATAAACTAAGCCACTGTGGAAAACAAGCATTGTGAGTTTTTAGTCCAGCCTGTAAGGAACTCGGAGGCGCTAACACTGAATTGAGAGGATATGGAGTAACTCTCATGTTGGTGAAAGTGAAAAATGGTACAGCACTTTGGAAGACAGTTTGATGATTTCTTACAAAACTAAACATTCTCTATCCATGTGATACAGCTCCAGTAAAGCTTGTGGTATTTACACAAAGGAGTTAAAAATGTTCATACAAGAACCTCACAGAAATGGTCATGGCAATTTTATTCATAACTGTCAAAACATGAAAGTAACCAAAATGACCATCAGCAGGTGAATGGGTAAAAACAAAACAAAACAACAAAAAACTGCAGTACATGCAGAATATGGAATATTATTCAGCACCAAAGAGAAATGAGCTGTGAAACCATGAGAAGACACAGAGGAAACCTAAATGCTTATTACCAAATGGAAAGAGCCAATCTGAAAAGGCTGCATATTGTATGATTCCAACTATGTGATATTTTAGAAAAGAAAAAAAATGGAGATAGTGAAAAAAGTCAGCAGTGGCCAGGGGTTGGTGGGAAGGGAGTGATGAATAGACAGAGGACCTTTAGGGCATAAAAATCTTCTGTATTCTGCTCAAAGGGGAGTCTGCTTGTGCCACTCCAAAACAAAACCCTCCAGCTTCCCCTGGCCAGGGAAGATGGTCTTTGAGACATTATTCCTCCATCTTCCCAAGTTGATAGCTTCCTAAGTGAAACAACCTTTCCTGCTCCATTCTCACATGGCTCTCAAGTATTGCTTTTTGAGCAGTGAGCAACCAAACCTAAGTTAAGAAATGGTTCTCTGTTCAGTTTCACCTGTTGTCAGCATCTCATCTGCTCTCAACTACTCTAGCATGCACTTCACACCCTAGGAAATGGTGCTCTCCATTGCTGAATACTTTTTCTCTATCCCTACCACAACAAATTCTTATTCATCCTTCAGTGATAAGCTCTGCTCCGAAATCCTGCCAGATTTTCTGAAGTAGACCTAGCACTTTCTTGTAGCATGCTCCTCAAATATATGCCGTGGTCTTCTGGACAAAGATTCACACTATATTATCTCACTAGCTATGAATTTTCCCAGGGCAGAGATCGAGGACTGTTCTCATAATAGGATATCGGTAAGGGTGTTTTGAATCGATCAAAGAACTACATTTTTCAGTAAAGCTTTGCAAAACTTCTTTTATTTTGCTGGGAGCAAGATTAAGGCACTAGCACAGGTCATATAATTGATGTTAAAATCTTGAGGTGTTTTTGAAAATGACAAATGATTCATGCTTTTATCTTAGAAAGTATTCAATTTTGAGAAAGCCACATACTTATATATTTTGAAGTAGCTCTTGATTTTTATAATTTTGCAGGGATTTAGAAGGGGAGATATGTACTCTACATAATTTCAATGGGAACAGATTATCTACAGGTAATTGAGGGGTCTTTGTTCCACAGAAAGGATAAATTGTCACCAAGATCCACAGAATTTGAAGTTATCTTTGTAAAGGCAACAAATCTATGTATATACTTTAGAAATCAGTGATTTCTAGGGCAGCTTAGATTAATGGTAAATGACACAAAAAGAAAAAAAAAAAACTTTCAGGAGAGAAGGAAGCAGGTTTCTGAGTGACAGGGTCGCCTGTGTGAAGGAGTTTTGTGTTTAATGTTTTTGCACCTGTAATATCTTGGTTTTATGAAGGAAAAATAGCATGATTAATCGCTTCTGGTAAGTTCCAAAGTCATACGTTCAAGGGAGGGGATAATGAGGGTCAGGAATATTCCAAAAATAGAAGAGTTCATTTTCCTTATTGCAAGGAAACAGAAAATATTGTTTTTACTAGTGTAAAATATTTAGAGTGTCTGTAGATAAGATTTTAGCTTCTTAATATATAACCGCATGTATATGCCTGATTATGGTACTAGCAAAGGTAATGTAAAGGCTTGTCTTTAAATCACTCCTAGTGACTTCCTTGCATAATAACCATGGTTGCACGGTATTTAAAAAACAAAATTGCTACTAATATAATATTAATAATATATATTTTTTTTCTATTGCTACTGTAACAAATTACCACAAGCCTAGAACAGCACAAATTCATTATCTTCCAGTGCTGGAGGTCAAAAGTATGGAATGTTTCCTCACTGAGCCTAAATCAAAACATTGACAGCCACATTCTTTCTAGAAGAAAGAATGCCTCCATGCCTTTCCCACCTCTCAAGGTCACCTGCATTCATTCCTTGGCTCTGGGCCATTGCCTCCCTCTTCAGAGCCTGGACTGCACCATCCTGACCTGTTTCTGGCAACACATCTGGCTTCTCTCCCTCCTCTGCCTCCCTTTACCCACCTTTTAAGTACTGCTTTGACAACATTGGGCCCACAGAGATAATCCAAAATAATCTCTACCTTTCAAGTTCAGCTGCACTCCATCTTCATATTTTATTCTTCTTGCCATATAACATGAACATGTTCATAGGTGATGGGGATTGGGATGTAGACATCTTTGCCAGGGACAGCATTCTGCCTACCATATATTTACACATAGACGTAGCTATTTTTAGGTTTTTTAGAGAAAATTGAGGTAGGAACTATGGTTTTAGGACAAGAAAATAAGAAAGCAAGCAAATATGAGACTCCAATATTAAACATAGGAGGTCATTTGCTCTATAAGTTCATTAATAATAGCAGATCTGCAGTTTTTGCAGTTAGAAAGCATGTAGCTACTATGGCAATAAATAAAATGCAAATCCATTTAACAGCATAACTGAATTCCCTAGTGGCTTTTTTCCTTCACATATTTTATTCAATCATTATTTTAAAATATTATCATGATCCTTTTGGAGAGTCTATAAAGTTGATGACAAAAAGGAGTTACTTGTATTTAAAGTATTGGGAAGTAATACCTTCATTTTTTAAATTGCCACTAATTGCTAAGGCAGAAAATACTAGAAAGCCAACCTTCTAAGGGTGGCCAGTGAATAGAGAATACAATAGACATCATTTAATCCACTGTTTTGATATACTTCAGATAAATGGATGATGTAGCAAGCATGCAGCTTATGTACAGAGATGCCAAAGACCACCTCCATGAGTTCAAATCCCTGCCTCTTTTCTTGCTATTGATCTAGGTCAAGTTACTCAAATTAATTCCATCTTCCTTACTATAAAATACATAAAATATTACTACTACCATAAAGTTAGTGTGAAAATTTAATTAGGGAAAGTTTATAACATATTAGCACATTATCTGGCATTTGACAAGTCCTCAATAAATGGTAGCTATTACTCTTATTACAAAAGCATCCAGAATGGTACTCAGATGTAAACAGCCAATGAGAGAAATCCATGATTTTCAGAGATAAGGTTCCTTTGTCTGGGCAAAGTTTTGAATATCAGTGAGGACATCAAGCCTCTATTATATGCAGAATAAAGGAGTACTGAATCAAACAAATAACTATTTACTGGGAAAAATGAATTCTGGATATAAATGAAAGAAGTATACCAGAAATATACTTTTAGTATCATACTGAAAACCTATGGAATGACAACACAAAATTAAGTCTAATTTTTCTGGCAGGGAAAAAAAAAGACTTAAAAAAAACTGAATCCCTCTATTATTAAAATAAAAAGAAAAAATATAAGTACACCAGAAAGAGATGTTAGGATATGCATGTTCAAATGAATAATTTTCAAGAAAAAGGATGGTTTTTTAAAACTACATATGTAAATGTAAAATTTTACATTATGTGCCTCATCAGAAAGCTCATAAACTCAATCAAAACTCAGCAAACTGGCCAAGGCAAAGTAGTCTCTGAATGAAAAAGAAATACTTGCTTTATGACACTTTTAGAGAATAACCATGAAAGGCCCATGCAATTTCATCAGAAGTAAAGAAGAGGAATGCCTGGGTGGCTCAGCGGTTGAGCGTCTGCCTTTGGCTCAGGGCATGATCCCAGGGTCCTGGGATTGAGTCCCACATAGAGCTCCTCACAGGGAGCCTGCTTCTCCCTCTGCTTATGTCTCTGCCTCTATCTCTCTCTCTCTCTCTCTCTCTCTCTGTGTGTCTCTCATGAGTAAATAAATAAAATCTTAAAAAAAAAAAAGTAAAGAAGAAATTGCAGAGGACATTGCATGCTATGGAAGCTCCAAAGGCCGGTTGGGGGGCGGGGGGAGGATTGTTTTTCTTTCTGTATGAGGCTGGAAATCAGGCCATCAATAAAGGACCTGATTAACATGGCACAAAAGGAAATGACACAAAAACAACCATAATCTAATTATTTGCTTTGGATTTTACTGAGGAAGCTTGTAAGAAAATTCCCATTATGAAATTTTCTCTGAAGGAATGTCACGTTTGAAACAGAATAATTGCTCAGAATGTTGTCAAAGGGGGTTATCTGAAAAACTAAATGCAAATAATTATGAAGATTGCATGGCATATGTGAAAAAGTTTTTAAAGGCAGACAGCAGTGAAATTATGAAATTGAAAAATCAGTACTGTGGCTGTAACTCTTCTACAAGAATTCCAAAAATACCCTAGATATAACGCCTGAGTCCTCTAAATATGGCAAGACTTTAGAACTAAAATGTCATAAGCAGTAAATTCTTAGCCAAGGGACCACTGTAGAAAAAAAAAAAAAAGTATAGAAGAAAATGTTAACAGAGTTTTGCAATGGACCTGAGGCATTTGACAAAGTTCCGGACCACTGGTTTCTTTATCATGAAAGGCAGTTAAAGTCCATTATTCTCCAGCTTTATTTGCTAAGTTAACTTTTACCTGTGAAAAAAGAAACACTTTGGGACAGAAGAGGATGACTTAGAAAGCAGGGATCAGAGCACTCATAATCATATTTAATGTTTTCATAAGCTATATGGAATAAAAGAATAGTTCAACAAACTATGGAGCCAGTTTTATTTTTCAAACAGTTGAGTGCTTATGAAATCCCAGACACAGCAAAAAGTGCTGAGGTCAGAGAAGTGGGTGAGTCATGGTGTTTTCCTTAAGTAATTCACCCTGCCCTGGGAGATATGACCTCAAATTGATGATTGGTGTAAGTGCAAACAATAGGAATGTACAGAAGGAGTTACAGGTGTTCACATCCTCAGGATTTGTGGATCTCACTAGCTCTTTCCAACGGAAACATCCCAAACCTATGAGGACAAGCAGAAAGCCAGAACCCTAGAGACTGTTTAACTTAGCACTGAATGGCAAATAACATCAACTTTAAAGTAAACAGATGCATGAAAAGCTGGTCTCCAGCCTCCTTAGATGGCATGATTTATACTCGGTCATGGCCTCTAAGAGTCCAAGAATACCACGTCTCCATCTGTACCAAATATACTTAATGTGATGCTTGTCTCTGGAACTTGCGAGAAGTGGAATGATGCATAAAGACCATCGAAGCACTATTTAGAGACTCCACACAGAAAGACTGTTGTAGTGACTTTTACCAGAACATAACAGCATTCCTTCAGACTTCGGAGAGAGAAAGGTTGCTTGTTTCTGCCTTCTTCACAACAACTGCTATACTGCAACTGTAACAGATGGTTTGCAGATTAAACATGATGTTTTGTGTTGAAGCACCAAAGTTTTGGTGAACAAATTCATTAAAGACATCCTAAAGCATTACATAATTCAGTCTGAGACTCACCACTGTCTTCTAAATTCTTCTCCTTCTAGATATATTTAAAATATTTCAAATGTATTATCTCTTTTTCTAGTTACTATAGTCTTTAGTGATTCCTTAAAATTTTTATCCCATACTCATTTCTTGGATAGCAACTGTTTTCTAAGGACAATTTTTAAAATGATATCAAATATGTTTCTGGTAATTTTGTTCCATCCAATCTTTCTTCAAATTCTTTTGATGTATCCCATGAATCACCCTCTACTTGAATAAATTCTACCCCTAATACAGTGACAAATATATTAAAATGTGTTATCATTCCCTTTCACCATTACCATCAATAAAATGAGTTTATTTTATGAACAAATTGAGAAATGACTTAATTATGGTGTCAGTGGGATGCTTTCTTTGCTTTCCCTATAAATGGATCAGTCTCATCAATAGTCACTGAAGGCCCATGACCTGCTTAGAATCTTGCTAGATTCTGGGATAAGATGCCAGTAGCTACCCCAAAACACACCTCTAGCTGAATGTAGGCATCAAAAAAAGCATAGCCGTAAGTTTTATTCTTTAGTTACTTTAAAATAGACAGTAAGTTTTAAGACATTTTGTAGCTTATTTTGCCCCACTGAGTATTTAGTAGTTCCCAATCGTGGTGGCATTTTGTTTACTCTCCTTGCTTCTGGGAAATAGATTTTATACTATTTTATTTTATTTTGCAAAATGGGTTATTTACCATAATAAGCACAAATATACCAATTGGCAGCTAATTTTGAAAGGACAGATAGTAATGGATCCAAAATTAAGTTTGTAGGATAATAATGCATTTTGCAAGCAAAGAAACAAAAAGCAGTTCTTTCTGTAAAGCATTTGTTCTTAATTGCTACAGGTCTCAATACTACTAAAAAAGCTATCAAAGGAAAATCTGCTTATTTCAGGTACTAATTTTTTTAAAGGGTATTCACACTATCAATTAGCAGTTACATTATTTCTCAAATGTTTTTATAATATCTCAAATATTCTGGAATCTGTCCAAATAATATAAACAGACTGACAATTAGTCTGTGAGCCCAATGAAGAAATTAAACAAACCTTATTTTTTCTGGCATGGAAAGAACAGTTTTCACTAAAAAGTTTCATTTGGTAAAGCAGCATTCTCTGTTTATGAAAACCACAGGCTCTACATTTTTTGTTGCTTTCTTTGCATTCTGTAAATATATCTACAGCCTGCTACCCTTAGGTAGGATATGAATAGGAAAGTCTATTTATTCAGTCAACTCATATTTTTATCCCATCCTATGCCTATCAGATAATTACCAAGACAATAAAACAAATGACCAAAATTTCCGCATGCATATGGTTTACATTTAGTAGAAGGAAAATATAGGTCTATCAAAAATGTCAACATCCAAGATGTCAAGTGGGTTGTGAAATACTCCAGTCCAAAACTTCAAAGAGTGGGTCAGGATGGAAATGTGAACTTGGGAATCAACTGCACAAGTATTTAAAGGTTTTAAGATTTAAAGTATTTAAAGCCATGAGGCTGGGTATCATCTTGGGGATTCATGTCATCAGTAAAGCTGTAAGAACCAAAACTGAGCCCAAGGAAGTTCAGATATGTAAAGACTAGGGAATGATGAAGAGTCTAAGAGAAGTAATCAGTGAGATCAGTAGGAAAATACCACTGTAGTGTTCCGAAGGCAGAGAAAACACTCTTTCAAAGAGGTATCCATGATCAGCAGTGTCAAAGTGAGGTGTTGACCAAGAATTAACCATTGAATTTAGGAATACAAAGGTCATTTTGACCCTGACAAGAGAAATTCCAGGGAAGCGATGGTAGAATGAGTAAGAGGAGAATTAGAATGCAGGAACTATAGCAAACCATCTATGTTTACAGTCTAGATATAAAAAGAGCAAAGAAATGGAATACTGGCAGAAGGGAGATGTGGGGTAGGATAGGTGGGTTGTTTGGTTTTGTTTCTTTGTTTTTAAGAGGGAGATAAATTTCATGTGTTCCTATGCCAATGCTGATGATCCAAATGAGAGAGAAAACCTGGTGATATAAGACAAAGAGGTAAATTTTCTTTTCTGATGTCACTGATAAGCCAGGGAGGATGGGATCTTGTTTACATGTAGAGTGTTTACCTTTAGTTAGGAACAAAGCATAATTCATCTAGAATAATAGAAATGAAGACATTGCATGAGCTCAAATGGGTGTCTGTGTGGTTGGAATTGTGTGCTCCCCCCAAAATATGTTGAATCCTTAAGTCACCAGAACCTGTCAATGTAAATTCATTTGGAAATAGGACCTTGGCAGATGTAATTAAGTTCAAATTAATTCATACTGGATTAGAGTGGCCCTCATCCAGTGTCTAGCGGCCTTATAAGAAGATAGAAATTGGAACACAAAGCCATAGCCACACAGGAAGACCACAAGAGACAACAGAGGCAGAAATTGGTGCTAGGGATGCTAGCAACACCAGAAGCTAGAAAGAGGCAAGGACTCTCCTGCAGGAACTTCAGGGACCACATCATCTTACTGACACCTTGATTTTGAACTTTCAGCCTTCAGAATAGTGAGAGAATAAATTCTGGTTGTTTGAAGGCACCGAGTTTGGAGCATTTCCATATGGCAGCCACAGGAAAGTAAAACAGTGGCATACACAATGGTAGTTCTCCTTTGATTGCTTCCTCTCTGAGTCACAAGGCATGATGAACTATTTTTACATTTATCAAAGCTTCTGATATGTTTGTTTTTTACAAATGTCTATAATGTCGAAGTTTTTTTTTAGTTCATTAATAATGGAAACAATAGGAAAGACAAAAGATTTGGGTAAAAGAATGTTTCAGAAACATCATCAAACAGGAAAGAAATGCTTGAATGAGATACTAAATTATATTTTCAAAAATTGGCTACATTTCTACAGAGTAATAAAGCCATAATACCTTTCGAAGTTTTCTCTACCATGCTATAAAACCATAACAATGTTCACATTTCTCTGCCTTAATCTCTACCCCTAATGATGGCAAATCACCAACATCTCTATCCATTGCGTGTTATTCAAAAATTCTGTGCTACACATTTCATTTCCAAAGATCCTCTGAGGAGGTATGATGTCTGAGTTGGAAAATCTGTTTTTACAGGTTAATTTAGAAAATGCCCTAGAATGATATCAAAATTACAAGCAATTGGCCTTCTTGCTTCTTTCAAATCTGGATAATTTGGGATAATTTTTCCTAATTGTGCTGTAACTGAGATTTATATCCAGACTCTATGACATCAGAGTAGATACTATTATTTTATTGACTACTTCAAACACTGATAAGTGTAAACTATAAAACAAACATTCAACAGATTATAAATGAGCTTACTTTCAGGCAGCCTGGGTGGCTCAGCGGTTTAGCACTGCCTTCAGCCCAGGGCATGATCCTGGAGACCTGGGATCAAGCCCCGTGTCAGGCTCCCTGCATGGAGCCTGCTTCTCCCTCTGCCTGTGTCTCTGCCTCTCTTTTTCTCTGTGTCTCTCATGAATAAATAAATAAAATCTTAAAAAAAAATGAGTTCACTTTCATCTGATAATGAACTATAACATACCAATTAAAGGAAACAAAATTATTTTTTAAAGACCAATTAGTTTTCTATGTCTAGAAAAATTTTCTTTTGATTTGGTTACAATATCAGATTTTTACATTTATAGTAGGCTAATCCATTGACCCTGCTACTTAAATTGTCATACATCTTGAATTTTCATAAATTCTCCTTCTGTTTTCTTCTTCCCAATAAGCCTATAATTAGCTTGATGTAAAAATTTCCTCAGAAAGGACTGTGTAGTGACCACATTCCAGAAGAGATCAGTTAATTTACTAGTCACTGACCTCACTGACTTTATATATTGTAACATTTTAAGATATTCTATCATTTCTAGTGCTTCTAATTAATCCCTCTCTTGATGAGAATGATACCCCAACTTGACTATTTAAGTAGGCCAATTATTATACTATTTGAGCAGTTTAAGACTTGATTTATTTAATATACTAATAACTCATAGATATAATAACACCCATATAATAAGCATTTTAGTCCTAGGAATAGAAATGGCTGTATTTATGTTCTACAATTAAGCATGTGTTAATGCTTAATTTTTTATCTTAGATGGGCACCAACTGCCAGTAAGCTGAAAACATCACCTCTTCTAAGTAAGCGCCTGAGACATTCACTATATTGAGTCAAGAAAAACAGTAATTTAAAAGCAACTAGGTCAATAAAAAGTGTCAAAATCTCTTGAACTGCACTGTCATCATGTCTTGGGGGTCTTTTTAAACTCAGTGAAATCAATGAAGAGAATCATAATTTGGGTTTTTTTTTAAGATTTTATTTATTTATTTATTTTTGAGAGACAGAGAGAGAAAGAGAGGCAGAGACACAGATAGAGGGAGAAGCAGACTCCACGCAGGGAGTCCGATGTGGGATTCTATCCCTGGTCTCCAGGGTCACGTCCCGGGTCAAAGGTGGCACCAAACCACTGAGCCACCAGGCTGCCCAGTTTGGTTATTTTAAATTTACTTTTTACAATTCAGCATGAGTAGTTTTTAAAATGGATTTCACTTATTTTAATTTTTGGAACAAGCTTTACATTCTACGGTCTTGGCTTGCTGGCTAATCATTTAAAGAATGATTGACTCATCCTAGGTGGACCAGTTTATACATTTGGCAATAAAATATTATTGTTGCTTTTTTGGGTGCTTAAAAACTTATTATTAGACTGTTTATATGCTCTTTATAGACATTAATCAATCATATGAAAAATTTACTTATTCAGACCCTAGAGCTTTGAGGCAGTTCATAATTTGGACTATCATGGAGAAAAATTCATAATAGAATTTTAAACTATAATACTCATCATAATACCTCCTTCAACCCCTGACTAATTCTTACTATGATAGTTATTTGCAGCCATGATTATCTAGATGGCAAAAACAAAAGGATTTTGCTAGTTTAACATATTTTCCATCTAAAGTTAAAAGCAGCTAAAGAATATCACCCAAATATATTGCAAATTATTGGATACAGTTCAACTGTGGGTATTGTGCATCTCTATATTTCAGTTAATAAAACATGGACAAAATACATGTCTTATACACCTATAGAGATTAAGTAATAAAAGTCATTTAATATTTAAATAAATACATTTATTTCTCTGAATAACAAATTCTGAACACTCAATTACTTTTTCTAGCATGGAGAGTCAAACTTATGGGGGTTAGCATTCAACCAGTGGCTTCGTTAGAAAGAAATCCTTCATGGAATATTCCTAGATTCAGAATATTTTAGGTTGCATAGAGCTTTCTCAACACCTCTGAACAAGAGCCAGGCAAAATTATGACAACATCGTAGAGGTGAAATTAAGATTTTAGATGAGGATCATCACCATGATGCCATTTTGAAAACTTCTTCACTAATATTAATAAATATATTTTTCTTTCAATATACTCTCTAGTCATCATTAACCTAGATTAAGCATCAAATGCTGCTTTTAAATAATTTGGCAAAATCCTTACTTTTTTCACATTAAATCCTTAATTTTGCTCTACCTGATATAAAGTAATAATTTTTTAGATCAAAGAAAAAACTTTTTGTGGAATAAATATGAGGAAATGTCAATTTTAACACTTCTCATGTTTATAGAACAACTTGGATTTTTATATTACCTTAAATATAAACAAAATAAAATTATAAAAGTGATATATTTGAGATTTCAGTAGAAAGAAAAACAGTGAACATCAAAGGAATATCATTAAATAAATGATAAGTAAATTAGAAAAAGCAAGAAACAAAGTGGAAAATAAAACACTGGATAACAGTAATACATGAATTAATTTAAAAAGATGTAGACAAAAGTTAAAGCACTTATAGAGAAGGTCATAGATATTCAGTTAGATCAACATAAAAAAGTAGGGTTGATTATAAAATTTTATAAGTATATCTTATAAAATATGCAATCCTAAAGAACTCAAAATACGGAACAGAAAATACATTACAAAATATAACAATAAAAATATTTTGCAACAAAAAAGAACTATATCTGCAGACCAAAAGAGGCTTCAAGTTTGAGAAAATGACACAGAAGGATTGACACCCAGGTATCTCCTGATCATTATTAAATTTAAAAGAAAAGGAAAAAAACTCTTCAAGCATCTTTGGAGATGGAAGATGTTTTTACAAGAGAGAGAAAATCAGACAAACTTATGATTTCTTCATAGCAGCATCCAGAATTAAGAGAAAATGAAACAATATCCACTAAGTGTTGAGGTAAAGAAAATTTGACCCATGGTTATATAACTAGTCATTTAATAAAGAGCTGGCAGAAAAAAAAAAAAGAACTGGCAGAGAAACATTCCCATATATGAACATTCTCAGGAACTATAGCAAGCATGATTCAAATTTTAATAAATGTGTAATGGAATTGAGACAACTTAAATATATATATATAAACCCTGCTAAATGTATCAATGGGAAACACTGAATTTTTATTTTTTTAAAGTACTCTGTCTCTTTAACTGTGTCAAACATTATTTTTTAAAGACTTTATTTATTTATTCATGAGAGACAGAGAGAGAGGCAGAGACACAGGCAGAGGGAGAAGCAGGCTCTATGCAAGGATCCTGATGTGAGACTCGATCCCGGGACTCTGGGATCATGCCCCCCCTGAGCCAAAGACAGACGCTCAACCTCTGAGCCACCCAGGCATACCCAAATATGTGTTAACAAGCTAAGGTAATTCTTGAAAATATGAAATTAAATAATCATATTATGAAGGTGAAGAAAGCATAAAAATGGAAAAAGGTTGAAAGTGCTTTAATTTCTTCATCTACCTTTTTAGGAAGACAACAGGCAGCTTTAAAGTTGGATAATCAAGAACAGAGCATTGCATATATTACTTTGAGCTATAAATGGGATGACATGAGGGAATTAAGCCTATGAAGAACACAACCCACTCTAAAATGTGAGCCAGAGTAGAAAAGGAAACCGAGAGAAAGACATTATTGAATAATTTTCCCATTTTTTTCCCCAGCAGGAAGGTAGTGGAGCCCATCTACAATAGGTAAAACAATAAAAGTAGTTCAGTATATTAAATAATGACATAAACTCAACCACTAGAAGAACGAAAGCAAATTATAAGCCTTCCAAATGACCTCAGGGAAAACACTCATGAACTACAATACCACAAATTAAACAATTAAAGGCAAGGTTCAGAACAGCACACGGAGTTTTCTAAAAGAAACCACAAGAAGTTATTAGCAGTGGTTTTCTTTGAGAGTATATTGTGGAGAAGGAAAGGGAGGGGAAAGTAGAAAGTCTCACCACTTTTGCTGTGTTTTGCTGAGCCGCTCACATTTTCTGACTGCTTTTTTATCTTCATTAATAAGTTCTATTGCATAGTATATATCAGTCATGAGAAAACAACTAAGATAGGTGTCTCACAAATGTCACAAACCCTTGCATGCATGATACATACATGTTTCTGTACAATCATTAATTATCTTTATGTTCTACAATTGAGTTTATTGATTCTTCATAAGCTCATACAATTTAGCTTATGCTCAATCAAAGAGAGAGCACAGAGAGAGGCAGAGACGTAGACAGAGGCAGAGAGAGAAGCAGGCTCCATGCAGGAAAGCCTGATGCGGGACTCAATCCCAGGTCTCCAGGATCACACCCTGGGCTGAAGGCAGACACTTAACTGCTGAGCCACCCAGGCGTCCCTATCATTAAATTCTTAAGTCAATACATAATGGATCAGAGATATGTGAACTCACCTTAAAAATAATGCATATCTCTAAGACCTGCAAAACTTGATTGGTACCTAATTAAATGTATTATTTAAAGGAAGTTTGTTCCTTGGCACAGATATGATATAAAAAGAAATATTAGCAAAGCAAAACAATTAGCATTATCCTGACTGCCCAAGAAAGAAATAGTTTTGGCCCCAAAACAAGAGTAACACAGTCCATCTGGCAGCTTATCCTACTTTTGGTAATGAATGCATTAGACTCCCTTAGCCTAATGCCACAAAATACTAAAATGATGTAAATCCACCTAATTCATTTGGATCTCAATTCACCAAGCTTCCTTATAATTATAATTTGGCTTATCACAATGGCTTATCACATTTTCAGGGAAAGAATCTGTTAGTCAGAAAACCTAATTGTACAATCTTTTTTGGCTGTCACAATTTTTATTGTAGGGGCAACTGGGTGACTCAGTTGGTTAAGCGTCTGACTTTGGCTTAGGTAATGATCTCAGGGTCCTGAGATTGAGCCCCATGTCGGACTCCCCGCCCAACAGGGAATCTGGTGGTCCCTCTGCTCCTCTCTCTACTCTCTCTCTCTCTCTCTCTCTCTCTCTCTCAAATAAATAAATAAATAAAATCTTTGAGAAAAATATTTTTATCATAAAGTAATGCATAACTATTTTGGTTCATGCACAGCTTTTGAAATCTTAATTGAAACCATTCTTGCTTGGGTGGCCCGGGTGGTTTAGCGGTTTAGCGCCGCCTTCGGCCCAGGGTGTGATCTTGGAGACCTGGATCGAGTCCCACGTCAGGGTCCCTGCATGGAGCCTGCTTCTCTCTCTGCCTGTGTCTCTGTCTCTGTCTCTCTCTCTCTCTCTCCCCCCCCCTTTGTGTCATAAATAAATAAATAAATAAATAAATAAATAAATAAATAAATAAATAAAATCTTAAAAAAAAAGAAATCATTCTTGAGAGATGGATCTATTCTAGCTGTAAAATTTTTAAAAACCATACATCTGAAGCTGCAAAATGAAGAAGATGTTGTGTTTTAAGGACGGGAAGCCAAGGATATCGAATCCATCAAAACAAGGATGCCATCCAATAGTAAGAAAGTCTACGAACACACATCTCACTATTTCAGTTGACCACACTTTCCTATCCCTTATTGTGTGCCCACCTCTTTCTAGAAACTCTGTATAGTTAAACTATACAGAAACATAAATATATGTCATAGTTCATAGTAAGGGCAAGTTACCTAGATCAAATTAAAATTTTATAGCAATTAAGAGATAAAAGAAAACTGTAAGGAGAGAAATCTGGAAAATTTTAATAGGACAGTTGGAGCTAACATCTAAACTTGAGGAAGGGGAAATATTTAACTGTATAGAAAAATAAAATTGAAGAAAGTTATTCCAGGCAAAGAAGGAGTCTAGGAACAAAGTGCTAGAAATAAGCACATGATGGATTGTAGGGTTTAGAAGGTCATTTTTCTGTGATGAAAGTTGAAACCAAAGATTACCAAAAAAATTACAGATAATTTTAGTTTTTAAATACTTCTATTTAGCATCATAATATTCACAAAGATTGATCAGTTCATGTTTATTTTTAGTAATCATCAAAGTTACTTATGTGGCTTGTGTAAGATGGTGCCCAACCATTATTATCTATATGTATTTTTATCACATCTCTTTTTGTAACAATCTCAAGGCACATTTATAACAACAATAACGATAACCCACAAATTTAATGATGTTAGCCATATTCCTAATCTAAGGACATGGAGTTGTTTACCCTTCAATAAATGCTGTGTTATTATGTTAAATGTTTGGAAAGGTTCTCAAAAGGCTTAGAACAAAATGACAGTAAGTACTTTCACATTCCATAGGAAAGTGCTAAACCACCTATGCTGGACTTGACAATGAAATGGAGGAAAATTGGTTATGTGACCCTTAAGCCACCTTGAGGAAAGGTTGAGATGAAGCCCATAGAAAAAATTCTTGGGAGAAAACTCTTGGTGTGTGTGTGTGTGTGTGTGTGTGTGTGTGTGTCTCCTTCACACAGTCTCAAATCTGGTGAGAAAGCTTTCAAGGAGACATTTAGGGAGTCTAACAAAAGTCTCCTAAAATTTAGGGGATACAGAACATTAGTATTTAATTCATGACTCAAGTCAACTCCAGAAAAGAGCACTCAGCAGGAGCTTCTCACTATGATGGGGCAGCAGTGAAAACCTCTCCTTTCTCTCTCTCTCCTCCCTCTCTCTCCCAGACACTAATTGCATCTATATTAGACCACTTGATAATGTCTCACAGGTCACTGAGGCTTTGCTCATTTCTTTTTAGTCATTAATTTCTTATTTCAGTTTGGATAGCCTTAATATTGAGTTCGGAAGTCCAATGATCTTTTATTTTGCAGCCCTTTATCTGCTGTGGATCCCATCCATTAAATGTTTTAAGATGAACTGTATGTTTCATCTCTAAAAATTCTAGTTGGCATATTTTATTATATCTTCTATTTCTCACCTTGTATGTTCACATTTTCCTTCAAATCTTCTATTTCTCAACTTGTATGTTCACATTTTCCTTCAAATCATGAGCACATTTATAATAACACCTTTTCAAAATTCCTTTTTAAGATTTTTAGACCAGGGAAAATACTCTGTATACTATAAGAATGAATACTTGTCATTATATATTTGTCCAAACCTTACATATAACACCAAGAGTGAACCCTAGTGTAAATTGTGAACTTTAGGTGTTTATGATGTGTCAGTACAGGTCCATCAATTGTAACAAGCCTACCACTCTTGTGTAGGATATTGACAATGGGGAGGCTAAGCAGTGTGGGGGAGGGGGTATATATGGGAAATCCCCATACCTTGTTCTCACTTTGCTGTGAACCTGAAACTGCCCTGAAGAAATTCTTTTAAAAATATATTTGAAAATCACATCCCTAATAAACCAGAAAACAAACAAACAAAAAGGTCTTGTCTGATCATTTCGTTTTTTTCTGTCATTACTAGGTCAGCAGCGTTTGATTCCATGAACGATTCCCTTCTAGCACTTTCTTGGCCTCCAGGATCCTAGGTTTCCTTTTGTTTTACTCTGGCGACACACACTCCATTTGAGAGCTCATGTCGTGGTATAGCTTGGAAAATAACATGTCAATGGTTCCCAGATGGTACCCCGGCCTACACATCTCCCCTGAAATACTCCTATCTATTGCCTGTGCCACATCTCCACGTGCACACCTGACATCTCAAACTTAACCTGTTCAAAATTGAACACCTGATCTTTTCCCCAAAATTGTTCTATCTGCTCCACCTCCTCCTGCATTTTACTATCTCTCCTTTAGCCTGGCATATTCTTTTCAAAGATAGCCACATGGTTAACTGCCTCATCTTCTCTGGATCTTCGTTCAAATATTATCTTCTCAGTGAGGTCTACCCTAACCACCTAATGTAAAAATTTGCACCCCAAACCTCCATGTTCAGCATTTACATTGCTCTATTTTTTCCAAAGCACTTACTATGTTTTACTACTTTATACATAGCACTTCACTTGCTCATGATGTTTACTGTTTATAGTCTCACATCCCAGAGAGAATATAAGTTTCAAGAGGGGTAAGGAATTTTCATCTGTTTTGTTGACTGATGAATCTCAAATTTGGCACATAATTGATATTCCATACATATTATTTATATGAATGATATATTTTAGTATATATTATATAGATGAATACATATAGATATATAGCATATATATATTAGTCTAAGTCAGTAATTTGGCAATTCATAGGCACAAAATTGAGACATCAACTTTATAGTCTATAAACTATGATTTCAATCTATTATTATATTTTTCTGAATATTGCTTATAAT
This sequence comes from Canis lupus dingo, assembly GCF_003254725.2. Taxonomy (NCBI): domain Eukaryota; kingdom Metazoa; phylum Chordata; class Mammalia; order Carnivora; family Canidae; genus Canis; species Canis lupus. The sequence goes on along the minus strand of NC_064243.1, from coordinate 43,367,331 downwards.
TATATATTTTATCTCAAATATGGTTTAAGTTCTTCAAGAGTAAAAATTATGTTTTGGAATTTTAGTCCCTCTAGTATTATTACTGCATCACTTTGTATGTAGTAAGAGTAGACTAAAAATAAGAATAGTATTTTCAGTTTCTATTTTATTCTGGAGACCTGATTTCTAATGCTGGCTATTTTATTTATTTTATTTTATTTTATTTTATTTTATTTTATTTTATTTATTTTAAAGATTTTATTTATTCATGAGAGACAGAGAGAGAGAGAGAGGCAGAGACACAGGCAGAGGGAGAAGCAGGCTCCATGCAGGGAGCCTGATGTGGGACTTGATCCCGGAACTCGAGATCACACTCTGAGTCAAAAGCAGATGCTCAACTGTTGAGCCACCCAGGCATCCCTAATGCTGGCTATTTTAATGTAGTTAGTAATTTTTTTTAAATGCAGTTTGTTCCAAACATCTTAATTTTGTCTATCTTTGAACTTTTTCTTGTTTGCTCTGTTTATTCCCATTTCTCTACTATTCCCAATTCATATTTTTACACCACTTCTATCATAGACAACCATTGTAATGTGTTTCATTTATATAAATGTATTTATGTATCTCTTTCTAAAACACAGGGTGTTGTTTGTGGCATATTTATTTTTATCTTATATAAATTGAGTTGTACTCACACATCTCATTCTATTTTTTTTGGTCACTATACTGTTTTTAAAATCCCTCTGTTGCCATGTACACAGCTAATCTACAAAACAGCCATTCTATGTGTCCCTTGATCTATTATTCTTTATCTAAACAAGGTAAATAATAGTAATTCTTCTGCTTATTTCACCATGTGATAATGAAGTTCCAATATGAAAATTCACATGAAAACACTTGGAAAGCATTAAAAATCTCTCTGCAAATGTAAAGTAATAATATTTTACAGAACATTGCAATAGTAGAGATTACAACAGAAGTTTAAAAGATACAATGCAGAAGATAATATATGTAAGCTTACTGTATTGAAGAAGGGTCTTCATCTTTGCTGGTCCAAGGAGCCATAGAGAGCTGGTTCTGCACTAGAGATTAGTATGACTGAGATATAAACCAGAATGTAAATGCACTGAGTCCACTGGTCTTTCTGATAACCGGAATACTGACATTTATCATCAACTTGCAATAAAGGTGGAATTATCAGAATTCTTTTAAAATAACTCAGAAAAAAAAGGATTTAGATGTTCAGCTAAGTTAAATGGTTGAGGGGCAAGGACCATGACTTATTTTACCCAAGATAAAGCGACATGTATATGATTTTTTTGTAATCTCTTATTCAACTGATTAGGCACCCTTCTGACTTGAACACTACTAATGTATACTGATAAATTATTTTTCTTAGTACTTTTTTTAAAAATACTTGTTCTGAAGAATGACTATTCCTTAACACCACATTTTATTTACATTCTTTATATAACATCTTTAAATAGTTACATTTCATATGTAATATACCAAATGTATATGTATGATTTTATGATTATATATTATAAAAATAATTATAGTAAATAATCTTGGAAACAATACACAGATTAAAAATAAACATTGCACATACCCTCAAAAACCTATACCTCTCTCTTTACTGTATTTCTCTCTCTCGGCATTACAAAGATTATTTCTTGCCTTTTTTAGTTTTAGTTTTACCAAATCTTTGCTTACTACTGTACAATATATTTTAGCTTTTGAATTTCTTATAAATAGAATCATACCTTATATGGCCTTCTTTCTCTCACTTTGAGGCTCGTGAAATTTCCAGTGGCAATACATGTGGCTATAATTCATTTATTTTCATTCTTCCACCGCATTCATATGTATGAATAGACCATAACCTAGTGCATTCTATTATTAATGGAAATTTTGTTGTTCCCAGTTTTTTGCTATTACAAAAAAAGCTGTTGTATACATTATTCATGAGTTTCCTCATACCAACGTGCAAAAGTTTCTAAGCTTTATTCCTAGGCCTTGAATTCTAGGTCATAGTATACGTGCATCCTCAACTTTATGAGATACTGTCAGGCAACTTTCCAAAATGTTTGTACCAATTTATATTTCCACTAGCAATGTGTGAGAATCTCCTTTGTTACCCAGCCTTACTCACTGTGCTTATTATTTATTCATACAATCCACATAATTAGACTACTGCTTCCTCTCACACAATCATATTTTCAATTCTAACTCTCTTAGACTCCAGTGCTTCTGCCGATCCTCTCTCCTGAATTGAAAACTACTCTATTTCCCAAGGTAGCTCTCTCACAATGGTGATCCCCACCTATTATTTGCTGAAAATAGGTACTAGCTTACCCAGTGAGACAGCAAATTACAGCAGGATTTCTTGACCTCATCACAATTAATATTTTGAACCATATAATTCTTTTTGAGAGGATATGTCCTGTGCATTTTGGAATGTATAGTGGCATCTCTAGCCTCTACCCACCAGATGCTAGTAGAAGGTCCCTCTTTCAGTTGTGAAAACCAAAGTTTCTCCAGGTATTTCCAAATGGCTATCTGGGGCATTTGAGAACCTCAGTGGTAGAGCACTACCCATATCCTGACTAGAGAATTTAGGCTAAAATAGTTGTAGCAAAGTCAGTGAGTTGAGGACATCAGTTACACAGAAAGCAAAGGTGCGTTTGAGACACACTTGCACTTCTAGGAATGGAGAGGGACATACTTTCTTTTATGCCTCCTGCTAAGTACAACTGAAAATCCTGGATATTTTATTTAAAACAGTAAGACTTTTTGAAAGATGGAGAAAAAAACAGGTCAGAAATCTCAGGACCCAATAAATGACATAGTTGTGAGTTCCATGGTTGCTTGTTGGTTTGTTTCCAGAGCTGATGGGCCCAACAACATGGAAACACCAACAGTGGGGGGAGAAACATATCAAAGAAACAATATCTGCTTTCTCTTGCCAAAGGACCAGAAGAGGGACAACTTAGAAAACTTGTAGACAGTAACTACTTTCTTTTAGTCAAGAAACTCAGAAAAATCTGTGCCTCCCCCAACTCATGTAGCAGAAACAAAGAAAGAAGCCTAGACCTCCATTCTTATGAAGCTGTAAGGAAGAACCTCAACATGCCTGCCAGAGCAGTGTCAGTCAAACGAAACCAAGAGAAAGCCAGGACCACTCGCCCTGCTGGCTGGTCACCAGGCTTTCTCCACAGTATCACTACAGAGCAAGGGGCAAACTTGGACTTCTGCCCTCACTCTAAGTAGTAAGGCTCCTCCCTATTGGGATGTTGTCAGAGGAAGCCTAATATAAATCAGATCTATCACTATTGCCAGCAGTAACTAGACTACCCTCCCACAGTATCAGTGGAGATCACATAAGATATGGTAACACTCACCCCACCCAGCAGGTGGGACAAGGAGTATCAACAGGTAGGGAATTTGGCAAAATTCCCCCAAACTGGCAGTAATAAGGCAATGCTTGCTGTCCCTTGACAAAGCAGTGTCAGAAAAAGACAATTAAGATGGAAAGTGAGGGATCCCTGGGTGGCGCAGCGGTTTGGCGCCTGCCTTTGGCCCGGGGCGCGATCCTGGAGACCCGGGATCGAATCCCACGTCAGGCTCCCGGTGCATGGAGCCTGCTTCTCCCTCTGCCTATGTCTCTGCCTCTCTCTCTCTCTGTGTGACTATCATAAATAAATAAAAAAAAAAAAAAAAAAAAAAAGATGGAAAGTGAAATAAGATCCAGGCTCATAATGTAATACAAATGTGTCCAGATTTCAATTTTCAAAGTCCATCATACCAAGAACCAGAAAATTCCCAAATAGTGAAAAAGGACAATCAATAGATGCTAACAGTGAGATGACAGAGATGTTAAAATCATCTTACAGGGTGGATTTTAAAACCACCCTGATAAAAATGCTTCAATCAGCAATTATAAAAACTCTTTAAACAAATTAATAACAAACAAGTAAGTAAATTTCAGCAAAGGAAATAGAACTATAAAGACTATCAAATCAAATAAAATGGAGATGAAAATCCTCCAAATAGGCAAAACCATATAAACCACATAATCAAAATTAAATCTAGCTTATTTCATAATCACAAGCAAAACTTAACAGGTTATTTCTTACAAATGTCTCTGAAAATCATAAAATAAATTTAAGTCATCTTCCTACAAATGGTGTAAGATAATTACTTTAAAGCAAAACTCTGCCGTCTGGAAATCCTCTTTGTAATAACCAATCCATAAACAGCTTTCTCATTTTCACCTCATAAGCCATCCTATGACATCATGCCTCTTAGATTCGTATCTATTTGTTTTGAATTTGAAAGCTCTCAGATCATGAACTGTTTTTATATGCACAGTGAGCTTTTATTAAATAGTATCTTATGTGTATGGATTTCATTTTTACTGTTTCTGAATTTTTGACAAGAATTACATGAAAATTTTAAAACTTAAAACTGCAGTAACTAAAATAAAAGAGTGAATGGACTCAACTAAGAAGCAGTAGATGATAGAATAACAAAAATTATACAATCTAAACAAAAGGAAAAAATAGGCTCAAAGAAATAAGCAGAGCCTCAGGCACATGTGGGACAATAACAAAAGATCTAACATTTATGTCATTGGAATTCCACATGGAAAGAAGAGGCCAATTCTGAAAAATTAGAGAAATTATGATTGAAACTTCTCAGATTTGGCAAGAGGCATAAGCCTACAGACTCAAGAAGCTAAACAAAGTCTAAACAGGATAAACCCAAAGAAATCCACACTAAGACTCATTGTAATTTTTTTAAATGTTGAAAGCAGTCAGAGAAAAATGACACTTTACCTTTGGAAGCAAAACAATTAGAATGACAGTGGTTTCTCACCAGAAACTATGGGAGATAGAAAAAAGTGACAAATATTTTTCAGGTGCTGAAAGAAAAGAATGAATTTTGAAAGAAAATACCCTTCAGAAATGAAGGGGAGATTAAGACCTTATCAAATGAAGACAATGAAGAGAATTTTTTACCATCTGACTTAATCTAAATAAAGGAAATTATCTAAGCAAAAAGGAAATGATGAAATAAGGAACTTGGGAGCATCCAGAAGAAAGAAAAAGATATGTAAACATATGGATAAAGCAATACTTTCCTTTTCTTTAGTTTTCTAAATTATTTTTGAGCTTGGAAGCAAAAATACTGTCAAGGATTAAGAGAGAAAACATTTAAGACAAGCATCTTATAAAAGGGGAATGATAACGTGATATAATGGAAGGTAAGCTTATTATATGTTACTCAAACTGGGAAAGTGACAACTCTTATAAACTGTGATACGCAACTGATATAATATTGATATTGATATAACTTAGAACATCTAATTATAAAGCTAGACAAATAGATACTAAAGATATCTAAAACACTTTAAATAAATAAAAATGGAGTTCTAAAAAAATTGCATGTAACCATTAGGAAGTTAGGAAAAAACAGAGAAATGAAAAATAGAGAACAGAAACAAAAAATAGAATGGTAGACTTAAGTCTTAGCATATTAATACCTATATCAAACAGAAATGGCCTAAGCACACCAATTAAGAGACAGAGGCTTCCAGAGTAAATCAAGAAGCAAGATCAAACTATATGCTGTCTACAGGAAACTTGCTTCAAATATAAATATATATATTGAGAGGATATATCAAGGGGAGCCCTGGGTAGCTCAGTGGTTGAGCGCCTACCTTCAGCCCAGGGCGTGATCCTGGAGTCCCAGGATAGAGTCCCACATCGGACTCCCTGCATGGAGTCTGTTTATATATATTGTCAGTTGTTTGTATTTTTATCACCTCATGATTGACAGGATTAGAAGTAGGGTGTTAATTTCTCTTAATTCCAGCCTATTTCTGGTTTATCTTTATGCCTAAGATATAGGTTCCCTGACTCTATGAGTCCCAGACTTCTTTGGCAAACCCTGAACACCAACTATGGATCCTTAACTGTTTAACTTTGCAAAATCTCTGGTCAGCTTTTTAACCTCTCAATAGCCTCTTCTGGAACCAGCAAATAATACTGGAATCAAATCAGGAATGTCCAGATACTCATGATGCCCTGATGCCCTTTGAAAATCTCAAAGGAGGGATGCCTGGGTGGCTCAGCGGTTGAGCACCTGCCTTTGGCTCAGGGTGTGATCCTGGAGACCCCGGTTTGAGTCCCGTCGGGTTCCCTGCATGGAGCCTGCTTCTCCCTCTGCCTGTGTCTCTGCCTCTCTCTCTGTGTCTCTCATGAATAAATAAAATCTTTAATAAAAAAAAAAGAAGAAAAGAAAAGAAAGAACAGAAAAGAAAAAAGAAAAGAAAGAAAAGAAAAGAAAGAAAAGAAAAAAAAAGAAAAGAAAAGAAAAGAAAGAAAAGAAAAGAAAAGAAAAGAAAAGAAAAGAAAAGGATATATCATGTAATCATTAATCAAAGGATTCAGAGATGGCTGCCCTAACATCAGACCAAGTGAACTTCAGACCAAAACGATGGCAACAACAAACAACAACAAACAAAGAAAACTTCCAAGGAGAGAGGGAGGATTATACAATGAAAAAAAAGGTCAAACCACTAGCAAGACTCAGCTATTCTATATATTAGGTACCAATAGAGCTGCAAAATATGTGAAGTGAAAACTAAAAAATGTAAAGGAGAAGCAGATAAATCCACAATTATAGTCAAAGACTTCAACAACTAGACAGAAAGTGAGCAAAATATAGAACATACTAGATATAAGAGAAAAGGTAAAATGGCCATCAATAAACAAACTCTAAGGAACATTATAGAATATTCTGCTCATGAGTAACATAATGTACATTATTTTCAAGTGCCCATGGAATTACACATATACATATATCTACTTCGAGATCTACATCTCTAGACTTCATATTCTGACCCATAAAACAAACTTCAAAATTTTACTTATTTTTTAATAATAAATTTCTTTTTATTGGTGTTCAATTTGCCAACATACAGAATAACACCCAGTGCTCATCCCGTCAAGTGCCCCCCTCAGTGCCCGTCACCCATTCACCCCCAGCCCCCGCTCTCCTCCCCTTGCACCACTCCTAGTTCGGTTCCCAGAGTTAGGAGTGTTCATGTTCTGTCCCCCTTTCTAATATTTCCTACCCATTTCTTCTCCCTTCCCTTCTATTCCCTTTCACTATTATTTATATTCCCCAAATGAATGAGACCATATAATGTTTGTCCTTCTCCGATTGACTTACTTCACTCACTTACTTCACTCACCATAATACCCTCCAGTTCCATCCACATTGAAGCAAATGGTGGGTATTTGTCGTTTCTAATGGCTGAGTAATATTCCATTGTATACATAAACCACATCTTCTTTATCCATTCATCTTTCGATGGACACCGAGGCTCCTTCCACAGTTTGGCTATTGTGGACATTGCTGCTAGAAACTTCGGGGTGCAGGTGTCCCGGTGTTTCATTGCATCTGTATCTTTGGGGTAAATCCCCAGCAGTGCAATTGCTGGGTCGTAGGGCAGGTCTATTTTTAACTCTTTGAGGAACCTCCACACAGTTTTCCAGAGTGGCTGCACCAGTTCACATTCCCACCAACAGTGTAAGAGGGTTCCCTTTTCTCCGCATCCTCTCCAACATTTGTGGTTTCCTGCCTTGTTAATTTTCCCAATTCTCACTGGTGTGAGGTGGCATCTCATTGTGGTTTTGATTTGTATTTCCCTGATGGCAAGTGATGCAGAGCATTTTCTCATGTGCATGTTGGCCATGTCTATGTCTTCCTCTGTGAGATTTCTCTTCATGTCTTTTGCACATTTCATGATTGGATTGTTTGTTTCTTTGCTGTTGAGTTTAATAAGTTCTTTATAGATGTTGGAAACTAGCCCTTTATCTGATAGGTCATTTGCAAATGTCTTCTCCCATTGTGTAGGTTGTCTTTGAGTTTTGTTGACTGTATCCTTTGCTGTGCAAAAGCTTCTTATCTTGATGAAGTCCCAATAGCTCATTTTTGCTTTTGTTTCTTTTGCCTTCGTGGATGTATCTTGCAAGAAATTACTGTGGCCGAGTTCAAAAAGGGTGTTGCCTGTGTTCTCCTCTAGGATTTTGATGGAATCCTGTCTCACATTTAGATCTTTCATCCATTTTGAGTTTATCTTTGTGTATGGTGAAAGAGAGTGGTCTAGTTTCATTCTTCTGCATGTGGATGTCCAATTTTCCCAGCACCATTTATTGAAGAGACTGTCTTTCTTCCAATGGATAGTCTTTCCTCCTTTATCGAATATTAGTTGACCATCGAGTTGAGTGAATCCACTTCTGGATTCTCTATTCTGTTCCATTGATCAATGTGTCTCTTTTTGTGCCAGTACCACACTGTCTTGATGACCACAGCTTTGTAGTACAACCTGAAATCTGGCATTGTGATGCCCCCAGCTATGGTTTTCTTTTTTAAAATTCCCCTGACTATTCGGGGTCTTCTCTGATTCCAGAGATTCCAAATCTTAAAATAATTTATTCTAACTCTCTGAAGAAAGTCCATAGTATTTTAAAATGGATTGCATTAAACGTGTATATTGCCCTGTGTTACATTGACATTTTCACAATATTAATTCTGCCAATCCATGAGCATGGAATATTTTCCATCTCTTTGTGTCTTCTCAATTTCTTTCAGAAGTGTTCTATAGTTTTTAGTGTATAGATCCTTTACCTCTTTATTTATAGGTTTACTTATAGGTTTATTTATAGGTTTATTCCTAGATATCTTATGCTTTTGGGTGCAATTGTAAATGGGATTGACTCCTTAATTTCTCTTTCTTCAGTCTCATTGTTAGTGTATAGAAATGCCACTGACTTCTGGGCATTGATTTTGTATCCTGCCACGCTACCAAATTGCTGTATGAGTTCTAGCAATCTTGGGGTGGAGTCCTTTGGATTTTCTATGTAGAGTATCATGTCATCGGCGAAGAGGGAGAGTTTGACTTCTTCTTTGCCAATTTGAATGCCTTTAATGTCTTTTTGTTGTCTGATTGCTGAGGCTAGGACTTCCAGTACTATGTTGAATAGCGGTGGTGAGAGTGGACATCCCTGTCTTGTTCCTGATCTTAGGGGAAAGGCTCCGAGTGATTCCCCAATGAGAATGATATTTGCTGTGGGCTTTTCGTAGATGGCTTTTAAGATGTTGAGGAATGTTCCCTCTATCCCTACACTCTGAAAAGTTTTGATCAGGAATGGATGCTGTATTTTGTCAAATGCTTTCTCTGCATCTATTGAGAGGGTCATATGGTTCTTGGTTTTTCTCTTGCTGATATGATGAATCACATTGATTGTTTTACAAGTGTTGAACCAGCCTTGTGTCCCGGGGATAAATCCTACTTGGTCATGGTGAATAATTTTCTTAATGTATTGTTGGATCCTATTGGCTAGTATCTTGTTGAGAATTTTTGCATCCATGTTCATCAGGGATATTGGTCTATAATTTTCCTTTTTGGTGGGGTCTTTGTCTGGTTTTGGAATTAAGGTGATGCTGGCCTCATAGAACGAATTTGGAAGTACTCCATCTCTTTCTGTCTTTCCAAACAGCTTTAGTAGAATAGGTATGGTTTCTTCTTTAAATGTTAAGATAGAATTCCCCTGGGAAGCCATCTGGCCCTGGACTTTTGTATCTTGGGAGGTTTTTGATGACTGCTTCAATTTCCTCCCTGGTTATTGGCTTGTTCAGGTTTTCTATTTCTTCCTGTTCCAGTTTTGGTAATTTGTGGCTTTCCAGAAATGCGTTCATTTCTTCTAGATTGCCTAATTTATTGGCGTATAGCTGTTCATAATATGTTTTTAAAATCGTTTGTATTTCCCTGGTGTTGGTAGTGATCTCTCTTTCTCATTCATGATTTTATTAATTTGAGTCTTCTTCTTTTTAATAAGGCTGGCTAATGGTTTATCTATCTTATTCATTCTTTCAAAGAACCAACTCCTGGTTTTGTTGATCTGTTCCACAGTTCTTCTGGTCTCTATTTCATTGAGTTCTACTCGAATCTTTATTAACTCTCTTCTTCTGCTGGGTGTAGGATCTATTTGCTGTTTTTTCTCTAGCTCCTTTAGGTGTAAGGTTAGCTTTTGCATTTGAGTTCTTTCCACTTTTTGGATGGATGCTTGTATTGGGTGTATTTCCCCCTTAGGACTGCTTTTGCTGCATCCCAAAGACTTTGAACGGTTGTATCTTCATTCTCATTAGTTTCCATGAATCTTTTTAATTCTTCCTTAATTTCCTGATTGACCCTTTCATCTTTTAGCAAGATGGTACTTAACCTCCATGTGTTTGAAGTCCTTCCAAACTTCTTGTTGTAATTTAGTTCTAATTTCAAGGCATTATGGTCTGAGAATATGCAGGGGACGATCCCAATCTTTTGGTATCGGTTCAGACCCGATTTGTGACCCAGTATGTGGTCTATTCTGGAGAAACTTCCATGTGCACTTGAGAAGAATGTGTATTCAGTTGAGTTTGGATGTAAAGTTCTGTACATATCTGTGAAATCCATCTGGTCCAGTGTATCATTTAAAGCTCTCGTTTCTTTGGAGATGTTGTGTTTAGAAGACCTATCGAGTGTAGAAAGTGCTAGATTGAAGTCACCAAGTATAAGTGTATTATTATCTAAGTATGTCTTAACTTTGGTTATTAATTGATTGATATATTTGGCAGCTCCCACATTCGGGGCATATATATTGAGGATTGTTAAGTCCTCTTGTTGGATAGATCCTTTAAGTATGATATAGTGTCCCTCTTCATCTCTCACTACAGTCTTCGGGGTAAATTTTAGTTTATCTGATGGCTTTAGTTTATAAGGATGGCTATCCCTGCTTTCTTTTGAGGACCATTTGAATAGTAAATGGTTCTCCAACCTTTTATTTTCAGGTTGTAGGTGTCCTTCTGTCTAAAATGAGTCTCTTGTAGACAGCAAATAGATGGGTCCTGCTTTTTTATCCATTCTGACACCCTGAGCCATTTGATGGGGTCATCAAGGCCATTCACGTTCAGAGTTACTATTGAGAGATATGAGTTTAGTGTCATCATGATATCTATTCAGTCTTTGTTTTTGTGGACTGTTCCACTGAACTTCTTCTTAAAGGGGAATTTTAAGAGTCCCCCTTAAAATTTCTTGCAGAGCTGGTTTGGAGGTCACATATTCTTTTAGTTGCTGCCTGTCTTGGAAACTCTTTATCTCTCCTTCCATTTTGAATGAGAGCCTTGCTGGATAAAGTATTCTTGGTTGCATGTTCTTCTCATTTAGGACCCTGAATATACCCTGCCAGCCCTTTCTGGCCTGCCAGGTCTCTGTGGAGAGGTCTGCTGTTACCCTAATACTCCTCCCCATAAAAGTCAGGGATTTCTTGTCTCTTGCCGCTTTAAGGATCTTCTCTTTATCTTAGGAATTTGCAAGCTTCACTTTTTAAATGTCGAGGTGTTGAACGGTTTTTATTGATTTTAGGGGGGGATCTCTCTATTTCTTGGATCTGAATGCCTGTTTCCCTTCCCAGTTTAGGAAAGTTTTCAGCTAGGATTTGTTCAAATACATATTCTGGCCCTCTGTCCCTTTCGGCACCCTCGGGAACACCAATTAAACGTAGGTTTTTCTTCCTCAGGCTGTCATTTATTTCCCTTAATCTATCTTCATGGTCTTTTAATTGTTTGTCTCTTTTTTCCTCAGTTTCCCTCTTTGCCATCAACTTGTCTTCTAGGTCACTCACTCGTTCTTCCACCTCGTTAACCCTCGTCGTTAGGACTTCTAGTTTGGATTGCATCTCATTCAATTGATTTTTAATTTCTGCCTGATTAGCTCTAAATTCTGCAGTCATGAAGTCTCTTGAGTCCTTTATGCTTTTTTTCTAGAGCCACCAGTAGCTTTATAATCGTGCTTCTGAATTGGCTTTCTGACATTGAATTGTAATCCAGATTTTGTAACTCTGTGGGAGAGAGGACTGTTTCTGATTCTTTCTTTTGAGGTGAGGTTTTCCTTCTAGTCATTTTGCTCAGTGCAGAGTGGCCAAAAGCAAGTTGTATTGGGAAAAGGAGAAAAAGAGAGGAGAGAAAGAAGGAAAGAAAAGAGAAAAAGAAAAAAGATAAAAGGAAGAAAAAAAAGAAGAAAAAGAAAGAAAAAGAAAGAAAAAAGGGTGGGGGAAGGAAACAAATCAAAAAGCAAAAACAAAAACAAAAACAAACCCTAACAAACAAAAAAACAAACAAAAGAAAACAAACAAACACAAAAAACAACAATAACAACAACAACAAAAAAAAGAACCACCGGGGAGTATCTTCTGATTCTGTGTACTTTAAGTCCCTTGGCTTCTCCTGGAAGTTGTCAGTCTAGCTGGTGTTCTGGGGGAGGGGCCTGTTGTGCTGATTTTCAGGTGTTAGCAGTTGGGGGAGCTGCTGTGCCCCTGCCTGGTGCAGGGCTCGGTGGGGGTTGTTTACCCCGTGAGGCCGCAGGAGGAACAGCCCCAGTGGCGGGGCAGCTCTGGAAACCTGGATTCAGCTCCGGCAGGAACTCCGTCTGCAGGGCCTGGAGGCTCCGGGCGGGGCCGCTGATCTGCTCAGCGGGGGCAGGAGCGTCCTCGCTGTCCTGGGCCCTCCCGGCCTCTGCCTGTCCCGGGGGAGGCCGGATCCTGGGCTGTGTCCCGGCGCCCTGTGCTCCGGAGCCTGCGCTGGTGGATTCGCGCTCCCGGCCCGCAGCCCCCTCCGCGGAGCCGCCGCCCGAGCCCCCCGAGCTGCTCCGGGTCCCGCCGTGCGCGCTGCAGCCCTTGGGGAGCTCGGCGCACTCTCCTGGGCGCGCAGTTGCTGTTACTGTCCCGGGGAGCCCGAGAGCATCCCCGCCCTCCTGGGTCCTGCTCCACCTCCCCGCGAGCCCCTTTCCGCCCGGGAAGGTCGGTGCAGCTCCTGCTCCTCCGGGACGGGGCTCTCCTGTCCTGGGGACACTCGCCCCGGCCTCAGCCCGGCTCCTCGCGGGGCCCCTCCCCCTTGGAGGCCTTTGTTTCTTTACTTCTTTTTCCCCGTCTTCCTACCTTGATAGAAGCGCAAACTCTTCTCACTGTAGCATTCCAGCTGGTCTCTCTTTAAATCTCAGGGCGAATTCGTAGATTTTCAGGATGATTTGAAGGTTATCTAGGTAATTTGGTGGGGACAGGTGACTTGGGGACCCTACTCTTCCACCATCTTGCCCCTCCTCCCAAATTTCAACATTTTAAAATAATTGAAACTATACAGTGTTTTATTTGACAGCAATGGAATCAAACTAGAAATCAATAACATTTAGATAATAAGAAAATCTAACAAGATTTGAAAACTAAATAATACATTTCTAAATCATGGGTCAAAGAAGAGATCTCAAGGGAAATTTTTAAAGTACATTGAACAGAATGAAAATCCAAATGTGACTTATAAAACTTGTAAGGTGCAGCTCATGCTAGGCTTAGGGTAAAAATATTCCAATGTAGTAATACATTGGAAAAGAAGAGAAGTCTCAGGGAAATGATCTAAGCTCCCTCCTCAAGATGGTAGAAAAAGAAGAGCAAAATAAACCCAGAGCAAGCAAAAAGAAGGAAACAGTAGAAGTAAGATTAGAAAAGAATGAAATTAAAATAGAAAAGCAAACATGGTAACCAAAGGGATGCAACTGGAGAATATGTCAAATAAAATGGATTTCATATAATGAAGCCATTATATGGAAGGTGTTTCAAGGTGTTAAAGTTTGCAAATTATTGAAAATTGATAAAGGGCTACATAAAAGGACATTTTAGTGTAGGTGGGTAAAAATCACAAAATATGATTTAATGTCATCATATTACTAAACTTGATGTGTAAATTATGGAAATCTGACTTATTATTTATTTAACACATATTAATTTATAATTTTGAGTCACTCAGTACAAACAAGAAGGAGGCATGATGAATTGAGATGACCTTATGGAATATCTATCATGGTCCCATTGCTGTCATAGACTTTGATGACATTTTCACAGACACAGTTTAAGGCAGCTCATACTTAAAGGTGTTCTATATCAACTGTAGACTTCATTCCGACCCTGCTCTAGGAATTGTGCTTTTGTAGTTTATCAAAAATGAAAACTATAAATAATAATGTAAAATACTGGTAGTATTGAAAACTATGGGGTTTTCAATTTGTATTTGTTACCTGTGTTTCTCATTTTTTTTTTTTATTTTGTGGCCAAGCTTTCACTAAAGGGCATCTTCACAAACAATAGGTAACCAAACTTTGATTAAAAGGAATGCAACTGTAAAATTTCTTTATAAGAGATTATTTGAGATACGGCAATATGTTTAGCTTTACTTTTTGCCAGCTTTTAATCAATGTCTATTTGCTTCAGATTCCTTAGCAGAGTTAGCAAAATAGTCTCACGATAATTCCAGGTCATCTGGGAGGCCCAGTTCCTTAGGATTCCATCACAAATATTGGACTGTTTTTCAAATTTTCACTGTCTGTTACATTATTTATCTTTTCTCTGTAATCCTTTCCTTCTAATATCCATCCTTTTATTTTGAGAGAGTGGGAGCATATGCACTAGTTGGGGGCTGGGGTAGGTGGGGTAGATGGAGAAGGAAAGAGAGAGAATCTTAATAAGGCTCCATGTTCAGCATGGAGCACCATGTGGGGCTTGATCTCATGATCCTGAAATCATGACCTGAGCAGATATCAAGCGTCAGTCACTTAACGGACCAAGCCACCCAGGTGTCCCAGTTAACATCCATCCTTATAGTCCATATACTATTCTCAAATCTCTTATCTAAATTAAGAAAAGAATCTTAAAATACTGATTAGATATTTGTCTAGGGTTAGATTGCTTTAGCTTTTTATTTAGAAGTCACCATTTCAAACTCCCTCTTTACAATACCACATGTTGGAGCTCCAGTGGCACAATCAGCACACGGTACTTTTACAATCCCACATACACAATTTTTATTGTCTATTATGATTTTCTCATAACTTATCTTCTAGAGGTTTTAACAACCAAACAACCTCAGATATTTGTTAATGCCTTTCTTGTCCTAACAGCAAACTATAAAGATAAGTATGCATAGATCTATGTTATTCTATGTTCTGATAAAGGTATAAAACTCAAGATATTTTAAATCATGAAGCCATTATATGGAAGAATAATAAGGAGAAATGAAATATAAGATGCTTATTTTGGTACCTTTATAATTGGCCTGAAGTTCTCTCTTAGCTTATGAGAATAAAACATATTGTTTTGCATTTGTTTTAGCAATATATTGCTATATTGTAATGAATATATTCATAGTAATATATTCATTAAGCCTACATATGAAACTACTAAATACAGTTTTAAACCTACATATAAAACTACAAAGTATATACACAAACTATTAAAACAATATACAATATAAAAGAACAAGTGATTCAAACAAAAATTGCAATTGTGCAAATTTAATTTGGTATTAAGGCCCATTTACTTTCATATTTCTAGATGTTTTCACAATGATACAAGATGGTGAACTTGAAGCCATTTTGAAAATTTCGGTCTTTTCAAAGCCTTATGATTAGAAACTGCCCCCTCCCCTCAAAAAGAGATAAAATACTGAGAATGCTCTTTTGGCTTTATCAATGGTAGAGGTAAGACATGATTTTCTTGAATATTATCTCCTGAAACTTGGTAAATTTTTAAGTGGTTATACAAAGTTTTCATTTTTGGAAAAAAGAACTGAGAAATAAATTTGAATATCTGTATTCATTATCAATTAGCAATTATGTTGCTTTAATCTTAACAAAAGTAATTGCAGTGTTGCCAGCAATAAGCTTCTCCAGAAACATTGCAGATACATGTATTGCCTCAAAACAACATTTCCTATTTTTAATTAAATAATTTGCCTTATTTTTTTCTGATTATTTATAGAAATACTGAAATACTCCAAGTTTAGATGTTTTTTTTTTTCAGATCGTTGGTGATAAATGTGAATAAATTCATTGTAATAAGTATGGAAGTGATAGGTATTAGTATCCTTTTCAAGGGAAATCTAAAATATATCATCTGTTGTATACAGTTTTCTTTGAGATTCTCAACTATAATATTTCTTTTTTTTTTCAACTATCATATTTCTTACAGAATCACCTCATTAAATCCAATGATTTAATTTTGATTTAACAAATTTGTTTTTACATTTTCTCATTTTATCTACTAAAGAGAAAATATAATCATAATACATTTTTGAAGTTTTATAATTTATTTTGTTCTTCAACAAACTTTTTTCTGAGAATGTCCAATACAATACAGTCATTAAGAAATAAAGCTACTTCTGGGTGTTCACATCTTAAAGCTGTTACATACATCATATCCTTGATGGCATCTCCAGTACTGCTATCTAATGATTTTCATTGTCATGAAATCATATGATTGTAGAATTCTAGATACACCCACAGAACAGAGAGCCCAGTTCCACACAGGGCCTGGGCATAGCCCATCAACATTAGTGATTGGTGATCACTGAGATTTTTGATATACCTCCAATGACAGAGCCTCACTTAATGTCAGAAGCAAAAAAAAAATTGATACTATTCAGGACTATATAAAGAAATTTTTGCATAATTTATAACAGAAGTACTCTGCTAAGTGTTTGTTGCCTTGCTAATAAATACATCTGTAGAAAAATTTTAAGGCAATTATGGAATTATGGCTAATTTTAGGATTGCTCCCCATCACACATTTTTCATCCATACCACAGCAACAAACCCTCTCTCTTTCTATTTTAACTCAAGAAGCAGCATGAAATAAAAGTATCTGCTTTTCTTAACTTTTATTTATACTAATATGCAATCTCCAAATCACCATTTTATCACTTTGAAAGGGAAAAAAAATAACATCAGAAAAAATAAGAAAGAGTTCTTACATTTGGATGGGAGTGGTAAAAAATGATTTTCCTCACCCATTGTTTCCCTAAATTATCCCTGAGCTTCCACCTGATGATCTTTTCTTCCTGTCATTTTCCTGATGTTTATGGCCAGTAATTAAACAGATACAGCCAGTTATTTCATTCCTTCCCACTCAGACACCCAAAGACGAATTTTTGCCATTCTAATTCAAAGAGGCAAAAGGGAATGAACTACATTCTTGAGCTCACTTGTGACATCCCCTTTCATGCACAGAAAGAAAATACCCTGTGTTTCATTACCTAAAATCAAATGTCATTACAATGTACCCCTGAGCATCAATCCCTCAGTGTAGCATTATGCGCAGAGCAGGGCTGTGAACACTACCCCACCTCCACTGGCAGGCAGACATGAACTGCAGTGCTTTAGTGCCTTCTGGTGTTGATGCCTAGAAACGCAGTTGGCATAATTTACAACATGTTTATAACATGCAGCACAGACAGCTTTTGCATATTTGCAAGAAATTTTCTATTATGATTGGCAGAGACACCTCCATGGAGAAGCATATTCATTCATTGTTGAAAGAAAACAAAATCTCAGCAATCGCCTTTTAAATTCCGTATCATTTGATTTATATTAGATGTCCTTACTATTTCTCTCAGGAAAAGAGTTGGAACAAAGGCAGTGTACAGCATACTCTCTCTACAAATATACTAGCTAAGTAAATACAGAGAACGCCCCCAATTTCTTTGAGTGGTTTTTTTTTTACATTTCAGTTTTTTTAAAGAAAAATATTAATCATGAACAATAGAGATGAACGTGGCCAGAACTGCTTCACTCATTTTTTAAATTATTTTTCCATGAGTAACTCCTATTTTCACCGATAAGAAAAAGGACTCTTAAAAAAAGGAAAGAAAGAAAGAAAAAGGACTCTTAAAAGATCAGCTTTGAAAATAACATACTAAAATATAAATAACCTGAAAATAGTTTGATCTTTTCACAGAATTCTAACGAACGTTTTTACACTATGACAAGAAAGATTAGGAGAGATGATCAAAAATCAGGTTAACCCTGGAAGTAAGCAGGCTGAACTTCCATGAAAAAGCAGAGTAAACATCCCCTAGGACAGTGAGGATCCATTTAGCAAATGAGTTTTTCCAGTGTGCTCAGAGGAAGCCTTACAAAATCCCTGAAAGATAATCATTTATCCACAATTCTCATGTATCATTAGGACCATCCATACCCTTGTAAAAATTAAAGTCCTACACACAGAAACATACAAATTACAAGCAATAAATTTCCCCTTAAAAATATTGTAAAATATTTAAAACCCTTCCTAATGTAAAAATTATCCAAGTCAACGTGCTGAGAAAGAAAATAAAGCCAGCAGCATTGTCCAGAATCCAGTTGTTAACAAGTTTGAGAAACTTGTTAAGAAACTTGTTAAGAAAAATTTTATATCTCTCAGTATTATATATCTTATTTCACAAGGATAACTTGTCTTTACCATGCACAGTAGGCATGATCATAACAATATAGCCACCATCATACTAGGAGAAGATCACTTCTTAGCTTTCTCTAGTGAACAGTGTGAATTTAAATTGAACTTTTTTTTAATACGAAGGTTATAAAACAAAGCTTCTTGGATTGGAACTTAAAATGTCACATTTGTTTAGCTCTTAATCAAGTAAAACTAAAATAGATTACCAAGTCCTTACTTAAAATAATGTATGGCATACTTACTTTTAAGACGCAACCATTTCCTTAAAGTAATTAAGCCTTAAATTAGGTTCTAATTCAGAATGGCATCTGATTAAATGGGAATAGTTGTACCTAATCATGGCAGAGGGGGGTATGGCCCTTGGATCTATGTGCAGAATACCATCCTGTGCTCAGGGTCCCTGCTTACCCTTTCAATACAGTATCCTTTTCTTTTCTGATCACTGGCATCCTGCTGGTACCTACTCCTGAACCCAATAGCTAATACCTCTACTGTTCTGCTCTTTCAGTGAGTTCAGGGCATAGTGACCTCTTCCTGTCTCAGAATACCATGGATTTGGCTACCTCATCTATTTGGTTCTTGCCTAGGCACCGCGCCTTTGTCTCTGCTCTGAGGTCACATTGCTTTTATCTACAGAAGCCCTATAATAGCTCTGCAATTTCCAAATTCAACTTCTTTTCCTACCCCACTGAAAATTTCTCAAGCCCTCCTAGGTCACAAGGAAGCTTATAATGAATGGGCATGGAAGACCTCTTGCCTGAACAAACTATTTTTACTCTTCAACTACTGGGGTAGCCCTACTGCACATATTGTAGTAATCTCTCCCCATACTCCCAAATGTGACACGAAGTACAGCACTATAGTATCAGCTATATGAATTCTCTCCACCTTTCTATTTTTCCCAAGAAAGGTTTCTACATTCTCTTCCTGAATGATGTAACTTTCTTACACCATAATCTCTTCCTACTCACGGATCAGTCATACACACATACATATTCTTCATTAGGGCTAAAAATACTAGGAAGTACACAAGGAGAAGAATCAGATCACCAAGAAGAGAAAAGCATCCAAAGTTGTTTCTAAAGTTATCTCCATCTTAGTAGAAGTATTACCTTGGCACTCCTACTTACAGTGTTCTACACCCTGAAGGATCTGTAAGGAAGACTAAGCCATCTGTTTTCATTATCTGATTTACTTCATCATTTCCTTTCTTCTTGCAAAAGTATTCATAATCTCACCAGTGAACACGCCTGTAAGGGCTAATGCAAGGCCATCCAAGCAAATACTCTCTAAACATTGGTTTAACCCTGAATTTGTATTTGCAGAAAGAGCCTAATTTATATTAATTAAAATTCTCTCTTTCTTTGTGTTCAAAAAGGATTTATTATATTTAGTATATGTACTGAGTGTACACTGCATTTTTTTACTTATTTGGAATTACAGTTTTACTTCAAAGTCTTCCTATTCATTCATCACCGGGCAACATTAGTCACTCACATTTGCTAAGGGTTGGGATACCTCACTTGGACATACTAAATATCTTTTGTTTTTTGGCATATCAATTTCATAAGCCAGACCATGTCTTGGAGGTATATGTTAAGACATATCTAGGTGATAAAATATGCTGTTCATGTCCATATTACAGTACTACCCCATGCATTATTTCCACTTAGAAGGAAACTAGTGGTAATACAAAAAGCATCAGACATCAAGAGGCTTCTAGGTAGTTGGTCTCATGGTCAAATCTAAGGTCTGCTGTTGTTTCTCACACTATCCACCTCCATCTCCACAGCAACTGTGACAGAAGTTAAGAGAAGCAGAGCTTACTCTGCTATTTATGTACAACATAGAGTCTAGTTTGATTGCATCAGGATCACTTTATATTTCACCAGTGATAAATAAGATCACAGGAAGCCTGGCTTGCCTGGCATGAGAAATTAGTGTATTTCTGTCACATTTTGTGTTCCTTATAGATTGGACCAGTAGCCTTTAATCTATCTCTGGCAAGATGACTCAATTACTTGTCTAAGTTACTTGTGATCCAATTCCCCTCCCATACATACTCCAAACAACTTTCAGACTTATTTTTCTAAAATAAAAACCTGATCATAGTAGTCAGATTGCTAGAGCCTCCAAGATGGAGGTAAGAATGCTTATAATGGTTCAGAAGGCTCCTTCTCTCCTTCTCTAGCTCCTCATTTTCAGTCACCTTGAGTTGGGTCAGTTTTCTGAATCCATTTGTCTATATGGACATACCTTGCTACTCAAGATCAATGGAATTACAGTATCTACTGAATTACCAGAGGGACTGAACTAGAATCTACATTTTAACAGATTCCTTCAATAATTCTTAGGTACATTAAAGTTTGAAAAGCATTGGTCCACATAATGTTAACCACTCAGTCAGAAATGAAATGACTTTCAAATAATCCTTGAAAATTTATGAGTAGACCTCTATGTATCTTAGTTTTTAATTATATCTTAGTTGGATTTGGGTTAAAGGGAAGATCAAAATAGTTTGTGAGGGAAATTGCCACTGGAAAGCAGCCAGTCTAACTTCCACTGGGTGCCTTACTTTCTGATAGAACAAATACCAAATACTGGGGAAAAAGTGTGTAACAAGCAAATTTTTATTTTTCATCTTATAATTAGTTGTTTATCTTTGTGGATAAACTGGCATGAAAGCCTCCTAGAAAAAGCAACAGTGAATCCATCTCCTCCCTTTCCAGGAGATCCCTCTGATGGATGGACACAGTGCACACTGTCATCAGTGAACAGGACCATTAAGAGACCACAATGCTCTACTCCAGTTAGCACTGTCATGTTTGGTTACCCTGTGTCACAGCCTGCTATCAGCCTATCAACACCCTGCTTACCTCCTTACCTTGTGGATAGTGTCGTTTGTCAGAGGCAGCCTCCTCCTTCCTGTCCCAATAAACTCTGGCTTGTAGTCGAAGTTAACAAATTGGTGATTCTTCCTGGACTGGGAACCTTGAGTAAGTGTCCTGAGGGCAAAGGCACATAGAAGTCACTGATTACAGCAACAAAATCAGCAGTGCTGATAGCATTGTAGACAGATGGTTTGTGCTCAGAGCATGGCTCTCCTCCTTGCTCACTGCCTCCCTTGCCCATTCCCAAACCTGGCTGCCCAGTGTCTCTTGGCCAGTTCCCTTACAAAAAATCCTCTATTGTTTTGAGTTAGCCAAAAATTGGTCTGAGGGTTGCAACCAAAAAAATTGATAATAAATTCCCCATGATGAAAGTGGTCATCAGGACTAAAGACTTCACCTAACGACTGAGTCTACATGGTCACAGGTAAGAGGCTATTTCTACCCTGGGTGTGACTGAGTCTGTAAGTCTCTGCAACTCTGCCATGAAGAATGGTTTTTTCAATGACAAAGCATGGAAGTCTTGGGGACCATGTGGGGGTAATTGCCTAAGCATTTTTTTTTAAAGTTGTTACGAATTTATTATGCATTTAAAAAACTTAATTTAAAAGCCAACAGTGCAATATAAAGATCTTTTATATCTGGTCATAGCAGAACAGGTTCAAAATACATTTTCTTTTTTTTTTTTTAAGATTTTATTTATTTACTCATGAGAGAGACAGAGAGAGAGAGGCAGAGACACAGGTAGAAGCAGGCTCCATGCAGGGAGCCTGCCGCAGGACTAGATCCTGGGTCTCCAGGATCGCGCCCTGGGCCAAAGGCAGCGCTAAACTGCTCAGCCACCCAAGCTGCCCATACATTTTCTTTTAAATGTATTCAGTCAACACACAGTTCTTTGTAAAAGATACACACACACACACATCTATACCTTTGTTATGATACAAGACTTATACTGTTATTCCATCAAAAAATAAAACAAAACCTCTTAGAAATATCTGCAGATATATTTAAAGCACTCTGTGATAGGCGGGTGTTATTTAATGGTACATGTGTTGATGCAGCAAAATATATATAAATCTATAAAGTGTTTCTTTGTCCTTTGTTCCAAAACAGTAGGAAGACATTTGTCATGAAACTGAGCTTCATTAAACCATCATATTTCAGAAAGGAGTTTGATATGTATATTGCCCCCAACCTTTCTTTGTCATGGAAATCTGTCTGAATATGCACTCATGCCTGTAGTTAAAGGGCTGTGACATCCAGGACTCTCTCATTCACAGCAACCGCAATGTATGTGAGGCATTCTCCTTCCAGCTCTGTATTTATCTCTTCCTCCAGCTCAGAAAAGAAAGCAAGACAGTCAACGGGACATGGCAATGGGCAGCATGCAGCCACGTGTTTCCTATAGCAGCATCGTGTGGCACGGCAAAAACCAGGACAGCAGAACCCCAGACAGCTATTTACGGTTCTAAAGATTTTTGTTTTGGAACCTGATTTGTCCATCAAAGTAGTTAAATTGTTCTTAAATTAAGGGGTGGTGGGAAAAGACTCTGAGGGAATGCTGACATTCCTCTACCATGAGCAAGACTACATTATTTCCAAACTAAAAAAAAAGAATTCATACCTGCTAGAATTGTTTCACTTCTGCCTCCTTCCAAAAAATAACTTGAGGAAGATTATTTATATTATTATCTTAGCATGCTACTTATGCAGTTTTTTGTTTGTGATAGTTTTTGACATTTGTCATTGAGCTTAAGACAAATATACACATTCCAGAATTGTTTTAGTTCATGATACTTTTTGAGTGAAATGTGGGTATTAATAACCCAGAAATCTCAAGAAAACATATTATTGAGTTTGATAAGAATAAAGGTCAAGTGTATATGCCTAACCAATTATAATTTGCTATGTATAAAGTCATGAAAACATGTTATAAGTATGCCTAGATAAGTCCAGCACTTTAAAGCAGCTAGGACAAACATTAATTTTTACTTGCACTTCTGTTAATATCTTTATTCCATAAACCTCTATTACTAAAATCAACACTTAAAGAATGAAAGTCAGGTGTTCATATATTTTTGTGCTACCTGCCTGGCATTGGAATATCAAAAAACAAATGAAATCATATTCATTTGTATTCTTTTTCCTTCAATTTATAATTTGTTATAAATTGTCATGTATTAATGCCACTGAAAATTGCTTTTATATAAGTTCTAAAAATTCATCTCCTAAATAAGCTAAGAGTGTAAATAAAATGTCACAGGAAGGCTTTACACATTGGAAAACTAGTTCAACACCCTAGAAGCATTGTCACATGGCATTCTGTCAACAAAACTTGAAAAAATAGATTTTAATAGACATTTAATAGATAAGATATTTGCATTTATTTATATTAGTGTGTGCCATCTAAAAAGTGGGGTTATAGATACAGATTTTTATTTTTAAAACTTTTAAATTTTTTTTGCCTTCTTTTAAAATTATTTGTGGGGCACCTGGGTGGTGCAGTCAGTTAAGCTACCAACTCTTGGTTTCAGCTCGGGTAGTGATCTCATGGTCCTGGGATCGAGCCTCATATCAGGCTCCATGCCTAGCATGGAGTCTGCTTGAGATGCTCTCTCTCTCTCTCCCTCTGCCCCTCGTGGCCCCCATTAATGCACTCTCTCTCTTTCTCTCTCTCTCTATCTCTCTCACTCTCTCTCTCTCAAATAAATATTTAAAAAGATAATTTAAGTAATCTGTCCCTCAAACGGGTTTGAAGCCATACACATATAAAAAACTGTGCTTTCAATATTGATTTTCAGTACATTGGTACAATGATCTCGCCTATTGTTTAGTAATTTTTACTTACTTCATGTTTACTTTAGATACATCTTCTACTAATATCTTTTAGTGACTCTTTTCAACCAAACAATAGCAGACATTTAAGAACTAAGAAATGAACATACAATGTATGTACAATGAACATATCCTCACCAAAATATTTGAAGATTAATGAGATTAATTTGGCTATATGTGAATACAGACTTCTTTAGCCATCTGGAGTTTACTTTCGTGGAAGAAGTCTGAGATAAGCTAATTGGTATTATTTTTATAATAAACAATTTTGTGTTCTCCTTTCTTGTTTACTCAAAGCCTTTCTGCTTGGTTTGTGGCACCCTTAAATAATCTACTGTTACTTAATAACTTTCTTTAAATTATATAATAACCACAATTGCTTAATAACAGAATGTGTGTGCCTGTTGATCACAACACATCTTCTCAAACCTTGCAATCAGATTGGGCACCTCCAGTCTCATTTCTTATCCCACACTGATTTTCACATGGTATGTATGTGCTTTTGACCAAAGCATCCACCAAAAATCTAGGTTCACATAGATATGACATCAAAAAAAGGAATGTTGTGCAATCTAAAAATGGAACCAGGAACTACCTAAAGCAAGGAATTTAAACAGTATTTGAAAGATATCCAGTAGCCCAGTTTCCCTTAAAACTTTTAAATAGCCTAGGGTGAGCCTCGATGGCTCAGTCAGCTAAACTACCCAACTCTTGGTTTCAGCTCAGGTGGTGATCTCAGGGCTCTGGGATTGAGCCTCCTGTGAGGCTCTGTGCTCAGTGGGGAGTTTATGTAAAGATTCTCTCTCTCCCTCTCTCTCTTCACCCCTCCCCCTGCTTGTGTGCTCATGTGCTCTCCCTCTCATAAATAAATAAATAAATAAATAAATAAATAAATAAATAAATATTTAAAAATGTAAAATATCCCCCTGTGCCCTGCCTGAGCTTATAGTGGTGTCCAAGGCATTGCAGCACAAAGTTTAGGAACCACAGGTTTAAAAGACTCTTTCTTTAATCTTGAAATTGGGCCACCTGAGTGGCTCAGTCAGTTCTGCATCTGCTTTGGGCTCAAGTCGTAATCCTGGAGCCTGGGGATCGAGCCCCAGATCAGGCTCCCTGCTCAGTGGGGAGCCTGCTTCTCCCTCTGCCCTTCCCCCTGCTCCTGTTTTCTCTCAAATAAATAAATAAAATCTTAAAAAAAAATATTTTGTTTGATACTAAATGAGAATGTGGATCTCTTGTCATGAAATCTTTTGGCTAATAAGGAGCCTTTTTTTAACAGTAAACTTTACAGTTTATATGTAGTCTTTAAATATTTTTAAATTTCTTTCTGGCTTGCAGACAGCTGCCTCTTCACCATGTCCTCACACAGCCTTTCCTCTGAGCACACACACTCCTGGTGTCTCCTCCTCTGCTTATAAGGACACCAGTCTTATTAGATCCATTGTGACCTCACTCACCTTCATTTACCTTCTGAAATGCTTTTCTCCACATGGGAGATAGGGCTCCAGCATAAGAATTTGAGAGGACACAATTCCGTCCATAACAAGCTACATCTGTACACTCTAGCTTACTTGCTTACACACAAATACTTGTTCCCCTCACTTACTTCTTGCTTTTTCGATATATATGTGCCTCTTAGCTACTTGTCACCTATGGTTTCATCATCTTGTCCTCTATTTCTTACTTCATGTAGTTTATGTTTTTCTGAATTAAGCTGATAGAGGGTGGGAGGCACCTTTTAAATTGTACAACTAAAATTTTTTCTAAAGAATAACTATCCTCTACTATACTCTTTGCCTTTTATTTTACAGCATCTCTCCTGCACATGCCTTTGGTTGGTTTTACCTCTGCTCTTTCTCTAGTCTATTGACTTATCTTTCAGGAAGTAGAAAACTACAAAGTGTCCATTTCTAGCATTTACTTATAAAAAAAATCAAAGTTCTATGAATGATCCCTAGTTCCCTTCGCTGTGCATCAGGTTGCTCACAGAGTTCTCTCTCTCTGGCTCTCTGGCGAAGGGTCTGGTTGATGGGCACTGACTTTAATGAAAATTGTAGCGCTTTACCATCTTTTATTGAGAGTAAAACTGAAGAACTGAGAAGGGACCTGGTGGTTTCTAGTAGTGGAACATCTGATTATGGTCGTTGGAGCTTATTACTGACGTGAGAAATAGTCCATTTATTTTTCTTTCCAAAAATGTCTGTAATGTACATGCACCTGTCAATACCTCCATTGTATCAGTGGGATCAGAGGCTTCGGCATCTATTCATCAAACAGGTATCAAAAGGCAAATGGGTAATAAATATTTATAACTATGTATCTATAGCCTTGACTCTAGCTTCCTTGCAGGAGAAATGGTTTCTTTTGCTCTGGTATGCAGAAGCTGATTCTCTGCAGTTTAGGTAAACTGTGGTCATAGATGGTTAGCTAATCACAGAACCTGCTAGTGTCTTCAAACCCACAGAGTTCAAGATTGATCAAACAAATATATTCTTCATTTGACGTGAAAAAGATGACTGTCAAATTGGTTCCATGTCAGAATAAAATTTATTAACCCGTAAGTGTTCCCAGACTTCTTTCTCCCTCAACTCTATTGTATGCGGGAGGCTTTCTTACTAGACTAGGCATGTTGGCTTTTGTGAGAAATAATTGGAGGAAGGTTAAGAGGGTGAGAGGAAAGTGTGAGGTGCTCAAAGGTGACAGTTGCAGAAAAATTTAGGAGTGGAGTATATCAGGCGTAGGAGCAGCTTTGGTGTAAGTCAGGTATATGAGAAAGGAAACAAAAGGGATTCTAAGTACTATTGGGGACTGAGTGTTCCCTTTATGCGTCATTTTGGAATTACTCTTGCTTTCCAAGACATTCTTCTTTCAACAGTGGGGTTGAGTCACCCAGGTCATGTTTTCAAGTGTTATATTTAATGGTGGTAATGGGAGTAAAATTGGAGTTTTGAAGCCAAGGTGTTTTACCCAGCTGGATTTCAGGTTTAACTCAGCACCTTTGATCTGAGCCACATGTGCAGTAAGTCTCCCTGGATTCTGTAGAGAGGAAGAGAGGGAAAATCTGGACCCAGCATGAACAACAGTGGTTTTTGGACTACCACCAGAAAGTAAGAGGGATCTCGTGGAGACCACACTGAGATTGGAATTTCAATTTGGGGGGAATGCATGGGTTGGTACAGGATGTTCCAGGCAGAAAACCAGATTTGTGCAATGTTATGCCAGTTAACTAAATTGAGAAAATGTTTTAAACTTCTTAGTGAGTACTGACCAGGAACTGTACTGTTAAGTGGACCACCAAATTTCTTATAGAGATGCCAGACCAACAGGAGCTGATGCAAAGGTTTGGCCCAGTTCCACACATTATGACCTTGGGGACATGGCCTTGACTGGGGCCCCCCAGTCTCGACCCCCCTAAGACAAGCCATTTGCAACCAGAAAATTAAAACATTCTTAGGAAATAATTGGCAGAACATAAAAAGAAGGACTTTAACACCAAGTTAAATTGCTATCACAGAGACAGTGAAGAGATGAAAAATCACCATCATATGAAATTTTATAAAGCTTTGTGCTAAAAAATTTCTTTCTGGATTCAGAGCCATCAGGGTGGATGTTTCCATTAGGGCTGGCCCAGAAAAAACAAATTGGGACTGAGACAACAACCACAAAGTATATTAAACACAAAAATAATTGCCAGTGACCCAGGGAACGAGCAATATTCTGGCTTTATGTTCCATGAGGAAGAACCACTACATGCTGTCTGCCAAGGCTTTGTATTAGGGTAAGATTTAATTACATATATCAGGGGCTTCTGGACAACTCAGTAGGTTAAGCATCTGCCTTGGGCTCAAGTCATGATACCGGGGTCCTGGGATTGAGTCCCACAGAGTGCTCACCACAAGCACTCTGCTTCTCCCTCTCCCTCTGCCATTCCCCCCACTTGCGTTCTCTAGCACTCCCTTTCTCTCTCTTTCTCTCTCTCTTTCTCTCTCAAATAAATAAAATTTTAAAAAATAATTACACATATCAAAAAAATTTTTTAAAGAATCTAGTATTGGCTTATATAAAACCTAATTTTATTTCTTTCTCATGTAAGGAAGTCTGAAGCTAAGCTAAAATTGGTTGTCCCTTAGTAATTTCAGAACGCAGAGGGAAGGATGGGAAATTGTGTCAGTGCGAGCTCTATGATACTCCCTTTTACTTGACTCTCATACCTGGAAGTTAGTTAAAAGGCTATATCTAGCTGCAAGGAAAAGCAAAACAGGAAGAAAGGGAAAAAGAAGGAAAATACATGATTTGAGGGCACATTTTTACTTCATTATTGAAATTATGTTAACAAAGACGGTGAAAAAGAATATTGGAGTAAAAAAGAAAAGCACAGGTAGTTTCTGCCTAAGGACCATAAAAATAGCATTAAAATCCCAGAAGAATACAACCTATGAAAACATTACACATCAGTATGCAATTCTTGTCTTTACTCAGGTGCTGAGGAGAAAAGGAAGGTGATTCTAAGAAATAAATGAGAGAACAGTCAGCTCAGAGTCCCCTTGAGTCCTGACCCCTCAGTTTAGCAAGGATAATCAGTGGTTACGTCTTTCCTTGTTCTCACGCACACACATACACTTCCACAGGTTTCATTTCATTTTGAGTTATGATAAACAGGATCAACTCCTTGCTTTGCAACTTGCTTCTTTATGCAGGAAAATTACATTTCAAAAGAAAGAGATCTGACTTTATGTTTAATACGTCATATATAATTTTAATGCTTAATGTAATGACTAAAGCATAGATTTCAATATGGCTGCAGATCTAGATTCAAATCTTTGCCAGGTTTCTTTCTTATAATTATGTGTTAATCCTTTAATTTTTTTAACATAGATTCTTAAAAATGTGATCGCTAAACTGCAGAAGTGTCAAGAACTGAGATTTTTACCCTACTTCCAAGTTAACAAAGTAGTCTACCACATTTTCATGAATCTTAACAAATGACATAAGTCTTGTGGGTAAGAGACAAAGGAAATTTATTACTTGTAGTAATAGTAGTATCCTTACGACCAATATTCACACCAGTGTCCTAAGTTCCAATTCCCAAAGAGTGATGGAAAGAGGATCAAGCACCCACAGTGAGGTAGGTTACAAAAGAGGTATATAAACTTAAGGATCTCGAATAGTATATGACAGTCAGTAAATACATCTGCTCTTTGCTCCAGAGGAAGACACAACTTCTTATCTTCCCAGGTTCTTTACTGTGCAAGTCATCCTTGAAAAGGTAGTTTAAACACGACACTTAAAGCACAAGGAACAAGGGGTGCCTGGGTGACTCAGTCAACTGAGCGTCTGCCTTCATCCGAGTCTGCTTCTCCCTCTTCCCTTCCCCCGTTTGTTACACTCTCTCTTTCTCTCTCTCTCTCTCACACACACACACACAAATAAATAAGTAACATCTTTTAAATAAATAAATGAGGAACAAGGAACAAAATCAAAACTAAGCAAGTGCGATTACATCAAACTAAAAAGCTTCAGCACACAAAAAAAAAAATAAAAAAATAAAAAATAAAAAGCTTCAGCACAGCTTAAAAACAAACAACAAAACAAAAAGTCAGCAAAGTGAAAAGACAACCTACAGAATGAGAAAAAATATTTGCAAACCATCTATCTCATAAGGAGTTAACATTCAAAATATATGAAGACATTATTTAACTCAATAGCAAAATAATAATAATAATAATAATAGTAATAGTAATAACACAATTTAAAAATGGGCAATGGGCCTGAATAGACAATTCTCCAAAGAAGATAGATGGAAAGCTCATGAAAAAATGGCACTTCCAGGAATATATCCAAGGGAAACAAAAACACTGACATGCTGATACGAAGAGATATCTGCACCTCCCAGTTCACCGCTGCATTATTTATAACAGCAAGGACATGGAAACAACCTAAGTGCCCATTGCTGGTTGAATGGATAAATAAGTGATACACACACACACACACACACACACACACACACACACACACATATAGGAATACTGTTCACCCATAAAAAAAAGGGGGAATGAAATCTTGCCATCTGTGATGACACAGATGGCCCTTGAAGGCATTGTGTTGTTAAGCATAGTAAGTCAGACAGAGAAAGACAAATATTGCATGATCTCCACTTACATGTGAAATTTAAATTTAAAAAGAAGAAAAAGAAAGAAGAAAGAAAAGAAAAGAAAAGAAAAAAAAAAAGAAAAGCTCAATGAGAAAGAGCTTACACTTGTTACTAGAGGCAGAGGGAGGGGGAACAAGAGGGCAATTCTAAGATAAATAAGTACTAGGGCCGTACAGTACTACATCATGACTAGCTAACCCTGCTGTATGATATATAAGAAAGCTATTAAGATGGTAAATCCTAGTGTCCCATATCACAAGGAGAAAATATCTTCCTCTTTTTTCTTTCTCTTCTTGTGTATCTAGATGAGAAAGAGGATGTTAGCTGAACTTACTGTGGAAATAATTTCACCATATATGTGCTCTGTGCCTTAAACTTCTATAGTGATGTATGTCAATTATTTTTCCATAAAACTTTGGGGAAGAGATAGTTTGGAACAAGGCAATCAGTGCATCTGCTTTTTAAAAGTACAGATATAAAAGAGACCCTTGGAAAACTGTCTCTCCATAAAAAGGCATGTGTATATTTACCTTTGGTAACTATCATCAAATTACTTTTCAAAAAAACTGGAGACATTTACCTCCCATAATATTTGCAGAAAAACTAATTTCCCCAGATCCCACAAGCATTGATATTTTCAGCCCCTTCAATTTTGGTTGAAAGTTTGAAAATGATATTTAAGAATTACTTTAGTTGTATTTCGTTGACTACATTTGATTTATGTACATTTTCATGACCTTACTGGATATTTGTATTTTTTCTTTTGTTATTTGCCTATTTATATAATTTACTCACTTTTTACTACAGAGTTGGTTTCATCTTTTCTTTATAAGTTTCTGCTAAAGATAACAAGCCTTTGTGTAACAAATATTTTTTTAAGGTTCTCTTTTTTCTTAACTTTGCTTAGCTAACCTTTGCCATATAAATTTAAAACTTTGAGGTAGTCAAATCTTTTCTTCTTGAATTCTTTTCCTGATCTGACCAAATCTCATACAAATACTCTTAAATTTTTCTTCTAACATTTTTATCATTTTATTTTGTATATGTAAACTTTTCATCTAAGTTGGATTTATTTTTGTATGTGGTAAAAAATTGGAGTCTGTCTTGGATTTCGCTGAAGAATGGCCATTATGTTAGTGTCACCTATTTAATAAGCCATTTTTTTGCAAGTGAAATGAAATACCAACTTTTTCACATCTTAATTTCTTACATATATTTATATTTGCAGCTGTGATTTCTCACATAACATTTATATTTATCACTGGTCTCTGTATTCTATGCCATTGATCTACTTGTTAATTTGCATATAAATATCATACTTTTTTATTATAATAAAATATGTAGTGACAAATGTCTTCCCACCTAGTGGAATGCTGGTAAACAATTAATAACTGATTGACTTCAAAGCCCTGACTTGTAGCGTTTGCTGACTTCCCTGCTATAAACACCCCACCATATCTGACTTACAGCTGTCATTACAAGGTCACTTTTCTTAGAATTGCAATTTTTTAAAATCTAAGTGTCTATTCCTCGAAACTTAGGAATAATTTATCTGTAAAACTGTGTTTGCCATGTGTCATATTTGTCTTGTTTGTCCATATGAGTATGTATTGAATGTTTTCAATTAATAATTTAGTTTCTCTAATGATACAAGACAATTCAGCATTCTGGTAGAAATGTAATTACCCTAAGTTTTTAAATTTCAGCCAATAGAGCTACTCTGATATTCTATATTATTCTTTCAGTATGCACTGCATCTAAACTGTGGCTCTTACATCACTCCTTAAAAAACAACAATAATTATTATTTCTGACTTCTCTCATGGTATTGTGATCAATCTTGCCAAAAACCTGTGAAATGTATTTTTCTTTGAAATATTCTTTTGTCTTTTTGATTCTCAATTGTAACTTTATTATCATTATTTCTTTTGCATTTCTTCTGTCCTTAAGAAGGCTTTTTCTAAAATAAATAGTTAAGACTATAAGTTTCCTTATAAGTACTAGTTTAGCTACATTAGTAAGCTTTGGTACATAATATTTTTGCTTTCATTTAGTTCAAAATATTTTCTAAATGCTGAAATTATTTTTGACCTATGATTGACAGAAGAGTCATGGCAGTTAAAAGAATTTTTTTGTTTAATCCATTCAGTAAACTATAAAACAAATATAAATTTAGATAATAGGTATACAATTTAAAATAAAGTATAAATGATCATGTTAAGAAGTATTTTTTCCCTATTTCAGTAAATTTTAACTCATGTATCTCTGGCTTTCTTATTTTGATCTATTAATATGAAATTTATTCATAGATTTCTTGATATTGCATAGTCTTATCTGTTCTATTACAGATGTATTCATGTAGAATATCCTTCCAATATGTTAGTACATATGCTTACAAAGATACGGGGTTTTTGCATCAATACGTATAGTTAACCTGGACTAAAGTTTTATTCTGTGTTTCCTTTTTGTTAGGCTTTGGTATCAATGTTTTCTAATCTTATATAAAGATTTTGAAATGTTCATTGTTTTTTCCATTTCCTTAAATTTTTTTAAAACATTGCAATCATCCTCTTTACTGCTCTCTTGTAAAAATAATTTTTTCTATAATAAGCTGTCTCTTTATACCTTCTATATACCTTTATATCTTCTGTGGCCAATTTGGTCATTTGTATTGCAAAATGCAATGCTAAATCAACAAATCCATATAGTTTAGCTAGTTCTTACTAATTGATAAATCAAACAGCCAAGTTTAAAAAAGATTTGAAGACCAAAATTATCATTTGAAAGTTTCTAACATAAAGCCTACTATTGCTCAGAGTATGATCACACTAGTGGATGAAAAGACCCTTGTCCACTTTCCTTATCCTCTTACAGTATTTCAGCATCTCCATGAAAAATGGCAAAGGGTAATGTCTGCCTCATGGCTGAAAACAGAACATCAGACAAATGCTTCTGTCTGAGGAGATCCTTGAACTTTCAAGAATATCCCATGTAAGCTGACCTGAGAGGTCACCAACCCCTAAATACAAGTCTACAAACACTATAAGGCTGCACCATTTTGTCCCAACATCCCAGTTTCCCCAGTGCAAACAGCAAAGTGTATAAGAGCTGAGGTTGAGGATGTGGGAATGGATTTGGATTAAGAAAACAGAAAACTCCCATTGCAGACACATCACCTCAAAGAGGGCAGTGCCTTGCCTTTGGTTGGCAACTTATGGCCACTTCTTTGGAAGTTGGACTCTGGAAACCACCCACCTCCCCTTATGGTCACATTTCCCCTCTAAGTAGCACTGTTCACTGAGTTGCCTTTTAGAATAAGTCCATGCTATCTCCCTGTCACAGGTCCACATTTGGTCCCCAGACACTCATATCTTTGTGCCATTATCTCTACAAGAACACATGGCTCCATGGCTCCAAATACGGTCCTCACTACTTCACTATCGAGCAGGGCAGCTCCAGCCATAGCCTATCATTTTTACTTTTTGCCTAACAAGAGTCAGTCCCAAGTCCTTAAGCTGCCTCATCTCCAGAAAGAATAAACATCTGAAGTAGTCTATAAAGCAAAACAATTTCAAAAATAACAACATGCTTGGAACTTGAAACATGTTCTTGGAACTGTAGAAGAAAATAAGCAAAAATAGAAAGAAAAATCTAAAAAAGAATAATAATAAAGTAAGACCAACTGTAGCATATGTTAAAATATATAGTGACAATAACAAAATTCTTTTTTTTTTTATTTTTTTTTTCAGGTTTTTGTAATTTTTTTTTATTTTATTTTATTTTATTTTTTTTTTATTGGTGTTCAATTTACTAACATACAGAATAACACCCAGTGCCCGTCACCCATTCACTCCCACACCCCGCCCTCCTCCCCTTCTACCACCCCTAGTTCGTTTCCCAGAGTTAGCAGTCTTTACGTTCTGTCTCCCTTTCTGATATTTCCCACACATTTCTTCTCCCTTCCCTTATATTCCCTTTCACTATTATTTATATTCCCCAAATGAATGAGAACATATAATGTTTGTCCTTCTCCGACTGACTTACTTCACTCAGCATAATACCCTCCAGTTCCATCCACGTTGAAGCAAATGGTGGGTATTTGTCATTTCTAATAGCTGAGTAATATTCCATTGTATACATAAACCACATCTTCTTTATCCATTCATCTCTCGTTGGACACCGAGGCTCCTTCCACAGTTTGGCTATCGTGGCCATTGCTGCTATAAACATCGGGGTGCAGGTGTCCCGGCGTTTCATTGCATTTGTATCTTTGGGGTAAATCCCCAACAGTGCAATTGCTGGGTCGTAGGGCAGGTATATTTTTAACTGTTTGAGGAACCTCCACACAGTTTTCCAGAGTGGCTGCACCAGTTCACATTCCCACCAACAGTGCAGGAGGGTTCCCTTTTCTCCGCATCCTCTCCAACATTTGTGGTTTCCTGCCTTGTTAATTTTCCCCATTCTCACTGGTGTGAGGTGGTATCTCATTGTAGTTTTGATTTGTATTTCCCTGATGGCAAGTGATGCAGAGCATTTTCTCATATGCATGTTGGCCATGTCTATGTCTTCCTCTGTGAGATTTCTGTTCATGTCTTTTGCCCATTTCATGATTGGATTGTTTGTTTCTTTGGTGTTGAGTTTAATAAGTTCTTTATAGATCTTGGAAACTAGCCCTTTATCTGACATGTTATTTGCAAATATCTTCTCCCATTCTGTAGGTTGTCTTTGAGTTTTGTTGACTGTATCCTTTGCTGTGCAAAAGCTTCTTATCTTGATGAAGTCCCAATAGTTCATTTTTGCTTTTGTTTCTTTTGCCTTCGTGGATGTATCTTGCAAGAAGTTACTATGGCCGAGTTCAAAAAGGGTGTTGCCTGTGTTCTTCTCTAGGATTTTGATGGAATCTTGTCTCACATTTAGATCTTTCATCCATTTTGAGTTTATCTTTGTGTATGGTGAAAGAGAGTGGTCTAGTTTCATTCTTCTGCATGTGGATGTCCAATTTTCCCAGCACCATTTATTGAAGAGACTGTCTTTCTTCCAGTGGATAGTCTTTCCTCCTTTATCGAATATTAGTTGCCCATAAAGTTCAGGGTCCACTTCTGGATTCTCTATTCTGTTCCACTGATCTATGTGTCTGTTTTTGTGCCAGTACCACACTGTCTTGATGACCACAGCTTTGTAGTACAACCTGAAATCTGGCATTGTGATGCCCCCAGATATGGTTTTCTTTTTTAAAATTCCCCTGGCTATTCGGGGTCTTTTCTGATTCCACACAAATCTTAAAATAATTTGTTCTAACTCTCTGAAGAAAGTCCATGGTATTTTGATAGGGATTGCATTAAACGTGTATATTGCCCTGGGTAACATTGACATTTTCACAATATTAATTCTGCCAATCCATGAGCATGGAATATTTTTCCATCTCTTTGTGTCTTCCTCAATTTCTTTCAGAAGTGTTCTATAGTTTTGAGGGTATAGATCCTTTACATCGTTGGTGAGGTTTATTCCTAGGTATCTTATGCTTTTGGGTGCAATTGTAAATGGGATTGACTCCTTAATTTCTCTTTCTTCAGTCTCATTGTTAGTGTATAGAAATGCCACTGACTTCTGGGCATTGATTTTGTATCCTGCCAGGCTACCGAATTGCTGTATGAGTTCTAGCAATCTTGGTGTGGAGACTTTTGGGTTTTCTATGTAGAGTATCATGTCATCGGCAAAGAGGGAGAGTTTGACTTCTTCTTTGCCAATTTGAATGCCTTTAATGTCTTTTTGTTGTCTGATTGCTGAGGCTAGGACTTCCAGTACTATGTTGAACAGCAGTGGTGAGAGTGGACATCCCTGTCTTGTTCCTGATCTTAGGGGAAAGGCTCCCAGTGCTTCCCCATTGAGAATGATATTTGCTGTGGGCTTTTCATAGATGGCTTTTAAGATGTCGAGGAATGTTCCCTCTATCCCTACACTCTGAAGAGTTTTGATCAGGAATGGATGCTGTATTTTGTCAAATGCTTTCTCTGCATCCAATGAGAGGATCATATGGTTCTTGGTTTTTCTCTTGCTGATATGATGAATCACATTGATTGTTTTACGGGTGTTGAACCAGCCTTGTGTCCCAGGGATAAATCCTACTTGGTCATGGTGAATAATTTTCTTAATGTACTGTTGGATCCTATTGGCCAGTATCTTGTTGAGAATTTTTGCATCCATGTTCATCAGGGATATTGGTCTGTAATTCTCCTTTTTGGCGGGGTCTTTGTCTGGCTTTGGAATTAAGGTGATGCTGGCTTCATAGAACGAATTTGGAAGTACTCCATCTCTTTCTATCTTTCCAAACAGCTTTAGGAGAATAGGTATGATTTCTTCTTTAAACGTTTGATAAAATTCTCCTGGGAAGCCATCTGGCCCTGGACTCTTGTGTCTTGGGAGGTTTTTGATGACTGCTTCAATTTCCTCCCTGGTTATTGGCCTGTTCAGGTTTTCTATTTCTTCCTGTTCCAGTTTTGGTAGTTTGTGGTTTTCCAGGAATGCGTCCATTTCTTCTAGATTGCCTAATTTATTGGCGTATAGCTGTTCATAATATGTTTTTAAAATCGTTCGTATTTCCTTGGTGTTGGTAGTGATCTCTCCTTTCTCATTCATGATTTTATTAATTTGAGTCTTCTCTCTCTTCTTTTTAATAAGGCTGGCTAATGGTTTATCTATCTTATTAATTCTTTCAAAGAACCAACTCCTGGTTCTGTTGATCTGTTCCACAGTTCTTCTGGTCTCGATTTCGTTGAGTTCTGCTCGAATCTTTATTAACTCCCTTCTTCTCTTGGGTGTAGGATCTATTTGCTGTTTTTTCTCTAGCTCCTTTATGTGTAAGGTTAGCTTTTGTATTTGAGTTCTTTCCAGTTTTTGAATGGATGCTTGTATTGCGATGTATTTCCCCCTTAGGACTGCTTTTGCTGCATCCCAAAGATTTTGAATGGTTGTATCTTCATTCTCATTAGTTTCCATGAATCTTTTTAATTCTTCCTTAATTTCCTGGTTGACCCTTTTATCTTTTAGCAGGATGGTCCTTAACCTCCATGTGTTTGAGGTCCTTCCAAACTTCTTGTTGTGATTTAGTTCTAATTTCAAGGCATTATGGTCCGAGAATATGCAGGGGACAATCCCAATCTTTTGGTATCGGTTCAGACCCGATTTGTGACCCAATATGTGGTCTATTCTGGAGAAAGTTCCATGTGCGCTTGAGAAGAATGTGTATTCAGTTGAGTTTGGATGTAAAGTTCTGTAGATATCTGTGAAATCCATCTGGTCCAGTGTATCATTTAAAGCTCTCGTTTCTTTGGAGATGTTTTGCTTAGAAGACCTATCGAGTATAGAAAGAGCTAGATTGAAGTCACCAAGTATAAGTGTATTATTATCTAAGTATTTCTTCACTTTGGTTAATAATTGATTTATATATTTGGCAGCTCCCACATTCGGAGCATATATATTGAGGATTGTTAAGTCCTCTTGTTGAATAGATCCTTTAAGTATGATATAGTGTCCCTCTTCATCTCTCACTACAGTCTTTGGGGTAAATTTTAGTTTATCTGATAGAAGGATGGCTACCCCTGCTTTCTTTTGAGGACCATTCGAATGGTAAATGGTTCTCCAACCTTTTATTTTCAGGCTGTAGGTGTCCTTCTGTCTAAAATGAGTCTCTTGTAGACAGCAAATAGATGGGTCCTGCTTTTTTATCCAGTCTGAAACCCTGCGCCTTTTGATGGGGTCATTTAGCCCGTTCACATTCAGAGTTACTATTGAGAGATATGAGTTTAGTGTCATCATGATATCTATTCAGTCTTTGTTTTTGTGGACTGTTCCACTGAACTTCTTCTTAAAGGGGAATTTTAAGAGTCCCCCTTAAAATTTCTTGCAGAGCTGGTTTGGAGGTCACATATTCTTTTAGTTGCTGCCTGTCTTGGAAGCTCTTTATCTCTCCTTCCATTTTGAATGAGAGCCTTGCTGGATAAAGTATTCTTGGTTGCATGTTCTTCTCATTTAGGACCCTGAATATATCCTGCCAGCCCTTTCTGGCCTGCCAGGTCTCTGTGGAGAGGTCTGCTGTTACCCTAATACTCCTCCCCATAAAAGTCAGGGATTTCTTGTCTCTTGCTGCTTTAAGGATCTTCTCTTTATCTTTGGAATTTGCAAGCTTCACAATTAAATGTCGAGGTGTTGAACGGTTTTTATTGATTTTAGGGGGGGATCTCTCTATTTCCTGGATCTGAATGCCTGTTTCCCCTCCCAGATTAGGAAAGTTTTCAGCTAGAATTTGTTCAAATACATATTCTGGCCCTCTGTCCCTTTCGGCGCCCTCGGGAACTCCAATTAAACGTAGGTTTTTCTTCCTCAGGCTGTCGTTTATTTCCCTTAATCTATCTTCATGGTCTTTTAATTGTTTGTCTCTTTTTTCCTCAGTTTCCCTCTTTGCTATCAACTTGTCTTCTAGGTCACTCACTCGTTCTTCCACCTCGTTAACCCTCGTCGTTAGGACTTCTAGTTTGGATTGCATCTCATTCAATTGATTTTTAATTTCTGCCTGATTAGCTCTAAATTCTGCAGTCATGAAGTCTCTTGATTCCTTTATACTTTTTTCTAGAGCCACCAGTAGCTGTATAATAGTGCTTCTGAATTGGCTTTCTGACATTGAATTGTAATCCAGATTTTGTAACTCTGTGGGAGAGAGGACTGTTTCTGATTCTTTCTTTTGAGGTGAGGTTTTCCTTCTAGTCATTTTGCTCAGTGCAGAGTGGCCAAAAGCAAGTTGTATTGGGAAAAAGAGAAAAAGAGAGGAGAGAAAGAAGGAAAGAAAAGAGAAAGAGAAAAAAAAAAGGGAAGAAAAAGAGAAAGAAAAAGAAAGGAGGAAAAAAAGGGATGGGGGAAGGAAACAAATCAAAAAGCAAAAAAACAAACAAACAAAAAAAAAAAAACAAAACAAAAAAAGAACCACGGGGGAGTATCTTCTGATTCTGTGTACTTTAAGTCCCTTGGCTTCTCCTGGAAGTTGTCAGTCTAGCTGGTCTTCTGGGGGAGGGGCCTGTTGTGCTGATTTTCAGGTGTTAGCAGTTGGGGGAGCTGCTGTGCCCCTGCCTGGTGCAGGGCTCGGTGGGGGTTGTTTGCCCCGTGAGGCCGCAGGAGGAACAGCCCCAGTGGCGGGGCAGCTCTGGAAACCTGGATTCAGCTCCGGCAGGAACTCCGTCTGCAGGGCCTGGAGGCTCCGGGGCGGGGCCGCTGATCTGCTCAGCTGGGGCAGGAGCGTCCTTGCTGTCCTGGGCCCTCCCGGCCTCTGCCTGTCCCGTGGGGAGGCGGGATCCTGGGCTGTGTCCGGGCGCCCTGTGCTCCGGAGCCTGCGCTGGTGGATTCGCGCTCCCGGGCCGCGCAACCCCCTCCGCGGAGCCGCCGCCCAAGTCCCTCCGAGCTGCTCCTGGAACCGCGCAGCCCCCTCCGCACGGAGCCTCTTCCTCTGCCCGAGCCCCTCCGAGCTGCTCCCGCCCCGCAGCCCCCTCCGCGGAGCCGCCGCCCGAGCCCCCCCGAGCTGCTCCGGGTCCCGCCGTGCGCGCTGCAGCCCTTAGGGAGCTCGGCGCACTCTCCTGGGCGCGCAGTTGCTGTTACTGTCCCGGGGAACCCGAGGGCATCCCCGCCCTCCTGGGTCCTGCTCCACCTCCCTGGAGCCCCTTTCCGCCCGGGAAGGTCGGTGCAGCTCCTGCGTCTCCGGGACGGGGCTCTCCTGTCCTGGGGACACTCGCCCAGGCCTCAGCCCGGCTCCTCGCGGGGCCCCTCCCCCTTGGAGGCCTTTGTTCCTTTCTTTCTTTTTCCCCGTCTTCCTACCTTGATAGATGCGCGAACTCTTCTCACTGTAGCATTCCAGCTGGTCTCTCTTTAAATCTCAGGCCGAATTCATAGATTTTCAGGATAATTTGAAGGTTTTCTAGGTAGTTTGGTGGAGACAGGTGATTTGGAGACCCTACTCTTCCGCCATCTTGCTCCTCCCTCCACAAAATTCTTAATACCACCTATCAATGGGGTCAGAAGGGCTGGGGCAATGCTACAAGCCTCACCAAGTGTGAAGGAGAACCCACAGGAAGAAGGCACAGGTGTTCACAGTCTCTCCCTACCCCATGGAGACACACTGGGACTGGGCACAGGTTGACTTTCTCATGGAACCCAGCAGTGGGACTCTGCCACACTGCTGCTCTCCGTCATCATAGGGTTCATGTAGAAACCATCTGCCCAGACAGCTGCATGTTAATACCAGAAGCACGTGAAGATCTTGTAGGAGGTTGAAACCATACTGACCCTTCTCCCTGGGAGGATAGGAAGCCATGGATCCTAACTAGAGTGATGCAATGCAGAGAGAGCTACCAGGGAGAGTCAAGGACAGTCCTCTCTCAGCAACTAGGCAGAAGCAAAACATAATAAGATCCAAATGAGTATGAGAATTTAGTAAATGGTAAAAATAAGGTATCAAATAATGGAGGAAAGACAGATTACTCAAAACACAGTATTGAGATCATGAGATCCAACTTGAAGTGAATTCCAAATGTATGAAAGATTTAAAGATTTTTTTAAATAATAAAACCATGGCAAAAAATACATATATACTCATATATATGCATGTATATTACATTTTCCAAGTGCAATGAGAACATGCCATGCACACTGCTCTGCATTCTGCTTGTTTTCATTTAGTTACACACATAACATTTATACAAACACATACATACATATATATGCATAAATATATACTATCTCTCTGAAAAAATAAGCAATTGACAACAGTGACAGCATCTGGAGATAAGTAATGATTGAGTATGACAGAGAGACATAAAAAAATAAGTAAACTCTTAAGAAAATTTTTAAAAATTCAAGTTAATTAAATTTTACAGAAATATATGCATAAGCTAAACTATTGCTTCTCTCCAAATTCGCATGTTGGAGTCCTTACTTCCAGTACCTCAAAATGGGACTATATTTGGAGATAGATTCTTTAAGGAGATAATTAAGTTAAAATGAGGTCGTTAGGGGATGGGATAGAAGGGCAAAGGGTATTAAAGACGTGATGAGCCGTGGGTGTTGTATGTACATGATGAATCACTGAATTCTACTCCAAAAACCAATATTGCACTGTATGTTAACTAAGTAAAATTTAAATTAAAAAATAAATAAATAAAGGTCATTAGTTTGAACCCTAATCCAGTATGACTAATGTCCCTATAAGAAGAGATTAGGATCAGCCATGTGTAGAGGGAAGAACATGTGAAGAACTAGGGAGAAGATGACCATCTACAAGCCAAGGATAAAGGTCTGAAAGAAACGAACCCTGCTAACACTTTGATCCCAAACTTCCAGGCTTTAGGATCGTGAAAAAATACATTTCTGTTGCTTGGACCACCCAGTCTGTGGTACTTTTTTATGGTAGTCCTAGAAAACTAATACATATTATATGTTACCATATGTATAATATATTATATATAACATATATGCATATATGTATATTTAAACATATATGCACATATGTAAATATGTAGTAATGCAAAATTGAAAGCAAGATTTAATTGGATTTTATTAATTTTGTCTACAGTAATAACTTTAAATGAATGTTTTCTTTACTATAAGATTTATGTTAATCCACTTGAGTCCTAGAATTCTTTATTTTTTAAATAAAACTCAGGTTATTGTCATTATTTTTTTCCGTACACAAATGCTGAGTTTTAAAGGTCAATTGCCCTTAATTACTTGGGCAAAAGAGATAAATATATATATATATTTATAAAACAGCCTCTTCAGGTCATTCACAAAATTATTGGTGGTCTCATTGTATTTCTTATAGAAAGTGCTTTTTATAAATTACCCTCAGAATTCTAAAGTGGAACAGCAGTTACCATTCATTTTCACTTCTTTGATTAGAACTAAAGCGAGAACCAAACAGCTAGTTTCTGAAGCTCAGGAGCACCTGTTATCTGAGGATAACCTCCCAAATGCAGGATTGTTGAGGGAAAATAGCAGACAGTTCTAATGGGGGATAGAAACCTGGAGTGGTTTACTAAATGTAAAAAAAGCGGGTCTGAGTTTACTTAAAAATGCTTTATTTCTGCTTTTATTTTTCACCCCTGGCTCAGACTCACAATTTAAAATAAGCAACATATGCTGTCAATTTTATAATTTACAGTGAAAATGAACCAAGGAGGAATACACAGCAAACCAATACATTCAGATTGGAAATATTTGATTTTTGGATAGCCGAACAGGAAAATAATTTCAAAGGGAATGATGGCAGGAGCCACAGGTTCTTTGATGTTTGCCTCTTTCCCCGCGGAGCACTATCCTTTTCCAGACTCGGCCTGTTTGCAGAAGCAGCTGTGCTCATCACTAAACACCAGATTCCTTCCTTTATTTTCTCCACTTTGAATCTGCAAAATATTTAAACTTTTTCCAAGTAATGTTGGACATGATAATTTAATGGATGTCAATTTTAAAGGAAGGGATTCTCCTTCTGCTGTAGCTCAGAGCTCCACTCACCATCCCACAGCAACAGCAATAAGTGAGGTGATTTGTGTTTTCACTTTCGTGATGCAGAAGCTGATAATGAATTTAACCGATTAGGTGCCTAATCCCTTCCCTTTAGAAGTTTGCAACCTCTGGTAGAACCTCTTATTCCACTGACAAAGAACAACAGAATGAGGACATAATACCAGAAGACCAAATACCTGTTCATGTCATAGACCTTTTTTGGGACATGAAG
The DNA here is from genome assembly GCF_003254725.2 of Canis lupus dingo. Lineage (NCBI taxonomy): Eukaryota > Metazoa > Chordata > Mammalia > Carnivora > Canidae > Canis > Canis lupus. The sequence goes on along the minus strand of NC_064243.1, from coordinate 43,324,324 downwards.
GGAAACAAGTCATGGTCACACAGAGATTCACAGAGGGACTAGAGGCTGCAGAATAAGGGACAGGTAGCATTGGCACACTCACTGCCTGGATTTCCAACTGATCTGGGAAGATTCTTCAATGAGAGTAAAATTTCAGAAGCTCTTGAAATGACGGAATCAAGCTGTGTTTTTCCAGAGCAGGTAATTTCTCAAACATTCTAGAACCTAGTTGTATTCTACACTTGACTCAAGAGCATGACGCAGACTGTGTGCTTGGCCTGTATCTATCCTTTTTCTGGGGGTGGTCTATGCAGGTAATAGAGATAAAGGGAAAACTTCAGAAACTAGAAAGTGAAGTTTAATCATCAGGATGTATTAGTTGTACAATGAGTAGCCAGGTATTGATTTAAATAAATAGTGACATCATTTCTAATGTATTATTAGAACCACTTTCCCACCATTCATCTGTTACATAAATAACTCAAAAGTCAGGTGTATGCACGGTACTATTCTAGATCCCCTTCCAAATGCATTTTGGTTTTTTTTTTTTCAAACTTCAAATTTTTGTAAGATTGTATTTATTTGAGACAGAGAGAGAGGAGTGAGCGACAGACGGGGAGAGAGAGGGACAAGCGAACTTCATGCAGAGCCGGATGGGCAGGCTCAATCTCAGAACCCTGAGATCATGACCTGAGCTGAAACCAAGAGTTGGACACTTAACCAATGGAGCCACCCAGACACCCCTGAATATTTTTTAATGCAAAGATTTTTGCCTATTTTACCTTCAATGGGTAAAAAGTGGCAACATAGCTAGAAATATTGTGGAATATGAATGAACCAAATAATACCAGTGTGGTCCATCCAGAGCCACTCTGTCTGATATAGTAGCTCCTAGCTACACATCACTTTCTAAGTTAGTTGAAATTAAGTAAAATTTAAAATTCATTTCCTCAGTCACAGTGGCCACATTTCAAGTGCTTAATAGCAACCAATGGCTAGCAGCTTTCATACTTGGTGGTGCCATCGGTGAACAAATATTCCGTTACTGCAGAAAGTTATAGTGGATGCTGCTGAGCTAGACACATTTGAAAGTTGTAGCTGAGAGGATTATTGGGTGGTTGTTCCCTCCAGGGCATCTTGAGTTTCCACTCAAAAAAGAGAGTAATTGTTGCTTTTTGTCTGTTATTATATATCCACGAAGGAGAGCTTTAAATGGCTTGGAATCATTAACTTATCTAACTATCCCATACTCTGTAAAAATTATTCCAAAAGGAACAAAACAGATGTTTTGTTGGAGAGAAGAGGCTTAAACTTCAGTGGCAGTGCTGGAAGCGGTAGGAGAGGAGGTAAGTTACTGACTTAGGTAATCTCCTGCCATACAAACAAAAAGGCAAATGAGAAGGTAGAGTGAAGGGAAAAGTTCTTTTGTAGAACTCTACGTACGAAGTCCAAGGTGAAACTATCTTCCTATAGAACAAGTGAAAGTCTAGCCACAGGCACACTTCGATCATCTTCCATTCATTCAGACAGGCACTTAAGAGGGCTCAGAACACATTCATTTTGATTTCCATTAGTAAAAGACATAACAGAAGGAAAAGAAGGTTAAGAAACAAAATGTCCATTTGACATTTCTGGCTAAGTTGCTTAATAAATGTTTTTCATGCATAGAAAACGTAAAAGCCCCCATTTTAAGAGGTCACTTCAGACATCTTTGCTACCATCATTAGGGTATGTTTAGAGAGAAAGGAGCAGTAGCCTCCTTTTTAAAAGCACCAGCTTTACTAATTATCTTAAATAATTTGTTTTTATGTTATTTCACGTCACCCAAATTTTTCCTTCCACTCCAACTTTGCCACTTTGGCTTTTCTTCACCTAGCAATTAAAGTCCTTCAGGGAAGCCAAATTATAAGTAGAGCAGCTGCTGGGAGCTGAGATAGAGGCAGGAATTTGTGAAGTGGTTTCCTTAGCAATGGGAATGATTCGAATGTTTTCAGAGCTAATCTGTTCCCTTCTCCTGTCTCTCTCTACTTCCTTTACCATCCTCATAGCCTCATTCACAAACCTATTTTTCCTCTGGCCTCATGCACATTTTTGTTATTTACCTTAGGACATATTTAAATTTATTATTGTTTTCATATACACCCTTTAAAATCCTGAGTGTTGTATTTACCATTATTTAACAGTGCTACTTACCAAGTGTAGGGAGGCTGAACAGTGGCCCCAAAGATATCAGATCCTATTCCCTGGGACCTGTAAATGATGGCACTATGGAAAAGTGGACTTCACAGATGTGATTAGGTTGAGGGTGGTGAGATGGAGAAGCTATCTTGGATTTCCCCGGGTGAGCCCTGAATACCATCACACCTGCCTATAAAAGAGGCATAGGAAGGGGCACTTGGATGGCTCAGCCAGTCAAGCGTCTGGCTCTTGATTTTGGCTCAGGTCATGATCTCAGGGTTGTGGGATCAAGCCCATCCATTGGGTTCCATGCTGGGCATGGAGTCTGCTTGAGATTCTCTCTCTCCCTCTCTCTCTGCCCCTCCCCTACCCCCTCTCCCCCCAAAAAAAGGTATAGGAAGATGACATACACACACACACCTCTATGAAGATGGAAACAGATTACAGTGATGCAGCCAAAGCTAAGGAATGCCAGAAGCCACCAGAAGTTGGTAGAGACAAGAAAGGATCCTCTCCTAGAGGCTCTGAAGGGAGTATAATCCTGCTGACACCTTGATTTCAGATTCTGAGTTCTAAAACTGTGAAAGAATAACTTTCTGTTGTTTTAAGCACCAAGTCCATGAGAACTGGTTATAACCTCCCCCAGGAAACTAATACACCAAGGACAATTAAAAAGTAAAAATATCCTTATTTTTCAAACAGGCATAAAATTTACATTTTATTATATGCTAGAAGTCCAAAGACAAGAGCATGAGCACACCATAACTAATTAGAATCTTTTTTTGATTACTACCTACAGACACTGTCAGAAAGGTGGATTGCTCATTCTTAAAGCTAGAAATAATCCCACACACTTGCTCTAAAAGACAATGATGGCTCCAACAATATCATTAACATATTTCCTCTAGAGCAACTATTGAAGCGAGTGGCTACTTCCAAGGCAGGAATAGAAGAATATTGACAAAGAAGGAAGCCACTTCGTCCTTCAACTCTGTTTTGCGGATAAGCAATCCTATCTAGGGCAAGAAAATAAAAAGACAGCCCCACTCCTGCCCTTGGTGGAGGAGCCTGGAGCCAGCTGGGTTGCCTGTGACAGAGGGAGCAGCTGTGCAGGGTGGTTCTCCCAGATGCCAACTGGTAATATGCAACGACAGCATGCAGGTGCCTCTCTAGGCTTGTGAGTTGTCAAGTGTTTATTAAGCCTTTGGGATTGGGGATAAATTAGCCTGCCTAAAAAGATTGAAAAGAAAATTTGGATTTCCCAGAAATGTATTCTGTTCTGTAAACAGAAAGACTTGGATACAAAAAGTTCTGTAAATGATGCCGTAGCAGAGGCCCCTTGAGGAAAATGCAAAATAGAGTTTCCTTCCTTAGTGCAATTTTGTTCTACTTGAGTGAGTGCCTTGAAGAGATGGCCTAGTGCTGGCTGGTGTTTCAAATGTATTTCCTACCCTCCTAGTTTAAGGACTCGGAAAAAGTTGTAGGCTGTCCATGTAGAGTGCAAAAGTCTGGCCCCTCGCAGATATCACTTGGTTGTATCACTTGTGAGAGAAGACATGAAAATCAAAGGGGCAATAAAAAGAGAAAAGGCCTGGAGGCTTTCCAAGTCATCTGAATGATGTCTTACCATAATCTTATAGGAGTCCAGCACTTGCATCTGGAGATACGCAGCAGAAGAAAAATGAAATAATGTGTATGTAGTAATTGTTATGCAATGAGTACTGTGCTAGTTGCCTTACATCTGTTTTTCATGTAATCCCTTACAAAAACCCTATAAGGTGTAATTCTCCCACAGTCTATAAGATTTACCTGTCTCTATAGAGACAGAGATTAAATAATTTTACTCAGATCATTCAGACAGGAAGTGAAGAAATCAAATTTTGAACCCAATTCTGTGTGACTCCAAAAGGTACATTCCATCATTACACCTCACCAAGATCCCTACGAGAACTCAATGAACCCTGAAAAGTCCATCAGATTGATGGTGCTTCTATTTCTTCCATCAGTGAGAACAGAAAAACCAGAAATGGCCACGGTCTTCAAAATGGGAGAGATGAGAGACAATCTTTATGAGACTTGGAAAGCAGCTGGAATGTTTCAGGATGGGACAGACTTACACCTACTGTTAGGACAAAATAAGCTAAAAAATTCCCCAACTCTTTTTTTCCCCCAGCTCCACATATGTCTATACCACTCGTTTATTAGGAAAGAAGCATATATTCTAGAAGGAAACTTTTCTTTGTTGGAGTGATGCCTTCATTGATTAAGGTAAGAAGCCTTTTTAATGAAAATCAAGCCCAGAAAGAAAAAATGTATATTTACAGACTAAGATCAGCTTATCATCTTTGCAGGAAACTTATATTAGCAGAAAGAATATGCTTCCCTCACATAAATTGGATTTGGTAGTCTTTGAAAGAAAATGAACTCTTGTGTTGACAAAGTGTGCTGCCTGTATGTATTTTAGGAAGAAATATTGCCACTGAATAACGGAAAGTGGAAAATCAGAGAGAGGAGGCATCCATTGATTTATACCTTTCTCTCTTTCCAAGAGAATAGAACTCAAGGCTACCTGTGAATCAGTCAAACACCAAGCCTAGAAAGACCCTATTATATCTAACCCAAAATGGTAGCAAAAAGAGGGGCCCACCATACTGATTTCATTTCAAAGAAGATAATTCCCTTTAGGAATAACAAGATACTGGTGGTTATGAAGAAAACAAAGAGTATTTTGAACTTAAGTCATCTTAGTTTCTATGGACCACAACTCCACCCCAACCAGAGCCATGTGAGTTTCAGGTTGAAATTTAGTTTCTAACTGAGAAACAGGTAAAAGGGGAAGAATCCTTAAGTACCCACTCCTTTGGAGGTCAAACTACGGATATTAAATACTCTTAGGTGGAGAAGAATCCTAGGAAAGAGGGAAATTATCTACATGATGGCATTTAAGGACTTCTGGATTGGCTGAGACTGGCTAGAACTTCTATTAAGGTTGTTAAGATAGGACTGAAGGGACATTGATGAGTGTATTGGGCATTGTTGGTTGGTTATCTGCATTCATTTCATGCCTCCTCCATTGGCAGCCACGATATGGTTTAAATAGTTTTAGACCCCAGTCCAAGTTTTAAGACTAAGAATTGACATATTTTTCATGGCATGCTTTGCTGTGAATGCTAAAAGAGAAATACAAAGTTTAATTAAGAGAGTTGAGTATTAAGGAAGGGTTTTTTAATTTAAAAGAAACAAAGCATGTTCCTTATCAAACAATTTAGAAATACAGAGATGTGAAGAAAAATAATCTTAATAAAAATAAATATTTTATTTAATAAAATAATTTTATTTATTTATTCATGAGAGACACACAGAGAGAGGCAGAGACAGGCAGAGAGAGAAGCAGGCTCCTGTGGGGAGCCCTATGTGGAACTCGATCCCAGGACCCCGGGATCATGACCAGAGCCAAAGATAGGCACTCAGCCACTCAGCCACCCAGGCGCCGCGATGTTTATATATTGATGTTAATGACCCAGTGTGTAGGAAGAAATTAATGATGAAGAAAAGAAACATTTGTAGGGACAAGTCTGTATGTTCTTTAATGGAATGATTATCAGCTCTTGAAGAGATGGGCAATCACTCTCTGGACAAGAAAGAAGGTGGGAACCATAGCAGGTGGTTTGGCAGATATGGTGGAGAAAGAATGTGGAGACTATTCTGATGGTCTCTATTTTTTCAGGAAAATAATCAGGTAAGAATGAGAAAGTAGATATTAAAGAGTTAAAGAATGAGGAATAAATGTTTCATAGTTGAAAATTGACTGTATAACAATTATCCATATGTATATACATTAAAATATGGATAAAACTGATAGAATTTCAATGAGAGTTTAACAACTCCACAGTCCTTTTCAAGAGGTATTGGCACACCACTCTCAGAGGTGTGAGCAACCAGACAAAAGTTGTGAAAAGTACGGAAGATTTGAGCAACACAATTAATAACTAATAATCAATATCTATTAATCCAATAGAAAGAGAGCTTCCTATGCCATCACTCCCCCTTAAAAAAAAAACTACTTCAAATCATCTACATGCAAGATTGCTAATAATGTTTCAACAAGGCCCAATAATGATCACCATACAGGTTGTTCTCTGACTCATCCTAAGAAAATTAGAAGGCAACAATAAGCCTCTTCCTACTCCAAAAACATTTCAAACTAAAAAACAAACAAAAAACTCCTAAATAATTTGTGGGTTAAAGAGAAAATACCAATATACAATAGAAAATATTTGCAACTGAACAATGAAAGTGGTACATATTAAAAAACCAGGGGATGTAGCAAAAAGCAAAGCATGTTCCTTATAAAACAATTTAGAAATACAGAGAGATGTGAAGAAAAATAATCTTAATCCTGCCACCCAGAAATAATCCGTTATCATTTGCTGTATACGTTTCCAGGCTTTCCCTGTCCTTGTTAGCCTATTGGTGAGTCTCATCTGCAGGCTGAATGGAGAAAGGGCTTCAGAGCATCCTTCAAAACAAAGATCAGTTTTTTCCTAAGGAGTTTTATAGAGTAAAAGATTTTTCATTTCATATCTTAGTCAAACATAATCTTTTTCATTATACTACTGTATCATTTACTTTTATTTATTTTCCCACTGTAAATTCATGCTTGCAAAGAAGGCTCTCTGTAGTTCCAAAATCTTTGCTTCATCTCCGTTTAATATGGTTTCAGAAGGGAGCTTCTAATTTTATTGGCTCACCTGTTTATTTTTAACATCATCAACCAGTTACCACTTATGAGATAATCAATCTTTCCCCCAAAGACCTAAAGTTGTGTCTTTTCTAACCTATTAATCCATGTTTAAAATAGCCGTTGCTGTATGAGAAAACACACCAAACTTAGTGACCTTCAACACTAAGAAATTATTATTCCTTACAAGTGTTCAGGTCAGCTAGGTTACTCTCTGGTTGCGGCTGAGCTCAGCCATGCCTCCCAGTTAGCTTGAGTAGTAGGAGACCAGGATCACAGATGAGCACTCTCATGGATTCTGAGGTGGGGAGGCTATAGAACGGTCTAGCATGACCTTGTTGGGACGTTTGCGCTGCCTTCCAGTTGTCCCTGACATGCATGTGTCTCTCACATCATTCATGCTGACCGAAGCATGTGTTCATCGTAATTACAGAGAAGCAGGAAAGAATAAGAACAGTGACTCAAGAGGGCAAGTCCTCATGTGTAAGAGCCTCCTCAGCTTAATAGTGTATCACATTGACTAACTTCCCACTGGCCACCGAGACCCACGGCTGCGCCAAGAATCAGGTACCAAAATATGGTGCAAAATACAATGTGAATTCAGGAAGGCCATTGATATGAGCTATTCATGAAATCAGTCTGCCACGACCTACGTCCAGTTATGAAAGTTCAATAAGCAGCTTAATATAGAGTAGACAAAATTCAACTTCCTACAAACTTTTAAAAGATTCTATTTCTGGGAAATCTATCAAATAAATTTTATTGTGAAAACTATCTCTTCTTTCATTCTACCTTTTTACTGTTTAATGTTGTCTACAGTTGACTCTTGAACAACATGGGTTTGAACTGAATGCGTTCACTTATATGCAGATTTTTTTCCAGTAAATACAGTACAATATTTTCTCTGCCTTATGATTTTTCTTAACATTTTCTTTAGCTTTCTTTATTATAAGGATACAGTATATGGCATATATAATATATAAACTATGTGTTAGTGGATGGTTTATGTTATCAATAAGACTTTCTGTCAACAGTAGTCTATTAGTAGAGTTTTGGACGAGTTAAAATTCATACAATGGATTTTTGACTGTGCAAGTGTAGGTGGGCTGGTGTCCTTAACTCCCACGTTGTTAGAGAGTCAGTTGTATTTTTCACTTGTATATTTCTTTTTCAATCAAATATTTTTTGGTTTGGCTATTTTGTACTTTCATCTATTTTATCATGCTTTCTGAAACTAATAATACTCATTCTCATCTTTTCTATTCTTGTTTTGTTTCCTGGTCTAAGTCAATGTGCTGTAATTTGTAAAACATTTCTTGTTCCAAAATTGAATGCAAATGCTTTTAGTTATTCTACATTAAATATAAGGCTATCCGGGATCTCTGGGTGGTTCAGCGGTTTGGCGCCTGCCTTTGGCCCAGGGCGCGATCCTGGAGACCCGGGATCGAATCCCACATCGGGCTCCCTGCATGGAGCCTGCTTCTCCCTCTGCCTATGTCTCTGCCTCTCTCTCTCTCTCTCTCTCTATGTCTATCATGAATAAATAAATTGTTAATAAATAAATATAAGGCTATCCATCAATTTAAGACAGCTATTTCTTATACTGTGGAAAATTTCTCAGTCTATATAATAACATTTTTTGCTCATTCAGAATGCAGTTGTACTTAATATAGCTTAGTTTATCAAGATGATCGAAAACTTTTCCCTTGGATATAAGTGTGATGAACTATGTCAATAAGCTTTGTAGTGTGGAATTACTGAAAAAAAATCCATTAGAAGTGTTGAATTATTCTTACAGTGCCTGATTTACTAACATGTAATATTATTCATGTTATATTCATGTGGTTCATTTGTAATATGGCATGTGTTTGGGGAAAACTGCAGAAATTTTAGCATTAAATTGAATTGGGAAGATTTCTACTTCCCTGAAGAGTTAAATAGTTTCTATAGTTTCTGTTTCTTTTTTTTTAAAGATTTTTTTAAATTTTTATTTATTCATGAGAGACACAGAAAGAGAGGCAGAGACATAGACAGAGGGAGAAATAGGCTCCCTTCCGGGAGCCTATTGCAGGACTCCATCCCAGGACCCCAGGATCATGCCCTGAGCCAAAGGCAGACATTAAACCACTGAGCCACTGAGGTGCCCCAGTGGCTCTGTTTCTGGTGAGATCTGGAGTATCTCACCTATCAAATTTTTTCAGCTTGCTTTTAATAATCAGAAACCCAATTTAAACTAGATTAAATATAAACATATAAACAAGCAAATTGTGTTGGCTTGTAGAACTGACAAGTTCCATGTTGGCTTCAGGCTCTGCTGGCTTCTGGTGCTCAAATGTTGTCTGGAAGACTCTACACCATTTTCCATGCCTCAGCTCTACTTTCTCTTGTGATTTCTTTGTTTTTCGATAGATTTAACTCATGTACTATAAAATATGGTCTATATTTTGATCTTACAACCATAAAGGAAAAATGACCCTCTCTAACTTCATGTGTATACATGTAGTAACAGTGGCTGATCTTGTTTGAATGACACACCAATCACCTGGACGATCACTGTGGCAAAGGAAGTGGGGCATGTTATTGGTCAGACTCAAGTCACGACCAACAGAGGTAGACAGAGCTGTTAGTACATTTTGAAATTTACTAATTTATTAAGTGATCCACTGCACTGTCCTCTTGATGAAATATTTTAGTTACCCCTTATATCTCTATTTTACTAATCATTTTTGGTGTCCTAGGCCATTAAGTATTTTTAGAGGAAAAAAACAAACAAATATATTTAGAGGAAAACAAACCATGTGAAACTAATATAGGAAATTTTAAGATTACAATATAATAAACACTTGAAAGGATCATCAGACATATTTTTAAATCTAACAATTATTAATGTTCTTATTACTTTCTGTATTCAAATTTAAAATGTAAAACTTTTAAATTGTATTTTCATTTTCTGCCTACATATATGGAATATGTTAGCACTGAGTTTATCCTAAATATAAACTTCTTCACTTGCCTATCCTTGATCAGAATTCCCTGTTGACTATTCATTTTTGAATACAGAAATTGTTTTTTAGCATAAACTGAATGTTGGAAGAAGCCCAAGAGAAATTAGCTCCATGGTCATTTAATTAATTTTAATTGGTCAGGGATTTAGAATTAATTGCTAGGACTTTTAATCACTTTTGAATTTTCATATTTCAGGGCTTTTTCCCACAATTATATGGTAATTAGCCCAGGTTCTTAAAATGTGTTTTCTTCACCAGAATTGTTTTCTTGTGCTCATGCTGCTTGCCTGGTTAACTCCCTCTTATCTCTCAGGGCCTTGCTTAGACACCACAGTACAAAAGACCTTCAACTGCTGACCTAGCTTACATCTCCTGGATATATGTTGTCCTTGACAGTACAATTTTTCTTTTAGTATGTATCTGTGTTTATGATTTTATATCAATTAGGAATCAGTCTGGAGACAGAGATTTTATCAGTTTTTTCCTTTCACCTCTTTATCATTGACAGCTAAACAGTAGTAGGTACATAACAAATGTTCAATGACTATTTACTGAATTGGTTTTAAAAACTGATTTAGGGACGCCTGGATGGCTCAGCGGTTAAGCATCAGCCTTTGGCTCAAGGCGTGATCCTGGAGTCCCAGGATCAAGTCCCACATCGGGCTCCCTGCATGGATCCTGCTTCTCCCTCTGCCTATGTCTCTGCCTCTCTCTCTTTGTTACTCTCATGAATACATAAATAAAATGTTTTTTAAAAAAAAACTGATTTAAACATTCAATGACTGTCTCTATCCACTAAGTTCAGTGCGGACAGCACAGCGTCTGTCCTGCCACTACCATATTCTCAGTTTCACATATAGGATCTGGCACAGAATAGGCATCATTGCACATTTGCTTAACAAAGGTTGGGAAACATCAGCAAAATGAATTCAGTCCTAAGATGGTGCACTGCAGAAGGTCTCATGGGGGTGGTGGGTACAGAGGACAACAGCTACTCTGTGGCCCGCCCTGAGGGCAAAAAGAGACAAAGAAAGACCACATCAGATTAGTAGGTGGCAGTTTTAACCAGCAAGAGAACATACATTATGAGGTTTGTCTCGGTTAGCCGTGGGATGACTAGATCTTCATACCTGCCCACCAGAATCTTAAAATGTATATAGAGGCTTCAACAAGGTTAAATCACATACCCAGTCCAGATGGTCTCAACAACACATTACTCTCTCAAGGCTGCATCCTTGAAACAAATTCTGGTGTAGGAATAGTGAGTAGGATGTACATTCCAAGGACAGAGGAGGAGGTGAGGAGTCTCCAATTGCCTGGGTCCAGCTTACAGGTCAACCAGTGGTCACATCCTCTTGATGACGCCCTCCAACAACATTAAGCTCTGTCTCTTCGTGAAAGAATATCAAAAGCAAGTAAACAACATCCCCTAATGTTTCCCTAGAGAGCATCAAGAAGCATTATGGACTCTGTCAAACTAATCATCACATGCAGATTTGATCCAAATATTTACTTGTTCAACTGATTTTAGTCTTCTTTAGCTAACTTCCATAACCAAACTCCTAATGGTGAAGTGTCCATCTAAAGGACCTTTGTTAAATGCCCAAAAACTATTTATGTTAACTCTTAGTGAACTCTTGCCGAATACTCCAGATATAGGGATTAATATCATTCCCATTGAATTTCCTTAGAGTTGTAGTATGCTCTCCTACTTTACAGTCAAATGACTCTTTGCCAACCCTTCCCTTATTCAGAAGGAATCATTTGAAAGGACAGAAATTCTTTGCTCACAAGATTTATGGCATCTTAATATAGATGAACCAGGTTTACTGAAATCCCATGACCTATGCAAATCAAAGGCCATGTAAATCTAGAATCCAGAAATTGAAAAGTAAATGCCTTCATTGGCCGTGACTCTTACAACACTTTGAAACAACTCCATTAATAATAATTTTTTCTTGAAATACTGCAAGAAAGAAACACAAATTCATGAACTTCTTTATGGCTAAAAATCACTTACTTACAAGAAACTTGGATTACAGATATCCCTTCATATCTCATTGTCGAGGTCTAATTCAGTCACCCTGAAGCATCATTTTGGCACATATGATAGCAATTTTGCCACACCCATATTTATATAGTTGAGTCATATGGCACAAGAAAACAGATCATCAATCACACCCTGACCCCTACTCCCACCAAGAATCTGGACTATCATTCCTCACCACAACCCAGTAATATATTCCATAGACTGAACTGAATACACAGGTCTACAACCAAGCCAATATTGCCTTTCCCATTCTACAACTATTTATTGCTACCAGCACATTGCCTAAAACATTGGATTTTAAAATACAAAGTGTTTTTAAAACCTAGAAAATAGGCTATTCTACAAATGCATTATTTATTACAATAGTTTTAATTCTTTTAAATAAAAATATTTTATACCAGAAGTAATCCCAATTTACTATTGAAAAATTAGAAAATAGAGATAGGCAGGTTTATTTTTTTTTTTAGATAGGCAAATTTTTTAAAATCCCACTATTCTTCAACCCAGAGATAACTAGTATTATCATTTGAGGGCATATTATGATAGACATTTTTCTATTTATGAAAATACAGATATTTTTCTTTTAGAAAAATGGCATTATGCACATTTTCTATCCTACTTTCTTATTTAGTAGTATATCAGGAACATACATTTCGGGGCACCTGGGTGGCTCAGTGGTTAAGCCTCTGCCTTCGATTCAGGTCATGATCCCAGGGTCCGTCCAGCGTCAGGCTCCCTTGCTCAAAGGAGAGTCTGCTTTTCCTTCTCCCTCTGCCTCTCTTTCCACTCGTGCTTGCTCTCTCTCTCTCTCTCATAAATAAATAAAATATTTTTTAAAAAGCAACACACATCTCAGGTTATGGACATATTACAAGTTGAATTGAGTTCTTTAAAAAATGATGAAGTTCTAACCCCTACTTCGTCTGAATGTGACCTTGGGGTTTGGAAACAGAGTTCTTGTAGATGTAACTGATTAGAATGAAGGCATGTTGGAGTAGAGTGTGTCGTTAACCTGATGTGACTGTGTCCTTAAAAAAAGATGGCTGTGTGAAGACAGACACACCAGGAGAACATCGTGTGATGATGAAAGCAGAGATGAGACACAAATCAAGGAACACCAGTGATTTCTGACAAACCACTAGAAGCTAGGAAGAGGCATAGAAGGATTCCCCTACTGATTTGTCAGAGAGCACAGACCTGCCAACACCTTGATTTCAAACTTTTAGCCTCCAAAACTGTGAAAGGATAAACTCCTATTGTTTTAAGCCTCCTAAGTATAAACCATTACAACAATCCTAGATAATAAGTACTAGAAGGAGAAGTTTAAAACAGTAATGATATTAAATAGTGCCACAAAATGGATGTGTGCATGTAAATACATACACAATAGTTCTTCAACTCATCAAAAGGATTCGCTGAAAATGTGTAAACCCAAAGAGTAGCATGAGAACTTCACTTAGGCCTAAGCCTTAGCATAATAAATATTAGAGTAAATGACATGGACTATTGTGTGAAGTTCTTACACAAGGAAAAAATGTTTCAAAAATAATAAAGTTATGCATCCGTGAGGATCCATTCAGGACACAGCCATCTCACTAGGAATTGGAACAGGGGAAATATATTGTCTAACTAGTCAAAAGGTGGTTACTAAAGTGTACAGGGTAGCAGCTACAGGATGGTTAGTCCCTGAGGGCTGAGGGAGAAGGGAATGAGGAAGGAACCAGGCAGGAATTTAGGAGGGCTGCAGGCTGAATTTCAGACCTGTGGAGTGGATGGAGTGGTTGCTACATGCTGGTTGCCACTGTGATGAAGAAGTTTGATGAGAGCACTCATGGTGAAATAGTGAAACCACCAAAATGTTTTGTCTTTGTGGTGATCAAGAAACTTGCTGGAGGATGCTGCCACTGGACTGCAAATGCAGTTCATGGTCATAAACAAGTTTGCTAGGTGGTGTCTTCAGTTAAAGGCAAAAGGCATTCAGCTATAGTACATGCTTCTGTGCCCACTTCACACTGGTCTCCTCTGTGCCCCAAGGAAAACAGAACATGGAAGCAGAGAGTCTCTTCCTACTCTCTCTGCCTGACAGTGTCCCTCAGCATCTTCTCAGGGAAGCCTAATAATATCAAGCCAGCTGGCAAAGGGTACATATAATCTGCAGGGGCTAATTCCATCATCACAAAACAGGGCAAACAAGGATTAGTATGAAGCTGAGAAGCAATGAATGAATAACTGGCACAGTCCACCCCTTTGGCCACTCAGTAATCATACACATACCTCAACGCACCTTTGAGTCTCCATACAAGAACAACAACACAACTCCATTTCTACCTAACAAGATGGAAATTTCTTTCATACTAGTAAGGAAGCTCTCATTCTTTCCCCAAAATGGAAAGACACAGTCTCAACAGCTGCTGTATCCACCACTGGCTATATTAATCATTCCACATACTTAGTTATAGTCCCATTAAATATCCTATTACCTAAAGACTAAATTGCAAAGCTCAAATCTAATAAAATTCTTTAAAATAACACCACAAAGGAGACAGAGAAGTAAAAATAGACAATACGTATACACATAGACATAGCAATAGACATATAAACATGAACAAGCAAGGAGAAAATATGCATTGCTATACAGTCTTTTTTTTTTCAAAGAAGAAATGTTTATTACTGTAGTAATAGCAGCGGCCAGATATCAACATTTTTGTACAAGTTTCTGGAGCCCCAGTTCTGTAGAGCAACTTTTCCATGTCAGTGCTCTGAAAATCTTGCATATGGTTCGTAAAAGCCATGTAGGCAAGACGCAACTGCAGACAGACCCATTTCTTGGTGGGAAGCTTCGTGATCATCTCAGAACATGGAAGGATAGGCAGTGTTTCTTTCTGTAATGGCCCCAAGGCAGTAGTTGACAGCTATCAGGTCCTTATTTCGTTCCCCATTCTGTTTTCATTTTGCCCTAAGTCAATCCTAAGCTCCTCTAAGTTCCTTACCTGGAAGAGTAACCAAAAATTTCATTCCTAAAGGATCTGAGTCTCAATCATCCTTTCTTGCTTTGGTTGTTGTTGTTTTCCATTAACTTTATTAATGGATGGGATGAAGAGGAACCCCAGAAGCTTCCTTGATTTCTAGATACCATCCTTTTTGCCTCTACTGTATGGCAATAACTTAATTTCCCCCTGGTAATTGGAATTAATCACTTTGAACATTTGAGTATCCATCCCCCTCATTTTTCCTGTTGCTTCACTGACCTGAGGAGCCTATGATGATGGCAGTCTCATCTTCCAATTCAGTTGAACCATTGTTTTGTCACCTAGTGGAACTTTGCTATGTATTTATAAAATATATAAAATATGAGATATATAAATTTTAAAATAGATAAGATTATACGTATTCAGGGGTGTCTGGGTCTCTCAGTTGGTCTAAGCGTCTGACTCAATTTCGGCTCAGGTCATGATCTCAGGTCCTGGGATGGAGCCCCTTGTCAGGCTCCATGCTCAATAGGGAGTCTGCTTGAAGATTTCCCTTCCTCTCCCTCTTCCCCTAAAATAATCAATAAATGTTTTTTTAAAAAAGATTGTATGTATTCAATATATATGCTATATTGATTTGTGTCGCCCTCAATCATATGTTAAAATCTAATCCTCAATGTAATAATATTTAGAGGTGGAGCCTTTGGTAGGTAATTAAATCACAACAGTAGAGCTCTCATGAATGAGATTAGTGCCCTTACATAAAAGAGACCCCAGAGAGCTCTCTCACTCCTTCCACTATGTGAGGACACAACAAGAAAATGGCCATTTTTGAACTAGGAAGACACCAAATCTACCAGCGCCTTAATCTTGGACTTGAGAAATAAATGTTTATTGTTTAAATCATCCAGTCTATGGTATTTTTACCTTACCTTGACCTGACTAAGATAATATGTAATCCACATATTGTCAATGTAATATGTATATTCATGTACTGGTCAATATAATATATGTTATATAGCTACTCCACTTCTATGTCTTGATTCGCTGACTCGTGTCCTGACTTTGGGAGAAAACATCACATGTTCTCCAATTTAAACAACACATTGTGTCCTATAAGATAAAAGCTTCTTCTTTCAAAGCTGTGTTCCTCTAAACCATACTGTAACTGAGACCTCAATTAGCCATTCCATTGTTGAAGTAGACCATCCGCTTCTACATGATAGGGTATGTCATCAAACCAGTTAATTTCATTAGTGTGAACCAACTATTTTATTTCCTTTGCTACAAAATGAGTTCTTTGATCAGAAACAATGCTATGTGGGATATCATAACTATAGATAAGGCATTTTGTGAGTCTACAGAACATGGTGCTAACAGTAGAATTACAGGCAGGGAAGACAAATTCATATTAAGAAAACAGGTCTTATTCAGTGAAGATGACTCTGTGCCTCACCATGGTGGAAATAGTTTGCTGTACCAATCAGCCACCATGTTGCTGGCTGGTCCCCCCAAGCATTAGTGCCACACTGGGGACTTAGTGTTGCTCTCTGTTTTGGAAGGTCAGATACTAAGCAGAAGCAGTAACAGACTATCTTTTTATCAAGGGCAGCTCAAGCTGTAGAGTTCAGAGAGAACCTCAGTCCCTGTCGCCATCATGAGCACTCTGTTCCAGAGCCACTGAACAAGCACTGAGAGGGGTGGGGAAGAAGCTGACTGGATCTACCTAATCATCCCTTTATCCATCTGATTACTGAAATTTTTATGGATAGCTTCCTCCAAAATTGTTTGTAATATCAGGATTCCTATACCTCAATTCTAGAATGTTACCTTCAATAGTACCTTTGGACCATCTTTGTGCCCTTTTATCTTTTCAAGTGTTTCTATTTTCCAAGTGCAGGTCTCTTTGGTATGTGTGACTAGAGAATAGCTCTTTATAATTTTATTGTTGATGTCCAACTTAAAACTCTATCTCTTCATTGTGGAAAAAAATAAATGCATGACACATTCTTTGTTACATTATTAGGCATTTCCTGTGCCTGTACCCCTTAAGTATCTTTTTAATTGTGTTAGGTTGAAAGTTATGTGGATTATGTACATATACACCACTATTCTCATCTTTATCCCAATTCCACTTTCTCCCTGCCTTTCAAGATTTATATTCTAATTGAGTTTTCCAGTCACATGTTTTAAAATGATATTCCCTTAACTTTAAAACTTGTGCCAGCAATACACTCCTCTTAATCAAACACTTCCCTAATCTTAGTCTGGCCTGGAGTTAAAGTAGCATTTCTAGTATTTCCCAAAGTTTAATATGAGTAATTACCCAAAGATCTTGCTAAAATGAAGAATCTGACTTGGTAGGTGTGAGATGGGACTGGAGACTGCATTTCTAACAATTTCCAAGGTTATGTGCATAGAGCACTAATCCATGGGACCATTTTTTAAAAAAACAAAGGAATAAATACACAAAAGCAACTATTGTACTGAAGCCTGCTCTCACCAGATCATAGGAGCCTACTGTTATATTTTGAGGAATTTTACAAACCAATTATTAACATAGCCATTGTTAAGTTATGTAAACTTTCAATTAAATGAATTATACTAAAACAAAAGAAAAAATATCTAAAATTCAACACTTCCTCATTAGTTTCCTATATTTTATTTTTGTCCAAGCTCTTAAGGTTATTCCTATCTATTACGACTGTATAACGAAAAACTGTAAGTGATGTCCAACTGCACATCTCTTTCCGATGCTACTTTCGGTAACATCACATAGGTCACTTGAAATGTTCATGGTGGTAGTATTTATAAAATGGGAATTTGCAAACACTACAAACCAATTCCTCCCCTCAACCACCCCTCACTTTTTTTTTTTTCAAAAAAGCATTAAACATTGCTAGTGTACCACTGGTTCATTATGGGATTTGGGTCCCTTTATCTAAGGTATTACCCAAAGCATAGACTGGTTAGACTCAGTGCTCTATAACTGCACTCAAATCCCAGACTTGAAAGAGAGAAAAATAGATACACTACTTTACTTCTTTCATAACTAAAAAGAACTCTACTCTTAGCATTGAAACATACACTGACTCTAAAGAGAGCAAAAGGATGCATTTAGGGGTCAAATGAAATTTAAAATGATAAACGTGTTCAACCTGATTGCTAAAAGCAATCTAAGAGCAGCTTAGAACTCAAATACTTTGATGATTATATTGCGTTTGTATTACACCTTAGAGAGAATATTTATATTTGTTATTTGTGAGAATGTCCGTGTCAGATTATAGGAAGTCAAAGGGTTCTTGAAATATTTCTTTGAAATTTTTGGCTCTTTCACTATACAAAGAAAAGGATTTTTTTAGTTTAAAGAGTCCGTCTGAAGTAAAATCTTGTCACTACATGAATTAGAATGGATGTAGGTTTTAGGAATCTATAGTAATACTCAAAAACACTTTGGAGCAAACTGAAATCCCTCCTAGAATGAGACTTTCCACACTTGCTGGCTTTATATACACTTTAATTGGACACTTACTTAAATATCTGCCCTCCCAAGGAATTATTCAGCTTCCAATTCTTTTTTGTTCTTTTTTTTAAAAAGATTTTTATTTATTTATTCATTCAGAGAGAGCGAAGAGAGAGGCAGAGACACAGGCAGAGGGAGAAGCAGGCTCCCCCAGGAAGCCCGATGTGGGACTCGAACCTGGGTCTCCAGGATCACACCCTGGGCTGAAGGCAGAAGCTCAACCGCTGAGCCACCCAGACGTCCCCAGCTTCCAATTCTGTCTTACGATATTTTCAGCCTTGGTATATGAAGGAAAATCTGGGTGGACACTGATACCTGGTAAGTTTTAAGTGTGTAAAATTTATTCTTCATTCTCTAAACGATTCACTCATTTAAACTCAGTTAAAACATTTCCCCACTCCATTAGTCTCCATTGACCACAAAAGATAGAAGGATACTCTCTCCTACCTTAGGTCTGAATTCTAAAGTTTATTTCCTATTTGAGGAAGAAAATCAAACAGAGCACTATCTGGACAAGACTGTTTGAAAATGTCCAGATGCAAGCCTCTGAAGGAGTTAAGTAAGAAGCATTCTAAATTGGGGAAGGGGATGGAATGTTTTATGAGACTTTAACAGGAGGAAGGAGATTTGTCGAAGCTCAGCTGGTTCCGGAAATGGGAAGAGAGGGATTTTTCACATAGATTAGCAGCCATTGTATGAACAGCCTGGATTTTATCTAAAGGATGAAGAGGAAGAGTTTGGAACTATGTCATGTTTGACAGTGGGTGGAACAGCTGCCAGGGACAAGTGTGCATGAAGGCCACAGAGAACACCCTCGGGTTTTATCACTTCCTTGACATTTTCAATGCACCTTACAGTTAGGACAATGATAAAAACTATCTTCAACTCTGGAGAATTAGAAGAAATGCTACTAATAATTACTCCAGGATAATAGACGTGAACCATATGGTCATCGTACATTTAGCCATTTTCACCATTTTTATTTATTTATTCTGCTCAATTAGATTTTTTCCTTTTTTTTCTAATCCAAGTGTAGTTGACACAGAACATGACATTAGTTTCAGGTGTACAACATAGTGATTTGACAAATCTGTACATTATATTATGCTTATCCCACGTGTAGCTGCCATCTGTCACCACACAGCATGATTACAATATCATTGACTGTATTCCCTATGCTGTACCTTTCATCCCCGTGACTTACTCATGCCTTTACTGGAAGTCTATATCCCCATTCCCTTTTACTTTTTTCTCCCATCCCCCTACACACTCCCCTCTGACAACCATCAGTTTGTTCTCTGTATTTAAGGATCTGTTATTTTAAATGTACACCCATCACAACACAGTACCAAAGAGGCTTTTAAAAAATCACTTGGTTAAAAAAAAAAATCACTTGGTTGACCATAGTAAAAGAATAAATACAAGACTGACTCCTCAGAGGATTCACTAACTATAGCTCCAAAGTCCCTTCAGGTGGTTTTAAAGTAGTTCATGCTTATTACTCCCTACCCTAGGCATAACTACCATATGCACCCTGAGTCCCAATGATAGCACAGTTAACCAGTTTCTATAATACACACTAACTTGTTATTTTCCCACTTTTAGAATTCCAAAGGAGAAAAAAAATAACACCATTTCTTTGTAGAAAGGAGAAATTGCATTTTGTATATAAGAAAACTAATAAAATGTACTGACTATAAACATTTTAGTTAGTGGAAATTCATGGCAGTTTCTATCAGAACATTCCTCAACTCAAGCATGCTGGGATTTTAAATATGTATCTGTTGTATTTTTTTAAGATTTAATCTATTTATTTGAGAGAGAGAGTACGTGGCGGAGGGATGTTGAGTGGGGAGCAGATGGAGAGGGAGAAGCAGACAGAAAGGGAGAAGCAGGAGCTCAATGTGCTCAGTCAAGCACTTAACCCACTGAGCATGCCCAGACGTCCATATCCACAGTATTTTTAAAGTGTTATAAATTTATTCCAAATCCTGTATTTATTAAAGAAGTGTATATCAAAGGTTTTCTATAAATTATTTGGAAATATATCAATGGCTATGAAACATAAAAGAATATAAAACAAGATCAGATCAAATTTCCTGAGCACATGAACATTCAAGTTGTCTAGCTAAAAAGATACACAATTAAAACACACATTCAAAGTGTTTCTTATTATTGGATAATTTTGTGAACCACTTACTACTCTTTCTGTAAATTTCCATCTCTCTAATCAAACTGGAATAAATCCATACAATTCAACAAATATTTAATAAGCATTATATATATGTTAAAAATAACTTGCTAGCTAAGCATTTTGTGTTTTTAATATTAATAAAGTAGGATACCTAGGGGTTCCTGGGTGACTCAGTCAGTCAAGTGCCTGCCTTTGGCTCAGGTTATGATCTCCAGGTCCTGGGATCAATCCCTGCATCAGGCTCTCTGCTCAGCAGGGAATCTTCTTCTCCTTCTCCCTATATGCTTATTCTCCCATATGCATAATCTCTCAAATAAATAAAAATAAAAAATTTTTTTAAAAATATAAAACAATAAAATAGGATACCTATAATTGAGGGGCTTATAGTCCAAGAGATTAAAAAAATGTTAACAAAAAATTTAATATATTTCTTTTACGTGTGTCAAAATAGAAGGATAGATAATTCTAGCTGATGAATCAGAACTAAAACTTTGGATTAAACAAAGATTCACATAATCCAAGCTAAAGAGAAAAAAATCCCAAATTATTTTCCTTTCAACAGTGGATATTTTAAAATCTCATTTTATTATAAAATTAATTTATGAATATAGTTAATTTTGAAAATATGTAAGACAACAAAATAATTGGCACCTAGGTGGCCCAGTTGGTTAAGTGTCTGTCTTCAGCTCAGGTCAAGACCTCAGGGTCCTGGGATCCAACCCCCAGTCAGGCTCCCTGCCCTGCATAAAGTCTTTGCTCCCTCTCTGCCCCTCTACTCCACTCGTGCTCTAAATAAATAAAATCTTTAAAAAAACAAAACAAAAAAAACAGTAAGATGAAAATCACTAATAAGTCTACCATCCCAAACTATCATTGTTATTTTTTCCTTTTATTCTCCCTTTATTTCCACAAATACACTTTAAAAATAAAATTTGGGTAAAGAAGATTTATTAATTTGTTCTTTTTTCTTTAATATTATATCACAGGAATTTCCTGCCATTACATATATTTCAGAAATATAAACTTTAATGGCTGCAAAGTATTCCACTCAAAGATTTGTCTTTAGTAAAATACAGTAGGAAAAAAACTTTTCTTCTAACATAAATACATCTGTGCCAAACTCTCATAACACATTGTTGTGTGAATAAATACTTTTCCCCCTAGAATAAATTCCCAGAAGTGAAATTACCGAATCAAAGGAAATGAATATTTTAAGGCTTTTGATAGAAGTTAACAAATTGCTTTCAAAAAGATTGCTAATTTATATGCCAGTCAACAAGGTATGAGAATTTTCAATTACCTGTGAACTCAAAGATGTCATTATTATTTTTAAAACAAAATGACAAAAACAAAGACCATTTGTCAATTTAGTAGGTGAAAAACAGGGTTATTTTATTTTGCATCTCTTTGATCTCTAATTGCGTTAAACTTTTTCACATTTATTTGCTGCTTCCATTTCTCTTATTCTTTGCCTCATTTTATGATTTACTCATTTCCCCTCTTGAGTGGTACAATAATTTTTATCATTTTTAAGAGTTTAATATTAAAAACTTCCATCATTTGTCTGTCATAAACATGGCAAATATTTCCCCAGATTTGCTATTACCTTTTAATTATATTTTTGATTTGTCTATTTCTATAAACATGTAGAGGGTGGAATTTTTGAGCCTTAAAAATTTAAATTCCCTTTAAAGTTTTTGTCTTTGCAACAAGCTGAGAGGCACTGCCCCCTGCAAGATTACATAATCATTGACTAAAATTTTATTTTAGTCCTTTACACTTCTATTTTTACATTAAAGTCTTTAATTTTTCTCTGTTCTGCTTAATACTTTCCAGCCATTTAATGCTTTTTTACCTGGAATTCTACATATATGATTCCAATATTATAAATCCTCCATTTGCCTAATAAAACTGCCTATTCTTTTATTTGAACTGCTTTTACATGTTTTTATATGACACTCTTAATAAATTTGATTTTTCTTTTACCTCACCCAAGAGCTCCATTTTTAATTTTTTTTTTTTTTTTTTTTTTTTTTATGATAGTCACAGAGAGAGAGAGAGAGGCAGAGACACAGGCAGAGGGAGAAGCAGGCTCCATGCACCGGGAGCCCGATGTGGGATTCGATCCCGGGTCTCCAGGATCGCGCCCTGGGCCAAAGGCAGGCGCCAAACCGCTGCGCCACCCAGGGATCCCCAAGAGCTCCATTTTTAAATTAAAAACTTACCTTCTGAATTGTATATGTTTTTCAGATGTTTTTCTTTATCTTTATGACTTTAAAAATTGCCACAAAATATCTAGAGGGGTGTCGTTTAATGGTGCTGTTTATAAAGACTTATGTATCTCAAACAGCACGTTCAATCTTTGTTCTCAGCTCAATTAGAGTTCCTAGGTTTGGTCTGGCTTCTATGATACTATTTTATGTTCTTGCTGTTTCCTTTGTTTTCTTTACTATGTGGACTTTTCTAAAAGTTTTATTTTACTTATATAATCTGCAGTGTTTCAGAAGATACTAAATTCCATTCTACTAGTGCAAACCTTTAAAGATTTCAAGTTTTTCTTATTTAATATACTGGTCTTTTATAATATATCTGAGGTATTACACAGCAATTGTTATGTGATTTTTTAATATTACATATTGTAAATGCCTTCATTTTAATTTTTAATAGATTTTATTTATTTGAGAGAGAGAGAAAGAGAGCATGAGCAAGGGGAAGGGCAGAGGGAGAGGGGGAAGCTAGCCCCCCACCCCCACCCCAGCCCAACCTAGGGCTGGATCCCAGGACCCTGAGATCAATCATGACCTGAGTTGAAGGCAGAGGCTTAACTGACTGACCCAGGCGCCCCCATTTTTATTTTTGTATAGAAAATATTTTTACTTCATTCCATTTCCATATTCCTCCTCATTTCACTTAGTATTACAATTTATTTATTTTTATCTTCTTTATTTCCTCAGTCTGTCACTCAGCTTCAGGTTTATTTCATGTCTGTCAACTGATGTGTTATGAACTGATTTTTTTTTCCAAAATATCATAGAGATGTCATTTTAAAGAATCATTTTGTATTTGAATATGTTTTTATCTCCCTTTATAAGCCAAATTGGCTGATTATACGATTATTACATCAAATTAAAACCTTGCAAAATATGCTCCATATCTTTGGCACTTAGTGTTGCATCAGACATTTTGATAGATTATCTCTTTTTTTCTGAACGGATGTTTCTAAAGGACTTGTGGTACTGGAGGGAGTTGCCCGATTTATTTTGTCGTTGTTTCCTTTCTGCAGCCCCAGGATATGTTGTGGTGTGAACATGTCCTCAGTGCCACTGCCTGAAATGTGGTAAGCCTTTCAATGTGGTAAGCCTTTCAAGCCACATGCAAGGTGGTTTTAACTGGTTAAAGTTTCGATGATTGTCCTACTAATTTTTGATATTTTTCTTCTTTTTTTTTTAAAGATTTATTTATTTATTTATTCATGAGAGAGGCAGAGCTACAGGCAGAGGGAGAAGCAGGCTCCCTGCAAGGAGCCCGATGTGGGACTCAATACCAGGACGCCGGGATCATGACCTGAGCCAAAGGCAGACGCTCAACCACTGAGCCACCCAGGTGCCCTAATTTTTGATATTTTTTATTCAGCAATAAGGTCACTTCTTTCATTTCCATCTTTTTGTCATCTATCCCTGCATTCTCAAAGCACTTCTGAATTTTATCCTCCAAATTTCTAATCCTGTTCTCCGCTATTTTAGCTCTGACCCTTGCTCAATTCAGGGTGAATTATTATTCGACAATTTTACTTCGAATCTTTGTCTCAAGTATCTCTTTCATCATATCCCATGGAACTGTAATGACTGCCCAGTCTCTCTTTAGGACTTGCTGATTCTATTTGGTTGGAATGATGCCTTTTTGCATTTTAATAAGATTTTTTTTCATTCTCCATGAGGTTTCTTTCCTTTTTTTTCTTTTTAAAAATTTTTTTGAGGTTTTCTTTTCAATGATTTAATGCTAACTTCCAGATTTATCTCTCCCTCTGTGTTTTCATGATGATACTCCTTCCCTTTTTCCTGCACTATAACTCCATATGATTGTATTCCTGTTTTCATCCTTGAATGAGGCAAAACATATGGAAATGAGGTGTTCTTCAGCAGACCTCTTGTATGATCTGTCCATGATACTACTAGTCTTATGTAGCCGATGTTTCAATTATCTTATCAGTTTATACCTAAAGAGTAAATTACTGTGCAGAATCCAAATATCCGCTCCCTTGTGGTAATTTATCTGGTACAGTTTTGCTTCACTGGGATTGATTCATTTCTCTCATGCATTGTCTAGTTTCTCTGAGTTAAGAAAGTCCACACCCAGAACCCACTGTTGCTAAGGTTCTTTCAGGGTGCCTCCTGTGTCTTCCTTTCTCCTCTTTGTCTTATTGGTTGTTGTGTTAGTTTTTTATGTTGTTGTTTCAGTTTTCACATTTGTCTGTCTTCTCAGGTATTGGTAAGAGATTGAGATATGCTATATTTGGAGCTGCAAGGTAGAGATCATTTAAAGCTTAAATATAAACTCTCAAAACCCTTAACCTCTGATTCTTCTGGCAGCATATCATACTATATTTATTTCTCCAGTCCATTGTTCTAGACCGAATTGTGTCTCCCCCCAAAACTGGTGTGTTGAAGTCCTATCCTCCAGTATCCAGGATGTGACTTTATTTGGAGATAAGATCATTAAAGAGGTAACTAAGTTAAAATGGGGTCATTAGGATGGGCCCTAATCCAATATGACTAGAGTCCATATGAAAAGAGGAAATTTGGTTACAGATGGCACAGAGTGAAGACCGGGGAGAAGATGGCCATCTACAAGCCAAAGAGAAAGGCCTCAGAAGAAACCAACCCTTTCAAGACTTAGATCTCAGACTTCTAGATTCCAGGGCTATGGGGTAATACATGTCTGTGTTTTAACCCTCCTAGCCTGTGACACTTTGTTATGGTAGCCTTACCCAATTAATATCTCCACACCAACAGATGACTATTTTACCCACTCTCTTCATTCTTCAAGCCTCCTTATCCTCTCCTATGTTCTCACTTTCAGCTGATGACTCTGTTTCTTAGTTCATTGAGAAAATATAAGCAATGAGAAAAGAACATCCACAAACACTACCATTCCAACCCACAGGCATATATGGCACATACATGGAACAAATATAAAACATATAAAACATCTAAGACCTTTGCATTGGATATTCCTACTGTTCTTCCCCAACATGTCTGCATGGCTAACTTACTCCTCTCTTTCAAATGATTGTTCAGATAATGCTATTTTTCTATGAGTTCTACCCTGACCAAATTATTTGAAATTACAATACACTTTCCAACTCTAAACTCATCCTTACTCTGATTAATTCTTTTCATAGCACCTACTAATAATCTATATGATTTATGAATTTGTTACATGTTATTTGTTGTCTGTCCCTACCAGAAGACAAGCTCCAAGTATAGAGGAAAACATGAGTTTTTATTTCTAATGTATATCAAACACCTAGATCAGTGTCTGGACACAATAAGCACCAAATAAATATTTATAAATTATTTAATAAGCTGGATATCTTCAAACAATTATAACTAGCCTCAACTCAACTCCCCTGTATTATTTGTGGTATACTTACAAAATTGAAAAAAAAAAAAAAGAGTTGAAATGGTAACCTATGGCATCTACTGAAGAGGTACACAGGTACACCACTGTTTGGGGACACCAGTTGACTATCAGTGTCTTAGGACAATAAGTAATGGATCTGGTATTTATAAAGGTACTACCCTTCGTTACACAGAAGTGCCCTTGTATGCTGCCTTATGCCTAGGAGAAAGTAGAGTACTAAGTATCTATAAGAATATCAAGCTACCATCTCCCTATGTAAATTCCTATGCTTGGTGAACCTTTATTGGTTTACTGGCTTTTCCCACAAAGTTCCCCACTCTGCCAAATTCCCTCAGGTATTATAGCTCCCTTAAAATGGCTCAGACTTCTCATTTATGAGGCACTGTTACTCAGAGGTCAGGGGTATGGGATTTGGAGCCAAGTAGCCTGAGTCTGAGTCCTCACTCTACTCCTAGTTCATATGGCTTGTCTTACCTGCAGCTTCCTCATCTGTAAAATGGATCAAATGACAGTGCATATCAGAAGGACTCTATGAGGACTAAAATAGCTACTGCAAGCAAACTATTTAATAGCGTCTTTTCAAAGATTAAGCAATCAAAAAATGTTATCTATTATTGTTGCTGTTTTTGTTAACTGGCCCTGGCATCCATCTGATACCAAGATTGAATTTTTTAGAAAGTCTTGCAGTGAAGCAATGTTCACTCTGTTCCCTTTAATTCCCACACTAGAATTTAATTTTCTCTATTTCTTTAGCTATCACCACTTGGGCTGCAGAATGCAGACATATTTGTAGGTAAAACTAATTTTTATGCACTGCTGAATTTTCTTGCTCCCTATGCTATGCAGCTATGGATTCAGGCTTATCATGGTTCTCCTGTGATAAATTGTCTAGCTACCTGGAACTCAGTCTCCCCAGGAGAAAGTTTGCCTGCCCTCTGAGCTCTCATAACTCTAGGACCCCAACAATCTGAATCTGTACTCAACTTTGACCTATTAGATTTTCATCATTTTATCTCTAATATAAATGCTTGTGAACTTGTAGCATGTTACCAAAATTCCCTGAATTGTATAAATTCTCTGCCACTTAGACACAAATCATGATTACATATAGGATTACTATTGTCATAGAAACTAGTTTTCTCAATATATCAAAGTTTGACAGCTTTATTTTATAAGACTTTACTGACTCCCCCTATTATGTGTCAGTCCTGAACAAAACTATCTTATTTCTCGTGTCAGCATTCTACAGCATAATAAGGAAACATATCTTAAATAACCAATTCCCAACATTGACAAAGTAATATACGTGATGGCCTCAGAGAGATATAACACAGTAGGCTATTAGTTTCATTGTGTTTAAGTATAGATATCATTATATCCTAAGAATACTTAGTTGTTTTAACAAGCATTTCAGTGAAATCTGTTAAATGGCTTCTTTGTAGTCACAGAAAATTGCATGAAAGAACAAACCTATAACTTTTCTTCAGAATTTCTGATGAGAAATTCTTGACATGGTTAACATTAGATCAATCCATTTTACATGAGTACATGTGTCTATATCTATTCTTTAATTGGAAAGAAAGAAACTTTATGAACAATGGCTCAATGCTGGAGCTCAACAGGAGACCCATTTTGATGTAGTCCCACAATTTACTAGAAAAAAAATCTACTTTTTACCCTAGATTTATGAGTATTTGATCCAGAAACAATTCAGTATGTTTGAGAGTATCCTTCCAGTACCTTTGGGTTTTTGCCCAGTTTCAATCAAAGCAACATTTTTATTATCAGGTGATTTCTTTCTGTCCCTTTGATGTAGCTTTAACTTGTTAAATGCATGCTCAATTCACTCTTTTTTATCAAACTGTTTTCAGGTTGATTTCTAAAGGTAGAGAGTATTTTTAGGCTCTACACTAGCTCTTCCACTTACCTTATCAAATCTCATAATTACAAGCAGACGTTCAGGTAATGATCAGGAGGGAAAGGGAGACTGCAAGTGTTGATCAAAATTCAACACATTTATTCTGAAATCTGACCAGAGTGAATAATGACCACATTTCTATTTTCTCAGTTGGAAATGAGATGAACTTTATGTGCCCCACCAAAACTCCTTGGTACCATTAAAATATCAAAAATTAACCATAGCTTCTCTTTGTAGAATTTGAGAACCTACATTATTTGTACCTGAATATCGCTGAGAATATTATGTTACTGAATTATTTTTTAAAGATTTTTATTTATTTTAGCAACAAAGAGTACATGTTTGCAGTGGAGAGGAGCAGAGAGAGAGGGGGAGAGAAAGAATCTCAAGCAGACTCCCCATTGAGTGCAGAGCCAGACACTGGCTGGATCTCACAACCCTGAGATCATGACCTGAGTGAAATCAAGTCAGATGCTTAACCTACTGAGCTACTTAGGTGCCTGTGAGTTGATTTTTAATTGGTGCTTAACACTGACCATACATTAGAGTACATTAATACATTAGAGTATTCTAATGTATTTATTTCATTTATGCCAACATTTGTGTTTTAAAAATCTCATAAATTACTTAATTGTAATTGGCATAGATGAGAACATTAATCATGGCAAAACTGTTGACTTACCTTGATTTTCTTGGGCTCTAGGTAAATTTTGGGGAAACCTACTGCCTTTTTAGTTACTGGGACCTACATTAGATCTTAATATCTCCATGAACAGAAACTAAGTCTAAATTTCCCCCCTTTCTCAGTATAAGTATCCCAACAGTCATTCAATAAATACTTGTAGAGTTAATAAGTGGATGATTAAGTAAATTAACAAATCAACTCTCAAGGAATGATTTTCAGTTTTGTTTTGTTTTTAAGATTTTATTTATTTGTGAGAGACACACAGAGAGAGGCACAGACACAGGCAGAGGGAAAAGCAGGCCCCATGCAGGGAGCCCTACATCCGGGGTCTCCAGGATCACACCCAAATGTGGCGCTAAACTGCTGAGCCACGGGGCTGCCCTGATTTTCAGTTTTTGACCCAAACCTTCACATTAAGGGGAATCATGAAATCTGTGGTTAGCTTATTCAATAATGCCTACATTCCTGAACCTTCATCTGTTTTGCACCTAAGAGTCCTTCCCTATTTCTGCTTTTTTTTTTTTTTTAGAAAAATATTTGATCTTATTTTAAACCTTTTTGCTGCTGAAACCTGGCTCCCTGCTGTCTCCTCCTCACCTTGTAAACTCAGGTGGTAGCCTGGTCTCTATTCTCAACTCATGGTCACATGACTTGTCTCTGAGACCTATCCATATTTCAAAATTAGCCAGGAGGGAAACAGGAGAATCTGAGTTTTAAAGATTTCCAGTGAAATATTTTCTTCATGGCTTACTTTGACGTTTTGAATTTATTTGGGGTTTTCTCACTTATTCTTTTTCCTCCACAGACAAAAACTATAAAGCAAACACAGCCTCCTATGTGCCCATGGGAAATACTAGAATTTACTATAGAATCCAAATGTCCCCGTTACTCAGATCTTCCAGAAATTTGCAGGGATTCACTTGACAGAGAAAACTGATGCCTCACTTACATCAGGTTAGGATCTTGCTCTATGTCCTTGATGAATAATATTAAAAATGTAAGTAGCTTCATGCATATTTCAAAGCGCTATAAATATAGCAACCTAATTTCTTTTCTTTTTAATTTGAGGAGAGTTTGTGAGATCTTTCCAAAGAGGTGCCAAAAAAGTCATTGTTGGTTTCCTGATTCAGACCTAACTTCCCTGTTTATCTCCACCCCTTCCAATACCCCCAGTGAAATGATAATACATAAATAAACCCACTACATCAGAGAAAATGGTCTATCCAAAGAGAAGAGATTTTTAACAAATTTCCAAAAGACAGAAACAGAATGGAAACCTGTTGACAGATTAAAAACAGCACTGCAAAATATGCAGAGGAGGATGACAGCAAAGGAGGGAACTTATCTCTCAAGTCGTATTTCAGAGAGCTTCCAGACTCAAGATTGGCCAGGACAAAAAGGAGAAAGGAGTAGAATATGGAAATATCTTCAGAAATTACGTCTTTTTTCTTTTTCAGTTATATCTAGGTAGAATTGACAAAACTGTAAGATATTTAGTATTCAGTGTGATGATCTGATACACATATTTACATTGTAAAAGGATCCTTCCATGGAGTTAATTGACACAACCATCATTTCAATATTTACTGTTTGTGTATATGTCATCAACTATAGTCACTCTGCTACATTTGCTCCTCAGACCTTAGTCATTTTGTAACTGAGAATTTGTACCCCTTTACTAACCTTTTCCTATTTTTCCTGCTACCCCCATCCAGCAACCACTTTTCTATTTTATTTCTATAAAAGAGGAATATCTTAAGCAACTTCCTTCTTTTCCTACTCCTAGGAAGGACAGATTTTACACTAGCAAACACATAAGAACTTTAAATAAATTTACCAAACTACTATGGAAATACACGGTTGACAGGGTGGCTTCTGGAACTCCAGAAGAAAGCCTTCTCATTCTGCCATTCTGTTGGGGACACCATTCTAAAAACTAGCTTCTCTCCTTCTCATCCTCAAGTTAGTAAGTGTGGTTGATAAGCTCTTTCCATACAGAGAGCACAGAGTAATATTTCCTACTCAGTGAAAAATCAAGTAGAAAAATGCCTTACACACACAACAAGAGAGAAACACAGACCAGTTTCCTTCAAATTTAACCAAGTTCTCAATTCGTAACATGGACAAACAACTCAAGATCGCCAGACATGTGTAAGAAAACAAGAGATTAAAGAAATCCTCTAAAGGAACAAACAGAATAGACTCACCAGTACATTTTAAACTTTTTTGAGTCAACCTATGTACACATATGAAATCTTTCTTGTGGTTGCAGAACACAATATGCATGTTATGACCTTAAAAATGTAGAAATAAAGGTGCAGCAGACACAAAGTGGGAGGGGTGAAAACTATAGACAAAGACAAAGGTAGAGGTTTCAACAGCAGCATCTTCCAGGGTGATAGAGGCTGTCAAAAGAAAATGCTTACATTGGCTGGAGTAAGAAAGAACACATTCCTTTAATGCATAAATGTAGCTAGCAGAAGAATGATATCAAAAATTACAATGAAAGGATAGGAAAAGAGAAGTAGAGTGTCAACTAAATCCTATTCTTTTAAATCTAGTAGTTATATTAATAATTCAAGTAATATAAGTAATCACAGAACAAATAAATACAGAAACCATTTATATTCATTTCCTGTGGCAAATGACACTGAGCATGTTGACAGTTTACAGAGGACTATTGTTTTTCATTATAAGCCTTTCTGTTCTGTTTCATTTTTTATCTTGTACATAAATTAATTTTAAAAATCAAAGCTGAAGATGAGTGCAAAAGAGAATTATTTTCTCTGCTTTCAAAGGTCAAGAGGTCATAACTTACTGAATTAGTTCAGCTATCATTGGATTGGCTAAGTGGCCTTTAACCACACAAAAAGGTTGGATATATCTACCCAGAAATGCCTCAGCAGAATCTCACAGGTGTTGTCACAGAGTAGTTAATGTGAGACCCAAGGTGGAAGGTCACCGTCTTTGGCATCCAGGCATTGAGAAAGCCCAGATACACACCTCACTGCCTCTGCTCTTGTCTCTACGCTCGTCTCCCCAAAACCTCCTTTGATCTTCCTCATTTCTCATTTTTTTTTTTGATCGAAGACTGTGGCATCCTTCATTCCTGACTTTATACTCAACTGTGGCTTGCGTCTCTGGCTTAGTAATTCAGTTTTAATTTCTACTTACTCTCTGAATTTATGATTTGGTTTGGCATCTTGAGTCCCAAACTGCTTTGATACCCAACCATCATTATCCAAGCCCACAGGCCAAATCATTTCTCCAAGATATTGTACAAGCCTGAAGAAATTATAATGTCACTCTCTGAGGTTCATGAGTTGACACAATAACTTTGGTAGTTCAGATTAAAGAAATATCACAGAATCAGGGACCTGGGCAACTAAATTCATAACATCATCATTCTCTGAAGGGTATATCAATAGTTTGCCTCGGTTTATGCTGGTTTCTATAACAATTTTCTCTAGAACATCCTGTTAATTATTTAAATCATAGCTTATTTTTATCATTTAACAAAGTCAGTACCATAAAGTGTCATCATTTATACTTCACCACTTAATCTTAATTGCATACATTATAATGTAGTTTGAAATTTGTTTTACTTTGAGCTTTGTACAACTGTGGGTACTCCAAATGAACAATGACAGACATTGAGATCATAATATGAGGCAGAGTACTTCAATGGGAATCTTCAAAATATAGTGTCATTAAATATTTCAGTATTCAATTGGTAATTGCCTATAGTGCTCAAAAAAGTTTTTAAACCTTCCTCTTAAATATCAACAAACCCATATAAAAATTTATTAAACAAATGTATTGATTATTTAATAGAAGACTTAATGAAACCATAGGTGAGGATGCTCTAGAACTCCTTCTCTATTATTCACTAGCTTCCAGAACCTGAGCAAGATTCATAATCCTTCTGAACCTTTTTCCTAAACATCCAAATGGGGACATGCTAGTCAGAGCTTTGGTCTACAAACAACAACAACAACAAATTCAGACTAACTTA
Organism: Canis lupus dingo; assembly: GCF_003254725.2. Lineage (NCBI taxonomy): Eukaryota > Metazoa > Chordata > Mammalia > Carnivora > Canidae > Canis > Canis lupus. The sequence goes on along the minus strand of NC_064243.1, from coordinate 43,291,424 downwards.
CACAGAACAAGAATGTATTCGAAGGGTATTGGATTGCTCAAAATCCAAAGAGTAGCCCATTTCAGGCTTATAAAATGATCAATAATTAGGGGAGGTGAAATAATGTACATGAACATTCTGCTCAAGACACCACTGGAAATGGCACCACAAACATTCCAGAATCATTTTAGACAAATTCCCTGCATCACTGAATCCCTCACCAGGCAGAAATATCTAATCAACCCAGCCTCTCCATCTACCTTGGGAATCCTGAAAATAAAAATATTAGCTAATATTTTTATAGCACCTATTTCATGACTGGTACTACTCTGAACCCCACAGATGTAATAATGCATGTAGTCCTCACAACAAATACATGAGTTTCTTCTTTTTTATCAATTAACTAATAAGGTTTTTCATTTTTGTCAGCCAGCTAATGAGTTACATATGATAAGTATTCCCTATTTCACAAATTAGGAAATTGAGGCACAGAGATGTTAAGTAACATGACAAGATCACACAGCTGGTGAGTGGTAATGCTAGAATTTAAACCTCTTTACAGTAATTTGTGTGTCCTCGGTGGTGATTAATATGTCAACCCCACAAATCATCAGAAGCCTGAAACATAATGTATGTTCAGTAATTATGTGATAATCATGTAATAGTGTGATTGTATGGTAATTCTTCTCGTCTTAATGAAACAGGAATTACTAAGGACGAAATATTTTATAATGGCTTGCTAAAGTATATTTGCTTTTGAAGTACATGCTGGCTTTCTGGATTGAATGGGTATAGTCCTCTTGAGTAGAAGACACATTGGTATCTGAAGATCAAAACTGCACAGATAATGGGAAAAAACACTGACAATAAAGTCAAGATGAGCACCTTACCATAGGGCTTCCCATCCATTACACATCATGACATTCAGAGAAAATGATAAGTATTTGTACAGCACAGTTCTGTGTGTGCCCTACACAGCAGGATATTTGCAGCTGGAGCTTCCCGGTATCCCACCTGGTCTCTCCCTAGAATAGGAGTGGGTATCTCAGAACACCAATAATCCATTCGCAGCACATCAGTATGAATGATGAGCACTGCCTATCTACCAGAGAATGTTCTTGAGTATCAATAATTAATATTTGAGATTATGTTTTAATAAAATATTTTCCTTTTAAAAATTACTACAAAAGATTACTAACCAAACTTAAGCTTCTATTTACCTCATTTGCACAGACTTTCAAATTTATGCAAGTTGTAATCAGCTAAAACTACTAATAGAGTTTAAAAAGGGTTGGAGGACTGCTTAGTTACTGCTGATGCATTGGGGTGTTGATCTCTGTGGACAGGTGTCTACCTCTGCCTTCTGGAAAACATCTTTATACATATGGAAGGGCACAGCATTTCCAGGAATGCAGCACAGCAAATACTGATTTACATAGAATAGTCCTCTCTCTTCTCCTCACCCCTTTATCCGTACATACTAATGTATTTCTAGTCCCCCAAATGTGACTTACTTCCTTCATCTCTAGCCTTTGCATGTGATATTCACACGACAGAAAATGCCCTTCCTTCCTTGTCCCCCATCCTTTTACCCAGTTAGCAATCACCTTTCAGCAAGACTCCCTAGGACTGCTAGGGATCTTTCTTTTTCAACTCCTATCATCACCCCCATTGCGGCACTCTTCACTCCATAGCATATTAGACCACTCCATGGTCTATTTTCTTGGAGGCCATCCTGTAAGAAAAAGTAAGACTAGGGTCTTGTTCGTGGCTCCCTATACCCCTAGCTTAATATGTAGCACCAAATGCTGATGCTTTGTCCTTCTTCCTAAGTGGTTCATTGTTAATTTCGTATCAATCTATATCACCCTGTATTCAATGAATTAGCTATTTTCACTGGGTAATTTCCTTTGACATTAGTACCACCAATAGAGAATAAGCAAGTGGGTAACACTGCATGGCTTACTCTTCCCTTACATTTTGCCCAAAGTTCACCTTCCCAGTGAGACCTTCTGTAAATACCGTATTTAAAATTGCACCCTCCACAAGAACATTCCTTACTTTTCTCCGTTCTACTTACTATTGCCCGAAACACCATTTGTCTTATTTATTAATATGCTTCTTATTCATTTATGACTATTGGAATACAAATCCTACAAGGGAAGTAATTGTTGTGTCTTGTACATTGTTGTGTCCCAGCAATGCCTGGTCCATAGTAGATGCTCAGTAAATATTTATGGACTTCCATGTCACATGGAATTGTTTTTTCTATTTGTTTTGTTTTATTTCTTATTATTTTATTGCCATGTGTATAGTAGGAAAGTGGGTATTACAATTAGTTCCCTATATTCAACAAATGAGACATTACAGACAATGTAGTTAATTGGTCTAAGGTCACTTAATGAATGTAGTTGTCCCAACATAAATCCAGAACTCTTGGAAATAACATTGCTTACTTATTTTTTTCCTGTGATCCCCTTTCTTCCTTAAACATCTCATTTCTCCACCAAAATTATAACAAAATAAATTGAACACAGCTTATTTCCATGGGCATCCAATAGATTTCATGAGTTGGATGACAGTCATCTTAGATTGAGATTAATTATTCCATCCAGCCCTCATCATCTCACTTGTTCATGTCTGCACAACTTTGTTTAAGAAACACTGCACCTGGGTGCCTGGGTGACTCAGCAGGTTAAGCATCTGCCTTCAGCTCAGATCATGATCCCAGGGTCCTAGGATCAAGCCCCACATTGTTGGGCTCTGTGCTCAGTGAGGAAGTCTGCTTCTCCCTCTCCCTCTACCCCTCCCCCCTGCTCATGCTCTCTCTCTTTCCCTCAAATTAATAAATAAAATCTGAAAGAAAGCAAGCAAGAAAGACCACACCAGGAGCTCCTGGGTAGCTCAGTTGTTAAACAATCAACTCTTGATTTCGGCTCGGGTCACGAGATCAAGACCCACATCAGGCTCAGCATTGGGCTTCACACTGAGCTCAGCCTCCACACCGAGCCCAGAGTCCTCTTGTTCCTGTCTTTCACCTTCTACCCCCTCACCATTGCTTCCCCCCTCCACCGCCATGTATGTGTGTGTATGTGTGTGTGTGCACCCTCTCTCTTCCTCTCTCTCTAAAAGAAAGGAAGGAAGCAAACAAGTAAGCAGGCACACCAGAGTGTGCCATCTTTCCACACTATACGGAACGGGTTTGGAATCCCAGTCTACACACAATCATTGTGCAATTTTTAGAAAAAATCATCCAACCCCCTTGAGTCTCAGATCCCTCTTATATGAAATGGAATAATGGTAACAGTAACAATAATAATAATACCTATGTCCTAAGACTATTGTACAGGGTAGAGATAATGCAAGTCAGGGATTTAGCACAGAGCCTGGTATACACTAAGTGCTCACTAAGTGGTAGCTCTTGCAATGATTGTTATCGCTATTATTTTGGGGGGTGGAGTGAATGAGAAAAAAAGTCTTGATGTTGGTTTCTATTTAAAAGCTCATTTTGGGGGCACTTGGGTGGCTCAGGGGTTGAGCATCTGCCTTTGGCTCAGGTCATGATCTCGGGGTCCTGGGAGATCACCCACACTGAGTTCCCCACAGGGAGTCTGTTTCTCCTTCTGCCTATGTCTCTGCCTCTCTCTGTGTATCTCATGAATAAATAAAATCTTTAAAAAGAATAGAAGTTCAGGGGTCCCTGGGTGGCGCAGCAGTTTAGCGCCTGCCTTTAGCCCAGAGCGTGATCCTGGAGTCCTGGGATCAAGTCCCACATCAGGCTCCTTGCATGGAGCCTGCTTCTCCCTCTACCTGTGTCTCTGCCTGTCTCTCTCTGTGTGTCTCTCATGAATAAATAAATAAAATCTTTAAAAAAAAAAAAAAGAATAGAAGCTCATTCTTAATCACTTGGAAACAGAATAATTTGTCCCCACTTATTTTGTGTGAATTGGGAAAATGTACTCTCTAGAAGAATTTTTAATGTTTTGTGACCCAACAATAATGTTGAAGGTAGAGAGCAGGAGAATTTCACTTCTATGTTAGGTTCTATGATGTGATCACCCAAGGGCAGTAAAGAAGGATTGTAACAATTCATGTCTTCCTTTGTCACCTGAGTAACCAAAACTACCTAGAAAACTGTCACACCTGAGCACCTGGCTCTACTGAGACTGACATGTTCCACCCATATCTCCCTGATGGATGTTTTAGGACTCTATAATGGTGGCTCACTCCCATAACTGAATACAGTAAGTGGAGGCCAAGAAAACTAAGCCATCAATTTTAAGAGGATAAACTGCTCCTAATGAGACTATCGCATGCCAAAATCAAATCATTTCATAACAATGTAAAATATCACAAAGACAAAAACAAGCCTGATAGCTTCAAAAATAAACCTCTGCCATTAGTTTGGGTATTTTGAGCAAAACATGTAATTGACCTCTTTCAGAAGCTTCTCCTCACAAAAAACTGAAAACCACTGGAGCAAGCACCTATTTTCTAATCTTGAGAACTCTTTTACACTAAGGGAGAGAGAAGATAGATATATAATATGGAGTCAGCCATGTCTGAGGAGTCCTAAAATCACTTGAACATGCAGAATAAAGTGCAGTGTGCTGTGAAGCAAAGTGACCTACTTTATTAGAGCCTTGAATGACTCAAGCAGAAGACTGATGAAATTACAGTAAGTTATTTCTTTACCAAAGTAAGAGAAGATTATTCATAATGCACCAAACAACAACACCCTCTAGACAGTCCAGATTTTTGAGACAAAGTTTCTGTACTTGGCTACCGTTGGAGCACTTTGCATTTACATTTGAGCACCTGAGTAAGTTCGGGTCTCCTGATGGATCACAGGTGTGGTTACTCTGCAGTGGGGCTCCAGAGTCAGTGCTGGGAGTCAGCCATCTGGGGGGCCTCTGGGAGGAAAACTCAGCCTCCACTCATTAGTGCTGAGAGGGAACCTTGCACTTGGTATGAGAGAATATGTGAATAAACAGCATTGATTTTGTATGTTGCTGCCATTATCATTCATTGTTACACCTTTTCTTACATTTTTAACAGGTGCTTTTGGCTATTTGACTCTGATTTTTAAAAAATCATTAATTTAGGAGAAAAAGGTGTTCTAGCAATGATCAAAATTTCTCAGGTGTCAGAACATTCTCCATTCTGGATTACTGCTATAGAAATCCGATTCTTATGCCCCAAGTTCACCATCAGGGTCCCCAATCTTTTACTTTTTATTTTTATTTTTTTTTAAGATTTTATTTTTTATTTATTCATGAGAGACACACAGAGAGAGGCAGAGACACAGGCAGAGGGAGAAGCAGGCTCCATGCAGGGAGCCCAACGTGGGACTCAGTCCTGGGTCTCCAGGATCACGCCCTGGGCAGAAGGCAGGCGCTAAACCGCTGAGCCATCCGGGCTGCCCAGGGTCCCCAATCTTGTTCAGCATCTCCTTTGCTGTAGCCACAACCTCTGCATCTCCCTCCCATCATCGCCGCCATGGGATCTCTCCCTCCTGGATGAACCATTAGGCCTTAATGTTGTCATCTGGGGGATCCCTGGGTGGCTCAGCGGTTTAGCACCTGCCTTTGGCCCAGGGCATGATCCTGGAGACACAGGATCGAGTCCCACGTCAGGCTCCCTGTGTGGAGCCTGCTTCTCCCTCTGCCTGTGTCTCTGCCTCTCTCTGTGTGTCTCTCATGAATAAATAAATAAATAAAATCTTAAAAAAAAAAAAAAAGCACTTTAAATATTCTCAACAACACCTGAGCCAGGCACAATGCTGCTCCTACCAGGGCCCTGTCCTGAGGTAGGTGTGAAGACCTCCTCTCCACTGTATGCATCTTAGCATCCCAGAAAAGCTAGATTTATGATCCACCCTCATTTTACAAGGCACACAGTTCTCTTCCCCACCCCACCCCCACTTCTACTTTGTGAGCACTGTATTCAAAAGCAAATAATCAAGTTGAAATTGCTTGTTGTTAAATGAAGTTTATGCGCTTCCAGATCTGTAGGAACCAGTGGACACATTGACAGGTTACTTGGGTTTCTAGGACAAAACATATCACATTTGATAGAGAAAGACAGGTAGACAATGATAGCACATTGTCTACCTGTACCAGATGACATGATGACTGCAATTTGCAAACTTCACTAGAAATCATTCTAATTTCTGTGTGTTTCTATAGATGTTTGTGTTCACATGCCTCCTCTACATGTGTGATTATGAGCATATATTACATATATGTGTATATGTGTGTACTATACTCTCCTCCCCATCAATTTTTTTTAAAGATTTTATTTATTTATTCATAGAGACACGAGAGAGAGGCAGAAACACAGGCAGAGGGAGAAGCAGGCTCCATGCAGAGAGCCTGATGTGGGACTCAATCAATCCAGGGTCCCCAGGATCACGCCCTGGGCTGCAAGCGGCGCTAAACCGCAGCACCACTGGGGCTACCCCTTCCCCCATCAATTCTCCCTAGCAATTCCAACCATACTCATGGCTTCCATTATCATCTACAACAGGTGACTTCCAGGTGTGTATCTCCAGCCCAGACATCTCCTCTGAGTTCTGGGCTTGTCTATTTGATATCTTCTCAAGCTGAACACGCATCATTTTATCATCTTGGTTCCTCTTTCTGTGAGGCAAGGTGGGGTGAAAGGGAGTTGTCCTTTCTGTGTGTGTTTTTTTTCTCTCTCACCACCACACGCTGAGCAGTATAAAACAGAAATCTGAGTCATCAGTTTCCTTTCCTTCTCCTTCATCCTGAATGTCTAATCCATCACCAAGCCCTGTGTATTTTATCCTGTATTTTTCTGGCCCAGAATATCATCTATACCTCCTTTCACACCATAATCCAAGCCAAAAAGGAGTACAAGTATGCTGTTTCCCTTTGCAATAGAGCAAAGCAGGAACTAAGTTAGAAATATAAAGTAAAGCCTACTTTACATTCTAAAGGCACCAGAAAGCATATGGGGTCCAGACACCTCCACTGGGGCTTATTAAGTATTCAAAACTGCTGGAGCCCCCAAGCATGATCCTATTGTCTCCCTCCAGTCTATAAAAGCAGATATATGGCCATGAAGGAAGAGGATTCAGGAGAATAGTAGAAGTTATGATTAGAGGAGATTTCTGCAGTTTAGGGAACTACAGATCATCCTCCATCCCCAGAACCATCACTTTGCCCAGAAAATCAGGTGAAGAGACCAAAGAATGGGTTTTCATTAGCTTCTTTTTTTCTGGTAGACTTGTTTATCTGTTGCTTATGACTACTTGAGTGAAGAGGAAAAAAACTGGGAAGAGATGTCACTTCAGAGATGCAACCACATTTGTTTTGAATTCCAACATTTGTTTGAGTAAGGATGAGTAAGTGTCCCATGGGCCCAGTAAACAACATGGAAGTTACTTGGATGTGAGTCATCCAGCCAACACCTGATACAGTGGGGAATAGCAGCAGGGCGAGGAAGAGCCAGCAGCCAGAAGGTATGGATGGGACATGGGAAGTGGGGTAAGGGCAGCCAAGCAGCCAAGCATGAGGAGGCCCTCCAAATGCCATGGAGAGAACCCATGTGGTGCCACCAAGGACAGTGGCAGTTAGAAATTTGCCACAAAAGGAATGTCTTCAGCCCACTGGAATATACAGAGAAACAATAATGGTCAAGAGAGAAGGTCATGGCCATCAGCTAAAAGAAAGGTATTAAAAAAAAAAATAAAATAAAATAAAAGAAAGGTATTTGATTCCTTTTTTCTTATCTTCTCCCTAGATCTCAATATGTCAAAGAAGAAGGGACAACAGAAAGGAGAGAGTGAAAGCACAGGCCATACCCTGTCATCACTGAACATTCTTCAGGCCAAAGCCTGGATGATGCTGGGAGAAAGTGGAGAGAGTCTGAAAGTGACATAAGTTGGAGGTTTGACATGGGCCTGTCATGAACTGGACCCAATGATGGAAAGTGTCCAACAGATATGGGTCTGTTCAGATGTCACCAAAGGATGGCAAAACAAGATCTGACAGAGTGTATTTGAAGGGAGTAAGAGGAGAAAATAAAACTTCTACAGTTCACATTTGTGCTTAATGAAGCATAGACCTTCCATCAACTAGATGTAAAAGCTACCAATATCTTTCAACTAGACCACTATATTAAATCACTGACAGTGGCAACATCTGCTCTGGTCTCTCTCAAATGTGATTTTGTAAAAAAAAAAAAAAAAAAAAAAGAAGTGTATCCAACCATGTCACCCTCCCCTATCTAATTAAGACCTTTCCATTTAGGATCTATTATTTTAAAGACCAAAACAAAAATACTTTAACTTGAACTAGGAAGACTTGCAATAGGTGGATCCCACCTAAAACCCCAACATCATGCTGTTCCAGACTCTCTTCTGTAGCTATTTACTTCAGCTTTCTTTCAATTCCTCCTACTTGCCATGCTCCTTCATGCCACAGGACATTTACACTTGTTCATCTCTTTGAATCTGTCCCACATTTTGCCCAGTTAACTCAAATTCTTCCTATAGATTTCAGGTCAAACATTATCTTCTCAAAGCATCCTTTCTTGTCCCTGCTAGCTAGGTTACATCCCATGATTCAAATTCTCCTTTTAGTGTGGATAACCCCTTCTGGTATTTATTTGTCAGAGGTGCACTTTTATACCAGTATGTGTGGTTATCTGAATGACTGTTTCTGTGCTCTTTATCCTCTCCAACTCCCAATATTATGTTCTGTAATGGCAAAAACCATGTCTGTTAATACTAGTTTTTGTATCTCCACTGTCTCACACAGTATGGACACAGTAGTATAAAATAAGTCAATGTTTGATGAATTAATGAATTATAGAATTTATGTATTATGGTCATAAAAATAATAGCTACTTAATTTAAAATCTGGAAATTCAGTAGTAGCTTTTTTCTTAGTTAATCTGGACTGATGTTTTTAAAATGTTAGTGGTCATCATTATTTTGGCCAATTGGTCAGAAGCCATGACAACTTGAAAAGTTGACAATGAAACCCAAAATGCAAACAAGATCTCAGGTGTTGAGCCTATGATCCATGTGTACCAGGTCATCAAGATGCTGCTTCCTGAGCATCCTCAGGTTAGAATCAGGAAACCCTTGAATAAATCAACTGGGGAACAAAAAGAACAGAAGATAAAACTACACAGACCCACTGACAGAGTCTACCTTCCAATATTAATTGAAAGGGAAAGTATACTAACGAAAGCACTACAGAGGGGATATATGGTAAATCCCCAATAATACTAGAAAATTACTAGAAAATTACTCTAATAATTATATATGCAAAATATTTTTATTTGCCAATAAAGTATGATCATATGCAAAATTCAGCTGCAAATTCTTTCATGTTTAAGTTTTTTATGTATTACAATTTTCAGAATTCTGACCAGGCTAATGTTTTTACACTTTTAATAGTAGACTTGCCAAAGGTTCAATTTTTCTTACATTTTTATTTCTATTTTTCCTTATATTTTTAAGGAATTAATAGTACACCATTTTACTAGAATTCAGAGACAGTATTAAATCAGCTTAATACATTCATATTTCACTCTGGACGTAGTTGAATTTTATAGACATACAGCAGCCAACCTTCCCAGCATCAGACAACACATGGAAAATTACTTAGATTTCTCTAAAATCATTGGTTAATAGAAACTGTCATGGCTCAGTAGTACTTTGTGTTTCTGATACTGAAGTAATGTCAATCCTAGAATGGTTATTCTTAGTGTGAAATTGGCTGCTTACTTCTGGGAATACCATTTGAAAAATAACCGTATGTTTTTAAGGTTATTCTTAGAGTGATTAAATAATTTCCAAATGGCTGCTCCAGGCTGGAGAATTTTCTTTCTAGAAAAAAAACTTCACTACTTTTCAACCCCAGAATGTCATCTTCAATCTACAAAATGGATCATAAACTAAAACATTAAAGGGAAAACGAAACCTTATATGTGCATCAAAGTTTCAGTCTGTGCCAAATAGTGACAAGCCTTAAAAAGAAATGAAGAAAAAAAAAATCCAGGACTCTCTGGAATATAAGTGCTATAATCCTTTACTAGAAACTCTTTGATTTAAATGGGATCTGAACACTGTAAGCCCATGAGTGCCATTTAATTAAAAACATATTTAAGGTAAGAGTTTCTAAAAGACATATTTACACAGTCCTTTATTTTACTTAATCCAAAAAGAACCCATGTAATCTTAATCATCAAAAAAAGTAAAAAACAAAAACAAATAAATAAATATTAATCATCACTGTGAAACTACGGCTTAGATATGGTAGCGATAGTTTTTTTTTTTTTTGAGACAGACAAGATTAGTTTAAGTGAAAATGCCTGTTGTTTTTCCTTTTTTTTTTTTTTGAATTTCTGGGGTAATCAATATCCAAAAAGACTATTCCATGTTATTATTCATAATTTTCTTATCTCATAACTATCAGTATCATTTGTAAGAGGAAAAGTATGTTCTGTGGTTATTACTGTATAAATTCATAATATTAATGCAAGCGGGGGAAAAAAACCTTGATAAAAATGACATTTTTTACAAGTAAATCTGTGAATTAATCCAAACAATATAGGGGTGGGATAGAACTCAGAGGATGGACGAGAGGGTAGATAAGTGGTTGAGACCCCTGCCCTTTGTGTAAGAATGTGATGTTCATGACTCATTGTCAGGAAGCCATGCTCTTTAAATTTCAATAACGGTGATGAGTTTATCCTGAGTCATCCACGCTCTTGCCCAGATGTTTCTGTGACTAAGTGCTTAATTTTCAACAAGTGCATGCCAGCAAAACAAACATATAGCACAAGATATTTATATTAATTTATAATGTTTATAAAAATCAATAATGTATTAAATTGCTATAATTTCTAAACCAACTCCTATAAATATGCAGATTTGCTGCACAAAATGATCCAGGCCACTAATATTTTTCACCATTAATCACTGAAGACTCTCCAGCCACCTAGCCAGCACACCAAGTCACCAGCAGTCTTAAAAGACAATTTCATATTACCAGCCTCTAGGGTTGTTTTACTGCTATTCCCGATCTATTCACAGCCATACAGGTTTTTTTTCCCCTTCATTCCACAAAGTAGGAAGCAAAAAGGATTTTTCAACTCTTCTGTGCACTTAGAGGAAGTATGGAGGTCTGACTTTGACTTAGGTCATGATCCCAGGGTCCTGGGTCTGGCTCCCTACTCAGTGGGAAGTCTGCTTGTCCCTCTCCTTCTGCCTCCTCCCCTCTCCCTGCTTGTGCACTCTCTATATATAAATAAATAAAATCTTTATTTAAAAAAAAAAACAGAAAATCATAAAGAAGAGAAATATATTTACAGTGTTGCACTGTTATTTATTGGGGAAAAAAAAGAAGCTACACATAACTGGACCTGCTAAGTTCAAACCCACGTTGTTCAAGGTTCAACTCTATTAGGCAAGGTTAGGCCACATATTTTTTTTGTTACAGCCAAAAGAGGCTGCCTCTTTTCTGAAAAGCACACTAGGGAAAGCTTCAAGTTTTCGATCTTTCTACAGATCTCACAATTAGTAGAAGAAATCTATGGAAATTCTAGAAGGAGAAAAGTTAAGTCTTTGGAGTTATTACATGAAATCCTTCCAAAATTCAAGATCTTCCTCTTGGCCTGCTCTACTTACATTGATTGTCCAATAAGTAGAGATCATATAAGATAGAAATCAAGATAAGTTCAGCATAGTTGATACTAGTTGTGGCTTGATAGTAACCTGCATGTCCACCTGATTTTTCCATGTAATAATACCTTAGGACCAGGAAGTTTAATTGTGGAAGGAAAGTGGTTCTGTTTAGAATAGTAGACACATCATAGTTAGGTAACTCCTATCCCTCCATTACTTTCCTATTTTATTAAGTAAAATGCATAAAGAAGATAAGCCAGTACAGAGATTTATAAAATTATTTTTAAACAGAGGGCATTATCACATTTGCATTTTGAGCAATCCTTTCTGGGACAATATTAAGTGTGGTTTCAAGTGGGAAGAGCACAAAATCAATTAGAAAGCTATTTCATGAAGGCAGGCGATTAGGAGCCTAAGACTAGAGGTCCAGCTGTTTCATTTGTGCCTCAACCCACCACCACTCCTTAGTCTTGCATCACTCTTGGTGAAAATTGAAATGACAGCCAAACAATCAATGGAGCTGACATAATCCAAACTGAGTGGTTAGAATCAACCCTCCTGAAATAGAATAAGGTGATGGGCAGAAGGAAAAGCAGCCCAAAGCAATATTGTAGGGGGAAAAAGACCGAGGTACTGAAGCTTGGACCTTAGCAGTGAGCACTTTTTATCAGGACTTTGGGAATATCCTAACTTCAGCTGTTGGTGGAGAAGCACTCAAGAAAGGAAGATTGGAAAGAATAGAAGGTAGAAAGCAATAGAAAAAGCAAGCAGTGATGTGGGCTGAACAATTCATTACCAGTGACTGCAAACTGGATTAACTTATGTACTGTTCATTGGGAAGCTAAGTAAAAAATGATTCTAGATACAAATGTGGGATGGGAAGACTAACATTCTTCCACTTGGTTCCATTAGTTTATTTGAAAGAGTGAACACTCTCAGACCATCAAACCCACTCCTGTTCAAAGGGAAATCCAAAACCACAACCAATCATAAAGATAATTTATTTCTGTATTATCATCCATTTAAAATTATCTGTTTTATTACTTATTCTGATTATGCAGATAATTTGGAAGAAACTTTTCTTTCAACTCTTTCCTGCTTTTATATTTCATTAATTTTTAAGTACTCACCAATCATTGGACATTTAAGATCTCATTACAAAAGAAATATTCTAGTGTTTAAAGTTACTAAAACAAGACTTCATTGGTGTTAAATGTTCACTATCGGTTTTTTTTTTTCTATGTTGTGAGAATTATTTGGAAGAGGCAGGAATCAAGAACATGAGCACAGCTTTGGAGATACACAATTTAGTCTCACGTTTAGACTATCTTTAGCTGGAATCCAGTTAAACATTTCAAAGGAACGTTTGTGCTATATGTGAGAATAGCAGAGCTTTGAAAGCATTAGCACACATAAAGGAGAATAGCACCTTTACAGAAATTAAATCTCAACTGAGGTCAAGCCTTAGTTTTCAGCCCTACGTTCTCATGTTGTTTTCTTCTTTAAAAATTAACATTTACAAAAGTATTCTAAACATAAAAATAGCCAATTTATTTTTAAACCTTTTATTGGAGTAAAAGATAGCATAATGTTTGCCACATTAACTATTTTTAAATATACAATTCAGTGGCATTAAATTCACAATGGTGCATAACCATCCTCATTGTTTCCAAAGCTTTTCTGTCGCTCCAAATAGTACCCATTAAACAATCATTCCTATTCCTCCCTCCTCCAACCCCTGCTAACCTCTACTCTAGGTATTTCACTGGAAATACCCAGTCTTTCCATCTCTAGATATTTCACTGGAGCAGAACCATACAATATTTTGTCATTTTGTGTCTGGTTTATTTCACTTAGTACAACGTTTCCAAGATTCATCCATGTGGTAGAATGTATCCAAATTTCATCCATTTTTATGACTGAATAATATTCCACCTTATGTGTGTACCATATTTCATTTTTCCATTCATCTGTTGATAGACACTTGGCTTGCTTCCACCTTCTGTCTTTTGCGAGTAATGCTACAAAGAATATTGTCCTACAAATATCTGAGCCCCTGTTTTTAACTCTTTGGGGTATACACATGCAAGTGAAATTGCTGGGTCGTTTGATAATTCTTTCTTTATGCATTTAATCATGAGAGATGCAGAGACAGAGGCATAGAGATAAGCAGGTTCCCCCTCTAGGGAGCCTGATGCAGGACTCGATCCCAGGACCCCGGGAACAATCACATCTTAAGCCAAAGGCAGACGCTTAACTGCTAAGCCATCCAGGCATCCCTTTTTTAAATTATTTATTTATTTATTATTATTTTTTTAAGATAGAAAGATTGATTAGAGAAAGAGAGAGCAGGGAGATGGGATCAGAGGGAGAAGGACAAGCATACTCTGTGCTGAACATGAGCCCAATGCAAGGCTTGATTTCAGGACCCTGAGATCAAGACCTGAGCCAAAATCAAAAATCCTGAACCAAAATCAAGAGGCAGGCACTTAATTGTCTGAGCCATCCAGGCACCCCCATTTGACAATTCTATATTTAGCTTTCTGAAGAACCATCAAATGTTCCACAGTGACTGTACCATTTTATATTCCCATTAATGGTGTATGTGGGTTCCAATTTCTTTATATTCTTACCAATATTTGCTATTTTATTTTTTATTATTATTATCATTTAGCCATCCTAGTTGGTGTGAGGTTTCATTATGATTTTGATTCGCATTTCCCTAATGACTAATTGCAATTTATTTGTAAAAACCAAATTAAGTAAAATAGTTAATATTAATGTTTCTAAATGTCCATTTCTGGTCTTTTATTTTCTAAGGTGATCTTTAAATCTTTATATCCTTAGATCGATACTTTCAAATGTGTTTTATAGGAAAGAATAAACTTATTTGCATTTTTTTCATTTGTAATATACTCTAGAGCCAGATTCAGCAATGTTTGGATGAAATATACGGTTTTCATTTTAAGTGTGCAATAATTCATGGAATATTTCAAACCAAGTTGATAGCAGCAGAAAATACATTCAATGTCCAGATATTACTAATCTCTTTAATAAAAGTTTCATATTCACCTGATTTAAATAATATATAACACTCTTCTAGTTCTATGAGAGACTCTTAAAAAGATTAGATGAAAAAAAAAAGATTAGATGAAGGACTTTCTCTTTGTATTGTTTTCTTGATCAAAGTACATGTCTGCATTGCTTCTTGGCCTTTTGGCTAAGATCAAGTGTAAAGTACAGGTCTGGGCAGCCCCGGTGGCTCAGTGGTTTAGCGCCGCCTGCAGCCCACGGTGTGATCCTGGAGACCCAGGATCAAGTCCCATGTCAGACTCCCTGCATGGAGCCTGCTTCTCACTCTGCCTGTGTCTCTGCCTCTCTCTCTCTGTGTGTCTCTCATGAATAAATAAATAAAATCTTAAAAGAAAGATAAAGTACATGTCTGCTTATTAAAAATGTAGCTTTGTTTTAAAATACCTTAAGAGTGTCATCTGGTCCACATGACTTTGTAAGATACAAATAAAAATATTTGTCTATCTTAATACTTAGTCCTCTCAAATTCATGCCTATCTTCATATTCTTATTTTATTTTTCTCAAAGTATAAAAACTGGGATTTATTTTTTAAGAGCTTATTAAGAGATTCATTTTTAAGAGTTGGGCATGACAGGGCAAGAATTATCATAGTTTAAACATAAGTGAAGTGTTCTAAAAATATGTATATTGCTTAGTAATTAATCTATAATTCAGACATCCAGTGATTTTAAAATATTAAATTTTGTATACGGTTTAGACATGCAGATGACCCATTCCTAATATTAAGATAAAGCTTCTTCCAAACAATCTTTTTTATTTTAATAACTTATTCTCCATAAAAGTATATATTAATTTGCTGTTTCCTAATTTCCTAACTCATACCAGTATGGAAAGAAAAATAACTTATGGGAAAATACACTCTAAATTACATTCAATAGTTCGATGACTATTAAAACAAATATTCCCCATTTCTTAATAGCATTCCATTAAAGGTTCTAAAAATAATGTATGGAGTTGCAGAATCACTGTGCAACTAATGTAACATTTTGTGTCAGCCATACTTCAGTTTTAAAAATGTTCTAAAATAAGGAGTAATGGAAGATTTTCCTTTTTTTTTTTTTCTCTTCTTCAAATGAGAGTCACTTAGACAAAGGATTGCCAATTTATCTTTAAGTTTCTTGTCTTATCTGTTTCCAACAGCCACACTCACCAACAAACCTCTCCCACTCAGAAGCATTGAAATAGACAGGCCAAAGTTGTGGAAAGGATGTATGTCTGTGATATGGAAACGGGAGTGGGTTGCTTCATTTCTGTCTCCTTCTGGAGGATTAAACTGATACTAATCCTGCAAAATATACAGAGAAAATCTCCTTTGCCAAAACACACACTCACACACAAGTCATTTGAGTAATAGGGGGAGGGATGCTTGAGCAGCTCTAACTTTCAAAAGGGGGAGACTGACTTCTAATTGGTAACAGAAGAGTTTAAAACATAACCAATTATCAATAGGTTGTAAACATTCATTGCCCAGGAGATCCTAATAATGTCCTCTACTAACAATTCTTCAAGTAATAGTGGGAAGTAATCGACAGAACATTCACCGAAAAACAAAGAAAATAGGCAGAAATAGCCGACCTAAAAATTAAAATAAAGGCAAGCATAGCGCTCTTGGGTCAACTAGACTTATTGCTACAAATGAGAAGGAAAGATATCTTGACACTTCATAAACTTTGGAGTCCCTAGATAACATGTGTGGTCTTACTAACGACGGTGAAAATGAACAGCCACAAAAAACGTAAACATCAGTAATGTTTGCCTAAAACAAATGGTTAAGTTGTATCTGAATCTGAGGGACTTTATCCACAAAATGGGGTGATGGAGCACAATCTACAATGACCTCCTGGGTTCTGTTAGAGTGCACCTAACCATGCCCAGGAGAACGGGAACACCCAATAGACCCGTAATTGACACTAAGGAAAGGGTGTTATCAGTCAGGAAGTTCCATCTCAATTCTTTTTGTTAAGTGTGACCACAAGCCCTGCAGAGCAAAAGCAAGAACCTCTCAAGTGAGAGCTTTTCATCATTTACTCCCTCTCAGTTGCAAGGAGGAAAGCATTTAAGTGATAAAGGGATTCTGCTCCACAGCTAAATGTGGTATCTGAGAAATCCTAAGAAATATGTGGGTACACACACACACACACACACACACACATCCTTCAAAAGCATATCTGAGAGCAAGTGGCTGTGATAAGAAGTCTACTGACTACTAAAATCCAAAGCATTCTCTGCAAAGAGGAGTGCTTGGATTTTTTGATCAACAATAGTACATCTCCTGGAGTTCTCATTGGCCATAAATAAAGGAAATCAAAATAATGCTGTTTCTAAGTGTCCATCATACACAAATACTTCTATCATCTCCTGATAAGTGGGTATAGATATTTTGAACAGGAATATGTCTAAATGTATTGTTGGGTTTTATTTTTAGATACAACATGTATGGTAATGAATATGCTAAACTGTATCTTTCATTATATCCTATTTTATTTTATTATTTGCTATTTCATACAAATAACCTCTGGAGCTGATATTCAAGGTTTTATTTTCATCCATCTTCTCCAGCTTCCAGGAAAGAACTCCCCCTTACGTATGTAAACTTCCTATGATCATTCCATGTAACTTGAGCTTCCCCACAGCATGACAGATCCAGGGTGGTCAAATTTCTCACAAGCCTGCTTAGGGTTTCAACTACAAAAAGTGGAGTCTGTCAGGCCTTTAAGAGGCTAAGCTCAGAGAGCCTAGGTGGCTTAGTAGTTGAGCATCTGCCTTTGGCTCAGAGCATGATCCTGGGATCCTGGGACTGAGTCCGGCATTGGGCTCCCACAGGGAGCCTGCTTTTCCCTCTGCCTGTGTCTCTCTCTCTCTGCGTCTCCCATGAATAATTAAAATCTTTTTTAAAAATTAAAAATAAATTTAAAAGAAAAGATTGAGCTCAGAGTTGGCTGTGTATCACTTCTGTCATATGTTATCAATCAAGCAAATGAATAAGCTGTTCCATATTCAAGGGTAAAGGATTAGAATACTTTTCAATAAGGACAGTACAAAATAAGCAGCCATTTAACCTATGACAATCAATGGACTCAACAGTGCTCAAATTATCTGTGACTGAACAAATGGCTGTAAGAATCTTGGGGGAGGCCTTAAATGCAAAAATCACAGTAGAAGCTGGGGAAGAAACCATGCCTGTCCTAACAAGTAACTTTTCTCTTTTTGAGAACAGTTTTGGGCTTGCTATTAAGTTCTGATAGGGATTGGCCTTAGAGAAAGGGACACCAACTAATTAAGTGACCTGAGCAGAATATTATCAAGTGGATCATCCAATCCACCAACTAGAGACATGCCCAACAGACATGCCAAGGGGAAGGGGTACATATTTTCTCAGGCTTTGGTAGGTCTTTACTACACAGTAACATCAAGCGGATATTCACATTCCAGGATGCCTGTTCCTGCTGCACATCACTTAGTCCTCAGCAAACACCTGAGCCTTATTCGGAATTCCCTCTGACTGGATGACTGAGAAGGAAAAATGTTAAGCCTGGTTTACAGATGCTTCTTCATGATATCCACAGAAAATTGGATTATCATGGCTCTCTGTTTTCCATTTAACGTGGTCCTGAAGGACAGTGGGAATGAAAATTCCTTCAAGTAGGAAGAGTGTCAAACTACTATATTCATTGTTGTGTTGTCTCAGGTATGTGATTCTTACTATTAAGGGGAGACAGGAGTGCTGATGTATGGTTGGAGACAAGGAGGAGAATGCATATTATTTAGGGAATCCTACTGGATCCCTAGTAGTTCACCCACATGTGATTGTACAAGAGAAGGACATAATTCAGCAGCCTAGTACAAGCAGGATCATCAAGAGTTCAAAATTCCCAGGAATAAATTTCAAGTCACCTGTCAACTAAAGAAACTGTTCAGTGAAGGTATTGGTCAAAAGCAAAGGAAATGTGAAATGAGTAGTTAAGAAAGAAATTATTCTATATCATATATGACTTTGTGACATTTATAAATGATGACTACAACATCACCTACATTTTTGCATCGTGCTGCTATATTCTTATTTGTATATGACTCTGGGTTTTTTTCCCACTCTCTATTCTTACCAATGATATTATACAGGATGTGTGGGTAATGATGGTAATGATATTTTAGTGCAGAGATTACAGGATATCAAGATGCTGCTGAAAAAAAAAAAAGATGCTGCTGAGTTATGAACCAATAGAAGAATGAACATAAACCAGAAATTAATGCAGAATCTGATGAGACTTTGTGCAATTGCTTTCAGAAAGAAGGTTGTTTTTGTTGATGTAGGAATGGATCCATTATGTTAGGCAGTAGCATTTTGAAGGCTATGCTTGCCTTTATTTTAACTGACTGAGCCACCCAAGTGCCCCTACTTTTGCATCTATTGAAAATGTTCATTTTTTCCTTTTGGTATGTTAATACACAAATTTCACTTCCAGACACTGCAGTACTGGGAGATGAGCTCAAGAAGGGTGGGGAGGAGCTGGAATTGGTGTTGAGTGAGCCGATGTACATTCTCTACCTGGTTTGCCCCTTTGGTTTTTCAACATTCACCTCTTCCCATCTTCCAGTACTTAAAGTTCCAAATAACCTCACAGTGACTTCAAAATATTTCATCTCAGGTCATGATCTCAGGGTTCTGGGATGGAGCCCCCCTTGCATTGCATCTGGCTCTGCACTTCAGAGGGGAATCTGCTTCTCCTCTTCCTGCTCACACACGCTCTCTCTCTCTCTCTCCCTAAAATAAACAAAATAAAATCTTTTTTAAAAAGTAGATGCAAAAGTAACACTCCATGGGTACCTGGGTGGCTCAGTCAGTTAAGCAGTGGACTCCTGGTTTCAGCTCAGTTTGTGATCTCAGGGTTTTGGGATCCCACCCCACGACCAGCTCCATGCTCAGTAGGGAGTCTGCTTGAGGATTCTTCTCTCCTCCCCCCTCTGCTCCTCTCTCTGCTCTCTCTTGTCCATGCTGTCTCTCTCTCTCTCTAAAATAAATAAATCTTTAAAAAAAACCAAAGTAACATTCTTTAAAATCAACTCATATTCATGATTGTTTCAAAGCTCATAACCAATAGAAGTTAACTTCCTAACCTGATAAAAGAATTTGCCAGCCTTGGCAGCAAAAGTTGCCTCATATTAAAATATATATACATTTCTACCATTACTTACAATATTCCAAACTAACACAATAAAACAGAAGAATAAATGAAATATTAACGTGAAATAAAATAGGAAAATGTGTCATTGTTTGCAGGTAGTGAGTGCATTTGCGTACCAAAAATTAAAAAATAGTAATGAAAACAATTATAATACTAACATTTATTAAGCCCTTACTGTATCAGGAACTTTTCTAAACTGTTTATTTACAGAAAGTAACTGAATAAAGAAATTATTAGCAAAAATTATAATCTCTACCAAAAACCAAATATTTTGGATAAAATATAATTTTTAACAGTCCAGCAAGTAATTAGATACATGCATATACAACATACACAATAAAATAATGGTCCTGTAAATATTGGAACCTAAAAAGAAAATATGAAATAAAAAAGCCTAGTCCCAATAGAAATAAGTGTGTACAAGTAGCCTAGAAATAACCAAATTAACAATGAATAAAACCTATAGGGACAAAATTTGAAAATATTATCTAAAGGCATAAAATACAAATAGATAAGCAAATGTAAAACAGGGGATTCAATATGGTATATAGTTCATGTCTATCTAAATTTATCTGTAAATCAATGTAATTCAACTCAATGTAGCAAGATTTCTGCTAAAAATTGACAAACTGGTATTAAAGTGCATATTTAAAATAAGCATATGAAAATAGAAAATAAGAAATTAAAGAATAAACAACAAAATGAGGAATTGTGGGTTATTTTGAAGTTATGGCAACTAAATATTTTATTGCACAGAGAAAGACAAATATATCAGTGGAAATAAAATTGGAAACAATGAAAACAAACAAACAAACAAGTAAACCTGCACTGAAAGGAAAGCTTCCTCTGTGACAGGAATGGCATCATGAATTAGGTCAGATAGGAAAATAAAATATGATCCCAAGATGAATTTAAATAAGCAAGGATAAAAAACAAGGTAAGTAGTTTAAAACTCTTTGAAATAAATGTAGAATATCTTTAGCACGTCAAGACAAGAAGAAATTTGTTAAGCAAGATATAGGCTGCTCAAATCATAAAGAAAAATATACTGCAAAATTAATACATCACAAATGACAAAAGTAACTATAAGCAAGTTTAAAAAGCAGGCTTTGGACAATGGAGATATTTGAAACATATATAACATACAAAAAATTATTTATCAAAGTGTATCAAGAATTCCTACACATAGTACAGTGAGCAAATAATAAAGTATTCAAGCAGGAATTCAGTGAAAGGAAAATCACGTAAGCAGCAAATTAATTTTCCAGTTGATTTGCATGTAGGTGGGATCTGTGTAACTGAGTTTTGGCAAATAGGATGCCAACAGAAGCAATGAATGGTACTTTCAATTTGGGGGGGAAACTAAATAGAAATGGAGAAGGAGGAGGAAGAAGAAGAGGTGGAAGAAGAGGAAAAATAGAGAGAGAAAGGAGAAGCAACAGCACCTGTCACCACCTGCATGGTCCTTCAGCTCCCTTTATCCTCCTCTGACAAAAGTGAAGATAAAGTACTCCTGTGGCAGAGCTACAGGATGAAGGAAGTCAGCTTGCTGCCATCTTATTCCTTATGCAGGAAATTGAGTTCATGGCTTACTATTGCAGCACAGCCTAACCCTAACCTAACGTGACACTCAATCACTCAGTCTGATGTAGCCACAATTTCTACATCCCAGTTAAGGACAACTATTTCCCTCCAAATGTTCTACCTCCTTTTCTTCCTTGACATCCAACCTCCAATCCATCAGTGAATCTTACAGCTCTGCCTTCAGAAAACATCCAGAATTGAACTTTGATAATCATCATCCAAGTGATCTTCATCTATCACTTAGGTTACTTCAGTGGTGAAGCAATTACTCTCCCTGCTTCCTTATCATTCTCCTATAGTCTAATCTCAACACAGTAACTATAGTGATTCTCTTGAAATGCATGTCAGGATTTCTGTAACACCATGTCAGCAATGCAGTTGCTTTAAACCTCCCAAACATCTCCAGAAAACCAGATAGAAAAACCAGTACAGGGGCTTCTGAGTGGCTTGGTTGGGCAACAGACTTCTGATGATGTCAGTTCAGGCCATGTTCTTGGGGTCCTGGGATCAAGCTCTGTGCTCAGCAGGGAGTGTGCTTCTCTGTCTCCTTCTCCCTCTGCCTTCCCTGGCTCATGCTTGCAGGCAGGCACTCTCTCTCTTTCTCAAATACATATACATACATACATACATACATACATACATACATACATACATAAAATATTTGAAAAAAAAATAGAGAAAGAGGCAGACAGTAGAAGGGAGGATTTTTGAGGGGCTCACAGAAAGGAACCCTAAGAAATATGAAGTACTTTGGAAGACAAGGCTTATGAACCTCAGGGACAAGAAGTAGAAATTCTTTCTATGCTAGACAAAGTTTTGAGAAACAAACAAATGGCTAACAGAGAGAGAGTACATATTTAATCTTTCCTGGTAAAAACCAAAAAAGAAATTCTTAGACTGTGATTCATAGAAAGCCACCCGAATCTGCATTTCTCCTAATATCCCAGGAAATCTCACCTTATTTTGTTCCTTATGCAAACATAAGAAACGACAACAGAAAACTCTAATGTCACACGAAATCATTACAATGGAAAGATAAATGAGACCTTAATAAATAAGACAAACAGTAAGAACTCACTAGAAAAATGAGGTCACAGTAGATGAAAACTGCAATGTAATATTTCAGTATTAGACAACAATTAAAGCTTTGATAAAAACAGCACGAGAAATAGAAAATCTCAGAAGAAATTTTTTATGGTTTTTCGTAATTTTTTTTATTGGAGTTCAATTTGCCAATATATAGCATAACACCCAATGCTCATCCCGCCAAGTACCCCCCTCAGTGCCCATCACCCAGTCACCCCAACCCCCCACCCATTTCCTCTTCAACTACTCCTTGTTCATTTCCCAGAGTTAGGTGTCTCTCATGTTTTGTCACCCTCACTGATATTAAGTATCAATAAAAAATTAGGAAAAAATAAAATAATATGTTGTAAAATAACGCTAAATTAGAAAAGCATGAGAGTAAAGAAATACTAAAAAAGACACAGTAGGGGAAATAGGAACAAGAAAGAAGAAAATTGAGGGGAAATCATACAGAAATAAAGAAAATGATTTTTAAAAATCCAGGATTTGAAAAATGTGTGTGTAGTAGGCAGAATAATGCCCTCCACCAAAGATGTTTACATCCTAATCCCAGGAACCTGTAAAAATATTGCCTTGCATAGTAAAAGAACCCTGCTGTTGTGATTAAGTTAGAGATGTTGAAATGGGGAAATTATCCTGGATTACTCAGATGGATACATTACAATCATAAGAGTATTTATGGGACTGAAGCAGGAGTGTCAAAGTCAGAGAATACGTGACATCAGAAGCAGAAGTCACAGTGATGGGAGCCCATGAGCCATAGAATGCAAGAAGCTTTGAGAGGCTGGAAAAGATGGAAATAGACTCTTTATAGCTTCCAGATGGAACAGAAACCAGCTAGTCTCAACTTCTGACATCCAGAACTCTAAAATTATAAATTTGTGTGGTTTTAACTCACAAAATTTGTGATAATTTATTGTAGCGACCATAGGAAATGGGTATAGGAAATGTGATAGACATTGAAGACAGAAAATAAGAAAACCACATATATAATTGAAGTCTTCAAAGAGGAAAACCAAAGTAATGGAAAAAACAAATATTTAAAACCATGATTGGAAAATATTTCCTGAAATAGAATAGTAAAGAACAGAGCACACTGTGTACCTGAGAAAATTGACCAGAAATGATCAACTTCAGGCCATACTGTAAGCCAAAATTACTGTTTTTTTTTTATAAAGGAGGGGATCCCTTTAGTTTCCAAACAATAAGTCAAAATCACTTATAAGAGAACAACTCTCAAATTAATATGAGAACTCTCCAAAGCAACTTCTATGTTAGAAAAAGAATGTAGCAACTTAAAAAAAAAAAAAAGATTTTAAAGGAAAGAAAATGTGAGACAAGAATTTTATGTTATAGCCAAACCTGTCTTCAACATAAAAGCCAAAGGCAAACAGCTATAAATATGGAAGATCTCAAGGAATATCATTCCTATAATCACTTCATGATGAATCTACAAAAGAATGAGGTTCAAACACAAAATATTTGTAGAAAGTTTAGCAAATATTTAACTTGATAGAACTAAGACTGAAACACAGGAATAAGGGTAAAAAAATAGAGTTTTTACATGTTTAATCATTAACATTAACAAAAATTACAACTTAGAAATATCATAGATAATGAAATAAGCCCACAGATTACCACAGATGACTTAATTAGAGGCAAAAGAATATTATCTGAAGCTAATAAGTTAAGTAATAGAAGCTGAAGTATATGTAAGACTTGAAATATACATAAGACTTAACAGTATATTTTAGGATAATTAAGGCAGTAGAAGTTTAAGTAATTTGGAGAATAGAGATTAACACCAAAATAATGCTCAAGATTAAACTTGGAAGGTCAAGGCAAAGCAGAAACTAACTTTAGTCTTAGATACAAACAGAATCTAAAAAGAGAGATGATTAAGAGTAATATAAAAATAGTATAGGGCAGCCCCAGTGGCGCAGCGGTTTAGCGCCGCCTGCAGCCCAGGGCGTGATCCTGGAGACCCTGAATGGAGTCCCACGTCGGGCTCTCTGCATGGGGCCTGCTTCTCCCTCTGCTTGTGTCTCTGCCTCTCATTCTCTCTCTGTGTCTCTCTGAATAAATAAATATATAAATCTTAAAAAAAATAAATAAATAAAAATAGTATAAATAAAACTACAAAATTTGAATCACAACTTCCTATATCCTGAAAGAATTATCAACAGAAAAGCTTTAAAAAGGACACTTATTTTTAGTTGAAATATTAAGCCATATAGAAAATATATTATAAAACAAGATAACAAACTGAAACCAACAATATCAATGATTAAGTAAATGTAAATGAGCTTAAATCACTTATTAAAACATTCAGATTACTTACACAGCAAAACCCAATACTTTGTCATACCTAAAACAAAGGGTTTTGGTAAAGTTAAAAATTTAAGAATAAGCAAAGATATGCAAGGCAATGCAAAAATAATGTTGTGAACAATATCTTGAGGTAGAAGGAATGAAGTAAAAAAAAATAATAAACAAGTCAAATAAAGGTCATTTTATAATGCTAAAAGCTACATTCAAAAAAGTGCATAACACTGATATCTACCTACCAAAAAAACATGAGAGTCAAATTTTTCAAATTGCAGCAGAAGTAACCACTGTTCTTGAAATTCATAAAAATAGAACCACATGAGACTGGCTTCTTTCACTTGATAAAATGTTTTTAGAGTTTTATCCATGTTGTTGCATGCATTAATATCTTGTAGTCATTTTATTAATTATTTTATTTTTAGTGCTTTAGTCTATGAACATACCACTTATTCACTCTTCTATTGAGGAAATATTTTTTCCAATTTGTGATTATTATGCATAATTCTGCTATGGCATTCATGAACCTTCCTGCAAATAGGTTTTCATTTCCCTTGGGTAAATATCCAATATGGAATTATTGAGTCTTGGGGATAAGTATGTTTTGCTTTATAAAGAATTGAGTTTTCCAAACTGGTTGTACCATTTTATACACCAGCAATGTATGTGAGTCCCTTTGACTCAAAATCCTTTTCAAAATCTGACAATTTCAGAATTTTTCATTTTACCTTTTCTTGTGGTCATATGCTGATTTACATTCGTTAGCAGTTATAAACTGCATTGTGGTTTCAATTTACATTTCCCAGATGACTAATGACATTCATACATTTTTGTGTGCTTATTGACTACTTATAATATTTCTTTATAAAGATTCTGTTCAAATAATTTATCCATTTTAATCAGGTTGTTTTTCTTATAGATTTTTGGGAGTTTTTGATATAGATTCTAGATAGACATATATGTCAGATATATGCATTTGAATATTTTCTTCCCAACTATGACTTGAATTTTCATTTTTGTACTGTGACTTTTGATAAAAAGAAGTCTTGATGATGTGCAATTTATCATTTCTGTTTTCATACAAAAGATTACTAAGTTTTGTAGATCCATAAAACTAGCAACCGTGTAATTTTAGCTTTTAGGATTATCTATTTCATATAATTTTTTAAAATATGGACTGACGTTGATAGTCAAGCTTCTTTTCTTTTTCAATATGAATATCTGGCATAGTACATTTTACACTATTCCTCTCCCCCACTGAATTGCATTGGCAATTCTACTGAAATTTATTTAACTGTAAAAATGTAGATCTGTTTCTGGATTCTTCATTCCATGTCATTGACTAATTTTTTTTTAAAGATTGTATTTATTTATTTACTTATTTATTTATTTAGGAATGAGTGAATGAGAAAGAAGAAGCAAGGGGAGGGGCAGAAGGAGAAGCAGACTCCCCACTGAGCAGGGAGACTGATGTGAGGCTGGATCAGGGACTCCAGGATCATGAGCTAAGCCCAAGGCAGAAGCTTAATGGACTGAGCCATCCAAGTGCCCCTGACTGACTATTCTTAAGCAAATAGTATGTCTTCATTATTGTATCTTTATACTAAGTTTTAAGTCAGGTGTTATAGAGATACTTGTGTGGCTCAGTGTTTGAGCATCTGCCTTTGGCTCAGGTCACAATCCAGGGGTCCTGGGATCAAGTCCTGCATCAGGTGGTCTGGAGGGAGCCTGCTTCTCCCTCTGCCTATGTCTCTGTCTCTCATGAATAAGGAAATAAAATCTTTAAAAGAAAAAAATCAGGCATTGTAAATCTTGGAACTCTTCTTTTTCAAGATTGGTTTGTGTATTCTCAGTCCTTTGTATTTTTATATGAAATTTATAAAAATTGCATTCAAAATACAATACAAGTACTTTTCCAAAAATGATTTTGCATCCTCATACCTTGCCAAATACACTTATTAATTCTAGTTGATTTTTAATTTTTTTCCTCTAAATTTACTATGTACAGAATCCTGTCATCAACAAATAAACATAAACATTGTTTCCTCTTTCCAAACCTCATGGCTTTCATTTTTCAGTGCCTTTCATTTTTTTAATCACTTATTGCACTAAGTAGAACCTCCAGTGGAATATTAAATAAAACTGGCAGGAGTGAATTTCCTTGTTTTGTTTCTGATCTTCAGGGAAAGCATTTAATATTTCATCATTACATATAATTCACTGTGTTTGTCAGGCTCTCCTCATCACATTGAGGAAGTACTTAATTGTTTCCTGTTTGCTAAGAGTTTTTTATCATGAATGGGTGTTACATTTTGCGAAATA
Organism: Canis lupus dingo; assembly: GCF_003254725.2. NCBI lineage: Eukaryota > Metazoa > Chordata > Mammalia > Carnivora > Canidae > Canis > Canis lupus. Next base: position 43,264,186 of record NC_064243.1, on the reverse strand, counting down.
CTTTCTTTGCAACTTATTTAGATGATTATTTGTTTTACTCTTCTTTATTCTGATAATATAGTGAGTTATGTTTATTTTTCTAATGTTAAAGCAAACTTGCATTCCTGAAATAGACCCAGTATTTATGATGTGCACAATCCTTTTATGTATTGATAGATTGGATATATCAATTACATTGTTAAGAACTTTGTTTATATTTAAATGAGTGCTATTGGTATATAATTGCCTTTTTTTAAAGATTTTATTTATTTATTCATGAGAGACACAGAGAAAGAGGCAAGGATACAGACAGGGAGAACAGGCTCCTCGCAGGGAGCCCAATGTGGGACTCATCCACAGACCAGGGATCACGCCCTGAGCCTAAGACAGACACAACTGCTGAGCCACCCAGGCATCCCTATGATTGTCTTTTTAAATATAATTTTCCTTTTGGGTCAAAAGAAGGGTTATTCTAGACTCATAAAATTAGTCAGAAAGTGTTGTCTTCCTCTATTTTCTGATGGTACTCATATAAATTTGGAATTATTTCTTTTTTTTAGCATTTATAAAAGTCACCAATGAGCCACCTGGGCAGAGTTTTTCTTGTAGGAAATATTTTAATTACAAATTAAATTCCTTTATATAATATAGGAAGATTCAGATTTTCTGTTTCTCCTTATGCATGATTATTTTCTGTCTTTCAATGATTTTGACCATTTCATCAAAGCTATCAAATTTACTGGAAAACATCATTCATAATATTCCTTCATTATCTTTTTAATTGCTGTGGGAACTGAAATGGTACCTATCAATTTTCCCTATCAATTTTTGTTATTATATTTCCTCTCATTTTTCATTGTTAAAGACTTAGTAGTAGAGGTTTATTGATATTATTGATGAATTCAAAATACTTGCTCTTGCCTTTGTAGGTATTCTTTGTTTTCTCTTTCCTAGATTTCCTCTCTAAACTTTATTATTTCTTTTCTTCTTACTTTTGGTTCATTTTTCTTTTCTTTTCTTTTCTTTTCTTTTCTTTTCTTTTTTTTTTTTTAGCTTTTTAAGGTAGAAACTTATTGCATTGATTTGACATTACATTTTTTTCTTAATAATTTTCTTAATCTGACAATTCTTCCTGACTGTAACTACTAATTTTGTGGAAAGAAAGAGAAGGAAAGCTAGGCTTAAAATGCAGAATGAACCCATGCAACTTGACATTCTCACAAGGCCTGGAACCTTGGGCCTTGCAGCTCAACAGCACGGCCCAAATGACACTGGACTAGGGCAAAATCAGTGAGATTCACATGGTGGTGGAGGGATTGGGCTAAAAGGAGATAGATAATCCCAATGTTATTAAAGTTGGTTATCCCCTCATTTTAGCTGCCAGACATAGGAAATAGCTCTCACTGTCTGGAAAAGTACTATCCAAAAAAGGTATAACTTCATCTCCACTATTATTTTATATACTTCTGATATGAAATTAAGCATTACAAAAGGTACAAAGATTCAAGGAAAAAGGACCTGCAATATCAAGATACTGTATCTAGCAGATGAGGAGGACTTTGAAAATACTAATGCATATAAATTATAGCAAAAGGTAAAGAATGGGTAAACATGGTAAATCTCAACAAATAAATGGAAACCACAAAAATAAAGATACACTAGAAATTCTGGAGCTGAAAAATACACCACCTGAAATCAAAAGTACATTAGATAGGCTTAATAGCCCAATGAACACTGCAGAAAAAAAGTGCAGTGAATTTACACACAGGTTGACTGATGCAAATTATCAAAAAATAATGAGGGAGGAAATAAAAGAATCAAAGAAACTGAATAGAAAATGTAAGCAATGTTAACTAATTTTACAAACACGAAATTGAGTTTCCAGGAGACGTGGGGGAAAATGAGAGGAAGAAAAGTTGAAGAAATAGTAGAAACTAATCTATTGTGGGGTACCTGAGTGACTCAGTTGGATAAGCATCTGACTCTTGGTTTCAGCTTGGTCATGATCTTAGGGTCATGAGATTGAGCATAAAGGTGGGCTCCCAGAGAGCTGAGCTGAATGGAGCCCACATGAGATTCACTCTCTCCTCTGCCCCTCCTACCCCCTCACCCCCATCCCTGCTCCCTCTAAAAAAATTAATATTTTGTGACTTATACAACTTCCTTCTGTTCTGATAGTTATTTCCTCCTTGTTATTCCTTATTTTGAGTGTTTGCACTTTATTCACCTTTATTTATTAATTGTACTGATGGTTTATTGATTTTATCAGCTTTTCAAAAAATCTGTTTTACTTTATTATTTATTCTGGTTCAATTCGTTCTGCTTACATTTTAGTAATTTCTTCCTCTGCTTGTCTTCAGATTATCTTGTTTTATTCCCCTAACTTTTGGGAGGAAATAATTATCATAATTGCTTTTAGTCTTTCTCAGCTTTAAGAACCCAACAAATTCCAAGCATGTAAATAAAAGAAATCTACAGAGGGAATAAAGACAAAAAGAGGAGCTTAAGAGAACTCAGAGAGAAAAGATAGATAATATAAAAGTAAAATGATTAATAGAGTGACAGTGGCTTCTCAGGAGCAAATATGGAAAATGAAATATGTGAAATGCCTTTAATTTCACATCTAAATATAACTAAAGAAATATGTGCTCACACAAATCACAGGAAATATTTCTAAGAATATTCATATCAGCAATGTTCTTAATAGCTCAAAATTTGAAACTATTGAAATGTCTATTAACATTAGAACAGATATACAAATGGTATATTTATTCATTATATCATGGTATGGCATATTCATAAAATAGAATACTGTGTAGTAATGAAAATAAATACAGCTCATGCATCAACATGGATGAACCCAAAATCGAATATAAGTAAAAAAAAGTAAGTCACAGAAAAAAATACCTATTAATTCTGTTTATGTAAAGTGTGTAAACAAGCAAAACTTAGAAAATATGTTTTAGCAATATATATATGTGGTAGGTAAAATAATGCTCCCTCACAAGATGTTAACCTCATATATAATCCTCAGACCCTGTGAATATGTTACCTTACGTGGTAAACACACACAAACACACACACACCTTTGAAATTGTGTTTAAGGACCTTGAGATGGGAAGATTATCCAGGTGGGTCCAATCTGATTACATGGAGCCTTAAAGGCAGAGAATCCCTTCCAGCTGTAACTGAAGGGAAACTAAGTAACAAAGTCACTTAAAGGAAGATGAAGTGTGATTTAAAAAGGTCAGAAAAATGCAACATCGTTGGCTTTAAAGGCGGAACATCAAGAGCCAAGGAATGTGAGTCGTCTCTGGAAACTAGAAAAGTGAGAGATGGGTTCTCTCCTAGAGCATCTAGAAAGGAATGCAGCCCTGTCAACACCTTGATTTTATAGCCTGGCGAGACCCACATCAGATTCCAAACCCACAAAATTATAAGATAATTCACTTATATTGTTTTAAGCTGCAAGATTGTGATAATTTGTTATATCAGTAATAGAAAATAAATATAATATACATATACTAAAATTATATGTTTTTAATGTATAAAAATGAATTAACACAAAATCCAGAGTCCAAATATACTCATAATTCTGAGGTACTGGGAAATGTTTTAATTCTCAAAATGATAAATACATGGTGGTTGTTTTTTAGTGTTTATTAAACTTTATCATGAATAATGTATTTTATACATAAAATATTTTTAAGACAAAAGCAATAAACTAGGCATGTTTGCCACAAAAGGAGCGTCTCCTTCAGTGCTCTGAATAGGCATCTGCTTGGGTTGTAGATTTACTTATCAGTGCCATGACTGGATGGATGGATGAATGGATGGCAGAGCAGAGAGGTATGGTGGCAGTGTGGTCTCTTGCATTTTCTACCCCCTAGAATAGCAAGGTTGTGTGAATTTCTCATGAAATTCACACATGTGTGGACATCAGGAAACCTAACCTGTTTTTGAGTCAACTTGCTGGAGTCCCAGCCAAGAGGACTGCCCACTTGGTGAGAAGACTTTAGCAACAAAAGTCCATGGGGAGACTGCCAGTGACAGAAACCAGTGTGACCACAGTGCTGGAACAGCAAGCAGCTGGATCCCAGGTATAAGGGGCTGAACAATGGAAGCCCTTGCACAGCCCTCCTAAGAACTCATGCGTGTGCTCACAGCCAGCCAGCATATGGACACATGCCATATAAATGAAAACGCCAGTAGTCCATTAGTGTCTGTTTCCAAAGCACAAACAGCCAACAAGGAGAGAACTGTGGCCAAAACCAGTTAAATAAAGACATGTTTGCCCTTTTCTCTACATCTCTCGTCCCTGACTCCCTCCGACCCAGTGGAGCTAAGGCCTGGCTAGAGGAGGTGGGGGAGGGAGTAACAGAGCAGAGTGTGCCCAAACTTCATTCCAAGTCCCTTGTGCCAAGAGCCTATCCTGCAATGGAAATAAAAAGAGTTTTGAAAAAAAATAAATTAAAATTTTAAACTGGGCTGGAGTGAGCTTAATAATGGAAAGTGACCAGATAATTATGGAATCTGCCCAAAATATCATCAAGGAATGGGAAAAAGGGATTTGACACAGAAAGGTTTAAAACTGTAACTGTAAAATGGAAACTATGCAACAATATTCTGTCAAATTGATACTGCTAAAAAAAGTTACATTGACATGGAAAGGTCACATGACCCTGTCAAGCAGTGAAGTGTAATGTTCAAGTTCAAAGATAGCGGGGATTGTAGCCCCTACATCAAGTGTCATAGCTCAGCCAGTCTTTAACCTGAGATAATTTAAGCTTTTTGTGAATCTACAAAATGTAAAATAAATCCAAAAATGAGAAAGTATCTTGGTTTGCTCAATTTAAAAAAGGATAGTAGTACCTATTTTATAGGGTTGTTGTATGGATAAATCAAATTATAGGCACAAAGTGAACAGGGTACTTGACACAGGGTAAGTGCTCAATGGATGTGAACTTTAATGACTGGGTGAGAGTCCCAGAGATTTTCTGGAGCTGGTGAGTCCTGGGCTACAGAATGAATAATCATTAGGGGACGGGTCCACTGAGGGGTGTTGGTAATAGGGAACGATGGGGACATTCCAGGCAGTGAAACAGCATAAGCAAAGAAACAAAGCAAGAAACAGAAGCACTGTGGTGTTGCAGGGGTAGGGGAGGGTGGGACAAACATTTTGGTGCGGCTGGAGCAGACCCTGTTGGTCAGGGAGAGAAGTCTGAGAAAGGAAGGTAAGGAAAGCCTCGAGTGCCCTACATCATAGCATTCTGTGCTCTGCATCCCAGAGAAAGGTCCAAACTCTTTCATTATTATACATATAAGGTCCTTTTTGATCTAGCTCCTGCCCACCTTTCAAAATTCAAAAGCTCACGCGGTGCATAGACAGAGAGATAGATGACTCCAACATATGACCTGAGGTTTTTTGAATACATTAAGGGTCTCCCATCTCAGCACACTGCTCACACTCTCCTGAATGCTGGAAACGCTCTAATTCTAACTTCATGTGATGAATTCCTCCTTTCAAATTTAATTTAATAGGCACTACCACCACCACTGGGAAACCTTGTCATTCTTTTTTTTTTTTTTTTTTAAATATTTATTGGGCACTTTTTCCTACATGGCACTGTGTATGATGCTGGGGCTACAGTGTGAGCAAGCAAAGTACCTGCCCGCAAGAGGCAAGTCTTATGAGGGAGATGATCCAATACATAGGCAATTCCTAAAGAACGTTATGACTCAAATCTGTACAGGGCACTCTGAGAGCCCTGGACTCCTGACCCAGGCCCCTGGGATCAGAGAAGTTCCCCCTCATGACAACAATTCTTCTGTATTCCTGTCGCACCCACTTAGACTGCCAGGGAGGAAGGAGGAGGAAGAAGAAAATGAAGATGTGCTAAAACATTATGCTTTGGTATGTGTCAGCAGCAATGATAAAGCACTTTAGATGAATATCTTATGTAATTCTCACAACAACCCTATAAGGCATCTAGTTATTATTCCCATTTCAAAGACGAAGAAACTGAAGTAAAGAGGTAAATTAACTTGCCAGTGTCACTCAGCTACTGAGTGGGAGAGCTGAAACTCTAGCCTTGATCAGATTAATTCCAATTCCATGCTGTAAAACACTGTACCATGCTTTTTGTGTAGCCGTAAAATGTCTCAATTTTTAAAAGATGATTAGAGATTGAGAGCAATTATCACAATTCACTGTAAATATTGTTTACATGTCTGTCTCCCTCATTAGCCCATGTCCTTCTAGATTCTAGGAGCTTCTCTAGGACATAGAGAATAGAGCCTACACATTATTCACCTTTCATCTACAGTCTCAGATAGATGACTCAAAATTAGCACTCAGTAAATGTTCATTTGAATGCATTAATGCAGGTATGAATGAGTGAATCCTTAAATGAATGAATTATCTTAAGAACTGGAAAGAACTGAACACACGGAAAAAGCCACAGAGCTCTAGGGGATGATGACAGCAGGTAACAGGCAAAGGTCCAGGCTGGCAGGGCAAGTTGTTAGCATTAGAGAGGTCCAACCCAAGGCAACAGGCAGATGTCCTGGCATCCAGGCAGAGCTCTGTGGCAGTGGATTTGGCAACAGGAAACAGATGGAAAACCAGACAGGCAGGTGGTTGGCATCGAGGATTTGGGAAGCAGGTATCAGGTGGTAAGGTACTAGAGCAGAACCTCATTGCACTTAAGTATCTGAGTAAAGAGCGACATTCCTATCCCAGATGACAGAAGTGGGCATTCAGAGGCCAAAGGGACACAGCAAAAGACAAGATCTGAAGCACAGGTTCAGGATTCAAAGTCAGAGCTGCACCAGCATAAGAGACTGATAGATGCCTCTGCACTGCCCCTTTCTGGAATCCCTCTTGTTTTTTGGACCAAGAGGTCCTGCCAAGACTGTTGGTTAAGTCTGTTTATATTAATTTATTGGTCTCAGCTGTGGGGATAGGAGGGCTCTGGAAACAGGAAGTCAAACACATCGTTATTAAAGGAACGTTTCTGTGATCAGGCCAAAACCAGTGGAGTCATCCTTGATTTCTTAGATTCTTTTATACCACACATCCAAACAGTCAGCAAATCCTGTAAACTCGACTTTGAAAATGTATCGAGTGTTTGCCTTCTGCTTGATACTCCCAGAGCTGTGATTCCAGCCCTTACCTCCACCATTCCTCCTCCAGCTTGACTGTAATATCAGCCCAAGAGCACTCCTGGCTTCTGGTCCATCCTCTTCCCCTATATCCTCAGCCTAGGAGTCAGAGAGATGCGCTTCTCATTTTGCTCCAGTTCTTACCTGGTTGTTGTCTTTTTCTTATTGATCTTTAGCAGCTCTTTATAAGGTTATGTTATATACACATTGCATGTAATCTTCTTGAAGGCTGTAGCTTCTTGCATAGACACTCCATTAGAAACCTTCCAATGGCTTTCTAATTCACCCAGTGAACATGCCAACATGCTGAGCTAAGCAGTGCAGGATTACCTTCTTTTCTCTCTCTCACATCATCTCTTACAACTCCCTCCATTTGTCCACTGCTGTCCCGGGACTATGATTGACATACTCTCACCTAAGGGCCTTTGCAGTAGCTCTTTCCTCTGCTGGAATATTCTGTCTCCAGAAAGCCACTAACTTAATCTCTTGTTTCCTTCACATATTTATCTGAGAGAGAGACAGCATGAGGAGGGGCCAGGGCAGAGGGAGAGTGACAAGCAGATTCCCCACTGAGTGGGGAGCCCAACACAGGGCTCAACCCCCACATCTTGACTCAAATATACCTTCTTGGTGAGGCCTTCTTTCCTTCCACATGTATATTTTCAGAACCCTTTGCAACTCATAAGCACACATACTCTCCCCTTTTCCTGACTTAGTTTTTTCCCTTAGATCTTAAAATCATCTAATTTACTATATATTTTATGTATTTACCTTGATTTTTGTCTCCATCACTATAATATAGGTCCCAAATGGGTAGCGATTTTTTTTCGTTTTCTTTCTTGCTGGATCTCCAGTACCAGGAACAGTACCTGCCACATAGCCACATAATAGATGTCCAGTATATGTTGCCCAAATGAATGGTAAAAAAATAGAAGTTAGATACACTTATGTTTGAGGAAGATTCTGTTTATGACTTTATGACTAACTAGAACTAAAACTAAAGTTAACTTTATTTAAATTTTAGATCACAGAATCAATAAAATTGAGATTGATACCAAATATATGTGTGCATGAGTGTAAATAATGTGTGTGTGTGTGTGTGAAAGAGAATCTTCTCATGTGTTTAGTAGCCATTCTGACTTTTTGTAATCAAGGAGCCTTTCATATGGCAGTATATTTATCAAATCCCAAGAAAGAAATTTATAGATCAATTTCTATTACCCCAACTTATTTACCAAGTGAAGTCATTGTTCTCAGAATACCAATTTTGGAGAAAAAAGTAACAGTTTGAGAGCTTCTCAAGAACTATTGTCCTGAATATATACAATTCCCCTTTTTCAAAATCATTTGACTCCCTATTAACTAAAATAGTGATTTTAAATACTAGACAAATGTACCAACAGCATATCAGACATTGTTAATAATCACAATCATCTTTCATGTTTAATATCAGATTTGGCTTCAGAATCCTGTGCAACACAGTAGTAGCAAGTGATTAGACTTGGTATGGAGGTGAAATCAATTTGCAATACTAGAGACTTTACTCCCCACCCCCACCTCTGGATGTCACCTCAGCCTACATTTAAAATTCAGTAACTTTATTAAATCACTAAGCCATACTAATCAAGTTTTCCCATGCATATCCTGTTATTCTGAACCAATACAAAATCATGATACCACATTGTGATTTCCAACTCAAATGCCCCTCCATGCATCTCAACATATGCAAATAATTCCCATTCTTTGCAGGGCTCCCCAAGGGCCACAGTCAGCTCTAAGCGATGAGCTGAGAGTGATCTCTAGACTCTACACTACTCACTACTGTGTTCCTTATGACTCACCTTGCAATCTTCCCAGAGGCCTGCACAATGCTTTGCATACTGAAGGTGCTGAATAATTTCTAAATGGCTGCAACTTAGAACTTAACAAGCAACTTCCTATTTGAATATTATATTTTAAATCCCTCCTTCCTTGAATTCTTATTACAAATCTGCAAGGCCATTCAAAACTAGCTCCATGGAATACAAAGAAAGTTCCCAGTGTGTACTTCAATGGGCCACTTTGATCATTCGCAATTTCTATGCTTTACAGTTGAGAGTTCTGATTATAAAACATGCAATTTCCTTTTTCATCATTCTCTGCCCTACCTCCTGGAAAGAAAAAATAATACCACATTATCTCAAGTGTTCTCATTGATTTCTTCTGGTTACTTCATGTATGTAGAGCCTATCTCACTTTGATTATAAACTCATGTCAAGGATAGGAACATTATTTTCCATGGTATTTCTATTTCCCACGATGATGCCAGGACAGACACTCCCTAATTGCTCTTTGAGTGAGTGGGTGACTGAATTAATGGACAGATGAGACTGGATGGGCAATCATTCACAGTATTAAGTAAATTCCACTAAAATCCAAATGTGAAGACTTAGGTGAGACTACGAAAGATTTTCATATACTACTTTAACATTGTCACACTGTGAAACTAGTTCACAGGAAATCAAGAAACCACAAAGCCTTTAGCAAAGCTTTGACAATGTGAATATAGATTTTCTGATTTGCAACTTAAGTATGTTGCAATATGAGACTCAAAAATTAGTTACCTGGGCTCTTGTAGGTCATGTACACAGTACACACATACATGAAGACATTCATTAATTTTATGCATCTCTGAATTTGCATCGATCAAAACATAGTAAAGATGTGAGAAACTACTGCAAAATCAACCTTCCCCACCTTCCTTCCATCAAACACTGGAGGAAGTTCTGACAAAGCCAAAGCCTGCTCTACAATCCAGCTACTACCACTTAGAATCTTCCCAAAATCTCAAGATAATATAACGTAGACCACTAAACTCTGAAATCTTTCTCCATTCACAAAGAATCTGACTGTAATAATTGAATATCATCATGTTTTCTAGTTGAGATAAATATGTTGCTATTTTCCATGGAGAAGCAGAGTACTGTTGTTCAACACCATATAAGAGATCTGTTGAACCAAAGAGAACGTGAATATGCGGGGCCCATCAAATGAGCACTTTTATAAAGTACTTGGGTGACCGAGACTCAAGTTTATTTTGTCAAACCACTGCAGGAATTTATGATGTACAAAATTGAGCATTAACTGATAAAAATCACATGAAGGTTTTTATATCTGTTTCCATGGACTTCATCCAATTATGTTGAGGTATAAAGCACTAATGCCATTCTAACAGAGTAATATTAAGCCTTTTAAGTTTGATGCTGATAAGTTAAAGAAACGTTAATAACTCATGATTTATAAAAATGTACATGTAAAATGTGAAACTCTAATTATATCTCACTTTATACATCTGGGAATCAGACTGTTTCCATCTAAAAAGTTTTCTGAGAAGAATGTGTCTCTAAGGCTTGATTGAAACCAATTGAAGAAACATGGTAAGCTCTGTTTACCAAAACTAAAGAAAAAAGCATGTCTAAGCAGTCACATTTTAACTGTCTTTCTGGCTCTACTCTGATGAAGTTTGCCTAGACAGAACAGTCAGGGTTTCCTAGATTGAAGCAAATCTCTTCCTTTTCCCTCTGCTTTTCAAAGGTAAAACCATTGCTTTTAAATAAATGAACATGTTGGAAAAGAGAGAATGAAATGTAAAGATGCCACATAATTTCTTCCTGAAATAACCATCCAATGTTACCAAACTCACTGAGGTAGATTTCAGGTGTCCTAAAGATGAAAAAAACCCCTAATTATGAGTAAATGTACTGTAAACATTTGATGCTCTGTCCTTTTCCAATATTTTCTGTCTGCAAATATCTTACTTGCAGATCTCCTGTCTGCCTTACTATGAAGTCATTATACCAAAATCTGCTGCTGTATCCAGATTCTACTTGAAAAATGCATTCGTAATGGTATGGAAATGATCATGATCAAACACTTCTTTTCATAGTTACCACACAGCTGCTTGATAACGATAAGCCCAAGGAGCTCTTAAATTCTGTACAAAGAGAAGGCATCTCCATGGCTGAAATGAACCGAAATCCATTTCTGACTCATATATAATAATTTTATATAACATTTACAGTTTTTGCAAAAAATTTGAAGACTTAATACCAGGCATATGGCAGACATTAATAAAGTTTATTGAATGGATTTTTTCACCGAGTCATTGTTTAATGCATTGCTGTTGCAAATATTTCCTGAGACCCAGATGTACACATAGATTGCAAGTGATCAAACTCTATGAGGTGAAGGTCATTAAAGCTGTGGTTACTTGCACCCATCTCTTCAACACTCAGAGTGTAGGCAACATATCCAGTTCCTACAACACTGTCATTGAGCATTCTAATTAATAATGTGTAAAGGATTTCACCACAAATTATACCTAGAAAGTCACCAAGAAGTTGCATTTGACTTCAGCAAGTAAATTATGGACAGAATATCCAAGTTGTTACAGGTGCAAAATGTTGCCCAGACAGCCATTATTATATTTTAGAGAAGCCCATGGAAGTAAAAGATCTCTTTTCTTGTTGATGATGCTTGTCATAAAGTTGGTTCTAAGAACAGGACTCTGGCATCTAGTTTAAATGTGTGACATTGCAAGGAGCCATCTTTGATAGAGTGGGCAGCGGAAACAATGCAGTCTATCTGCGGTCTTCTGGGAAACAACAGATTCTGATAGGCAGCAATGAGGATCCAAGAAGAAGCACCAGAAAAAAGAAATGAGGAATGCTTTTGCTAAGTGTGTTATTTATTCACTCAATCATGAATTCATCCGCTAAATCCTGAGTATATACAGTGTGCCAAATCTTGTTCTGAGCACTAGAGATAAAACAGTGAAAAGTGCAGGCAAAACTCTTGAGATACTTTATTCTAGAGGAGGAGAAGGAGATAATAAACAAGTAAACAGGGACGCCTGGGTGGCTCAGCGGTTGAGCGTCTGCCTTTGGCTCAGGGCCTGATCCCGGATTCCCAGGATCGAGTCCCACATTGGGCTCCTTGCATGGAGTCTGCTTCTCCTCCCTCTGCCTGTGTCTCTGCCTCTCTTTCTGTGTCTCTCGTGAATAAATAAATAAAATCTTTATACAAAAATAAACAAGTAAACAAATACAAGCCAACTCAGATAGTGAAAAGTATTTGAAAGAAAACAAAGCAAGAGAACCCAAGAGAGAAGAACTCTGGGGAAGATTACATTGAGTGGTTAGGTAAAGCCTGAGTTGGTGATACATTAACAGAGACCTTTAGGATATCAAGGAACCTACTCCAAAGATCTGGGGGCAGAGGACTAAGGGGAGAAAGGACAGCAAGTACTATAAGTCAGACTTATTCAAGAAAGTAAAAGAAATAGGTACACACCACATAGCTATGGTCTACAGGAGCATGGTGTAAGAGAAGTAATCTAGGACAAGGTTACATAGAACCTTCTTGGCAGTGGTAAGGATTAGAGGTCGTATTTAAAGTACAGTGAAAACTCATTCGAGATTTTTAAGCAGCAGCATGACATGATGTGACTATGTTTTTAAATTTCTTTTTTTAATTGGCTCCATGCTCAGTAAGGAGCCCAACGCAGGGCTTGAACTCATGACCCCTGAGATGGAGACCCGAGCTGAAATCAAGAGTCTGACATCTAACAACTGAGCCACCTAGGCGCCTCAATTGATGTGATTATGTTTTTAAAAGATCACTCAGATGTTGTTTAGAGAATGTGTTGTTTTGGGGTTGTGGAAGAGAGACTAACTGCTGCCTTTTGTAGGTAGTTCCTGTGAGAGATGATAGAAGCTTGGACTATGGTTATCACAATGCAGAGGGAGAGATGTGGATGAACTGGGGATATGTGTTGGAGGTTGAGACAAGGTGACTTGCTAATTAATTAGATGTGAGGTAAAAAAAAAAAGAGAGAGAGAGAGAGAGACAAAACAAAGATAGCTTCTAAATTTTGACTACAGTAACTGAGTGGAACAATTTGAAAAGGAACAGGTTTGGAGGGGGTGGATATCTAGAGTTCTGCTTCTGAGATGTCTGTGAAACATAAGAATAGCCTCTACCTTGTAGAGAAAATAAGAAACATATGTATGTAAAACATTTAGATCGGAACCTAACACACAGTAATGGTTCAATAAATATTTACTAGTATAATTATTCCTCAAATGGAGCCATAAAAGTAGTTGAAACACCATAAAAGCATTCTATCAGACCAGGACCAAAGATATAAGTCTGGGAGTGATACAGGGTTTGGGGCTACCCAAACCATAAAACTTTTTTTTTTCAATTTTAATTTTGAAAAAAACCCACTTTTTAAAAAAATTTATTTTTTTTACATCATGGACCAATACTACTGCAAAAATCCAACAAAAATTCATTGCAAATAAAAGAAGACTTCCAAAGCACAACTGACTACTGTGCTTGGATGCCAAGGCATGCCATGAAAGTTTCTAAATGTTACTCTCCATTTCTGTACTTTTCTCTCATTAGAGACTAGTAAGGAACAATTCACAGACATCAATGCTGGTCCAGGAGATACACTTTGAAGTGCACTAGTACTTAAAGCCATGATGTGGCCAGAGAAAGGAGGCCTGGAGCAAACCCGAAGACGTATATTTAACCCACTTAGATAGAGGGGGGCGGGGGAGGCCAGGAGGGTGTTCTTCAGTAAGGGAGCCTGAAATAAGAATAACACCGTTTGAATGCAGGGGCGCATACAAGCCATGGGAAATCATATGTATTTACGAATAAACAGTTTTAAGTAGGTATAAGAAAAAAAAGCCTAATCATTCCAGCCAGGAACTCACTCCTCTTCCCACAGATGTCACATCTGAGGAGAGACACCCGCTTCCCTAATTCGCCCTCACAAACACTTCAAATTTAATCATCGGAGATGCAATCTAGCGCTCACGATGCATTAAGCATCCGAAAGCTTCTTCACTACCAAGCTGGGTTCCGCTTGCGAATGGAACAATTATCAGACCCGAGAGCTACCGAGCTGTCCCCGAAGGATGCTCCAGGCCCCTAGCATCAACGCCTCCGTGAGTTAATTCGCGACTCCTGCCTTGTCATCGGCTCCTCTCACTCCAAACTCGGGCGGCCGCGGTCCAGACCCCTGGGACAGAACATATGCCCCCCCCCCCTCCCATCCAGACCAGATCTGAAATCATTCTTACGGGGAAAAGGGTCAGATTTTTGGATGAGGACGTCAGTAAAGAACTCTTCACAGGGTGGACTCCTTTGGTGCGCAAAACTTGCTTAAGTCCACTCTTTCTGGAAGCCCCGCGCGGGGACTGCTTCCCTGGGACCCCGCTGCCGCAGCTCCCCCTCCCGCCCCCCGCTTAAAGCCCAGCGCCGGTTTCCAGCGGGCTCCAGGAGCGCACGAGAAAACACCGCGCGCGGGCTGCGGGCGAACGTGGGGGAAGGAGCCCAGGCGCCGGAGCCTCCCCGCGCAAGAGGCTCCCAGCGCCGCGAGGCTCCCGCCGAGCCCACGAGCCCCGCGAGCCCCCCGAGCCCCCCGCCCCGAGGGCGCCCAGCCGAGGCAAGCGCGCGGGGGCCGGGCCGCCGGGGGCGGGGGCGGGGGCGGGGGCGGGGCCGTGACTCACGCGGCCGCGCGCGGGGAGGAGAAGCGGCCCCGCGGGCCGAGCCGGGCGAGGGGCTGCGCCCGCCTGCGGGGCGCATGCGCGCTGCCGAGCGGCTCCCGCTCCCTCCCCGCCCACCCTCCCTCCTCCCCTTCCCCTCTCCCCTCCATCCTCGCCTCGCTCCCTCTCTCCTCGCCCGCTGGGTGCTGAAGTTGGGCGGATGGCAGCGAACCGGCTCCGCTAGAGGACCGAGCAGCCCAGCCTCGCGCCCCCGGACCCCTCGGTGCGCTGCCCACACCTCCAGGCCACGGGGTAAGATGCCGCCTCTGGACCCGAGCGGTGCTAAGTGAATGACATCAAAATGTCTGCTTGGCTCCGACGGATGAATTTTTAAAAGGTGGTGGCTGGGGGCGGCGAAGGAGAGAGGGGGCGGAGAGTGCCCCGCCGGAGCCCCGGCGCGGTGGCTGCGGGCGCGGCGGGAGGGAGGGAGCGGGGGCCGCGCCGCCGCTCCGGGAAGTTGGATCCCGCGTCGCCGCCGCCGCCGCCGCCGCCGCCGCCGCGCGGGCCGCCCTCCGCCCTCCCCCCTCCGCCCTCCAGCTGCGGCCGCCCCGGGAGCCCGCGGTCGGGTGCGCGGCGGCGAGGCCGGGGGCGGCGGGGACCCCGCGGGGGCGCGCGGTCCGGCCGGGTTTCCGCGGTGGTTTGTTAGAAAACCGCATGTGACATTAACGGTGCCCCACCGACCGATCACCTCGGGGTGCTGGGGTTTGTTGTTTTCTTTTTCTTTCTTCCTTTACCTTTGGGTAAATGCACCCACCAGGTGGGGAAGGTGGAAGCCGAAGGGATTGCAGAAATGCATACCTAGAGCGTCGGTGAGCTGAGTGTGCGCGCGCGCGCGTGTGTGTGTGCGTGTGTGTGTGCAGGGCGTGGGGGTCTCTTTTGTTCCTCCCCTCCCGTTAGTCGTAGGAAGGGGAGTTCTAGTGTGCTTGGCTTCGGGGGGACCCGGAGGAGGAGCGCCCACCCGCCCCCTTAGGCGCTGCCCTGGTGGGTGTATCCGAGACGTCCCCTGCCGGGGCTGAGGACTCTTTTCATCGCCGGTGGAAGCACAGTTTAAAGGCTGCCCCCTCGCCAGCCTCCTTCCTCCTCGCCTCGCCTCGCCTCGCCTCGCCTCGCCTCGCCGGTGCTGCGGCACAGTCTGGCTGCAGACGCGCCGTCGTTTCCTCTGCTCCCTACCTCCCTGTCTCGGTGAAAAATGTCGGAGGACTTGAGGATGGCGGAGGGACAGCGCTGGCCTCGGGAGCCGCGGGCGGGGAGATGCTCCTCGCGACCCCGAGGCCGTGGGCAGCGCGTCCCGGGCAGCCCCGCGCCGGCCTCGGGAGGCGCTGGGTCCGGCGGGCGGCGAGGGGGTCGCGGGGCCGGGAAGGTGCCCGCCGCGGGGACCCGCCCTGCGCCCTCCGCCTCCAGCCCGAGCCCGAGCCCGAGCCCGAGCCCGAGCCCGGGACCGCTCACCTGGGACACTCCTGGTCTCTCGGGGAAGACTGCCCTGGCTCCTGGCATAGTTTCCCTAACCTCCCTGACTCTTCAATAAATGCCTCCCTCTTTGAAAGAGTCTCTGGCAGGTTTGTCTAGAGAACTTTGCTAGCTTCCCATAGTTTTTTTTTTTTTTTTTTTTTTCCCCCTTTCTTTCTTTTTTAGATTATTTTACAGGGAGATTATTTCTATCATGGGAAGGCGATCATCAATCACAGAGAGGAATCTTATAGTTTGGTTCCCACTTAGAATAAACATTTCTGAGACTGGATGTCATCTGCATTTCCGGCGTTCATCCATACCGGTTTTCCGGGTAATGAATCCTCCTGAAACCATTTAATTGGAGAAATGAGAAACAGTTTGGGTTTTTTTTTTTTTTTTTTTTTTTTTTTTTTACTGTTGTAGTGGGAAATAAGGTTTTCCTCCTGGTCGCATAGCTCCTAGGAACTATGTGTGTTAAGTAATTTTGAAAACTGAAACGCTTTAAATTGTATTTGTTTCTAGAGTCTTTGGGAGTTAATAGTAGCAGGTATCCACGATATAGGCATTAGAGCACTAATATCAAATGCAAAGGTGATTTGTGCTCATTAGTTTAAATGAATGAGAGCAGTTTGACCTCCTCCAGTTAAGTTGCTGTTATTAAGCCATTTCTTATGTTACCATGAACTAAAACAGTAATTAGCACACTCATGGGAGAGTAGATTTACTCAGTATTTTTATGATCTTAAAAAACTATATTTAGAGAAACCATAGGAGGGTAGTTTATGATTTTTGGAGATGATAAAACAAGTATTTATTATGAGAAGATTGGATGGTATCATTTATTAAATAGGATGAATCTCCATGGCAGTGACACCTGATCTCAGAACTATGGGCAGTCATCCACCCTCCTAAATTTGAAGTCTGAAAGACTAAGAAAACCACCTAATTTACAAACAACATAAGGTATCTGTTGTACCAATTTGGACCTTTTTTTGCTCTGGTTTCTCAATGATTCCTTGGTGTTTAGTCCCCAGGGAAGGGAATTAACAAGGAGAGTTAATTTGTTGTCCCTGTTCAATTCTAAGGCATGCCAGTTTTTCCTTCTCAAATAGGTATCTCTTTGCTTTTAGGGATCTCCCTACAGGGTCCAAATTTATCTGAACTCAATGTTGAAAGTCTAAATTACTGTCATCCATATGGACTTCTGATCCTTTTTCTTAATAATAATATTCCTTAGGGGCATCTGGGTGGCTCAGTGGTTGAACATCTGCCTTTGCTCAGGTCATGATTCTGGGGTCCTGGGATCAAGTCCCTACAAGGGAGCCTGCTTCTCTCTCTGCCTATGTCTCTGGCTTTCTCTCTGGGTCTTTCGTGAATAAATAAATAAAATCTTCAAAAAACCACAACATAACATTTCCTATAACTAGGACCTGGGGCTTTGTAGACAAGAAGAAATATATATTTATTTATAATATATGTATCCTAACTTATTTCATCTTCTTATAAATGCCAAATAAAAGTAAATGATCTAAATCTAAATTGATAAAAAAATTTCGTTGACTCATAAGCTAAAATGTAAGAAAGCATTTTACTTGTTAATCTATAGTTGTAGAGACAATGGCCTTTGCTATAGAAGTTTGCTGAAAGACATGGGCTTTTCTGGAGAAGTGGAAGGTGGGCATATGGACAAAGAGGTATGGAGCCAAGAGAGATATAAATCTATCCAACTCCATTTCTGCTAAGAACTCTTTTTCTGAGAGTCCAGGTCTGCTTACTTAAAAATCAAATTACTGTACCACCCAGAAAGGCAAATGTATAGCCTGTGGAGGAGAATAATACTATGTGATATTTAAAAGCATTTTCGTTCATCTGACTAGTACAATTAAAGTATGAATGCATTATAGAGGCTTCAAATTGTAGGACATTTACTGGGGGATGTCCTGGATCCTCAGGAGTATTTTAAGTTTTTATGGAAAGCTTAAAAAAATTCCTTACGTGTATGTAGCCAGGACTTTCAGTGTTAGACTGACAGTCTTATATTCCCTTTCTCTTTCCCTCTCCACTTGTCCCTCAAAGACTTTGCTAATATCCAAAGAAAGTCATTTAGACTGGTTCTCCTGCTTTTGTGCCAGCACCTAGCACAGTATCTGGCAAAAGGCAGGTGTTAAATAAATCTTTCTTAAATGAATGAATGTTGCAGAATTGATATGGCTCATGAAAGCCTTTGGCATTACATTTATTAAAAGGAGTGCTCATGCTCATTACCAGGTACACTAGTTTGAGATCCTAAAGATCCTGTTCATGGTCCTAGGTTTTTGAAGGAAGCAATTTTTAGAATTGTCACTTTGTGAATATGCAATTTTTAATACAACATTTATATTCTTAGTTTTTTTTTCAAATTATAATGGTACTATATGCTTATTTTAGATCCCCTAGTACACATAAAAATATATGAGATAGAAAATTAAAATTATGTGGGCAGACATGGATGTGATGAATAGGAACTTTGGGTCAAGCTGACCTTAGCTTATGTCCTGGCTTTTCCATGTAAGAGCTTTGTCACTATGGTTAAGTTACTTACCTGTTCTGAGTCTCAGTTTCCTCAGATATTCAACAGGGGTAAAGGCCCACCGCCTAAGATGTTTGTAAGCATAAATGTAATACAATGTATATAATGTGCTGAACATGTGCCTGGCATGTACCTGAGAGCTTATAATTTTTCCCAATGCCTAAAGAATTGCCATTGAAGTTACAGTGTAGTTTACCATGATGCATAATGTGTACTATTTTTTAAAAAATTAGAATCGTATTGTAGAACCTCATACTTGCTTTTTAAAAAATTAACCTTTCTTTGATATTTCCCAAGATATATTTAAAAATTGATATTTTTAATACAATTTAGTAATTGGAAAATAATTCAATGTGTGGATGTCTTAATTTATGTAGTCATTGTTTTATTTTTAGATTTTTATGTTCTTTCCCACATTTTACTATTTTAAGTGATATACATCCTTAGGCCTGGCTTTTGTCTACCTATCTGTTTAGCATTTTTTTGTGTGTAGGCTTGATGTTTAGCAGAGCCTCTAGTTCTTACCCACGTAATAATCATCCTTTGAAAAATCTTTCCTAACTTGATAGGTGAAAATGGTATTTTTTGTTACTAATAATGCTGATAACTTTTTTTTGACATGTCCTTTATTTAAAATTTTTTTTTGGTCTTTAGGGATGGCTTGTTCAAGTCTTTTGCACATTTTTCTATTGGTATTCTGCTATATTTTTCTTATTTATTTAAGTGCTAATGTTAATTTTTAAAAATAGCAGGAGTAAACAAAGAAAGGAAATGCTTAGTGACAAAGAGTGCATGTGGCAGAGGCTACAGAGATCATTGTGGCTGAACCAGATTCCAGCTCAGCTGGAGTGGAGCAAACATCACCAAAGTCTGGAGATGGATCAGCCATGGATTAGGGCTGCTGTGGTGTCCATAACGTACTGCCACCTGCCTTTGTACCTGGGCTTTCCAAAGTGTCATGTCCCTTTTAGAAGCCTAGAGTCACTAAATAGTTAGGGTCTGCTGTTTTTCTGTTCAGGTACTCTGCGCACACAGTCATACCTTACTACATGATTAGATCCTGGATTTTCATGGATTATATATTTTTGTTAGTTGCCTAAACCGTAGGAGAACTTTTGGGTTTTCCTGAGATAAAGGAAATTTAAAAAGAAATATAAAAGTAGGTGGAGGTCCTCCGCAGGGCATTCATTGAAATTTCTCATCAGAATGCAATCAACTAAATTGAATTATAAAACCGTATCAGATCAGAATCTTATCTCAGATTTTCAGCTGGAGGTAAAATTTAAATATTTAAAAAGTGAGAATCTAATCTAGTCTCTTTTTTTTTTTTTTTTTAATCTAGTCTCTTAATTAGTTCTGTATCTATAGTGTTTCACATGATTCAGCATTCTTATAAGCTCCTGGTTTTGACTTTTTAAATTCTATAACTTTTGACACATTTGGTTTCCAAAGCTTGAGTATTTAGTTGGAAAAATCTGCAAAGTCCCTTAGTTAAGAAACTACTTAGGGTAAACTGTTGTATGACCTCTGGTTCCAGTTTATCAAATATAGTAAAACCTCAGTAATTTAGCATCAGTGAACTTGGAATTTATAATGAATGGGAGGCCCTACTAGGACAAGCAGGAAGTTGTGGTGGAACAGGAAATCTTGTTTCAAAGAGAACTGGATTTGATTCTTGCTCTACTCTTTACTAGATGTGCAGACTTTTTCATTAAATTGTATAAATGATTCATACTTGAAATTCTAGCTTGAGTAATAAACATCTAAAATCTCTCTGAATTTCTTAAACTTTGTGTTTGAGTTTTTTTTTAATCTGTGTCAATAAATGTAATTTTATTATAGACAATGAATGTGGTTCACAAAGCAAATATTTACTTCCTTGTATTAGGTCACAGGCTTTTCGTAGTACTGCTGATTGTCTATTGAAATACAAAGGTTATAATTCAAGAGCCGTGACATTACAATAAAACAGACACAACCCAAGGGAAATTATGACATAAATGAAATGAGCAGGTAAGTGTTTATTTCATTTCTTCAATTATCTCAGGTCTTCCCAGTGGTATAGTGAGTTAAATCCAGGGAAAACCCTTTTGTTAAAATTGATAACACTGTCTCTATTTACTTCTAGTCTCAGTGAAAGGCAGGGGCTTGTTTTTGGTGTAGCATGAAAGACTATCTAATCTAGAGATTTTATGAGTCAGTTTTAGTTCTAGGAAGACAAACCCATGTCTCCACCCTGTTTCTCTCACTTCTTCCACTTATTCAAGCTTCAGTTAATCAAAATCAACAAATATTTGAAAGTCTGCTATATGAAAAGTGGTAATCTGTGATTTAATTTAGAGGATGTGAAAAAGTATGTGGAAAATCACCCTTAGAAGAAAGAGACTTTTATATTTTATTTTATTTTTTTACTATAATTTTTTTTATTGGAGTTCAGTTTGCCAACATAAAGCATAACACCCAGTGCTCATCCCATCAAGTGCCCCCCTCAGTGCCCATTACCCCACCCCCCGCCCACCTCCCTTTCCACAACCCCTTGTTCGTTTCCCAGAGTTAGGAGTCTCTCCTAACTTATTAAACTCAACAGCAAAGAAACAAACAATCCAATCATGAAATGGGCAAAAGACATGAACAGAAATCTCACAGAGGAAGACATAGACATGGCCAACATGCGTATGAGAAAATGCTCCGCATCACTTGCCATCAGGGAAATACAAATCAGAACCACAATGAGATACCACCTCACACCAGTGAGAAAGGAGAAAATTAACAAGGCAGGAAAACAACACATGTTGGAGAGGATGTGGAGAAAGGGGAACCCTCTTGCACTGTTGGTGGGAATATGAACTGGTGCAGCCACTCTGGAAAACTGTGTGGAAAGAGACTTTTTTAAACCAGAGAATGTAATTTTGTAGAATGAGCCCAGATTTGGGATTCAAATAACTGGAGTTGTAGCTTTAAGCTTGCTGAGCCTTGTATTATCATCTATAAAATTGAAGACCTGATGCTGTATACCCCAAAATGTGGAAGGATTAAATGAAATTATGTCTGCAAAAATGCTTCAAATACTGGCAATCACTATGCAAGTGTTAGATACTGCACTAGAGTTAAATAATTTAAATTAATCCAAGAAGCATCATGTAAATGGTAAGTCGTTGAAGGGATTTTAATTTCTGGCCAGTATTTGTCTTCACTTATGGGTCTTTATTAATGTTGAAGTTGTCCTCTGTTTGCTGGCTTATCTTTTCCTGACCAGCTTGTTTAACCAACCAGTTAAATAAACATCCATTCATTCATAAATACTCTTGAGCACCTACTACGCGTCAGGTTCTATGATAAGATTTTTGGATGCAAAAATTAATTAAACATGGCCCCATTCTACAAGGACTTCACATATAAAATTCTTCAATTAGTATTTTGCTTCTATCTAGTGAGCATTGATCATTCTTGTTTGCAAGTCATAACTAAATACAAGGTGGAAGTAATGAGTAAGAATCTCCTTAGGATTCAGCAGTTTTAGGCGGATTGACCTCAAAGTGTAGACGTCTCTACCCCAAATGAAAGCAACTAAGGAGAGACTTAGATAAGGAGAAGGGAAAGCAGGAAGTGGCTCTCATTGGTGGATGATTTAACAGCCACCTCCACACCCAGACAACAAAAGACTAGAGGCTTAATGCTTTTTGTGAATCCACCTCGACTCCTGTTTCTCACTCATTAAAATAAAAAAAAAGTCTACATACATTTATACTATGCCCTTTCTGCCTCACTTGAAAAAATTTACCCTGCATGATCATTAAAATATAATTTAAGGTATATTAAAATGTTGGGGGAAGGGTGAGCGAAGGAAATCAGAGAGTGATATCCTTACTCTTCCTTAGGATTCACACTTTCTGTGCAATAAAAATATAAAATTTTCTCCTGATACTACTCTAATTTCTTCTTTGATAACAATCTTTTTGTAATGTAGCAAATTGATCAGAAATCCAGAATACTCTTTTCAGATTAAGGAAAATAATTACATTTGATTTTGGAGAAAGGAAACCATCTTCAACATCTACTTGTTGAAATCATTAGGGTAATTTCTTAACCTAGCAACTAGTTGTATCCTGTTCTAGGAAGACTTGATATTATTTATAAAATCAGGGGAAAGACTTCAAATCCTCCCTAGAAAAATGTGAACAGTTAATTTACCTATACATAATAATGAAAGACATTGACATTATGAATGAATGAACTTGAAGATAAGCTACACCCTCATTTCAGCCACTAAATTTAACTTGCTTGTCATTAAACCTGTAGCTAGGCTGTTAATAAGTAACCATATGTGATAATTTGAGTTTTGAACCTATTTCTTTCTCAATTTATTTCTACTCAGCACTACCATACCATGCAGCGTTTTCCTGTGCCCTATGAGTTTAATATGATCAAGACTTACATAAAAACAAAAGAAAAACCAATTATCTTTTATGGGGGCATTAAGGCATAGACATGCAATACAGCAATACAATGACCTGGATAACTTACAGACTTATGACTAACTGAATGCTGTATTTTGGAGCATTAAATACGCTAATGTAAATTAGAGTATTGAATATTCCATTCTGAAGTGGAGTATTATCTTTACCTACTGTGTGGGTGAAACTTGACATTTGACTTAACCGTTTTCTCTCTTTGTATTATTAGTATAATTGGTAATATAAGTATTATTCTAGGTAAATCGAAAAGAAAAGAGTAGCAATTCTTTTTGTATATCTAGCATTTTATAGAAAACAGGTGTTATTTTATATAATTTTTAGGATCGTTCCATAATTTTTGCCTGAGATTTAAAATGTATCAAGAACTAAAATATTAAATCTGTCAGGAGAAGAAATGAAAACAGCAGTCTTTTTGTTTTAGTTTCTTCTGGTGGTCAGGAATAAACTGGCCTGATTTTCATATCTCTGCTAGTTTATGATAAATAATATTGTCCATTTTGATTCAAGCTATTGGAGCCCATGTTTTCTTAATTTGCTCATGTCCAGTAATCTGGGTTTTTGCTGTTGAAGAAATATTTTAGACTAAATTATCTTTAGTAAATCCAATGCCTAATGACCCACCTATATTTACACAAATGCTGGATTTAGTTGAAGGATGTATTTATTTATCATTTTTAATGCTAAAAACAAAGAATCCTTATACATTGGTACTGTCTTCAAAGTTTAATATTTTGAAAAGGGAATTTTATATGACAGTGTTGGAGTGTATGTGTGTGTTTCCCCTTTTTGTTCATTGGTTGATAGCAAGAAATAACTGACCTGATGCCTGTGTAATCATAGCCAAGTGTTTAGGAGGAAAAGACACATATCTTAGAATACAAGGGCAAAAACCAATGAGATAAGAAGGAAAGTCAAGTACAAGGAAGACAGGGCTCAGCAAACAAAACTATTAGCTAAAAACTCATTATTTCTTAAAGTATAATATCATTCAATACATTATTATATAATCCTGCTATATTATATAACCACTTCCAATTTCGTGAATTCATGTGACCTAATCTTAAGAAGGTAATTTTTTTTCATTAATTCAGTAATTTCATTCACTGAACATCTGAGTAATGCAAGTGGTGTCTTATGATGTAGAATTTCATTAAATAAATGTTAATTCCAGGAAGGAAAAAATGTGAAGCACTTTTCTTGACCTGATGTAGGTTATGTTGAATAGTTAAGCATTCTTGTAGGCAATACCAAAATTCACTTCCATCTATTAAAAATCTCCAAATTTTTCTTTTTAAATGTAACTACTTCTAAGTCCATTTTACATAAAATCAGTATTTTCATGATATAAAGAGACCTTTATTTACATTTTGATTTAAAATACCAGCAATGAAAAATAAATAAAATAAAATAAAATAAAATAAAATAAAATAAAATAAAATAAAATACCAACAATGAATAAATGCACATGCTAAGATTTGTTTTATTGAGCAGTGGGCAGTGCTGTGGCTTAATGGCTAAACTATTAAGATTTTGGGCAGGGGTGGAGGGAGTGACAAGTGTACTTGGAGAAGATTATTTGCTCATTTTATTGAGATTATTTTTAAGGGAATGTGGATTTATGACTTAGTAGGCTCACTGAAAGTAGTTACTCAGTGATGCTGTTAGTTAGAACCAAAATCAACTTTGGCATTTAATGTCCTGGCCTCTGACCCCTAGCCCTGGGAGTTCTAGCCTGGTTAGATCTCAGGGAAGAAGGAAGAGTTCATGTGCTTGAGGGTAGAGCCCACAATTGAAAAATGAAATCAGAGGCAGGCAGAAATAATGATCCTTTGTTGCAACTGTAAATATGGCCTCTGTGGGTCTGATTTTCCAAGTGTTTGCATTAGCTCGCCAAGTTTTCTTTAGGTTCAGCTAGTCATCAATTTCACCTTTTTTATTTCCTAGCTCTTTATTTGTAATTAACGAAACGAATTAGAGCCCTACTCTGTAGCCTATAATAGGAAAATTAAATAAGCCATAGCTAAGATGTAAGGAGCCTAAAGACCAGTTGAAGAAAGAAATATGTATGTAAATTGCTATTGTTTTTCTATTCTAGGAGAGAAACAAAGTGCTGTGAGGACTCAGGCACTTTAGATTAATTTTTGATGGCTAGACCCAGGATCTGGCAAAACTGTCATAGAGTTTGTGACATTTCCTCAAGTTATTGAAAGATAGAATTTTGACAGGCAAACAAAGGTCTTCCAGGCTCAAAGATAATGTAAATAAAGGTACGGAACTAGGAACATTCGAAAAATACTTTATGGCACAGTTTTCCGGTATATAGTACATGTAAGAAATCACAGGTCATTAAGGCCAGAAAGAAGACAGGTCCTGGTGGGCATGGAGATTGGTGTGAGAAGCCAGGCACAGAGTGCCACAGCACTGTGCAGGTAAGAGCTGTCTTCATCAGATCTATGCTACAGAGAGGATCTAGAGGGAAATAGGAACACAAATTTAGCTGTCCAGGTAGGAGAAGCTGAGCCTGGACTGGGAAAGAGAAAGGTCCAACCTGAGGCAGTGGGAAGATGACATTGTGAGAACATATTCAACTCTGAGCCTCAGGACTCAGTCACTGATGAGATTTAGAAGATGTAAAAGGAACCTCAAAGCCAGCCTGGAGGACTTGAGCCTGTGTGTCTGGGTAATACAGGTGTCTCTGAGATGTGAAGAAAACCTGATGAAGAGGATAGGAAGGAAATAAGCTGAGTTCAGTTTGAGAGTTTGATGTATGTATCAGAGTTCTAGCAGATATTGACTGAGCAGGCTGTTGGTTAAAAGCCTAGTTGATTCTGTAGGAAGCAACAGGTCTGCCCTTAGGCTATGTCAACCTAGGCAAACAGTGTCTAGAATGAAGCTGGTGACAGTTCTGTTATGCATATTCATACCACAGCTGGATTGTTATTTTGAATTTCTTTCCTTCTGGACACCATGGTTGAAGGTTTGCAACACAGAAATTAACAAAATCCAGTAGATCATGGAAGAAGTGATCCAAGGAATTTGTACCTCCTGAACCTGGAATAGAGTGGTTCCCCTAGAGAATACGTGTATTTCACCATTTGGAGAAGAGTCATGTGAATAAGTAGATTAATTAAAAATTGCCCCAGTGATATTATAATGAGAATAATAAAACCACATGGAAGAGTCGTAAAGAGACAATATGTGGAGTGGCCCTGGCACATGTTTGGTATTCAGTGTGTCCTAGCTCTTAATGTTACTCTTAGGAATGGCATTAGGGGTACCTGGGATGCTCAGTCAGCTAAGCATCTGACTCTTGATTTCGGCTCAGGCCATGGTCTCATCAACCTGACATTGAACTCTACTTTGAACTCTGTGCTCAGTGGGGAATCTGCTTGAGATTCTGTCCCTCTGCTCCCTCCCCCCACCCCACCCCTCAAATAAACAAATTAATATATTAAAAAAAAGAATTGCATTAGAACTGATGGGCATGTGTCATAGAAATAGATTTTGCCATCCTATTGGAAATAACTTTTTAACAGTCAAAACCGGCTAGTTAGATGGGTTGCTTTGAAAGGCAAAGTGAGTTTGCTATCAAATGCTTGGTGGACACACACTTGGCAAAGATGTTTTAGAGGAGATTTAAGGAATGGGCCAGTAAAAGAACTGCAGGGCTTCATTCTGACTGAGGTTCAAATGGTTCCAGGGAATTTGGAATGTGAACTCAGGAGAGATGCCGGGGCTAGAAGTACAGTTTGAAAATCTTTTACTTAGAAGTGACAGTAGTAGATGATTGCCAAGAAAAAAAGGGTAGAGAGCAGTGAAAGCTTGGAATAGAATCCTAACGTATATCTGCATTGAATGCGCATGAGGGCAAAGAAGGAAACTAAGATCAGTGCACACACGCATGCATGCACAAACACACACACACATTCATACATAAGATGGGTCAGAATGGAAAAAAAAGTATTAAGAGGAGAATGAAGACACTGTAGTATGCCATGAAACCAAGGAAGTGGAGTTGGTTTTAACCAACTCTATTTATATTTATAGTAATCTTCCCCAAAAGATTGGGAAAGGGAGACAGGTTTATGAAGGAAGAGCAGCGGAGTCATGTTGAGTAGCAGGGAGGGTAAGCCTAGGACCAAGGCAGCACGTGAGATTTTGCAATGAGGAAGTTGCTTGTGATTGTCCAGAAGGCACTTGTGATTAATGATTTATACATCATCTATTTCTGAAAGGTCTGAAGCAGCTTAAATAAAAGCACTTTCACATAGGGCAATGAAAGTGAAACAAAATAGAGATAAGAGGGCACAAAGAGAAATAAATGGGGGGAGGGGTGCACATACCATAAAACATAGACAAGACTGCTCTTAAAACAGGAGCAGTAGGCTTTACTTGGGAGGTTCCAGTAGCCAAAACGAAAGGGTTGCAGGACAGGTTACCTATAACTCATTGTTTAATGAAAGAAAATAGTTTTTCAGAAGTTGTTTTATTTCCTGGCACTAAATTGCATGCAGAGTATATCCCACTGATTCTTTTTTTTTAAGGTTTTATTTATTTATTCATGAGAGACACACAGAGAGAGGCAGAGACATAGGCTGAGGGAGCCTGATGCGGGACTGGATCCCAGGATCCCCCCCTGAGCAGAAGGTAGATGCTCAACCACTGAGCCACCCAGGTGTCCCCCTTCCCCCACCATTGATTCTTAAATAAGGTAAAGTGACATATTAGACAATGAGGGCAACAGTGTTTCTGCTTGAAGATACAGGCTTGCTTTGAATTTTCTTTCAAAAATTTTTAAAACCATGCAAGATCAAGTATGTGGTATTAAGTCTGTGAAAGACTAGCTGGGCATCTGAATACTCCTGACTCTGAAAAATCAGCATTTAGGACAGCATTAAAGAGGAAGGTATCTGGGCATCCCTGGGTGGCTCTGGTTTAGCACCTGCCTTTGGCCCAGGGTGTGATCCTGGGATCCTGGGATCCAGTCCCACATCAGGCTCCCTGCATGAAGCCTGCTTCTCCCTCTGCCAGTGTCTCTGCCTCTCTCTCTTTCTATGAATAAAAAAATAAATAAAATCTTAAAAAAAAAAAAGAAAGAGGAAGGTATGCTAGATGGGAGAGAGCAGAGTGGGACTGGGAGGGAGGGAGGGAAAGAAGCACCTTACAACCTCCTGTCCTCTGCATTTGCCACTCCCTCTGCCTAAACTCCCTATTCTTTTCATCATTCAAGTTCCAGTTCAGATGTCACCTCTTCAAAGAGATCTTTTCTGGACTCCCTGCCTAATGTTGTTCCTCTCTAACAGGAATCTGCTTTGTTTAATTCATAGCGTTTACTGCTCTCTTAAATTATTATTAGTCTCCTTTTTCCCATACAGCAGAATGTAAACTAGTACACTGAGCGATGCCAAGAACAGAATAGGTGCTCAGTATGTTGAAGGCATGAATGTTTTGTGGATGGGGAAGAGCCCAGTTCCATGCTCTCGCTAAACGGAGCTATTGCTGGGAAGGGTAAGCGCTCCCTAAAATGGTAGCTGAGAAGAGAAGGATGATTGTGATAATGACATATTTTGTACTGGGAATTTTAAGATCACTGAGGTTTGAAAGAAGAGCACAGATTCTCTGTACATTTTCCTTTCTACTCACAAGGAGCCAGGGCACTAATACGAACAGTAAGTTCGTGAATATTCATTGATCAGGTTTCTAAGGGACGAAGAGCATCAATAGGGCCCACCACTGTGGCAAAATTATCATTTCTCGCTTTTTGGATAAGATTATTTAATATCACCCATTTACATCTTGAAAAGTATCTTTCAGAAGTATCTTATGCTATTTTAGCACAAATAATGTGGTGTAAGACTCTTTCTCAGAGCAATTAGCTATTAGGTACAATTCCTTTAGGATAGCTCCTGACAATAAAACCCCTATTGGTGTCAATGGGTATGCGCACCTATGGGTGAGGAAGGCACAGCATGTGTATGGTAGAAAAGAATGCATCAAAATTGCCTCAGGTGTAAATCAAGTCACTGACATACAAATAGAAAAGCAGATGTGCCAGGTGAGGGAAGACCCTTAGAGGGAGAGGAAATAGGAAGCAGCTTTTTTTTTTTTTTTTAAAGATTTTATTTATCTATTTGACAGAGACAGAGCCATCACAAATGGGGGAGCAGCAGGAAGAGGGAGAAGCCGACTCCCCTCGGGGCAGGAAGCCTGAGGTAGATTCGATCCCAGGACCCTGGGATCATGACCTGAGCCAAGGCAGACCCTTAACCGCTTGAGCCACGCAGGTGCCCCAGGAAGCAGCTCTTGAGGTTGTTTGAAAGAAGTATGGAGGGGACTGAGTGGTAGGGGACTGAGGAGAGGTAACAGCAGCCTTAGGTGGGGAGCAGAGCCAAGGAAGACTTTCTTTAAACATTTATTTTAGGTGTAGGGAGGACAGAGTTTGTTGGCAGTGAGAAGCAAAATTATCAATGGAGAAGTTTCAGGGAAAATACCATAGACTTCTCTGGAGCACTCGTTTTATTCATTCTTGAAAATTTTTAAATGTTTCTGTATCAAAACATAAGCAAATATATAATATTTGTTTTTTCTTTCATTCATTCATTTATTCAAGGTCAGCCTGGTGCTTGGAAAAAATTTTGATTATTTAGCCCTATTTTGAGCTTTGCCTCCAGACTCCAGGGTGAAGTTAGCAGTTCCAAGGTAGTGGAATTTCCCCAAGGTTATAGGCAGGCAAGGGATTTTAGAACCACAGAGTATAATAAGCTCAAAAGGCACCTTGAAACTATCTGAGTCCACAGAAATAATGGGTTCTTTTTTCCCCTCATCTCCTCATCACTAATATTTTAACTCATAGCCAGAAGAAAGATGTCAGAGGACAACTATTACAAATTGGGTTTTCTCTAATGGGTTTACTGGAGGCATCCAAAATGACAAACGGTGTTTGCAGCTTAGAAGATAGAATAAAAATTTTCAATCTAATTTTCCTTGTATGCTGAATGAGAAGTTTTAATCATAATATATATTAACTGTATTACCTAGTCCATTGATGAAATGTTTGGTTAAGACAAGTAAACAAAGAGTTTCCTAATTATAATTTGTTAAATCATTCCACATAGGGATGTCCGATCTAGAAAGTGTTGCCTTTGTGTAATGAGCAAAAGTAAGTTATCATAGTCTCAACTGAGTAAGAATGCAAGTTTAAAAAATAGAAATTAGTGTAAAAAAGAAAAATCTGATACCTCACAAACTCCTTGGGAAGGCAGTCTTTTGAATACAAAATGAAATAAGGAAGATTTTCTTTTATTCAAAGGCAGAATAGTGAACTGTCATTCAAAAATAGGGAAATAGGAGACTGAAGCTTGAATAATAAAAATGAAAGAAAGCCATGTTTAACTGCAAACCTTTCAAACTACAGAGCAGAAACTATATCCGAACCCATGATATTTTGTTGTGTGTTTCTAACTCTGCACTGCATTTGGCTTTTATAGGAATAATCTGGGAACATGGAATGAGTGATTTTGGGGAAAAGTTGTAAGAAAAATGGATCATGAATGATGGAGAGACAGAATTTTTGTGCATTGCTCATCTGGTAAAGTTTCTTTCTTTCCTTTTTAAGTTTCTTTTTTAACAAACACTTATTGAGCATTAACTGTGTTCCAGGCACTATTTTGGGAGATTCAGATTTATTAGAGAACAAAGTACACAAAAATGCCTGCCTCATGAGCCGCATATGTGTGATCTTTGATTTTTTTTTTTAATAGACTCATAGAGGGAATCATTTGGAAAGCACTTGTGATCTTTTTTAAAGCAGAGCTATAAAAATATATGTATATTATTTATATTCTCTGTATATTCCATACACACACACACACACACACACACAGACACACACACACATATATTCTTTATATATATGTTCTTTCACTGGTATTATTAGGTGCAAATAAGTGACACTAAATGGGAGTATACCAAAGACACAGTGGCTATATCAGATTGGAATATAATGGGAATTTTCTAGACCTTGATTCTTTCAAAAGTTGACTTGTTATCAGTTCATTTCAAACTAACATACTGTACTACTACAAACGTATTCATTGCAAGTCAGAAAATACTCGAACGAGAGGTCAGAGGAAGGAGACAGCATTCTCCTGCCTTCTCTCCTTCAAGAAAATCTATGACTGATAGCATCCAAAGTTCTGGGCATAAGGGGGAGTGAGCTCATTTTTCTTAGGCTACAAATCTGACTTCCCTCCAGGATTTTCCCAGGAATGAGCTGCCTGTTTTATCTTCATCCCTTAGCTGTTTCTTGCATTTGCCTGCCAAACTTGCTTCCTGGTGTTCTATGCTCGGAGGTACATTTCAGAGAATTTAAAGCATAATTAACTGGAGTTGAAGAATTCTGAGGTACATCAGAAAATGTAGATCACATTTAACAGAGGTAGAAACCAAAAGGAATGAGTTCCTGAAATGCCTTATTTAGGCAGTAAGATAGGAATGCGGTTTTATTGTGTCTAAGCTCTTGGAAAAATTATGTATGGAAGCTGTATAATGTGCAGAGCCAGCATGGGAGTGAAATGAATAAAAATGGATAAAACTGTAAAAGAGAAGAGGCAGAGGCAGTTTAAAATTACAAGGAAGGATGTGGTACTTTTTTTTTTCTTCCTTTGGACAGGTGTTTAGCAGATTGCCCTATAACTGACATGTACTCAAAGCTTCCAATTATATTATAGGAGAAGCAAGCAATATTTCCTGGAAGAACTCATTTCGAGCAATCTGAGTGCCCCTTTTACCTATGATTTGTCTCAGTTCATAATGACATATACAGAATCACAGGATGGCTTTGTTTTCAAGGATGGCACTGAAGCAAGAAATGATAAATTATCAAGAGTTGTTAGGGGTTTGATTGTTGCCAAGGGGAAATGAAGGAAAGAAATCTGAATGTGTTCCTGGAAAAATAAGTAAGTCTAGCTAATGCCCTGGTTGCTATTTTATTTGTGTTTCAATGACAGACTTGAGAAGACGTTACAAGTATTCCATCACCACTTGCAATAATTTAAGGCTCAACAGAGCAAGTGATATTTTCACAGCTCGGGCTTTAAAATACTACTTTTTAAAGTTATGTGATGTTTGGATAAAATTAAAATGTGATTATCCTAGTGCCTGATGATAGGAAGGATAGTATAGACTGTAGATAGCTTATTTTGTGCTTGTAATTGTCTTATGCAAATAATATGAAAAACTCATTGTAGAATTTATTTGGTTTAACTTCAAGGAACAATTAAAGGCTTCATGGTGAAATGAAATCAGCTTAAGTAAAGTGTTACACTTGTCCTTGACACTTCAAATATAACTATAATATTAGGTGTTGGGAGAAAACATGGTACCCATGGCTGTGAATACAGAATTGTCAGAATGTCCATTTAATCTTGAGATGGGATTCAGGAGATCAACGTTCTAGCTATAGCTACAAAGGGGCTATACAAAGGGGCTCAGTGAGCTCATGAATCCTAGCATGACAAAAACTTGTAATATTCATGGAGGAGCACATCAGTATCATCAGAATATTTCTGGAGGCTTCCATTTGTCATCTAGGATTGCTGATTCATAGTAGACCTCAGTGTCTCACTCAATAGTGAGTTCTCTCCCCCAAAAGGAAGATTTTAGATGAAGACTCCATGTCCTGTGAGGACCAATCTCTTTTTCTCCTTTCTTCTACCACTCTCCTTACTCGCAAAGACCAGCATACTTACCCTGCAGAAAATGGTTTCTATGCTGCCACTTTTATGCCTTTGCTCAGACTCCTTTCTGCCTGGAATGCTGTACATGTTTCCCTTCACTTTTCTAAATCCTGACCATCTTTTATGGTCTAAGCTAAAGTCCTGAGACCTTCACAAATCCTTATCTGGCCACCTCAGTGACCTGTCCCTTCACTAAAACTGCCTGCATCACAACAGTGACATTTGTATTCTTGTCTTCCCCATGAGCAAAACTGTTTCCTTCCCATATTCTTATCAGAGGGTGGCATCTACATAGTCACTTGTGCTAGAACACCAGGAGTTGACCTTGAACTCACACTCACACTGCTCCTAACTAATCTATCCCTTACCTAGGCTTATTTTACTTCTCGAGTACTTCTTACCTCTGTCCTGTTTCTCCATTTCTTTTCTCCCCATTCACCATCATCATCTTGCCTGGACTATTGCAGTAGCCTCCTGCCTGCATTTTCACATCATCCCATCTGTTCTGCACACTGGTGTCAGAATGACCAACATATGACTTCTGTTGCTACTTTACACTCAGAAAGCATGCCATGTCTCCCCTTCACCTACAGACAAAATCCAAATAGTCTGCATGGCCCTCTGCATGATTCTTCCCTTCCTGGTTTTCTCCAGTTGCTATTACTTCTCAGGCACCTTATGCCCCAGTCACACTGAATGAATGAATGGGTGGATGGATGGACAAATGAATGAATCTTTAAAAAGTAAGCCGTGCTATTATAAGCCTCCTTGTTGTTGCTCACACTGTTGCCTCTGAATGAAATGTTTTACCTGCTTTTATCCACTTAGAAAACTTCACCCTACCTATTGCTTTTATTTTATTTTATTTATTTTATTTTATTTTATTTTATTTTATTTTATTTTATTTTATTTTTAAGATTTTATTTATTTAGTAGAGACAGAGAGAGAGGAAAGAGGCAGAGACACAGGCAGAGGGAGAAGCAGGCCCTGTGCGGGGAACCCCATGTGGGGAACCCGATGTGGGACTCGATCCCAGGTCTCCAGGATCACGCCCCCGGCTGAAGGTGGCGCTAAACCGCTGGCGCCACCCGGGCTGCCCACCTATTGCTTTTAATAAGACTATCTCTGGCTACCCCTGGCATAATTCCATGCTTGCTCTTCCACAAGGGAACACTTGGCACAGACTTGAATGGACTCATAGCTAAGTTATAAGCTTATTGAAAGTGGGGACTAATTTTTGCTGGGGCTGGGATGGGGGAGGTGAAAGAACTTTTCTCTAAAGACCCACCATAGGGCAGCCCGGGTGGCTCAGCGGTTTAGTGCCGCCTTCAGCCCAGGGCCTGATCCTGGAGACCCCAGATGGAGTCCCACATCAGGCTCCCTGCATGAAGCCTGCTTCTCCCTCTGCCTGTGTCTCTGCCTCTCTCTCTCTCTCTCTCTCTCTCTCTCTCTCTCTCTCTGTCTTTCATGAATAAATAAATAAAATCTTTAAAAACAAACTAAAAAACCCCCACCTCTTAAAAAAAAAAAAAAAAGACCCACCATAGATTTATTAGCTGTCCATAAAGCTGAAGTCTTACCTGTCAACACTCTCTGGAATAGGCAATGGTATATAGTATAAGGTGGATATAGAGTCACATCTGTTCACTAGGTGACCCAAGATTAAATTGGACTCTGTGAAGTAGACTACTTGGGATGCCTCAGACAGATTCATTGAAGTTGACCAGATTCCAAATTCCTTGAGGCTTCTCTGCCTGAGGTTATTATTTTGCAACTTGAGTAGAAAGAACCCAGAATCCTTAAAATGCCCTTTAGGCCCCATGTGATATGTCCACAGCCTCCTCTCCTTCAGACCTCCATATCCCTCTAAAGTCATCATTTCCACTCCTCCCTTGCTACTATGCCCCAGCCATACAGCCTCTTGGCAGTTCATGCAATGGGCCAGAACATTCCTAATTCAAATCCTTTGTTCCTCCTGCCTAGAATGGTCTTCCCACAGATATCCATGTGGCTCACTTCCTTATCTCCTTTATCTTTGTTTAGATATCACCTTTTCAGGGACACATTCTTTGGCCACTATCTAAATTGCAAGCCCCCTCCCCCTTGCTTCTCTCCACCTTGTTTCTCTCTATAGTACTTAGAAGTCCTGTGTGATTTTTATGTCTTATTAATTTCTGTATTCCAGGTACTAAAACAGCCTAGCTCAAAGTAGCCATTCAATAAATATTTGTTGAATAAACCAACAAATCCATCTGACATGTACAATAGCTCTTCTTGTGTATTTCTCTGAATAATCTTTATGTCCATGAACTAATTTCAGGTCCAGTAGTTGGTTAATGTCTGATCTTAGTCAAACATGTTCTGGCTTAAGAGTCATTTATCTTAGGTTTCTCTCTTGGCTCTGCCACTTACTAATTATGTGACCTTGAGCGAGTCATTCCATCTTTCTGGGTCTGGTTTTTCTCATTTATAAAACAGGGCTAATGATACCTAGTGAATTACCAGGAGTATGACAAATACTTCAACAAGCAAACATGTTGGTTGGTAACTATTTTTATTTATTATCTGTGCAAGGAACTGAAGAGCCAACATGGCATAATGAATAGTCAAACAGATGTAGATCTGATGTCTGTCTCTACCGCCTGTTAGCTCTGTAATCCTGAGAAAATTTACCTCCTTTCCTTAAATAAAGAAGTTATTTTATCTCTGAATTGATTGAAATACCAAATGAAATAATATACCATGTTTCCACAATTCTATATACAGGTGTGTCTTTTTTTTCATACGTTAACATTTTCAGAACTCGATATGTACTTGTGCTTTACAATCAGTGAGGTCTTAGGTTTGGTGAAATGTGGCATCTACTTCAAAAGTATTATATGTTAAACAGGATGGTAATTATAGTTTAGAATCTCTCAGGTCACTCTGACAGTTTTAAAATGTTTGTCTCTCTTCCCTTATTGGGAAAAAGTGACTCTCAGTGAATAATGATAAAGAAGCACATTTCATCTTAAAATTGTTGAATAGCCATTATTTTGCAGGTTGCCTTTAAAATTTGCTACTTTTTTTTTTTTCTGATTTCATCCAAAAGAAAAGAAACTGTATATTTATCTAAAGCATCAACCACAAAGTAAGTTGCTCAGCTTATTTCCTTGTAATAAGAGGAGGGCCCTTTGTTTTTCTGGGTCCCTCTCCCTGTGTCTTCACCTCGAGTTTGGTTTATACTTTCTCTTCCCTTTGGTTTGGTCATGGAGAACAAGAATAGAAGAATATCCTGGCAACCTCAGCAACCGTACTTTAACATAATACGGTTGCTAGGAGAAGAGGGTAGTAGCCGCACTTGAGAGGACACGTGGCTCTGCCGGCCTGGAGAGCCAGTGGGCCGGAGCAGGCCTTCTCCCCGCCCTGTCTTCTGCAGGAAGGCATGGAAATAGAACTCTCCTGCCATGCCCTCTGTCAACGGGTGATACTATTTTATGGCCTATTTTAAATAAAATATAAACACAAAGGGAATAAAGAAGTTCCTACTAGTAAAGATGTCATCGTAAAGAAATGTCGTATCTCCAGCTATCAGTCCTAAAACAATCTCCTGTTGCTCGGAGAACTACTAACTCGGTGTTAGAATCCACCATAGGTCATTGCTCAACTGTTGTATCCTCCTGTATGTTTTGTGGTTTGTTGGAGCACCCTGGTTTTTAGTTAACAGACCTGGGGGAAGAGTGACTGACAAGGACTATGTCTGTATCTGCAAGAAATTCTCCACACATTAGCCATACTCATTGCTCACCAGATTATCACCAGTCTGAGATGGCTGTATACTTGAATAATGATTTGCGGTGAGAAAGCTCATTGCACAGTTCATTTTACTCATTCGACAATTATGGCAGGGATTTTACCAAGTGCCAGTTACTGAGTATCAGGGCAGCAGCCAAAAATAAATATATATTTTTAAAGATTTTATTTATTTATTTGCGAGAGGCACAGAGAGAGAGGCAGAGATATAGGCAGAGGAAGAAGCAGACTCCCTGCGGGGAGCCCCATGTGGGACTTGATCCCAAGACTCCGGGATCATGCCCTGAGCTCAACAGCTGAGCCACCCAGGCATCCCCAAAAATAAATATTTTAAGAGAGAATGCATAAAGCAAGACCCGTGCACAATGAAAACAGAATGCCTAATGTTTGCATTGTACTTTTCCTTTATTTGAGGAAGGCACCAAAACGTTTTGGGCTTAGCCCTTATTAGCATTTGAAAGAAAGTAATATTCAGACAAATAAACATTTTTGGATCTATCCACATAGGCCAGCCCTTGCTTGGCAACTGTGATTAGATTCTTCCACAAACATAGGGGACTGGAGGGAACTCGGAGTGACCACCACTGGCTATGACATTGTGTTATAGCCACGGGAGTGAGATAGGCCCACAAAAGTCAATGAACTACCCCTGGATAATTTTAAGACAACTCAGATAGAGATCTGTCCTACCGATTTTCATTATCTACTTGCTGGGTTCTGGACAGAGTCTGACTCCAGTATACATCTATTACATTCTGTAGCTGCCGTTTCGTAGACGAAGGAATGTGTGATTCAATTAATCATGTTCCAAGTACTGTATCATTCACCTACCCTCGTTTTTTCCTTCTCTGAAGAACTGATTAACCAGATTGACACGTAAGAAATTCTTCGAACTCGTGAGCGTATGCCAACCAGTTGTTTGATTCTTTTTTCCCCTTTGATCTGAATATTAAGAAATGAGAATGTTAACTTCTGTTTGGGTATGCTTCAATCCAAAATAAAAATGGAAATAGGTTACATACAGAGTGATGTGGCTATGACTTCAGTATGGAACTTAGAAACATTTTTTTCTTTGGGAAAGACTAATGATTTATATCCAAAAAAGAGTTCTAGTACAACAAATTATTATTCTACTCCTTCTTAGTCCAAATCACATTCCTGGGAATGTAACAACTCTAGAACTAGTCTTTCTGTATGTTCATGTCTATTTATGTACATATGGATATATTATATTCATGATTTTACTTTGACCCCTAAAGAAAAATCAGAGACAAACTATGTCTCTGGCAGGCTACGTTTTCTATCCTCCCTACTGGTGTCCCATCTGACTCTCCCAGCATCATCTGGTGTCTGCTGTTAGGACTTCTAGAAGGAGTGAGGTGATAAGGCTTATCACTTCCCTTAATAGAGGGCTGTGAAGGAGCAAAAATGCCTTTGAAGTACAAAGACAGGTTGCTGCATCTGATGGGATGCCAGGCAATGAATCTGATATCTTGCTGGTAGATACTACTGCATAACCACCTAATGCTTGCTAGTAGAATAAGTAGTAGTAGGATGGGTGTGAGCTCTGCAGTCCATCAGACCAGGTTCAAATCATTAATTCCAGTGCTTAGAGCATAGGTAGTTGCTTAAATTATTTAAATCGGAGGTTAATGGAAGCGGAGACTACTGGACAGAATTATAAAGAATAAATTAGGTAAGATATTTTTTAAAGATTAATGTGTTTATTCATGAGACACAGAGAGAGGCAGAGACACAGGCAGAGGGAGAAGCAGGCTTCCTGTGGGGAGCTCAATGCAAGACTCGATCCCAGCACCCCAAGATCACAACCTGAGCCTAAGGCAGACACTCAACTGCTGAGCCACCCAGGTGCCTCTAAATTAGGTAACTTAAAATATCTAGCAATAATGTCTAATATTTATGAGTACTTAAACTGTTATTCCCACACTTCAGCAGTCTTTTAACACTTGGGGACCTAAACTCCATTAAGTAACTGTCCTTCATCCCCTTGATGTCCTCTTACTCCTGGATACAAAAATTCATGTAAAAACTTGTCTCTGGATTGCTGTTTTCTAAATGCTACTGGGCACATGATAGTTGTTCGGTAAATGTTAGGATTAAAGAAGAAGAAAGGAATGTAATGAACATTTAAATCTACAGGTCATTTTTCCTTGCTTTTTGTTCTTAAGAAATATTTTACCATTTTCTCATGCAGTCAAAATACATATTTTATCAAGAGCCACAAAATAACGGCTGATTAGTTCACTGCTTTTTCCATTATGTGTCAAGAACAAATAAGTCAAAGTGCTGGTTAAGCTATTACATTTCATTCTTAAGTTACAATCCAACAAGACACTGAGTCGAAACAGTCACACAACAAACAGGTTCTGGATCCTTCTGCTATCACCAATGTTATTTTTAGAGGAAGAGGCCCTGTGATAAAGAAGTGTAGTCTCTACCTTTGGCCATGTTTTTCAGATGCCTTCTACCATCTTCCTGAAACTCTTCAAGAAAAGTTCGTTTATCTGAAATTAAACATGAAAGTTGGAGATTTTTTAGTTTTAAATGAAGCATTCAACCTGAAGACATGGAGGCCAATACTGTGACTCTTTTGTTCATCCAATTTGGCAGCTCAAGTTTTCTAATGGGACGTTTTCCTTCTAGAAAAACAAAATACGGAATCCCTGGGTGGCGCAGCGGTTTGGCGCCTGCCTTTGGCCCAGGGAGCGATCCTGGAAACCCGGGATCGAATCCCACGTCGGGCTCCCGGTGCATGGAGCCTGCTTCTCCCTCTGCCTGTGTCTCTGCCTCTCTCTCTCTCTCTCTGTGACTATCATAAATAAATAAAAATTAAAAAAAAAAGAAAGAAAAACAAAATACCTTACATTTTAGAGGTCAATGTGGACTATTACTTATGTGACAATGGCCATAATGGCCATAGAACTATAATGTAATAATCTGTAAGCTGAAAGAGACTTGAGATCGTCATCTAGTTTGATTCTCCTGTTAGGGAGAAGGCAGAGGAAACCCAGTGAGATTAAAAGGCTGACTTACTGTGTTAAGGAAGTGAACCCAGATTGACACTCACGATCTCTGTTTTGCAGCCACTCTTGCTTACTGAGTGTTTAAGTGCAGAGCAAACACTTTGCCGGCCTTTTATGTGCATCACAGAATCCTCACGATAAGGTAGTGAGTTAAGTCTTGTCATTCCTTTTTTTTTTCAAGTGGAGACAGCCCAGAGAGGCTGACTAACATTTCTATATTGCACAGCAGATAAGAGTCAGAGCCTGTCTTCAGACTCACTGAATGCACTTTTCCCCAACACTTTTTGTCCTTTTATACCCTATGCTTTTGCATATGATATCTCTCCTACCTGATGGACTTGTTAGCCCTCTTCCCTCATTTTTTTTTTTTTTAAGATTTTATTTATGAGAGAGAGAAAGAGTGAGGGGAAGAACAGAGGGAGGGACTAATAGACTCTACACTGAGCACCAAGCCAATGCAGGGCTCAATCCCAGAACCCTGAAATGACCTTAACTGAAATTAGGAGCCTGCAACTTAACCAGCTGAGCCACCCAAGGTGCACCCTACTTCCCCCATTCTTAACACCCAGCTGAAATGTCATGACTTGAGAAGCCACTCCAGTCCTCTCCTCTGGATTCCAGTAATACTTTGTTCATATCTCCATCAAAGCCCTTATACTGTGGCATTCTGAATCCTGTATTTGTGTTTTTCTTCCCACAAGACCATTAACTGCCTGAAGACTCTACTCTGTCTTATTTTTCCCTTAAATTTCTTGGATTTAGCATTCACCCAGGACATAGAAGCGTTAGCTGGATGACTGTATTATAAGACAAACTCTGTGTTTTCGAGAACTGAAGCTGATGCATTCAAATTGTCAACTGAAAACAGTTTGGATGCTAAGTATTATTTGTAGTTATTTGCAAAACCAAGCTACAAATATTTCTTATAGACTAAATAATCAAGTGCCTTCACATATGGAGAGTTATGCATCCTACTTTTACGATTCAGCCAAAATGAATAATATATAATTAGATCATTTTTTCATAATCTGCCAAAAATTGGAGAAATGGATTCTGTTAACCAATTTGAGATCCTTCCTCTTAAAATACTTATTTGAGAATCATTTGGAGTAGTTTTAGGAATTGAATTCAGTATTTATATAGACTAGCATATATAATTCAAAACCCTGCTATACTACAGATTCAATTATTAAATGGATAGATTTTCCTAGAGTAAATACATCCGGTATTCAATTTCAAAATAGTTCATTAAATTGTAGCATTTTACCGAACACAAAGTAGAAATATTTAAAATCATGAACAATACTACTTCAGAAATACTTCTATTTTTTTCATGTTGTATTCTTTTTGCTGCTTCTGTTTTTTAATATCTATCACATGGTGGCCAAGATACACATTCTTAAATTACTTAAATAGATTCTCTTTAATATCAAAGTACTTGTTATGAAACAATGATTTTCTCCCTCTGCTACTCAGAATCCTTGAGTGATCTGCCAACGACTGAACCTGATATTTGAAAATATTACGTATATGCCCTTAGAGAATAAGTCTCTTAAATTTGTTTTTTCCCCAAATATTCTCTCCCCACCCCCCACCCCCAAAAAATATGAGGATTACTAGTAGCCAGAATCACAGAGGCAGAAAGTAGGATAGTGGTTGTCAAGGGCTGGGGGGGAAAGGAAGAATGGAGAGTTACTCTTTTATGGGTGTAGAATTGCAAGTCTACAAGGCGAAAATTGTTCTAGAGATGGATGGTGGAGAAGGGTAGCACATTCTGAATGTATTTGATACTACTAGGGGATCCCTGGGTGGCTCAGCAGTTTAGTGCCTGCCTTTGGCCCAGGGCATGATCCTGGAGTCCTGGGATCGAGTCCCGTGTCAGGATCCCTGCATGGAGCCTACTTCTCTCTCTGCTTGTGTCTTCTGCCTCTCTCTCTATGTGTCTCTCATGAATAAATAAATAAAAATCTTAAAAAAAGTATTTGATACTATTGAACTGTACACCTAAAAATGGCTTAGATCGTAAATTTTATGTTTGTATATTTTGCCACAATAAAATTTTAGAAAAGAAAAGTTATAATAGTCATCTCAGTCTTTTTACCCTGGAAAAAAGTGCAAATGAGAAATAAGAGTTGGCCAGTGATATTTTACCAAAATTTTGTCAGAATTCCATTGAAAAGAATTTGAGTACATGGTGCTCTGATTTGAACACTGACATCATGAACTCAATATATTTATTGAATAATTGATCCAGCTTTCTGCTTAGATCTTCAGTGATAGTTTAATAAAAAATCATGCTGTTAACTTCATTATTTTCACACCCTTTGACAGGCATATTAGTGCAAGCACAGGAATTCATACATAAAAATAAATAGTATATTCATAATGGATTAATAAAAATAATATGCATATTCTAGAAATATGTGATGACTGTTTCAGAAATTCCCACAAAAACATAGCAAACAAATATTAAACTCCTAATGGACATGCTTGAGATTTTGCATTATTATTAAAATTGTTTTTGGAGATAAATGTTTATCTTATTTAATTTATGAAGATTATGTTAGCCACAACATTATATGTGAATGTTGTAACTATAGAACCTACTTGTTGAATGTGGTAATTATTTTTTAATTTAAATTCAATTAACCAACATATAGTATATCATTAGTTTCAGATGTAGCGTTCAGTAATTTATCAGTTGCATATAATACCCAGTGTTCATCATATCACCTGCCCTCCTTAATGTGGTAATATTTTAAAAAGATTATTTATGAGAGAGAGCACGCACTCAGTGGGCATAGGGGTGGAGGGTGGAAAGAAATAGAGAAGGAGGGAGAAGGACAAGCAGACTCCACGCTGAGTGCAGAGTCCAATGTGGGGCTTGATCTCATGACCCTGACATCATGACCTGATCTGAAACCAAGAGTTGGACACTTAACTGACTGAGCCACCCAGGTGCTCCTGAATGTGGTTATCATAAAAAAGATTTAAAATTCTTTTTAAAAATTTTATTTTTTTAAAGATTTTATTTATTTATCCATGAGAGATAGAGAG
Source organism: Canis lupus dingo (assembly GCF_003254725.2). NCBI lineage: Eukaryota > Metazoa > Chordata > Mammalia > Carnivora > Canidae > Canis > Canis lupus. Next base: position 43,221,322 of record NC_064243.1, on the reverse strand, counting down.
AGGGGAAGGCAGAGACGAAGGCAGAGGGAGAAGCAGCCTCCATGAAGGAGCCCGATATGGGACTCTATCCCAGACCCTGGGATCATGCCCTGAATCAAAGGCAGATACTCAACCACTGAGCCTCCCAGGCATCCCTTAAAAAAGTTTTAGATTGAAAATCCTGATTCAAAAATGTTTTTTAGAAATTTAACTTACAACAAAACTGGATATTCTATTTGAAAAAAAGGTATAAAATCCCCCCACTAGGGCAGCCCCGGTGGCGCAGTGGTTTAGCACCGCCTGCAGCCCAGGGCGTGATCCTGGAGACCCTGGATTGAGTCCCGTGTCGGGCTCTCTGCATGGAGCCTGCTTCTCCCTCTGCCTGTGTCTCTGCCTCTCTCTCTCTCTGTGTCTCTATGAATAAATAAATAAATAATCTTTAAAAAAAAAATAAAATCCCCCCACTGGGGATGGATGAGGAAGGGAAAAGAAAGAAAAGGGACTGGAAAATTAAATTCTGAGATTTTTGCCCTTCTCCCATTGATTACTTGTGCAACTTCCAATTTATTCAATACATTGAAAACAATTCTAAGAGCTACAAGAGAAACAGTTACTAAGTGGAAGCTCATCTATTTCCTAGTGACACAGAACCATACTTCCTAAAGTTGTTCAATGCTCTGAATTTTCTGTATTTGACTTTCAAATAATAAGTGTCATGATGAAAACATAGAAATTAGATGGAGAGAAGCAGAGGACTAGAAGTTGTTCTCAAATAAAGGAGATTTTATTTCCTCCAGTCACCAATTTTAAATGCTTGAATCACTTGAATATTATAGTTTACCTACAGAATCATGGATGTCTGTAACATAGTGTAGAAGAGTACATACAGAAAAACCTCATCCTTGATGATACCAGGTAGAAATAATCATATGTATATATAATACACTTCTATACATATTACAGTATTTGGGCTTGAAGACAACCCGGGAGGTATTAGAGGACTTTATCCTTATTTCACAGATACAGAAAGAAAGACTCAATGAATTTAAGGCACTTGTTAAAGGTGACCCAGTGATTTAATATAGGTAGGGCTGAAGCCCAAGTCTTCTGGCTACAAGACCAGTGATCTTCTTACTAGATTACTTTGAGTTTCTCTCCAGAAAGCTAAATGGAAATTTGTTGTATATTTATCCCCTTGTCTACTAAACCAAGATTGTGTTGAGTTGGTACCCTTCTGGGCCTCTCTCTGTTCTCCTTTTCTCTGTGCACTGTGTAAAGTATGTGTACCATTTATCTTATCCTTTAATTACCTTACTCAGATGTGTTGCAGTATCCCTACCACTTGTCCCCTTGTTTACTCCTCATCCTTGAAAAAAGGCAAGGAATGGTCATAATCAGGAGTTGGGTCCCTTGCATAGTAGATAAGATTTTGTGGAAGATAACGTGAACTTTCTCCTTGTGGAAAAAGAAAGATGAACCAAACCAATCCTAAAGTCCATGTACTTCACTGACTTAAAAAAATGATCACCATTTTGGGTACCAGTGAAAGACATCCCTGGAGAACAGTGAGTTTCAGAGATTCAGAAAGAAACAGGTCATATGACCCTAATAATCTAAAATGGAGTTCATCTGCTTGTAAATAGCAGGAATGGAGTTCATCTGCCTGTAAATAGCAGGAATGTGCCATGAAAAATATCCATGTTGAACAACACCAGCCTAAAATCTGGAATCAAATGACACATCGCATGTAAAATATTTTTTTAATTAAAAAAATGTTTCAAGTACATAGTAAGACTAATTACTATTGGTAATAACATTTCCTAACATCTTCCTATTTCTTGGTTTCCTCGTTATCTGTAGTCCTTGGTAGGACTCTCTCTCTCCTATAGGAAAGTGAAAATTTAGTATTCTAGAGCTCTGATGCCAGGAGTTAGTTCATGTTCCCCCTTTTACTGGTTTTCAAATGAAAGCAAATCATAGAAGGAAATTGAAACCATAACTGCTTCTGTAACACTTTGTTCCTCAGGGGGTACTTGGTCTAAAAGGAATGCACAACAGCAAAACACATTTAAGGTACAAGTTATATGAGTCATCAGATGCTGTTTGTATAATTCCAAAACATTCATAAGCTAAATTGTACTGGGATAATTTGTGAGCAATGTTCTGACCTCTAGCATTTCTAAGTCTCACTTGACTTTGTAGCTTAGAGGTATTTTTTAAAAGTGGACTGTGTCACTTTAATTCTGTGATTCCCAAGCCCATTCTGCTCCAAGCCATGTATAATTGTACATTCTTTATTTGAAAGGCAAAGTGAATAAAGATGGAGTTAGAGGTGGGTGAAGACAAGAAAATACTCTATGACAAAACAAATTAATGGATATTCATTTTATTTATTTATTTATTTATTTATTTATTTATTTATTTTGGATATTCATTTTTAGAATATGATACCAAAGTATTGTGGTGTCTTAGATCTTAAAACTGATAATGATAACAACTTTAGCATTAAAACCAATCAGCAAGAATACTTTTGACCGTCTGAAAGAAATGAAGACCTCTAAGACTTCAACTACTGCCATGAAAATCATGAAGTTAAAGTTGCACCACAATATTTACTTATTTTTTTTTTAGAGCGTGCACACACACGTGCAGTAGGGCAGGGGCAGAGGAAGTAGGAGACTCTTAAGCAGGCTCCATGACCAGTCCAGAGCCCACAGCACAGCTGATCTCATGACCTGAGCCAAAATCAAGAATTGGATGCTTAACTGACTGAACCACCCAGGCACCCCATGCGTCTCAATATTTAGATTGATCAGCAACACCGCATTTTGTACAGGCAAAGAAGATTTATCTGAAGTGGACAGTCATACACCTTGGAAAATTCTAACATAGCACTTCTCTAGATGGGTTAAAAGATGAATTATGTCTACATTTTTAAAAGAATACAAAAAAGTTCATTGATCTCTTGGAAATTTCTTAATGATTGGCTCAAATTAAAATTTTCTTGTAGTAGTAAATATCAGTCTTAAGATATTTCCAGCTGCATCTAGACATCGTATTTCCATCACCTTCCCTAATGCACTTTTTCTTGTTCATGTAAGGAGCTCATGGTTTGATCTAAATATGCGTTTGCCAAATACTGATTGAAAATTGATACTCATTTTTTAATTCCCCCAAAGTTTACAGAATATTATTCAATGGAAGCAATATTTTGAACTCAAGTATTTGTACTAGAATATGCTTAAATTATGGATTTTAAGTATTGTATCTTTGCATAATACATACCTATGGGAACATTAGCTCAACCATTAATGATGATATTTCCTTAAAAATATTCAAGGGTTTACACTTGATGAAATTATATGAGACAGTTATCAAAAATTATCATATTTTTCAAGGATGAAATTCTGTATCTCAATACACCAATGGAAGACATTGTACAGTCAGTTGTACTTTTAGACAATTGTATCCCTAGGCAGCCTCAACTTTTGAATATCATTTTCCAGTGAGATTAGTTAGTAGGAATCTATTCCAGATCCTTTTTATAAAGCAAACTTCTTTTTCTTTGTAACTTTCTGACCTATAGAATTAGGTAATTAGAAATACTAACATTTCTTTAAAATACTTAAAAATGTTTAAATTGTTTAGTCTTCATAAATATTTTTATCCTTGTCTAAATCTTGTATTTATTACTATACAGACTGTTGTTAAATGGTGTTGTAGACATTAGCAACTAGGGAGTGAAGTGTATATTTTTACCTCTTTCTGTTGTAGAAGTAAATACCCTTAATGATGAAGTTATTATCAGCATCCCTATTTTTTCTTTTTCATAAATTGACAATTTTTCTTTAATCTAAATTTATTTCTCTAACACAGTAGAGCAAATAACATTTGTGAAAAGGAAAATTTAACCTGGAAATAATAAGTGATTATTTTGAAAGCTTCATATACTCTTCAGTCCTTAAGTTAATCAAAGTAGGTCAACAGTAAGATGGTACTGCCAAGAGAATCTTAAAGATTATGTGGACTATATGTTGATGCCTGGAAAAGATTTATTAACACTTTATGTTTTATCTGGAAGAAAGGTTTCATTACACATTTAATAGACTAAGCCTACATATTTTAACCAGCATGATATAAAAATTAAAAATAATGTAATTATAATTTATATACTTATATTACATGTATAAAATACTAAAATCTTTTTTTCTTTAGCAGACTGTAAAATGAGTGGCTAGTGAAAGAAGATCCAAGTTTAAATAGATCATCAGTGTGGATAATTGCCTTGAAAAAAAGATGGTGTAATCATCTGTATCAATTTTAGAATCACACTTTTTTGTATACATTGACCCAAATTTTCTTAATATCACTTTTTTACACAAAAGTACCATACTTCTTTAATGTTGATGGCAGAAGCAGCATTCACCAAATGACTGGACCACTTCCAAACTGTTCCTTTCAACCACTTAATCACCAACATTACAGTTAGTTTAGAACCATGGTTTTCAGTTTTATTAAAAATGGACTTTCTCTTTTTAGATGAAATATTATTTAGGATTCAATTTCAAGAATATAAATGTTTTTACTAATTGGATTCAGTTGGCAAGATAAGCACGTAAATCTATTTCTGCCTTCCCAAGTCCCTTAAGAAAGAAATATATGTATATATAAATATAAATACAAGTATGTGTTTTATGATACATCCTTAACAACAATGAGGGGGAAACAAAGGAGGGGGAAAGAGAATACTATTGGCTTAATGTCTCATTTTGAGGCATTCCTGAAAGAAACAAAACAAGAGGAAACCAGAGTCCAAAAATGAGAAAACTCTTTTTATAGGTGGGAACAGTTCTAGAGCTTCTGCAAACACATAGTCAAAATACGTAGGGCAGGATGTGTTTCTGGGAAAATCATTAGATGAGCAATTGAAACTACATGTGGAACAACTGAATTGTTTTTCATTCTTGTTCCCCTTATAATAATCTGTGGGCAGCTGCAGTGTTTACCCCAGGCTAAAGCAGCAAAGATGTCTCAAAAAAACCTGGTACTATCCCAGATGGCTTGTAATCTGAAATATAAATGGGTAAACCATGTACTCCAAAGATAAGCTACCTGGATGCACCTCATGCCCAGTATGGCATACTCTGCACCCCACAGTCAACAGAAGCATCTGCAGATGGGCAAACAGATGGGAATCTCACATACCAAGACGAGTAGACAGTCAAGGAGGACCAAGAAAGACAAGTATCATGAAAGATACAATAATGCCAGCAAATTGAGAGACTGACATCTGAGAGAACAAAACAGAAACTTTAAAATAAGAATGATGTCTTTAGAGTGTGTATAAAACATAAAACATCTCATTCATAAAATAAAAATAAATTTATGAAAAGGAAACAATTAGACATTGGAAATAAAAATACATGTATTTGTCAACAGGGATAATAGGTCAGGTTTAATGCATATGAAATATTTAATGACTATAATAAAATCTGGGTTCAGTTTTATATTGTATTCAGCACCTAGACTAGTTATTTACTGTTACATAAAATTTGTCACCCCAAGACTTAGTAAGTAGTGAAACTCATCAGTTTATGTGAGTCAGGAATCTGGGCACAGTTTATCTGGGTGCTTCTAGCATAAATTCTCTCATGAGGCTGCTAAGAAGGCATCACCTGGGGGCTTCAGTGATCTTGAGGCTCAGCTGAGGAAAAGTCTTCCAAACTCAGTCACATGGGTGTTCCAGAAGCCTGCTAGTCCTCTTGGGCTGTTGGCTGCACACATCAGTTCCTTACCATATGGGATCTGCCACAAAATGGCAGAGTGAGGGATGAGACAGAGGTCCAAGACAAGCCACAGTCTTTTTATAACCTAACCTCAGAAACGATATCTCATCACTTTTGCCATATTCTGTTCCTTAACAGTGAGTCAGTAAGTCCAACCCATAGTCCAGAAGAGAGAATTATAATCTGGTGGCTAAAGGGAGGCAGGGATCATTGGGAGCCATTTCAGGTTTCTCAAAAGTGTCCTCCCATGACATCAGTAGCTCAAAGCTCAGACTCTCCTCTAAATCAGATCCAGGTGCCATGCCGCTTAGGCATAGTTTCCTTAAGTAGAGCTTGCTGAGCACTCCACCTGTAAGATGAAGAGACAGGTACCTGTCTCTCGTATATCCAACATCCAATGTCAGGACAGGCAAAGAAGAACGACTGTAGACATTTCTCTTCAAAACTGTGAGGGCAGCCCTGGTGGCTTAGCGGTTTAGCGCTGCCTTCAGCCCAGGGTGTGATCCTGGAGACCTGGAATCGAGTCCTGCATCGGGCTCCCTGCATGGAGCCTGCTTCTCCCTCTGATTCTCCCTCAACCTCTCTCTCTCTCTCTCTGTGTCTCAAATAAATAAAAAATCTTTAAAAAAAAAAAACAAACTGGGAGGGCTGGGATGCCTGAATGGCTCAGTGGTTTAGTGTCTGCTTTCTGCTCAGGGTGAGGACCCAGGATCAAGTCCCACATTGGGCACCTTGCACGGAGCCTGCTTCTCCCTCTGCTTGTATCTCTGCCTCTCTCTGTGTCTCTCATGAATAAATAAATAAAATCTTAAAACAAAAAAAACTGGGAGGGCAGAGATGGAAATTCAAAAAAAAAATTACTCTTCCATAAAAATTCTGTAAAATGTTGGAAGTTCTTGATTAGATCTCAAGGGCTAGGACTAACACTTCATGCTGCTCAGCTCTGCATCTGAGGCATCTTTCCTTTTCTTTGAAAGGTAGCATGTGTTTGCAACTGAGTAGTATGTGCATATGTTTGCATTATGAAAGACCAGAGGATATGTGTATTTGTGGACACACACACACATGCAAATAGTTAAAAGTTGTTTCTAGGTTATGGAATATTTTTCATTATTGTGAATATCTTTGTTTCCTAAATTTTCTGCAATAAACATCTTCAACCTTTGTAAAAAACACACAAAATTTTTTTCTTAAGAATGGGGGAAAATACACGTAATTCAATACCCAAAGGTAATGTAATGAATGAATTTTTACTATCAGATCACAAGACACAAAATGTATAAATTACATTGCCAGTTTATTAATTCATATTATGAAATATTACTGCTAGCATTGCTCCCCTATAGCATTAATTATGTGAAAAGTCAAAATGAGAAGATTACTTGGTGAATACTGAATCCAAGCAAGAGATGAAATGAGTAACTAGTATCTTCACAATGTAAGTTGATCAGTGTTTCCACTGTGGTACAAATGGTTATACGGAGTCAGCCTGTTCAACGATACATGGCCTTGATCTGAGCTGGTTTTGCCTTCCAAATCTGCATCTGCCATGTAAAGAGATCATCTTCTGTTCTCACAATTTTCCTCAGAATACAGTTCAGTAGCTTAGATTTCAGTATTTTAAAATACAATTGTATTATGTCTCCCAAACCACTTTATCTCAGCATTGACCAAGAAATTGGGGAGGCCATTCTCATAAATGATGAACACTTTTATATCTGAATTCTCACTACTTTTACCCTCAGAGTTCTGTTACTTCTTTGATACTTTCATGTATTAAGAATATTTTGGTTGCACTTCCTAAATTACTTTTTAAAAGTTTAGTGTCTCCAACATTGGTAGATTTTTCTTCCTCTAGAAATCTACCTACCGCCTAAGTAATAGTGCCTACCTCTCAATTAAATGATTTAATATATTTAGTGTGTTTAGAATATTGCCTGCTGGCATTAACCATGGTAATAATAATGCTTAAGCATTCCAAACTATCCTGGAAGGGACATTGTAAGAGTTTGCATTTCCTTCAGGGCAGCTCTAAATATATTATCCATCACAGTGAATGTGGCATTGCTTCTTCCTCCAGAGATCCTTAAAAACAGGATTCATAATTTCAGTATAATTGATGTACTGGGTGATTTTTAGAAAGTGAGAAATGAAATCAATGACCACTGGTGTTCCTTTTTACCTGGTGATCCAATGGTTATTTTTCTTATGCTTAGAATTAACTTTCAGATAGCCTGGTAGTTACAGAATATATTTTTAAAAGCACTAAACCCAAATTTGTCATTAGTTCTGAAAATCAATTCTCATTAAATATGATGAATCACGGCATCATGTTATCGTATATACATGTGTATATAAAATGACTATATATAGTCATTTTCTCCTTTTGGGGAGTGGGGGTGGGGAGCAACAGGATACAATTGCCATGGTGCATTTTGTGGTTCAATCCATAAAAATTCTTGAAGCAATTATTTTAGTGTAGTGGTCAGGAATGACTAAAGACTGTGAGTTAGCAGGGACGTAATTATCCTTCAGGGGCTGAATGAAGGTTGTTTCTCTTAGACGAAAACAGGAGAACATGGATCCCAAAGAACTCTCCTGACTTATCAAACAGTAAAATTGAGAGGCTAAGGTGTGCCTGGGGGAGCTCCATCAGTTAAGTGTCTGCCTTAGGCTCAGGTCATGATCCTGGGATCCTGGGATTGAGCCCAGCATCAGGCTCCTTGCTAAGCAGGAGCTTACTTCTCCCTCTCCTTCTGCCCCTCCTGCTGCTTGTGCTCTCTCTCTCATTCGTAAATAAATAAATAAATAAACAAACAAACAAATAAATAAATAAAATTGATCAGGTTAAAAGGACATCCCATCTCCTTTACCCTGCATCTTCATATGTGAATCCCTTGAAATAAAATCATGTAAGCCTGCACAGTAAACATATGCTTATACGTGCAGATTGGGTATGTGCTTTTTGTTCCAAAAGGTCAATGTCTTAGGCACTTACTTGATTTTGTTAAGGAAGAAAATGTAAGAATAATGCATAAACGTGGCTATGAAACACCCAATGTATTATTTACAAATGCCATTGCTAGCTACAGAGGGAACCAGACATTTTGTGAGTGATTTTTCTTTCAATTAGAGCTGTACTACTCAAAGCATAATCTGTGGACTGATGCTGGTATGTGAGCTGATAGCCAGTGATCAGTCACAGAATATAAATCAGTGCATTGTTTTCCTTATTCTTCTGCAAGCCCCTGATCTCAGTGTAGACCAGTAATACACACTTTAGACTAGAATTTTGAGAAGCACTGAGCCAGAGTATTGTAGTTCCAATCAGTTCTGCTAGCCTGCTGTCCATGTTTTGGCCTCAGGGTCTGGTCTTGACCTTGCTGCTCATCTGCTCTATGACCCTGGTGAGATTTACTCAGCTCTTTTGCATCTTGGTTTTCTCCTCTGTACAAAGGATGTGGCATGGATAATCCCTAAGCTCCTTTGCAGAGCTATAATTCAAGTCGATGCAATGATTGAGTTTAGGTATAGAGAAAAGGCTAGGTTAAATTATGGCAATTAAAAATTATCCTATTAAAATGATGCCTGTGAATACTGTGTAAGAAACATGATTATGATAAATAAAACCAACAGTATGCCCTATGCCATCTATCAACTATGTAAAAATACATACATAAAAAAGACTGGGCATAAATTAAACACACACAGACACAGAGAATTATGAAAAGCATTGTGAAATCTGAAGCCTATGCATTGACTTTTTCTTTCTAAAAAGAAATTAAATTTTTATAACATGGTTATATTCCCCACAAATATAAATGAAGAAGCATACAAAAGTATTCAGTTAAATATAATGCACCTAAGATTTTGAGTCTTTTTCTATATGCTTTAATGAATGTCACTGCTGTGTTCCACTATTTGGAATATCCTATGGCATTTTTCAGTTCCTTCTTCCTATACCAGGTAAGAGTCTTCCAGAGCAAATATTTATATACTTCTAGTTACTCTGGAGTCAAAGAAGCTGCTCAATCGACAGTACCTGCATAACCTATTACATTAAAGGAGGCACAGCTTCTAGCTGAACTAAGGCAGGCTCCACCTGTCCTTTATGTTACCTTCCAGCCTTCTCAGACACCTTAAATCACTTCCATCTTTAAAAATAAAAATTTCCTCCCTTGACTCTACATCCTACCATTTCTAGCTGTTCTCTACCATTCCTCTCCCCTCACAACCAAACTTTGGAAAGAGATGTTGAAGCTAGTTGTCCCCCCTGCCTTACCTCTCCTCTGTACCACACCCCTTCCAGTCAATCTGAGGTCCTTGACCATCTATATGACCACTTTCTGATTGTCACTGACCACCTGTGTACTTAAATCCAATTAGATACAGAATCTACACTTCAATAAAACAAATTTGCTAAGGGCTTTTAAGTAACTCACAGATTTTTTTTTTTTTTAAGATTTTATTTATTCATGAGAGACACACACACACACAGAGGCAGGCTCCATGCAAGAAGCCCTATGTGGGACTCCACCCCAAGTCTCCAGGATCAGGCCCTGGGCTGAAGGCAGTGCTAAACCACTGAGGCACCCGGCTGCCCAGCTCACAGATTTCTGAGAGGGTCAATGAGAGGCTCTATAGCTAAATGTCCAGGAGCAAGGCCCAGCTGGGCCATCTGTAGAGAACATAACCATTGCTGTCTCTGTTGAGCATTGATAAAGCTCCAGGCTGGTACTCCTGTCCTTGTACAGCCAAACCCTTCTACCACCTTACATGCCAGAAGACCAGTTCTCTGCAATGCGGCCATCTCTTCCCTCTAGAAATAAACATATCAGTCATTCATCTGATTTCCAAGGAGTTATTCATCACTGCATTCTCACAACCCAAGGTCATACCCCATACCTGAATGTTCTACATCAATACTTTCAACATTCCTCTTTCATGATAATGAGGTTTACAATGATAATTCTCAGTATTTGTGTGTGTGTGTGTGTGTGTGTGTGTGTGTGTCTTTAAAAATTACCCCTTAATCTGGAAAGCTACATTACAGTTTATAATATGGTCATTTCAAGAAAAACAGGTCAAGAAAAGCATGTCATTTTATAGTCTGCAGCATTAACAAATTCAAACAATTTTAACTTAAGACCTGACAATTTTAGCTTAAAAATCTTAAGGTTTTTCTTTGTTAAAATGTGGCTCTTTGGGTTTACATTTAATTTTAGCTGCTCTTAGGTTTCAATTCCAAGATCTAGCCCTGGAGTAATATTTACTGGTTTTGTTTCTTATTTGTTTCTCCTTCTCTCCTCCCCCATCAGTATAGTCCAAGAATTAATGAATCGTTTCCCTCAAAGATTAGTACTAATGACCCTATTTCCATAAAAACAGACTCACCACTTGGCCAGCTTTTTCTTCTGCAAGCTTGCCTGTAGGAATGATCCATTAGTTAAAATTTTAAAAGAAACTAGAAGATGTTTGTCTCCCAGAAATCTGATTGTGACATAGGCCTTCACCTGTTTCAGCACTTAAAAAAAAAGACATTTTAAAAAAATTTGTGATGAAAGCTATTAACTACTCTTTATGCCCTAAAAACTGATGAAGAAAACTAGCTTTCTTAGCTTCATGAGATATTCATTGATTCATTGTCAGTAAGACAAAATGTTTACTCACCATCGGAATTCAGATAAAATATCTAATTAGAGATACAGTCTTATCTTGGAGGAAATGGAGACTGGAATTTGTAGGAAAGAGCCTAGAGAGGAGGGAAGTTTTCTGATAAAAAACTGCAGAAATCTGTGTAGGGTCTTGAGTTTTTGCTGGGTACTAGGCCACGAATGCATAAGGTAAAATTTTACAAAATCAAGCAAAAAGGAGGCAAGAGTAGCAAGAAACAGCTCCCAGGGCTTACAGTTTGGTCGGAGGGCACTTAAGCTCCAACTGGCCAGAGGAGATGGATAGTCCACAGTAATCCCCTGGTGTGCATCTAGTGGGGACTGTGGTGGAGTCAGGCCTTAGTAGGAGAGCTGAACTACACTTGGAGACATGGCTCTTCAAGATCCACACTAGCAAAGCTTGCATTGAAGGGGCCTTCAGCAGATCATGCTTATCTACAAGTAGTTTACTGACCTGCCAAAACAAAGTCCAACTACCATTAAGAGAAGAAAACAAAATTTCTTTAAATTTGTGAGTGGATTATGCAAATATTTGGGCCTAATTTTGGGGGGAAGTTTTAAAGTCATGAATTCTCTGCTTTCATAATTGTAGGAACATTTAGATTTTCCGTTTCTTGTTCTTATGTCTTTCAAGGAATTAGTCCTTTCGATCTAAGCTGTCCATTATTGGCATAAAGTTGTTAATAGAATTCCCTTATTTTTTAAATATCTATTGGATCTGTCATATCACTTTTTTTCATTCTTGATATTGGTAATTTGTCTTCTCTCTTTCTTCGTTGACTTCAATTATTTCAGTTAATCAACCCACACATTCAGAGACATTTTGTTCATTTCCAATCTTTTATTACTGCAAATTATGATTTAATGTATAACCATGTGCATGTGCTGTGTCATATTTATGGAGATGAATCTTTGTAGAGATTGACATGGTAGAGTTTTGGGATTGAGTTTTTGGATTTAGATTAGCTATATTAAAGGACAAACACATATGTACTTTTGTTAAATATTGCCAAATTGCCCTCTATAATGGTTGAACAATTTTGTTTTCCCTGCAGTAGTATATGGAAAGTAGTTCTTTCTCTACAGCTTTTCCGACAGGATATGTTGTCAAGCTTTTGATTCATAAATCTGATATTTGAATAGTGGTATATCAAAGTAATATGATTTGTATTTATGTTTTCTTACATTAAAATGCAATTACATCTTTTTAGTATAGGACCATCTATATACATTTTTTGTCCCCTTTTTATTAGGCTTCTGGTCTTTTCTTCTGTTTAAAAGAGCTTTTTATATCAGCAGATTGTAACCATGCCTAGAGCAAATACTCTTTGATAATCTTCACAACTCTCAGTATTTGTACTCTGCATTTCCGATTGCCATAGTTGCTTCTTCTACCCTCTAAGCTACAAATTTAAAACAAAAATTTCTTCCATTTCAGCATTTGTCTATTGATGCTTATAGTGGTGTGTTTTTGTTTTGTTTTGTTTTGTTTCTTGCCATGCAAAGTCTTTTTATTTTTTCTAAAATTTGATCATGGTTTGCAAGATTTTCCCTTTTCCCATATTATAAAGAAATTCAGGGATCCCTGGGTGGCGCAGCGGTTTGGCGCCTGCCTTTGGCCCAGGGCGCGATCCTGGAGACCCGGGATCGAATCCCACATCGGGCTCCCGGTGCATGGAGCCTGCTTCTCCCTCTGCCTGTGTCTCTGCCTCTCTCTCTCTGTGACTATCATGAATAAATAAATAAAATCTTAAAAAAAAAAAAAAAAAGAAATTCACCCATATTGTCTTGTAATATATGTATATTTTCAATGTTTGCATCTATGTCTGGAATATATTTAGAGTATATTCTGGTATTTGGTTGGAAGATTCCGTGAACATTATTTCTTTCTAAATAACTATTCATTTCTTATAATACCATTTAAAAGAACCCTTTTCACTTTTATTCTGTACTAAATTTCCATTTTTTGGTCTGTAAATAGTAGTATCAATATTGAACTGAGTTTACCTGTGAATGACAAAGAAGAATGGAGTTTTGCAAAATAAGGAATCAAATTATTTTTGGTTTATTTAAGACTAGGTTCCCTAATTTGAACTATGTAAATAGTTGTTTGGGTTTTCTTTAACTATGCAAATAATTTTTAAATATAGCACAGAATAAAATGTATGAATTCATTTATTTATATTGTTACTTATTTGCCATTTTGTAAATTCATGCTGTTAAAATCATCAGCCCAGTTTTGCTCTCTTTTCATCAGCACCCAAGGGCAGGGCAGCTCACAGTTTCATGCTGAATTGCACTAGCACGAGAGTAGAAGATGGCCCCTGCTTCCTCAAGCTTCTTCCCTCTTAATAGTGTACTTAAAAAGCAAACTCAAAGAATGGGCTTTAGTTCCTTTCCCGAACTGAAGTTTCCATATGAAAGTCAAACAATCAATCATCTAATAAACAATCTGTCTTTGATACCAACCATGAACTGCTGTGCATACAAAAATCCTTTTTAAAATATTCACCAACCCAATTACTGGTGAGACTATAGACTACTGACAACATCCAATTTACTAAGGCTAAGGAAGAATTCCTAAAAACTGTATCCTGTTTGTAACATCTAAATACCTAGCAACTGGGAGGGCAGTCTTTTTCCTGCCAGTTATAGAACTAAGGAAACATTTTTTTTCCATTTTACTCCATAGCCATTTCAGTATGTTAACTAGAGAGTTCCAAATGTTTCTGACATCCATTCTGCTTTGACAGGGACTTCGGTAGTAAGGAAGCTGTTGAGAATGAATAGTGTTCTAAATAGCCGATTTTATGTGATGAGTTAAAACAAGGGATGCAGAGCCAAACAAAATGAAAGGGACAGATTATTAGGAAGAATACTACTCAGGTGGAATCGATTTTGTCTGCCTGTTAAAACTCAGAAACACTGACTTGAGATCAACAAAACACTGCTGATTTCTGGTTGGGCCAACTTTTGTGTAAATGAACAGCCAGCAGTCAATTGTTACCCAACAAGCCACAGAAAACACTATCAGCTTTGGAAATGGAAGATTGTGTAAATTTGTATTACAAATAGGGATAGCTTTTTTCTTACGGATAGTAAGGTTCATGTCCTCAAGAATATTTTTAGATATTGAAAAAAAATTCCTTTTTATATTTCAAGAGTGACAAGAAACACTCTTGTTAATAATCTTAAAATATATCTGAATTCTAATTCATCTCTTGAGGTAGGTTTGAGTCTCATTTCTTAGTTTTGGTCTGGATGTCGTACTTAGCAGCATTCATTAAAATCATTGAACCGAACCCCTTTCATCAGTCAGTGAGTACATAGGACCCACATGAATGTGGACCAACAGAGCAACTCTTAATGGTGGACAGCCAAAATTTGTCTCCCTAGAATACTCTCTCCTGTAGCCTCCTATGTCCTAAGGGACGAATCAGTATGGCCTACATTGAAGAGTTTGGCCAATATGGACCTCTTCCAAGAGGTCAAAGGGAAGGCAGAAGTTGGGATATTTACTTCCAGCATGGTCACCTGCTGCCTGCTTCTCTTAGTCAACCTCAGACCACAGCTTTGGTCAGAAGGCGTCTCCCCACGTAACTCTTTCTGTCCCTCTCCTCATAACTATTTTCTCTCCTTGTATCTGTATGACTAGGAGCCATAACATCACCTATATTACTTATACCTGTCCCCTGTTTTCCAGAGTACTGCCTTGTCCCTTGGGATTTCCCTTTTTTGCCCCCACACCCTTTTGTGAACAGCCCATCATAAAAGACTCTTTAAACCTGACTGTCCCCCAGTTATCTCCTGGGACCCTGACTGCTTAAACCCTCTTTGAAAATTTCACAGAATATCCTCAAAGTATTGCAGGCATGTTTGTGGCACCTCAAGATAAGTCTGGAAGAGTAGCAGATGCTAATAACATTTTCCCAAGTGGAGCATGCCTGTTTGGATAAAGCCAGGAACTGCCTCTTCTGGATAGGGCTTGAAGAGGAAGAGAAACAGAAGAGAGGGCTGAGCAGAATTGATGGTTTCACAGGAGAGGAGTGATACCATTCCTTATGGTAGTTGTAATGAAATGACATGTATGTTGTCTTCTAAAATATTTTAGAAGCCCCTTGGGAAATGTATTTGTAGTGAAGGGGGATGCCCTTTTATTGCAAACCAACCTACAAACTCCCACTGCACTCTGACTTAATGAAAACTGATGGGCCATTAAGATGAAAAACAAGACACTATCTTTAGACTGATATGAGCTATATATAATAGGAACTTAATGTATGCATGTTCATTGATTTTCTGGATTTGTAAACCTTCAATTGCAAATCACAATCTTTTTAATTTTGGATCGAATTTTTCACAGTTCATATAAAATCGAAACCAAGTATTATACATTTATTTGTATAAAGAATAAGTATTTCCAACAGGTATTTTAAACAAATGCTGACTTTTATAGGCTTCTTCACTGAATAAAATAATTTAACTCTGATGATTTCAAGCTACTTTGGAAAAAAACGGAAGTGCAGACAATCACAAAATATTGGCAGTGCATCATGGATTGACTGAGCTATCCAGCCTTTCTGGAGCATCTGGAATATATCTATTGCCTGACAAAGAGATTTACCTGAGGGCTGTTACTTCAGGTTATGATCACTTCTCAGATCCTATCAGAGCTTTGCCCTAGAAATTTGTGCTAGAGCATGTTGCATAGGTATTATTAACAAAGAAAGAAGGATCATAGGCTTTGGAAATAGGCAGTCTTAAGTTTAAACCTGTACTGGGCATTAGCTCGATACCAGGGACTAATCTGTCTGGTTTCAGTTTTCATGTATATAAAATGGCAATATCTACCTCACTGGTTTGTTTTGAGGGCTGCGTGAGAATGTATGTAAAAACTGCTCAAAAAAAAAAAAAATCTGAGTGTGTAATGGCACAGCCACTTTGGAAGACACTTTGGCAGCTTCTGACAAAACTAAACATATTCTTAACATATGATTCAGCAATCACACTCCTTCATATCTACCCAAAGAAATTGAATACTTATATAGACATAAAAACCTGCACATGATGTTTATAGTAGCTTTATTCATAATTGCCGAAACTTGGAAGCAACTGAGATGTCTTTCAGTAGATGAATGAAGAAACTGTCATACATCCAGACAATGGAATATTATTAAGCTCTAAGAAAAAATGAGCTATCAAGCCATGAAAAGCCATGGAGGAACTTTAAATGTGTATCACTAAGTGAAAGATGCCAATCTGAAATGGCTACATATTGTATGCTTTGCACTATAAAACATTCTGCAAGAGGCAAAACTATGGGGACAATGAAAAGATGAGTGGTTGCCAGAGGTGGGCAATGACAGGGGAGACGACTAGGCAAAGCACAAAGGATTTTTATGGTAATGAGCATTCTCTTACGGTATTTCAGTGACGGATATATGTCATTACCCATTTGTCCAAATCCATAGAGTGTTCAACATTAAGAGTGAGCCCTAAGGTAAACAGTGGATTTCAGGTGCTTATGATTTGTCAGTATAATATACGTCATTCTAGTGAATGATGATAACGGGGAAGATATATGTGTGTAGTGGGGGAATATATGGGAAATCTCTCTCAAATCTCCCTCTCAATTCTGTTGTAAACCTAATACTGCTCTCAAAAAAATACTCTAAATTTTTTTAAAAATAGTTATCTGCATCTCACTTCCATTAAATTATATGATCCATTTCTCCATAACTCAGCAACATAATGTCAGAAGCCCTATTTCATGAGGCTGACTTTTGCTGAGATCTGTAACTGCAGTATGTTTTATTTTTTTAGTATTTTAATGGCTTGTGAATTATGTGGAATAGAGCAATGTAGTAGCATTTTTTCCAGCCGCATGTGAATTGTTTATACATTTTCACATTCCTAAGTGTGACAATATTTCTGTTCCTCTATGACAAATCATTACTGTCAGCATTAACTGAGCAACTAATGACAGTAGGGCACTGCCTTTGATACTAAACATACATGTTAATAATTTAACAGTACACTTATCTTCAAAACATTTCATATAGAAAGGACAAAAGCATGCAAATCAGTGTAATTACCACAGTGTAATTACCAAATTGAGAGCTACTGTGCGCCCGGCACTGTGCTTATTACAAGGGTCTTTTCATTTAATCTCAAACATTTTGATGAATTATTAGGTAATATTATTATCCTGATTTCATAGTTGCATGACCTAAAGCTCAAAACGGTTAGGTAACTTGCTCACGGAGTAAGAGATAGAGCTTTAATTTAAACTTTCAACTATTGTAATAGAATACATCCTCCCTAACAATACTAGTTCTGATACCGGGTGCAGACAATTAAGTGTTAGAACATTGCTACTCGATGTGTGATTGCATGTGATTCCTGTGCTGATTTGCAAAACATTTGTTATTGGTCCATAACAAAGTAAATACTGAAATTGAGAGTAAGCTTTTAGAAATGTTTAGAGCAAATTTGACAAAGTAATTTTTATGTCTATTAAATCTAATAGTGGGGATCCCTGGGTGGCTCAGCGGTTTGGCACCTGCCTTTGGCCCAGGGCGCGATCCTGGAGTCCCGGGATCGAGTCCCGCATCGGGCTCCTGGTGTGGAGCCTGCTTCTCATTCCTCCTGTGTCTCTGCCTCTCTCTCTCTCTGTCTATCATAAATAAATAAATAAATAAATAAATAAATAAATAAATAAATAAATCTTAAAAAAAAAATCTAATAGTAAAAACTAATCAGTGCTCTGTATTGAATCTTTTATTATTTATTTTTATTGTGTTTGGCCAAAGTATTGCTCCATGGCTGATTGGAAATTTAAAAACAAAAAACAAAACAGGGACACCTGGCTAGCTCAGTTGGTAAAGCCTGCAACTCTTGGTCTTGGGGTTGTCAGTTCAAGCCCCACGTGGGTCCTCAAATTTAATAGGAAGGAAGGAAAGAGAGAAGGGAGGGAAGTGGAGAAGAAGAAGGAAGTAAGTAACCACTGATAATATTGTAAAGAACAAAACAGAACAAAAAAACACCCTAGTCCTTCACTACCAATAGTGTGAGATTCACTCTTCAAATCCAGAAGATTAGTGGGATGGGAAAGGGTTGGAAGTAAAGTAGGAATTATGACAGTGTTATGACAATGTAAAGAGCTAATGATAATTGAGTACTTACTTTGTGCCCATGACTGTGCTTCTCCCTCTCTGTCCACACATACACACACATACCGTATAAACTACACGTATGCCATACACATGTATATATGTACATACGGGTGTATATATATATACTATATATAGTGTATATATATAGTATCACTTATACATATATACATATATTTCTTTGTATGAAGTTATCATTTAATATCTTTACAACAGCCCTAAAACTTTGAAGTAGATATCTACCGTGTCCATTTTACCTGATTATGTTCTGGATATTACTGCTAATATCTGCTGCTTTCCTCAGCGTATTCTTTACTAAAAACCAAACCAATGGAGATGCTCTCATTATCAGTGCTCTTTTGTGACTATCTGAGGCTGGAGAATAACTGTGCTTCCCCACTGGCCCCCCCCCCCCCAATAAAACCTGTCCCTTCTTTTCTCTTTTCTATATTTCAGAGGGTACTTGGTGGGAGGTTGGGAATAGCTGTGTCAGGGGCTTTGGGAGAGCCTTTATTCCCTCATCATACTTAGCTGTTCTAGTAACTGCTGCCCACTCTTCTTGGAATGAGTAAAAATGTTTTGCTGTGTGAGTAAAGAGTGCTGACTGAATTGATTTCATCACTTGTGTATTTCCTGGAGTTTGGTGAATTTATTAAAGCAAAAACAACAACAACAACAGCAACCACCAAGAAACTTGAGGTGAGGTGAGATGAATTTTCTAACAGGACCAGTGTGCTGAAAATGCATATGTTAAAGGCAGAGTGAAGGGAAGTAACTGTGTTGATTAAATAGACCTAATAATGTGCTACAGGGAAAAGGTGACCATAAATCCTCTTCCACGAATTTTTACCTTGAATAGAGCACAGGTGAGCTTTTGAAAAAGTTTCCTGGTTACTGAATTGTATCTTTAACTGTTCTCTTTTTATAGATGTCTATTAGTGTAACACAATATACATAGAATGTAGCTTTGGAAAGAATAGATAGTACATTATCTCATTTGCTGACTGTATCTGAGAAAGTGGCAGAGTTAAGCTGTTCTTCAATATAGAAACTATTAGGAAGTGCAGGAGAGAATCAGAGGTAACATTGGTTTGGTTGGAGAAAAAGATTTGAATAGTATATAGGGATATTATGTTAAACACAAACATAAATGGGATATATTTTGTGTTTTAGTTCTCTTCTGGTGGTGCTTCCACATAGTATTAATCCCTTTATTCCCATTTAATGTGTTTATATAGACATTGCTCTGTATTGAATTTCCATAGCAATTATCCTTGTTTGTGTAACAATCTTAAATAATTATGGGAACAATTACTATTAGGAGAAACAGTCTCTGGCATACCCTTTTCAAACGTGGTTTTATTATCTCTACTGATTTTTTTTTCTGTTTATAGTTTGTCTTTTTTTTTTTTTCTTATGTTAACATGCTTTTTTTTTTTTAAGATTTTATTTATCTGAGAGACAGAGATCACAGGAGCAGGGGAGGAACAGAGGGAGAAAGAGAAGCAGACTCTCCACTGAGCAGTGAGCCTGATGCAGGGAACGATCCCAGGATCCTGAGATCATGAACTGAGTCAAAGTCAGATGCTCAACCAACTGAGCCACCCAGGGACCCCTTAACTTCTTATCTTTTTTATGTGAATTGAAATAATAAGCATGTCTCCTCTCTGAAAAGCACTTCAGTGATTCCCAAACTGAGTATGTCACATAAATGAAAGTGCTGTCAGTACTTCCCTAAGTAAACACATGATGACTCCATATTAATCAATGGTATTTTCTAGAATGGCACAATGAAAGTAATAGCCATGCTAAGGATTCTTATTGTCACCATGCAGTGCTTATGGCAAAGATTTAGTCCCATTTCTAAAACATTCACCCTAAGCTAATGCTGCTGTTTTCAACTAAAGCAAAGCCTGAATAAGTCAGGTAAAAAGTGGATTTTTTTAAAAGCCCTACTTCATCTGTATTGGATTTTCGATTTTCTGTTATTGCTAAGTAATTGAGTGACTGCCCTTTCATATTAACTGAGCAAATCTGGCTTCTGTTGGGGAGCCTGTCCACTCACCTATGCTGGAAAGACACCTCTTTGTTTTGCTTCTCTCCTTTAACACATGTTGACTGAGCTCACTGGTTCTCAAGCTTATTCATATGTGATGAATTTTCCTGGAAAATACGGTGCTTTTCACCACTATCCTGTTGATGATACTAACATTGAAATCACTGATCTTTAAATTTTTGTGTAAAAATAAATACTGGCTTATATTAGTTTCCAAAATACATAAACAGTAGTAGGTATCAACATTTTAGGAAGAAAAAAGATGGGATAAAACTTATGAGAGACATTTCTCCTCATTAATTTTTTTCCTCTGACCAAAATAGAGAGATGATTGTATATGGAGTGGAATACTTGTTCCATTTCACAAAATTTCAGTTCTTGGTGGGAGCTTAATTGAGACACATAATTACTCTTTCATGTGTATCAAAATTACCAAGATGACTGGCCCAGCCTCTGCCCTCAAAGAGCTCATACTCTTGTAGGAAAAACTCACAAATGGCAAAACTCTAAAACAGTATGAAATTGCAGATGAAAGAAGGTCAAGCAGTGCTAGGTACTTTCCCATAGGCTGGTTTGTCAGAGCCTGCCAGGAAAAAGCACCTCTGTGAGGTGCTAGTGATACCAAAAAACAGTGAAGGTCTTTAGGATGTCAGAATCCAGTAATGAAACAGTCTTGCCCACTAATTACAACTCAGAGTGGTAGGTGCACCGTACGTGTCAGCACTGAGAGGGAAGCACTTATTTCTGCCCAAATGGGTAGAAGACAGAGGGAATAAGTGAGATGAGCATTGAAAGGGTACTATTTCAGCAAGCTCTTTTTGATTTTTCATCCCACTTTGTGGTTTAACTAGAAGATGCTGTGTCTTTCTGACTTACAGATATATCTCCTCTACACAGCAATCACAGTGCCTCAAGTTCACAACTTAGCACGGCCTGAAACCATGCTTCTCAGGCCTTAGTAGTTATACAGATCATCAGGGAATCTTGTTAAAATGTAGAATCAGATCCAATAAGTCTGAAGTGGGGCTTGAGATCCTCAATTCTAACAACCTCCCAGGGGATGGGATGCTGCTGATCCATGGACCACACTGTGAATGGCAAAGGCCAAGGTTTTAACTCGATATAAGAACCTTAGCAATTACCAAGTCACTCACTCAGTCACCCTTCAGTTACATTTAAAGCCCCATCTTAAAATTTTGAAGAAAAATCTTCATGTAAATATGAAGACAGAAGTTGTCTAGGAGTATAATAACAAGTATTGTGGGCAGCCCGGGTGGGTCAGCGGTTTAGTGCTGCCTTCAGCCCAGGGCGTGATCCTGGAAACCGGGGATCCAGTCCCGTTGGGCTCCCTGCATGGAGCCTGCTTCTCCCTCTGCCTGTGTCTCTGCCTCTCTCTCTTGAATAAATAAATAAAATCTTAAAAAAAAAAAAAAAAGAACAAGTATTGTGATTCTGATTACAGATTAGTGAGTGCTGTTCACTTGACACACTGCTAAGGTCAATGGTCATGCTTTCCCCTCCTTACAACCACTGAGTGAAGTAAATACTATTTCCTCATTTTACAAACAATGGCAGAGTTTAAGTAACTTTACTCACTGCCACCTGGCCAGGACAAGGCAAGCTGTATATATCACCTAGGAAAAGAAACCCATGGACATACTCACTGATGGAGTCAGACCTAACCACCCAAAGTATTGACCAGAATTCTATTCTTAGGAGTTTTCACTCTGAGTGAACAGGGATTACTTCTTGAATTCTTGGTAGTTTTAATGTAATCCTAAAATGATGTTTTTGAAAACAGCATACACAAAAAAATAGCCTCCCAGGCCCCCCCAAAAAGCAAAAACTAGTTAGGATACAGCTCTTTTTGTTTTTTCATATCTTTTTATTTATTTATTTTTAAAGATTTTACTTATTTATTTGACTGAGAGAGCACACAGCAGTCAGAGGTAGAGGGAGAAGCAGGCTCCATGTTGAGTAAGGAGCCCGATGCAGGGCTTGATCTCAGGCCCCCCGGGATTGTGACCTGAGCCAAAGGCAGATGCTTAACAGACTGAGCCACCCAGGCACCCCAGGATACAAATCTTTTTAGATAAACATGTCATGATATGGGAAATGACACTGAAGGCTTGCTCTGTCACACAGACAAATGCTGGCTTAGCTGAAGCAGAGTAGTTATCAGAAATTTTAAATTGAGGAGTGAGTTGTTTTCCTTCCCAGAGAAAATACATCACAACCAGGAATAAATATCTGTACATAGTGAATTGCTTCCTTGTCCACCCCAGTGCTGAAGAAGGCCTTACAAATTTGGCTTATTTAGCAAATACCTTTTTGGGGCTAAACACTGAATCAACAACTATATGGCAAAACTGAATGCTTTCACTAAACATGAGAAGATGGCTGCAATTATAATGAAGTTTGATTGTTGGATAAGGAGTTGATTGTGGGTACTGTGAGTCACTTGAGACTCAGTGCATTTACATGTGATAAAAATTACAGTGTTAGTGGTAAAATGAAAAACCAAACTATTAGTCTTCTTTCTTCACTGAGTAAGTCTTTGTGTAGATCCCTGAGATAGGAAGATTCTACCCAATGGGTACAAAAATTTGACCACCCACCCTATGAGAAATGGTCTCTCAGCAAGAAGATAGTGATGGAAATCTTCAACATCTGTAGCCTGAAAACAGTGTACCATATCAGCTTTCTGGCAACATTAGGAACAGCTCTCTCCAGTACTATCTTGAGAGAGCTGTCACTTATTGAGTGCTTACTATATGTATGAAGATTTGTTCTGAGTATTTTACATATTCAATCCATTTGATGACCTGTACAGTAATAACGGTGTACTGATGTGTTCTATTATTATCAATCCCAAAGGGACACTTTGGGAAAGGATAAAGAGCACTGTTCAAACTTGACAGCATTTCTTAGAGCTGTAGGAATTATAGGTAAAAAATTTGAAATCTCTGCCTTGGGAAAGTAGATTTTTTAAAAAGTAATCTGAGGAATCTGCATACTCACCATCAAAATAGTCAATATTTATGTGCATCTACTAATGATAAAAATTACTGCTAGATTCCAGGAAGGCCAACATATTTGAGGTATCTATCTATCTATCTATCTATCTATCTATCTATCTATCTATTTATCTATCTCCTTCCTCTTAAGAGTTTTATGATTTTATTGGGAAACAATATATAAACAAAAAAGGTGAATAGTATTAGTCTCAAGAACTGACAATAGGCTCTCTAAGAATGTAGAAATTGATAAAAACAGGGGTTCTCTTCCTCCTGATTGTATTTTGAAGAGAGTAGTTAGCTTGGGCAGCTCATTTCAAGAGTAGTAACTCTAGAACTAAGATATTCTCTCAATCTGGGGTGCCTTCGTGGCTCAGTCGGATAAGCATCCAACTCTTAGCTCAGCTCAGGTCTTGATCTCAGGGTCTTGAGCTCAAGCCCTGTGTCGGTGTCCATGCTGCACATGGAGCCTACTTAAAAAAAAAAAAAGATATTTTCTCAGTCTAACCATCCATGTAAAATTGAGGCCTCTGTACATCAGCCTCAACCTTTTTCAAACAGTTGTCCAGCCTCTATTTGAATGCTCAAGAATACTTGGCTTGATACCAACCTCACGGGTAAATGAAGGTCTCATCTGAGTATCAGACAGACTTTCCATATATGGAAACAAGAGACTTAATTGCTTCTATTCGTCAATCCATCTCCTAACATTGGGATCTTACAAAGCAGATCTATATACTCTCCTACACGACATCACTTCAAATATTAGAAGAGTATGATTCGGATTGTCTGTCTTCTTCATTAGCGCAAACACCTTTGTTCTAAAAGTAGTATTCTTATGAGACATTTTTGAGTGTTTTTTTTTTTCTCCTCCTTCTAGTCTTCTGAACATATTGCAATTTCTTTCTTAACTTCTGGCCAGAATTAAACATAACCATTCGACCAGCCCAGATAAGACCCATCATCAGCTTTAGAAAACCTGTTTTAGAAAGCATGCTTCCATTACTGCATTCTAAGTTTTCATTACCTATTTTATTTACATCGTACTATTGATTAATACTGAATTTATTGTCCAGTTAATCACCTAGAATTTTTCATGTGTTCCTTGTAAGCCATGCTTTCTCTCATCCTCATCTTATGAAGTTTTTTTTAGATCCAAGCTCATATCCTTATATTTATCTTTTAAATTTCATCTTGTTTTATTTTGTTCATTACTCAAACTGTAAAGATTTTTATTTGAGATATAATTGACATATAACATTGTGTAAGTGTAAAGTGTACAAGTGTTGGTTTGATACATTTATATATTGCGATATGATTACCACTGTAGCATTAGCTCATACCTTCACCATGTCACATAATTATCATTTCTTCTACGTGGTGAGAAGATTTAAGGTCTAGTAACTTAGCAACTTTGAAGTATATAATACGGTATTGTTAATAATTAGATCAGTGCAACTGATGTTGAACTTACTTACAACTGATGTAGAACTTACTCATGTTCTAACTGTAATTTTGCATCCTTTGACCAGCATCTCTCCAGTTCTTCCACCTTCAGTCCCTGAACTACCATTCTACTCTGTTTCTACAAGTTCAGCTTTTTTAGATCCCACATATAAATAGCAGCATACAATATTTGTTTTTCTGTCTGCCTAGACATGTTGTTACAAATGGCAATATTTCCTTCTTTCTCATGGATGCATAATATTCCATTTTACACATATATATATATACATATATGCATAGAATTCATACAGAATATAGATGAGTAGAATATTATATTCCATCTATATTATATTCCATCTATATTATATTCCATCTATAATATAGATTCCATCTATATTATAGATGCACACACACATTTTCTTTATCTATCATCCATTGACAAATATTTAGGTTGGTTTCCATATCTTGGGTAGCATGAATAATGCAACTACAATGAACATGAGAGTTCAGGTATCTTTTCTATATCCTTTTTTATTTGCTTTGGTCATATATCCAGAAGTGGGATTGCTGGATCAGATGGTAATTCTAGTTTTAATTTTTTGAAGAACCTCTATACTGTTTTCCATAGCGGCTAAATCAATTTGTATTCCCACCAACAGTGCATGACTTCCCTTTTCTCCACATCCTCAACAATACTTATTTTTTGACTTTTTGTTAATAGACAATGTAACAGGTATGAAGTGATATCTCCTTGTGGTTTAGATTTGCGTTTCCGTGGTAACTAGTAATGTTGAGCATCTTTATATGTAAGTGCTGGACATTTGAATGTCATCTTTGGAAAAATGCCTATTCAGTTTCTCTGCTCATTTTTTTTTACTGTTTTGTTAATTTTTTTATTGAGTTACATGAGGTCTTTATATATCTTGGAAATTAACCCCTTTATGAGATACATGGTTTGCAAATACTTTGTCTCATTCTGTAGGTTGCCTTTTCATTTTGGTGATTATTTCTGTTGCCATGCAAAAGCTTTTATATATTTGGAGGTAGTCCCACTTGTTGATTTTTACTTCTGTTGTGTAAAGATGGTTTTGATCATTGTATGTGATCCTGCACAAGGGAAAAAAAGCAATGTGGAGTAAAACTGTGACCAGGTGGAAATGAGATTAAAAAAAAGAGAGAGAGAAAGAAAGAAATGAGATCAGATGTCCTTCTTGCTTCTTGGAAGATACAACTAATGCCCAACAACAACAAAAAAGACCTCCCTCATCACTACCTCAGATTTATGGGTTTACCTCGCTAGTAAATTTGCCTAAGCTTTGAGGGGGGGAAGTGATAATGCTAAGGATTAATCTTTATTCCATAACAGCTTTCCCAGCACCTCACTATAAAAACTAAATGAAATGTTTTCCAAGGTGGCCAGTATGAGAGGAGCAGTCTGGGAGACCACTCACTACACGTGCTCCCAGCCTTGCTATGTCCCTGGGTCATGGGCCCTTCCAGGGCCACACAGCTCAGAGTATGAAGTCCCAATTTCGTGCACAAGTATGTACTTCTCTGTAAGGGAGAAACCAATTTCCCCACCTCATTCTCCTTTATCCTGTGAAATTAAACAGTTTCTTGACAGTCTATTTCCCTAGGGAGTTTGAATGGAAGAAAAGAGAATTGGCCTCCACATTATCGAAAGTGTTTGAGTTTTAGCCCTTGGTTATGCACTCTTTTGTAAAATTTTTTTTCTTTTTTCCTTTATGACATTAAAAAAAATTTGTTTTGCTTAAAATTAGAATCCATTAACTCTACAGAAGAAAACTATAACAGTTACACAGATTTTCCCTTCTGTATTTACAGATAAACTCCAGTGACTTTTCTTAAGCACCATTGTTTAGAAGGACACACAGGAAGTAGATGCAAGTAAGGTTTCCGGGATGTGAATAGCCGCTGTTCCCTATGCCCATTCACCCAGAGAGAGTGCTGTCACTAAGTAGCTCTCTAGAAAATTTTTCTTCCCCACTGTGTGTCACTAAGTAGCTCTCTAGAAAGTTTTTCTTCCCCACCTTGTGTATAATTCTTTGAACAGTGCAGCTATGTAGCAAAATATGACAACAGACTGTTTTTCTTATATATAGTTATATGCCAGGCAGCACAGGAGAAAGTTAGACTCCAAACACAGTTGATAATAATACTGAATATAAATATGGAACTGCTGATATTCCAGGATACATACAGATCAATCAGAGAAATAGAAGCAACCTGCTCCAAATGGTATGGGTACTTACAGAGGAAAAATCAGTGAGTAGTAATTTTTTTTTTTTTTTTGCCAGAAGGAAAATGCTTATGACACAACACACACAATTACCTCAGAAAAGCACAAAGAAGGCATTAGCCTGTGATTTTTTCCTAATGAGCCAAAGGACTTAGGAAACTGAAAAGTCCTACAAATCTAACAATTATTTGAACTCCTCTTCAGCGTTTTATACCATGACATTGCACCCAACAGGGCATTTCTCTATAAATTTTCCAAAATTGGGTATTTAACAGTGACAAAATGAAGGTATTTAATTCTCAAGAAGGTGATTAAATCTTCCTGCAAACTGGTGGGATAAGATATAGATAAGGACCTCTGTCTGGTAAAAAGCTGTATTGTATTTATGTGTGTGGGGGGTGGGGGTGCGGGGTGTTTCTCAAGACAAAAAATTAAATACAGAAAGTACAAAAGATAATAAAACAAATACTCCTGGGTGCAGTTCTCCAATTAAACAAATATTAATAATTTGTTATTGCTTCAGGTCTTTGTAAAAGAAATTATCAGATAAAGTTAAAAATCCCTTCTTTTCCAATCACATTTCCATCATTATACCCCAGTAGTCATGGATCTAGTTCATGTTTTATTACTTTACTATATATATTATCCAGAAGTAAATAAAAGGTATTGTTTTGTATACTTACAAAATTACATTAATAATACAAGCTGTTTTTTTAAAAATATTTTGCAGCTATTTTTCCATTCAATGTTATTTTACAATCTCCCTGTTGAATCCTGTAGATCTAAGTTATTCATCTTAAGTGTTGTTTTATAGAGCATCCTATAACGAGATCCCCATTTTTATTCATTCTTGAAAGGATGAAAATACAGATTGTCCCATTTAAGGAATTAAAAATATTGTATTTAATATCTTCATATACATATGTCAAAGCTTCTCCAATGTATAAACATGAGAGTGGAATTTGTTAGCTACTTTGTTATGTAGCCAGTATTATTCTTCAAAATGATTGTTTGAGAGCTTTTTGTTTACCCACATCCTCTCTCAAAATTGGTGCCCTGTGACTTTTTAACTGTGGGGAAATTAGCTATGGAATAATTGTTTTATTTGAATTTCCCTGATTACTAGTTCTGAGTATATATTAATCTAATTTGGGGCATTTGTATTTTCCTCCTCTGTAAATTGCCTGCACATCTCCTTTGCCCATTTTTCTATTAGGTTATTTGTATTTTTCAGTTGTGATGTGTTACTTATATTTTACAGGTAATAATCCTTTGTATCCTCTAGTCTGGTTCTTATTTTTCACTTTATGTGATCCTTATTTGTTCAAAGGTTTTTGATAAACTAGACTATATCAAAAATAATATTTTCCTTTCTGGCTTGGGCTCATAAATCCTTTTCCCACCCTGAAACTATAAAAGCATTTTTCTATATTTTCTTGTCAGAGTTTTGTAATTGTTTGTAACATCCAACCCTAATTCATCTGAAGTTTATTTGTGTGCATGTGTTATAACTTAAGAGATGTAATTATCATATAGAAATCTAATGTATCAACACTATGTACTGAATTTTTTTTCTGAATGATAACGGAGGCGTCCTCTAACTGAAGCATGATTGCATATGTGCCTGACTCTGTGTCTCAACTCTATACAAATTCCATAGTACTGATCTATTTATGTATTCCCATGCCAATGACATGTTGTCAAAATTATTTTATGTCATTGATAAACTATCCCCCTTGTTCTTGTTTTCAGAAATATCTTGGTTAATTTCTGCCCTTTATTCTTCAATGTAAATTTTATTTTATTTTTTCTTTTTTTAAGATTATTTATTTATTTATTTATTCATGAGAGTTCCATGTAAATTTTAGAATCCCTTTGTTGAGTTCTATGAGATTCAATTAGAATTTTTATTACACTCATATTGAATTTATGGGATAATATGGGACAGTTAACATTTTGAAGATATTTCATTTCCTCACTTGAGAAAATAACTTTCTCTATCCAGGTGTATCCTATATTTTTTGATAAAGTTTTGTAATATTTTCATAAAGTTCTCAAACAACTTGTGTTAGAAATATTGTCAGTTGCTTTTTCATTTTTTGTAATTCATTTGAATGATGCCTTTCTTTCTTGGATATATTCTAATTAGTTTTTGGTAGTATATTAGAAATATGTTGATTTTTGAAGCTTGACTTGGTATCCTTCTTGAACTATCTCTAATATCTTTATTGAATCTCTTGGAATTTCTTTGTAGACAACCATATCACTATAAATATTAAAATTTGTGTTTTCCTTTCCAATCCTTATTTACTTTTTCTTATTTGATTGCAATGGCTAGGAAATTAATAATATTCAGTGTTAGGTGTGATAGTTGACTGTCTTTTTCTTATCATTAATGAAATTGCTTATAAAATTCACCAATCAACACACATTTTTGTGTTATCTGCTATGTACCAGGCATTATTACAACAATGAACAAAATAACAAAACTCTTTACTTTCATGGAACTTATTTTCTAGTTGATTAGACAAGGGTGAATAGGTCATGCTTGAGAAGGGAGGTGTGTTTTTAAATAAGGTAGCAAGGAAGGTTCCACTGAGAATGTAACATAGGAGTAAGGCCTTTGTCAGTGCAAAGGCCCTGACACATGATTGTACCAGGCATGGTTGAGGAAAAGCAAGGAAGCCATTGTGGTTAAACAGAGTAAGTGAGGAGGAGAGAAAAGGAGATGCATTCAGAGAAATGAATGATGAAGGACCAGACATTGGCTTTGACTCCGAATAAGATGGGAAGCCTCTGGAAGATTTAGAGCGGATTTGGGTGGAAGAATCTTTGCTGAAATCATCTACTTATGCTTGTGCACTTTGGCTGCTGTGTTGAGACAAGAACGGCATGGAATAGAGAGAAGTAGTGAATGAGTAGTAGAATGAGATGAGGAGTAGTGAAAAACAGAAGGGAGTGGAAGGGAACAGTTAATAGGGCTTGCATTTACCGATTTACTGTGAGGGTCTGAATGAAAGAGAGGAGTCCAGGATGATTCCACAGGTTTTCGTTTTTGTTTTTTTCTTCTTTGGTCTGAGTAAATAGGTAAGGCTTTTCATTTTCTGAAAGTGGAAGAATTGTGGGAGGAACAGGTTGGTGGAGGAAGAAAGAGCGTCAGATTGAAACGTGTCTGCGATGGCAAGTTGAGAAAGTCAAGGGGAGACATCAGGTAGGTAGTTGGATCTATGAATCCTGAATTCAGGAAAATCATTTTTACTGGACTTCTAAATTTGAGATTCTGAACAGGCAATAGATAGGTCCAGTAAAAGTCTAATGAGTTCATAAAAAAAATGACAGAGGAGAGTTGTAGGGAGAGAGTATGAGATGGGAGAGATGAAGGAAAAAACAAAATAGACTGTGATGTGACTCACAGTCTAGAAAGCAAACAGGTGAGTGTGGTACCCAGGAAGGCAGGAGAAGAAAGCATTTCAAAGAGGATGGAGTGATCACTGTGTCACAGGTACTGATTGGCTTGGAGATTTTGATAAAAGGACTCTTAGATTGAACAATCTGGGGACATTGTGATGCATATAAAAACAGTGTTAGTGGAGGGAAGGACAACCCTTCTATTTCCCTAATTTATGTCATCTTAAATTTATTCCTAGACTTAGTAAACAGAGAAACATGAGATCTTACTTTAGCTAGTCATTAAGTTCAATATCATACTTTATCAATTTCAGTGCTTTGATATTTGTCTCTGACTTTGTTTTCTTCTGACTGAAGTAGGTTTTATACCTGATAACCTAACTAGAAATGCTACAAGAACATACAAGCATTTGCCCATGAAAAAAATTTTTTAAAGATTTTATTTATTTATGAGAGACACACAGAGAGAGGGAGAGACAGGCTCCCCACAGGGAGCCTGATGTGGGACTCAGTCCTGGGATTGGGGATCACACCCTGAGCCAAAGACAGATGCTCAACGGCTGAGCCACCCAGGTGCCCTGAAAAATTTTTTGACTATATCCCTTACATGATGAACATAGAATGTTTTTAATACATATTTTATTCTCCAATTTAGAAAAATTAGTGCTTGAAGACATAATTTTTGAAGCATGAGCTCACAATACCAAAATAATCAAAGTACATTATGGTTTTAATAAGTATTGCTGTCAGTTACACATGACATTGTATGTATGTGATTTACATACATGGCATATTTATGAAAAACATCATGTAGTAGAATTCATTTCTTTTTCTATTAAGTCATGCTATATTTGATATTCTTTTACTCAAATAAAGCTTTATTTTTTTATCCTCAACAAAGTCCTAGGTCAGGATGGGTCAGGTAAAATAGGTGACAACTCATTTGGCCACCTTTGTAAGGTCACAGGTATCAGCACATCCTGTACCTCAATATTTTTCTCATTTGCCATGATATGTATATCCCACCAAAGTAATTTCCCTGGATTTGGTGACTTTTTATCTTTCCACATTTCCCTACTGAATGAAAACAGATCTGAGGTGGTGGAGGGAAGGGAGGTGTTGTCTTTGCGACTGGGACATGTAACAGAGAAAAAGGCACTTTGCCAATATATGATCAGGCTCCAGCCCCTGGAGGGAAAAGTCAAACATACCAAGAAGAAGATGCAGTGCCTTGAAAGAAGCTAAGAGAACACCAAAACACACTTGATCTTCCTCACAATGTTACATAGTTAGAAACTTTGCAACCTGCTTTGTAAAACTCAGTGAACCTGACTGTAAACACCAGTGGAGAAACAAGTTATGTACCCCTGCTACAGTCATTTAAAAGTGTTCACCAAGGAAAGTGGATGAAATCATTCTTTTTTTTTTTTTTTTTAATATTTATTTATTTATTTATTTATTTATGAATGACAGTCACAGAGAGAGAGAGAGAGAGAGAGAGAGAGGCAGAGACACAGGCAGAGGGAGAAGCAGGCTCCATGCACCGGGAGCCTGACGTGGGATTCGATCCCGGGTCTCCAGGATCGCGCCCTGGGCCAAAGGCAGGCGCCAAACCGCTGCGCCACCCAGGGATCCCGGATGAAATCATTCTTGAGTAAAGAAAGAAGTTAAACATAAATCTTCCAACCTTGTCTTATTTACCTTACCAACTGATTTTGATTATGTGGCAATGTTGGGGGGGGTTTTGTTTTTTGTTTTTTTTTAAGATTTAATTATTTATTCATAACAGACACACAGAGAGAGGCAGAGGCAGAAGGAGAAGCAGGCTCCCCGTGGGGAGCCCGATGGGGCACTGGATCCCAGGACCCAGGGATCACTACCTGAACCAAAGGCAGGTGCTCAACTGCTGAGCTACCCAGGGTAGCTACCCACGGCTACCCGTGCCGTTCCTGCACGGCAACGTTGTTATGATAATTTTACGTAGCAGATAGTGGTGGAAGTTTGTCCCTGAAGTTTGTAAGATAGTCTCCTAAAATTTTTAAAGATTTTATTTATTTATTTGACAGAGAGAGAGAGAGCGTGCGCGCGAGAGCGAGCAACAGAGCATACAAGCTGGGGGAGTGGCAGGTGGGGGGGGGGGCGGTGAAGCAGGCTCCCTGCTTAGCAGGGATGAGGGCTAGATCCCTGGGTCCTGGGATCATGACCTGAGCTGAAGGAGATACTCAACCAACTGAGCCACCCATCACCCCATAAAAAAAAATTTTTTTTGAGAATTTTTAATTTGACTGCTAAAGTTGTTTTTTTTTTTCTTTCTCTTAATTTATCTCCCATCCCAATTAAATTACGTTCCCTTCAGCCTAAGCAATGTATCTTTCTTTTAGTTTTTTCATACCTTTTGTTTTCTCTCTTCTTTCAGCCAGTTGGGTACGAAAGTAGCTGAAATGCGAAAAAGACAGCAGTCACAAAATGAAGGAACACCTGCTGTGTCCCAAGCGCCTGGAAACCAGAGGCCCAACAACACGTGTTGCTTCTGCTGGTGCTGTTGCTGCAGCTGCTCCTGGTATGTGGCACTCTCTGTAGGATAGCACCCCTGAGCTAGCTGGGGGCTGACTACAGTGAATCTGCATGTTCATTCTTGGGATCTCCTTTTCCTCCTTCACAAGTAGGAATTATTGGAGACCATCATTGGAAATAGAATATTTCCCCAGAAACTACATTTAAATTGAGAGTAAGGTAAACAATGAAAACTTATTTGATATCCTGTTTTTCTCTATCCACACATCTTAAAGAGATGGTAAAAATAAGATTATGGTTATATACTTATTTAAACATACACAATATTCTCCAGGGTTCCAGAAGGTACAGGGACATTAAGATAATATCTAGCAGTACTGTACATCGCATTCAATGTCATGTTTTAGTTATATGCTGTTTCACAGGATATTGATCATTCAGTTACAGAGCCACAAAACTGTGAGTCAGGGTGGCACTCTCAGCCACAGACACCTGAAAAAGGACAGAGAAAGAAGTACCACAGACCCATATCCACAAATCTAAAAGGCCAGGGCTATGATGGGCATAAAGTCAGTCAACTAGTTTCTGAACTTACAGCTGGCAAACATGCTTTCCTTTGTGATTTTATCACTGACACGTTCTGTAACATCATACACAGTTTTAAACTCTGCTATTTGGTTTCCTCATTGGCAAAATGATGAAGTTAGACAAGCTGATTCCCAAGGTCCTGTGTAGTACTAAATGTCCATGATGCAGGCACCTCAGAAAACCTGCTCCAGTTCCAAATTCCCCAAGTGCCTTCCAGTAAGAAAATCAATGACTCACAGTCCTAAGATTTATATGGATGAGATTCTCCAGAGGGATGCAGGACTTAATGAAAATTTTCCGTAGAACCATAAGTTTTGGGATCCTTTAAGATCCAATTCACAGGGACACCTCTGGGCCTCCTGGGCCTGGGTGGCTCAGTGGTTGAGCATCTGCTTTTGGCACAGGCGGTGACCCCGGGGTCCTGGGATCGAGTCCTACATTGAGCTCCCCGCAGGGAGCCTGCTTCTCCCTCTGCCTGTGTCTCTGCTTCTCTCTCTGTGTCTCTCATGAATAAATAAATAAAATGGTTTAAAAAAAAATCCAATTCACAAGTGGATCTTCTGAATTAGTTAGTGGTCTTCTGGATCTCCCTGACTTATGTCAAAACTCTGAAGAAAGGCCCAAAGGCTTGAATCATCTTCTTGTATATGATCTCTACAGTTATTGGTATTATTTGGTGGCATAATATTCTATCACTGTGGCCAAAATAGATGAAACGTGCTACGCTTTAGTGGTAGTGTTGGTGTTGAACAAGCTCTATCCCT
The DNA here is from genome assembly GCF_003254725.2 of Canis lupus dingo. Taxonomy (NCBI): domain Eukaryota; kingdom Metazoa; phylum Chordata; class Mammalia; order Carnivora; family Canidae; genus Canis; species Canis lupus. The sequence goes on along the minus strand of NC_064243.1, from coordinate 43,186,660 downwards.
TCTAGGAACCTTCATTTCCAAAAAACCATCAGACATTTTAGTAACTTGGAAGGTTTAGTTTTTATAAATATCAAAACTGCTTCCCAGATGATGATTCTTTGTTAAGGAAAGTCATAAGTGACTCCTTTTCTTTCATTTTTAAGCCTTCACTATTTCAGGTGGAGGAAATAGAGTTCTAGAAGAAGGAAATATTTCAATAAAATTGTGAATATTTTTTCCTTTATCACTCCTAAAGAGATCATTTAACTTTGGTCTGAATCCATGAAGTAAAGCGTAATGCCTTAATATGGTGGTTTGGAAGTCAGACTGCCTGACTCATGCTCGCTATCTGTTTGACTTTCAACAGGTTATTTTAATGTCCTCAAATTCCTCATATATCAAATTACAGTCATAAGAATCCCTACTTCATCAGGTTGTTGTACATTAAATGAAATAAAACACAGGCTGAAAACAGTGCCTGACACATTGTATGCATCTAAGAGATAGCTCACTGGGGGCACCTGGGTGACACAGTCAGTTAAGCGTCCTACTCTTGGTTTTGGTTCAGGTCATGATCTCAGGGTCATGAGATTGAGCCCTGCATCAGGCTCTGCACTCAGTATGGAGTCTGCTTGGGATTCTCTCTCCCTCTGTACCTTCCCACCTCTGCCTTCGTGCTCTCTCTCTTTCTTTCGCTCTCATTCTCTCTCTTGCATTAATTAGCTCACTGGATAGAACACTTCATATTGGAGAAAATAAAATCTCCTTAAAGAGGAGCTCGCTTGAAATAATGTATATGTATTTTTTAAAGATCTACTTATGAATATAATATAAAAACTAATCTTCAAAAGGAAAGCTAGTTTATTTTAGATTCTATAAGAGACATCCCAAATATATTGTTACATAGTGTTGGAGATTATGTTTCTATTTCTCATTTGTACTATGGCTATGTTCCAGGAATCAGTATATGATTTTATTTACCTGCCAAAATTTATTTCTGAATTGCTTCAGGATTATAACATCAAAACAGATAAGGAGTATGGAAGTTGTGTTGCGCTATATTCATTTGCTTGTCAAACACCTATTTGGCGACATTTCCTTTTTTTTCCCTCTCCTGCATATATTTAGTGAGACTTGCTTTTATTAATCTTAAAGAACACACTAACAAAACATTCAGTATGAGCTCATGAGCATGAGATTGTCACAGAAAACGGACTATGGATGGAAAACAAAACAGCTTTTGGAAGCTGCATGAACTCTCCACACCTCTGAGTTGATGCCTATTTGAGCTTAAAACATTTGGTGCACTGGATGAGGGCTCTGAGTTCTAGACTTAAGTGTCCTTGTCGAGAACTGTGTTTTTTAGCAATGAGTCATGGGTGCCTGAGTCTAAGCCATAAAGCACACAGTCTATAAATGTATAAACTCTTCCATATATGATAAATCAGAGGTAATTTCTAATGTAAACAACTTGAAAAAAATGAGAATAAAATCGTCTTGAACTATGGATTCTAATTGTGACAGTGTTATCTCATTGCAAATGAGAATCTCCTTAATAAATGCATTTTGAAAATATCATTTTTCTATTTTGGGTTTAAGAAAAAATATTTAAAGCCTTATTAGAGTGGGAAAACAAAAGAAATAAATGTTCTTCAAATTTTCCAGGCTAGGTCAGAGGAGCAGAATAGAAAGAAACACTAAAAAATGTTAAACTTAGGGACCAAAATAAAGTTAGAAATCAAAATAGGAAGTAACTATCATTTGTAAAAAGGAGCAGTTGTCACGTAGCTGATTTCTCCTCCTTTTAAGGAAATAAAATGCTAGGAAAGTAAATTTCTATATCGAGTAATAAATACAAAACCTCACCCTGGCCTTCAATGTTATGGATCTTTTCAACATCATAGTGTTTCCCTCAAATTTGCATTTATCTTTCATAGTTCAGCATCAGCTCCTCTCCCATATTTAAACTTAACTGTGTCGTAATAAAATGACCACTGTGCTTTTGGGGGTGGGGGATGATACAGAGATTAAGTACAAAACTGCTGAATATTTCCACGGTTTCCTTCCAAAGTCTAAAAAGCTGAGACTTAATCTGTAATGACTTGTTAAGCCAATCTGTTCTCTGTTCCTTTCAAGGAAACACTTCTGTCTTCAGATCAGTCTACTTCTCTTTTCTCCCCACAGCCTTACATTTCAAGGGGAGAAAACAAGGGAATGTGGTTTAGAGCATGTTAGTTGTTGTAACATGAATGAATCACGGAGGTCTGAGTTTTGGCCACAATATAAACCCTGTATAAACTTACAAGTCCTTCTATATGTGGGACTATGCTTAGTACTGACCAGAAGGAAAGAGGATTTTGTCAAGACCACTTGTCTAAAAGTTCAAGGCTGCCACTATGAAAACTTAATATTCCTTTTATGTCTGGATTCATACAGAGGTAATTAACCCTCTTCCCTTTTCTTGATGAGAAAGAAGTCTTTGAAAGTTGTGGGCTCTCCACCAAACTGCCATCTCTAGGACAGTAGAGGGCAGTGAGGCCCCTGCCACACAATGCACTGTAGATGGCACACTGTGTGCCATCTCAAAGTAGAAACTGCTTTGGGCTCCTGAAAGCAAAGTGCCTCAAGAAGGAAATGGAAAGTAGAGCCTTCAAAATTTATGTCTATTTCCAAATTGTCCCATGAGCTCTCTCCTAACATCAGAGGTTATGTTAAAATGTTTTTCAAAGAAATCTTTAGGTGCTAATCCATCCCTTTTTTGATTTCTTGTTTTCCTGGTTGTGTCCTATCAAGCAAGACAGATTTCCATGGTCAACCATGAAAAATCAGAACTCAAGAGACATCAGCTCTCATCTCTCCAGAATGGTCCTATTGACTTCTTATGCCGTGTGGTGGAGGTGAGGGGATGACTCCAGGGGGGTCTGGGGCTGGGATCTGCAGCCCTGGGCTCTCTGCTTCTAGTTTCCAAAGGAATGGCTCTGTCTAGCTATTTTACATATTAGACTTAGGTATAAGCTTTTTTTTTTTTTTTTTTAAAGATTATTTGAGAGAGAGGGTAGGGGAAGAGCAGAGGGAGAGGGAGAGACTGTCTTAAGCAGACTCCACATGGAGCCCAACACGGGGCTGGATCTCACGACCCTGAGATCACTACCTGAGCCAAACCCAAAAGTTGGACACTTAACCGACTGCACTACTCAGGCACGCCATGCTTTTGGCTGGAAGAAAAAATGGCCTTGTTAGAAAATGATGTCTGGAAAATGCTGTGTCTGATGTTCCAAATAAGGAAACTGAAGCTTGCCTACCTTCAAGAAGCTCATTAGTGACAGAAGTGAAACTAAAATGCAAGTCTCTTAATATCCAGTCCATTGTTCTGTCCACTTGAAGATGACACTTCCAAACTTTTCATTTCCAGGTTTGATATGAACCATTTCCAAAGCTTCTTAGTTTTCAGATTGAATTAACAGTCTCATACACCACTGTTAACAAGATTTGGCCCACTGCATTGGATATTCTTCATTCTCCTCAGGAGAAGTTGTCCCACCACAACTGAAATTAGCCCTGTGGAAAGCTAAAATTCATTCTCTCCCTTTTAGATACATGACTTCGCAGAATTCCTAGACCATGGGATAGATCTAAGTAAACATTAAACACTTCATAAACATGCTTTTGGCTGCCCCTCCCTCTATTCTTAACAAGTACCCCAGTTTCTGAATTCAAAACAGGGCAAAAATCATGTCCTATTTTATCCTCTGATGCTGTCACATTTTAGCTGTGTGCCATGAAAATAATACAATACATGCTTCAAAAGCCAAAGATTATTTTTCAAAAGAAAAAACAAAATACGCATCTGCTCCATGGTGAGGAAACCATCCCCTGGAAATAAATCTGCTAACACATGCAAGGTGAATCATTTCATCTGAGGCTCCAGTGATAAACACTGTACCTGTCCTACTCAGAGACCTGATTCATCTCACATGGGAGCGTAAGTTATGTGCCTTAGGCTGCCGAAGTACTCCATCATCATAAGTATCACTTACAAACAGTTCTACAGTTTTGAAACTCATCTCACCATGGCATAGGTGAATTTCCTCAAAAGTTTCTGTGACTTGCATAAACCTAAAACTCGCACAATCAAAAGCCATCTACTAAAACAAACCCTAGTTTCCCACACCATATCCACAAAATCAAAAAGTGGACATTAGGACCATGGACCTTCTTTACAATTTATTGAATTTATTGAATGCCTACTATTGCCTGATATAGTTGTACTTCATTGGCTTTCACTATATTTTCCCTGCCTCTACATAGACAGAGAATAAATTCTCAATAAGCCGTTGAATCCAGAGCGGTCACCCTCTAGAAAGCTTGGTATTCAAACTGTCTCTGCCAAGTCTGTGTTATGTATGACCAGAGTGCTATCTATTGGAAACTGCAAGAATTAGAATGCCTTGATCCTTTTCCATTGAAGGCATGCCATTGATACTCTTTTTGACTCTGTGTTTACTGTGAAGGTTTTTGAGTATCACGTGGCAGTGTTTAGATCATCAATGGAAAGATGTATGTGTATAAAACAGAATAATGTATGAAAATGTTATGCCCAGTCTCATTTAGAAAATAGAAAGAGTGAGCCAGAGAAGGGCTGGAAAAAGAAAATTAAATTAATTCAAGTCAGAAGGAGGCAAGGGGCAGCTTAGAAGGAAAGGTAGCTCACAGCCAGCTGGTTTGGTGAGGAACCATGAAAGTGTCCTGCTGGCTGCTGGGGATACCGAGGGTATGATTCCCCTGAGTGGAGAGTCAGAAAGAGAGTCTGGTATGAGGAACCTGGTAAGGAATCACAAAGCTATAAGAGGATATGGAGAAGAAGAAAAGGGGAAAGTCAGATGCCCTAAGCCTCACAGAATGTGGAAGAGGACTGCCAGCCCCCACCTTGCCCTGAGGGGATTGTGGGAGGAGCTGCCTGAGAGAGGCACTGCCAACAGAGAGCTGGGTGCCAGGTAGGGCCAGAGCAGGAACATGGGCTACAGAAGGCTGAGAACACAGAAGCATGTTTGACGTGGAATGGGAGTTCCAAAGAAATGAGGAGTATCCTCACAGTGGGAGAGAGAGGAGCCTCGCTCTAGCAAAGAAGCCCAGAGGCTGATACAAAATATACTGTAGGTATAGTGGTTGGAAGTACACTCTAGAACAGGGCCCTGCACAGGCATGTGAATTGGCCCAGGTGCCCCAGTTGACTTGAAGTCACTTCTGGGTCAGGATCACGAGCAGCTCTCTAATCTGCTGACTCACTGTATGTGGTAATGTGGTGAGGGCCACCTGGGTCTGGATGGGCCAGGATGTGGCAGATGTTTAAGATGACCTTGGCATTGGGCTGGTGCTGTTCATACCCATCGCCATGCCTCCCTCTGCCCTGAACAAAGCTGAACACATGAAGGGCCAGTTTGACTGCCCACCTCACCCTACTGGTTTTCATACTAGTGATTCTCCTGTTTAACATCTGTTTTTGTTTTTTGGGGTTAATACCTTTAAAATTTACTATGTGGATTTAATAGTTGAATTCATAAAAGTTCATAGTGGTCAATTGGTACTGAACATTTCTGTAAACATATACTAAAGTTACTTTAAAGTAAAATAAATTGACATAACATATTATTTGGCACATAGTAGATGTTTAATACTAAGGCGTTAAATGAATGACTGAATTTGGATTTTCTATTTGAGTCTGCTTTATAAAATATGAAAATTTGTGTCACAAAAAAACATTTTAAAAAATAACAAGCAGGGATCCCTGGGTGGCGCAGCGGTACCTGCCTTTGGCCCAGGGCGCGATCCTGGAGACCCGGGATCGAATCCAACGTCGGGCTCCCTACATGGAGCCTGCTTCTCCCTCTGCCTGTGTCTCTGCCTCTCTGTCTCTCTCTGTGTGACTATCATGAATAAATAAATAAAATCTTAAAAAAAAAAAATAACAAGCATATCTCTGAGGCCTTTGTATAATTATGTGGCAAGTGATGCTGATTAGGCAGCACCAGATTTCTTATGCATCATCTTCCTTCATTCTCCTTCGGACTCCTGCATGTGTGTATGTTAGCACTGATAGTAGTAGGATACTGGTAGCACTAGTTGTAATTAGTAGTAGAGAGGGGCAGGGGTTCTGGGAAAGAGCACTAAAATCTCTTTACTATTACTAGGATATAAAGTCAAAATAGAACAAAATAGAAGGTTGAAGAGATAGGTAGTTGACAAGCAATAAATACCTTTAGTGCCCTATTAAGGAGTCAGGACTTCATACTGTTTTGGATAGAAGTGACTGAAAAGTATTAAGCAAAGAAGGAGACAAAGTCCATTGTCTGTTTTAAGTATATCCTTCTGGAGGCAGTGGAAAGTATGTGAGAGGACAAGACAAAAAACAAGGGGAGTATCAGGAGATTTTCTAACAGCTTTTGTGAGAGACGTTGGGGTCCCAAATAAAAAGATGATAAAAGGAATGGAGAGGTGATCAATTCAAGAGACATTGGCTCTGCTACCAACAGTTTGCACTAGAGAAAGGGGAGGGGAGTATAACTCTACATTGCTTGCCCCTGTGGCTGGGCTGATGGCTGGGCTGGTGGCCCCATCACATGGGAGGACGCTGGAGTTGGAGGGTTGTATAGGGCAGGACAGGTGGTGAGCTGGACTTGCTCTGCTTAAGGCACCCAGGAGTTAGCTGTGGAATGATGATGTGAGCTAAGGATGGACACCTCAGGAAATTCCAACCTTGAAAGAGAAAGCAGTGGAAGTGCTGCATACATGGAATGCCGAGAAGGGACAATCTGAGGGTAACACAAAAGAAGGCAATGACTGATGGTGCCAGTACCTAGTACACCAGGGAGGCCTAGCATGATGAGAATCATAGAATGTCTTGTCACCTGCCCAGCTGGAAGCTTCTCAGTTGAGCTCTGTGAGAATCAAGCTTCTCTTCAAAGTGCACAAAGAGGGGGCACCTGAGTAGCACAGTGGGTTGGGCATCTGACTCTTGGTTTCAGCTCAGGTTGTGGTCTCAGGGTCATGAGATCAAGCCCCACATCAGGCTCCATGCTCAGTGCAGAGTCTGCTTGGGATTCCCTCTCCCTCTGCCCCTCCCATCAAAGTAAATAAATAAATCTTTTTTAAAAAAAGTGCACAAGGAGGTAGAATTTAGAGAGAGAACTGCTGACGGAGGAAACCATGAGTGCACCCCTCTTCAAAGGCTGTGAGGTACGCTGATCTCAGGTGGAGGTTCAATCTGAGGAAAGCAGGAACTCCCTTCTTGACTTAAAGCAAAATTATTCACTTTCTAAAACATTAAATTCAGCTCTTTCATATCCAGGTCAAATTCATTAACTCTCTGGATAATATTTAAGAACTTCCCCTCTAGCCTCCCCAAGTCAATAATAAAACCAAGCATATGACATTTTTGCTACCCCTACCCAATCTACAAAATGTTGTAGTAGTTACATCTGATTGAAATAAGTATTAATTCTTTATTCCCCCCCCTCATTAAAACTTTATTATTTCTTTTAGGCCTGGCTCAGTTTTTTCATGGTCTAGGCACAACAGACCAATATATTAAAATAAGCCTATTTTAGGACTTCACTTGGGAATTACCTGTTCCTTGTCAGATACAACAATAAAATCCACTTCTTCTATATATGAAGTTTAGTATATAAGTCTGCTTAATTGGGTTGTAGAAATATTGTAATTTCCAAGGCTATAAATTTTGTATCTTTGTATCAGATGTCAATATACTATGTATCAGTGTTCATCTGGGACTGTGGGTTCCTAAGTAGAAAGCAAATTTCTGCCCTTGCTAATTTTTCTATAAAGCAACATAGATTATTTAAAAATACAGGACCATTTTAATCAACTAATTCCATAAATAATAGAATAATGATTCCACGTGTTTTATTCTAAACAGATGTCATTTTGCCCCATTTAAAGACTATACAAATTTTAACACATCTTCCTCATCTGAAGCCTACTTACAAGAGGTAGCACAGGGAAGGGAAGAAACAGCAATGCTGGAACAAGGCCTGAATGTGTCCTTGTTCTATGACATACAACTGTGAAACGTTTGGCCAGTGACTTCATCTTTCTGAGCTTCAGTTTCCTCATCTGTAAGATGTAATTAATAACATACATAAGTCAGTGAGTGTAGGTTTCAGTATGGTCTAGGGGTCTCCTAAATAATCCTTTATTTATTTTTTTAAGATTTTACTTATTCGGGATCCCTGGTTTGGCGCCTGCCTTTGGCCCAGGGCGCGATCCTGGAGACCCGGGATTGAATCCCACGTCGGGCTCCCGGTGCATGGAGCCTGCTTCTCCATCTGCCTGTGTCTCTGCCTCTCTCTCTCTCTCTCTCTGTGACTATCATAAAAAAAAAAAAAAAAAGATTTTACTTATTCATTCATGAGAGAGAGAGAGAGAGAGAGAGAGAGAGGCAGGCAGAGACATAGGCAGAGGGAGAAGCAGATTCCTCACAGGAAGCCTGATGGGGGACTCAATCTCAGGACCCCGGGATCACACCCTGAGCCAAAGGCAGATGCTCAACTGCTAAGCCACCCAGGTGCTCCTGAGTCATTTTTACTGATAGGTATTACTTCTGCCCTGTCCCTATCCCCCCACAAGTCTCAAGCTGAGAAGAAATTACTAGATTTTGTAGGGTTTGACCACTGTGTGCTTAGCGTGTTCTAGTCACATGTTATCAGTGAAGGTAACAGAGCCTGTTCCTGCATTCTCTATCCCTGGCCCTTTCTCCCCAGCCGTTACATTCACCAGGACAGGTACAACTCAGCATTCCTAGAGCATGTGACACACAGCCATAGGATTCCCAGAGAGCTATATGTTCCTTGTATCCTGGGCCTGAATTTCCCCACAGATCAGGATTATTGCTTTCAGTCATCTTTGTTCTCAAGGAAGCTTCCTCCTTCATCCCATACATATTCACACACATAGTAACTAGAACAAAGCAGGCAAGGAATGCATGGAGGGATGGAGACGTGACTCTGCCAGCTGTCAGATGCTTTTCTGAGTATCAACCGCTAGAATTCTCTTTCACTCTGCTTTGGATGACAGGCACACAAGTTACCTAAAACCAGGCACTAAACTCCAACTTAACTGATGCATTTAAAGACTTAGACTACTACATGCCATTTTAAACACAGTGTCTACTAACCAAATAGAAGTCCATTTGGCCTTTTCACATCCAAGATATTTGCTTTCCCACAAAAGCATCAACTAACTTAATTATGGCTTACAGGAAAAATTACAGTGGGTTAAAAGATTAGAGCTTAAAATAGGATTTCAATCAACCTGAGAACTGAAATAGATTCTGATGATGGGCATGTATTATATAAAGTACATCTAAATATTCAGTCCTGTACTTCTTTAATTTTAAGGGGTGGGGGGAAGAAACCTTGTTCGTTAAAAAATAAAAAAAAATAAAATAAATAAAAAATAAAAAAAAAAAAATAATTTTAAAAAATAAAAAAATAAAAAAGAAACCTTGTTTGTGCCAAATAAAAAACTTCGGTTATTTAACTAAAAATAAGCTTTACATAATGGATCCAGATTTTAACTATGTAATAACTTGTCAGCAGTTGGCATCCTAAATAAAATTGATGTGTCAATGAACCTAAAATACATGATGTGGAGTTTGAAATAAAAATGCAATACTAATGGAAAAAGGGAATTTTTGAAACCCATCTTTTTAAACACAAGCATGTATAGAGGGATTATTAGCAAAGAGAGAAAGGATGAATAAAGAAATTTGTCTTCAGCTTCCATGCATCAAAAAAAGACATAATTACTTACATATAACCCAAACTGGAATGAAAATCGTTTGGAAATCTATTCTCACAATGGCTCTTTTCAAGAATTGCCAATAAAAATTTCTTGTCTGTTGCTAGATAGAAACCTTGCCAAATTAATTTATCTTAAGAACATGTGACTTAAGTTCCATACTACCCCAGCAAGAGACAATAGAGTTTCAATCAACTTACTGGAAAGAGTAACAATAGGGGCACCTGGGTGGCTCAATGGTTGAGCATCAGCCTTTGGCTTAAGTCCTGATCCCAGGGTCCTGGGAGCCCTGCATTGGGCTCCCCGCAGAGAGCCTGCTTCTCCCTCTGCCTATGTCTCTGCCTCCATCTCTGTGTCTCTCATGAATAAATAAAATCTTAAAAAAAAAAAAGGAAAGGGTAAAGGGTAAATATAATGTTAATAGGATTATGCCTGCCTTTTTTTTTTTTTTTTTTTAAGTATTCTGAATTAAATGACTCGGGGCTGGGGGCTATCCAGAACATTTTCTAAATACTAAAAGGAAAAAAAAAACAACAAAAAAAAAACAAAAAACAAAACAAAACAAAAAAAATAAATAAATACTAAAAGGAAAAATTGGTGCAGTTATGTGCACCTCCTGAGATTAAACATATCCCCTTCGAGTTTGATTATTTTACTCACAGAAAAACTGAATGACTCTCCTCCAGTTCCTTAGAAAGATATAATTATCAAAACTCCACATGTAGAAGAATATTTTTCCAAATAAGGGTAATTACTCCCAGAAACTTTTTCAGTTTTTTTATTCAAATTTGATTAAAAATTATATTTATAAAGGCAACACAGCCATCTAGTGGACATATTTTTAACAGCAGATTATTTTATTTTGGAGAAGTTTATTAAATAAAAACTTAAGCCAAATAAAATACTTGTTTTATGACACGATTCTGTTTCACATATGATTATTATACGTGGTTACAAAAGGAAGAATATTTACGAGGCAGTGTTTTTACTTTTTTGGGACAAGTATTGTATAACATTTCCAGATACAAATTTCTAGCTACCATTTCCATCCCCACATACCCCATTCAAAACCAAGCTGTTTCATCAAAACGTATACATAAAACTGATGAGGCTGAAGTCAGAGGTTTCACTATGGCTGATTCATATATGTGAGAAATTGTGGATGGCATATGGTTACTGGCCCACCTTCTGGTGCCTTTTCCATTTTCTTTTCTAAGCAACACATTAATGCCATTTTCCTTTCTACATTTCCTTCTGCTGAAAGTTATTCTGCTGATGGGAGCAACTTGTACTCCGAGGAGGCTCTTTGCCGGAGCAACACCTGATCTGCAGTCATGACCAGCATCTCCTCTTCTCTTCCTCATCTAGGCTTCCCTGTCAAAACCCTCTGTAACAGCTCCTTCTTGGTCATCTCAAATTCCAGGGAGGAAATTGAGAAATTGCTTCTTGGCACTATCTACTGTATATTTAGCCCTCTGGGCTGTAACTCCTTTAGCCTGATAGCCGTGGGACAATGCCAAGAGAGGAGGCATTTGTACTCAGTCAACCAGTTTATCTTAAAGATTTTCCCCTTCCAGACATCTAAGAGCGATCAATCTGGGGCACCTGGGTGACTCAGTGGTTGAGCATCTGCCTTTGGCTCGGTCGTGATCCCAGGGTCCTGGGATCAAGTCCTGCATCGGCTTCCCCACAGGGAGCCTGCTTCTCCCTCTGCCTGTGTCTCTGCCTCTCTTTCTGTGTCTCTCATGAATAAATAAGAGCTTTATAAATAAATAAATAAATAAATAAATACATAAATAAATACATAAATAAATACATAAATAAATACATAAATAAATAAATAAAAGCAGTTAATCTCTGTAAATAACTAAAAAGGTAAAAATACTACAATTAATTCTTTTATATAAAGAGAAGTGGCATTGAATCATGAAGATGAACAGGAGACCAGAAATCAGAAGATGAGAGTTCAAGGCCAGCCCTGAAGTGTTGTAGTTGTGGGGATGGTGTAAATCAAACTCGGGGACTGCTTCCTCTGAAATAAAGTGGGAATGATGAATAACAACTTCCCTCCTTACCTTACAGGATTGTTGTGAGGAAGTAGTAGTAAGGTAATGTATAAGAAAGTGTTTACTTACAATAATGGCAGAGCGTAAGGCTTTTATTTCCTCACGGTGAAATTAAAAGGTCTTTAATAAACCTGGAATTGTCATTTTAATATGAGATTCATTTGCCCTTATATTTGATTAAGCATGTGCAATAATTTGCCTCTTTGTCTCAAGTTTTTGGTTTTTGCTTTACAACTGTGTGTATAGTGGATCTTAACATTATCCCCATTATGAGTGGAGGAAAATAAAGCATGGAAAGCTAAAGTCATTATAAAGGTATATTTTACATTTGGAGAGCACCTTGTTGTTTTCTTGGCCCATTACATAACACACCTCACTGCCTATTCTCATTTATTGCTCCCACCCTGAAACATCTGATCTGCCCATTTTGACCTACATTCATATCATGGCTTTTTACAACTCTTGAGCCTCTTACATGTGACATCCCCTCTCTGCTTGGAATTCCCTTTGTCCTGGTCTCCATCTTAAACACCTGTTCTTTGTTCAGCTCAGTTTAATCATTACCTCCTCTGCGAAGCCTCCTCAAGTCTTTCATGCAAATGCATAGACACTCCAACTACCTAAGAAACACTATATGCACACCACTATTTTAGCTCTCATTGAGTGCTGTGTGATTATTTACTTGTCAGAGCTTTTCAGTTTCAGAGGCTGTCATACTCATCTTGAATTCCATCCCAGGCTACATTGCATGAACCAGGTGTCTCATACATATTTATAAATTGTTGTTGACTCCTAAATAAAGCGGTAGTATTATTTTATCATGGTATTTTCACTGAGAAAAACAAAAATGAAAGATTTAAAGAATAACCTACCAGTTCTTTTTCAGAGCCTGAAGGATGTTGATTCCATTTTTGCACTGGAAAATTTGAGGTAGAAGCTATTAAATAAAAAAAGAAAAACTGATCTACTGTGAGAATTTTAAGATATTGAATAGTATCTGTCTTTACCAATGACAGTGAATCTTTCTCCAGCCTTGAAGTCATAGAATTAAGTTCAAGCATCATATGAATTCTTAAGTTGAGGTTTTGTATAAAAATATGTGGTTTTGTGATCGGCCTCTATCCTAGAGTTCCAATAGCTACTGTAAAGTTTTCATCTTATTGACAACTATTTCAAGGGCTCTCCCTAAGAATTAGTTGTTTTTCCTACAAAAGTAGACTGTTTTCTAAAATAGGCCCTACACACATTCATGATAATGAATCAGTAGGTAAGCTCTGCAACAAGCAGCAGGTAATGTTTACCCACCCCACTAGCCTGACTCCCCTGTAAACAAACCAACAATTCACCCCTAAACAAAGAAGGCAGATTTCCTTATTTTCTGAAATGTACCAAATGTATTTCTCCCTTCTCAAAGTTGCCACTCTAGAAGATTTCTAATGGAATTTTAAATGCTTATTTTAATATACTTAGCCTAGATTATTGGCACTGTCTTCTATAAAATACTTAAGCTTTGATCAAGACTCCTACAGTGAGCATTGTACATGCATTCTCTTTATAGCTTTAGTTGTTTAAAAAGCAGAATTGTTGGTTAAGAATGTTGTAAACAGGGACGGCTGGGTGGCTCAGCGGTTGAGTGTCTGCCTTTGGCTCAGGGCGTGATCCCAGATCTTGGGATCCAGTCCCACATCTGGCTCCCTGCATGGAGCCTGCTTCTCCCTCTGCCTGTGTCTCTGTCTCTCTCTCTGTGTCTCTCATGAATAAACAAATAAAATCTTTAAAAAAAAAATGTTGTAAACATTGTAAAAGTGAAAAAAAACCATATTTCCACCCGACCCCCTCATAACTGTTAAACTTGATTTACTTCTAAAGCTTTTCTCAAGCACATGAGTAGATCCATCATCTATCTATACTGATCTATCAGTGTGTATGTGTACTTATCTAGAGCAAATATTTCCTGTCATTTATTACCTTAAAAAAAAAGCTCCACTATATTACTTAGAGCAAAACCAAGTGAAACTGAGGACAGACATTTATCATTTCTAAGACATGGTTGGCAAACAGTCTAGTACCAACTCCTTTATCATTTTATCCATTTTTCTTCATCTTAAAGTGGCATTATCAGTGGTTCTTGATCATTGGAACTCTGAAACCAATTTTTTAAGAATAGTAGTAAAGGAAAGTTAATTAAAAGAATGCTTGACAATTGCTGAAAGTCAGTTTCTTTCTACAGGGCAGTGTTGTATCCGATATTAGATCAAGAAATGGAGCAGTGAACAGTTAGCAGTTATTGAATATCCATCATAAGCAGTTTTGGTACAAATGTGTGTCCATATTTTACCATCTGTAGAAATGAAAGATATAAACACAACCCAATATTTCATGATGATCACTCTAATATGGTGGCATTTGAGATGTTTGTAAATATCACAGAAACAGATCTAAGAGCCAGAATTCCTGTTCAGAAACTTGTGAATCATGCATGTGGATCCCAGATTTGTTACTCTACAGCAAAGACGCAATGGAGAACAAATTTTTTATTTTTATTTTTTTATTTTTATTTTTTTGAGAACAAATTTTTTAAATAAGATGTTGCATAAAGTGAAGTACAGCTGCATTTGCATGGCATACTCTGTGGGACACTGTGGAAATGTAACAGAAATACATTCTCAAGGAGGTTATTATTTAATCAGTGAAACCAGGCTCATTTTCTGGCCTTTTTATGGTATTTTACTATGTGCGTGCACATATGCACATACAAGCTCAGTAAAGCTTGGCAGGATAAGTATTAATTTCCTATTTCAATATGATCTTTCCAGAATTTACAAAAATGCTGCATATTTTATATACTTTGGCATCATGAATTTCTCCCAGGAAATTTCACAGGATATTGTTACTAGTGTATTCCTACCTCCTCCCACCCACTTTCCCATAGTTACTAGAAATACATCAACTTCCAGAGAAGCACTCCTACTCAGAGGTACTTTGAGAAGTTAATGGATCTTCTCACCTCCCTGACCTAAGCGTGTTGCCACATTGAGGGCTAAGTGTTCTAGATTACATCAAGTGCAGACACATTCAGTCTCCACATGCAGAGACATAAACAACTATGCTGCTCTCTCTCTCTGAATCCCACCTCACAGTTTTCCCCCTTCCCCACACTGAAGGCTCTGAGTATTGATTATAAGCCTGGACCTGCTGCTTGATTATAAGCTGCTTCTCTGCTGAACACTAGTCAGTTTGCTGGGTGTTTAAGTAACAATCAGCTTCCCAGAATCCTTTTAGCCACACCACCTTTGCAATTCCCATTGAGTTCTCTTTTATCCGGGTAGTCTACTTTTCCCAAGTAGATTTTCCTATCTAGTCTCTTTCAGTTGCAGATTGGCCCCTCTTCCTTTGATTCTTCCCTTTGCAACATTCTCTCTTTCCTTCCTCTTGCCTATGAGAATGAAAGAATGGATTAATATTTGAGTGCCTGAGTGGCTCAGTTAAGCGTCCAACTCTTGGTTTTGGCTCAGGTCATGATATCATGAGTTGTGAGATCAAGTCCTGCATTGAGCTCCACACTCAGCTTGGAATCTGCTTGAGGATTCTCTCCCTCTGCCCTTCCCCCCATTCACGTGCACATGCACACACTGTCTGAAATAAATCTTAAAAAAATTGAATTAATGAGACGATGTCTCCACTTCATTGCCGAACTTCTCAAATTAACAATGATTTGCTGGAATCCTCATCCCACTAGCCCCCTTCTTTCCACCACAACCATATTTAGTGCCCCTTTTATTCATTCACACAAGTAGTATATTGCCTCGACGCCTATCAGAGAGCATAATTTTTAACGTGTACTCAATAAAGAGTACAGAGTTGTGTGATAGAATGGGATTCAAATTACAACCGTACAACATATTTAGTGTCCAATGTTGGGCCAACCTACTAGACATCTCTGTGGCTCTGTTTGCTCATCTATAAAATGGGCACAATAAAAGGGACAGCGCCTGGCACATAATAGGCACTAGGAAATAATAGTTTCCATTTCCCCTCATTGAATAAATGAATGTCCAACAAGTGAAAGGCATGTTATCTGAACTTTTTGTCTCTGACCGGCTCCCATGAAGCTTCAGGGCTTTTAGAAAGAGGGATCAGTTTGCTAATTGCTATTCAGTAGCTCAAATTGAGTCATCCCAATACCGTTTCACAGTATTGCCCATAACCTCCCTCATTATGTCTCGTTTACATCTGGAACCTTGAGTGTTCCACCCTATAGTGCTGCTCAGCAGCAGTTTTCCTGAATCGGACAATTTGTGTTCTGGGTTACTAAAGCAGAACTAAAATCCTGCAGAATTTTAAAATTTACATTCTAGAGACACAGAGACCCCTCTGACCAATGCTCCTACCCATACCCTCACAGTGGCTGGCCTGCCCCTCTCAAGACATTAACAACTGACTAAACGGGAGGGAAGGACAATGACAAAGTCAAATATAAATCCAGTAGTTCGAACTTGAGTGGATGGAGGATTGATGGTATCCAGGACAGAACACCTAGGATGCAGAAAATGATGATGTGAATTGAGCAAATTTTGTTTTAGATTCTGAAACATTTTATCTTCTTAGCTATTAGTGGGGGAAAATAAATAGAAAACAGTGAATGGAACTAACCAAAAGTCAAAATGACATTACTCCAGAGAGTAACAATGATGTTGTATATCAAATATTAAAGCATATAATTGTGTATCTTGGGAGATCTTAAGTAATTCAAATTATGTAAGGATGAAGACAGAACGTATAACAGTACCCATTTTTGAGATTATTTACTTCATTATTTTGCTAAATAATTATTTTCATTTAATTAATATAGGCTTCCCCATTTAAAAATGGCATCACTCTTTGTGTACTTTATATATTCTCACATAGTTAAGAATAAAATTCTTCTATGAAATAGTTTCTGCCATTTTTTTTCTTTTCTTTAAATATTGGTTTTCCCTAGACACAATAAAGTATTATACTACCTTGCAGCCTCACTGTTAGGAATGAAGAAAGAGGGGAAAATGCAGGAAGACCCACACATACCACAAAAATGGAGAGTATCCAAGTCCTAGAGGAATGGTAAGTGTGTTTTACCTTGTACTTGTGTCCTGTATTTGTACACCATTTACATCTACTCCATGCTCAAGTATCTCGTGTCCTGGTACCCCTCAAGATGGTCTTGTGAAATGAATGTATTCTCAGTCTGGGAGATCTTATTTTGTGATGGCAACTGCTTTTCATCAGTTTTTCTATTAACTGTGTTCAGCTATCAGCTAAAACACTGCCTGAATTTATCTTTCTCTTTTAAAAAGGAATTAATGTTAAAATGAATTAGCCCCCGATTGTCCTAATTCTTCTCTTTTCCATGAATATTTTTTCTGCATTTTGCTGTTTATCAGAGTCTAAAATACACACAAAAAGATACATAATTACCAAAGTTGGTCAGAAAGGGCACTCAGCTAGTCCCTCTTCCATTTTCCATCAGAACAGACTCTAATCAAGTATTTTCTCCAAAATGAAAATCAACTTCTCATTGTAATATCTATAGAACAAAATTAAAATACAAGTAGATTACTTGTATAATTATAGGTACTTTGTTTTTCTGCTTCCTATGAAAAAATCTTAATGTTGGTGCTTCATGGTAATTTTTCCATCTTAAAATTTTTTAAATGAATGAGGAAGTTCAGATATTTTGGAATAGTAACATCTATTTAAAATGCTTAGTCAAAAAATAAAAAATAAAATACAAATATTTCTTTCACCAAGTGTATTTCAGGTTGGAAAATTATTTCTTTTCCTTTTTTAAAATGTTTTTATTTAAATTCCATTTAACATACAGCATAGCATTAATTTTAGGTGTACAATACAGTGATTCGACACTTTCATATATCACCCAGTGCTCACCACAAAAAGTGTACTCCTTAACCCCCATCACCTAGTCCCATTTCCCCACCCACCTCCCTTCTGGTGATCATTAGTTTGTTCTCTAGAGATAAGAGTCTTGTTTCTTGGTTTGCCTCTCTTTCTCCTTTGTTAATTTTTATTGCTTATTAAATTCCATATAGAAGTGAAATCATATGGTGTTTCTCTGACTTATTTCACTTAGCATAATACCCTCTAATTCCATCCAATGTCATTGCTGAGTAATACTCCATTTGTGTTTGTGTGTGTGTGATTTATATATATAAATCATATTTTCCTTATTCATTCATTACTTTTTTCCCATAATTTGGCTATTGTAGATATGCCATTAATATTGGGGTGCATGTATCCCTTTGAATTAGTATTTTTGTATTATTTGGATAAACACCTACTTGTGTAATTGCTGGATCACAGGGTAGTTCTACTTTTAACTTTGAGGAGGTTGGAAAATTCTTAAATAAACCAATGGACAGGAAAGGAAGATCAGGACCAATTTACTGTGAGAATCTCCAAGCTTCTCTTTTCCGTGTCTTTGATGTATAAGCAAAGGGAGTAATAACTGGTGCTTTCTGCATGAACATAGTCACTGAAAATTTGAATATAAAGATCTAGAAAGTCCTCAGTGTCATTATAAAGGCCCTGCGATTTTTAAATCTCATACGCCATTCATGTGTAATACTTCATTCATAATATTCAAATATAGTAATGCTAGAGCCTAGGAAAATATGTAACAAGTACACACAATGTATTTATATTTCAGATCTAGTGACAAATGAAAAAGTAGCTATCAGAGAAGACAAGGGAATGTGTACCTTATAGCTTTAACAGTAAAATCTACATCAAAAAATAGAAATAAATGCATAAATATACATCAGATGCAAACAAAAAAATGCAGTTTGCCTTTCAAATTAATGCATAGGCTGTCTTTGTCAATTTGCAATACATTAAGGTCTGAACATTTCCAGGCTTCGTTACAAATTTGAGATAACCATGTGCATAGTGTACATAGCCCCTTGCTATTTGAATGCTTTGCTCTGTAACACACATTTGGGCCAAAATGAATTTTTCTTATTACCCAGAAATAACTAAGCCTCGTCCTGACACTTGCCAGATCTGGCCAAAGTAATGGGCAGTGGCCACTAGATGGCAGCAAGTAAATAGCCGTTTCTATCTTTTCTCCCCTACCTGGACTAAGAATTTTTAGGTCCAAGTTGCCTTTGATTATGGCCCAATTCTGTCTTTGCAGTCAAAATCCTACTTCAGATGAAGTCTTGTCCTGGTCTCAAAATTTTGACAAGATGATGAAGGCCCCAGCAGGAAGAAACCTTTTCAGAGAGTTTCTCCGAACAGAATACAGTGAAGAGAACCTACTTTTCTGGCTTGCTTGTGAAGACTTAAAGAAAGAGCAGAACAAAAAAGTCATTGAAGAAAAGGCCAGAATGATCTATGAAGATTACATTTCTATACTATCACCAAAAGAGGTAAAAATCTGGAAAATATTAATGTGGGCTTCCTAAGACCAAGGGTGAATCCAAAGGGACTTCTGTCTACATTGGGTAATGCATGGGGCTCTGTGGAGAGGCTAGAAGCCTTCCCTAGATAGATAAGTGAGATTTTATTTCGAGAATCTACCTGAACATAGGTTTGAAGGCTAGGTTTCTGCATGCTTTGATCATTTATCTCTTGCTGAATTGTGTGGTAGGCTATTTGCTTTTCAGAACATTACAAAGCCTGTTAAGTATAATTTGGTGAATACAGTGACTCACCCTAAAGTGGACAAGAAGAATTCCTGTGGGGCAGTGTTTCTCAAAGTGTGGTCCCAGATCGCCTGTGTGAGAATCACCTGGAGTGTTTGTTTAACAAGCACATCCTTGAGGCCTACCTAGGACTTCCGAATCTGAATTTTTGGAAATAGAGCCCAGGAATCTGGACTTTTAACAAGCTTTCCAGGTGTATTACTAGTTTGAAAACCTCTGTAACAGGAGGTTTAAAAAAAAAAAATGCTTCCCATGTTTGTTGATGCTTATGATATTTTTTATAGAACTGAAGAATGGGCCTTTATGAGCCATTACTATTTTAGGGGAAAGATGGATAATAACAATTTTATTTATTCATTCATTCATTTATTCATTCCAATTATCCTGTTATTCAAAGTGTGCTCTATTTTTGCCATTGCCGAAATGTACCTAATAAATAAGGAACATTTCAAGCAACCAAATTAACACTTTTCCATTAACTTAAAAAATTTTTTTTGATCCTGAGAAATGCTCCAGCTGCCAGAGTTAAAAGCAATTGATGAGGGAGGAATTAGTTGTGTAGCCAGGCCTCTGGAGTGCTGAATGACAGAGCTCCAGACATGCTTTAAAGCATTGGAATTTAGAGGTTCTTGAATCCTTCCGTTCTCCATACCACCCTCTTTTTATCTTTTCTGTTTCTGCACATTTAACATCCTGACCTGCTACCTTCTGCTCCACACTCCTCTTCTGTGTGTGCAGACATTTATAGTTCTCTAGAAATAGGCTGTGCTCACTGGTGCCTCATTCAATCAGGGATGTGGCCCCAATAACTGCCTTATACTCCTCACTTTGCAATCTGTAAAATGAATCCATGTCTACTTTAGCAATCTCTATGTTTGGAAGGCTATATAAACTATTTCACTTCTAATGAGGTATATCTAATTAAGCTTTAAAAATTTTGTTAAGTAATAATTACTATTGGCATTCCAGACTACTCCAGTAGTACTGTCTCTACAAAATGAAAAACCTGGAATTGGATACACAAAGATTGTTTTATTTTTTATTCCCCTCATTAATATAGAAAAAGTATTCATAGCCTCAATGCATTTATTACTGACGCCACTTTGTGGTTCTAACATCAGAAATACATTCTTCAGGTTTGTAGACTATCTGGAACCTGAGCATCTAACCAATTCTACCTGGATTTTATTAGCATATAAATTTCAGTAGTCACCCTTCAAATTTTGTTTTCTGACACTGGAGAAAATACATGTCACATGAAGACAGCCCTGCCTATATAGTACTAAGAACACTGAACCAATCATTCAAGTGCATGGGATACTGGTTCTGGCTCTGCTTCAACCTGATTGTGTGGCCTGGGATAAATTAGTTCACTTCTCTAATTTGTTAGTCAATTTGTTTACAAAAATAAAGATAAAAAGGGAAACAAAGAATAGTAAACCAATCCAGAATGATAGTGGTAAGGCTCCTGTGCTACTTAGTGCATTCTCTCCACCAAGTGACATGGCTAATCAGTCATGGTTCTCACTGCTATTCCCAGAATTAACCTGAGAATTTCTTTCAACACAATATTCAAAGCAGCCTCTACGAACTAATTGGAGTTGGGACCCATTTCCCGTTTGGGGCCAATCTGGCCTTTCTACCTCTGAAACTCTATTGTTCCTACTTATTCAGAATATTTTTAAACATGAATATTTGAATCATTTATAAAAATAATGTCTAATTAACTAAAAATTGTCATGGATTCCATCTTTTTTTTTTTTTATGGATTCCATTCTTAACTAGAACCTCATCTTTCTTCCCTAGACTCTTGTTTTATCTTAATTTGACTGAGTTATCATGCTCCTCTTGGCTAAACACAGAGAAAGCCTACATTCTTGAAATTATTTATATAGAGAGAACTTATTTTCTTCATGAAGCAAGTGTGCTTGAAATTACATTTCATTATTTGAAGAGCATGTTTTAGGCATTTTTAATAATTTGAGCATTACGTTATAAAATAGATGTTTGTAATCAGGAGACAATATAACTTCCATTTCTTGGTATAGCGTACATTTCAAGAGGGAAGGGGCCAAATTTGGAATTAAAAAAACAACTAGAAACAAAGAATAGCATTTTTTCAAAAGTAAATTTTATATGTGATGTTCTCAAAGAGAAAATGGGGGTAGTAAAGAGGAATTTAAGATTAATAGTAATCTTGTTGCAAATAGCAGATACTGATGGCAGCTTATATTTGTTAAATATTGAAAGGATAAACCCAGCAAAATAAACAACTTTTTACTAATAAAAAGTCCATTTGGGGTTACTGGCTCAGTTGGTAGAGCATGCAATGCTTGAACTAAGTTTGAGCCCCATGTTGGGTTGTAAAGATTATTTTAAAAATAAAGTCTCAAAAAAAACTATTAAAAGCCATTACCTACTATAAACAGGATTGATCTATTGAATGAATAAATAATTATGAATCTTGCAACAAATGTAAGACATAAGTGAAGAAAACTGTGTTCAGTTTCCTGCAAATCTCTTTAGTGATGGCATTGTCCTTATCACTGTACTTCCTTATCATTGTTCATTGCTGGCATTGTCCTAATCCAGCCTACTACGACTTACCATCCTTATGACACTAAGCAACTCACTTTAGTGCTCTCTAGCCTCAGCCTCATTTTGTAGAATGGCATAGAAAAAGTTCAAAAACTCATTAAGTCTCTCACTTTCAGGCTCTTTCCCATGGTGATTTGATTAGTAGTAGGAGTCGTTTGCTTCTTCTGATTTCATTCTGAATTTTCAAGTTGCTATCTGGGAGGAAAAAAAAAAACAGTAAACCTATCTAAATTCCAAAATTATCTAAAAATAATGTGTATGTGATAGACATGCAGATTCTGTGTGTGCAAGTATGTGCCTCTCCAAGCAAAATTATGTGAATTTAGCAGTTTCAATGATTTAAATTAGTTTTTCTAAACAAGACTCATTTGACTGTATTCTCCTGGATTCATTTCTTTATGCATGCATATGATCATTCAAAAAATATTTGACTGTTTCCTATGAGCCAGATACTGGCTTAGATGCTGGGAATATGTTGATGAACAAGAAAAACACTGGCCAATCTTTTACAGAGCTTACATTCTGGGAAGACAGAAATCATGTCATAAGCAAGTAACTAAAAATTGTGATAAACATGAAAGGGGGTGGAGGTCAAGGGTGTTTACAATAGGGGTCGTTAGGTAGGGTCACTCTGAGAAGGCAAAATTCAAGTTGATAGAAAGTTTTGAAGACAGTGTGCTTGATCAAAAAGGTGTCATGAAACTTAAGGTTAATTATTATCATTAATAGCACTTTTGGGCTTAAACTCTGTTATTGACAAAATGGTTTCACATATATTATTACAATATAAGTCTCACAAGAATCCTTTAGCCACTAAGACAGAGGGCACCATTTTATAGCAAAGGAAATGAATGGATTCTCAGAGGTGAAACAACTGCTTTAGGACAACAGAACTATATCTGAAAGAGAGAACACAGCCCAAGGTCTTCTGATTCCAAATGCGATGCCCTTACAACTGTAATATGTTGACTGGTAAGCCCATTGCCTTGTAATTTCTTCAAGAAACTTCTATAGATTTCTATAAACCCATTCTTAGAGCTTGAGACAAAAAGAAATAGCAATCATAACTATATGCCTGAACTGTCTCTCAGGCAGGCAAGAGAAACATTTGAGCCCTACCAGGAATATATTTGCTGCACTTTATCCTACCAGTGATCTTTGTTCCAAGAGATAAATTCCAATAGTCTTATTTGCAATTTATAACTATTTTCAGTAGAAAATAATCAACACAAAGTAATAGGACTAAAAGTCATATTTATACACAAATTTATACACATGGTATAAATTTGTTAAAACTGATGGGAGAATCAGATATTCTTTATAAAACATCATGAGAAAACTAAATTTAGTTAAAAAGAACATCTCCAGTGCAGAAGCTGTCATTGGTAAAATTTAATATGAACTTATAAAGGGAAAAAAATCAGAATTTTACTTCAAAAAGAATCCTAAATAAAGCAACTTCGATAAAATTAAAAATAAAATGGAAAAATGGAGGAAAAAACATAATCACGATATCTAAAGAATTGTTTAAGGAATTAATCTGATTAATTTTAGGAGGGTTTCCACAAGGGAAAAAGACTTCCATTGAAAATTCATCATTTTCAGTAAAATTCTGCCCCAAATATCCACAAAGTCAAGATTTCCATTGCATCTTGATGGATAGAACAGAAATGCAGGGTCAAATGTAGTGTGCAACCTCTGGCAATGTTCACCTATTTCAATGTTTTCCTCTACTGGGTAGGAAATGTAACAAGATGAAGCAGGTGTATCACTCAGTTTGAGCCAGGTTTTCCCAAGCCACACTAGCAAGAATTCCGTCTTAATCCCCTCCACACCACCTCCACCTTTGTTGAACCTTCAGCAATCATGGCATTTTCCTCCCAACTAGTTTGTGAAGTTGCTGGTGGATATTTGTATGTTTACAAGTCACTTGCTTTTCTTCTTCCCTGGTCTCCTGCTCCCTGTGTGACTGAATGCTTCCAAGTCCCTGAAGTCTATCACAAAGTCATATGAAACTCTTAAACTTCACTTGCCACCTCTCCAACACAGCCTCTGTTTCCAGCACTGCTACAACTGCTGGGTGAATGCTGCCCAATCCGTAAGAGCTGTCTGGTGCCCCATCCCACAGGAGTACTTCTTTTTTTTTAAATGCTGTGACTGCTGCATTGTATCCTCTCTTCCCCTACCTAGATGTGTTTATGAGGACTGTGTACTACCAGTATTCCCATTGCCCAATGGTAGGTCTTGTCTTGTGCTTCTCAACTTTCTCTTCCCTTAGGAGGAGTTATTTATGGGAAACTTCTTTGTCCCTTAAGCCTTGGACCTCAGATTAGATGGGATTATGAGCCATCTGGTTGTGCTTGAATCCAATGATGACTATGGCTCAGGCCCATACTGGGATCCACCCCCACTAATTTGTATTATAGATGTTCCACAATCTGAAGCACAAAGATGCCACCAGATGAAATTATAGATTATTATACCTGTGGGGTTTATCCTTGTTATTTGACCTCTCTACACTTCTTTTGACTGACAGCCTTTCCAAACAAGCAGATATTAAGGTAAATATTTTATGTTTTAAATAGAAATCACAAATGAGTTTTTGTTACAGGTTACTAAATGTTGGATGGTATTACTTTCTCTATGATCTTCCACCTCTGTTTTTAATTTGCAAAAAGTAAAATTATACAATGAGGACTCAAGACATTTAATAATTCAAGGTATTTTATTTCTGTCTCCAGGTAACTAATATGGTTCTAGCTACAAACAATTATACTATATTTAATTATGCTGTTATTTAAGAAATAAATGATTTTCTTTCTTTATTGCTAATGTAACATTTCCTCCTCCATTGAAACAAAAAATTTTCAAGTGTGAAAGTAAGAGCAAAAACATCTACAAAAAGTTTAATGTATTTGGTAAGATGAAATCTTACCAAATAACACCACTTGTCAGTATAAAATTGGCTTAAACTCCAGTGTCAAAATATTCCTGTTGAGTAGAGAGATAAACAATATTTTTAAATAAAAAGCTTAGAAAAAAAAAAAAAAGCTTAGAAAAAAATTCTGTATTTTTTAAATTATTTTGTACTTGATGATGACCTCAAATGGCAGTAACACAGAATAAAACCTAAATGATCCATTTCTGGTACTTTTTTTTTTTTAAGAATTCCTTTAAGACAATATGTAGTTCAGCCAAGAGACTTTTAATTTTTTCTGTAATTTTTTCTGTAATGTTGGTCTAGCTAAGCCACAGAAATTTAGTCTGGATCACTATCTCCCTCCCATAGCAACCATCTCTGGGGTGTAGCAATCAAACCAATGGAATAGGGATCACAGAGCTCAAGAATCTAGCAACATCTGATGGAATATGAGCCACTTCAGTCATTAGGACTTAGACCCCAGGCTTAATCCAAACAGCAGGTGGGAAAAGAAGCCGGAACCAAAAAGGCTTTCGTGAAATACTTATGACAAAACGTTTACCTATAAATATGAAAGGTTTGTATAGTCTTGGGTACCTCATGAGACAGATAATATGGATCACAATGCTCTAGTCCATGTTCAACAGTGAGGAATGAGACCGATCAGGACAAGTTGGGGATGGCTGGCCTCTTAGGATTTGCTAGCATGTCACTTCAGAGCAGAGCTTACTTCTGTTGCCCAAGCATTCCTTTATTACTACTTATTTTTCCCCAGTTCCCTTTCCAGAAGTCCTACCAGCTCCAACAGGATCAGCATTTAGTGAGGGAAAACAAAACAAAAAGCTATCATTTGCAGAATTTTACTTATTTACGCTTTTTAAATAATACTGTACTGATTACTTGTATGGGTATTCTGAATTCCTACTTACATTTCTCCTTTCAAAGACTCCACTTCAAGCAACTGTTCTACTTACTCTTTAATACACAGAAGACATGGAGAATGCCTGCTGTGGTTTTGCTCTTCTGTACCATTTTACATTCCTGGTTTCTTACTTTGATGCTGTAGGATTTGCTGGGATATAAAACCATCAGGAGGGGGTGCCTGGGTGGCTCAGTCGGTTAAGTGTCTGCCTTCAGCTCAGGTCATGATCCCAGGGTCCTGGGATCGAGCCCCGCATCGGGCTCCCTGCTCAGCGGGGAGCCTGCTTCTCCCTCTCCCTCTGCTCCTCCCACCCACTCATGCTGTCTCATGCATTCTTTCTCAAATAAATGGATAAAAAAATAATAATAAAAAAAAAACCATCAGGAATCAGCACTCAGTATCATGCTAATTTTTGCCAAAGAACTACTCTCTGCTAGATTTTTACCTTATCCCATCAAGAGAGTCACCTCAGCAGTCACATAAAAGGATAAAAATTTGTATTCTGGCTAGGGATTTTCTGGTGCCTCAATGAACAGAAATGGATCAAAACCCCCTGAGTTGAATGCATAGACAAGAAAAATCCAAATGAGCCAGGATATCTGTGAACTGAATTTTTGGTTTTAAAGACAAGTTGTTTTTTGTTTCTTTTAATTTAACTTTTGAAGAAGAAAAGTATGCAAGGTTATGCAGCCTTGGAAAAGGTAACCTCAAAAAAAAAAAAAAAAAAAGAAAAGAAAAGAAAAGGTAACCTCAAGATTTTAGGCAGTTGAATTTAACTCTTTGAAGTTTCTTTGAAATGTCACAAACCAGTATTTACTTAATTGAGATCTTTTGGAAAAAAAATGTTATTTAATGTATCTGCTCTTATTTCTTTTTAGGTGAGTCTCGATTCTCGAGTTAGAGAGGTGATCAATAGAAATCTGTTGGATCCTAATCCTCACATGTATGAAGATGCCCAACTTCAGATATATACCTTAATGCACAGAGATTCTTTCCCAAGGTTTTTGAACTCTCAAATTTATAAGTCCTTTGTTGAAAGTACTGCCAGCTCTACTTCTGAATCTTAATTTTCACTAAAAAAAAAAAAAAAAAAAAAAAATCATTTTGGAGGGCTGGGATGGGAAATACAAGTAGTTAAATAACACCAGAAACTGAGTTCCTGGAGAACTCCAGTTTAGCATTCCTCAGGCTACTGTGAAAATACAACCATATGGTCTTTGTCTCCATTTTTATCAAGGTGATCCTGGTTAAGTTTGGAGAAAATACCACATAAAAACAACGAATTGCCAAATTAAGTTTGTTTTATTCAACACTCATTCTACTTGCAAGCAAACTGTATTTGTAGTCCTATGAACAGTCTCCTAGTGTATCCCCAGAGACTGCATGTGCAAAGTAAAACTGCTTCATTTGCCACGTAGCTGTTGTAATATTTAATCCAATGGCATAACTTATATCTGTATTTAAGGACTTTTGTGCAATATGGTCTTATAGAAATAATTGCCAAAAAAATTGGCTGTGGTTTGCATTTTTAAATATAATCTAAGACAGAGAAAGCCAATTTTTAAGTTGTAACAATGGTATTCAACATGCTATATACTGTGTTCAGTACACTCATTTTGAAGCCAATATTTCTGTACATGGAAAAAGAGCTATTTATCTCTGTTTGTTGGGAAATCCTAATGGGGGAATTTCCTCTGGTTGTTCACTGCCAAAACTGTGGCATTTTCTTTACAGAATAGTTTGCTATGTAAACAACAAATAAGAAGAAGAAAAGAGAAAAAAAGCACAAAACAATTTGAAGATATTCTATCTCAATGACAAATCAAAGAGTGATAATTGTTTTTAATTGTAATAGAAGAAAATCTATGTATATATCAGATGTCCAATACTGTAATTAACTTATTAAAGACTGGCTCTCCAGTTCTAAAACGGTTGTGTAAAGTATGTACTTTAGCAAGAAAAAAATTACTAAGCTCGATAACTTAGTTTTGGGATATTAAAAAAAAATAGGATTTAATAAAGGAATGCCTACATGTAGCATATAAAACATTTTGATGAATAGCATCTGTCCTGTGGCATATTTTCCTTGAAAGCAAAATCTAATGAAAAGCTAAGTTTTTAACCAAGTGAAGTTTTGTAAGGGTTATGAAGAAGATAATCCTCTACTTCAGACCTTAACTGTTTTCATAGTATCTTCAGAATGACTTATTTTAAAAATGTTAAAACCAAACTATTAATACTCATCCATAACTGAAAGGCAGTACAGTGCTCAAATCTTTAGCTGCCATATTATTTTTTATAAGTACTGGTAAATCTTTAAGACAGAATACTTGCCTGACATTGGCATGTACTTTTGACACTCAAGAAAACAGTATCCTATCATGCACACACAAAAGTCAGTGTCATATTTATATCAAGGTGTTACATTTGAATATTAATATCCCCTGGAGGCTATTTTTTTAACTTAATAAATATAGTATTGAGTCACCTAAAGTGAAAGTTTTAAAAATATTTATATCCACTGAGAATACTGGCCTTATATTAAGGATGATATTAAAATTATAGGTTTTTGTCATTTTTTAACTACCTCTCATTTTTTAATTTATTATACATTTTTAAAAGAAACAAGTTTGGGGTTTTCTTTTTAAAATTTATTTTACTTGAAAGGTTGGCATCGTAAGTTTCTTTTTCCATAAAACTTAAGACATTTCAAGAATTGTTTTTTTAAGTGAATTTGATTTTCTAATTTATATAGAATTCAGGAGATATGGTTAAAAGGGCTATTATCTATTCCCTATGCAAATATTTTAACTGTTGCAGTGTTTGACAAAATGGGATTAAAAAAAGTTTGCAGAGTAGAAAACAAAATGTTCTGTTTACACTGGCGTTGCTGACTATCCTACCATATTCAGCACTTTTAAATACATTATTTATGAAAATGTAGTTAGAATACAAGATAGAAAATATTTATAATAATTTCTTTTAACAAATGCCTGTTTTTGTCTGAAAGTGTTAGTGTGTTAAGACATACTTTATCCATGTCAATTAGATATTTACTATTTGAGTAGTTTTCAGTAATATGTTGAAAAAAAGATAGCTATGAAGATGTTTACAAAAGTCCTATTTTTTTCCAAAAGAGTGAAGAAAAACCTAAAAGAATCATCACTTCTATTGTGAAGTTCTATTGTTCCTAAATTATTTAATTTCTTCTTGATTAGAATTGAGTTTATCATGCTTCTATGATGTATACACATATATGTTGTAATATTATACTTGTTGCTATGTTTGAGGCACAATAAATTGGTGCACATGAATAGAAAATATGTAATATACTATGATACACTGCATGCATCAATCTTTTTAAATGTCGACTTTATATTCTTGTTGTTACTATAAATGATGGTGACCTGCTAGCCATAAGTTATCTTTATAAGATACTTTGGACTATTAGATGAATTGTCTGTTTGACAATACCTTTAATATTTTACCAAATGTAAAAGATAAGGGCCCTTATAAAGAGTCCTAATCTCTAACCTGGGCATTTGTAGAATACAGACTTTGAAGTTAGTATATCCTTTCGAAACCTGGTTTGGAAGTTGGGCTGAGAATGATTCTAGAGCAGATTTACACATTGGATGTTGGTAACCATGTTATGGAAGCACTTCTGCGCTAAATTCCTATTTGGGGGGGAGGGGAGGTTTCTCATTTAATTTCAAAATTAAATTGTTTAAAGTTTCTATCTAAGAGTATGTCTGTATATTTGCAACTCTACCAATTTTTAAAGTATAGTATAACTCTTTCTGTTTTAATTACAGAGCTGTAATAAACACACAAAATGCCCTCAACTGGTGTCTATGCTACCATTCCAAGAGCACAATATTTGTTATGGTAGAATTTGATTTTTCCTAGTGAATATATTCCTCCCTGGGGACAAATTAGCACTTTAGAAGGGTACATTTTGTGTTTTAGATTGTCAGGATATCTTTGTGTACTGTTAGAATCAGCTAATGCACACAGAAAGAGATTAATGCTCTTTCTATAGTGCCTAAATTCAGAGTGTCTATCATTGAAAGAGAAGTAGAGGGTATAGATTATATATAAATATATATAACAAATTGGAGAGCCAGATTTCTTCAGAGATGGATCTTGTACATAGATCACACTAATAATGGATGGATGACACTTCTTCTTCTTTACGCTAAATAATTGTTATTATGTTACTCAATGGTAATATTGATGTTCCAACAGTGTTATAGGGCAGCTCTAAGCACAATGGGTGCACTGGCATATGAACAACAATAGCAAAACACAATTTTGATATCAACGTTATGGAGTGTAAAAATCAAGACCGTAATGTGTTTTTTTTTTTTGGTTTTTTTTGTTTTTTTTTTTAAGACCTTAAAATATGTACATAGGATGACCAGCTCTGATATTTGGTCATGGTGCATGGGGTGTTTACTAGTGTCCTTTAATGCTGCCTAAGTTCTTACAGAATGAAATGCATATCATATATTTACCTAATAGTTCAGTTTTGCAAAAGGACTATAGAAATAGGTAAATAATGTTTATATATTAGGGGCAAAAATACAATTTCACCCCATTAAGCTGACTTAAGATAATACCTGATTCTTAGTTTTGAACGTATCCATTTTTTTCTATACACTTTTAACATATTGAAAAAAAATGTCATATCGTAATTTGTTACAAGTTACATTTGCAAAAAATACAATCTATCAGATGCTTTGAGGAATAAATAAAGAAGGAAGAAATGTTAAATACAATCAGAAAACAGGAAAATAAGAACTCTTTCAATAGCCACCTAAAATTTCTTAGGCCTAAAATGCCTATAGATAGAACCCTAACAAACATGAATTTTAAAAACTTTGGAAACAATGGCAAATTATTTCGAAAGGTGGTAAGGATAGTTCCGGAAAATTCTCTTTCCTGTGTATTTATATTAACAGCATATGACCCTAATTTTCAAAATATATTATGCAAACATTTATATTTGCATGCTCTTGTCAGTTCTTTTTAAATTTCTGACCAATATAAAATGCTTGTTCTCCTGAGAAAACAGTATTAAATCTGTAAAAGTTTTAGTTATTCCTCACTTGTTACTACTGCAAATATTTATCAATAAAACTGATACCAAAAACATGGCTGCTGATCTTCCCTGTAACATTCTTATAGTATCTTTGAAACACATGATAGTGCGCAGACTGAGATTGTCGTTCCCAAATACCAGGCTTTACTTATAAATTTGAAATCAGGTTACCTTTCTGTCTCATGTGACTTTGGGCAAACATTATATTGAACCTCTCTGAGCTTGTTTCCTCATCTTCAAGTAGGGATACTCCATTTACAAGGTGGCCATGAGAATTAAAAGAGGTCAACATGGAAAGCATAAAGTGTGACATATATTTATTATTATCAAAATTCTCCAGTTCAATAATTATTCTCACTTCAAAAATATAGGAATTAAATGCCACCTTAATGCACTTTTCTCTTCTTTTGGAAGTATACTTTGAAAATGATTTAATTATTCAAACAAATACAACCATGCTTATTTCAAGACGGAGGACCATATGAATCTGTTACTGCTTTGTTCATTAATATGATTCAAATTCAGTCTGCAGTTCATGAACATCACACTGGACCTACAACCAAGAAGTAGATTTTTTTCAATGACACACATACATGGATATAAATATATAGATGTGTGTATGCAAATGTGTATATAATATTGTAGGCTTAAAATAAATGCTTAAATAAGATAAATAAAAAATAAATCATTTGAAAATTTTATTTCCAAAGGAAATAAAAAACATTCCCAAGGATAGGAAGAATATAAACATCAAGTAATTTGGCAAATAAATATGTGGAAGTAAAGCTAAAACTAAGTTATGAGAGACTATTAGAAAACATTGATATTGGCATGGAATAGAAAGCATTCTGGTATGATTTTTAAAACAATTTTACCATGAAAATATGAAATTAAAAGAAAAAAAGTGGTTGTGTGTTCATAAAATTTTTCATTAAACCTTTTATTTTAGAATAGTTTTAGATTCACAGAAAAGTTGCAAAGATAATACAGAGAGGTTCCATATACTGCACACCCATTGTGACACTTGTCACAACTAATGAACCAATATTGATGCATTAAGTCCACACTTTATTCAGATTTCCTCAGCTTTTAATGTCTTTTTTCTGTTCAAGGATTTCATTCAAGATACATACAACATTTAGTCATCCTGTCTTAAGTTCCTCTGAGCTGCAACAGTTTCTCAAATTTTTTTTTGTTTTGTTTTTGATGACCCTGACAGTATTGAAGAATACTGGTCTAGTACTTTGTAAAATGTCCCTTAATTGGAATTTGATGTTTTTCCCACGATTAGACAGGTGTTACCAGTTTCTGGAAGACCACAGAAGTAAAGTGCTATTTATATCAAAGGTACATACCATCATCATGACTTACCACTGTTACTATTGACCTTGACCATCTGGTTGAGGTAGTGTTTATTAGGTTTCACCACTGTAAAGCAATACATTATTAAGAGATCAAATTAGAGGTAAAGATACTGGACATTAACACTGAGCTAAAAAAATTCTAAGCAGAATCCTCAGCACTGCTATTAGGTTCCATTAAATGACTGCTAACATATACCATGAAGAAAATACAATAAACTAGAAATTGAAATGGGAAAATAAAACTCCAAAACTATAGCTTAAATATTCACTTAATGGAGGTGAAAGTGAATTTTCTGCCTTGAACTATCTTTACTTTATCCTCTACATCCCTTGGATAGTAAAGATTTTAATTGTCAGAAGAGGTAATTTAAATCTATTATTTTTTGCTGAGTGCTTTTCCATATTGTCCTCAACAGAACAATGAACACTGATTATTGAAATAATGTGAAAGACTTGATTTTTTTCCCCCTTGCTCTAACCTATTTGTCATATATACAACTTCTTGCATATGATTTTAGGGTGTTTGCTAAATATAAAAATAATTTCAATGTGTTTAGTTTTGTAAAATTTATCATATCGAATGTGTGCAATTTTTTACTACCATGTTCATTGTACTTAATCTATATATCCATATTTTGTAGTCTGCTAATATTAGTGGACCATAAAGGAGTTGTGAATGCATGAATGCAACTTGAGACACATGCTTGGTTATTTGGCACTGTCAGAATACTGTAGGTACTTATAAATTGAATAGATAATCTAGATTATATTTCCTCCAATTTAAGTTGTTTTGGGTTTTTATTTCCCCGCCCTTGAATCTATGTTATCTTTTTACCTCTGTACAAATAATAGACTTTCTGAAAATGCTAGAATCTTCAATATGTAATACTCAAATTTGAGCATGACAGTAATGTAAGGAAATTCAGAAGTCTCAAACTATTTTTTTTTTTTGAGTTTTCAAAGTAAATCAAACTACAGTTGTTTTCATTTGACTATATTGTGGAAACCTATGGATATTATTGTAAGATGCACATGCATTACACTTTTTTAAAATGTTTTGAATTAATAAAGAATTCACCATTGTATCTGTAGAGCAAGTTACTGTTTCCTCATTGGTGTAACAGAGTAAAAAGTACACTTATTTATATTACTTAAATTGCTTATGCATCTTAGGGAATATAATTTCTGGCTGGATTCTTTACAGTGTTCCATAAAGTTATCGCTTCTCACACTTTTTCACCTTTATAAATAATAAAGTATATTCTTGAAATAACTTGTTCTGAGAACTCAGCTGAGAGAGATTAATCGTGTTGAGTTCAAATGACTCCCGCCATTTCTATGGTTTAAAAAAAAAAATTCAAAGTGGAGTTTAGATTTGGGAAATAACTGATTCCAATAAAGTTAAAAAATGGCCTGCTCAGTCCTGTTCTACACTCGGATCAGAATTAAAATAAAATGGGTTTCAACCACTATCTCAAACAATTTTATTAAGTAATGTGGCTTGAATACACAAAGTGAAACGAATAATTGAGGTAATTACTTGGAGCTTTTAAGTAGCAATACCTATTTTCTGCTCTATATAATTTGGAGTCATCTCATTCCTCCACTTTGCATTTGTCTGTAGACCTAAGGAATGAATTGAGACAATGCAAGCTCACTTTACAAGAATTTTACTTCACCTTAATAGTTTTGATCAGACGACTTAGGGATGACCTAACCTTGTAAAAGGCTCCCGTATATACCATTTGATTAAAAAAAAAACAAACCAACCAAACAAAACCCCACGAGTTTACAGTATTTCAGCTCTCTCAACAGTGAAAACATTTAGAACATCCTGCGCAAAGCAGTTAGGTAGTGGGAGTTCCCAGGCTGAGTCAGCCTTTGCATCCCCAGGACTGTCTTGGTTTTATTTATTCCTTTATATCCGTCCCTCGGGTGGCTTTGAAAAGCTCTTTTGAAAGGTGCAGAGCATTATACAAACAAACCACAGTATCCCAGGCACCAATCCGCTAGCTCAAGGTTTTTGGAGAGAGATGGAGGAGGTTGGGCTACCGAAGGCGGGACTCTGAGGCTCGCTGCGCTGTGGTTTACTGGTTACCGATTGAGGAATCACTCAATCCCTTTCCAAGGTAGCTAACGGTAACTAGGAGTGAGGATGGATGGGCAGCAGACTCGCTGAGGAAGGAAGGAAGTTTGAAAGCGAGTAAATGACGTGGCACCTAAGGGGGCAGGAAAGCGGATCTGGGGAAATCACTCTCCTGGCGCTAGTCCCGCCCTCATTAACACGAGCCTTACCCACCGTCGAAAAGAGGCACGAGCAGAGAAAAAGGAAGAGCCGTAGCCGCACGTACACACGGCGATGCCCAGCCTACAGCTCGCTCTCGGAGACGAAAAGCGCGGCTGGCGCTGGAGGACTTCCGGGGCTGTGTCCTCAGCTCCCCTCCCTCCCCTGCCGAGTCCTCACTCGGGGCTCGGGAACTACAGCCTCGACGTCAGAAAACCGCGTGGCAGGCTGCAGCCTCCGCCTTCCAGGACAGCACAGCGCCCGAGGAGACTCAGAGAGGCGTTTCCGACCCGGCTTCTAAAGAGGCCGACGGTCCCGGGACCCACTCCCACCACTTCCCGCCCCGCCCCCTTCCGGCCTCTGCGAATCCCGCGGTATTTAAATGCCGGCCGGGAAGTTCCCACCCAAGCTTTCGGGAGGCCCTTTAAAACTGGCGCGCGCGCTGGGCGGGGGCGGGGCCCGCCCAGTTCTCGCCGGCTTCCAAACTCCGCGAGGTGTCGCGAGACTCGCTGTCCGAAACTTCCGGCTTTGGTAGACGTCCCAGGTTGCCCCCTTAGCGATGCGGTCCCGGTTTCTATGGAGTGCTGTGCGTCCTCTGTGGGCCCGCCGGCTGGTCAGCCCCGCCCGCCGGCACCTAAACTGCGGGAGCCTGCCGCTGGAGGAGCTGTTCGCCCGAGGCGGGCCCTTGCGGACCTTCCTGGAGCGCCAGGCAGGCTCCGGAGCCCGGCTGC
Organism: Canis lupus dingo; assembly: GCF_003254725.2. Classification (NCBI taxonomy): domain Eukaryota; kingdom Metazoa; phylum Chordata; class Mammalia; order Carnivora; family Canidae; genus Canis; species Canis lupus. The sequence continues at coordinate 43,151,176 of NC_064243.1, read as the reverse complement.
AGGTCGGGGGGGCTGAGCTGCTGGCGGCGGCCCAACTGCTGAGCGAGAAGGAGCGGGAGCTACAGGAGACCGAGCAGTTGCTACGCGGTGAGGGCCGGGCCCAGGGGGACGGGCAAGTTCTGGGCTCTTCGTTGGTCTTTCCCGCTAAGCCGCTGGTCAGGTGTTCACACCTCCCGAGTTAGTTCTTTACTCCTTTGGAATTCTTTTTTTTTTGGTTTAGATCGGAGGTGGAGGCGTCACTGTGTGCGTTCTCACCTCATCGTCGCCTGTGTGAACCCTGTGCTCACTGGACACAAGGGACTGTCCCCAAATAAGGGCTTGAGACCAGTGTTTCTTAGAGTTGTGGTAAAGGAGCCATCTGCGATATTCAAGAGAGGTGCACGCTAAAACCAGACTTTGGACTCAGAGTCGGAGACCTAAAAAGATGCGCTTTTAACGGGTTTCCTAAAGTGATCGGTGTGCATTCGACTACTAATGGGTCCTAAGTTTCTGCATTTCTACAAACTCCCGGGGACCGCGCTTTGGCTAGTATGGCTCTAGAGAGGGTCACAGTCTCTTCGGGGAGAGAAAATTAGTACTAGAGCCGCAAAATGAGACGAGATATCCGAATAGACACCTGGGGGGAGCAAGGAGAACTTGTTGGGAAGGCCTCGTGCAGGGATAAAGGGCCACGCTACAGGATATTAATAATAGTTTATTTAACCGCTATTGATCTTTTACCACACTCTGGCCTTTGCGTAACTGTTTTCACGTATTAACTCATCCAGTTCACACATCAAACTATGAAGTAGGTACTATTAGCCTCATGGGCCAGGAGAGGAACATGAGAAATCGAGGTAAAATAACTACTCAGGCCAAACAGCTTTCGAGGAATGTGGAGTTTAGACTGGGCTGACTCCAAATCTTTAATCACTGTACTCTTTGTTAACCAAGGAAGAGGAGAGGTTATCAGGAGTGGCAGGTTGAGACATTTTCTAAGGAGAGTAGGGGGAGAGATGTGAATACTAATTTTAGAAAGTTGATTTGGGGACGCCTAGGTGGCTCAGCCGTTTAGCGCTGCCTTCAGCCCAGGGTGTGATCCTGGAGTCCCGGAATCGAGTCCCACGTCGGGCTCCCTGCGTGGAGCCTGCTTCTCCCTCTGCTTGTGTCTCTGCCCCCCCCCCCCATGAATAAATAAATAATCTTTTAAAAATTTAAAAAGTTGATTTTATCCTGTTGGCAGAAGAGAGCCAGTGGAAGCTTTTAGATGGGGGAGTGAATGATAGAAATGGCTTTCTTGCTAGGAAAGCTTGATTTGTGGTAGTTTCAAAGTCAAGCTGTAACGAGATTGCAGATGCCATGGAAAACAGAACATCAATGCGGTAGTTTAGGTGAGAGAGAGTCTAAATGAAGTTATTTAAGAGAAAAGGTGGATGCCCAGAAAGGGCGGGGGGGGGGGGGGGATTAATTACGCATATTGGGAAAAATACTTTTGGGGAAAAATTAAATTGGTTTCATAGCTTAGACCAAGCTTAAAATCAAGTGGATTTAAGGGTTAAAACTAAGCCTGAATAATCAGCATATACTTGACAAAGTAAAGCTTGGGAGCAGATGAGAATGCTCAGGAAGAATTTGTAGAGACAGAAATAGGACACTAACAAAAGCAGAAATACATAGTATTTGAGGAGCAGGCAGAGGAGGAAGCTATAAAAGATCAAAAAAAAAAACAGGCAGAACTTTGGGACCTTGAACAAGAGAAATGAAGCAGTAAAGACCAATTAGAATTTCAAGTAGGGAATTGTTGATAGCCTAGAAAGGGCTCACCTTTTCAACTCAGGCTGAAGTAAGCCTGTAGATTTGGCAATTTTGTCATGGGTGATTTTAATAAAAATGGTATTATTATGAAATCAGATATAACAGCTGGAGAAGTAAATGAGAATTAACAAGAGAAATAATAGACATGGCATTTAATCTCCAGGAGTTTGAGCAGGAAAAGAGGGGGTGACAAGTGGCTACTTGAAGGGCTGGAAGAGACAAAGACCCTCTTATAGTGGGGAAAACATAAATATACTAGTAGGCAGAGGAGAAGGCAGGCATGTGATAGTGGCCTGTCAACATGTTGATTAATAATATTGAATGAAAAAACTAGTGTAGTTCCATGGCCTAGGAGTAACTCCTCAGTCCAAACTCTAAAGCCATTAGCCACAAATGGCTAATGAGCACCTGTAACATAGCTAGTTTGAGTTGAGATGTGCTGTGAGGGTAAAAACAGATTTCAAAGACCTAATATACAAAATAATTTTTAATATTTTTAAAGTACATGTTGAAATGATAATATTTTGGTTATACTGGGTTAAATGAAATGTAGTATTAAAATTAAATTACTGTGACTTTAGTTCCAGTCTCCTTAGCCTTACAGAAGAACTGCATTTCAGAACTGAAAGGCACCTTAGAGGTCATCCAGCCCAGTCCTTCATTTTTCTCAAGATAATGGAGATTCAGAGAGGTTGGATATGTTGCCCTAAGAGAACCTTTAGTGGTTGAACTACGACTAGAATTCATTTTTCCTTTTTCTACTTCAACACGTTTGCCATTTCAGCAAATTTCTTCCATGCCAAATTCGTGCCAGAATAATTTCCTGCCTTCCACCAACACTTCCCATCATTGCTTATCTCATGGTTTGTGTTGTCCTTACCTCTCCTTTTTCTGCCCTTCCCCAAAATAAACAAAAAACAATCTTTAGTGTGCTATCATTTTAATATTTAACCACCTAGTGTTTTAGGTTGTTATTCTTTGTTTTTCTCCCTAAGAAAAATAGAAAGAAACTAAAATTATCTAAAACTCTGCCTTGAGGGCAGGTCTTACATATTAGTTCCCAGCATAGTTGGTTCCTCATAAATGAACAAACATATAAACTGATACTTTGTAAAGGTCCAATCTCAACAAAGAGAGCTATTTGTAAGAGCTAAAAAAATTTCCCTTCTCTCCTTTTTGTAGGTTGCATGTTGTCCATAGGGTAGAGGGATGAGACGGCATATTTTATAGGGTAAAAATGAAAACTCAAAAGATGAAATAAGCGAGTAAAGCGAGTTGGGGGAGTACTTCATGCAGACATTCTGTGAATATTAGGAGGATCTAAATGTTTGGGTGAATATTTATATTAATGAAATATAATGTGTTTGTTAAAGAGATAATAAGTAACTTTCAGTTTTTTAATTCAATTGTAGTTTAACTGATGGAGCTTTCTGTTCCTCTTCTGTTCTAACTACTGGATGTATTTGTTTTTATATAGTCTAAGTTGGAAAACTAAAAGCATATTTGTTAATATGAATATTTCATGGAGGGAGAGTTATAGAATAGTTTAATAGCTTCTTTATTTTTCTTGTAAATTCTTTTTTATTTTCTACTTCTGTCATCAGAAAAAGGTTTGTTTAAAGTTACACGCTAATAAACACTAATGTATAAAATGCTACTTTTAATTAATGGCAGTTATTAAAAAGACAAGAAAGACATTTTATTTTTCCCTTTAGCTACAGTAATAATAAAATGATCTTGAATTATGTTGGCAATTTGACATTAAGGAAACCTAACCTACTGTTTTATTTTCACATTCTCAGATGAAAATGAAGATTTAAGGAAACTTGCAGAGAATGAAATAACCTCATGTCAAAAAGAAATAACTCAGTTGAAGCACCAGGTATGGTATCTGTGCAAAGAATAAAGCACTTGTGCTATTACTTTTAATGAATTTTATTAGAAGTTTATAAAAACAACTCAAGAACTAACTAGCTTGTTAGTATTTAGAATTATAGGGTTTTTTAAAGCAGGAAAAAGCATACTCCATGTGACCCTTTTTTTCATACTAAAAGGATTGGAGAGCTGTGGGGGGCGGGAAGTGACTGTTATATTGATAAGATTTTTCAGAGAAGTAGTGAAATAAACATCAGTATTGTTTTCCCACTCTTTAGGTATTTTAAGAGAGGTGAGAGTGGGGTAGATGATGGATAGAAGAGGTTATGGAGAAGTAGTAGATTGTAAGCTCCTTGGCAGCAGGAATATTTCTGTACCTTTTATCCCTGACACTATTAGAGTTCAAGACCTAGAGTAGGCCTTTGGGCTTTTAGAACTGAATTATAAGGCTTTGGTTTTACATCTAGGAGAATATATAGGCATTAGATGAAAAGTAATCATTATATTAAATTAGAACCACTCTTTGTTCATTCTGGAAACCAGAGCTTAAAGATTTATAATAGTTATCTCTGAGGATATAAGTAAAAGGACATGGTATGTGAGTAAGGGGCCAGAAAAGGGGGTGCTTAAAGATTCTGTCTTTTATCTAGTCAGATATGGACTCATCAAAAGTTAATATCCTTACCAACCATTCCAGAGGGAAGGTTCTACTATGAAGTGAAAAGTCTCATGTAATTTAACTTCTACCCATTTTCTAATTTTTTTGTGAAATAGAAGCACATATGTATTAAAGGTTTCTATTCATTGAATAGTGTTAATTAACAAACACGTAAATTCAATCATTTACTCAAGATTTGAATGATCATGTTATAGCCAGAGATATAGAAAGGTAGTATCAACCATAAATCCCAACCAACATGAAGTATGATATTTCAAAATTCAGGCAGACCTGGGTTCAAGTTCTAGTTCTTCCACTTTCTAGTTGTATGTTTCAGGGCAGCTAGATCAAATAACTAAACTAAGCTTAAACTGAGTTTTCACATCTTAAGTAGATCCATTCATACTACTTGCCAAGACTGATTTAAGAATTAAAGTATATAAAGTGCTTAGCGTAGTGCCTGTCATAATTTAAGGGACCAATAAATATTGGTAACTTTTCTTATTTAATTTACCTAATCTAAGAAGCTTTTATTCCGTGTCCCTTAATTAGTACACACTGAAAGGAAGGAGGACTGATCTAGGCAGCAGGATTTGAGTTTTTATGCCTCTCTGCCAACAAACACTTTTCCCTTTAGCAAGTCATTTAGTCTCCGCCTCATTTTCCTTGACATGTAAAATGAGGGAAGAGGGCCAGATCATCTATCATTTCTTAGGGCTTTTTCAGTTCCAGGATTATAAATTTATCTTCCAAATTAAAGAAACTTAAAAAGATACAATTTGAGTTTATTTTTTTTTCTTTTCTTTACTGCCATACTAGGCTATAGATTTCAAGAGGATACAGTTAGAATCTTCTAAAGAGAAGATTTACATGAGGGACGCCTGGGTGGCTCAGCGGTTAAGCGTGTGCCTTCAGCCCAGGGTGTGATCCTGGAGACCCAGGATCGAGTCCCACATCGGGCTTCCTGCATGGAGCCTGCTTCTCCCTCTGCCTGTGTCTCTGCCTCTCTCTGTGTGTCTCTCGTGAATAAATAAATAAAATCTTTAAAAAAAAAAAAAAAAAAGTTTACATGAACACCAAAAGAAACAAACCCAAACTGTAAGTTTCAGCTGAACCTTATAGCATTTATAATTGAAACACTAATATTTTATAGAAGTTGTGCATTACTATATGGTTCTCATTAGCAAGACAGTTGAAGAGCAATTGGAAATATTTGTTTAGGGAAACTTTAGGTAAATTAAATATTTAAGATCCTGCATCGAACAAAATAAAATAAAATAAAATTCTGCATCTAGAGGGTCTCTGGGTGGCTCAGCAGTTGACCGCCTGCCTTCAGCCCAGGGCTTGATCCTGGAGTCCCGGAATCGAGTCCCACGTCAGGCTCCCTGCGTGGAGCCTGCTTCTCCCTCTGCATGTGTCTCTGCCTCTCTCTGTGTCTCTCATGAATAAATAAATAAATAAAATATTTTTAAAAATCCTGCATCTAATCATTTAGTTATTTTTTGTTAAGTTTTAAATAATTCCTAATTCTAGGAGGGGTGATATTTTTGTATTTACAGATTATCTTACTTTTGGTTCCCTCAGAAGAAACAGATAAGAATGATTTGATCCTGGAGGTAACTGCAGGAGTTGGGGGTCAGGAGGCAATGTTGTTTACTTCAGAGATGTTTGATATGTATCAGCAATATGCTGCTTTTAAAAGATGGCATTTTGAAACCCTGGAATATTTTCCAAGTGAAATAGGTAAACTGTTTAATTTGTTTTGGGAAAAGTACAGATTTAATTTATCCATATGTGTCCTAGCATAAGGGTGGAAAGACCATGACTAAACTTTAGAATTTATCGGTAAGGAAGCTTACCTGATCTTATGCTCATCATTTACTCAGTAATTTTGAATGCAAACATACCAATTTTGAAGTGACCAATGTTAGTCATTCACTACTCACGACTAAATGATTAATGGTTTTTAAAAGTGGTCTTTTAGACGTGTTATTGAAGCAGTTGATTAATACCATAAATACTTTGTGTAGTGATTATTAGTAATAAAGGTATTAAGTATTAAAACACTGAATATCATGGACTTGCTAAAGTTTTCAATACCTTTTACATTCTGTATGCTTATATTGTTTTGTAGTTCTTTTAAATATATTGCAAGGTGGTAGAAGTGATGGTCAATTGTTCATATATCGCAAGAATAATACTTCTGTTCTTCTAATATTTTCAAGGTGGCCTTAGACATGCATCTGCTAGCATTGGGGGTTTAGAAGCCTATAAACACATGAAATTTGAAGGAGGTGTGCACAGAGTACAAAGAGTGCCAAAGACAGAGAAGCAAGGCCGCATCCATACTAGCACCATGACTGTAGCAATCTTACCCCAACCGACTGAGGTAAGGCATCAGTCTCCTCTCCTTGGAATCCTGGGCCCAGCACAGTGCCTTGCTCCCTGATCACTTTATTGAACTGATATTCAATATTAAAGTCCTTTTCTTATCATTTGGCCTTCATCACATATTTTAGGTTTTGTGAAGAATCTGTTACCTTCGTCCAAAAAGTATGATTTCACAATAGATGTAACAAAGGACCTAATGTAATGTAATGTAAAAAAAGACCTAATGTTGCATTATTTGTTTTTCTCCACACTAAACTTAAAGTAGTTATTCTGAGATCATCTCTATAGGAGAATCTACCTACTTTAAATAGTTTAATACTAATTACTTTTCACAATGATTTTTGCTTTGTCTTGACTTTCCAAGAGTGTTAATATCAAGAATGCTGTTTTAACAAGAGTAACTACTTAACATTAAAATGGGAATATATTGTTACAATGTTCATAATGAGTATACTTCATTCTCATAAACAAATTCTTAGTCTATATAATGTTTGTAAAAAAAAAAAGAATTGTTTGCTTTCATTCCTTCTGCTGAAGGTGACAGGAAATATAGGACTTGTTTTTCAGGATGAAGCATGAATGATTCGTGAAGAAGGAAGTTTAATTGAGGGTTTCTATTAATTTTGGAGAAAGGTGCTATTTGACTCTAAGTTCCATTTTTTAGATCTAATTTTTGTGTGAACCCTAGAGGAAGAACAGAACAGTTAAGGAAGAATGTGAAGTAGAATAAATGGCAGGAGCCACACTAGATACCAGTCACTGTTGTTTAAGCATCTTGGAGACAGAAGTAGTTTACAGAAAAAGATGGGGTGAAGTCTGTACCTAATGCTTCTAATGCTTCTAGCAACTGCATGATGGAGCCACATGGAGACAGGATACATGTAGGGCCTGTGAATGGTAGAAGTCCTGCTTCCAGGGTTGTAGATGTGTCACAGAGTGGTCCACAGCTGTTCATGAGACAGCTTTTTAAATCTAGTGCTTCAGGGATCCCTGGGTGGCGCAGTGGTTTGGCGCCTGCCTTTGGCCCAGGGCGTGATCCTGGAGACCCGGGATCGAATCCCACGTCGGGCTCCCGGTGCATGGAGCCTGCTTCTCCCTCTGCCTGTGTCTCTGCCTCATTCTCTCTCTCTCTCTGTGACTATCACAAATAAATAAAAATTAAAAAAAAATAATAATAAAATAAATAAATCTAGTGCTTCAGATGGGACGAGCATTACACTGGTGTCACATCCTAGTGTATGTATGACTTCTTGGCTTTGCTCTGTGCCGTTTCCATGTGCCTCTCCTCTGTCTCCAGATATATTTAACTCCTTTATTTAAAATGAAACAATAAGCCTACCCTTAGTTCCTAAGATAGCATTGTTTTTTTTCCTGTGTTAAATCCTTTTTAAACTCAGAAATAATCCACAAAAGCTCACCTAAGTTCCTATATTCACATTTCTGATATTAACAAAGTTCTTCTGTCGTGAGGTAAGGAGGATAATTTACAGAGAAGTCTAGTTTTTGAGGATTTGGAGGGTTTCCGTTTTTTATTATATTTTGATCCAGTACTCTTCCAAAAATGAGACTTTTTACCCTTCCATCTACTTTATATTCTTAAAATTAAACCTTTTTAATCTTATCTTATATTCTATATGTGACATGTATGTATAAATGGATAGTTCTTGCCTTTGAATAGCTCATATACATGTGATATTTTTAAATCCCAGTATTTCCTCTTGTGTATAGATTAATCTGGTGATTAACCCAAAAGATTTAAGAATTGACACTAAACGAGCCAGTGGAGCTGGAGGACAGCATGTAAATACCACGGACAGTGCTGTCCGGATAGTTCATCTTCCAACAGGTACGCACTTAGGCCTTCAACATAAAACTTTGAAGAAAGAAATCAAATTCTGAATAACTTGACTAATTTTCCACTGTAATAGATCTTCAACTACCAGATATACACTCCTAAGGATTATTATTAAATACTTTATTTAGAATCCTTAGATGAATCTGCGGGATAATTGCAAAGCCAGGAAGATGGAGGGATCTAAGCCCAGAGAATTTCCATACTGGTGACCATGAAGAAAAGATAGTCCTTCCAGGTAGCTTCCTAAAGTTTATATTTAGTAAATATCACTATTAAAAGAAAATCCGGGGCGCCAGGCTGGCTCAGTCAGTAGAGCATGTGACTCTTGATCTCAGGGTTCTGAGTTCAAGCCCCATGTTGGTATGGAGCCAACTCAAAATTAAAAAAGAAAATAATAAGAAAATCCAAAATCCTCAGAATGAAGTGATTATCATGGGTTCTTCTTTGTCAGAAAATGCTCTAAATCACTAGTTTTTAGCCTTCTTTGAAGGGAGGGGGACATGGACTCCTCAGTTTCTCAAGAAAATGAAAGCTTGGACTTGCTACCCAGAAACATGCTCACAGGTGAAGTGCTGCACTTAACTTCCAGGGCTGCTGCTTCATTAAGTCCACCCATAAATGTCCAGCAGTTCTGATTATAGATAGGCAGTGGAGCTACATCTAGATATTTTTTATGTCTTCAATATACTATCAGGTAGAACTAAACATACTTTACAGTCATTACTGCAGTGATTTACATGTGATAAAGAGCATATAGATAGCAAACCTCAGTCACCTAGAAAGATTATAAAAATCTCTTACTGTGACCAATCTCAAATACGCATGGATCGGCATATGGATGGTAGGAGTTTTTGGTTTTCCTTTTTTTTTTTTTTTTTCTTAAATATTAGGAAAGCCTCAAGTTAAACTCTAAGATGATGTCTATGTAATACATAGTATATAAACAGGAATAGGAAAAAAAATGGATGAAAGTCCTCATAAAAATATGGATAGTGACTATCTCTGGTAGTAGGATTACCTTTTTAAATTTTTGTTTCTGTGATGAGTAATTACTACTTTAAAAAAATCACGGTGGCCAGCTAAGGGTATGGGAAAACAATCCAAATTGAATGATTAGATGCATATTGTTCAGTATGCCTTCAGTATGAATATATTTTGCACTATAGCATATCAAGCCTAAATGTTCATTTTTCTCAGAACTCTATAAAAGTTATTTGTTTATAGTTTTCCCTTTTTTATTAGAGTTCTATTTTTTTCTCCTCATAAAGGAAGAAGAAAAAGAAGGAAAAAGAATATTCCTTGATAATAAATGAAGAAGATTTTCCTATTAAAACTCTTTAATTCTCATAACACTATTCAGGTGTTGTTTCTGAATGCCAACAAGAGAGATCTCAACTGAAAAATAGAGAGATGGCTATGAAAAAGCTACGTGCAAAACTGTACAGCATGTATCTAGAAGAAGAAACAAGTAAAAGATACAGTGCTAGAAAGATTCAGGTAAAGAATATAAAAAAATGCTCTAAAGTATAAAATATTTTTAGATAACCCAGTTCTTATATATGTTAAAATTGTTTCAATATATTTGTTAAAATAAGGAAACAATTCAAGTAGCTGAACTGAAGGTTATAATTGTTTTATAGTAATCTTAAATTTCTGCCCTGGTTTCTATATTCAGGGGCTTGTTTTTCTCAGACTTTTAATCAAAGTTACTAAAAAAGGATATATAGAATCCTCATTTTTTAATTCTTTGAAAATTATGGAAGAAAGTTGGAAAGCAAACAACTTACTTTCTTCGTGTTTGGTATTTAATTTTGTAACTACAGCACCCTTGATTAGTTCCTTTTTACGGGAATTCATCGCTGTCAATACTTCCAGTGACAAATATAAATGTATATATTTAGCTACCATTTGAATACCATCCCTATGCTAGGCTGAATGTGTACATCATCACGGTGTAGTAGGTATTATTTGGCTGTTTTTTATAGATAGGAAACTAAAGTTTAAAGTTGAAATAAATGCATGAAGCCATAGAGCACTGAAATGGCAAAAAGATCAAATGCTACATACAACTCTGTTGGCCTTTAAAGCCCCAGTATTCTTTATTTATTAATGCTTCCATGTTATTTGAGGATTCAAAATGTTTAAAACTTGGTTCTTACATTGTGTGTCAAATTATAAATCAAGAGCTTAATCTCCAGATAAGTTAAATTTGTAGGTTTAGTTGCTCTGAATCTAACTGTATCTCATATCTTTTTATATAGGTTGGAACTAAAGGAAGGTCAGAGAAAATAAGAACATACAATTTTCCACAGAATCGGGTCACAGATCACAGAATAAACAAGTCACTTCATGATCTTGAAACTTTTATGCAAGGGGAGTATTTACTGGATGAACTTGTACAGTCCTTGAAGGACTATGCTGACTATGAATCTTTAGTAGAAATTATTTCCAAAAAAGTTTAAATTAATTATTAAAGACTTGTATAGCAAATCATACTGTGTGTAAATAATAGTAATCTCTTAAAAAACAGGAGTTAACTCAGTTGGAAGTAGTGTATGTACTTTTAAGGCATAATTTATATAAATCTCAGTATATTAGTAAAAAATATACAACAGTACAATCATTACTCTGGTTATATATTTTGGACTCTTCCTATGAGAAGTACACATACAAAAACTGTATTTTATGTAAAATGTTTAACAAATGATCACAAATTTGGTTTAACTTATGAAAAACTTCAAACATAAAATAATAGTAACATGATAATAAATGTTATATTAATCAAAGTCTGGTTAAGAGACAGAAAGCATACCATGAATTTGAACAGGAATTCCTAGTTAATATCAGCTCTTTTGTGAGAAGACGGACTCCAGAGAATTGAGTCCTATAAGGGAAGGAAGCGTGAGAAAGCCCGCCTGAGGTTGCACAGCAGTAAAAGACTGTGGTGCGGATGGAGGGCCAGAGTGAGTACTGAAGTCCTTACTGTACTTGATATAAAGAAACAGGAGGACCCCCCTCCCCCGCCATTCTTCACCGATGTGTGTGATCCTTCACTGCAAGAAAGAGTAGTAAAGTCACCTTGTTTAACTAGGGAAGGGAATGGGAGAAGGGGAGGGGAAAGGAAGGAAGAAAATGCAGGAAAAGTCCCTTATCCCATAAAGTAGTGAGAGAAAAGCTGGAAATGCTGCTCTCAATGACTCAAGTTTTTGAAAACATGAGAGATACTAAAGACTACAATTATGAGAAGAGCTCTACCTGGTAGATAATGAATAAACATCGAATTTATAATAGTTACAACGAGGCAGGATTTCCAGAGAAATAAAATGATTTAATTAAGGTTCTATGACTGAAGTGTTAAAAAATTATGAAACAGTTCACTCCTCCAATTCCATGCCTTTCTCTATTTGTTGGTATCTACAGTAATCTGAATCCTTGTAAGCATATATACTACATAAATTTTTTATTTTTTATTTATGATAGTCATACAGAGAGAGAGAGAGAGAGGCAGAGACATAGGCACAGGGAGAAGAAGCAGGCTCCATGCACCGGGAGCCTGACGTGGCATTCAATCCCGGGTCTCCAGGATTGCGCCCTGGGCCAAAGGCAGGTGCCAAACCGCTGCGCCACCCAGGGATCCCTATACTACATAAATTTATACTGTTGTGGGGTAATGTGTTTTTTCCCTTAAGTCAACTTGTATTAGCCAAATTTCCTTTAGGGCTCTAGCTTGTGCTAACTTTCAGAGTAATTTTATCTTGCTAATTTATTCTTAGAATTTTAAAGCTGGCCAGAGGTTATCAAATACATCAGAGAATTTTGAGAAAAATCACTCTCTGCTTATGAAAGCCCCTTTACCTTCACAAGAACGTTTGATGAAATGGCTTCCAGTGACCCATCCAGCTCAAGAGAGAAAGACCTCATTAGGCCATATTCTGTTCCACCCATGCAAGCCTGCATCTGCCAGTTTGTTTCTTTTGCACATTACTAAATATTACAACATACTATTACGTAATTTATCTTACTCTTCTCATAGGTAATAGAGAAGCTGGATTGAGATTATGAGGGGTCTTGAATGTTGGATTTCATTCTGTAAACAAGAGGAAGATATTAAAAGTTATTACCCCCCCCCCCACTCCCTTACTCCTGGCCCCATGGGAAAAGGTGTGAGGTGGAAAAGAGCTTTTGATCAATTTTTAAACTTCCTGTCCATTAGAACATCACAGCTGGTTAGAAATCATCAGAAGACCTAGGTAGTTCTAACAACGTAAGATACGTATCAGTAGGTGTATTATGAACAGATACCAGGGTAATTGGGTGATTGTCAGATTCTGGTCTGTGAACTGACATTAGATTCCACTTCACTCACAAATCTATATCAGTTACTCCTAGATTAATGGATATAATTTTTGGTACCTAGGGAAAGGTAAGGGTAGAGCAACACAGTCTTGGCACAAAGCTACTGGAACCCCAAGTCTAACATTGTAAGAGCCTTGGGATTTGCAGCTGTCTGCACAAACAGTGCATCTATTCAGTTATCTTCATTATAAGCCATGCATTGTTGCTCCTGTCTGCCCTTGCTTGTGCTGCCCTCCCTACCTAGAACAGACTCTTGGCTTAGCTCAACAGACAGACTTCAAAGTCCAACCTAAGGGGCACCGTAGCCGCTAGGCAAAATTAACTGCTCTTCATTGGTATGCACAATACTATACCAGGATGACAACATTTATAGCAAGGTAATAACCTTATTGGTTCACTCCTATCTCAAGATTGTGTTTAATAAGGAAACGGGAAAGAGTGAGTCGGAATAGAATAAGCATGTTGCCAGACTTCTCACATTGTCTCATTAATGGACAAAATGTTTTCTTAATTCTTGTTTCCCCAGGACCTAACAATATGCTACAAAACCTATTCTAAAGGCTCTCTAAAGGTGAGATTCTAAAAGGCAATTATAACTAAGTATTTTGTCTACAAATCTGATGTATTGTTCAGAAAAAAACAATAGAGTTTAATTTCGAAGTGGCCTACAACAGCAGTTAATCAAAATTCATTCAGCTGGAAAAGCAATTTCGAAGATGCATAAACAGACAATCACTGTGTTTAAAATTTAACTTGTCATATTCCTCTAACCCATTTCTCAATGTGTAATTTCCATTTCTTTAATGGCACTACTATTCTCTCAAATCTAAAATGTAGTCCTCTAAAAAGAAAATTTGTCTTTGATTCCTTTTCCTCACATGCAGTTTATTGCTAAATACTCTTATCCTCATTGATTCTATTACCACTACTGTTGTCCAGCATTACTTCACCCCTGGACTACTTTTATGATCCCCGACTTCTCCTGGCATCCTCTCTATCTACTTTATAATTCAGGTTACACATATGTAACTGCCAGATTCATTTTCCTAAAAACCAAGATTCTGATCTTGTCATTCTGTTGCTCAACAACTTAATACGTTCCTACTGCTTTCCAAATAAAACTCCAACTCTTTAAGTGTGCGTACAATACAGCCATATCCAATATCATTTCATAGCAGTCCATTTTACTCCCCACTCCCATTACGTTACATCAAATTAACTTTTTTCTGATAATTGAGTTGAATTTAGGCTTTCCGCCATTCTGTTCCTGGTACCATGCTACCCTCTTCCCCAGTCCCTTAAAAGACATCCTCAACAGCACTGGTTTTCATCTATGGGCAGTCTTGCCTCTAGGGGACATTTGGCAATGTTTGGAGACAACAGGAGTTAGTCTAAGGATGCACAGTTCCTCCAATGCCCAGGGTAGTCCCCCACAACAACATATTATCTGACCCAAAATGTCAACAGTGCTGAGGTTGAGAAACCCTGTCTAACAGATTACTTCCTTATCCTAGCATATAAAAGTAACTCCTCTGTTCTCTAAAAATTCCCAATGTAATGAGATGTATTTGACTTATCCAGTGTTGCATTATTGCTAAATCTTATACTCCTTTTTCTCCTCCTGTCTATGCTCATGATGCTTTTATTCAAAAATTATTTACTGAGCATCTGTCTATAAGGTGGCAGTCCCAAATTGTAAGCACAAGGGCAGGTGCCATGTCCCAATTACTTCGAGATAATCCATGATGTCTTGCATGCTGTAGGTCTGCAATAAGAATCCACTGCAAGAGGGCAACTCTCTGTGCTTCATTTTGCACCAAAAAAACTCAATAATCCCAATACTGATGAGCAGGAGGAAAGAAATACATGCATCTGTTGATGTCTAGTAAAATTCAAAATGGCCCAAAGTTTCTCAACAAAAATGAAATTAACAGGTGGTCATGAATCCACTGCACAAGTTGTCAGTTAAAAATATTTCATAATCATCAATTAAAACGCTAACACTTAAAATCAGCATTAAATAGGCTGAAAAGACTTTCATAAACTATTCTGTGCAATAAAATATGCTTAGCTATGTATATTACCTTATACTGCCAAAGTAATTTTAATTTTTCCAATAATATATTTTAGCCTTTTCCTGAAAAAATAACTGCTGGGGAATGCCTCTTAAGCCAATATAGTCCATATGCTCAGTTAATTTAAAGAAAACCCTTCCTCCCCTCAAATATCATACATTTGTCTACATCTGAAAATAAAAAGGGAATAAAGATGATCTCCAAGGTCAAATGGGGAAGTAATGTGAAAATGTACTATAAACAGTTTTGCCTCCAGCAAATACTGTCATTCCTCAATATAACACAGAGGAAGGTACACGGATTTATACAGCGGAATGGGATTGGAATTTTTGCTTAGTAGCTGTAGTTTTGTGAGAATAAACTTACACTTCTAAGCACAATCAAATGAAAATAATGCCAAAGATTATTGTGAGACTTAAAGCCTTCATTTGCAAAACACCTAGAAGACAAAAAGCTAATAGTTTTAACATTCATTCAACAAATTACTCCCTAGGTGAAATCCCTCCAACTACCACTGCAATCAAAAGAAACTCTAAACTCCACGTATAAACATACAGAAATCCCACAGGATCTGGCTTCTACCTCTCCTACCTAGTTTCCCACTCTTGCACTTGCTCAACGCGCTGTAGACATCCATATAGCCCTGGAACAAGCCAAGCACTTGCCCTCTCTGCCCTCTGCTAACTACGCAGACCTCTACACTGCCCACTCAATAGTCAGATCTTGGTTCAAAGCTCCCAAACCCTCCTGATGACCCAACGTCATTAGTCAATGCATCTACCGCCCACTCTCTATCCCATTATCTTGTCTTATATTGCTCTTTCCTGCACGAAAATTGTGAACCGTTCATTTCTTTCCCGTCGGTATGTGAACTCTTTGCAGGACAGAACTTTTATCTTTTCAACCTTCTATCTCCTGGACCTAGCTCCAAGGCCAGGATAAGGCAAGCGAGTAGAACGCCATCACTCGGGTGCAAAGTTTACGAGGATGCCCAAATTTCAGTAATCCAGAAAAATACTAATTTAAATCAACATTCTAAAAGATGAAAAATTATGCGAAACACCACGATAAACTCATGAATCACAATTTTGCAACAGAAACCGGATCCACCCGGCACTTGCAGAGCTCATCCGGATCCCAGCCCTGCCTCATCAGGACTTGCCACCAATTTAACTCAGCGCTTACCGTGAGTCAACTATTAGCTCTCAATAATCCTGCAGATTATCAGCAAGGGAGAGCCGCTGAAAACAAAGATTCTTGGAACTTAAACCTCCTGGCTTCATTGGGCTGTTGCCAAAAAGCTGAATGCAAGGAATGTACTGTCACCACGTGAAGGCACGTGCAGACTGAAATATTCAGTATGACTAATCACACGGTGCCAGCTCTCATCAAAGACTAGGAGTTCTCCGACCCAGGCCCCCGCCATTCCCTTGGCTTGAAGCCTCCGGCCCTAGGGTGTGGGGATCGGGATTCCCACGGCAGGACGTTTCATAAATGTATTTATCTCGCAGCAGGTCTTTCTCTTGCGCTGGGCCCCTGAAGTAAATAAACAAAAAAAACCCTGTTGAGCGTAGATACAGATTTAATAAAGTTAACGTCCGTACAAAGCGGTGGTGGCTGGAGAACTGGAGCTGAACATACAAGTAAGTACGTTTACAAGAAAGAAGTGACTGTCCCGCCATCCCAACCCGCCCCGCCGCGGGAAAGCGCGGCCCCACGTCTGCAGCGGCCGCCGCCGCCCCCGCAGGACCCGCCGCGCGCGCCGGAAGCCTCGCGCAGCCCCCACCGCGGCCCGCCCCCCGCCACGGGGAGAAACGCTGGGGCCCGCAGCGCGCAGGCGCCACCCCGCCAACTCCGCAGCCACCGCCCGCCACCAGCGCCTGCGCAGACGCAGAGGGCAGAGGGAGGGGCGAATCTGAGAGGGAGCGAGGAGCGCGCCTAAATCCTAGAGAGGCGGGCTAAGCCGGGCTGGGGGGCGGGCTTGTCTTCCGGAAAGTCTGGATTCCCGGACGACCGGAGTCGCCGCTCCCCAGACACCCACTCGTGTGCTGATCGAAGAAACTCGGCTACTCTTTGTACCCACTGGAGATCTTCAGACAGAAGCCGGAGCTGCCCTCAGGATGAAACTAGGACTGGCAGGAGACCCGTTCCCAGGACGGAAGGAAGCTTGGCGGGTTCACGCATGCGTGGTAGGCCACCTCCACGTGCGGCCGGGCCGCGGCCTCCCCGCGCTCGGAGGCCCCCCCCAGGCCCGCCCCCCAGGCCCGCCCCTGGCCCGCCCCTGGCCCGCCCCTGGCCCGCCCCTGGCCTCAGCATCTTTCCGGACGCGCGGAGCCTGGGAGAAGGAGGGAGCTTGGACCTCAGGGCTCGGCCCCGCCTCGGCAGCCTCCGATTGGGCGTGGATGAGGACGTCCCCTCCCACCGCCTTCCGATTGGAGCGCGCGTGCAAGCAACGCACCCCATTGGGCCGTACGGATTTGGGCACCAAATTCAAAGATTTTAAAATACCAGCTGGCGCCTTTTAGGAGCTAAGCCCTGTGAGGCGGCCGGCCGGGTCCTCTGCTGTGTAGTTGTCTCCGCACCTGAGGCCGACCCCACTTCCACTGGCATGAGCCAGCGCCCCTGCCGCTGCTCCCCACGGCTCCCCTCCGGTTCCTGCCGCTGCAGCTACAGCGCCCTGACAGCCGCCGGGCGCCCTCGCCCCTCCGACAGTGAGTGAGGAGTGGGTGCGGGGGGCACGCGTTACCCGAACGGGGTGCGAGGGTGGAGGGCGGCTGCGACCGAACCGACCCCCCTCCGGGGTCCGGGCGTGCGACCCACGCGGGGCCGGGCCGGGCCGGGCCGGGCGGGACCCGGCGGCGGGCGGGCGGGCGGGCGGGCGGCGGCGGCGGCGGCTCCGGCTCCGGGGGCCGGGGGAGGGAAGGCCAGGAGCGCTGAGGCGGGGTGGCGGGCGCGGGTCCCATCTCCCACGCCGAGCCCGCGCGCCAGCCCCGGCGGAGGTGTAGGTCCCGGCCTTTCGGGGCGCCCTCTTGCCCTTGCAGGATCTACCTATCCTTGTCCCCACCCCGCTTGAAGAGGCGCCAAAGGCCCCCTCCCCTCCCCCACCCCGGGGCCTGGGCTCTGACAGGGCTCGCGAGCCGCGGGGCCCCGGGGCCCGGCCAGGTGCCTGCGCCCCACTCCCTCGCGCCTTGTCCGTGTTCGCCCCGCACCCTCAGGTCCGCAGGCCATTTGCCCGGGTTTTCGCTGCCTCACTCTTGCTGGCGGGCGCGGGAGATCCTGCTGGCTTATCTCCCGCCTCCTCCACACGGCCCGCGCCCTGAGGGGCCACCTCCCCGACCCCTCAGGGTTTCCATGGTCTTACCCCTACCCACTCCCGCCAAATGGAGGGACCCCCTTGTCGGGCCAAGCTGTACTAGGATGTTCAAACAAAAACATTCTTTTATTCCTCCATTTCTCCCTTGGCCCAGTACTCCTTGAGAAGGCCTGGGGTCAAGGGGGGGGGGTGGTAAAGCACTTTTTAATACAAAACCGTGCATTTGCCCTTCTGTAGCTGATTTTCTGAGAACTGAAGAATTGGTTATTCTTTTTTCCTGTGCTTCTGAAGAACTAGATCGTCCTTTATTCCCAAACTCGGATAGAGTGGAAGGCACTCAAACGGTTATTTTCATCCTCTTTGTTGCTATCTGAAAAGAGATCCAAATGCATTTATTTTGCCTCAGAAATACCTTTTTTTTTTCCTTCAAACTAGCAATTCGAGTGTGTGATATTTGGGAATCAATGAAAGATGCCCCTTTGATTAGAAAAGGAGTCTAGAAGAGTTGAGGAAAAAAGTTTTTTAACAGGTTAAAGTCTATTTCCAGAAGCTCCTCATGAAGCTCTGAAGCTTGATGGCTTTAAGAAGCAGTGTTTTATTTAATTACATTCGTCTAGTATTACCATCTTGTTCCTCAGAATACTTGCTATCTCCATGAATTTTATTCTCTGTTTACAATTTGAGAAAATAAGATTAAAAGCTTATTGCATCCGAGCAGTTTTGAAGACAAGCTTTCTAAAATTTTCTCTTAGAGATTATGGTTGATTGGCAGTTTATGGCTGCAAGCCTGGGGGAGGGGGTGTCTCAAACTCTTAAGGAATAGCCACGCCTAACGTTGGGCACATGGTGATTATCTTGGAGGTATTGCAGATTGTAGAACTTAATCATTAAACGTTGGGATAGTTGTAAAAATTTTTAGGCATTGTAGCTTATTTAGCTGTGGTATTTTAATATGGAATGTCGGCCCTGACTTGGAAAGTTAGATGGAAGGTCAGTTGTTCAGTTGACCATAATACCACCTTTTCGTGATTGGATGGTGGGTTGGTAAATGAGGTTCAGAAAATGCACTATGTTGAATCTTCACCAACAACATAAGGTAGATACTAGTATCTACATTTTAGAAAAAGTGAAAGGAACTAATTGAATATTTTATGTCACAAAGCTGTGAAAAAGCTAATATTTTTACTTGGAGTTGGGTCTGATTCCTAGAAAAGGCATATGATACTTTAAATATATATATATGTTTTATATATATATATATATTTAGAAGTATATACCGTGTAGAATGTATTTTACTACTTCTGAAATGTTCGTGATTTGCAATGAAAGGATTTGGTTTAAAAATGTGATAAAAATACCGTATGTGTGATGGGACTGCCATGCATTTAGTTCAGTTTTGTTTTTAACCCCATTTTATAGATGAGAAAATGGAGGCTTTAAAAGTTTACTGCTTTAGTTTTCCCTGATTCAGCAAGTAACACTTTATACCTTATATACTCAAGACTTAAACCCCAGGATATTTTTTTTTACTCCACCTTTCTTCATTCACATCCAAAGCATCAGCAAGTTCTGTTGACTCTCCTTAAATAGATCTTAGACCCACCCAGTTATCTTCATTTCCACTGCAGTCATCCCAATATCAGTTTACCCAATTCTCTGGACGCCTGTGATAATACACTGCTAACTAGCCTTTCTCTTTCCACTTGTACCTTCCTACAGTCCGTTCTCTACAGCTGCCAATGATCTTTTGAAAATGTAAACCGGATATCTCAACTCCCGAACCCTTCAAGGCTCTTTATTACACAATGAATAAATCCAATCTACCCTAAGAGTCTACAGACCATTCTGCCTCTCCAACTTTGAAGTATATAACATAATTTTACATTTTAAAGCTAAATCCACCATCATCCAGATTTTGGAACCAATAAAAGGAACCAGAGTTCCTTGAAGAAATAAGTGATTCCAGGGCTGGAATAGGAAAAATACAAGATGAGCCTGGAGCATCTTGTCATGCCAGAAAATAAGAAATGCTCCAAAAATAAAACAATGGATATATTATAAGTGGACATGAACTTAGTGAAAGCTGAAACGATGTCAGCAACAACATAAGTAATGCAGTATTGGGTTATAACCCAAAGTCCATGAGCCTATACTTTTATCTCACTTACAAGTGAGGCAGTGGAATGAGCACTGATTTATAGTCAGGAAGAGTAATCTGACTCTTAACTGCCAAAATGTGGGCGAGCTACTTCATTCAGTGTCGTCATTTGTAAAAATAAAGTAATATCTGTCTCCCTACATCGGAAGGTAATGAGGACCAAGTGTCTGAAAACAAATTGGAATTGTAAACTTCTAAGCAATTATAAGATGTTTGAACCATCATTAAGTCTAAATTTTAAAGAGCTGTTCATATTCAGAGTGGTATTGAATGAAAGGGTTCTACAGCATAGTTTCTGAGTAACTGGGTTCTAAAGATGAGCAGAGAAAGAATGCCTTTGAAAAGAATTAACAGTTTCTAAAGTACAGTTTCGAGCCTCTTCCCTTTAGGCAGCCAAATAAAGATGTGTGTTTGTAGGTGGCTTCAACTTCTTTATTCTCAAAATGTGACCATATGTGAATTGTACATAATTCTTGAGAGGCAAAAAATCAAAACAGTCATTTGGATTTTTTTAATGTGGGTGGAAGGGAACCACTCAGAAAAATGTGTTCTAGAGTTATGTTTAATGTTGGTGTTAGAAAATACGTGTTTATTTGCTTTTTATGACCTTGAACTTAGTTTGAAACTAGTTTTTAGGACTAGTCCAAGGTTTAGTGTAGTCCTGGAGTATCTACTATGTCTTTCAATGTGTTCAAGAGACTTGCCTACCTACAGGTAACTCTCTTTTAGTACTTAAAGGTTTTGTTCTAAATAAAAACTATAAAATTAACATAGAGTACCAATATTTAGTATAGACTAAACAGACTGGTACATACACTGACAGGATAAATTAACTACCTATGATTGGCTTGCAGAGGGAATAGTAGGTCTGAAATGCATTTGAGGTATATACTATTCATATACTCTGCCTTCAATAATACTAAGTGATTTTCTTGAACCCATTTACTATATTCCTTCCCAGAATTGTGCTTTTGCTCAAGTTAACCTTCAAATGAATGTTTTTTCCAGCCTCGATTGCCTGACAAAATCCTAGTAATTCTTTAAAACAGTGGTTCTCAACTGAGGAATGGTGATTTTGACACCGCTGCCTCCCCCAGCCCAACATTTGTCAATGACTGGTGACTAGAAACTTTTTTTTATTGTGCTATAGGGAGTGGGGCTGCTAATGTCATCAAATGGATAGAGCCTGCTGAACATCCTAAAGTGCACAGGCTAGCCCCCAACAACAATTATCCAATCTAAAATGTTAGTAAGGCAGAGATTGAGAAACATGGCTATAAAGATATTTTTAAATGCTGCCTGTTCAGTAATAGCTGATTTCTTAGGCTGTGGGGGTGGTAATATAACCCTAAATAGGTGTTTGGGTTTTTTGAAGCTTAATTTTGAATTCTCTGAAATGTAAATTCTAATGAATGATATCCAGAAATAATTGCATGGTTTGTTAGTAGTATCATTATTTGTTTTTCCCTTTTATGCTACTTATCATAGATAGCAAGTATATTATCTTCAGTTATTTAAAACAACTGAACAGTAATGCACACCTGCTGCCCAACCACCCTCTTCTATCTTGTCTTAATGCTGATTATAGTGTTGTTCTATTTTTACCACATCGTCTCATTGGTAGCTGAACTATTCTTCTGGCTTTTTGGTTAATTAGTCATGAGAAATCTTCCTTCAGTAATTGAAGATTTCAGAGTTTCTATTTCTAGCACATATTAGGCAAGATAAGGGAGATGTTCCTGTGCTTGAGTTCACTATCCAGCAGGGTAGACAAACACCTTAAATATTTATCAGACTCACATATACCTCTGATCCAAATTAAACTTAAGAGATGAGACTTGTGGGAATTCAGGTAGATTTTAACTTGTAGGTGTTTAAATGTATTGACTTTCAGTTCTTTTTCTAAGCTTATCAAAAATTTTTTTTTTTTTTTTTGAGATCTTATTTATTTATTCATGAGAGAGGCAGACTTGGGCAGAGCGAAAAGCAGGCTCCCTTGCAGGGAGCTGGATGTGGGACTTGATCTTGGGATCATGTCCTGAGCCAAAGATCAGCACTTCAACCACTGAGCCACCCAGGCATCCCTACTTATAATTTCTTGATTAATTATTGTAAGGCTTATAATAATTTGTAATGTCTAAGTCTTATACAAATATTTATTACCTCAAGGATTTCTGACTTCAGACCCCACCTGATGTATTATTTCCTTATTTGTTCCATAAGTACATATATTTATTAAATAGTCCCTTTTTCCAGTATTTTTTACTCAATCAGCTACACTCTAGAAGTCAAATGTTACAATTATACTCTAAAAGCAATCTTTTTAAGTACCCTTTTAAGAGTAAGATGTATGTGCTTATTACTAAAAGATTTAAATACTATTCATTCATGGTCACATCTTAGTAAATAAACTTGGATAATTTCCCAGCTACGTAGGCAATACATAGTGCTAAGAGATTGCAAAGTAATTCTACCTCTCTGTATCCCAATCTAAGAAGTAGAGATGTGTGAAGATTTTGTCATTAAGTAAATTTTTTTTGTTGTTTTACAGGTTGTAAAGAAGAAAATTCCACTCTTTCTGTCAAAATGAAATGTGATTTTAACTATGACCATATTCATTCTGGACTTAAATTGTTAAAGCCTGATGACAGTGGAAGACTAAGTTCCTATACTCCTGCATATTTGGAAGGTTCTTATAAAGACTGCATTAAAGACTATGTAAGGTTATCAGAAATTGGGTCACCAATTGTGAGCCCCAGGATTGTAGAACTTGAAACTGAAAATGAAAACAAGCCCTTTTATAACAAGGAAAATCAACATGTACAACAAATCCTTAATAGTTCAAATGAGATAGAAGAACTAGAGACCAGTGGACCTTATGAAGACAGTGGCTATTCTTCATTTTCCAAGCAAAGTGGCTTCAGTGAACATGAAGAGAGTAGCCTTCTGTTGGAAAATTTCAGTGACAGTCCACAGTCTTGCTTACAGATGCAAAGCCCAGACCAATATCCCAGCAAGAACTTGCTGCCAGCTTTTCATCTTGCAAAAATGGTTTGTTCAACATTAAAAAAGAATGCCAAACGGAATCCTAAAATAGACTGGGAGAAACTAAAGGAATTTATATCTAGTGAAAAATTCAAACTACCAAATTTAATTGGCAGGAAAATGGGCTTGGAATGTGTAGATATTCTCAGTGAACTCTTTCGAAGAGGACTCCGACATCTCTTAGCAAATATTTTAACACAGCTCAATGATATGGACTTAATCAAGTAAGTATGATTACCTTGAGTATTAGTAAATGCACTGAACATTTTTGCTAGATGGCTTAGCACAACCAGCTCATACAAAGACGTAATAGAATAGTCTTGCATTGTTTAATTGAGGTAATGACTGCCTGATGTCTGGTATTTGACCACTTCGATGCCACTGAGGTGAAAGAAACTTTTTAAAGTAAGCATTTAATCCAGTTATTTCACATTTCATATTTATACTATTAGGAAGCTATTTTTGTTAAATTAGGATTTTTGTTCCTTTTGGTTTGAAAAGTTATAGTATGTAAGCTATATCATACATGCTTAATTATTAAACAGTAGCCTCATTCTGGCATATAGAATCAGTAGGCTTTATGACTTCTACCATACTTTATGAAACAGTTGCTGATGTTTTAGGCCATTTTTAATGTAGGGCTCTCTTTGGTTTGACAGTGATGAAAATATGGAAACTCACAAATGGATCTGATTATAACTCTTAGACACCTCATACTACCCTTCCTCATTCCACCAAAGATCAGTTAGGATGAGGTGACAGATTTAAGATAATTATACAGACTATTGGGTTAGATACCACTCAATCAGATTCATTTTGAGCTTTTTGAAAAATTTTTTAGAGAAAGCAAGTGTTACTCTTCACACTGGTCTTTATGAAATAGAGCTAAAGCAAAACAGGTTAGTGTAGATTTTTATTGTTGGCTTCGTGGAGGATTATTGATACATTTTTTTCGCTAACAAAATGGATTCTTGAAGTTGATGTCTACTGATAGCATTGTGTCCTACAAGACTTTGAAATTTGCATACAAATTTTTTTGATATTGAATGGTTCACATGTGTCACATATACAATGGGGGCGACTACTTACTTGATACTTGCAGATATTTGGAAAAAATGAAGTACAAAGCAATGGTTCTTAAGCCTGGATGCACTTAGAATGACTTCATAGGGAACTTTTAAAAACAACCCTGGCCCTCATTTTAAGCCAGTTAAACTCAAATGACTAGGCATGGGATATCCTTAAATCTTAAGCATCCCAGGCAATTCTAATATGTAACCAGGTTTGAGAAGCACTGCTAATAGAAATGTTTCTTGCACTGTTAATGTTTCTGAAGCATATTCATTCCTCTTAGCTCTTTGTGATGCTTTAATTGTTTCCTTCATAATCTTTTACTTTTCCAGTGTGTCTAGAGTGAGCACAACTTGGAAGAAGATTCTAGAAGATGATAAGAGGGCATTGCAGTTGTACAATAAAGCAATACAAAGAGTTACTGTAAGTCTTTGGAGTTGATATTTTCATTTTAAAATATAACACCTAGTGCTCTTTACTTTTACAAATAGGGAAAAATAGGACAAAAACTGGAAATCCTTTAAATTCACAAAGCACTTCTGCTTTTCATGACAACTGTTTAAACAAAATTCAAAGATAAAGGGAAAAGAATACCACCTAAGTAATTTATTTCTTGGGTTTTTCCTGGAAATGGAATGTCCGGAAGTACAAAAGGGAAAATTGGTCAGTTCTTTAATAATGAGAGTTGAGCATATAGTTAATCTTCATTGACATCTATGTTTTTTCAGTTAAATTATCAAAATATTGATTCTTAATGCAGAAGGGAATTCATTTCCCTTCCAAAATACTTGGTAATTTTGAAGATGTTTCTGAGAGTATCAATACGTGTTTGAAGTTTCAAGCCTAGCAGTTGTCAGACATGGGTCTAAATTTTGGTCCTGCTACTTATTTTCTGTATAACTTTAGTCAAATATTGGTTAAATTCTCCAAGTTCAGTTTCTTTATTTTGATAAGGTGGTATTAATGGAAAGTTTTCTAATCTAAAAGGTGGTTTTGAATCCATCCATGACACTGCTATGACACTTAAACATGACTATTGCCATTTACTGGTGGTGAAAAGAATGACTTTGTTTTGGCATTAGTACATGTACTAAACACTATGTAGACTAAGTATTTAAAGTGCTTTCTCATAATGTCTGGTTTGCAATTTCTGTCAGTATTATCTATGTGAATTGTGTGTAGCTGTATTTAAAGCATTTGTGGGTAAATTGGATGTACAGAGAAATCTTTTACATTCTCATTTGCCTCTTTTTTACATGTACAAACAATAAAAATGCCTGATTGTGGAGAATAAAGGTGAATTTTTTTTTAAGTGCTATTAAAGTTTTCTTTTTTTTTTTTAGGAAAAGAGCATTAAGTTTTCACCACATGCTTCAACAAGAGAATATGTTATGTTCAGAACCGCATTAGCTTCTGTTCAAAAATCAGCAGCCCAGACTTACCCTAAAAAAGGTGCTCAAACCAAGTTATCCAATCCAGGTGATCAGAAAGATTCTTACAGTCGACATAATGAATTCTCTGAGGTAACTTTTTGTTTGTTAATAAATTACAAGATACTGAGCATTAAAGTGATTTATTTAAGACTATAGGAAATTATTAATGTAGATTTTATCTTCTGTCCCTTTCATTCTACTCTCAAAAATGTTGGCCACCAAGAAACCATTTGTAATTCAAGTAATCAAACTAGGAAAGTATATAAAGTACATCTTTCTGTGTAGAAAATAGATACCGTTTGACATTATGACAGTTCAGTGATGTTAAGATCTAATTTGGAAATACTAAGAAAACCTTGATTTTAAAATTTCTTATACCAAACTGTTCAATATACATTTTACAATTGCTGCCTTTGGTATCTGAGGAACAGAACTAAACAACACAAAGGCCAACTCTCAGAAATTGAAGCCTTCCTATTGTATCTTCAAATCATTGGGTAATGTGTATTAGAAGTTCTACTTAACACATGGATAATTTCTCAAGCTTAATTTTAAAAAACTGATCTTATCTAAGAATACATATTTGAAGTAAAATGTTGACTGCTGACTGCCTTCATGTTGGTCAGTAAGTATAAGTGACGTATAGTGAGGTTTAATTTTCTTAAGTGTTCAGGTCACCTGGGTGGCTCAGTGGTTGAGCATCTATCTGCCTTTGGCTCGGGGCGTAATCCTGGGGTCCTGGGATTGAGTCCTGCATCAGGCTCCTCACGGGGAGCCTACTTTTCCCTTGGCCTTTGTCTCTGCCTCTGTGTCTCTCGTGAATAAATAAATAAGAACTTTTTAAAAAGTCTTAACTGTTCATGTAGTGACTAATATATGACTTCAAAAAACATTGAGCATCTGCTGTTAGGAAATTTGTGGATAAGAAAAATATGGCACCTTTCATAGCTTTCCAATCTAAAATGGACAATGGCTACATAAAAATAAATTCCATACAATGTGGTAGGTACTTCTTAAAAAGAGAGAACTAGAGGTGAAAGAGCAGCCAACTCCAGAGTGACACTAGGAAGACTTCACAGTAAAGATGGCATTTAAATAAGGCATTGATGTGTAAATAGCATTCATGAAATAGAACATATTTAAAAGTAGCATTAGGAAATGGCCACTAGACCAGTTAAGTGATATTATGTCATTCATTGAACACTGAGCTACTTAAGAGCAGGAGTTGTCTTATGTGTGACATGAGTCCTTTCTTCATGTATTGGTGAAGGTTCAGAGGTACCCTTCTTATTTTTTCTAACTAAATTACATTTAGTCTCACTAAAATTTGTTTATGGATTTTCTTCTTTCTAGGTTGCCAAGACTTTGAAAGAGAATGAAAGCCTTAAAGCCTGTATTCGCTGTAACTCACCAGCAAAATATGATTGCTATTTACAGCGGGCGATCTGTAAACGAGAAGGCTGTGGGTTTGATTATTGTACAAGGTGCCTATGTAATTATCATGCCACCAAAGAATGTTCAAATGGCAAACCCCTAAAAACCAATTATAAAACCGGTCCTCTGCCTGGTACTAAGAAAAGCAAGAAGAATTTACGACGATTGTGATGTCTTGTTAATAAATCAATTGTACCTGATCATGAAGGTTAGTTAGGAAATGTTAGGTTTTAATTTAAAAATGTATTGTGATTTCCAGTTTTGTGTTGAAATCAATGTAGTACAGAATTTATGCCCTGGTGAGTAAAGAGAATATATAGCCTCTTAAAGTATTTTACAATTTAATGTGAAAAAGTTAAAAATTCTCAGCATGAATCAGAAAATTTAAATTTTAAGAAAAAAGGAAAACTAATTCGTTATCTGATATTTGTGATACAGGGATAAATTAAATTGATTTAATTTTTATGGTAAAGGAAGGCCATGTAATTTTACCTAGATAGTCTTAAATATATCTTGTTTAACACCTAATTAGCCTTTGAGACATTTTATTCTCCTTACCAAATTAGTATTTATCAAAATAACTTCTGGAGCCTATTTAAATGTTTTGTCATCTCTCTTTAACCTCTTTTTCAGTGTGTCTCTATTTCCCAAAATGTACCCCTTGTGAAATCTTGTTTTTTTTTTTTCTTTTTGTAATGTCTATATTTTAATATTTTTGTACATATGTAAAAATTGTATTTTTTATGTCAAAGTAAGAAAATAAAGATCACTTGAATATATATACATGTAAATGTAAATTTTGTACCTGTTATGAATAAAATTATTACAAGCTTAATCAGTAATGTGAACTTTTTACTTTGATAAAATTCTTAATCTTAGAAACTGCTAAATTAGGAAACTGTAGGAGACTGCATTTGTATATGTGAAGACAGAGTTGGCTCCACTTGTGTCTGCTCATCTGGGAAACTAGTGACATTCCCAGTTCCATTCTGATCCCAGTATCCTCCCCACTTCCAATATTTTAGTAGTGGAATTGGGTCTTGAAATAAGTATCTCAGGATGATTCAATGCAAGACCAAGTAATACTTTGAAAATTACTAATATGTTAATTCAATTATTACTAAACCAATTAAAACTATGAGTTAAATGGCCACATAAAGATACTAGGAAGGTTAAAAATATATAAAATAGAATGCTATCTTTGCATTCAGAACATCTGTGCTGATAAGAGTCCAAGATAAGTGTACATACATTTTTATTCCTTAATTCTAAACTTGAGTATGTTTTGGTTTTAGTTAGGATTATGGAGAAATTTAAAAAATTTGAACTCAGGCAAAAATCCTAAAAGGTTTAAGAGTGGGCCTCATCCTCAATAGAACTTCAAAGACTCAAGGCTTTTGCCCTTCATCTCAGCAGAAGCCTAAAATAGAAGAATTGTCTTAAATGGATATATGGGTGTGTCTTGTCCAATTAAAATGCCCATAAATTAACAGGGACATAAGCAACTATTGAGGTAAAATTGACAAAACAGTCAACATTCAAAGTATAATTTGGCATTTTAATGTATATACATGGGTGAAGCCATCACTACAATTAAGGTAATGAATATTGTAAGTATCCCAAAATTTCCTGTCCATTTGTAATCCCTATCAGTCCCCAGGTGATCTCATTGATCTGTCACTGTTGATTAGCTTGCCTTTTCTAGAATTTATAGGAATTTATATAAATGGATTAGTGATGTTAAGAGTACATAAAGCATGTACTCTGACTAATCTCACCATTTTGAGATATGTCCATTTTGTGTGTACGAGTATCTCCTTTTTTTAGCAGTATCTTGGATATACCTTTGTTCATACATTGACCTAACATTTGCCTCACACCCCCACCCTGTTTTTTGCTATAACAAATGAAGATGCTGTAAATCGTATGCAAGTCTTTATAAGTAAGATAAGTGGTATGCTTTCATTTCTCTTGAGTAAAAAGTAGTAGAATGCTTGGGTTATATAGGTAAGTGTGTGTTTAAGAAAGTACCAAAATGCTTTCCAAAGTTGCTATACATTTTACATTCACCAGCAGTGATAGTTGTATTTACTTCATGTTCTCAACAACACTTTAGTCAGTCTAAGTAACTTGAGTCATTCTAATAGTTGTGTAGTAGTATATCACTATTAATTTACATCTCCCTAATAACTAATTATGTTTAACATCTTTTCATGTTATTTGCTTTCCATAAATTATCTTTGGTGAAGTATATAGTCAAAGGATTTGAGTTATTTTGTTGTCGTTTTATTATGGTTATTTGAAAGTCTATATTCTGGGTAGCAGTGTTGTATCAGGGTGTGACTTTCTTAACTGTGTCTTGGAGTTTTTATTTTTGATGGAGTCCAAATTATCCAATTATGTGTCTTTTATGTATCATGTTTTTGGTGTTATATCTAAAATGTACCTAACCTAAAAGCATATAGATCTTTTTCCTATACTTCTAGAAGTTTTATAGTTTTCAATTTCACATTTAGGTCTATGATGTAGTTAAGTTTTGAATATAGGTATGGGCCAAAATAAGTATCCCCCTGTTCCAGCACCATTTGTTGACAGGACTACCCTATCTCTATTGAAATGCCTTTGCATTTTGGTAAAAATCATTTTTGAACAATTTCAGGACTCTGTTTAATTGATCTATTTGTCTCTGGAGCTTCAAATCCACACTAACTTGATAACTAGCTTTAAAATAAGTCTTGAAATCATGAGTGACATTATGCTTTTTCTTTTCTTTCAGAAAAGTTTATTTTTTAAGATATCTATCCTAGGTCCTTTGTATGTCTACATATATTTTATAACCTTGCCAGTTTCTACAAAAACATGATAGAATTTTGATTGGGATTGTAATGAATCTCTTAATCTTATTAGAGAGTTGACATCTTGAGTTTTTCAACCCTTGAACATAGCTCTATTATTAATGTCTTTAAAATTTTCTCTTAATGTTTTATCTTTATTTATTTATTTATTTATTTTTAAAGATTTTATTTATTTATTCATGAGAGACACAGAGAGAGAGAGGCAGAGGGAGAAGCAGGCTCCATGCAAGGAACCTTAATGTGGGACTCAATCCCGGGACTCCAGGATCACGCCCTGGGCTGAAGGCTTGCGCTAAACTGCTGAGCCACCCCGGCTGCCCAACAATGTTTTATCTTTTAATTGTACATGTCTTACACATCTTCTGTCAGATATATACCTATAAAGTCATTTATATTTTAAGTGGCATTTTTAATTTCAATTGTTAACTGTTACTATATTGAAATGTAGTTGGTCAATCTTGTGTCCTACAACCTTCTAAACTCAGTTATAATTGAGAGTCCCATCTGATTTTCAATGTAGATGATTTTGTCTTCTGGATATACAGTTTTATTTCTTCCATTGCAGTCTATGTGTCTTTTCTTTCTTTTTCTTGCCATATGCTGGCTAAGACCTCCAGTAAAATGTTCAATAGAAATAAAAAAAGAAGGGGCGCTTGGGTGACTCAGTGGTTGAATGTCTGCCTTCAGCTCAGGGCGTGATCCCGGGGTCCTGGTATGGAGTCCGCATTGGGGCTCCACAGGGAGCCTGCCTCTCCCTCTGCCTGTGTCTTTGCCTCTCTCTGCCTCTCATGAATGAATAAAGAAAATCTTAAAAAGTAAAAATAAAAAAAGAGACATCCTCATCTTGTTCAGATGTTAGGGGGAAAGCATTCAGAGTGATGTTAGTTGTTGGGTTTTTTATAGATCCTCCTTATCAAATTGAGGAAGCTTCTTTCTATTCCTAGTTTGTTGAAAGTTTTTATGAAGACTGGATGTTGGGTTTGTCAAATGTTTTTCCTCCATTGATTGATATATTCATATAGTTATTCTCTTTGAATTTTTTAATATGAATTATTGATTTCATGTGTTAAAGCAACTCTGCATTCCTGCGATTAACTCCACTTGTTCATGATGTGTTATCCTTTTTGGGTATTTTGCTACATAATAAGAATTTTTGCATTATATTCATGAGGGATATTGAGCTGTAGTTTTTTTTTTTTTACAATGTCTTTGGGACATATTCTCTGCTTTTCAATTTTCTGAACATTTGTGTAGAATTGATAATTTTTCTTTTACTCTTTGTTAGAATTCTCCAAGGAAGCTGTCTGAATCTGGAAGTAGTTTTTGTTTTTGTTTTTGTTTTTGTTTTTGTAGAAAGGCTTAAATACTTTTTTCAGTAAGTTATTCAATATATCCATTTCTTCCTGGATGAGCTTTAGTAATGTATGCCTTTCCTATTAATTTCAGTTACTGAATTTATTGGAATAAATTGGTCACAATATTACCATATTATCCTTTTACTATTTGTAAAATTGGTAGTGATATATACATTTATCTCATTGCTGACAGTTGCTTGTGTCTTGTTCCTTCTACTGATAAGTCTGGTAAGAGGTTTATCACGTAGATTGATCTTTCCAAATAATTAGTTATTTCATAAGTTTTCTTTCTCTTTTCCATATTTTTGTTGTTATTGTTCATTTGTTTTTGTTTACTTTCTTCTGTTTGGTCTTCTTTTGCTAGGTTCTTAAGGTGCCAGCTGAGGTCATTGATACGATCTTTTCTTTTATAGGTGGTTAGTGCTATAAATTTCCCTCCAAGTTTTGTCTGAGCAGCATATCACAAATTCTGGTATTTTAATTTTGTTTATTTACAAACGCTTTATAATTTTCTTTCTGGTATGTATTTTGATCCACAGATTATTTAAAGTATGCTATTTGGTTTCTCAGTATTTCAGAATTTTCCAGATATCTTTCTTTTATTGATTTCTGATTCATTGTTGTCCAAGAAGGTATGTCATGTGACTTGAATCTTTATTGACAAATATTTTATGGCCTAGAATATGATCTTTCTAGGTAAATGTATCATGTCTACTTGAAAGAATGATAAATTTTGCTGTTCTTATAAATGTTAATTGATTAGGTCAACTTGGCTAATAGTATTTCATATTTTATATATTCTTTCTGATTTCTATCTACTTGTACTATTATTAAGAGATGAGTATTGAAATCTCCAACCTTAATTATGGATTCGTCTATTTTTGAAAATTATCAGTTTTTGCTTTATGTATTTTGCAGCTTTGTTATCAGCTACATAAACATATAAGATTGTTATGCCTTTTTGGTAAAATGCTCCCTTTGTCATTTTAAAATGACTTTTTAAATTCTTGGTAATATCTTTGCTATGGAATCTACATTGACTAATATTAAAATAGGCACTCCAGCTTTTTGTTGTTGTTTTTTTTTTTTTTTTAAATTTTTTTTATTTATTTATGATAGGCACACAGTGAGAGAGAGAGGCAGAGACACAGGCAGAGGGAGAAGCAGGCTCCATGCACCGGGAGCCCGATGTGGGATTCGATCCCGGGTCTCCAGGATCGCGCCCTGGGCCAAAGGCAGGCGCCAAACCGCTGCGCCACCCAGGGATCCCCTTTGTTGTTGTTTTAATTAATGTTGGCATAGTATGTCCCTTCCATCCACTTTTAACATATTTTTTATCTTTGTATTTAAATGTGCTTCTTCTGGGCATCATATAGTTGAGTTTTTTTTTTTTTTAAACTCAATAATCTCTGCCTTTTAATTGGGATAATTAGGCTATTTTCATTTAATATGATTATTGATATGGTTAAGTTAGATTTTACCATCTTGATATTTATTTTCTATTTGTCTCATCTATTTCCATTTTTCTCTGTATCTGCTCTTTTTGGATTCAGTATTTTATGATTTCATTTTATCCCGATTTGTTATTTAATTAGCTATAACTATTTTGTTTGATAGTCCACTATAAGGCTATACCACAGTTTGTTTATTCACTACTTGATAGACATTGGGTTGTTTCTGCTTTTTGGCTATTATGAATAATGTTTTTATGAACATTTATATACAAGTTTTTGTCTGAACAGTTTTTTTTATTACCTTGGGTTTACCTAGGAAGGAATTGCTGAGTCACATGGTAATTCTATGTCTAATTTTTTTATTTTTATTTTTTTTTATTTTAATTTTTTTTAAATTTTTATTTATTTATGATAGTCACAGAGAGAGAGAGAGAGAGAGGCAGAGACACAGGCAGAGGGAGAAGCAGGCTCCATGCACCGGGAGCCTGACGTGGGATTCGATCCCGGGTCTCCAGGATCGTGCCCTGGGCCAAAGGCAGGCGCTAAACCACTGCGCCACCCAGGGATCCCTGTCTAATTTTTTTAAAGAGCTATTTTTCACCGCAGCTGCTTTACTGTAAATTCCCACCAGCAATACATGATTGCAGTATATAATTCCTTTAAAATCTGGATTATTTCTATTTATTTTTCTTGTCTAAATGCCATGGGTAGAATCTCCAGTACATAATCTGGGTGATTTCTATTTATTTTTCTTGTCTAATTGCCTGGCTAGAACCTCTAGTACAGTGTTATATAAAAATAACAAGAGTGGGCCTCTTTGATTTTTTCCTAAACTTAAGATATTCCTTTGCCTGTGCCACCATTCTGTATTGGATATTTGGGAGACAGATAAATTGTCCCTTTAGTTCACAGATCCTTAGATTGAAAAAAACTGTACTTGAAGAATTGTATTTCAGGAATATACCTTAAGGAGCCTCATCTACAACCAAGACCAGATTAAGGTAATGAGATTCTGGATTTTCAGCTGAAGCCATAATAGACTTTTGAGAGTTTGAGGAGAGGAAAAGTTAACTCATGTGAGAAGGATATGAATTGTTGGGGACCAGAAGGCAGACAATGGTAGCCATGAAAATGCCCCCACAGTGATTTTAACTTCTTGATATTTGCACCTTTGATTTGCTGTACTGTATCAGGTTTGGTCTACGTGACTAATAGAAAACAGCAGAAGAGATGGCTTGTCACTTCTAAGACTAGCTTATAGAAGACATTGCGATTTTTACCTTCTTTTGGGGAAGGTCAATTGTGAGCAGCTTCTGCAAAGCCCCACATCATGGGACACCTAAGTCTTTGAAAAGTCCCAAGTGAAGAATTGAGGCTTCCTGCCAATTGTTAAGGCTGAGTCTTCTTGAAAGCAAATCCTGTAGTTCCAATCAAGCCTTCGGACAACTATAGTCCCTGCCAATGTGCTGAATGCAACCTGAATCATGCAACTAAACTGCTCCCAGGTTCTTGACCCCTCCCCACCAAAACTGTGAGGCAATAAATGTTTAGTGTTTTAAGCTTGTAACTTTGGGGGTGATTTGTTACGCAGTCACAGATAACTAATGCAAAGTGGCCAAATCTTTCTAGGAGCATTGGAAAAAAGAAATAAAAAGAAGTCTTTGATTACATTCAGAGGGTACCTTAATCAGCTGACCTTGGTCAAATGTGGTCTGATCTAGATCTGATCAGTGGGAGCCACCATTTAGTGGCCAGTGCTGCTTCCCTGAGGCCTTTATTCTAATGAAGAAAGTTCAGGTTTCCCAGTGCTGTAGCAATTGTTCTTTTGTCCCTTAAGAACACTTATATTTCAATGTTTCTGTTAAAATCTCAATGTTTGTATGCATCCCGTCTTTTGCGAATATTCTCAGTGTCAGCCATAGATTTCCCTGAAGCAAATACTAGCATATTAGCACTAAATCCTAGTTTGCTTTTAGCCAAGGTTCATGTTGAAGTGATTTCACATCCAAAGCTTAGCATTTCCAAGTCTTCTAGCTGGGAAGTTTGTCATGTCCAGTTCATACATCTTGAGGACCTGCCAAAAAGACTACATATGAAATAAAACAATGATAGTTCCTTAGTACCATTAAGTAGTTTCTTAAACTCATAATCTTATCCAGATCATTTGGCATTGTTCCCTTTTCCCCAAATTCTGCTCAGCAAGGTAAACAACACAATACCACAAGATGGTGCTCTTATAACACCATACTTTTGAGTTTGCTCATTCATGAGAAGTTTAATATAAAAATGGATGAAACAATATTGCTGTTCCTCTGTGCAGTTTGTGTTGTCATATTATAAAATAAAGTCTATAACAGAGTGTTAAACTAGGGTAGGTAGATATAAACTATTCACTCTTGGGTCTCGAGTATCAAGAACAGGTCTCGCTTATCTTCAACATTCTTATCCATTACTGATATTCAAAGTCTAGGTCTGTACTGTTCAGTGCAGTAGCAGCATGTGGCTACTGAAACTTGAAATGTGGCTCATCCAAATCCAAATTGAGATTTACTCTAAATGCAAAATATGCACCAGATATACTTGATATGAGGAAAAGCAAAATCTCTAACAATTTTTATTTTGACTACTTGTTGAAATAAATAATAATATATTGGATATACTGGGTTAAATAAAATTCTATGAAAATTAATTTCTAGTGTAACATCTAGAAAATTTTAAATTATATATGTGGCTCTCATTACATTTCTATTGGACTATGTTGGTCTAAGATCATATAACAAATTAGGTATCAGATGAGTTTTTTTCTGGCTTCATAACCTAAATGGGTCACAGTATAAAACCCTAATACCCAGATCTACTATACCCAGATCTACTATGCATTCTAAAAATAAGTCAAGTTCTAGGTATGAAGATGAGAGGGCATTGCTAGAAAATGAAAGAACAGAGGTCTAAATCGACTTGGATCATTTTTTTTCAGAAATCCTACTACTTAAGGTTTTGCAGTAAGTTGCTCCTCATCTGACGTTTGCCCCATCTTTACTCCTAAATTGACAGGTAACTGCTATTATTAGATCTTGGTATCCCATCACTCAGAAAATGCTAAATACATATTTGTGGAATGTATGAAGGCAGGAACTGTATGGATTCAAGAATGCTGACTTCTCTGGGAGTCAGTGGAGTGCCATTGAACTTTAACAGAACCTGCTGTGACCCTTTCCCAAAAGCGTGTTTGCTCACTTTCCTCAAGAAGAAGCTTTTCCTTTCTTTCTGAGCTTTGAGAGAACTTAGAATTGAAGGTTTGTAAAATACTATTTTGTTAATGCCCTCTTTGCTTTTGTTATTAAGGTTTATTTTTTGGTCCAATACTCTTTTACATATCAGACATAGATAGGAATGAAGAATTCAAGAGTCTAGCTGCACCTTGTCATTTAGTTTCAAAAGGATTATAGAATAGATGGTGAAAAGAAGTTACTGTCATTCAGGTAAAAGTGAAGAGGAAGGAACCATCCCTTTTCTTCTTTAAGCGCTGATGGGTAAACATTCATTGCATTTTGTTAATATAGATCTTGCATGTTGCTGATATGTAGGCGAGAACTCCACCCATAAACCGAAGAGGCCACATTGCCATATATTAGATAAACATAAACTTTTATTTGTCCAAAGCACCTGTAGGATAGCTGTGTCCCAAAATGGAAAGAACAGTAACAGACAGTTTTGGTTTGGAATCCTAAATTTCCACTTAGTATTAACGTTGGGCAAGTTTTTAATGTCTACGAGCTTTAGTTTTCATGTTTTTGGGAAGGCAATAACACTTACCTGATCTAAACATAATGATTAAAAAAAAGAAAAAATAAACATAATGATTACATTAAAGAATATAGGTAAAGACTTGATGTAATAACTGGCACATAATAACTGTAGCTATTGTAATTTTTTTATTTTGGCCAAAGTATTAATACAAATAGCTGGATGTTTATGATTTCTAAAAAAAAAAAAAAAAAAAAAAAAAAAAAAAAGGAAGTCCTTCCTAAATAATACTATAATTTTGATAAGGTGAGAATAATCTCATGTTAAATGTTCCATAACCTATATTTTTTACTCTTAAGAATTTAGAAGCTGTTTTTTTATCATCAGTAGGTAAGCGGAGAAAGTCCTTTTATTACTAGAAAGTAATTTTGTTAAAGCATAGATTAAATAAAAGTTTGTATGACTTCAAATCTCATGGAAGTTTACCATTATTCATTTATCTGTTTATTAAAAACATTTATTGAGTACCTTCTTTGTGCAAGGCAGTATGGTGGGTAATGTCAAATGCAGTCTTTTTAACCAGGGTTCCAGGAGAGAATTGAGCTTTAATGACCTAAGACATCTATTTTATACATTAAATTAACATTTCTCCTAGGCATTTAGAACAGCACTAGTTATGAAACTTCCTTGTGGAAATTGAGAAAATAATCACTCAAGTAATTCATATTCTGTGACTCTGGTATGAAATCCAGCTGAGAAAGTCTAGAGGGTAAGGAGAAAGAAAAAAAAAAAACCTAAATTAGCCATAATTGAAACAAAATTAAACAAATACAAAGTAAGCAAAATACAGTAAGAGAATGGAAGGAAAACTACTTCTAACAAGAGGATCAGAACAAAGGAAATATTGAAAAACTCTTCGGAGATGATAAGAATCACCTTTTTTCTTGTTCCCGCCCCTTCCTCCTTTTTTTTGTTTCCAAATATGCAGTATATTTTACTATGCCCTGTGATTAATTCAGAAAAGAACTAGTCAAGGAGCTTGTGTGATTTCTGGAGCAGTGGTAAGCTCTGTAGGAGAGTTACACTAGAAAACCACTCTGTGAATTCCAAGTGGGAATGCTGATGGCCTCAGAATTCCCTTTTCTACTGTGAAGAAAAGAAATTCTCATCACTCATTTTCTTCACACAATAGGAAAAATGGTATCTATTTCATGACAGGAGTTAGGAAAAATCCACTGGAAATTGTTTTTTAAAGACTTCAGAATTATGTGGCAGAAGAGAATGAAATGATATTACAGATTGTGACAACCCAAAGAAGTACGTGTATTGTTGACCTAACTTCAGGACACATTTATTTTTAAGGAATACTACTAGTTTTTAAATGTAAATTTACTTTTTAAAAACATTAAAAAAAATTTTCGATTAAAAATATTTCAGTATTTTTAAGCACAAATTTTTTCTTTCCAGAGGAGGAGTTAAAAGTATGCTAAATGAGGGGTTAATGGATTATACAAAGATAAAAAGGTCGATAACAGTAAAGCCAGTGGGTCAGCCTATGGAAGGATCGATTTTCTATTTTTAGAGCATATTGGATCATATTCTTTCTCTCTAGATAAGTTAATATGCACATGAAGTTTCAGATTCTCAGAATATGGATGCACTAGGGGCACCTAGGTGGCTCCATTGGTTGGGTGGCTCAGTTGGTTGGGGGCCCAACTGTTGATTTCGGCTCAGGTCACGATAGAGTCCTGCATCAGGCTCTGTCCTGAGCATGGAGCGTGTTAAGATTCTATCTATCCTTTTCCCTCTGCCCCTCCCCGTTGCACTTGTTCTCTGTCTCTTTCAAAAAGAAAAAAGGAAAGAAAGAAAGAAACATAAAAGTAGTATGGGTACCCAATTACTCATTTAATGCTGTCACCATCTTCCTGAGAAATCCCAAAAGGACCAGAGAGCATGGTTGTGGGCAATGTTTTCTCACCATTCCAGGGAACGCTAGGAATTAATAGAGTCTTTCTGAGTACCTCCTGGCCTCCAGGGAACAAAGTGCTTATCACTGCTGGGACTGAGGAGAAGAGAAAGGAATAAGAGGGCAACACTTCCCACCCTCCTCTGCTACCTGAGCACAGGCAAAGCATCAGTATCCGACTTCATATAAAATGCCAGGTGGTTGCCATATTGCACTAGTTGGCTTAATGTTTAAGGTCTATTGGCTTTAATCACTTGAGTGTATAGTCTGGTAAACAAAGAAATAATGTCTTATTCTGCACCTGCATTTGCTGAAAGGATGAAGGGTACAGGGTACAGAGGCAGCCTATAAGTACCTTAGGAGAGCATGACCCAAGAATTCATGAATCCTGAAAATTCTAGCAGTATGAAGAAGGAAATGTCACATTTCCTGTTAGTAATTCATTCCTGCACAATAGTGTGCAACAGCTTCATGTTTATGCTTTGTGACATGTTGATAAATACTTGCTTAACTGAAATTATTTCTAGTACAACTTCTAAATTTGTTATTTATCTCCTGAAATTTTGCCTTATAATTTTTTGGCACAGTTGTCACTCTGGAGACTTTGCTGTGTGTAGACTGTGTGCCAGGGATCTGCGTCATGTTCATTGTTCAGAGTCTCGCTCAGAATTCTTATGTCTTGTTCCTGGAAGATTTTCCTGCCACTTTCATAAGCCTATAAACTTTCCAAGGGCTGAGAATGTCCATGAATTTGTAGTTTTCTCATTCTGCTTCACTATCCCTCCTTTTCTTTCCTTTCTTTGGTTTTCCACCAGAGGGCATAATAACCCTATCTAATACACAGTTTGGCATCAAACCCTTTTAATGCACGAACTGAAACTTTTTAAATTAGTTTAAAATGATTCTAATTTCATTACCCTAAGGCATTGTGGTGAAGAGCAGTGGTCCCTGCAACCAAACTCTCTGAGTCCAGATCCCAGCTCTGCTATTTACAAGCTCCACAGCCTTGGAAATGGCTTCATTTCCTTTCTAAACATCAGGGTTCTCTTCCTTGTAAATAGATTTAACAGCCTGCCTCCTAGGCTTTGGTGAGGATTACAGGAGTATAGACACCTATGTAGAGCACTTAGAACCCTGCTTGGCTTATGGTTAAGTACTATGTAAATGAGAGCTCTCTGAAAGTGTATGAAAATGGCAGTTCTACTTATCTAGCAGTTACTTGGAGAGCATCAAAGAGTTGACAACTACTAAATAAAGCAAATTATTGCCATTTTTGAGTGTTTTGTGTGTCCCCTACTTTAATGCATTATTTCTACCCAACGGACATATGAAGAAGTCTATGCTCATCTGTTCATTGATCCATCCCAAGAGCCAGAAGAGTGCCTGCACATTGGAGGTGTTCAATAGATATGTTTTAAATGAATGTAAGCTATTTTTATTAACCCATGTTCACAGGTAAGAAACAAGATCAAGGGAGTTGGTACACATCTCCCAGGATCACACAAGTAAGTGGAATATGTTGTATATAAACCCAAATTCTATCCAAAGTCAAATATCTTTCCATGGAGTTTTCTTACTTTAAGAAAAGTTGAGAGAGAATTCAATGGTTGAGGAAAGTGAACTTTGACTCTCCTAACTAAACGGCTGGGCCATGTTTTTACACTGTTAGAATGGAGAATGGAAGACATTCCTTTTAGTAACACTTCATGAGGATTGTTTCCTCCAGAATTTAAATGGTGCTTACCAAAAAGTCAACTTAATGATAAGTTACTTATTCTCAAGCAAGTCTAGCAAATATTCCTTTTTCCTGAGTCATTTTGCAACTGAGTTTCCATAACTGAAATGGCACATGGAAAACATAAAGGAAAAAGAACTTCAAAAGCCAACTTACCCTTAAATTTACTTAAATTTTTGTTCTTTTTATTGAGATATAATTGCCATATGACATTATATTAGTTCCAGGTGTGCAACACGATTTAATATTCGTATATATTGCAAAATGATCACCAGAGTAAGTCTAGTTAACATCTGTCACCATACAGTTACAATTTTTTTTTCTTGTGATGAGAACTTTTAAGATTTACCTCTTAGCAACTTCTTAATATACAACATAGTATTATTAACTATAGTTACCATGCTGTGCATTATATCCCCATGACTTATTTTATAACTGGAAGTTTGTACCTTTTGACCAACTTCACCTATTTTGCTCACCCCCTACCCTCCACCTCCAGCAATGACCAATCTATTTTCTGTATCTATGGGCTTGTTTCTTGTTTTTGTTTTTCATGTGTTTTTTTGTTTGTTTCTTTTGTTTAGATTCCACATAGATCATATAAATTTGTCCTTCTCTCTCTGGCTTATTCACTTAGCATAATGCCTTCAAGTTTCATCCATGTTGTGGCAAATGGCAAGATTTCTTTCTTTTTGTGGTTGAATGATATTCTGTTTTATATATGTATTCTATTATATATATATAATTTATTTGTGTTTCTCTATTTATTTTTTATATTTCTTTATAAAGATATATATTTATTGATGAACACTTTAGTTGCTCCCATGCCTTGGCTATCGTAAGCAATGCTGCAATAAATTTGCAAATGCTGAATTTACACTTAAATTTACTTGTTAGATGGGCAGGCTGGGTGGCTCAGTGGTTTAGCGCCACCTTCAGCCCAGGGTGTGGTCCTGGAGACCCGGGATGGAGTCCCACATCAGGCTCTCTGCATGGAGCCTGCTTCTCCCTCTGCCTCTCTCTCTCTCTCTGTCTCTCTGGGTGTGTGTGTGTGACTCTCATTAATAAATAAATAAAATCTTTAAAAAAAATTTACTTGATGGAGGGCACAGTGACTAGCCCACAGTTCAGGCTCAGTCTGTATTTGTTGAGTGCCTATGTGAAAGAGGAAACAGAAAA
The DNA here is from genome assembly GCF_003254725.2 of Canis lupus dingo. Taxonomy (NCBI): domain Eukaryota; kingdom Metazoa; phylum Chordata; class Mammalia; order Carnivora; family Canidae; genus Canis; species Canis lupus. Next base: position 43,109,427 of record NC_064243.1, on the reverse strand, counting down.
AACTATGTCTAAGTATTCTAGTCCCTTGGTATGCCATGTGTGGTCTGCTGGCCAGCAGCACCCAGAAACTGGTTAGAAATCTGAAGTCTTCGCTCAGACCTACTGAATCAGAATCACTATTTTAATAAGATCCCCAGATAATTATATGCACATTAAGTTTTGAGTTTCTAGCCAATATAATTAATTGTGGGAAACAAATGATTGATTCCTGTTTACTAATCAATTAATCACATTTTATTAAATATGCTTCAAAAAAGCAAGGAACTGGAAGAAAATTTATACCAGGCACTGTAAAACTCCAAAATATTTTTTGAAGTGCGGAGCGAGAACCCTATGTGAATGTGTCAGAAAATGGAAACTACAGACATTTATTTTTCCTTTTTTGGGGATGTGCCCATCACACCAATTTAGGATAGGTTTCTCCAATTTTACAAAATGATTTCTTATGTGTATTACTTGTATGAAAGGTTTGATTTCCCTTTATTTATGGGTTTATATAGCCTGAAGCCACTTTATTGTCAATATTACGCTTCATTACATGAATAAATCATCAAAATGTGTTTCTTAAATCCAAGGTAGAGATGGATAGCCAAGCTTAAATTCATGGAACTGTCATTCTTTTTTTTTTTTTTTTGGAACTGTCATTCTTTGTAACAGATATGTCATGGTAGATTATAAAACTTTTCTGCCTATGAACAGGCAAAGAAATCTGCAGTGATATTTATAGATTTCAGTTATATATAAATATAAAATCATCTCTGCCTAATATACTATATAATATACATATTATATACATTATGCATGTATTACAGATACTATTTTGGTGATATTTAACATATATAATGTATTTTATAATGAACATCACTAAATGGACAATTTATAACATTTGTAATGTCATACCTTTTCAAATGTTGCAGGCACAATAAAAATTTGTTATAGTAAAAGTAGGTATTTGTCTTTGTAAATACTTAAAACAATTATAACATAGTAACAGCTCTGAAATACTAGAGTTTTTTCTTTTTTGGTATTTAACCATGTGAATAGTCCAGTACTATTAAGAATTGTTAATAAACTGGGAATAGGAATAGTAATAAAGCATGATTAACAAATTCTTTCATTAGAAGCACCTGGCTCTTGGTTTTGGCTCAGGTCATAATCTCAGGGCCCTGGGATCAAGCCCTAAGTTGGGCTCCACACTCAGTACAGAGTATGCTTGTGATTTTCTCTCTCCCTCTCTTTCTGTCACTCCCCCTGCTCTCTCTCTCTAAAATGGAAATAGATAAATCTTTAAAAAAAATTCTTTTGTTAAATTACCTACACATGTATTTCTCATTTGCTGAACTGAAGTCTTTCTTTTTAAGAAATTGACTTGATTACTGTCTTTGGGTAAGTCACTCATGCCTCTGTAACCTGAAATGAATTCATCTGTAATATAGAAGGTTTTGATTAGATTATATCTGAAATTACCATGAGTTCCAAACCCAAATAGTAATGTGTTTTTTTCCCTTTAAATCTCTGTGAATTTGCACAGAATCGTAGATTTTACAACTCTAGTGTTCTGTCCTTACTCCAAAATCTAATTGAATAAAGCACCAGCATTTGTTAGCTCATCATTTGTTTGAGGACTCTTTCCCTTATATCAAAAGAAAAGAGAAGGAAACAGAGCAACAGCTGCTACAGTGTATTCACCTGGAAAATGCTGTTTTAATCTTCTATTTTATATTTACTTCCATAAAGCAAAGGCTTTATTCTGCAGAAAAGAGTTCTTATACTCATTTATGAAGACAGCTGTGCCCACTTGCTCAGCCAGATGTTGAGTCCATAGAAACTAAAAGAGATCATTGGTAGTGTTGTAGTGATTATTGAAGCTGTTTTGGAGATGTAGTCAAATTGAAGAATTTCCTCAATAGCAGTGGAAAATATTTATGAAGCAAAGTTTCTTTTACATAAATGTTTAACATATTCCTGTTTTATTTTAGTTGAAAATGGTTTCAGTGTATTATGGAATTCATAGTCAAGGGCCTAATCTTACTGTTGAGTATCTGTAAGAAAAGGGAACATGGAATATAAGAAAAGACATACTTTGATGTTATTTTTGCTAGTGAAATATATTCCATGGGAATTTGATCTCTGAGGACTGATAAGCAAAGTCTTTTGAAGGGTTTTGTAGTGACAATGTTTTTGTGATATTCAAATCAATACCAGAATAGAATGAAAATTTTCAATAAGAGTAAGATCTCTTTAAGAGCTTCTTAATTGGACTCCCTGCTTCCACTTCCATCAAATTTCTACCAAGTATAAAAGTGATATTTATAAAAAGCAAATCAGATTATGTGCTATATTCTCCCAAAGAACAAAAAATCTTAGAAAAAAAGTGATCCCATCCTCAAAGAGATTTCAATTCTTGCATAGCCTTAGGAGGGACTCTGTAGTTGGGGCCAGTTTCATGGCTGTTGACCTGTATGGTCATGGAGGGCTCAGCACTCACTAAGTCCAGAATGTCTTAATGCTCTGTTCTCACTTTCTTAAAATCCTTAATAATTTTACCTTTGTTTTTTTTTTTAACACTCAAAGCAAGCTTTTTATTGCCATTTTGCCACTATTTCTTACATGCAATAATGAAAAAAAGGCGGATAAATTTCACTTTCTTCCACTACTTTTTGATACACATCTGATACCTCTATCAGTTCTGATTCCAGTCCTATGTAAGTTGATCAGAAAATCATACTTAAATCAGAGAAGGAGATAGCATTGCCCTACTGCTAACTCCTATGGTTAACTAGCTTTACACATAAGTGGGGAATTGTCTTTTTGTCAAATACACTATAAACTCTTTTAGCTATAATTCATAAAACAGTGCATTGAGATTGGCATGATCGTACACTAAATGCAGAATCAGCTTGGTAGTCCTCTTTTCATTGTCAAATAAGAAATTGTGAAGATAAATGAACCCTGGGAATTTCAAGATCTGGAATGTGATGCCAGCTGGTGCATGGAAGAAATGAATTCAATCAGGCTACCTGATGTTTCCTGCTGCTGCCTGGAGCAGAGCAGTCTGCAAGGTTGTAAGAAGGCCCAATTTGTCCTTGTCTCTCTCATGGTTTAAGTGCCAGTAAAAAAAAAATAAATAAATAAATCAAAATAAAATCTCTTTAACTCTGTTTAAAGAAAGAAAAAATATATAAACTAAAGGAAACTTTATAGCAAGCCTAATATATTGGATTTTGGAGATCAAGGTAGAACTTTGACAACTGATTTTAGCAATTATGGTTTAACAAATAGGAAGATTGTTACTGTACAATGGGCAGTTTCTAAAAATAGAGATATAGCTTTTAAACTGACCTTGTGCTTTTTAACTCTGTGGTTTTTCTCTTTTTTTTTTAATAAAATAATTTTTATTGGTGTTCAATTTACCAACATACAGAATAACACCCAGTGCTCATCCCGTCAAGTGTCCCCCTCAGTGCCCGTCACCCACTCACCCCCACCCCCCGCCCTCCTTTGAACTTACTTTTTGTAAATGAAATCTAATGGGACAACTCTGCCTTCTTATTTCTTTAAACAGGTTAAAAAATATCTTCAATGCCTTTTTTAGTTGTTTTCAGTGGGCAAGAATATTTGAATTACTAGTTTACCATTTCCTGCTGGATAGATATCTGAGCTCAGATATGGTTTCAGTAATGTTTATATATTTGTTCTAATTTATTTTTTGAATCAATTTTATTAATATGTATTTCATTTGGTTTAAAATTCATTGTTATAAAAGGAGTCATGATTTGCCCTTCTAATTTTTTATGCTTTATCTACAGTTATTTTTTCTTTCTCAGTCTTGATATAATTTATTTCAGAATTCCTTTTGTCTTTATGAATCCTGTTGGAAAAAAAAATGAATCACCAATTTAAAATAATCAGCTTTTAACTTTTGGGGTGATTTTTCTTTGATTTCTATCTTAATTTTTGCTCTTCCTTGCAGTTTCCTTCCTTTTATGTTTTTCCATCTCTCTCCATGTCTCTTATGATTAACTTAAAAAAATCTCAAAGGATAAAGTGTTTGTTCCCAATATGAAAGTTGCATTATCTTGATATTTAGTTATATTCGAACATTGTAAAATTTTGTATGTGCAAGGATAGAATCCAGATATTGAGATTTATTTAGATCTGATTCTATATTCTTGAATGAAATAAATCAATTTCAATCTTTCTTTTTTTAACATACACAAAGAGGGCAATATATGTCCTTTTCAATATCTTATACATTGTAGGCCAAAAGTTTTAATATGTATTATTTTCATTGTTGTTTCATTCTAAGTATTTTCTTATTCTCATTATTATTTATTTTTAGACCTCACAAATTATTTGCCAATAAACATATTAACATTTCTTTTTTAAGTTTTTTTTTATAAATTTATTTTTTATTGGTATTCAATTTGCCAACATATAGAATAACACCCAGCGCTCATCCCGTCAAGTGCCCACCTCAGTGCCCATCACCCAGTCACCCCCACCCCTCAACTCACCTCCCCTTCCACCACCCCTAGTTCGTTTCCCAGAGTTAGGAGTCTTTCATGTTCTGTCTTTCTGATATTTCCCAGTCATTTTTTTCTCCTTTTCCCTTTATTCTCTTTCACTATTTTTTTTTTTATATTCCCCAAATGAATGAGACCATATAATGTTTGTCCTTCTCCAATTGACTTATTTCACTCAGCATAATACCCTCCAGTTCCATCCACGTCAAAGCAAATGGTGGGTATTTGTCGTTTCTAATGGCTGAGTAATATTCCATTGTATACATAGACATCTTTATCCATTCATCTTTCGATGAACACCGAGGCTCCTTCCACAGTTTGGCTATTTGTGGACATTGCTGCTATAAACATCGGGGTGCAGGTGTCCCGGCGTTTCACTGCATCTGTCTGTATCTTTGGGGTAAATCCCCAACAGTGCAATTGCTGGGTTGTAGGGCGGATCTATTTTAAACTCTTTGAGGAACCTCCAGGCAGTTTTCCAGAGTGGCTGCACCAGTTCACATTTCCACAGTGCAGAAGGGTTCCCCTTTTTCCACATCCTCTCCAACATTTGTGGTTTCCTGCTTTGTTAATTTTCCCCCATTCTCACTGGTGTGAGGTGGTATCTCATTGTGGTTTTGGTGTGAGGTGGTATCTCATTTGATTTGTATTTCCCTGATGGCAAGTGATGCAGAGCATTTTCCCATGTGTGTGTTGGCCATGTCTATGTCTTCCTCTGTGAGATTTCTGTTCATGTGTTTTGCCCATTTCATGATTGGATTGTTTGTTTCTTTGCTGTTGAGTTTAATAAGTTCTTTATAGATCTTGGAAATGAGCCCTTTATCTGACAGGTCATTTGCAAATATCTTCTCCCATTCTGTAGGTTGTCTTTGAGTTTTGTTGATGGTATCTTTTGTTGTGCAAAAGCTTCTTATCTTGATGAAGTCCCAATAGTTCATTCTTGCTTTTGTTTCTCTTGCCTACATGGATGAATCTTGCAAGAAGTTACTGTGGCCAAGTTAAAAAAGAGTGTTGCCTGTGTTCTCCTCTAGAATTTTGATGGAATCTTGTCTCACATTTAGATCTTTCATCCATTTTGCGTTTATCTTTGTGTATGGTGCAAGAGAGTGGGCTAGTTTCATTCTTCTGCATGTGGATGTTCAATTTTCCCAGCACCATTTATTGAAGAGACTGTCTTTTTTCCAGTGGATAGTCTTTCCTCCTTTGTCAAATATTAGTTGGCCATAAAGTTGAGGGTCCACTTCTGGATTCTCTATTGTGTTCCACTGATCTATGTGTCTGTTTTTGTGCCAGTACCACACTGTCTTGATGACCACAGCTTTGTAGTACAACCTGAAATCTGGCATTGTGATGCCCCCAGCTATGGTTTTCTTTTTTAAAATTCCCCTGGCTATTCGGGTCTTTTCTGATTCCACACAAATCTTAAAATAATTTGTTCTAACTCTCTGAAGAAAGTCCATGGTATTTTGATAGGGATTGCATTAAATGTGTAAATTGCCCTGGGTAACATTGACATTTTCACAATATTAATTCTGCCAATCCATGAGCATGGAATATTTTTCCATCTTTTTGTGTCTTCCTCAATTTCTTTCAGAAGCCTTCTATAGTTTTTGGGGTATAGATCTTTTACCCATATTAACATTTCTAAACGAATAGAATTTTGAGTCTACATTTTTTGCTCTTAATTTTTGCCCTTATTTTACAAGAAAATATAGTGAGAAGGTCAATATCTAAGATTGATTTTTTGAGATTTGCTTTGGGGACTAGTATGTAATCCAATTTTATAACTCATTTATATTCCTTGTGAGTCTTTTTTATTGTCAGTTGTTTCTATTTTTATCACCTCATGATTGACAGGATTAGAAGCAGGGTGTTAATTTCTCCTAATTCCAGCCTATTTCTGGTTTATCTTTATGCCTAGGATATAGGTTCCCTGACTCTATGAGTCCCAAACTACTTTGGCACATCCTGAACACCAACTATGGATCCTTAACTTTTTAACTTTGCCAAAATCTTTGGTCCGCTTCAACCTCTCAATAGCCTCTTCTGGAACCAGCAAGTAATACTGGAATCAAATCAGGAATGTTCAGATACTCATGATGCCCCAAAGCCCTTAGAAAATCTCAAAGGAAGGATGCTTGGGTCTGCTACCTTCTAATAGTTGAGAGTCTCTTGATGTTTAAATAAAGCTTATGGAATAGTTTTAAAAATATATGTCACTTCAAGAAAAGGTGGGAAATGTTGCTAGTAAGTATAAAATGCTATAAATGGAAATCTTACACATATATATTACCAATATTAGTTCTGATATATAATTCCAATATAGTTAAAATATATAGTTCTAATGACAATTCTTTAGAAAGACTCCTCCTCTAAGTCCCTGAGATATTATTATTAAAGATGTCTCTCCTTATTTTTTGAGTAAGTACAGGAAGACAGAAGGAGAGGGAGCCTGCCCTGAAGCCCCTGGAGAATGAATAAGGATGATGGAAACAGTGTGAAATGTCTGCCTGGGAGTCTGATGTCAAGAATCAAAAACCCAACAAAAACAATACTTCAAGTATTACCATAATCCACTGTATTGTATGATTCAATTAATATGTACACAAGAAGAATAGAACAAAAAACTGATTATCCAAGTGAATACCATAGTCTAGTTTGCCTTTAAAGTTAACCAAAAATTCTGTATAAACTACAATTCTTTGTCAGTAGTAACTTTCTCTTATTATTTTCCTACCATTTATTTAGTGTAGGGAAGTGGTAATTTCAAGACTTGGATTTGGAATTTAGGCTGGAGAAGGGGGTGAGAGACTGAACAGAACTTCTCTGTTTTGGTTTCAAGTATGTAGGCTTCCTTATATAGCAATCATGTACTTCCCACTTGGTCTTGTTAACTTAATGGATGTCTGGTTTTGGGGAATCAAGACTCAACTAAAGACAAATTGTGGTTTGTTTTCCTTTCATTTATTATCTGTTTCCTTGAGGTGAGTTGGGTGTGAATATTTTCACTTCAACTTAAAAAATAAACTGTCAATTGAATTAAATACTCTTTTTTCCTTAACCAGTATATTTCTCCTAGGTAGAAAAACCTTGTAGAGACATCAGGTTATTATCAAAAGGGTGCTTGTGGGAGCACCTGGCTGGCTCAATTGGTAGAGCATGTGACTCTTGGTCTCAGGGTTGTGAGTTCAGCCCTATGTTGGGCATAGAGCTTGGTTTAAAAAGGGGAGGGGGGTGTTTATGATTATTTTAAGTTTGGAATTCAGTTGTGAGGGCATGATTCATGCTCTTCCATTGTTGGAAGGTAGGGTGCCTTTTCCATGGACATGACTCAAAATACCTAATGGTCTAATCCTTATTGTTTGGACATTTTCCTATAATTCATGCAGCCTACCTCCTGAGCTAATTGGCATTATATATTACAGTTTGCCTCATGCTAATTCCCTTCCTATGGCTCTCTGTGGGGCTTCTGTCCCACTAGTTACACATGTACTTGGCAGCTCAAAGAGTGGATTATTTTTTCCATCACTCAGTATCTGGTTTATGTATGTTATGTGAAGATTTATTCCCCAATCCTAACCATAATTCATGATTAATTTAATTAAAAGCTTTATTCCTATGGACTCATTAATGAAAGCACTATGTGTCAAACATAACTTTCAGTGAATTGAATTGTTCTGAAAATAAGATGTTCTGCAGGTTTATATAAAAAGTCAGAGCAAAATGCTTTTTGCTTTCTCCACAGAATAGATGTAGAACGGAACTGTGAACAGTGGCATCAGCAAGTGAACAACTAGCTGAACAGTCATCACAGGACCAGAGGTTCTGACCGAATGCAATTGTTAATGTACTCTAATCTGATTAAGCCCCCTTCATGATTTTTCCAGATATACAACCATATATACCTGAAGTATCTGCCATGAGAATTTTTCTATTTTACTTTCAGAAATGAGAATAATTATGGCAACTAACATAATCAAGTGTGTTCTATGTTTTAGGCACTAGGTTAAGCCTTTACATGATGTAGACTCTTGAACCAAGTAATCCCCTTTTCCTCTCCAAAAAGCACTCCCTAAACCTGGCACTTTTTTGACTCTAATTTTAAAAATGTTTCTCTTGGGACTCACAGAGGCTAGGTAACTTAAGCCCAGATGTATCTGACTCCCATCACAGTATGCTTTGGTTTGACACCCTCCCACCAACTCTATCCATTTTGGGTACCCACGATCTTTGTATCCTGACCCCTCTTTTTTTCTGCCTTTCCATATAAAAAACTATCTGTATCTATCTAGAAGGGTTTATTTTGACAGTAAACATCACTACAAATTTAAGTCAAAGTGTCAGATCTTTGAAAAACCCCTATTTTTGGCCTTATCCTTAACTGAAGTAATAGATTTTGTGGAATAAATTTTGAAATTGATGGGAAGATATCTTAGGCACAGGAACCTTGCTTGATGCCTCTGAAACCGTAACCCACAGATGTCCTTCTCCTTTATCTATGACTAAGACTGACCTTTTTAGAGACCATTGATTTCTTTGCTCCCCACTCCTGGGGCTGTGAGTGCCATCTCAGATGCAAAAAGAAACAAAAAAGAACTCAGGCTACATATGACGTAGAAGTGAGTCATAGGAAGAAAATGATAACTTATCTATTCCCAGATGACAATTATATTTAGGATAAGCTACCTTTCATCAAAGGCAGGGTACAGATAGACTTATTTTTTATTACTTTTGCAAAATACTTTATAACGTACTTCAGAAATTTTTTATGATAGCTTTTTAACAAGATTTTAAGAGAAATAGACACATCAGACAGATAAAGTGATATTTTGAAATGTGTTTTAGCATCATGTAATTGGTTTCCATACTGATAATTTTCTTTCACTTATTTACACATAAGCAGTATGTGTTAATTTAGGAGAACTAGTGTCTATTTTTCATTTTTTCTGTAGTTCTCATTTTGTACCAAATCTATCTTATATTTTTAAGTGCTTTACCAGTTATTCTTTAAATTCACTCAAAGGGTAGTTAGTATAATCTTTTGCTGTGAGACACTATTGATTTAATAACTTTTATAGAGCAAAAGACTACCAGGTGGAAATAATTGATGACACTGAAATATTGAGCATATTATTAAAAGTGACAGATTTATTCAAGCAGATTGAATAATGCAAGCATGAATGAGATCTGCACACATTATTATGAGATAGTATAACTTTGAATAATTTAGACCTTAGTTATCATTAAAGTTGAAAGAAAAAGAAAATTATTTTAAAATCCTAGAATACTTTTTAAAGAGTATTTATTTATTTATTTATTTGACATAGAGATAGAGATAGCGAAGGATAATATGAGCAAGGAGAGAGGGAGAAAGAGAAGTAGATTTCCCGCTAAGCAGGGGGCCCAACGAAAGGTTTCATCCCAGGACCTTGGGATCATGACCTGAGCCGAAGGCAGATGCTTAACCAACTGAGCCACCCAGGTGCCCCAAACCCTAGAATACTCTCAATGAGGCTTTTTCTTATGATCATAATATAATATCAAATACATTAATTAAACACTTTCACTTTTTAAAATGTTCACTAAGATTACATAATTAATCGGGGCCCCTGGGTGACTCAGTGGTTGAGTGTCTGCCTTTGGCTCAGGTTGTGATTCCAGGGTCCTAAGAACGAATCCTGCATCAGGCTCCCCACAGGGAGTTTGCTTCTCCCCCTGCCTATGTCTCTGCCTCTCTCTGTGTCTCTCATGAATAAACAAAATCTTCTTTTTTTTTTTAAATCACATAATTAATCACAAGAGTCAGAATTGGAAAATAAGAAGTAGATAGACCAAATATTATCCACGGGCATCATGTAAAACAATACAAATATCTAATAATCTGCCAAAATGTGTTCTTTCCCTTCCTGAAATTTAGGTATATGTTTATTTTTAAGGTATACATTTCTAACTGTTAGAAATGACTACACATTTCTGTTTTAAAATGTTCTTGTCATTTTAAAATGGATTTAAAAGATGAAGACCATAAGAAGCTTTCATTTATAAGTACTAGAGTGTGCTGGTTTGATGGTTACCAGAAAGATTATGAATTTGATGCAAATAGACCTTCACAGAGTATTTGGCTTCAAACAGAAGGCTGTGGAAAAACTGGGCAGAATAGAACTTGGGAAGATGCAGCCGCAGTGATGTCACACATCAATCATTCATTCACGCCGGGGTGTATCTTATATAGGGTTCCAGATTCTGTTGGGCACAGGGGCCTCATTCATGAAGAAAGCAGCCAGAGGCCTTGCCTTTGTGGCACCTAGAGCACCAACCTGGTGGGGAAAACAGAGATGAAACAATAATAATCACAGGTAATGGATTTTATAGATCCTTATCCCCACCGTACCTGACCATGAGTAGATACCTCAGGAGACTTCCATAGACTGAATATTTGTGTCTCCTAAAATATGTATATTGGAATCTAATCCCCAGTGTGATGATATTTGGAGATGGGGCCTTTGTGAGGTCATTAGTCAGGAGGGCAGAGCCCTCATGAACAGGTTATTGCCCTTATAAAGTAGGTCCCAGGGAGCTTCCCTTTCACCATGTGAAAGAACAGTAAGATGGGGGCATCTGTGAACCAGGAAGCCGGCTCTCACCATACTCCAAATCTGCCAGCACCTTGATCTTGGACCTTCCAACTTCCAGAACTATGAGAAATAAATTTCTCTTTCTTACAAGCCATCTTGTCTATGGTATTTTTGTTATAACAGTCATAGCAGACCAAGATGGAGACCTAATCTAGCATAGGGGAGAGTCAAGAAAGGCTTTCCCTTCACCTGAGATTGAAGAGTGTATTAGAGCTAAGTAGATGGAAAAGAGAGAGGAAATATTCTCTAGACAGGCAGAGTATGTTCAAAGGTCAGAGGAAAGAAAGAAAGAGCATGTGGTAAGAGGAACTAAAAGAATGGTGAGGAGTAAGGCTGGGCACTCATTCTCTACTTACTGGCAGTTCTAATAAAACTGCATGTGGAGTACATTCAAATGCCACTGGTTATCTTTAACAGAAGGGTTTAAACAGGAAAATGGTGAGGTCACATTTGCTCTTTTGATACATTGCACTGACTGCTTTAGTATAGTAGATTCAATTTTTTATTGTTGTAAAAATGAGAATAAAAAGAAGCCAAAAGAACATACCAAAAAAATAATTTCTCTTCCAACAAGAAAAGATACCAAGAATGTATGTCTCTAGGATGATTAGAAGTTGGACTTAGCAGGGGCACCTGGGTGGCTCAGTTGGTTAAGCGTCCAATTCTTGATTTCAGCTCAGGTCATGATCTCAGGGTCCTGAGATCAAGCCCTGTGTGGGGCTCCTGGCTCAGTGGGGAGTCCACTTGAGGATTCTCTCTCCCTCCATCTGCCCCTCCCCTGCTCATGCTCTCTCTAAAATAAATAGGTAAATCTTTAAAAAAAGTTTGATTTAGCTTTTTATTTTTCACTTGAAGTGTTAGAATAGAGTTCAGAAAAACAACTGTAAATTGTATGAAATCAGTAATCATATCCTAAACTTAAAGCTTAATTTTGACATTCAATGCACAATGAGAACAAAGAAAGCTATAGTTGGATAAATCAGTGATTATTAACAGTTGATTATTTCTTTACTCCTTTAACAAATATTTATGTCTCCCCCTTATCTAACATTGTTCTAGGCATGGGATACACAGTGAACAAAAAGTGGTATCTGCCCTCATGGAATCTATAGACTATACATTCTAAATCCAGAGGTTAATTTAAAAATCTTAAACTCAGCTGTATAGCTTTGTTTATTGCCATGGCCTACTCAGCCTGCCTTTCTTCACAGTCCTAAAAGCTTTCACCACAGAGTTCATTTAACTTCCAATCCATGCCTGCATTCCCCTCTTCCTACCAGGTCAATCTTGCCATAGGTTACAGGAGTGACCCTTATGCTGGGCATTGAAGACCTCAGAGTCAGTAACTCTGGCTCAAGTATGCCTTGCTGTGGCTCTAGTTCTGTCCTTGGTACCATGAATCCTGTTGAAGGGATTCCCTGGTTTGTACTTGAAGGATTGGACCCTGAACCTCACACATTCTGCACAACCTTCTCAATGCCTTGGCCCTCTGTCAGTGGTCTGTCCTCCACCACTCAGATAGACACTGTGGGTGATAACAATGATGATAATGGTATCAGCAATGGTGGTGGCTGCAATAGCAATGATTTTTAAAAAGATTTATTTATTTACTTTAGGGGAGAGGGGAAGAGGAAGATGGGGAGAGAGTTTTAAGCAGACTCCACACTAAGCACAGAGCCTGATGTGGGTGGGGCTTGTTGAGGGGTTCAATCTCACCAGTCTGAGTTCATGACCTGAGCTGAAACCAAGAATTGGAGGCTTAACCGACAATGCCACCCAGGTGCCCTTGCAAGAGCAATTATAACACAAGCATATATTTATAACTGCTATTTCCTTCATTCATATCACTTGTCTCATGTCACTTTCAGTTTAACATTTTGTCCTTGTACACATATCTTAATATTAGTTCTGACTTCCAGGTTTATGGATACATTGTTCATCCTGAAGTAATTGTACTATAGGATCTAGTTCCTGACTGATATTAAACGATAACTTCAATTATTTTTTTCTTCTAATGGAAAGTTTGTTTTGTCTTAGCTTCAAGAACTTACAAAATATAAACATTTAAAAACTTTTTTAGTAGAAGTTGAAATAGTTATTTTTGTAATTTCACAGTCGCTGAGGTTTTAAAATGTTAGCACATTTTAGTTAGAAAATTAAATTAAGACTAAATAACTAACACCAATTCAGTATCAATTAATCTACTTTAGATATTTAGAAATTCATTAGTTGGGATGCCCGAGTAGCTCAACAGTTGAGCGTCTGCCTTTGGCTCAGAGCTTGATCCCAGAGTCCTGGGATCGAGTCCCACATTGGGCTCTGTGCATGGAGCCTGCTTCTCCCTCTGCCTCTGTCTCTGCCTCTCTCTGTCTGTGTTTCTTATGAATAAATAAATAAAATATTAAAAAAATAAAAACTTTAGAAATTCATTAGTTGATTAATTCAGTCCATAAGTACTTACTGGGCAATTTCTGTGTGACAGACACTAACTGGCTGTGTTCAGATGGTAGTCCCTTTGGTGAGGACTAAACATCCAACATTTCACTTGTGATGGACATACAAACCATGCACCATTGAGTTGAAGATTTATACAAGGCTTGTGGAAGTGATTTATACCATGTACTAAATGTTTCTAAATAGAAAATACAGTGTATTATATCTGAAAATAATTTCAAAAAGTATTAAGCCCCCCAAATTGCTACGTTGGGCTTCTGTATTTTTGCCATGTCCTTGTCCAAGGTACTGTTTCCTTTCTGTCCACACCATGATCTGTCACTCCTTTTCATCACTTAAAACATAATAATTTAAAATGTACTTGTAACAAACCAATCAATCAACAGTTGCATTCATTTACCATCCATTCTATGTATGGTGCTAATGAACTTGAGAGAGGTTTGGAATTCCCCTTCTACACATTCTAGGCCAAGAGCCATCCTGTGTTGTGTGTTTGGGGAGAGAAAAGGTTTAAGACATGGTGTTTTGATTTTCAGGAGCTTATAGACAAATTTGAGGGATATAAGTAATATGTATGGAATAACAAATAGTACACATGTATTTAAATGCTGAATTTTGAACTATCCTGAAATTCCAGGAAGAGGAAAACTCACAGGGACTTGATTTGGATGGAAGATGTTGGGTGACCAGGAGTGAGAAGGATGCAGATCAGGGAAGAAATATGATGTGGTCTGGAATTTGAAGGATGGGCACTGTTTTGGGAAGAGGACATTCTCTGGGCAAGAGACAGAAGAGTATGAGAGCAGAGGAGAAAGGAGTAAGAAATATATTTATAGGAATGACAACCTTAGAGTGTAGCACACTATTGGAGAAAATGTATTGTGAGTTTATTGAAAATTAAGTTGGATACTTTAAAGTCAAATTATGAAAGACTCAAAACCAAGCAAATGGTTTAGGTAGATGCAGAGAAAGTGAGGCAGGTTAATATAGATGGCTGTGTTCAAACAAGGTGGATCATGCAGTGGTAGTCCAAATAAACAGAACCAGGAAGACTGGGTTTGGGAGGCATTTATTCTCTTGTATCAATCTGCTCAGAAATCCTTTGTACCCACACCCTCTATGTCAACAAAGAAAAAAGAACAAAGAAACCAGTAAGACATCATTAAGTAATAATCAGGTGTTAAGATGCAGCAGTGACTGTCTTTTTTGAGTAATGGAAAGATTTCTCTCTCTGCCTTATACACTTTATATCCATAAATCTTCAGATTCTGGTCACTTAAAAAGTGTTACACAATAAAGACTCTGACAAAAAGATAAAAAGCAGGACGGATGTTTATTTCCAGAAAAAAAAAAGTGAGATAAATGAAGTATCATTCTCAGAAAACCCTTCATGCTTTTCTAGGCAACCTATTTAGTATCAGAAAGAATATGACTAATGTCAGAGGTCTTATTACCACATGACATTCTTTTTACATGTGGAGTGAACAACTTTCTAACCATATTCATGAAATGAGACTTTAATCTCTTTTGGATTCTTTAAGAGGCTATGCTTCAGAGGTGATGTGGGGTCTGGCATGCCATGAACAACTCTATAATGTCAAATGCCATTGATTGGATTTGTGCAGTCCAGATGTCAGACACCACTCAGCAAATTGAACGTAATATTGTTGAAACTCATGACAAAGAAGGAAGGACAAAAGGGGATTAATTGTCAATTAGGATCTGAAGAAAACATTCGTTTATGGTTACTCACATTTTAAAGGTTATTTAGCTACATTTTAAAAGTCTGGAAACATTAAGTCATCCTTATTTCTTTTCAAAAAGGATGAAAATAGGAAATTACAACTATAAGGAATATAACTTTAATTTAATATTTCGACATGCATGTGTACTGTAGTAATAAAATTCCAACTTTTACTAGAAAAAAATGAAGAAAATAAATTGTCATTGGCCATCAGTGAGCCTCCTTTGTGTATTAAATGATGATTCATATGCATTCAACACTGGTCACAACATTATTCATATAATGACTGCTTTTCCAAGCTTCTAAATTCTAATGCAAGGTAGAAAACTTGAATAGGATTCAGGGGAGAACCAGAGATCTGCATTGTTAGAATATTAATACATAAATCCCAAAAGAGGAGACTAAAGAAACTAAAGTTATTTAATCTGGGAAAAAAATTTTTTTAAATATGTGATATCTTCTTTAAGAACAGAATAAGAAAAAAAAAAAAACCAAAATGCTAGCTAAAAGATAAGGATTTTGACATAGGTATCAGAAAAACAACAACAAATACCTTCCTTACAAGTAATTCAACTAGACAGTTAAAATGTTATCCTTTTAGGATGGAATCATGTTCATCCATTCATTCACTCATTCGTTCATTCAAAAGTATTTACTGAGCAGCAACTAATGTACAAGATACACAAGATCCCTTGTTTCTTAGATCTTACATTATAGGAGGAGGAATAGACAGCAAATAAACCAATATGTCAAGAGTTTCAGGTATTAAGAAGTGTTATGAGGAGAACAAAATAAAGCAACGGGAAAGAAAGTGGCCACATTGGGAGTTTACACTTCAGATTGGTGAGTTAGGGATGTCTCTTTGGAGGTGGCAACATTGGCACTAGAACTTGATGAGAGGGAAACAGACATGCAGAATCTCGGAGAAAAGCATCGTCGTAGGTGGGGCGAATGGCAAATGCAAAGGCCCCAAAGTGGACTTGAACCCAGGAGACTCATGGGAGGCAGAAGGCCTGTGAGTGCAGAGAACAGGTGAGGAGGAGGAGGGGAAGAAACAGTCAGAAGGTCGAGGCCCATTCTGCAGGTTCTGGGCTACTCCAAGCCCAGCAGGAAGCTATGGAGTGACTTTGAATGGGATAGAGAAGTAGGATAGATAGGTTTTTCAGTTTTCTTCACCACCATGATTTGACAATAGCAACCCAAATGCTGGTGGTTTTTTGTTTTGTTTTGTTTTAATTGTTCTCTTCCATAGAAAAGAGATTATTCTAAATTTAGATGCAGAATCATTTAGTTTTCCAACTAACTTCAATATCTTAAAAACAAGGTCTTAGTCTATTAAAGAAATGTGTCTGAAAAGACTACAGGGATCTGGTTATCTTGGGAGCCTATTGAAATCTCATCCTTTCTAAATACCATGCCAAGACAGCATTCTCACTCTATTCCCATTGCTTTAAAATAAGAAAGAATATAAAATAAAAAAGGGTATGAAAATTGCCTTTATGAATAAATACTAACCATTAAATTAAGTAAAACTACTCTGTTTTATTTTGTTTCCTAGCTTCATGGTATTGAATCCATACCTCCTGTGTAGGAAAGTATGGATACAAAATAATAATTTACTGTTTATTAAAGTAGAAAAAGAAGGGAGTTAGCAAATATTACTACTTCTATCACTTGTATACTACCTAGAACTTCACATTAAATAGCCTGAAAGAGTGACTCTCCTGAGGTCTCAGACAGACTATGGACTAGAACTTGGAATCCTGAATTTTGGGTTACCTTCTATAACTTTCTAGAGTAAGTTAAACCTAGCACCTGAATAAAGACTTTCTATATAAGACAGCTTTTAAAATTTCATGAAAACTTTGGCTTTTAGTTCCATAAGAGTCTTATTACCAAAATGATAGTTTGTGTTTTTTAATCATAGGAAATCGGGTACCTAGATGGCTCAGTATGTTAAGCGACCAACTCTTGATTTTGGCTCAGATCATGATCTGAGGGTGATGCAGCCCTGCCTTGGGCTCCATACTCAACCATGAATCTGTCTGAGATTCTCTCTCTCTCCTTCTGCCCCTCCTGCTAAACACATATTCTCTCTCTCTCTATCAAATAAATAATTTTTTTAAAAAAACATAGGAAATAGATTTGTGCCTCTCCCCCTGACTTCGCTTTCATTTATCTAAATGACACTTATTTCAAAGCCTCCTTTTGGGTGCTTGATGAGATTCAGTTAAAGGACAAACAATGTGATCACATTCACTACCGTTCTTCTAAGTTATCAAACTCTGAGGAAGTAAGTACAGGAAAGTTGGGGCCAATTAACAGATTCCTGGTGTGGTAAATTATTTCTTTCTCACTATTCTTTAAACTTTTGTCATACTCACCATTTCCATTCCAGTGCTTATAATAGTCATTTATACATAGTAGATTTTCAGCACATTTTGTTGAGCAAATGAATATATGCTGACAGGTAGTATTCTTTATGAAATTCTTTGTTATAAAAATACTATAGGCTCTTATCTTCTCCTAGAGGCATGGCAAGAAAATATTTATTCTATTTTAATGTAAAAAGGTACTGACATTCTTTGTGATATCTGACTTAAAATGGCTGTTTATAGAACTTACTACCAAAAAGGACTTGAGGAAGCTTAACAGTAATTCAATGAAGGAAATCAGTCAATCAGTCAAAATGTACTGGTGTATCTTCTGTGTGCCTGGCACAGCAGGATGTGATGGGGATGCCAGAATGGATGTGGTGTGTTCTCTACACCCAAGAAGCTCATTGCCTAATGGAGGCTAGCAATTAACTATAACTCATGGGAGTCAGTACAGCAGAGGTAATCTGAACAAAGTGCTCTAATGCAATAAAAAAAGACAAATGCAGTAAAACCACAAAATCATTACCATTCTGATAAAAGAATAAGAGTCCTGCACTGGGTGGTTACAGATTAAAACACACACACACACACACACACACACACACACACACACACACATCCCTGGGCTAATAAAACACTGGTATAAATGATTAAGGGGAATCATAAGACTTTCTTAGAATTATTTTATGGCACTAAATTTATCATGCTTGTCTTTATATGAGTGCAATGCATAACAAAGCTGGCAGTGCTTCTATAGTTATACAATTTAATGTATAGGCTTTTAAAAATAGTATATTTTTCTAAAATCAATATGACAATAATTGATGATAAAATCATGTAGTATACCTCCATGAATACATTCCTACAGGAAATAAAAAAGTATAGTCAGGCTGAGAGTTTTTTGGTTATCTGATTTTGTATGAGAGTTTAATCTAGAAGTTATAGATAAGTAAAGAGCACATTCCACATCCCAGTTGGACAGACTAATTGTATCCACTTTCATCACCTGCCAGGGACTCCCACCTCCAAGTATGACACATAGCATGTATCCTGTCTTCCTATAAATGCCCAGCAGCATCAGCAATTTCTTCTGCAGAGGCTGACTCCTCAAGCTCTCCACTAATCTAAAAGAAAAGGCTTTAAAGCAGAAATTAGGTTTCTTGCAAGTAAGATTTTGACGGCACTAGACTGATAATGAGTGTCAGGGTTTAAGAGGTCTGAGGACTAACCCAAAGAAGATTTGCCTACACAACTAAATTCGGTAGTGTGCTTTGGACAAGGTTGCATGAGAGGGGAAAGTGCCTCTCAGCGGGAAGCTGTCCAGAGCTCACAGAAGGGGCCACCATCTAGGGGAGAGGGAGAAAAGGGGACTTTTGGAGGGTGAGGGAATCAGAGAAAGGACTTGGTGCTTTTAGGCGATAGCCCTAAGCACTATGGGATGTCCCAGGGTCAAGAGGGTTGTAGTGATGTGGGGTCTTATATCACAAGGCTAGATCTTCATGGCCAGCAGATGCCTGGTGAAGTTTTGCAGTGTTATAAAATAGAAAGGTTCTAAATGGCTCAAAATCTGCTTTTCCCCCTGCCATTTGAAAAACAATGAATGTGTAAGTTTGTGTTTTGGTGCTTTATGAACTTTTGAACTAACAGGTCGCAGCCTGTAGTGAAGATACAAACAATCGGAAGGCTAGTACACAGAGGCCATCTTTGACTCATTTATATAACAATGATTAAAAAAAAAAATTAGGGTGGGAAGGGCAGAGGGAGAGGGAGAGAGAAAATCTTAAGCAGGCTCCACACCCAGCGAGGAGCCCAAGGCTAGGGCTCAATCTCACAACCCTGAGATCATGACTTAAGCTGTTATCTAGAATCAGACCTTAACCAACTGAGCCACCCAGGCACACCTCTTTTTTATTTTATTTTATTTTTTTATAAGAACCAACCTCAGAAATCGTTCCATTACTTAGAAGTAGCAATAAACAGGAGTTTATGAAAGTTGTGGAAAATAGTTATTATCTAAGGTTAAGAATTTGAAATGGCATAAGAGGAAGATATATTCTGCAGAGCTTTTTATTTATTTTTTATTTTTTTATTTTTATTTTTTATCTACGATAGTCACACACACAGAGAGAGAGAGGCAGAGACACAGGCAGAGGGAGAAGCAGGCTCCATGCACCTGAAGCCCAACGTGGGATTCGATCCCGGGTCTCCAGGATCGCGCCCTGGGCCAAAGGCAGGTGCCAGACCGCTGCGCCACACTGGGATCCCTGCAGAGCTTTTTAATAACTAATACAGATCACATGATACGCAAGTTGGATGAAATACAGTGTGATGCATCTTATAAGTCACTTATACTCAGTTAATTAAATTATTTGTGGAGTCAAGAGGCCAGATCTGTTTGTGACTATGGAAATACACAACAAAGTTGCTTGTCTTCTGATTTAACCTCCTCTCAAGATTCTTTACACTCCCCCCCATACTAATAGAGCCAATGAATAAACAATTATGACTTGTGACTTCATCCTGTCTGGGCTAGATAAATGGCAGTAAAAGCTAAACTTTCCTTTGCTCTTTTAAAAGAATTTACATGTATGTTTCCATGTTTATATTCAAACAATATTTGGTTTTAAAAACTATTTAATAAGTAATTGATCAACATAGTTCATACAAATTTTACAGAGCTTCAAAAAATAATTTTCTATAAAATGTTTGGGGTAAACATTTAGTAAGTGTTGAAAGGTTTTATTATGATAAGTGTTTATCAACTATACTTTCATATGTAAGCAAGTCTAAATAATTTATTTTCAATGGTCTTAATTTGTATGTTCTTATTACTTTAAAAAGATTTTATTTACTTATTTGAGAGAGAGAGAGGGAGTAAGAGAGAGAGAGAAAGAAGGAGAGAGCACAAGTTAGGGAAGAAGCAGAGGCAGAGAGAGAGAAGCCGACTCCCCACTGAGCAGAGAGCCCAAGGCAGGGCTCCATCCCAAGACCCTGGGATCACAACCCAAGCCAAAGGCAGATGCTTAACTGTCTGAGCCACTCAGGTGCCCCATTAATTTGTATATTCTTAATAGCTTATTTTTAGTTCTTGACTTAATATAAAACACATTACTATACTTTAAAAATTCCATTTTTGAGTTCTAACCTGATTTTTTTTAATGCTATGATAAACTATTTATCTTTTCAAATATTGAGAATTATAATGAATCTGGTAATATCATAATATCATTTTTATTTAGAGAATGCAAATTATTCCTTTTGATATTTGAAAACATTCAAATTCAAAATCTAATAATTTAACAAGGAAGGTATGTCATTTTTTAATTGTTGTTGAAAAGCCAATGAAGGCAGGTATAATCTAGTTGGAAGAAAAGATGTCTATATTAGAAATAATCTAAAACAAACATACCGAGATACATGTCCAATATTGTGTATACAAAAGCTTGAGGTATTCAAAACAAAGGAAAAAATCTAAGACATCTTCTGTTCTAAAACAAAAACCTGGGATGCCTGGGTGGCTTAGTGTTTGAGTGTTTGCCTTTGGCTCAGGGCGTGATCCCGGGGTCCTGGGATTGAGTCCCACCTGGGGCTCCCCATGGGGAGCCCTATTTCTCCCTCTGCCTATGTCTCTGCCTCTCTCTCTGTCTCTCATGAATCAATAAGAAAAATTTTTTTAAGAAAAATTTTTTAAAAACCAAACAAACCAAAATCAAAACAAAACAAAAACCTGATATAGCTGTATTAAAATCAGCCAAAATAAAATTTAAGACAAAGAATCATTTGAGATGAGAGTTATGTCATAATCTATCATAATACTAGAAGATTCAATATGTGAGGAAGACAATTATTTTAAAATCAAATTCATCTACTAACATATTTTCTAGCAAACATTGACAAAATTATAAGGAAAACTGGCAAAATCCACATTTATAATAGGAAGTTTAATGTATTTTTCATCAGTGATTGAAAAAGTCTTAAAAAAAAGATAAAGATAAAACACAATTAACAAAGTTGACACCATGGACACTGCACCTAAAAACTACAGAATATATATATAATTTTTAAGTACACATGGCATATTTATAGAACTATTGGTCCATAAAGCAAATTTCAACAAATTTTAAAAGTCTGAAATTGCATAATTATGTTCTAACTCACCAGAGTGCAACTAATTTAGACATCAATAATAAAATAATTACAAAAGCCCATTTGTTTCAAAATTTGAAAATACATTTGTACATAGTCCATTAGATGTGATTTTGATCTAAAAGGTAACAAAGACCACCTATCAGCTAATGCAATATTCAAGGGGAAGTATTTAGCCTTCACTGTTTCTGCTAGAAAAGAAGGAAAGTTGGGACGCCTGGGTGGCTCAGCGGTTGAGCATCTGCCTTCAGCTCAGGCCACGATCCCGGATCTGGGAATCGAGTCCCACGTCGCGCTCCCTGCGAGGAGCCTGCGTCTCCTTCTGTCTATGTCTCTGCCTCTCTCTCTCTCTCATAAATGAATAAATAAAATCTTTAGGGGGGGGGGGAGAAGGAAAGCTGAAACATAATGAGTTAACCGTGTCAAAAAATTAGCAAAATATTTCTGTCTCCTCAGCAAGAACAGTGAGTGTGTGAGTTCTGTGCTCAATAATTGGCTCTTAGACACAAATCTTCAGAGGTCACAGTCCTGTTCTCAAGGTTCTGCATCCCTCAGGGATCAGTGTCCTGTGTTGCCTATTGACCAATGTTCAAAAGCACTTGTGTTATATACTTTGTCCAGTCGTCTATTTGTTTAGTGTTTAAGGGTAAATACAAACTTTATGACTGCATAATTATTGGAAACGGAAG
Organism: Canis lupus dingo; assembly: GCF_003254725.2. Taxonomy (NCBI): domain Eukaryota; kingdom Metazoa; phylum Chordata; class Mammalia; order Carnivora; family Canidae; genus Canis; species Canis lupus. The sequence continues at coordinate 43,086,855 of NC_064243.1, read as the reverse complement.
TATTCCACAGTCTGAATATTTAAACTTTCAAATAGCAGTTAGCTCTTGAGTTCGTAGTCTAACAGAGTTTTATAAAACCCTTATTCTGAAATTCTGAATATTTATTGATTTTGAATAGCTTTCAAAATCAATAGGGTAAGGGTAGGTGGTTCTATGATGGTTGGTATTTCCATGTTAAAAAAATATAGATGTCTGTTTTCTCTGTACCAGCTATTCTGGGAATTCTATACACATACTTAGAATTGGTTATTCACATAACATCTGCCTACTACAAAAACTGATTCTTGTTGAAAGGAGTAATGCTGGAAGGTAGGGAGGAATATTGAATCTCCTTTTATTATAAATTGATGATTCTTTATTGTATGAGAAGCCGTTGTATGCTTTTAAATCTTATGATATATTATTACTTTAGCATAGAACATAATCATTGTATGTGGATGTGAAAACTTCCTTTTTCACAGAAGTTTTCAGATATCTAAAGTTTTTCATTGGTTGAAAAATTTGCTGCCTTTTTTTTTTTTTTTTTTTTTTTTGATCTTAGAGAAACAGCTTTGAAGATTTGGGAATGCCTTTTATCTTTCAAATAAATTCCAGGTTGAGCCCATTTACTACCTATTGTGGGCTGCAGATAGCCATAGAAATACCCTATACATTCTGTGTTCTTCATGAATAATAACTTTTTTTAGAAAGAGAGAATTGGTGGAGGAGGGCAGCGGGAGATGGAGAAAGATAATCCCAAGCAGGCTTCATGCCCAATGCGGGGCTCCATGTCATGACCTTGAGATCATTACCTGAGCCAAAATCAATAGTCAGCTTAACTGACTGAACCACCCAGGCTCCCAGGAACAATAACTGTTATTTGATATGCACATAACTCTAGAGAAATGTTGCATAATTCATCTATATTATTGTCAGGGGAAAAGCAAGCCAAGAATGAAAATTTTTGCAGATACCTCTCAATAACTTCAGATCAGTCAACTATCATCTGTGGTGCGGGTTCTGAGGCAAAGTAACATCTCCCCTTTGAATGAAGAAATTATGGTGAAGGAAAAAGAATTTTCCATAAGATATGTGAAGGAGCAATGTGTTTTTAGAAGAAAGGAGAGGCATAAGGCAGGAAATAATAGATGCTGACTAGGAAAAGAAAAGGAAGACACAAAACAAAATAAATAAAAACTAGCACAAATGAACAACCCTCCCCCCAAGATATCATGAATTCAGAGATAGCAAAATAGAATTTGTAAATAGAGGTATGAGTCAAATTTTCAAAAATTTAAGCAATAGAGACAAATTTAAACAATATGATTAAATCATAAACACATGCAAATAAATATGATTCTCTTATATATCTAGATATAACATATACATAGATATATCTATAATCTATAGTACTTTATATCTATATACTTATAACTATATATAATTTATAGAATGAAATATTTTAAATTTTATTAGAGAACTCTCTGCTTAATTATAAAACCTATTTGAAAAAAAAAACACTATAAAACTCTTCTGAGGGTCATTAAAGGACCCTTAAATATCTGGAGAAACACACATCATGTTTTAAAACATCAATTTAATCCAGTTAATATATAGATAGAATGTAATTACTCAAATCCAAGTAGAATTTTCCTTTGGTTTGTGACATTTTTTTTTTTTATTCTGATAGAGAAAACGCACACTTGCAAGTAGAGAGGGGAGGGACAGAGGGAGAGGGAAAGAGAGAGAATCCCAAGCAGGCTCCATGCCTAGCGTGGACCCCAATGCAGGGCTTGATATCACCACCTGTAGACCACCACCCAAGACAAAATCAAGAGATGGACACTTAACCAACTGAGCCATCCAGATGTCCCATGGTTTGTAACATTTAATGTATTTGATAAAAGAAGTGACAAAAATCACTGCTGTAACAGGGTACATTACAAATTATCTAGGATTATCTATTCAGCACCACTGATATATCCATTTATATGTCTAGAATTTAATTATTATAATTTTAAAGCATTCTTTTAGAGCTCTTGTTTTTCAATTCCAACATTTCAAAGCTATTCTGCTACTTGTTCCAGACGAATTTTTAGAATCATTGTGTCAAGTTCCATATTAATCATTGAAATATTAAAATTTCAGTAATTATATGTTAAACAGATGAAAGAAAATCACATTTTCTAGATCTTCCAATCCATGATCATAGGAGATCTCCTTCTATTCAGTGAGATGACTAAAGACAACCTCTTGATACAATTTTGTAATTTTTTTTCCACTTTTTAGCAGTCCTTTATAGCTTGTTAGATTATATCCATGATTTGATATATTCTCATTGTTAAAATAAGTGGGACATTGTATAGGACATATTGGTGAGATCTAGAAGAGCTATAAATTTTGTAATAGTAATAATAGCTGTTATGTTTTGAATAATTTTCATGAGGTAAATATAAGACATGAGGTAGAGTATCAGAGCTTTAGAAGTATTAACCCTATGAAATAAAAACTTACAGTTCTCCCTTTACATATGAAGGAACTAAAGGGAGAAGAGAGAATAAACTTTCTTGGAGTTTCTATCTCTATACATCACTACTTATCTTTTTTTACATGTTTTTATTTTTTTCCCTTTGGGTCCTTAACATATTAATCATAGTTGCTTTATTTTTTATTTAATTATTTTTTAAGTAGGCTCCACACCTAGCATGGAGCCCAGCACTGGGTCTGAACTCACGACCATGAAAACAGGACCTGAGCTGAGATCAAAAGTCAGATGCTTAACTGACTAAGCCACCCAAGTGCCCCTATTCATAATTACTTTAAATTCCTTGTCTGATAGATCTAAAATCTCTGCCATATTTGAATCTGGTTCTGACTCTTGGTCTGTTTCTCCAGACTGTGTTCTTTGCCTTTTTATCATGCTTTGTAATTTTTTGTTGAAAGCTGGACATGATGTAGTAGGCCAAAGGAACTGAGATAAGTAGGCCTTTAATGAGAGGCTTTTTTTTTTTTTTTTAGATCTTTTAAAATTTATTTTGAGAAAGAGAGACAGCAGAGCATAGGGGAGGGGTAGAAGGAGAAGCAGACTCCTGCAGACCAGGGAGCCCAATGTAGGACTCAATCCCAGGACCTCAATATCATGAGTTTTTATATTTATCAGTGTTTTTTTTTAAGATTTATTTATTTATTTATTTATTTATTTATTTATTTATTTATTTATTTATGACAGACAGAGAGAGGCAGAGACACAGGAGGAGGGAGAAGCAGGCTCCATGTCGGGAGCCTGACACGGGACTTGATTCCGGGACTCCAGGATCGCGCCCTGGCCCAAAGGCAGGCGCTAAACTGCTGAGCCACCCAGGGATCCCCCTCAGCGTGAGTTTTTATGTTTATCTGGCTAGAACTTAGGTTGCATTTACTGTTTGTTGTGGCTATTGGTGTCAGAAGCTAAAATTTCCTCTGGTGTTCTTGTTTTTGCCTCCTTTGTTGTCTTGGGTTTCCCTAGAGACTTTTTCTTACATAGGCTCTGAGCTTTGAAGTTCTTTCAGTTGTCATCCCATTATTATGCAGGTGCCATATTGATTTGGTGATAAAATGGGGTGGGCATTAGGGAAGCATTCTATAGGTCTATGATTAGGTCTCAGTTTTTTAGTGAACTTGTGACTCTGGGCTATGCCTTTTACAAATGCTTCTCAGCTTTCCACCTCTTCCTACATTTCAACTGAGACAGGATGGATGGAAGGGACTAGACTTGGACACTTTCCTTCCACCATGTTGGTGAGGCTTCATTAAAATAATTTCCTTGGAGGGCACTCTGTTAAGGAGAAGAGAATGCTCTGGGCATTATTTAAAAATGATTAACTTTTCTTTTCCACCTGCTGGAAACTTACAGGGGGATTTTCTTCCAATTTTCATAAGGAGAATCCATTGGAGCTCCTGGAGGCAACACTCATGAAAGGGTGGAGACCCTATTACAACAGGCCACTGGGAGTCTTTAGTCCTCAAGCTAGTCCATACTATCCCTCCGGCAATCTGTCCACCACAGTGTAGTATTTCTGCTATTGGCTCTAGCAGCTGCTGCCACTCTAGGTAATCTGCGAAACTGCGTTCATCTGTCTAGCTTTCAGGACAGTGGCCTTCCCTATGACTTCAATCCTCTCATGGATATAAGAAAAGAGTTTTTAAAAAGGTTTTTAAAATATTGTTTTTCATTCCATGCTTTTTTTGTTGGAAGGGAGTGAGACCCCCAGGCTATCTACATGCCAGAATGGAAATCAGAAATCTCCAGCAATAAACTTTTTACATGTTGCAGTGCTGAAAATTGACCACACTGGTTTCCAATTCAGGAAGAAGCTCAGAATCTACATACTAAACTATTGTGTATATGTAAATAAATCTTCCAGTTCATTGAGAGGTCTGGATGCCCAGTATTTCCTTATATTTTCTCCAACTTACTCTTGTTACTTTTAGCCAGAATAACGTAAATAAATATAAGGCTACCTCTGAGAAAAGCTTCTCTATATTCTGTAGGTTTTGTTTGCAGGGTCTTGTGTATGTTTCTTTTTAAATGTAGATAAATTGTCTTTTGTTATTTAGGTGAAAATTGCTGTTTCTAGTATTCTTGTGTATACTTTATCCAATATTTCCACTCTCAGGTATCTATAACTGTGTCTTTCATAGTTTTGCCCCCACTTTTTAATGTTCTTAAAGAGCATATTTCCTTGTTTTCCTGATCACTGATTTCACTTTTGCAAGATACCCTGTAAACATTATAGCTTTACTTTTTCTCTTACAGTTTGGATTTTCTGAAATTCCCTTCTTCAGGTCACTCTTCATTTTTTGATCTCACATTGTCTTCTTATGATTTCCTGCTTCTGTTTCAGTGCATTTTTCTTGAGCTTACCTAGGAAATATTTTCTAAAATGTTCCCCTGGTTCTTACTGAAAACTGTATTTAGGGATACTTTTCGCTGTGTTTTTAGGAAACATAAAGAGGTAAGACTTTTTTCTGTCTACAGCACTAAGATCTGCCCAGTGCTTGGCTCAGCTTCAAAATGAAGTGCGAGAAATGTCCTTGGTTTTCTCACCACCCTCGAGTGCTGGCCCAGCTTCTTACTCAGATCTGTAACAGAATTGCAGGTTGCTTATGTAAATTAAAGATTTTCAACTTTTAGTGGATATTCATCTAGTGTGACTAACATGCTATCTTATATACCTTTACTTTGGGGTCACTCTACTGCTCTAGAGAATCAGCTAGAATGCTGGCTCTTTTTGTTAAGAGTGATGCATTTGATTATTTTATTTTCCTATGTGGTTACCTCTGTTTTCATCCATGTAACTTGTCTATGTATACATTCCAAGAAGCAAGGTATAACCACCTACCACATCATATTCTGCATAAGTCATGGACTAGGGGTTGTAGGTCTAAAATAAATCTTTAAAAGATTTTATTTATTTATTTATATTTATTTATTTAATAGACAGAGAGTGTATGCCCATGCATGTGTGAGTGGGGAGAGGCACAGAGGGGGAAAGAATCTCAAGCAGACTCCACACTGAGCTTGGAGCCCAACACAAGTTTCTATCTCATGACCCTGAGATCATGACCTGAATCAAACCAAGAGACAGCTGTTTAACCGACTGTGCCATCCAGGTGCCCCTAAAATTTTTTTGAAAAATAAGATATGAAGATAGAAATAGGGGTGGAGAGTGAGAGGGCATAGATCTGCCCTCCTGGAGAAAGAATCCTCTTGAGGTTGGATGCCTATTTTCTGATTAGGTTTGATAATGGAGAGAATAAAATGGAGTAAGCACTGCTAGGAGGATTATTTAAAAGAGCCAGGAGGACATTGGAGAAATGGGGCTTATGCATGTCTTCTGTCTCAAATTCTCAAAATTTGTGCTAAATTCAGCTAAAAGTCAAGGCATCTGCTATGTGTTAAAATGGACATTAAAGAACTTAGCACCCATCACTAGCCCTAGCAACCAGTCACATATACATAGATTAGTGTAATTATAACTAAACCAACCCCAATCCCATTTTGTTCACAGCGTGATTGTAAATTCCTGTTTTCCATTTTAAAAAATTCTAACTTCTTTTGTCTCTCCAGAGCACACTTTCAATTTTGGTCAACCTGTGTCTCCCAGATTGCAATCCCTAAGACCCCAAACAAATTCACACATTTTATTTTGCAGTTTCGTCTTTGGTTGGCTGACAGGTTTTGTTTGCAAGTTATTGGTAAAGTCTCAGAAGCACAGCTTCACAGAAATACATGTCAGTTTAACTGAAACTAAGGATAATCTTTTCTCAAGGTGTTTCAGAGTTAAAATTATTTAAAACATAAAATTATTTTTACAAATAATTTAAAAATTTTAAATTGTAAAAAAAGTATATTTTTTTCAAAGAATAGAATATTTAATTCCTTAACACCCCAAATAGCTGTTTTTCTGGATTGCCTTTATTCCACTAGATGCTTATAGTAGATACTTGGGTCCCCCAGGATTGGGTCTTCACTTCTCAGAGGCCAGCCACGGTGGCCACCAGGGGGCATCATAGCCAAATCTCTACCTGAGAATTGCCCTTGGCTGAAAGGAGCTGCCCTACCTGAGATGCCCTCCCCCTAGTGGCAGACCACATCCAACCACTTGTGAAGCTGAGAACAGCCCAGGCCACTTGTTCCAATTCAGGACATCTCTGAAGACCTTTCTCAGCCTCAGATGCTGCAGGAATCAGCAGAGGCATTTGTTGCAACTGTATCACAGTTCACGTTTTGCTCTGTCCAATCATGGTTCTCCTATTCATGTGTTCTCAAGAATACCTTCCCATTTTTCCTACATTCAGTATTTTTGTGGGAATCTGTTTCCCAAGAACCCAACTGGATACAATATTTCCGTTTGCCTTCTGAGATCAATCGTTTTGTCTTCTCTGCCAAGCTCTGCCCTGGGAGGCCTGCCTCTCAATCCTGCTTCTTTAGGTGACCTTGCCTTCTGGTATCCCATTGTTTTTAGCCTTTGGTAAATAAAGGCAGGAGATCAGAGGGCAGGAGGACAGTGGGACCTGAGTACTTAACCCCCATCGTCTTCACTGCTTCATGGTTCTGTCAGTAACTGAGTTCCTCTATGGTCAAGATTTTGTCAGCCTCTTTCCTGTGGCTCTGGGCCTTGGGCTGGTAATGGCTTCCTATTGTTGCTAGTTTAATACCTTCCTCTGCCCACATCTCTGTAAATAGTCATTTCATTAAATTTTTTTCCATTTAGTCTTTTAAGTGTACTGGCTGTTTCTTCCTGGGCCACTGAGGTCATTTTGAAAACGTCATTCTTAATTTACTGGTTCTAATTTCTATCATCAACCATTCAACAATATAAGGTTTAAAAGCTGCCATATGGAACATGTCATCCTCTTGTACAACAGAACAAGAAAAGATATTTTGAAACAGTTCATCATTAGCATAATCCTTTATTACAAAATGCTGGACATGAGAAGGCTCCAAAGGAGCACTCTGATATGGGGAAGGATCGTAGAATTTTCAATAGGATTTTACCTGAAACGGTCAGCCAAAGTTCAGCTGGTTTAGGGGAATCCCCCCCCTTCTCTGTGGAGGGATGTGTTTCAAGACCCCCCTAACACCAGATAGTACCAAACCCTATAGAGATTGTTTTTTTTCCTATACGTACCTATGATAAAGCTTAGTTTATTTTTTTTTAAGATTTAATTTATTTATTTGAGACAGAGAGAGAGAAAGAGGGAGCACAAGAGCAGTAGGCAGAGGGAGAGGGAGAAGCAGGCTCCCTGCTAAGCAGACCGCCCAATGCAGGACTCAATTCCAGGATCCTGGGTTTATGACCTGAGCTGAAGGCAGATGCTTAACTGACTGAGACACCCAGGTGCCCCTAAAACTTAGTTTATAAATTAGGTACAGTAAGAAATTAACAGCAACAACTAATAAAATAGAACTATTATAATAATATGCTGTAATAAAAGTTACGTGAATCTCTCAAAACACCTTCTCATACTGGACTCTTCTTGTGATGATATAAGATGAGAAAATGCCTGTGTGGTGAGATGAAGTGAGTGGAATGATGTAGGTATTAGAACATAATGTGAGGGTACAACTGACCTTCTACCCTATGTCAGGAGGAGGATCATCGTTTCCAGACTGAAATTGACTGCAAGTAACTGAAACCAGGGAAAACAAAACTCCAATCAGGGAGCCTGGGGAAGGACTACTGTAGTTGGCCAAAGATGATTCTCTTAAAATGGAAGGGGTTTTTCTTACAAATTCAAAGCCATTGTTTGCACAATTTGGATTTGGCCTAAAGAAGTAGAGAGGAGCAGTTAGGGATAAGGTCATGGGCAACAGGGCTGGAGGGAAGCAGCTGTGGGGGCAAAGTCATGTGAGAGGCACGTTCTCAGTCCTGTGGGTCTTAGAGTGAGGACATGACTTTATCCTCAAGATGGGCATTAAGACCTTAAGAATAGGGGACACCTGGTGGCTCAGTGGTTGAGCGTCTGCCTTTGGCTCAGGTCGTGATCCCAGGGTCCTAGAATCGAGTCCCACATCGGGCTCCCCACAGGGAGCCTGCTTATCCCTCTGCCTATGTCTCTGCCTCTCTCTGTGTATCTCATGAATAAATACATTCTTTTGAGAAAAAAAAAAAGACCTTAAGAATATGTAGGAGAAGGTAAATATAATTTTTTAAAGTTTAAACTTCTTAGAGAACAAAAAGTACAGAAATAGATTAAAATAACTCGGCACACCTTTGAGACATTTACATTAATTTCCCAAAGTGAAATTATGCCTGGTTAAAACAATGAACTAGATACACCTTAGGAAGAGAATGATGACCCATTTTTTAGAATTTAGATAATTGAGTCCCTAAGCAAAGAAGGTTGGTTGAGGAACATAATTTGCCTAAATCATTGTGATTGCAATTTAAGTTCAAGAACCTGAAAAAATACCTAATACAAATTACTGAGATACGAAAATTCTCTTCTCCTTTCTTCCTTCCTAGTTACCGTGTCATTTGCCATCTGACCTTTCACTGAGTAAGAGGAAAAGGAACCCACTGTTCCAGGAAAAAGGCAGCACAAGTTCCAGGAAAATACTAATTCTTTCTCCTTCTTCCCTTAGCTGCATTAGGTTATTCACATTGCGGGTAGAAAAGCTCAGCGCTGGGGTAACGAAAATCAACTATAAGAAAAGCAGACATTTACCAGGGAAGGTTGTTAGTAGGGAGTGTAAATTTGCTTCCTTTCCAGTCAACACAAGCGCAGGGGAACTACCATGTACCCCTGTACACCATGTACCCCACACCATGTGAGAGGTTGCCTGTCATTTTAACAGATTCTCTAACTCTGATTTACAACACTGGATAAATTCTGTTCTGAAGCAACTACACTCAGTTGTTCCCAGTGTGATTTCTTCCTTGCTGCCTTTGAAGTATATATGAATATAATTTTCAAGAAGCTGAACATGTGGATTATTTCACTTGTCATATAGATGGTCAGAATGTTGTGTCTCATGGCAACTGCTTTAAAACTTTAACTTTAAATTTTAAAGATATTAATTTAATTTAAATATTTAATTTATTTATTCATGAGAGAAAGAGGCACAGACACAGGCAAAAACAGGCTCTATTACTATGCAGGGAGCCTGACATGGGACTCGATCGCGAATCTGCAGCACCACACCCTGGGCTGAAGGCAGTGCTAAACCGCTGGGCCACCCGGGCTGCCCCAGGTTTTCTTTGTTTTAACTCTAGGAACTCATAAATCCATTTAGCAATCCCTGTTACCAGTCTGCTGAGGTGCCTGGGAACAAGTGGATACAGCTTGCTCTTATCTTAATAACTTATTTATACAAGTACCTTCCTACAGAAGTCCCTTGTGAGATTGTTCTCACCTGTGTTTTATGCTTACCTCCTTTCTGTGTCTTATTCCATGCCTTCATCCCTTCTCATCTTGCTCATCTGCAGTAGCTGATTTTCCACCTCTAAATTAGCCCTACAATCACTTGCTGTATAAAAATTCCTTAGTGTCTGCCTTAGTTTTCAGGACAAAAGCCAAGCAGCAAGATTGGCCTCAGATCGTAAAGGGCCAACCTGATTCTGAAATCTTACTTATTACCCGTTAAAGAAAAACTATTCATGATGTTCATGATGTTGTGCCCAAGATTGCGAATCCGAGAAACCACCAAGGAGCCGACACCGATGCAAGCACACGAGGGTTTATTAGCAAGCTCGAGCTTGGGTCCAAGTGTGCCCGACACAGCGGAGCAGGGACTTGGACCCCGAAGTGGGTTACAGCTGGTTTTTTTATAGGCTGGTCTAGGGGGTTTTCAGAAGAGATGGAGGAATTTCTCAAGTTCTGTTTACATTTTGATATGGGCTTTTAAGGCCATTGAGCTCTGTTCTCATTCTAATATGGGACTTTCTACCATGGGTGTGGGACCTGTTGTCTTTCTGATATGGGATTACTTGCCGAGGACATTGAGGACATTCTGCAGTTTTTCCCATAAAGTTCAGCTCTTATTCACAGGGGCCTAAGATGGCTGTCCTTGTGCTAATGCTAAACTTTAGGAGGGATGGCCTTATTTTTTCTCGGCCTCCACAATGACACTCGTGAAAGATGGTAAGGAAGATTTTATTTATGAGGAACCACTACAATGAGTGTTTGGGAGTGGGGAAGCGAGACATGGCTCACCTTCTAAACACCAGGATAAGCAGCGATTTATACCCAAGGTCAGCAGATGGAAAATTACTAAGAGGAAATGTCAAGTCAAGTCTTCAGGGATTCTTACTAGACTGGCTCAACTGAATTCTTGCTGAAGGCAGGCAAGGATGAGAAGACACTGAGCTGGGGGATGAAGAATTTGATCAGGTATGGAGGGTGATCAGGTTTAAGGATAGAGGAGATTGTCCCTAAATTGACTTAGCAGAATCCTTGCTAAAACTGGACTAAGTGAGCTAAGGGCAGAGCTCAAGGTCAAGGGCTACTCAAGAGAAGACCCACTGTTATTCATTTATTTTTCACTCCCACACTGGTATTCTTTGTAGCACAAAATTCTCTCATTGTATTCTGCTGATTCTTACCATATGGCCTTAAACATGCTATTTCCTCAGTCTGAAATTTTCTTTCTACCTGCAAATAGTTCACTCCTAATTATCTTGTAAAACTCAGCTTAAATATCTCCTTCTCTTGGAAGTGCTTTCTGACCCACAAGTTCAATTTGGATGCTCCTCTTCATTTGGATGCTACTCTTCTGGGCATCCTTTCATTCATTCAACAAGTGTTTATTTAGGGACGATTGTGGATTATTCTAGGAGCAAGGCACTGAAGATGTGGTGGTGTGAATGAAGCTCGCAGCTTCATCTGTCACACTTAATAGTTGTTCATTTAGCCGCTTGTCTCTTCCTATTGTCTTTAGTTCTGTGAGAGAAAGGTCATATTGTATTAAACATTGTGTGCCTAGAACCCAGCCCAGAACATGATGTGTACTAATACTCCATGTTCAGTAAATATCTGTGGAATGCAAGAATTAATGAGGGCAAGAAGTAAGAATGGAAAGTGTTGGGGATAGAGTTAAAAACAAACTCTCATGCTGTATTAGTTTACTAGGGCTGCTGTAACAAAGTACCACAGCCTGGGTGATTCAAACAATAGAAATTTATCTTCTCTCAGCTCTTGGAGGCTGGAAATCTGAGATCAAGGCACTAGCAGTGTTGATGTTTTCTGAGGCTTTTCTCCTTGGTTTGTAGATGGCCATCTTCTCCCTGTGTCTTTACATAGTCTTCCCTCTGTATAGGTCTGTGTCCAGATATCCTGTCCTTACAAGGATATTAGGCAAATTGGATAACAGCCACCCAAAGGTGGCTAACTGGCATCATTTTAAATTAACTACCACTTTACAAACCCTATCTTCAAATATAGTCACATTGTGAAATACTGAGGGTTGGGACTTCAATAATGGAGTTTAGAGGGACACGATTCAGCTGATAACACTTGTCTACCTCCATGAAGGTAGAAGAGATAGAGAAAGAAAGCAGCTTTATTACTGAACTGAATATTAAACTAGAATGTGATACATGTTGCATGTAATCCACTATAGAGGTGGCCAAGACAGGAAGAAATTCCCCCCTTTTGACAGTCAAGCAGATACAACACATTCCACACATGCTCTTGAGAGGAGCAATAACTAGCCCTCAACTGAGAAAGGTGGCTGCTCCACCTGGCACAGAGTTCATCCTAAATCTGTTTGGTGAGGTAGCCATCTGTGTTTGCTAATTGCTTTGTCTAAGGCAAGGATACATTTCCCTTACCTTTACAACAAGAGGTAGTTTGTAATTTGGAGTAAGGCACCCATTGGAAGTTAGGCTCCTGTCCTTTTTTTTTTTTTTTTAAGATTTTATTTATTTATTCATGAGAGACAGAGAGAGAGAGGCAGAGACACAGGCAGAGGGAGAAGCAGGCTCCATACAGGGAGCCCGACATGGGACTCGATCCGGGGTCTCCAGGATCAGGCCCTGGGCTGAAGGCAGGTACTAAACCACTGAGCCACCCAGGCTGCCCATGGATCCTGTCCTCTCATGGCAACTCAGACATGGAAGCTCTATCTTCTCTGATGGTTGTATTTTGAAGAGACGGCTTTCAGGTCCATAGGAAAACATCTTTGTGCTATAAAGCTGGACAGAGGCTTATTTAGCCTTCTAAAAAGATTTATGTACATCTCAAAGGGACGAAAAAAGAATTTACTGTAAAATTTCTAACGTAAATGCTGAAAGAAAAGGGGGGGAATCTCTTTCCTTATTTTTGATAGGTAGAATTAAATCTTTTATTTTTCACTTGTACTTGTCTTTACAAAGACAGAAAGGGGAAGTGTCAGACACCAGGTGTTTCCTTCTCTTCTCTGAGGTGGTACTCATGGATGGGACATTCATATGCATGGCACCATCCACAGGTATCCTCAGAGGTCCATTCAAATCCGCTGTGCTCATTTTGACTCTGTCCTCCCATCACTGCTCTTCAGAGAGTACAATAGAACTTTAGTTATGGCAGGTATAACTTATCCTCTGACTTATTAAAAGGGGAGACTTTCACATACATTCATAATTTAACTATTAATAGCAACAATTTACTTGCTCTGTCCTTTTAAACCACCTTATGGCGTTGTACTTGAGAACTACTAAAAATGACGCAAAATTCTAAAAGGAAAAGAAGAAATTGTGGTCTTTTTCATTAGAATTCATTTAGAACATTCATTACTAACCTCTTCTTTCCTCTAAAAACAAGAGGAAGGAAAACAAGGAATTATGTAGATAAATCATAACACTGATAAGGTACCTACTAACTACTGCTGCCACAGATAAGCTCCAAATTTCTCCAGTGTTACATTCTCCAAAGGCTTTGCTGCTTTGGTCACAGTAAAGGAGAATGTCAAGAAGCATGTAAAGGTGCACATTTTTTTTTTCTGGAACCAGATATTTGTGCAAACACAATAAACATTTTTAAAAAATGATTTGAATTGTGCATAAAAAGAGTAGCATGGAATTATAGAAAGCATGGTGGTCAGTAGATGGTAGGATTATAGACAACTTTTTTTAGACAATTTTTTTAATATTCTCATTTTCTAAATTTTCTACAATAACATAAAATAATTATAACAATAATTTTCTTAACATTTGGACAAAAAGAATTGTTAATTCCATGATTTTCTGGGTCATTTTCTCTAATTCTATGTGCTAGGAAAAAATAAGTATAAGTAGAGCTGTTTATCTCCACTCCAATGTCTGTTGTCTTTTGGCAATATGAAACATCCAGTTCTAAAGAGCAGCTGCTGAAGAGAGTAAATAGTCATTAGCGGGGTTGTACTTACTCTTCATGATTTCCGCTATGATCTTGAAGATGGTCTTAGTTATCCCCAAGATAGCATCTGGATGCACACATCTGCATTCTGTCATTTCCTGTTTAACTGCACTGGAGTATCAGATCATTGAGTTCTAATTACATATTTTAGCTGTGTTGCAAATAAAGAAGTCTTTTTCAGCCTTTTACAAATTTTCTTGCATAATGCAGCTAGATGGAACTCCTGTAGGATGCAAGATTTAGCAGAGCATTTTAAAAAATATCCTGGAGGAGTAGAGTGATGGATGGCCTATATGTCATCTGAATCTTTGGACTGTGTGTTAATTATGCGTTTCTGAAAATGGATGGAACGGCCAGACCAAACTACAAGGCCATTGGCAAAAGCCCAGGAGTCTGTCAAAATGTGGATCTATGAAAGGCCACTTTCTTAAGGGCTAATTGGACAGCCACAAGGTCCACCAGTTGGACTGAGCTGGGAGTACCTTTCCCCACCAGAGATGTGCCTGAAGCCACCGGGAAGTAGTGGCATTGCTTATGATTCTAGCACTACCATCAATGAAGAACATTGACTCCCATCTCACACAGTTGGTCTTGAGGAGCTCACCAAGTAGCCAGAAGAAGAAGTAGAAGCACCATTCCCAATTCTACAAGGCTGTCAGGCAAGGAGCTGAGCATGATGGAAGTCACATCCTCCTGTAATTTTGAAAGACCTTTGATGTCAGGTTGAACGCTGTCCTGAAGGTAAAATTTCCATTTTACCAAGAAGGCATCAGAGGCTTTATTGAGCTTCTGCTGGGAGGTATGTCTAGCCTATGGCATTGTAGGAACTTGAATACAGAGTAGTAATGAGTAGGGGCCAGTTAGGACTTTGGTTTCCAAAAGAGTCTGAAAGGATGCCAAAAGTTGGCACTCAAGACAAATGTACTGGGTTGCCACTGGGGTGGGTACTTAGTCTAAAACCCTTAGGAAGTCAGATAGACTCGTGTTTGGTCTAGTCTCTAGGAGGTATGGATGGTCAAGTTTGGCCAAGGTCCCAACTCATGAGGTAGTGCCAGATGCGAGTAAAGTTGAGGCTTGCTAGAATGCCCATAGGGTAGCATCTAAAAGTGCACTGTTGGGTCTCACCCCCGTAGAAGCTGGTAAAATTGTGGATGATTGCACATACAGGGCCAAGAATTAGAAGAGAACATGAAAAGGCCTAGTATGAGTTGTGTCTATCTGAGTGTAGTGAGTGGTTCAATAGAAAGCAATTGATGGTTGATGACCAGGGGAATCTCTCAGCACCTAGACAATGGAATGATGCTCAGAAACTTGACAGGTGAGGCTGTGCCTTGGATCTTGTGGGGGGTGGTTTCCCAGCACACTGCCCATACCACTTCCTCAGAAGGACCCCTCAGCATAACATCATCTGTACAATACCCCATAAAGCCATTTCCCAATCATAAAGTATTGAAATCCTGGCAGCAGAGGTGACACGCTATGGCAGGGCTGTTTAAATATCTCATTGTGAGCTGCATAAATGTGTATTAAGTCCCTTCAAGAAATCAAATGGGAATTTCTCTATGAAGAGAACAGAATAGAGCACATTAGTTAGAACAGTGAACTTGTGGCATGAGGAACTGGATCCTTAATAGGGGAGACATAGCACTGGAGTTTCCATATCAGTGGTACTGGCATAAGTACAGACCAAATGGGGCTGTTGAAAGGGGAGACTGTGGGGCTAATGATTCTGTCTCAAGCATATCTTGAATAGCAGTGGGTGGGTCCTCAGTGCTGTGTTTAAGTTGATATTGGTGCGTGTTTACCATCCTGACTGGGAGAGAATGAGAAATCAGTGTCCATTTGGTAAGTTCTACCAGGAAGGCCAAGAAGTTGGGCTTGTTTCATATGGTGTGGTGTCAATGCATCCATGCCTGTAATAGGAAAGAAAGAGCCATGGAGGCCAACCCCAGAGGAAGCTTTTGAGGCAAGTGGTACCAACATTTGCATCAAAATGGATTTGTACACTTTTGGTTATTTTACTGGCAATGTCCTGTATGCAGAAGAGCTCCTTCTTGAGAATGAATTTAGAGGAACTGCCAAGAAGGACAGTGACTTGGATCCCCAAATCTAATTGGGCCAAAAAATCTGTATTTTTATTGGACTACGAGGGTGGTATAGGGGAGATTATCACCAGGAGATGGGATAAACCCTGGGGAGCTACCAGTTTCCTAGGATAGTGGCTTAGGTGGCTGCCAGTTCTGGGGATTAGGGAAAGGGGTAGAAGGAATACAAGGGACTGAGTTGGGGTCAGAGCAGTTAGAGGATAGCTGTATGAGGGGTTGATGGGCTGTAGAAGGGGGCTTTAGCTGGGAGAACACTAGTTTTAGGGGCTGCACTTCAGAGATTGGCTGTCTAGTGATTAAGTGGCCAGGAACTCTGAGATTTTGTAACTTTCAATAGAGGTTTGTCTATGTATTCTCATAGGGGGCAAAATTAGATCAGGGATTTATTTGAGGGAATGGGGAGTCCTTTTCATTAGGGGAAATTTGTGTGAGGGTTACACCCTGTGGGGCAACAGAGGCAGAGAGGCATAAATGGAGTATCTAGGTATTTAGATGGGAATTTCTTCCATGTCTAGCAACTATGTCAATAATCTCCAGTACCTTTTGAATTGTTTTGGCAGTTCCAATAAAATTTAATAGAACTCCCTGTAGTTAAGGAGAGTACTTTGTGAAAAGATTCTCTGGACTTGAAGTTAAATGGAGACCCTTCAGGATTAAAAATGAAGAAGAGGTCATTTGGGTTAGAATGGTTATCAAAAAGATAAGAAATAACAAGTGTTGGCAAGGATAAGGAGAAAAGGGAATGCTTGTGCACTGCTGGTGGGATTGTAAATTGGTTTAGCCACTGTGCAAAATAATTTGGAGATTATTCAAGAATTAAAAATACAACTACGATTCCGCAATCTCACTTCTGGGTATATACCTGAAGGAAATGAAATCACTATCTCAAAGAAATTTCTACACTGTCACATTCATTGTTCATTGCAGCATTATTCACAATAGCTGAGGCATGGAAATAACCTAAGCTCCATTGATGGATGCATGGTCATGGATAGAGAAGAGGTGATATACAGATGCAACGGAATATTATTTGGCTATAAAAAAGAAGAAAATCCTGAAATTTGCAACAACATGGATTCACCCTGAAGACATTATGCTATGTGAAACAAATCAGAGAAAGATGAATAATGCATGTAAAGGAAACAAAAGCAAAAATGAACTATTGGGACTTCATCAAGATAAAAAGCTTCTGCACAGGTGATTCAGTCAGTTAAGTGTCTGACTCTTGACTTCAGCTCAGGTCATGATCTTAGGATCGTGGGATTAAGCCCTGGATCAGGCTCCGCATTGGGCATGGAGCCTGCTTAAGATTCTCTCTCTCCCTCTCCTCCTGCCCCATCCACCCCCCATGCTCTCTCCTGCTTTCTCTAAAAAAAAAGAAAGAAAATGCACATGAAGTACTCAGCATAGTGTCAAATAATGAGTCCTTGTTGAAATATGTGTTAATATATTTAAAATGCAGGTATTCTTGAGCACAAACCACCATAGATACTATAATGCAAGGGCTCTTAGTAGTATAGAGAGGCCTCGTCACAACTGAGTTACACTAAAAAAGGCAACACACAATGGATGAGCTCAGATATAGAAGATATCAGAAGAGAAAGAGTGTCTTCCAGGGTAAAAGTTTGAAGAGACTGTAGACTACTGCCTAACCAATGGCATTAATAAGGCTAAAGATTCTGATAATAGAAGGGAAGTGGTCAATTTTGAAATAGGAATATTGGGATGGGATATGACAGAGGCACAGGAGGAAAGGTGCCTGTGGACCAATATGGATGTTGGCCTAGTAGCTCCATCCCTCCAGTGGAAGTAGGTACCCCGTTTTCCCAGCCAGCTGTTCACACATCTTGCTTTACCCCCAGGTTTATTTAATCACCTTCTGATTATAATATCCATTCCCATGGAAACCATGCTGTAGAGAAGAGAATACACTGACTGAATCTATATATTCCAGCCTATGTACCAGTTATATTTTAGGAATAAATTAATAAATCGGTGTTTTATTTTGTTAAAAAAGGTATCAGAAAATTTATATTTAAAAATGCGTATGGAATTACACTGATAAACTTGAAAGCGCTTTACAAATGTTCGCTATTACATTGGTAAAAGCTCACCATATTCTGAGAAAAATCTGCATAAAATGGAAATACCTTCCTGCCTTCCTTTCTTTCCTTTGTGTTGAGGAAATGGTGGGTAGGGTGAGGTGGGCACATAGCAGTCAACAACAGACTAGTGCAGGGAAGTCCTTGCTCCTAAGCATAAGGACCGTTAACAAAAGCCAAGCACAATGATAAACCCAGCTAAATCTCTCTAGAGCTGAACCCATAGTGTAATGGTCACTAACAACTAAAAAACTAATTGAATTTTAATTTTTTTCACAGATGCATTAAAAAACAATTTATCAAAAAAGAAAAAAAAGGCAATTTATCATGGCTTTCAAATGAGCTCTCGTGTGGAAGATTGGGGAGCTCAGTAATATATGCTGAATGATTTTTATTATGGTTCTGGTGTCTGATAATTCTGTATTTTATTTCCCCAAAGAAGAAATTAACATTAATTAGAATTAATTAATTAATAGCAAAGATTAAACTTTTTAATTTTAAACTATATAATAATTTATAAATGCAGATCTTATCTCCCATGTCACCAAACATTTGGCCAGAATAGAAAGTTTCAGCATTTAGGGTTTTTTTTTAAGATTTATTTATTTATTTGGTTTCTTTTTTTAAGATTTATTTATTTATTTTAGAGGAAGAGAAAAACAAAGAGCATGACAAAGGGAGAAGGAAAAAGAGAGAGGGAGAGAATCTCAAGGAGAATCCCCACTGAGTGGAGCCCAACCTCATGTCCCTGAGATCATGACCTGAGCCGAATTAAGTCAGATTCTTAACCAACTAAGCCACCCAGGTGCCCCCAAAATTTCAGCATTTGATTCAAACTCATTAAAAGAGCTCAATGACTTTATTGGCGATGCATTTACCTAAATAATGAACTGTCTTCAAAACCTTTTTGGGAGACATTGTGGGAGGATGTGTAGTAAAGGCAAATTTGTCTATCCAAAGATTATGACAGGTAAAATTTATGAAATAATGAAGCAAATGAAAAAGAATCAGTTTAAATCAAGCAGAAAGATTTTCAGAAGAGTAAGAATGTATTGAATCATTATTAGGAAGAAATCTAAATTTTGTTTAGAAATAGACAAAGTTCATCAAAATTTGTTCAGAATTTATTTATTTAGATTTTATTTATTTATTCATGAGAGACACACAGAGAGAGACAGAGACACAGGCAGAGGGAGAAGCAGCCTCCATGCAGGGAGCCAGATGTGGGACTGGATCCCAGGATCTGGGATCACGCCCTGAGCTGAAGGCAGATGCTCAACTGCTGAGCCACCCAGGCATCCCTGGTCAGAATTTAAATGCACTTCTTGTATTAACTGAAGCCATTGTCTTTTTTTTAATATTTTATTTATTTATTCATGAGAGATACAGAGAGAGAGAGAAGCAGAGAGACACAGGCAGAGGGAGAAGCAGGCTCCATGCAGGGAGCCCGATGTGGGACTCAATCCCGGGACTCCAGGATCATGCCCTGGGCCGAAGGCAGGTGCTCAACCACTGAGCCACCCAGGGATCCCCTGAAGCCATTGTCTTTATCAATTATATAAAAACTGTAAGATCCAGGTGTAAATTCATATAAACGTGATTGTCCTTAAACGTTTTTAAAACAAATGTAACCCATATTTTAACCATGAAGCAAAAGCCCTGTGATCTTTGCTATTATATCCTTATATTACCTTTTTATACACTTTGTCTTTTCTCCCCTAAAGTGTATCACTTGAAAAGGAATCTGAGTTCACCTTCCCCTAAACCTGTGTATATGCCTCTTCTAAGGACAGGGCATTTGGTGGTAAAAGATTTACTTCAAACATCACCTTAAATCATCTATAATCATATGCTGATAGAAAATAAGTGTTGGTTGACCACATAGTTATCACCATAGAGCTTTTTAGTGAATATAAGAAGTATAGTGTTGTATTGGTTGCTTAAAAAAAAAAAAGATTTTATTTATTTGAGAGAGAAGCAGAGATCATAAGCAGGGAGCGGGGTAGAGACAGACTCCCCACTGAGCAGGGAGCCCACTGTGGGACTGTGGGACTCAATTCCAGGACTCTGGGATCATGACCTAAACCAAAGGCAAATGCTTAACCAACTGAGCCACCCAGGCACCCTTGTTGGTTGTTTCTAAGAGGAAGCAACTTGGGAAAAGAAAATTTGAGTTCAGAGTCAAGTCTAAGTAAAAGGCCAGAGCTTCTATAATTGCCCTAAAAGAAATCTCTATTTCCCAGACCTGTAGGATCAGGATTTCTGAAAACCAAACTCAAAGTCTAATCCTGGAGTTGGCTAAATAATAATGTAAGATGAATCTCAATTCTCACTTAGTCTCTTAGGTTAACATTAGGGCATTGATTATGAAAGATTGGATTCTCAAAATTTGGAATGATCAAATGAGAGCAGATTGAAGCTGAGATAACCAAACCCTAAATTTTGTCAAGCCACCTTTGCCAATAGGAGCATGCCCTTCTCTCCTCTTTTAGCAAGTTAGTATGCCCTTGCCTGTAGAAACTCTACAGGTCTACTGTGAGGTAGGTGTCTTGCACAGACTTCTAATTCCCCTCAAAACTCCCTTCCACCACAGCACAGATCTTAGAGCGAAGTCCACTAATGGAAGCTCCATTCTTGTGCAAAACTTCCATTCAGCCCTTTTTGTTTTACATTTATGTATGACCTGACAACCCAGACTCACCAGACAGCTTAACAAATCCCATGTGATAAAGACAAAACTAAATAAACAATAAGAAACCACACTCTCAAAACCGATGTTGGCAACAAAAATAAAGCATAAACTAAAACAATTTGAAAAAAGAAAAAAACAGATGATGGAAGAGAGTAGAAAAACAAAAAGAAAGATAATATGTCCGTAGAGCAAGAATGGAGTACTACACAAAGAGCAGTCACAGAATAAGAAGAGCTTATGGGAATTAAGTATAAAATACCAGAGATAAAAAATAGTAAGATATTTTGAAAGATAAAGTAATATCTTAGATAAAATAGATATAAAGTCAGATATGTTAAGTAGGAGCAAAATGATATAAAAACTAGAGGATTAGCACTGTAGGACACATTTACATAAAATAGAAAATTAGAAAGAATAAAGAAAACAAAAGGGAGAAATTGTCAAAAGTAGTTCAAGAAAATTTTCCATATCTAAAATGTCCACGGAGGTACCCTATAAAATAAATGAAACAAAACCACAGAAGTATATCATTGTGGTATTCTATAACATTTATAACAAGAAATTATAATTACTAACAAGAAAAAAGAAAAAAAAACTTAAAATAATCAAAAGATGAAATGGAACTGATTTCTCATAGAAACACCTGAAACAAGGCAACAATGAATCAAAGACCATGCATCCTTTATCTGGAAGCAACTGGAAGATGGGGTTCACTATAATGAGAGGATATGCAGAGAGGAAGAAAAAGAAAAATGAAACACACAAAAGACATTCAGAGAGTCCCCAGGATTTTGGCCCAAAAGGTCTTAGGATGATTACCTGGGCAGCAGACCCAGAGGGCAAGTAGTTCATATGGGACTAGGACAGGAGGCTTCAGGAAAGTTTCCTCCAAATGATGAAATTAATAGGATATATCTAAGAGTTTCAACTTAATGACACAATAGTTACACAAATAGGGGACACTTAGGAGTTGAATTAATTATAAGTACATGGTAAATCAAGCAACCAAATAGTAGCAGATTCCAGGAAGAAAAAATTACAGGTCACCATAGTATACTACAAGGCTTGGCAATAAATATCTAACCATCCATGATGTTGATGTACAATATTGGAAGAACAGAGAGACAAGAAGCATGCCTGTAGGGTAAGTAGTGATAGAGAAAAAGAAGTAAGTCCTCAGCTTTCATAGTGCCAAATTCATAGATTATGCCTAAAACAGAAAATTTAGGGATTGCTGGTCTGAATAGATTACACAGAGGTGAAAACCAGAAGAATTAAAATTGTTGCCTGGAGGGTGGGATGGAGGTGAGGGGTATAAGAAAGCTGTTTTCTTAGTAAGCCATGTGGAACTATTTGCTTAACATATGTGCTTGAGTAACTTTGTAGAACTGTTTGACTCAATATGTGCATGTATAGCTTTGAGAAAAGTTTAAAAAACTAAAAACACAATTCATTCATGAATTATTAAACATTTCTGATCATGCCTAAGTGAAGTTTCAGGAGATTAAGCACAAACCAAGATAAATGAGTGGATAAATGTAATCAAATATATTATGGTTCACATAAATTTTATCTAAATGTTACTCATCTTAAACTCAGTAGTTTGAATGAATCATTAATAATGCACAGATGACACTAAAAAAAAGAAGAGCTTATTTTTTAAGTCATTCATCTATTTTTTTTTTTTTTTGGCCAAATAATTCAGGGAATGATTTTTCCAGATATATTGTTTGTTGTAATCAGATGAGGGGGCTTCTCCATATATCTTGACACTCAGGACAATTTATCTTTGATCCTTCAGGTTGGAGTTGGATATCCCTAATACCTTGTATAGATGTGTGAATTTCACTACATTTTTATACATTTTTCTTCCCTCTCAATCAGTGGGGTTTGTGATGAGTTATTGTAGCCTTTCTTTTCTTGTCCCTATAAATGTTGGCCAGCTTGAAAGTCTAACGTCAAAACAAAATAAGTGTAATCGAGTGTTGGAAAGAAAGCCATCTGAAAATGGTTATTCCCTCCCACCCCCAACTAATGTATAGGTTCTGGCAAAAGTGTTCCTTCTGTTATTTTTAAGACTGTCTAAGACTGAATAGTTTCTCATTGAACAAGCTATGGAGAATGAATACATCCAGGTCACAATCAACCTGGTCCTCAAAGACCTCCTAGTTTATTTGATTAACTTCAGCCAAAAGACAGATTATATAGTTATGTGACATCTGAAAGTGACTTTGATAAAACTGGGTACATGGTGACCTAGAAACCTTTAGACTTTGTCAGATAGGAGTAAGCATAACAATGTAAATCCCTTTTCTCCCTGTGGTCAATACTCACTGTACCAAAATAACCATTATGTTATCCTTTGTGCTTCTGTTTGCCCTGGCTCCTTTCATTTAATCAGATGCCCCTTTGGAAATTCCATTTTCTCCTCTTCAGCTTTGTTTCCTAGAAAAACTTTTTTTAGCCATGCTTTCTTGCATATGTCTTTCCATTTGGCAGTGGAAGAAACAAAGAGAATTTTGAAGCTGTGACAACTCATGGTTCCCACAGGAGTGATTTACAAATTTGATGTTTTTTAACTCAGCTAAATTGGGATATTTCGTCTTCTTTTCTGAGATGCCTTAAAATAATACATAGGAAAGTCTAAAACAGGCTTACACACTCTAAACATTAGTTTTTTAACAAGCAAAATATTGAATAGATTTAACCCCATGAAGACCGTGCAAATCCATTAAGGTGAAGGAATCCTTCTTTTATTTAGCTCTTCCTCCTTCACCATTATTTCTTAGTGCATATATTTTTTGGATGGTAGAGGACAGGAAGTGGAATTTCTTCTTCCCACAACTACAGCATCCTTGCCTCTTTTACAAAACTGGAAAACCTTATATAGGTATATTTACTATCTCCAGAGACTCTGGTGATAATAATTTCCATTGTATTATCTAGCATCTAATTAGTCCATTTATGGAGGTAAAATCCCCAGCTTCTTTCTAAACCAATTTAGAGTCTAGACCAATACTTCACAAACAGAACAATTCACTTAATAAAGAAGTTTCTAAGAATAAAGAAATAAGAAAAGAATAAGAAAGAAAAGAATAAACAAAAGTTCATTATATCATAGTTTTGACTATTAGTTTCTCTAATTTTTTCTGTTTCTGTTGGATATAATTTTAACAGTGATTTGAGAGTTTTTTTGGAGAAATGAATCCTGTGGGCTATTTGAAGTGTAATAGGAAATTTCTGCTTTTCTAAGCTTGGAAAGAATGAAACAGTTAAGAATAAAAGAATAAGTTGAACATATTCAATTTTTTTACTATACAGAATTAAATATTTATAAAATATTTGGAATAATGAGAGAATTTATTCCATCTACATATAAACAATTTGGGCTCTGATGATAATGCAGTGATTTGCTTGATTTATTGCCTGATTGCCTGGGTATCAGCTTTTTCTTTCTTTCTTTTCTTTTTTTTTTTTTTTTAAAGATTTATTTATTTAAGGGGGGGGCGCAGAGGGAGAGAGAATCCTGAAGCAGACTCCCTGCTGAGCACAGAACCCTACATAACTATATCCCAGGACTCTGAGATCATTACCTGAGCCAAAATCAAGAGTCAGCAGCCCAACTGCCTGAGCTACCCAGGTACCCCCTGTGCATCATCTTTTTAACAAAAAGACAGTGAAATTGCATTTGTCACTGTACTTGATGCAAAAAGCTCATAGAGAGGTTACCAGCTGACAGTCTCGTGGATACTAATATCACAAATATTTAACATGTCTGAAGCAAGGATGAGCTTGAGGAAGGGGACAATACTCTAATTTCCATTTTACTGAGTCAAGTAATCTTTTGAATTTTACTCCATAGTCCCCAATGTTCTATGAAGTCTTCCTTTTCTTTCTTTCTTTCCTTTTTTTCCCCACTAACAGAACTGAGACTTAGGGCAGTTTAGAACGACCTTGTCAAATCAATCCCAGCGCAATGTTCTATCATTAGCTAATGATACTGGTGGAAAGTACATTTTGTTGTCCTGAGGATTCTAGGAAGTCTCATGGAGTGGTAACTCAGGAACCCAAAGACTTTAAGAAGCTTCTTAATGGCATTTTTCCACAGGCATAGGACCATTCCCCTAATTGAACACTAACAAAAGCCCTCATAAAATTCTTAATATTTTATTCAACAGATGATTCATTAGAATAATTTTCTAACTTTAGGATTTTTTTAACTTCAAATTCATCATTAATGGGTGTTTTGTAAAAAAGAGAGAGAGAGAGAGAGAGAGAGAGAGAGAAAGCCTTTGTATCTAACATCAAGTCACAAGTTTAGTACACTAAATTTATAAAAGAAAATGCCAAGCACCTACTGTGGGATCTGGTGGAGGCTGGCAGTGTGGGCAGTGAAAGGATTCACCCAAGACAGAACAAAGGAGATAGAAATTTATTGACTACACTGCAAAGGAGCAGTGGTAGGACAGCAAAAGAGAGACTGTCTGCCAGGAGTCAGTGGTGGGGTTTGGGGGGCTGTATTTATGAGGGGAAGGTAAGGAAGTATGGGAAAATATGGAATTTGCCTTTTTTGGTACGTGTACCTGCTTGTAAGTAGTGCAACTGCTCAGAGAGGGCTCATGGGTATTTTGAGGTGGGTCTCCTCTCTAAAGAGCTGTGGAGGCCGAGAAAAATCAAGGCCATTCCACCTCAAGTTTAGCATTAGCACAAGTACAGCCATCTTAGGCCCCTGTGAATAAGAGTTGAACTTTATAGGAAAAACTGCAGAATGAATCCCAAATCAGAAAGACAACAGAGCCCACGCCCGTGGTAGCAAGTCCCATATTAGAATGAGAACAGAGCTCAATGCCCTTGAAAGCCCCATATCAGAATGTAAACAGAACTTGAGAAATTCCTCCACCTCTTCTGGAGGTCCCCTAGACCAGCCCTTAAAACTAAGCTGGCACCCACCTCGGGGTCCAAGTCCCTGCTCTGCTGTGTCGGGTACACTTGGACCCATGCTCCAGCTTGTAAATAAACCCTCTGCGCTTGCATGGGTGTCGCCTCCTTGGTGGTTTCTCAGATTCGCAATCTTGGGCACAACAGAGCCTGTTTGCATTCAGCCCCAGGGGTCACTGTGGGCCTTTTTACCATACCAAGCTTACATTTCTCATGCCTGTTACCTAAAAGCAGTCTCTACACCTCTTGTATCCACATCCTATACTAGTAGCTGTAAAGGAATAAGTCCAGCACAACTACCATCCTCCAGGATTTAGTGGTCCGGTGTTTGCTACTGACATGGATCCTAAATTTGCCATTCTACATACTAAATGCAACAAAATAGGCTTAAAGATGTTAAAAAACAAAATGCAACTGAGTAAATTTAAAGATCTAATTGGCTATATTTGACAATTCATGAACTGGGCAACATCCCTCTAGCAAATAGGAGGGAGCTCCCGGAGAGTTGTAGAAATGAAAGGTCTTTAGGGGCAGAAGGAAAATGGGACAAGGAGGTTATTAGAAAAAAAAAAAAAAAAAAAAGAATGGTTTCTGGCAGGGTCACCTTCCCTTATGGGGGAAGGCAGGAGATCTCATCATGCAGACTACCTCACTAAGGCTGATTAGGAAATTCAAGTCTGATTGGTTTAAAATTCCACTCCTAGGAGAGGTGAAACTGCAATGAGATTAGGCATTGAGTTTTGGTGGAGTTTAGCACAAGTGAATCCATTTGGGTCCTGCTGTTTCTTTTTAACAGACACCTCCAATGGGGCTCAGGGTTGAGAGTGCCCTCTATGTGCTGAGGATGCTCTGATGATTACAAAGCCTTCAGAGGGGATACAAAATAGGGAACTAAGGAATGCTATTTATATGCAGAGGAAACTGTTGAAAATTTCTGAACTGACCCTTAAGTTATTAGATATGGGGAACAAAGGCAAAAAAAAAAAAAAAAAAAAAGATTTGCTTACTGCTTACAGCCTATTGACAAATCCTTGAAACAGACTGAGTGACCTTTCTCTGGGAGCTGGGCTGTCTCAAGGTTGACACTTTGCTGAGGGCTACAGACAGTCTTGGCTTAACATCCTCATGACCCCTCAGGATCCTGTGAGTCTAATTTAAACATATGGAAATTCCTCTGGAACTTCTATTGTGCCTTTACCCTTCCCACCCTGCCCCAAGATATCTGTGGGCAACCCAAGCATCTAGCCTACTGATACACATCTGAAGGGTCTCTCGACTGAGGTTTTATTTAGCAGTGATAAAGGATCTTTTCCTAAAAATACTTAATCCCTTTAGAATCCTGGAAACTTTGTTTCTAAAATACCCCAGAGGATTGTACTATCCCTAACCCCCTTCCACCTTGAAAATATATAATCAGTCACCCATCACAACCCCAGGGCAGCTCTTCCTACCCATGGGTCCTGTCTCAGTGCTTGAATAAAACCACCTTTTTGTACCAAAGATGTCTCAAGAATTTTTTCTTGACCCTTTGCTTCAAACCCCAACATCTCCACATCAGTATTCATCTTATTTCTTATATCAGTTGATAGGTCAATAATTTGGGAAAACTTGGTTGCTCCTCTCGAGTTAAGGACAAACAAGGCTAGGCAGGACTAGGTAGGGGGCTGAGGAAGTAGGCTCACAAAAATCCCCAAAAAAGCTGAGGGGTAAGGAAGTCAGAGGTAAAGGAACAAGCCAGACCACCCTGCCCTATGTGTCAGTGGGAAGGGTGTCTTGTTATAACAGTTACTTGTGACCAACAATGAATAACCAGACCCCAAAGAAGAAGTAGGCCATTAAAGATGTTATCAATAGTCCTTACTCAGTGGTGATATCAATGGAAATGTTAAAAAAGATTTAGGTTCCCTGATTAGGCTTTCAATAAAAGACCAACCTTACAAGCCCTCAGTGGCAACCCTGTGGGGACCCCTCTCACTTCTGAGAGCTTTCTCTGTATCTTTACTTAATAAACTTCTGTCCTTTACTCACTCTCCGGTGTCCGCGAGATTCATTCTTCAACTCTGTGTGACAAGAATCAAGCTCTCCCGTATCACTCTTATTTATGAACAGATAATATTGTTACTTTATAGGGGATATGATATATCTCAGTAACAGAGGCATTTTCCTCAATTCCTTTTTTCAGAGAAATCATCCTCATCTACCTAAAGCTCAACTATGTTACCAACTTCACTGTGATTTGAATTACAAAAGTTATTTCCCATGGAAGGTCAGGCAATCCCTGTCTTTGCAGGCTAATATAATGGACAAATGGCACCTAGGAAAGGCCATGTATAATTAATAATGGAGGCCAAAGTAGTAATTATGGAAAGGCAATCTTGAAGTACTTGTCTGTGTAGGAGAGCAATATATCATATGAATCTTCATTCTGAGTGGCAAAGGTACAATAGATTTTGGAAACTGAATTTTTTTTATACAAGCAATTTCAAATAAGTCATCCGCTTGATGTTTGTAAGCTGCATAGAGTTTTAAATCATATGCTTCCTCTAGCTGCTAAATCACAGGAACATTTTACTTGACTTGATCAATTATCTGAATCTATATGTACTTCCACTGCTTCTGTGTGAGCCAAGAGGGAGTCAAGACTCTGAAAACTGGGCTGCATAGCTGCTTTAGTCCAATTCCCTTACAATGATGATTCATGCACTTTCATAATTCCAAAGGTCGCTGAAGGTTGTGTTTGTGCAAATTTGGGAAGGCTGGGAGCTCAGAAGAGAACTCGAGGCAAGGTTCTGTCATCATCATGTGTTATCAAAGGATCCGCTAGGCCTTAAACATTTTCCCCAAATGATTTCTTCAAGGGGCAAAAAAATAACAGTAGTGTGGAAAATAAAACCTAAAGCAATCTTGGCAGTTCGAAAAAAATGCGTGCAGGTAGATGATTTTAGCAAACAGAGACCACAGATGAGTATGCTGTTCATCAAATATTTGGTGGACTTTTTTTTCCTAATATAAAGTATCAGATGGTAAAGAAATAAGCCCATAGTGTAGACATTATTGAAAGAGAACAAACTTGCCCAAATTGGAATCATTTGTCCCCAAGGACAACAAACTCAGGCTTAATTATGGTTTCATCCTATTCCTGGAATATTACCTTTCAAAAATCAATCTGGATTTCCTGATCATCACTAGTGAGGTCATCTTCATGATAAAAGCTTTGCCTTTCCTTTCCAGACAAAAGGTGTCCTGGCCTGAAAACATCGTTTTTTTATTTTGGTAATAACTTCTTGTTTCAACCTTCTTCCAATAAAAACATTTCATTTCCTAGGACTCCTTGGAGCATCTCTCTACTTGCTAGGTCAGATGATGCTAATTCACAAATTGCTTAATAAAGCCGATTAGATCTTCAAATATTATCGGTTGAATTTCATTTTTCTAACATGCTAAAATGAAAAGTTTCCTCTAGTTTATGGTTTCCAGCAGTAAATAAAAATTAACCCCAATATCAAACGTTATGGATTTCTAATGGGAAATGACTAAACTCATTAGAAATAATAACATTCGTTCTGTAATAATAGTGCCTACTTCTGTAATATAATTGGATCCTGCAGAACTTTATTATAAAGTAATATACACAATACTTTTGTTAACAATAAATAAAACAAAACTCCTGCAAACACTAAAAGGGATTGCCTAGTCTGGTGTCTCAAGAACACTCAGATCATTTTCAGGCTCCCCATTCTCATTCTGTACTCACTTTTTCTGTTCATCTCTTTTATTGATTCCAAAAGGTTATTTCTGTCATTTGGAGCCTATCCCTCCCCTCCTCTCATCCCAGGATTATATGGGATTTGTTTTGGGGATTTACTTTTGTTTTCCTTTTAAATTGGCTCCAGAAGAGTTTCAGTGTGGCATATATAAAAGCACACCCTACTCTCCCAAGGGTAAGGACTGATTTTCCTTCCGTGAAAGGAAAAACCTTATACTGCACGAGGTATCTCTGCTTGCCTTAGCTCTTCTGTTACTTACACTCTTTATAATCCTTTTAATGTGTGTATAGTCCCTAGCACACTTCCCATTAGTTACAACTTTGGGTCATTAGGGCCCTGATTCTCAATCCTGGAAGGTGTCACTCTAGTAAACCATCTGTGCCTAAGTGCATGTGCGAGCATACAAGTTTGCATGGTGTTGTAAAAACCACCCAGATGATTTGGAGGCATTTTTCCTCTTCCCTCTACCCTCCATGTCACTGATACAATGTCTCTTTTTTGTTGTTGTTAAGTGGAAATTTCCTTTCTTTTTTTCTTTTGTTAAAGATTTTATTTTTTTATTCGAGAGAGAGAGAGAGAGAGAGAGAGAGAGTGAGCACAAGCTGGGTGAGGGGCAGAGGGAGAAGCAGTCTCCTCACTGAGCAGGGAGCTGGATGTGGGTCTTAATCATTTTAAAATAAACTTTTAAATTATTTATCTTCTCCATGTTTCCTAATTTCTCCTTTTTTGTGTATTTGTGTATGTGTGCGTTTATTCTTCAAAATGTACTTCAAAGATTTTACATATTCATTTACCTACTGTTAACGTTCTAAGTCTTCCCCCAACAAAAGGCATGTTTAACACTTACATCTTCTTCACTAAACCAGAAACATATCTAGGGTTGAAAAGATAACTGAACATCACTTTGCCTGTAACATTTATCACTATGTGGCAGATGAATAAATGACTGAAAAAACTGTGTGTTTTAGACTAATGGTCACTTGATTTGTATCCCAACTTCTATATCAGATTTTTAAAACATATTTTAATAAGTTCCTCTCTTCTCCTGTTCTTGGCAGTAATGTTTGTTATATATAAATATATAATTATATATTAATATTGTAAGTATAATATTTATTGTTACATATGGTCTTATAGAATTATATTATGAGACATTATACTCAAGTTTACATTATATATGCATTATATATAGTCAAAAGAAAATTCAGAGAACTTTACTTGATATGCATGTTCTACTGAATAAGAGAAAAACACTTCTCAAACCAGGAGATTTTCACCCTGTGAAGTTGGTGTGCAGTTCAGGGCATAATGTCACAGGATGGCTTATGAAGTGAATACGGAAACTTTCTTTAACCTTTAAAATGAGTGGTGATTATAATATGGGTTTCCAGATGGCATGGGACTGGTTAAAAGTGATTATCTTATGCTAATTTAAGAGGATGACTTGTTTCATTTATGATTAGCAGAGGCATTCACAAGAGATAATCTAAGCTAAATTTAGCTTATATTCTTGAAATAAGCTAGATTTAATTTTATATGGCTTAAATGGTTTTGTCTGCTTAGGAGATTTTTCAAGTCCGGTCTCCATTTTTTATATATATAAATCTTCATTAATTCTATCTTCATAAGCTGTATTTTCCTTAACCATGTCTCATTTGAATGCTATTCTTTTTTGGAAAATACATGCTATTTATTTATTTATTTATTTATTTATTTAAGAGAGAGTGCATGAGCAGGGGGAGGGTCAGAGGGAGAGGCAGAGAATCTCAAGCTCACTCTGCACTGAGTGGGGAACCCAAGTCCAGGCTTGATCTCACAACCCTGAAATCAGGATCTGAGCCCAAATCAAGAGTCAGATGCTTAACTGACTGAGCCACCGAGGCACCCTTGTTCTTTTTTTTAAGTTTTTTTTTTTTTAAGGAAGTTTTAAAGATTTTATTTATTTATTTTAAAAAGGGAGAGAGAGAGAGAGAGACTATGTGCTTGTGAGGGGAGAGGGGGAGAAGGAACAGAAGAGGACCAGAGAGAGGGGTAAAGGGAGAGAGAGAGGGACAAGCAGACTCTGGGCTGAGCTCAGAGCCTGACAGAGGCTTGATCTCACAACCCTGAAATCATGACTTGAGCTGAAATCAAGAGTCAGAAGCTCAATAGACTGAGCCACCCATCAGAGGACTGAGCATCTCTGATACTGTTCTTAAGAGTGGAGCCATGGTGGACCAGTAGCATAATGGACATGTGGTCAGGTGCAGCCTTGGTGTACTTATACTTCTTTCCTCACCAGCACATTAAGTCTGATGATGCTACTCCCACTTTTCACATCAGTGTCTTTAGATACCCTTCCTATGTTTCTGGCAGCCACTAACTACAGTCTTGAAAAGAAAATAATCACGTTAGCAAGTCTTTAAAAAAAAGATTTAAATACAATATATAGTCTAACCTTTAGTGTATTCCACAATTTCTCTTAAGTTTATGAAACATATATATATATATATTTTTGCCTGGTTTGACCCTATCTTGTGTCTCATATCCTCTGTTATTATTTCCACATATTTTAAGCCTCTTTATTTCCTAAAAATAAATTTAGAAAGTCACCTCATTGTTACTTTAGTCTTATTGTGTTAGTCATTTCACCTTTCTCTCAAGAGCCATGGAAAACGTGTGTCAAAGCTTTGCGTAGGAGAAACAAATCATAGTGACATCTGAAGTTCCAGAGTACAACCAAAACCAAAACGAAAACCAAACAAAAACAAAACAGAAAAGAAAGAAAAGATAAAGAAAAGGCATAAAATGATGAAAACTGCCAGATAGAAGTGTGGGGTCAGTAACTGTATGTACATCTTGGATTTGCCACTATTTGTATGAACTTGAGTAAGTTAGTAAACAGATGAGAAGATTTCTCATCTTTTGTTAAAACAGTAAAAACTATTTTCCCCATTATGAATAACCTTGTAAAATTTCCTGCACTGTTCTTGGCATTTCGAAGATGCTTCAATACAATTCAACCCATAGTTTGTCAGGAATGGTGCCTGACCCTAGCAAGACGAAGCAATATGCTCCTGTATTAGGGAAGTTCAGGGTCTTCTTTGGTTTCCAACACACCCCTGGCACCTCTTTCCTTCAGAGTATCACTTCAAAAAATGCCCTCCCAATGGATCACAAGAAATGCTGCTCAGTGATGTTCTCCAAATCTCATGTTGGAAAAGGTCTTGATGTGAGGTTACTGGATGAAGGTCTATGGTTTGTAGAACATCCTATTAATAGAACCACAAGCACAGATGGCCCAGAGTTCTTTTCAGGGACAGCTTTCTGAACAACATCCATGGCAGCTGGTTTCTATGACACGGTCTTTACCAGTGGAAGAAGGAATCAGGTGGCCTGGCTCAATTTCAACTGGGTGGCACCTCATGGAATTGGACACTATTTAGCATAAATTTACTGATTTTTGAAACAGATTGTCCTCTGATTTTACTGCTCTTTCCTTATGAAGAGAGGTTTCATCTGCTATGAAGCTTAGCGTGTTTACCTCCTTTCTAGCTCATATTTTGCTTCTGTGTCATTTACTAATGAGAAGTCCTTGTTTTTCCTGAATAATAGCAGAATTACCTAGAAGAACTTCTATAAAAAGTCATATTTCTGGGCTCTGTGCCAAGAGATTCTGATTTTGTAGGTTCAGGGTGAGACTTGGGAGCACATACCATAAAACTCTTTAGGTGATTCTGACAGCGAATCCAGAATTTAAAACTTACTTAAGAAAATGTGCCTCTGGTTGTATTTCTAGTAACTTGACTTCAGCCTTTCTTACCGTGTACCTCATTTCCAGTAACTAAATCCAGGATATGTGCTCCAATGCCCAAGTCCTTTTACGCTACACTACCTAGAACAAACAGTGGGCTTTACTTTGCTGGAAAGTGAAAAAAAAGTTGCCTTTCTCCTCATATTTTTCACCTAAAACAAAGTCCTAAATTCTAAATTCCAAATAACCTGCCCATATAAAAGGGAACAGAATGCCTTATTGCAGACCTGGCTGGATCTGCAATTTTATCTGCTTTTAGTTTCCTGACACTGTGCTGTGCTGTTTGTCAACCAGCCATATTGGTGGCTCCTAACTTCAGCTATTTCTCTACACTACCACCTGTTGCCTGACATCAAGTCCCTGCATTGGGATTCTCAAATTTAGACATTCATATGGATCATCTCCAATGTATGTTAAATAAATTTTTGCACTCATTTGTCTGCTAATAAATCAGAAACTGGGAACTGACCTTAGGATCTAGATTTTTAGAAGCACTGGATAATTCCAGTGGAGTTACTGCTGAACCATACTTTAAGAAGAAGAACTAAGGGGAGTCTGGGTGGCCAGTTGGTTAAGCATCTGCCTTCAGGTCAAGTCCTGAACCCTGAGGTCCTGGGATTGAGCCCCATATTAGGCTCCCTGCTCAGTGGGGAACCTGCTTCTCCTTCTCCTATTCCCCCTGCTTGTGTGCTCTCTCTCTGTCTGTCAAATAAATAAAGAAAAAGAAGAAGAAAAGAAGAAGAAGAAGAAGGAGAAGAGAAGGAGAAGGAGAAGGAGAAGGAGAAGGAGAAGGAGAAGGAGAAGGAGAAGGAGAAGGAGAAGGAGAAGAAGAAGAATTTATAGCTAATTTCATTACCCTAACTTTTGGTTCCTATTTTGTGGGTATATCTTATTCAAGTCTTAACTCCTTTAGGTCTAATCCATCCTGCTGCTGTTAACATGCCACCCATCTGGCTGTGTGATGAAATACATCAGCATTGAATTAGATTCAAATGTCATCTCCTCCATATCGGAGATGAAGCTTATCCTTTTCTGCACTTTCATTGCTTTCTATTTGTTTCCTTCTTTTGCTACTCACCATATCCCATCTTGTGTTATACATGTTTATCCATCTTTAGAAACTGTGATGTCCTCCAGGGCTGGATCCAGGTTGTCTCTCTGTTTCCAGGGCTTGGCATAGTGACCAAGGCCTGGCACCTAGCAACTGATCAAAAAGCTTATTCGATGAAGGAAAGAGTGCTAGACTTGGAACTGGAGGTATGAGGGACTTATGTGATTTCCAGAGGTTTATTCTCTTTTTAGAAGATAGTGATTTGAAGGTATTTTAAGACTTTATTTGAAAATGTCAGGGATCCCTGGGTGGCGCAGCAGTTTGGCGCCTGCCTTTGGCCCAGGGCGCGATCCTGGAGATCCGGGATCGAATCCCACGTCAGGCTCCCGGTGCATGGAGCCTGCTTCTCCCTCTGCCTGTGTCTCTGCCTCTCTCTCTCACTGTGTGCCTATCATGAATAAATAAAAATTAAAAAAAAAAAAAAAAGAAAATGTCAGTAAAAAGGAAAATCTTGCCAAAAAGAACAATTGGTTGTAATGGTGAGAGAAGCAGTATTGTAGGAAGGATGATAAATATGACTACAGTGTCTTTCCATCTGGTCACAGGTTTGACAAGGAGATTGTCAATGGGTGGGATTTGGTAATTATCCAGTAAATATGAGTTAGATGGAAACCAAATTGGGCTTAAAGACAGGGTGTGCAATATATTAGTCTCTATAGCAGTTGCCTATTTTTAGGTCAAAACAAATGAAATCAGCTAGCTTTAGAAATTGACTTATCCAAAACATTTTTTTTCAGAATTTGTGTAATACTTTCTTTAAAAAGAGGGCCCAATATTGGACATTAGTGTTCCATTTCAACACAAAGACACCTAAGCTTTTTCAGAATGCTGAAAACACTAAGAAGCTAGAGAGACCAATTCACCTCATCATTTCTCCTACAATGTAGTTGATAACCAGACTTGGACTCTCAGTTTTACATATTTCTTTTCCTTTCCATCCAGGGACGGGACTAATGAAAATAAGTCTGCCTTAGTTTTTCACTTATTTCTCTCCTAGAAGCCACAAGAACAAGAACACTTTGCCTTGTCACTCACAAAATGATGTGATGCCAAAGGCATCTATTTCCAAGAAAATTAGCCAGTATCAGAAAATTCCTGGTTATTATTGCAAGAAGTCCTCATGCATTCACCAGCTGGAGTAGTATAAGTGGAAGTTGATGCCAGTAGGACATCAGTGCAAGAGTCTATTTTTTTAAAAGCATTTGTGGGGCAGCTGGGGTGGCTCAGCAGTTTAGTGCAGCCTTCAGCCCAGGGCCTGATCCTGGAGATCCGGGATCGAGTCCCACGTGGGGCTCCCTGCATGGAGCCTGCTTCTCCCTCTGCGTCTCTCTCTCTCTCTAAGTAAAATCTTAAAAAAGAAAAAGGATTTGTGTGCAGAGATCTGGATATAAAGTATATAGGTAAGCTTTCTTTCCCCCCCTCCTTTTTTTTTTTTTAAGAGTTTATTTATTTGAGAGAGAGCGAGAGAGCATGAACTGAGGGAGAGGCAGAAGGAGCAGCAGACTCCTGGCTGAGCACGGCCGGTCGTGGGGCTCCAACCCAGGACTCTGAGATCACCACGGAGCCCAAGGCAAATGATTGACTGAGCCACCCAGACGCCCCTTCTAGGAAAGCATTCAACATGATGAACTCAGCCAGTGTACTTATCCAGTCTTCTGGATATTATCACAATCCTCTCTCCTTCAATACTCAGGATCCAGGCAATAAGAAAAAACACACCAGTTAATGTAACATGGTTTAATATGAAGAATTGTCAGTCAGGAATTAGGGAACTGAAAATTTATTTATTTTTAAAGATTTTATTTATTTATTTATTCATGAGAGACACAGGGGGAGAGAGGCAGAGACATAGGCAGAGGGAGAAGAAGGCTCCCTGCGGGGAACCCAATGCGGGACTTGATTCTGGGACCTTGAGATCACTCCGAGCCAAAGACAGATGCTTAACCACTGAGCCAGCCAGGCATCCCAGGAACTGAAAATTTAAATAGGTAGGACTAGTGATTCAGAGAGGTAGTAACTGCAGGAAGTAGGTTCATCCCTATGGCTGGAATAAAAGAGAAAGCACCAGGATTATTAAATTTAGAAGCTAA
Source organism: Canis lupus dingo (assembly GCF_003254725.2). Classification (NCBI taxonomy): domain Eukaryota; kingdom Metazoa; phylum Chordata; class Mammalia; order Carnivora; family Canidae; genus Canis; species Canis lupus. The sequence continues at coordinate 43,050,418 of NC_064243.1, read as the reverse complement.
CAGTAGAGACTGTGGGGTTAAGACCCAGACCTGTAAGGAAGGGGGCTCCCTTGCTGTAATTAGTAGCCTAGAACCTCATGAGAAGGTACCCACAAAACGTGTGGAAGCCTGAAGTTTACAAAATAGATGAATGAAAATCTCTGCTCTTGAGATGCTCAAAAGGTAATGAGGAAGGTAATAATATATGTGAAGGCAATTTGCAAACTGCAAGTACTACAAAAAAGGCAACTTTCTGTTATAGTTATTATATTACATTTCATGTGTATACTTATGATCTTTCAAATAAGATATTCTGGGGCAGCCTGGATTGCATATCTTCTGTCCCATTGTCAAACCACATGTTAAACTGTAGGACTTGATTTTTTGGCTTGGACTATACAATAATCAGCTCTAATCCTACACATAGCAGTCAGCTTCTAAATCTACCTGATGAGGACCTAGGCTTTTCACAGTCCCTACATTGTTGGTATTCGATCTGTTTGTTCTAGTCTAACTTTTCTGAGTTGGCTTCAGATGGTTCTAGTGACTATGTTAGCTTCTTGGAGGCTGAACTGGGTGGAGTTGGGAGGGGAGGAAGTGTTGCTGTTGTCATACCTTTTGAAATATTTTAGGCACACTGAGCAAAGATTGAGTCATCAAATCCAGGGAAGAAAGTGTAAGCTGTCTTACTGTTTGTCATTCTATATTTTGTTTTATGCACAAAAAACAGTTTATTATAAAAGCTTTAAGAGTCAGAAAACAGTTCATCAGGAGTCCACAAATTACATATACTTAGAGAGAGAAAATAATTTCATATCAATCTTTCTAGGCTCTACTTGTACACAGGTGGCAAAATCAACATTTGTATTTTGGTTGATTATAAAGAACATGACATCTGAATATGAAATAATGGGTACGGAGAATACTTCCTCTTGATTTAAGATAACAGTCTTTGCTTCACCATTTCATCCCCGAGATGAGATGATTCACATAAACGTTACATAAATACTCTGCATTTTGTCAACAAAGAAATATTCTACAAATATCTGCAGCCAGGATCTCTCCCTGTAATTAGCTTCTCATTATGCAGCTCACCCTTCAATCCACTCAAATCGTCCTTTATGCTAATTGCATAATATTTCATTGTCAGCAGAATGTACAATGGTGCTCTCACCATCTAACAAAAGCTGGATCTTTAATCCAGACATTTTGTAAAATGAAGCACATTGCCTGGCACATAGCACTTAGAAAGTTTTGGTTGGTTTATTGAATAGTGTCATAATTAAAATATGGATAGGTACAACTTAAGTGACACGTTATACCACTGTGATATAGTACTCAACAATGTCTCCTACATAGCCCAGTCCCTCTCTGGATTTCTCATTCTTATACTTAAAATTCTAAATAAATTATATGGAAATTACTTGTGAAACTTAATGTGATGACTCATCAGAAGTTATAAAGACAGATATATTTAAAATATTTATGATCTTTTTGCAATTCTTTTCATCTTCCAAAGAGCAATTTAATGAGTAATAATAGTAATACTTCATAATAAAACTTTTGAGTCTTTCCCCTGTGACCACTAATGTGCTAAGATTTTTATATGATTCACTTCACTTTGTAAAATGTTATTTACAAGTAAGATCCTATTATTATTCTTTTTATAAAACGAAGAAGAAAAACGAAGGTTTAGAGGGTTTAAGTAAATAACTAGAAGATACCCAGTTAGTACATGGGAGAGCCGAGATTCAAGGCCAGGTCTTTCTAACACCAAAAGAAGTAAATTTTCAGAAGTTTTCAGAACTAAATTCGAGCTGGAAAGAAAACATAAAATAAGACTATGTTAAAATGATTGGAAAGTGGAGCCTGAAATTCAGAAAAGGAACTTGAAGTCTTTTGAGTCAGAATTAGAAACAAAACCAAAAAACTTTCAGTCCTATACAATGTGAGTAGTGCTTGAAAATTCATCATCAGGAAATGAAATTTTGTAAGGATTTTGACTGCCTAACACCCCTTCTGTTGGGGAACCACTCCCTTCCTATCCTGTCTGGCGCTGATGGGGCTGCCAAACATTGTGCCCCATCATCATAGAGATGGATATAAAGTAGGTTCTATTTCGCCAGAGAACTCTCTCCTTCCACCAGCATACACACACTCACACACTCACACACACAAAACAACAGAGATCCATCAAATGATCCAGCACCTAATTGGTACCAGGCAATCAGTCCTGTGGCATCGGTATTTGCCCTCCTGAATCAGAAGCTGTTTCTGTGGCTGTTGCTAAACTGAGACATTGTGAATCTTAAGTAGTCGATGGCTATCTTGTTTGGCCCCACAGATGAGACCAACAGTTCAGAGGGAAACAGAGATAAGACAGAGCTGTTGATACTATCTCAGTTCCAGTATTCCAGTGTAATAACTCAACTATTCTGTTTATGGGCAAAGAGACTGTTTCCACTATTTTGCAATTATACATAATGCCACAGTGAACAACTTTGTTCACATATTTTGGTATTGTTGAGATATATCTTTAGCATAAATTCCTTAGAAATAAGATTATTGAAGCAAAAGTTAAAGTTAATAAGCTGTTTTATGGAAGTTATTGTCAAATTCTACTCTATATAGATTTTATCATTTTGAATATCTACCAGTAATGTATGCTAGAACCCATTTCCCATAGTCTTGCTAACAGTATGTAATAAAGTTTTTGAATTTTTGAGGATGTAATACCATGACAAATGGAACTTGTTTATTTTTTAATTTGCATTTCTCTTACCAAGAGAAATTGAGGTTGAACATTTTTTCATATGTTTACAGACCGTTTATATATCTCTTTGTGTGTGTGTTTGTGTGAGAAAGAGAAATGTACTTTGTTCATTTTCTCTATCTGGTTGTTATATGTTTTCCTCATATTGTAAGCTATTTCTGTGTTAGAGACTTTTAAAATATACCTTGCAGCCTAGTTCTTGCAGTTTGTCATCTGTCTTGGCTTTTCTTTGTTCTGTTTTTTTTGTTGTTGTTGTTGTTTTGCTATACACTATTTATTTATTATTGCTGTGTATCTTTAACTTCAGTTTGGCTCACAAATTCTATCCAGAGTTATTCCCCAAGGAAAGAACATATGTAACTGTGACCAAAAGAAATATATGATCAAGGCATTTTGGTTTTTTATTTTCCTTTGCTTGTTATTTTTATGCAGTCTTCATCTATAAAGTTCAGTCACTGTGACAGAGTTTTCATTCAATGTGTCTAGAATGCTGTCTGCACCTCAGAGGAGTATTTTTGAATTCTGGGCAGAGAATGCATCATGTGAGTACATGGTCATGGAGAGCTAAAGCAATTTCCATTGATTACTTAAGTTAATTCACTCAAGTAAATAAATATTTTATGAAGATTATTAAATTGTTTCATTGAATTTTTATAGCAAACACAGATGTGTTTCACTACTACATCATTTATTTTTTATTACTTTAGGAATATGATTGAGTCCTTAAAAACTGCAATGTGTTAGATGTTTGTACCTCCAAGTATGCAGGTATAAAGACAACATTCGTTGCCATCAGAACAGTGGTTTTTGATAAAAGATGGATTTATGAAACTCATCTCCTTTCCTCTGTCATTCTCTTGATAATTTTTACTGTATGTTATGGCTTATTCTAAGTAATTTTGTGAATTCTTCTCTGTGCTCTTCTGATTTGCCAATTAATTATCTAAACACAAATAAATGCAATAAAAACTTAGTTAATATAATAAAACTTTGTGCTTAAATTTTTTACTTCCATGTCAAATACTTAGATCTGTGAAAGTATCAGCATGAGTAGGAAAATTGAATAAAACTAATCCTGGGAGATTGGGTGAACTTAGAAAAATTATTTAGAACTTTCATCTTTATATTTGATTCTAAAATATAATGACTGTTATTATAGACATTTTGAAAAAAAGAAAAGGATGAAAAAATATCTCCCTAGTTCCAACATAATTAAATAAATGAGAGTTATCATTTTGGTATGGTTTCTTATCTAGTAGTCAATATGTAATTAGAGATTTTTTACACATGTATTATTTTTTTTACACATGCGTATCCTGCTTTATGTTTCTTCATTTATAATACTATATATTTTATTTCACCAGATATAAAATAATACTTAACATTTCTGTATTTTTTTCAATTTTTTAAGTTGAATTCACTTTTTAATTAAATGCAATATTTTCATTTGAATCTTTAAATATTTGTAGGACTAGCTATAGAAGAAAGTACAATTAAAAATTTAAATAGCAGATATATTGATCAGGAAAATTAATTGCCATATTTTATGTGTTTAGTGTCATGTGGTATAATTAAGAATAAAAAATGTAGACCTGAATGTTTAGCAGATTTACATATTCCTCTTCAGTCGTTAATGGTAATGTTTATTTTTCTAGAATGCATTATATTTAAATACTGGCTCTCATATCTCAATAATTTTTGTTGAGTTCATATACTCACTAATTTCTTTGTAATTGTATGGCCTAGTCTCAGATGGGTAAAGACGAAAATTAATATTTTTCTATTCTTGAGGTATCTTTACCTTAGTAGATGGTAAAAATTAGGATTTTTTTCATAGAATATATAAATTTTTAATTTTACTTAAGTATTTATCATTGGAATTAGAGAGATTACTTTTTATTCATTAAGAGAGAGTACAATGTATATTGATAAGTTCTCAAGATTACATTTGGAAAGATTGGTCAGGGCAGAAAATACTGGAAAATATCACTAAAAGAGAACACACCAAAACTGTAGTCAAAGGAAATGAAGTTGTAAACTCCTATTTGGTATTACCAAAGCCCTTTTGAAATTGTTGGCAATTTATTCCTTTTTAAAACTGTCTTCCTGGTTGGGCTGCCATGGCATTGCATTTTTCTGATTCTCTGGCTTTTCTTACTTTCCTCTTAGCTCCTTTTAGTTGCTCTACTATACAGCTGTTTCTTCCAAATATTTTAATAGCCATCATTGTTCTTCAGATTAGAATTCTCAACTTGGTACGAAGGAAAAGAAAAATAAATATGATACTTCTTCAGCAGCATTAAAAAGACTATTGTAAACCAATCCCTCTTTTTTTAAAAGATTGATTGATTGATTGATTTAGAGAGCAGGAGCAAGGAGGGAGCAGATTGAGAAAATCATTCAAGCAGACCCCCAGATCGGTGCAGAGCCCGACCCGGGGTCCATCCCAGGGCCTGTGAGATCACGCCCTGAGCTGAAACAAGAGTCAGATGGTTAATCAACTGAGCCACCCAGGCACCCCCTAAACTAATATCTTAATACTATGTTAAAAACTCAGAATACATTTTACTTACTCCCTTTGTTTATATTCAGCCAAGCCCCAAAAAGACTTACTTTGTCATGCTTTGCTCACATTTCTCCTTCATTTCAGTTCCAGCTACCATAATCCAGATTCTTATCACCTGACTCTTAATTATCATGATATTCTTCTAATTTCTTCTTCTCCCATGTACTGTCTATTCTGTTGCCAGATGGCTTTTCCTAAAATATGGTCCTTCATCATAACTTTCCTGTTTACAATCCTCAAAAGTTCCACATTATTTACGGCATAATGCCTACTCCTGGTCCTGAAGGCTTTCTGCTGCCGGCTTCAATTTAACTTTCTGGATTTTTCTTCCACTCAGTTTTTTGATGCACTATCTCCCATCTGTGCTTTGTTTTGGCTCATTACCTACTGTGTGGAATGCCCTTTCTTTGTCCCTTTATACCTTTAAATATTTAATACCAGATAAATCTCAATTAGGGAGAGGGAGTCTTCTTTATGAACAAATAACATTTATAAACATGTGTTTACATATACCATTAATTGCATATGGCATTAGGATATCAAATTCAATCCATAATTACTGATTGTTTATGTACTGGGTACTGTGGACCATAAAAATATTAAGTTTATCCATAATCTTGGGAAATGTACAGTCTAGATCAGTGCTGTTTGGTCAAGTAGTCAATTGCCACTGAGGCTATTCAGCACTTCAAAAATGTGGCTAGTGTGACTGAGGAATTGAGTTCTGAAATTTATTTAATTTTGATTAATTTACATTTAAATTTAAAATCTGAAGCAGTGTAAAGGGTTTTTCCTGTAAAATATAAATGTATTATTTTGGTAGAGTTATCTTGTACTTTAATTGTTGCATCACAAAGATATTATTACTGCATTGCAGGATGTGTGCTAGATATTTTTCCTAGTATTACAAATAAATGCATCATCCCTCTAATAAGTATTAACAGATTGACTCAGTACAAATGTTTTCTATGCACTGAGGTAACATTGTAGTGTGTTTATTTGAGTTTTTAATACAGAGAGCACAAGTTACTGTGATACCTACTTAACTGTAACTAGGGATATAATGAGAATACTTACCACTATGATTAAATTATCTTGCTAGTTAAAAAATAAATGTGGCCATATTTTAAACATTTAAATGAATTAAATGTACAGAAATTTACATTACTGATGTAGAATCAAGACTGGAAGAAGCTAGCACTGTGCCTGGAACAGTGGGACAGAGATTGAAACTAGAGGGAAATATGTCTCAAATCTCCCAATGAATGGAAGTTACATTTTACCCCAGCAGAGCAAAAGGAGAAGCTGTTTGTTTTGTAATAGATTTTTTTTTCTTTAAAGATTTTATGTATTTATTCATGGGAAATGGAGAGAAAGAGAGAGGCAGAGACATAGGAAGAAGGAGAAGCAGGCTCCATGCAGGGAGTCTGATGTGGGACTCCAACCCAGGACCCCGGGATCACGCCCTGAGCTGAAGGCAGACACTTAACCGCTGAGCCACCCAGGCATCCCTGTTGTGTAAAAGATTTTTAAAGAAGGGCTTCTGGATGGCTCAGTTGGCAAAGCATCTGCCTTCAGCTCAGGTCATGATGGGGGGGTCCTGGAATCAAGCCCTGCATCGGGATCCCGGCTCAGCGGAGAGTCGCTTCTCCCTCTCCCTCTTTCCTGCTAATGCTCTCTTCTCACTTTCTCATGCTCTCTCTCTCTTTCTCAAATTAATCAATTAATTAAAAAAGGTTTTTAAAGATAATAAAGTGGATAATATGAAGAGATATTTTCAGCAGATACATAGTTAATTTGATAATAACTCTTCTCAACAGTAAAAACTTAAAATAGAAGCAACAAAATTAGTCACCTAAAATCAGAATAATAGACCAATCACAACAACAAAAAATATTAAAACTTTAACAGAATCTGAGCTGTAACTATGGCCTATTAAAGAAGCTGTTAAATGACTTGATTTTTGTTTACAAAGAGAAAAACTTTTGAATGGAAATATATAAAAGGGGGGATTGCCTGGGTGACTCAGTGGTTGCTCAGTGGTTGAGAGTCTGCCTTCAGCTTAGGGCGTGATCCTGGGGTACTGGGATCGAGTCCCACATCGGGCTCCCTGCATGGAGCCTGCTTCTCCCTCTGCCTGTGTCTCTGCCTCTCTCTGTGTCTCATGAATAAATAAATAAATAAATAAATAAATAAATAAATAAATAAATAAAATCTTTAATATATTTAAATATATATGTATATATACATATATACACATACACACATCCATAAAATGAGTTATTATTTCAGATGGATAGATTTTATTAGAAAGTCTTAAAAAGATATTTTATGAAAAATGAAATATTCACAATTAAGCCAGCAAACAGCCATAATACAAGAGCTTTCTAACAGCATCAGTGATAAATTGGACCTAAACAGGATGTCCTTTTCTTTCCCTTTAGTTGAGTGTTAGAATAAAAGAGTACAAATAGCACCATGGGTATCTTTTGCTAAGAACTTCCAAAGATACAAAGAAATGTCAATTCACAGCTGCATGGACTAGATACTTCTGAATCTTCTATATCTCCAAAGAATTTAAGCTAAATTAAAAAAAATAATTTCTATCATGATGACAGTGCTCTAGTATATTGGAATTTTACAAGAGATTTTATTTCCTTGTTCCCTGATTCCATTCAATAACTCTACAAAGTGTTTAATGAGCACACCTGCTCAGTGTATGTGGGGATAGACTATGAATCACTGCCAATTTGGGGAACTATTGAAGAAATGCAAGATGACAAAATCTAATATCTTAAGTTCTTCACCCATGATGAGTTGAGTCATGGTGGGGTTTTAAAAAGATTTATTGTACTGTTAATTCCAATTCAAGATTTTTTTGAAACTAAGAAATGCTTGCTAAGTATTTAATAAAAACAAAAAAATGGCAGTATGTTTTTTTTCTCTGATATTACACTCTAAATGGATAATATAAAATTGAATTTCCAAGGAAAGGAAAAACTTATTTGTGACTAGGTAGACATGTATGGTAACTTACGTCAAAATTAAAACTGTGCATAATACAAAACAACAATAAAGATTTTACACATTTTTATAAACCGTTGCAAAACATTTTAACTGTAATTGACAATGTTATATAAATTGACTACAGAAACACAAGAAAAATTGGAAGATTGCTTTGTTGATATTAACTTAGAGTTGATTTTTAATTTATGCAATAGTCCCAGCATTCAATGTTAGCCATACTGAATTGACATAAAAGTTAGTGAATGTACTTAATGAATAGGCTTTGCCTCAAAGTCAAACCAGTTTTTTAGAAAAAGATGAGCCAGTTTTGTTACCATAGATATGAATATTAAAGGAAAATAATTTTTTTGGTATTCCATTTAATATTTGGAAAACTTTTACATGTGTTTAGAACAACTCCAGCATGTGAATCTACTTCTTCAACTGTAAATGTTATGAAATCTAAATGCAGATTAACTATTTCTGATGAGAATTTTGCATCTGTATTAAGATGTCTTATAAGTGTAAAAATACATGTTGGATTTCAAAGACAAAATAGCCTATAAAATATCTCATCTAAATATTTTATATTGATCACATGTTGAGGTGATAATATTTTGGATATGTTGGTCCAAGTAAATATATTATTAAAATTAATTCCACTAGTTCCCTATTACTTTTTAATATGGCTACTAAAAGAATTTGAAGTTATTTAATTTCTACTGGTTAATACCGCTATAAACAACTCTATTGACATTGTATTACTATTAACCCCTTAGTATTAGTTAGCTTTTTAAGGTACCTCATTCATGTTCCCTACCAAATTACATTCTACTTGAGATTAGGGATTGGGCTTTTCTCTTTTCATTTATGCACCTTTTATGGAGAGTTTGCCCAGAGGACAGAAGGTACAATCAATATGTATTCCTGCACACAAAGCACTTACAGTCAAATGGGAAAACATCTATAAATAAGTAATTAAAATACAGAAACAGAAGAGTTAGAAGATATGGGTTCAAAGGACCCCTCTGGGGATGCCTGGGTGTCCCATTTGATCAAATTTCTTTTGGCTAAGGTCATGATCCCAGAATTTTCCTTAGGCTCCCTGCTCAGTGGAGAGTCTGCTTCTCCTTCTTCCTCTGCCCCTCCCCACACAGCTGACGACCTCAATCTTTCTCTCTCTGGTTTGCACTCTCTCTCAGACAAATAAAATCTTACAAAACAAAACAACCCTACAAAGGATCCCTGTGCTAGAGCAGAGGGAATGATTGAAATACCCACTACAGCACTCCAGCAAGTATAGAAAATCCTTAGTTAAATGGCTCTGAGACTAATAATATCACAAATGGAATTCAAACTTTTGAATGTAGAATGGAGTCAGAGCAGTGGGGAAAATGCTTTGGGAAAGAATACTCAGAATGGCAGATAGAGTAGGAACTGTGAGAGAAAAGGAATTAAATGATGTTCAGTGTGCTTGGAGGGAAGTCTGGTTTCACATGAAGTTCATGTTGAGAATGAAGGATGTGACACATAGACTCCTAAATTTGGTGTAGAATTTGGGAGTGGCCTAATATAGTAACATGAAAGCATGCATCTCTCATCATATCTGCCTTTTCAAAAAAGATATTCTTTACCTTGCTGTGGTGTTTGAAGCAAGGACCATCTCTTTGAGGAGAGGTTGTGAGAAAGCCTGTCTTAGAAGTGCAAAGTTTAAGACTCTCTTTACTTCTGCTTTGGCGCCCTCAAGTGGTCATTTGAAAACAGTTATTTAAGACCATATTATTCTTGTGATGACCATTGAGTATTCTAAAAAAAGACTATTAAATCTATGCAATACACTTTGCAACTATGCACCATTTTTCCATTAGTTTTTGCCAAATATTTCACTAATGTTGCACCTTTGAAGATCAAGCTTTTGGTAAATTAATCCAGAGAATGTGTCTTTTAAAATAAATGGAGGAAACTACTATTTTGTAAGTGGATTTTTAATTTTTTTTAATTTTAATTTTTTTGGGGGGGTATTGCAAGGCCTAGAAGCAGTGATAAAGTGCTGGCCTTGGGTGTGTTGAGATAAAGACAGAAGTGAATCATCAGTCTGTTGAAAATTCTCTACAGATGTTTCTGTGCCAAAAGAGGAAACTTAGAACTTTCCATTGTCAAGGAGCATCCCTAAAACCGCCAAGGTTGACTGTTTGGGTAAATGGCCATGTTCTATATCTTTATCTACATAATAATGTACTTCCTTAAACTTCTCATGAATTGTATAGATGAACATCATGCGTCGTTGATAAAATCTGTCCAATAGCCAACCTTAGACACGGGCATATGTTTCTGAATGCATGATACTCCTTCTAGTTACATATACCTAACATCTTATGTGACCAAAGGAAGATTTTCAGTTGTTAAATTTGCATAGTATATGGATCTATCCCAGTCATAAGAAATGAACTCAATACTCATTCTTTTCAGAGCAATTAGCTAGATTTCATGAGAAAACTTTATACTACATTTTTATTTCTGACAAAGTGTAAAATGATGCCACTTTGGTGTGATGACAACAATTTTACATGTATTATAAAACCTTTCTCTTGAAAGTTCAGAGCATTTCATAGTATATTACTTCATTTGTCTTGATACAATTCTTCTAAGGTGGTGTGATTGTAATTACATCTATAGGTTTTCAGATTTTTCAGTTTAGTAGAAGAGCTGCCAGGACTGGGAAATCTAGAGACCGTGGTAATTGATGTTTGGCAAAAGCAGAAAGAATTCTAAGTAACCAACTGGTAATTAACAGATGCAGAAGTCTAGCACATTAAGAATAAAAATCCTAGAACATTGACTATAAACCTAGGTAATATTTTATACATTGTCTAACATAATTCCAATTTTCTAAAACAACATTATGATATGAAAGTTCCTCTCATAAATTACAAAAGAGAAAGGATAACCAATGGTATAGTTGGGTTCTGTTGTACGAAAACTCTAATGAGCAATTTCCATTAGCATTTATGTATTTCTGTGATTGTGAAATTATGAGACTAATTATGAGACTTTAATTTGATCTGGGCTTAACAAAGCAACAATATTTCCCTGTTGAAACCCTTACACTTTATTGTACCTACTTGCCCTACATTTATTGGTAATGCAGACTTCATGTAAGCATATTGGATTTGGATGAAATTGTGGCATCAAATATCAAAAGAAATGTATATTTATTAAGTGTCTATCATGTATAACGACCAACTCAGATATAGTCTCTTGGAATAAAATAATTTGGGGGCTTATATTTGTGAATCTTCAAACAAGTAATATTGGTCTCTATGACTAACTTTGCCTCACTAGTAAAGCAGGTAGAAAAAGACTTGTTTTCTTTAACTTACAAAGTTTATGAGGAACGACTGAGATAATTCATTTAAAAGGCATTTTTTAAATTCTAAAATTCAAAATTTTAACTTTAATTCACTCCATTTATTGTATATTACTAGATCAAAAAACCAGTGAATTCAGAGATTTGTCTCTGTTTATATGTCTCCATGTAACAATAAACAACCAATCATTTCCAAGGTCTGTAGCATAAAAAGAAAAAATGATTAAGTTGATAATCTTTGGTTAGTTCACATAATTATTTAAGAAAATACTTTTTGTTTTACTATATTTTATACTCTTTGTGATGTGTGTGTCTTCTTTGTTTTTTGCATTTCCTTCAGTCTAACCAAATGCTTGGCACCAATTAAGTGCTCGCTATGTTATTTTAAGTTTGTTAATAAATTAATAGACTCTTAGCAGTAACCCAAAGTGTTCCAGTAAAGGCTAAAGTGACTGTAATAGCAATCAAAGTTATTAGTATTCATAATAACTGCAATAGTAATTTTGTAATAGTAATTATTTTCATAGTATGTCAAAGTTGGTTCAGTATTAATAATTAAATTACAAAATGTATTGGAATGCAGAATTAATTGGTGTGATAAGTATGTAAAGGAAATTACCAAAAAGCCAAAGAAAGCTTAACAGCAGAATGACTGCCACTTTATGCACCAGGAGAATGATATCCTACCAAAAATAAAGCAATGCAGAGTTCCACTAAGATAAAACTAGATAGTAGAAACTAAGATAAATGCATTCCAGAGAAGTGAATTTATATACACACCTGGAATGTAAAACATATTCCTCGACGGGCAAGCTAGTAATACATTGAAAATACACAGAGGCAGAATTTTGGAGAAAACTGTATATGAATTTTGCATAAAAAGTCCAGTAAAATGAGGAATGCCTGGGTGACTTGGTTGGTTAAGTGTCCAACTCTTGATTTCGACTTGGGTCATGATCTCAGGGTTGTGAGATTGAACCCTACATCCAGCTCTGTACTGGGTGTGGAGCCTGCTTAAGATTCTCTCTCCCACTGCCCCTCCTCTTCCATTTCTCTTTCTCTTACTTAAAAAAAAAATCCCAGTAAAATGAAATTCTGAGATGTTCAAGAGATAGGACAATGGAAGCTCTGGGTGTTGTTCTAGGCTACTCAAACTTTATTCGTGAATCTGTTTATAGGAGGGTAGTGTTTCTGTGGGCTGTGTATGTATAAATAAGTTAGCAAACTAAATTTTGTAATAGATAAATCTTTTGAAATCAGAATTCTATGTTTATTGTTCTTACATCTTAAATTTTAATTCTGAGGTTCATCTTTCTGAATAATTTGATTGCAAGTTCTCTGGAGTAAAATGATGGCTTTTCAAGTGGAAATATACTTCCATATAGAAAAACATAATTCCTATTGAATGTTTTACATAGCTTCTGATTTTTATTTTTATTACATATATTATGTAGAAATAAGCCCAAATTCTCTAGCATGCCATTCAACACCCCCTACAACATATGGCAAGTATGTATTTCCAGTTCATTTCCAAATATTCACTCCTCCTTCCCCATATTTTTCTGTCATCCATAACTAGCTCACAAATTAATAACTTCAATCAAAGCTTTTGCCTCTTCCCCAATAAAAATGAAAAAGCTCAAACAGTAAACAGGATCATACACACACCACATACTATGTGAATTCCTTGACATTTGACATTTTGATTTGTGGTTGCACCTGTGTTGGTTTCATTTTTCACATTCTGGTTTCATTTTGAGTTGTAACCAGCCATGTTCAGAAATAACCAAGTTGGAGTTAATGAGATATTAAGAGCTTCCCTTTGGGGAAATTCTTTTAAAAAAAATATTTTATTTATTTATTTGATAGAGAGAGAGAGAGCACAAGCAGGAGGAGAGGGAGAGGGAGAAGCAGGCTCCCTGATGCAGACTCAATCTCAGGTCCTGGGATCATGACCTGAGCTGAAAGTAGATGTTTAACTGACTGAAGCATCCAGATGCCCCGGGGAAATTCTTTATGGGACAAAAAAAAAAAAAAAAAAAAAAAACAAAGTTGACAACTATGGATCAATTCCTCAGTAATAGGAAACCAGTGAGATGAGATGTTTTGTAAAGGAAAAGAGGGTTACATGCAAGAATCAGATGTACAGGGTTTGAGAGATCTTGTGGTGAGAGAAGTGATAGGAATTCAGCATTTACTGGACATGGCTATCAGATTTCTAAGTCTGAGTGATGGAGGAAGTTACTCCTATTAATTTAGATAAGAAAAAGAGGAAGAGAAGAATATTTGGTGGAAAGGATTACTTGATCTTCAGTCTGGACACCCAGGGGGGAAAATAGATAATTCTAGAAATTTGGAGATGGAGTTTGGGAAAGACAATGTAATTGTACATTCCTAAAACAAAATGGTTAACCTTCTAAAGAAGTAGGATTTAGTATCTAAAATCCAGAACAGGGATGCATGAGTGGCTCAGTGACTGAGCATCTGCCTTCCGGCTCAGGGCGTGATTCTGGGTTTTGGGATGGAGTCCAGCATCGGGCTCCCTGCAGGGATCCCCCTTCTCCCTCTGCCTATGTCTCTACCTCTCTCTCTTTCTCTGTCTCTCATGAATAAATAAATAAAATCTTGAAAAAAAAATCCAGAACACCGTAAAAACAACAACAAAACAAAAATGATTTCTGGAGGACTCCCATTATAAAATACCCCCATTAGTGTTAATAATTGAGAATGGAAGAAACCATATATCTTTTAAAAAATTATGGTTAATAACTTCAGCCTATTCCTACAAGATTTAAGAATGCAATATCATTAATTACCTCCAGATGTATAAAGACCAAAATTCACATGAAAAAATATTTTTTAAAAGATTGTATTTATTTATTCATGAGAGACACACAGAGAGAGAGAGGCAGAGACACAGGCAGAGAGAGGAGCAGGCTCCATGGAAGGAGCCTGATGTGGGACTCAGTCCCGGGATTCCAGGATCACACCCTGGGCTGAAGGCAGACACTCAACTGCTGAGCCACCTAGGCTTCCCTCACCTGAAAAATATTAATTACTTAAGTGCCTTTTGCTCTTTTAAGCACTGGAGCTCTAGGGTGGGTGAGGGGGATTGAAAGAAGAAGCAACATGTTGTAGAAGTTAACAGTGTGGGCTTCAGTCTGGAATTACACTGGATTAGTTCTGAGGCTCTGCTTTGCCCTCTGGCTGAGCCCGAGTCTCCATTTTTTCATTTGCAAAGGAGATTGCTAATACTTCATAGAGGGTTAATTAATAAGGAGCAAATGTTGGAAAATGTCTAACATGATTAGTAAGAATGAAAATAAATGGTTCTGTTCTTAGACCGAGGATTTAGGATATCTGTCCATTTGAGAAGGTCTCAAAATATCTTTTCATCTTTCCAAGAGATAGTGACCTAACTTGGTCTCCTTTTACATATTGGCTCATATACTTTGCAGGGGCTCTTTCCATCCTTCTCTTCTGAATCATTCCTGTTTGCAGTATGAGATATTTTTCTTCTGCAAAAATAGTATCACACACACAAAAATAGTATCACATACTTAAGTTTTTAAACTGCCTCAAGACTTTTATCTAGACCATTTGGCTTTCATGTTTTAACAACACAAAATAATTTAACTGATGTAGTAAACCTGTAATGAGAATATTCAGAAATATTTTTATTTTTTTATTTTTGTTATTTTTTTAAGATTTTATTTATTTATTCATGATAGTCACAGAGAGAAAGAGAGAAAGAGAGAGAGAGAGGCAGACACACAGGCAGAGCGAGAAGCAGGCTCCATGCACCGGGAGCCCAACGTGGGATTCGATCCCGGGTCTCCAGGATTGCGCTCAGGGCCAAAGGCAGGCGCCAAACCGCTGCACCACCCAGGGATCCCCAGAAATTCTTTTTGAAACAGGTTTGTTGAGGAAGAGTTTACATACCATAAAATTCGCCCAGTATAACTGGGTAGCTTCATGATTTTAGTACATTTATAGTTGTATAAGCAGTACCACAATCGTGTTTTCAAACATTTCTGCCACCCCCAAAAGTCTGCTAATTGCTTTTGCAGTTAAAACCAGTTCCTACATCCAGCCTCTGCATCCACCAATCTGTCTTGTCTCTATCAATTTGCTTTTTAACATTTTACATAAACGAGATTATACAATATGCAATCTATTGCCCTGGCTTCATTTGCTGAGCATACTGTTTTGGGATTTACCCATGCTGTGACATGTATCAGTGTATATATATTTTTTGTTTATTCATAAACCAGTTGATGGACATGTAGATAATTTTCACTCTGGGGCTAGATGAACAATGCTTCTATGAACATTGTTATGCATGTCTTTGTGTAAATATATATTTTCATATCCTTGATAGATTCTTGGAAGTGAAATTGCTGGGTCAGATGTTTAACTTGATAAAATCTGCCAAGTTATTTTCCAAAGTAGCTATGTTCAATTCCTGTCAGTAATGTAATAGGACTCAGTTTCCCATATCCTCACCAAAACATGGTATTTTCTATCTTTTTAATTATAGCCATTCTAAAAGATGAGAATTCATTAGTGATTTTTGTACATTTCATTGTGATTTGATTTTGCATTTTCCTAATTACTACTGAGGTCCGACATCTTATGTTCTTATGTGGTTATTAGCAATTTGCATATCTTCTTTTTCTTTTCTTTTTGTGGAGACAGTCTATTTAAATCTTTGATCATGTTTTATTTGAGCTCTTTGTCTTATAATTGAGTGGTAAGCAAACACATTTTTAAATAGTAAACTCTAAAATTACTTGCATTCTACTGAGCCACCACTCAAGGAGAATAATAAAAACATTGTTATGTGGAGAATTTTAGCAAAATTAAATTAGAAAATATTTGTATTTCTCAGGTACAGGATACACGGGGGAATTCTATTGAGAGCTGTTTGAAGGATTGAACCTCACCATCCTTATGGTGGGGCTTCCTTCTGCTGTTTTGCAAGCTGGTTGATGTATCTCTAGGCATCTCATCCATATTCCAGACAGAAATAAAGGAGAATAGTAAAATGCCCTTTATTTGCTTTTATTTGGATGCACTACTTAATACATTTCTGCTTATATCTTATGGTCCAGGATTGGGTCAAATAACCATCTCAAACAACTACAGGACTGAGATGGGGTGGGGAGTGATATCTAAAAGATATTAATCACAGAATAGTTTGTAATAGAAAAATTAATCAACATTAGTTAGGAAATGGAATTAGCTAATTATTCAGTACCCATCACATAGAATTTTATGCTATTAAAATTATATCTAAAAGATGATTTAATGATGTGAAAAATATTTTAAGTGAATATATAATATACTAAATAACATATAAAATGACCATGTATTTGTCTTAAAAAATCCTACTTTTTAAGGCTTAAAAGCAAATATATCAAAATTTCAATAGTATTTATGAGTTCATAGGGAAATTAAGTAGAATGGTAATTTCCCTCCAAATTTTGTTAATTTTCAATTTTTCTCTGAATTTGCAATACTTATATTTGTCAGAAAAAATATTGCAATATATCAACCAAGTAAATTTAAAGAAGTAACAAGCCTAACATTGACAGAGTAAAGTTTTTCCTATGGTGCCATATAATAGGTATTAAAAGAAACAAGGTGGGAAAAAGCTTCAAATTTGTGTCTTGCCCAGGAAGTTGGCATACTTGAGTGGACATGCTGTGGTTAGTAATTAAACATATGAAGACATGGGGAATCTACATAAGAGGAAGGAAAACCAGGTACCAGGAACTAAAATTAAAAACAAAAAAGAAAATGAAACAAAAGCCATGTTTGGCTATCTTTACTGCTTTTGGGTTATTCTTGTCTCTTAGACAACCTCATTCATGAAGTCATTACTCCTGTTATTAGTCTCTTAGATTTTAATTCCTTCCAAAAGGTCATATATTCACAGGGAATAACTAGTCAATGAAAGAATATATATTCAATTTGGCTCCAATTTCTACTGACACCCATCATTAAAGGGCTTTAAGACATAGGAAGGGTCTGCTTTGCAGAAGACATAAAAGTTTGGGATGAGAATCACCTAGGCAGGATATAGTGGGTCTGGTAGTAGAGAATGCCAGAAAAGTGTAAGGTCATCTAAGAAGTTTGAATTACTTATTTAGGCTTCTGTCAATTAGACACCTGTTCACCTTTCTACTATAGCAAATAGCCTAGTATCCTGCACATATTAAGTACTACAAATGTTTATTGAGTGAGTCAACAAATGAATTAACTAGCATGACAATTCCCCTCTAGGAGACAAGAGACATCTGCTTAGGTACTGAGGGATCAGCTATGAAGCACAAGGTCAGGTCTGAAGTAGCAGTTAGTGTGCTCTGATGCCAGGTCACCCATCACAGCTCCTGAGATGTTTCCCCATCCTCCATCTTTTTTCCCTGCCCAGGACAGGTCTTGGATCTAAAAAGAAGAGTAGGTTTGAGCATTCATGAGCATTAGCTGGTGCATAGTGAGCATTAAAAATTAGAATTGGACAGATTCGGGTATTTGTCTTCAACTTGCTTTGAAGTAAATACATATTTATGATAAATTTAATACTATTTCAACTCCTGGAACAAGGTTTTTCTCTTAATGTTCTTTTAAGTTATGTTGCCTGGTGTATAGGCTTTGTTATATGTACTTACTGGGATGAATTATATGCTTCAATATATGAAGACACAAGTAACTTTTTTCAAGAAAAAGGAATGGCAAGAAATTGTAATGGCAAAGGGCTACTGGATATTTTTTAATGTATTTTTCCAAAGAGATTTGCTAAAAGATCAAAGAAAACATAAATCCTTGAGAACAAGAACAGTTAATCTTCCCTGAAGGCCACACTCTACATACTAACTCTTTAGGCCAGACCCTACACTCTAAACAATTTTTGCTCTCCTTTCTAAGGCAACCTTTTAAGACATAAGTACTCATACTTTTACTTACAAGTCAGAAGCATCTGGGCATAAGCCTTTCAACTACATTCCTTATTTTATGGCCACAAAACTTAATTTGTAGGCAGATGTCTTTACAGGGGATGGTGAGGCAGATTTTACCTAGAACCTAGTTGCCATTTACTCCACCCACTCAATTATACAGACTCAACTAGCTATTGAATTAAGCCAGTCGGAGAAGGACAAACATTATATGTTCTCATTCATTTGGGGAATATAAATAATGGTGAAAAGGAATAGAAGGGAAGGGGGAAGAAATGTGTGAGAAATATCAGAAAGGGAGACAGAACGTAAAGACTGCTAACTCTGAGAAACGAACTAGGGGTGGTAGAGGGGAGGAGAGTGGGGGGTGGGAGTGAATGGGTGACGGGCACTGGGGGTTATTCTGTATGTTAGTAAATTGAACACCAATAAAAAAAAATTTTAAAAAAAAGCCTATTTTGTCTGTTAGAACAAACTTAAGAGAAATCTAATTTATCTCATAAACTTTACTTGACTCCAAACTTCTTATTTTATTTTAAATGAATTTTATCTTTAGATAGACTTTCACGAATCTATGCCTTAATAAGGGGTTCAATAACTATTTCATTTGTATATTACATAAAAATGTCTTGGAATCTATTTTTTAAAGAATTTTAAAATTTAAATCTTATTCATGCCCTTCTTTCTCCATACATTTAAAATTTTGTGGTGAATAATCCCTTTGATTCTCATCAATTTTCTTTTTTTCTTAGTTATATTTACTAGCTTCAGGCTGCTTTTCTCTCTCTTGATAGAGAGATAAACAGATATAAATATAGATATAGATATACAGACATGTAGATAGATCAGTTTTATGAAATTGAAAGGTATTTAACTATAGATATGCATCAGTCAACTTATACAGATACCCACTTCTCATTCTAACTATAATCGGTACCAGGTAGAAAATAATAGTAAACAGAGCACTAGGCCCAGATGGGAGGATAGAAATTCCCATGGCATTTTACTTGGTTGCCACAGAAAAAAGCTAATTGTAAGCCGAATGGAATAAAAATTAAAATGGGAATTAGTAGAGAAGAAGATGTAAAGGTGGTAAGGGGCAGCCAGAGAGCTAGGAAGACAAGCCATGGAGCCAACGTTCCAGTATTTTGAAGGATGCTGAGGAAGACAAATGATCACTGGCCAGGTTCAGGCTCTTGGACCTACTAGGAAGTTTTTGGCTGCCTTTGAGTTCAATTTAAATTGAGTGAAGACAGCAAATGCTGTCTAAAAGAATAGTTGGGGTGAACAGAAAATGAGATTAGGTATGTGTCAAGAGTGAGAAAAGACTTAGAGCAATGGTCTGAGGCGAAAGCAAAGTCAAAGGGTTTTTGAGTTGGTTTTTTTAATTGATGAGAAGATACCTAAGATTGTTAGGCAAAGGTCAGGTATTGTAGAGACTGTGTGATCAAAGAGTAGAAAGAAGATTAAGACCAAGAGAAGGAGAAATTTAGGGACTATGGAATCAGAGTGAAAGTGTACACTTGAAGAGCGAAGAACCATCCTTGTCAGGGAGGCAGGAAGAAGCAATGAGGGAGAAAACATGCCTGGTTTAAAAGGAATGTGTGAAATAAAAGGATTGTGTAAAGTTTAAATGGTCAAATATTAGTTATTAAAATAGTATTCTCACTGAAGTGTTGATGGGAATGGAAAATGTTTTGGTAGAAAAAGGAACAAAATATGAGCACAACAGAATATGGTTCATATCAATTTGATAGAAAGAAAGAAATACAGAAAGAGAGAAGGAGGCATAGAAGGAAGGAAAAAGGGAAGGAGAGAGGAGCAGGAGAAAGGGAGGGAGGAATGAAGGTTGGAAGAGAGCTTGCACTTCATAGAGGAAAGGCTGTAAGAAGACAATGGGTGACAGTCCAAGTATCTCAGTTACCAGGGCCGCTGTGAACACACTTGATTTAGAAGTGACAATGACTGGGAGCACTTAGGTGGCTCAGTTGGTTAAGTGTCTGACCCTTAATTTCAGCTCAGGTCATGATCTCAGGGTCTTGAGATCAGCCCTGCGTTGGGCTCTGTGCTGGTCATGGAGCCTACTTAAGATTCTTTCTCTGCCCCCCACACCTACCTTTCTTTTCTTTTCTTTCTTTTCTTTCTTTTCTTTTCTTTTCTTTTCTTTTCTTTCTTTTCTTTTCTTTCTTCTTTCTTTTCTTTTTCTTTTCTTTCTTTTCTTTTCTTTCTTTTCTTTCTTCTTTCTTTTCTTTTCTTTTTTCTTTTCTTTTCTTTCTTTTCTTTTCTTTTCTTCTTTTCTTTTCTTTTCTTTTCTTTTTCTTATTTTTCTTTTCTTTTCTTTTCTTTTCTTTCTTTTCTTTTCTTTCTTTCTTTCTTTCTTTCTTTCTTTCTTTCTTTCTCTTTCTTTCTTTCTTTTCTCTCTCTCTCTCTTTCTTCTTTCTCTTTATTAATGTTAGGCTTGGGTCAGTGGAGCTGGTGTACTTGGGGACAACCTTGGTGTCCTCAGACACAGCATGCTTATCCAGCTCCGCAGGCAGCAGCAGACACATAGCCCTCTGGACTTCCCAGATGTCAGTGTGGTTGGGCCTGAGTACTGGGCCAATCGGCAGTCTTGCCAGCCATATGCTCAATAGGAAAGAGTCACAGAGGAAAAATTCAGAGAGGAATGAATTTTCAAAGGGGTTGAAAAATCCCAACGTGGAAAGAACAGGCAACTCTATAAACCTCACATCGCACAGGAATCTGAGATTTATAAAAAAAACTGGATGATTTTATTTCCACTTAGATACAGTGGAATTTGATGAACTCCAAGAAGATATGTAGTCTTCAAATTCCCTCCTTTGTTACTGCCCAAATATTTGGAATTTCAACATTTATAACAGATTTATCTTGTTCAAATATTTTCCATTAAAATTAGCAGAACTTCTAGGTAACATTGGTGGATCAAATGGACAGATATATTTATAAGGGCTTTCACCCACAGAAACAAAAAGACCAGAAGAGGAGGTAAAAGCAACAAGATTTTAGAAGCTGGAAAGTAATCAACTCCAAAAGCCTCAGAAAGCTTCAAGCTAACCTTGTAGTGGCTAGAGCCCAGAAGCAAGTTAATTTGTGCTGCAAACATCTCAGAAAGTACAGGAATTGGAAATATCTGGTCATTCTACAACTGAGGTTCATGTGAGGCTGGAACCTGAGGATTAAAATGGTCTACATAAGAAATATTGAAATTTCTGTCTCTGAGAGTCTAAGCTATGTATAAGAAAGATTTAGGAATAAAGATGAGTCACCTAAGGAAGTTTCTGCATACTGGAGTTCGAAATAAGTTTTGACTTCTGACAAGATTCAGAAAAACTGTTGCTTCATATATTTGCAAGTTTGCATGGATACCAATTACACATGCAAATCCAGCACTTTCCCCACCCTTCCTCAAATGAAGGTTTATATATTGGCAATCTTTCATTATAAAATAGGAGCTAAAGTTTTTAGCTTGAGTCATCCCTCGAAATAGGCAGCTGCTCCCTTCTACCAGCTGATATTTCATATTAAATTGTCCCCCAGATATTTCATCAAAATGGCTTGCAGCATACACCCTACATTTATTTACCTCATGTCCCTTTTGTGGCTCATTGTCAATCTGCACAATGGGGAAGTCTGGGCGGCAGCTGCAAATTTTCTGGTTTTCAATACACACAGCATATTTGTCAGCAATTACGTCTCAGGCTCACTATCTGCACTTGTATTCTCAGTACAGAGTAGCGATGGCAAATTAATTATTACAATGATCTGGACTGTGCACTCTCTTCCCTATAATGCACACTGAAGCCCTTCCAGCTCATGGATAATTCTAGCCACCAAGAAGCAGTGATGAAGAAACTACAGCTTCTATGTTTTAAAATTCTTTGTGGCTCCTAAAACTTTTTCCTAAAGATAGAATAATTTTATCTTTAATTCCTAGATAGGTTTGCTACACATACTTATTGCCCTTGAACAGTGCTTTTCAAATTTTTCTTTTTTTAATATTTTATTTATTTATTCATGAGAGACACAGAGAGAGAGAGAGAGAGAGAGGCAGAGACACAGGCAGAGGGAGAAGCAGGCCCCATGCAGGGAGCTCGATGTGGGACTCGATTCAGGGTCTCCAGGATCAGGCCCCGGGCCGAAGGCAGGCACCAAACCACTGAGCCACCCAGGGATCCCTCAAATTTTTCAATAGTATACTTTTAATAGTAGAAGAAACTCATTCTTGGAAGGCTGGGGACACAGAGTAAGATCTGCAGAAGGGTGGAAAAAGGTTTGTTGATCTCACATTGTAATTCAAAGATATACTAGTTTAATGTTCCAATAAAAAGATAATTTTTATATATCACTGTAACACGGGGGAAATCATATTGCAAAAGCTTGTGTGAAGTTTATGCTCTGAGTTTGAGGATACCTTGGCATATCTTCTCATTCCTGGGCTCTGTGCATTCCAGATTTGAAAAGCAAGAAAGATTCCTCACAGGAAGCCATGATGTCACTTGCTTCTAAACCCATTCAAGTGTATTTCTTTTTACTTTTACCCCTTGAGAAGTTAGTTTTTTTTTTCTAAATGTTGTAGATATTGAAGACTTCTTATAAATTCTTCTTGATAACTAAGTTTTATACTCCAATAAACTTATAAATTTCAGAATTTCAAAGGGACTATTTTAAGTATGTAAAAAGCTATTTACCATAGTTCTTAGGTATGTAGGCTTGAAAGTCAGATGATTTGGGTTTGAAACCATCTGGCACCTTTATTTTTTCTGACAAGTGAATTTGACCTTCTTAACTGTTCTATCCCTTAATTTTCTCACCTATAAAATAGAGGTAAATGTAATACCTACCTTTTAGGGTTATTGTAAAAATTACATGAAATACTCTAAGTGAAATACTTAGAATCGTACCTGGAAATAGCACAAATGACTACTGTTATTAGCTGTCTTTCTTGGATAAGAAAATTGAGTCCAGAAGGAGAGAAGTTCTAACTGCAACAAAGCTTTTAGTAATTTCCAAAATTACAACCATACATATCTAGAATTCTCCCATTAAGAAATAGTGACTATTAAAAAAAAAAGAAATAGTGACTATTTCTCTTCAAATGGCCACCAATTCTGAAAATGTTGGCATATCTTTCTATGCAGCCATTCCCAACAAAAAGCCAAAATAATAGGCCATTTTGGATATTCTTGACTGTGAACTCTGAGAGAGAATATAACATATGTAATGCATATATTTATTCATTCATTTGTTCCTTCACTCATTCCAGGCCTATGCACCGAATACCTGCAGTGGGTTCACATAAATTACATGAAGCCAAAAGTTCACATTTAAGTCCATTTTACTACAAGCAATTTGGTAATCCCTAAACTGGGGTTGGGGTTTCTGTTTCAGCATTTGAATACATTCATAAGAACTAGTGGTTCAAATCACAACATTATCCTGAATGGTTTGAGCCCCGCTTTGTAAGCTTGGTCGGACCTTTTCTACTGCTGGAAAACTTTTCTCCAGGAGTCTGTTGCATTATATAAAGCATGTTCTCTAAACTTGCCTTATTTTTTTTTTTTCAAACCCGTCAATTCTACCACTATGGCCTCTTTTTGACAGTGGCCTATAAGGATGTTAACAAATTCATTATTTACAAGTAATGGTTCTTACCTGTCTTTCTCAAAACTGGATGTCCATGAACACATCTTCTCTTCTTCCTTCTCTCAGAGAAGCCAATACCCACCCCTTTGCAAAGGCTAATCCTTTCTCCTGTTTCTGATCCTGTTCAAGTCCTGGGTTTTATCAATATCTTGTTTTCTCCTTCTCATCTGGCTCTTCTCCTGGTGCTTTATCAATTCCTGTTGTTCTGTTCCTCTCACCTGGTTCCTCATTATTAGTGTGTCAGCAGGAGTTCCTGCTTCCAACATAATCATGTGTTTTCCACCAAAAGATCTAACATCTGCAAGTAAAAGAAATTAGAATCATTTTCAAAACAGTTAGCTCATAATTTCACTACACATTACAAATAACTAATGTAACCCATTTACTCAAGTTAGATTTAGTTGTGTATAGATTTAGTACATTATGAGGAAATAAAATATTTGGGCTGTAAAATAATCTCAAAGAATCACACAGTATTTTAAGAAAGGTAGACATGGAAAATCAGGACAAGCTTATAAAGATGTTTTCACAGTGTATTTACTGTGTACTTTTCTGGGACTTGCATGTGCTGGATATATATGTAAAGAAATAATCTCTATCCTTTAAGAGTTTACCCTCAGAAGATGTTATCTGCTCCTCAACCGGCATTATAAACCTATGTTATAATCTTCCTATACTTTAGGCGGGAAAAGAACAGGTATTAGATTCTCCCAACACTTTAGGCCAGAAAAAAAAAAAAACTGATATAGAGATGCTGAAGTTACCTGCTTTTAAATATTTATGTAATGAAATCTCGAGGGGATGCTAGATGACTCATTAAGATTTATTTGTTTCGCTCAAATTGTGATGATTTGATTTCTGCATCTCTGAACAGCAACTACAGATCTATATTTCTCTGTTTCTATTTCATTACTCACTGATAATTTTATTTTATGCTGCTTTGGAATTCATCTCATAAAATGCTATATGTCCTCACATTGTGTTGTGTTCCTGTTGCCTGATCCTTCATGACATAGAAAAATAAAGGTTCGTAGGAAGAAATAATCTGCTCTTTCTTTGGAACCATTTAAAATCAACTGACATTTGAGAATGAAGTAAAGAGAAAAGATGATCATGTTTTCATAAACTGTATCTAGAAAGATTTGCTCTTAATTTACAAAATCAGAATACAAAGGTAAATAAAATAATTATTGCTTTCTAAAATGTTTCCTTACAATAAAGAAATTTGAAATTTAGCTAAAAGGAAATTTTGTATTTAAAAAACTTTTTTGGGGGGTGCCTGAGTGGTTCAGTTGGTTGGGAGTCTGACTCTTGGTTTTGGCTCAGGTCATGATCTCAGGGTTGTGAGGGTTCCATGCTCAGTGGGGAGTCTGCTTGAGATTCTGTCTCTCTCTCCCTCTGTCCAAACTACTCTCTTTAAAATAAATAAATCTTTTTAAAAACTTTTTAATATATATTAATATATATTTTAAATACTATTTAATATATATTATTAAAATGTATATTTATATATATATTTATAAAATATATAAATTTATAAAATATATATATAAAATCTAACAACTTTTTATCATACCCAGACATGAAAGGTTGCCAAAGCTGATCTGGCTCTGGGTCTGGGAAGCAAGGAGCACCCAAAATACCATTAAAGACCTCTCCTGTTGATAGTCAAGGCACTAGAAACAGTAGGTCTGCATCTAGACTGCCTTCTCTAACATATCCATGCACTCCTTGATTCACTGCAGATTGGCTTCTGACCAAAAACATTTACAGAAACTTTTCTCTAAGACGAAGAATTGTTTCCATGTCACCAAATCCAATGAGTACTGTTTAGTTGTAATTTTATTTAACTTTCAGCATTGACACCCTAATCTGCCTCTGTCCTTTGTGACTCTCTCAGCTTCTGAGATTCCATTCTCCTCGTTTTCCTCTTTTGTTGCTGTTCTTGCTGCTGCTGTGGCTCCTTCTCGGTCACCTCTTTGGCTCCTTTCTTTGACATGGTACTCAGAATGTCTGGACTCTGGAACAAACATTCCTAGATATGACTTAGGATTCCAGTTGGGGATAAAGGAATGAACAAGTAAACAAATGAATAATCATCCTTTTTATGGCTTTGATTTCAGAGTGCCAGGGAAGGCCCTCTATACCTACAAAATGACTCTCTCCAACCTACTAAATGGGCCTCCTCACGTGGGGCTTAATCCCAGGACCCTGAGATTATAACCTAAACGGAAGGCAGACTCTTAATTGACTGAGCCACCCAGGTGCCCCATTGGTTTTATCTTATACTCCTCTCATTCCCAAAACTGCCTTCATGAGAATTCTCTGCTTTATCCTTGGTTTCTTTGATGAGAAATATTCCTGACCTTTTTTTTTTTTTTATGCCCATGCACATCAACTCTGATGGAGTAGAATAAAGAATGAGGATGAGACATTCAAACAGCTGCAAAGGAAGGAAAGCCCAAATGATATGCATTGTGCCAGAAGTATAGAATTTACTAAGTGCAGAGAAAGTAGGGTTATAAGTGATGATGTTGCTGAAATATGATAAAGGTCAGGGCCCAGAGTGAGATTCAAGTTTGTATTTGGATCCTTCTTTTCTGTTTTCCTATGGAGGAGTCCTACTCTTATCTCTTGAATTTTGAAAGATTGAAAGGGAAATCTTATAAATTATGAAATGTAGGGTCAGCCAAAAGTTTGGAAAAGAATTTGCCAAGTGGGAAGGAAGTCATGTAGAACAGAAAGAGATGGAGCACTGAAGAGAAACGCTCCCTGCCTTAGAATTTAGCTAAAGGTCAGCTCTACTTTAAAGACTTTCTGTAATCTCTCTAATACATGTATACACATGTTTCTGTATTAAATTATTTTTAGAAGTGAAGCAAATCTTCCCTCTTTCAGATGGATGTTATCACATGCAAACTACTATTAAGAGGGATATTTGGTGCCCAATTTGTAGGCTTAAAGCTTCCATGGAACTCTTAAATAATTTCTTGACTAATTATATAGTTATGATTCTGTCCTCACCAAATATGGGAATCCCTTCAGGGTACCTAATACAATTATAAAAGGTACCTATTAATAAATGACTAACATAAGATGATAATACAATTTTTAATGAGGAAATAAGCCATGTAGAAACTTTATCATTAGAAAGGATATCTACTTAAAATCAATATTTAGTCAGACTAAGAAAATATAGCCTAATGACCGTGATAGGGCAAAAAAATATGTGACTAATTTTTCCTTGGAATAATTCAAGTTAAAAAAAAGTTGCTAAACATGTAAGGCATGCATAACAATGTACAGACAACAGAATTTATACCCATGATTTAACAAACTTAAGAAATAAAATCTTCTATCAATATTTCTGAAGTTAGCAATGTGCCTTTTTAAATAATACATCACTCTGTATTGTTACAGAGTTACATACCCAGATGTAACCACTGTTCTGAATTTGCTTTTCATTCCTTTGCATTTAATATTTATATATGTATCCATAGTGATATATGGTATTATTTCCCTATTTATAAACTGTATATAAATGTTTTATTCTGTATGTATTTTTGGACACTATCTTCTCACTCAACATTTTGTTGGAGATATTGATGCATGTAGACACATGTAGCTCTAGTTCATTTATGTTCCCTACTGTATGTATATATGCATTTATTCATTCATCAACAATTCATTGAGTGCTTACAATGCACTGTTTTAGGTGTTGAGGATATAGTACCTAGTTTATATAAACCTTACATTCTATTTGGAAGTCAGTAGTAGACTGAACAGAATAAATAAGAAAATATATCTGCTATCTTAGTCAGAGGTGGCAATATAAAGAAAAATAAGGCCAGAGAGGGGTAAGAAATGCAGGGAAATGGACTGCAATTTTAAATAGGAAGAAAAGGTGTTTCAATTAGTTGGGAACTGTTGCGTAAAGACCTGGAGGAGATGAGGAAGCAAGTCATGGACATCTTTGTAGGAAGAATGTTATAGGCAGAAGCAGGAGAAAGCATAAAGTCCTGGTGTAGGAGCATAGCAGGTGGTTCAAATAATGCTAAAAATGCTAGGAGGCTGGATGAATGAATATTGGGACAATAATTTGTAACTAGTTTATTTATTTCTCCTTTAATTTTTATTATTTCCTTCCTCTGCTTGCTCTTTATTTAGTTTCTTAATATGGAAGTTTAGGTTATCAATTTACTTCTGTAAATTTCCCTCCAGCACTGCATTTATTACATCCCATAAGTTTTGGTATGTTGTTTTCTTGTTTTCATTCAACTCAAAGTATTTAATAATTTATCTTCTGTTTTACCCATTGTTGTTCAGGAACCTATTAATTACTGATTTCTTTGTAATTGCACTTCCTTATGAACAGAAAATACATTTTGTTTGATTTCAATCTCTATAGATTCACTGAAAGTTTTTAAATGGTCTGCCATATAGCCTATCCTGGAGGATATCTCATGGGTTTTTAAGAAGAATGTGCATTCTGCTATAGTTGAGTGGAATATTCTGTGCATATCTGTTAGGTCTCCTTGTTGTTGTTTTTAATTTTATCTATCTATCTATCTATCTATAAATATTTATTTATTTATTTATTTATTTATTTATTTATTTATGAGAGAGAGAGAACACAAGATGGGTAAGGCATAGAGGGAGAGAGAGAAGCAGACTCCCTGCTGAGCAGGGAGTGCTGAGGGGCTTGATCCAAGGACCCAGGATCATGACCTAAGCTGAAGGCAGATGTTTAACTGACTGAACCACTCAGGCACCCTGGTGTTCTTGGTTTATAGTATCATTCAAATCCTCTATTTTGTGGTTGATCTCCTATCTAGATGTTTCGCCCATTATTGAAAAGGATATTGACGTTTGCAACTATTTTGTTGTGTTGTTATTTAATTTAATTACTGATATGAGAACTTAGTATTTTTCTAGTTTCTACATTTCTTAATTGGTAGCCTATTACTATTGAAAGAAATTGCCACAAACTTTGGTGGCTTAAAATAACACAAATTTATTAACCTACAGTCTATGGATCAGAAATATGAAATGAGTCTTGCAGAGCTAAAACTCAGCCCTTTGTCAGGGATGAATTCTATTTGGAGGCTATCGAGAATAATCCATTCCTTGCCTTTTCCTTCTTCTATAGGCTGTTCATATTTTTTGGCTCATGGCTTCTGTCTTCAAAGCCAGCAATGGCCATCAGAGTCCTTTTCACATTGAATCCCTCTGTCTTCTGCTACTGTCATCATGTATGCTTTCCTGATTCTTCTGCCTCTTTCTCCCACCTTTTAATGATTCTTGTGATTGTATTTGGTCCACTGGATAGGATGATTTTCTTATTTAAAGGCCAGCTGATTATTGACCTTAATTCCACTTGCAATCATAATTTCTCCATCCCTTATGTTACATAACATATTCAAAGACTATGGGCATTAGGAGGACATTGTTTTGCCTACCTCAGTATCTAAAATTTTTTCTTCCTCTATTCCTTCATTATCTTATCTTTTGTTTAGTAGATTAGATATCTTTTAATATGCCATTTTAATTTTCTTATAGTTCTTTTTATTATATTTTAAAGTTTCTTTTCTTAGTGTTTGCCCTGGAGTGTTTGCAATGAACATTTTGATTTATAGCAGTCTGGTTCAGATTAATACCAAATAAATTTCCATTTTGTATATACAAACTCTGCTCCTATATAACATAGTTCTCTTCTACTTTCTTCATGCTATTATTGTCATAAAAATTATATCTTATACATTATAAGCACATCAACATAATCTTAGAATTATTGCTTTATGCAATTGTCTTTTAAATCAGTTGGACAAGAAAAGAGATATAAACATGCATGCTTACTGTCATTTATATTTTCCTGTATAGTTACTTTTACCTTTCTTACATTATGTGGGTTTGATTTATTGTCCTTTCATTTTAGCTTCCATGATTCCTTCTAGTATTTCCCATAGGGCAGCTCTGCTAGCAACAAATTCCCCATTTTGGTTTGTCTGTGTATGCCTAATTTTTCTCTTTCAGTATGTAAGGTTTGCTAGATGTAGAAATCTTGGGTGGCGGCCTATTTCATTCAGACTTTTGAATATGTTAGTTCACTGCCTTATAGATTCCCTGTTTTCTGCT
The DNA here is from genome assembly GCF_003254725.2 of Canis lupus dingo. Classification (NCBI taxonomy): domain Eukaryota; kingdom Metazoa; phylum Chordata; class Mammalia; order Carnivora; family Canidae; genus Canis; species Canis lupus. Next base: position 43,019,969 of record NC_064243.1, on the reverse strand, counting down.
AGAAAATCAGCTGTTAATCTTACTGAGGATCTCTTGTATGTAACAAACTGCTTTTCTCTAGCTGCTTTCAATATTCTCTTTTTGTCTTTGACAGTTTGATTACAATGTGTTTAGATGTTTAACTCTGAGTTTATCTTACTTGGAATTTGTTAAGCTTTTCACATGTGTAGATTAATCTTTTTCATTGCATTTGGCAAGCTTTTCACCATTTTATCTTCAAATATACTTTGTGCCCCTTCTTCCCCTCCTTCTGGTATTCCCCTGATGTGCTATGTTGGTCTACTTGATGTGCCACAGGTCTCTAAGGCTTTGTTCATTTTTTCCTCCTTCTTTTTCCTTATATTACTCAGACTGAATAATTTTGATTGACCTATGTTCAAGTTGGCTGATTTCTTGTGCCAGCTCAAATCAGTTGTTAAGAGCCTCTAGTGAATTTCTTATTTCTGTTATACTTTTCAATTCCAAAATTTCTACTTGGTTCCTTTTAACAGTTTCTGTCTCTTTATTGATATTCTCTAGTGAGACATTAATTTCATACTTCCTCTAGTTATTTAGTGATGGTTTACTTTACTTCTTCAAACATACTTATAAGAGCTAATTTTAAAATTTCACCTAATAAATCCATTGTCTGGTCTTCCTTAAGGGCAGTTTCTAAATGACAGCTTTTTTCCTTGTGTAGGAGTCATATTTTCCTGTTTTTTTTTTTTTGGCATGTCTCATGATTTTTTTTTTTTTTGGCAAAAACTGGTCTTTTAAATAATATAATGTGGCAACTCTGAAAATCATATTTCTTCCCTTCCCAAGGTTTGTTGTTGATGTCTATGTAGTGACTTTTCTAACAAATTCTGTATATATTTTTTGTTATTTGCAGCCACTGAAACCTCTCCTCAGTTAACACAGTGGTCAGTTAATTATACAAGCATTTCTTCAACTGCCTGGAACCAGTAACACTCCCAGCATTTAGAGGGGTTCTGCATGTCTGTGTTGGGGCATGCATGTCTTTATTCCACTGACAAGCAGCTTACCCTCTGTCTCAGCCTTCAAGTCCTGCTTGTGCAGAGCCTCAAAGAAATTAGGTCTTTTTCTGAGTCTGTGCACATCCCTGCACATGCATGTGACCAATAAACACCCCAAAATATTTAGAGATTTTCAAAACTCTCTATAAATATTTCATTTCAACTTTTCCTTTTAAGTTTTTTGGCTTTTTGTCTGAACTTTTGTGACCACTCCAGACTGCTGTGATATGAAACAATTGCTACTGATTGTTTTGGAAAATGTTCAAAGTGGGAAAGGCTGTCCACACTAGCTGATGTCTGACTCTGAATCAGGCCAAATAAAGGCAAGCTGTACCAGTGGGTGTTTCTTAGAAACTACCAGACAGGTCAAATGCTGATGATTCTCCAGGGATGGGACTTGAAAAGAGCTTCAAAGCCATTTGTCTACTCCAGGGGCTGCTAAACTTGATTTTTGCAGTTACTGCAATTTTTAAAAGAAATATGCTAATTTTAATTGTGAATTGTGACTCGTATTTGTTCTGAAAGGCTTAGTGATATCACTCCAAGTTCATGATTTACCTACAAAATTTCAGTTGAGTTTTTGCTTCAAACTTCTTTGGAGAATATCAAATATATACTATTTGTTTTATCTGAGATTTATTGTTTATTCTTATACAAGAACAGACAGTATCAAGGAAGAAACCTATCTTCCTCTTACCCATCTCCCACAGGCATACCTTTCCAATTTTGAAGCATATTTTGTAAAAGTTCCTTATATATTTTCTCCAAGGAAAGAGATCAATATCCAGTTAACCTATGTATAAGTTTTCAGAGCTATTGCAAACTAGGGGATGGAACTGGATGAGGGCAAGTTAAAAAGCCATAAAGTTCTCTGTTCTTACCAAGATTTAGCCACTTTTTGAATAAATCCTCCTCCGACTGTTGCAAACATTTGGTTAATTTTCAAAGTCTTGAAAGTTGATTTTTTACAATATTTACCAGTGCTCTCACTGTTTTTATGGAGAAACAGATTTTCAGAGGTCCTTACTTTGCCAGTCTGGAAGTCAAACCCTTTCTTTGCCCATTATAAACTTTTTTTGCCTTCTTATTTTTCAGTTATAAGTGGTCTTCCTATGTTCTGACATAAGCCTAGTGTCTGATACATGCATTTCATACATTTTGTTTCAGTCTGCTTTTTGTTTCCTGTTTCACTAATGGTATTCTTAGAAGAACAAAAATTTTAATATTGATATAGTCAAAATTATCTTTGGTTAATTTTCTTTTATGATTCTGGCTTTTGAAGAACTTTTTTTTTCTCTTTGTTGGTTCTATCTAAGAAAAAATTGGCTACTCCACCTTTACAAGGATTTTCTCATATTCTCTTTTTGAAAGATTTTTGTTTTTGATTATACACTTAAACCCATAACTATTTCATATTAATCTTTGTGCATTGTATGAGGTAGAGACTGGTTTCATCTTCTCTATATGGATATCTCTTTTTTTGTAAAATAAGAAAAAAATGACCTTTAAAATTTATGGAGACTCCCTACAAATTAGAGGAAATTTCTGCCTCTTTCATACCATTATGTTTATTAAATAGATTCTTTCCCTGCTTGATCACTTTAATTTCACCTGGACAATGCCATATTCGATGGTAAATGTCCTTCATCCATCTGATCACATTACAGCCTCCTGTTACCTCTGCTGAGATAGTTGTCATTATTTCTTGGAGATTATAAGGTTGACCATGTGTTCACATTTATAGAACTTTATAATAAAATTCTGTGAGCAATGGTTATAATTCATAGTACATAACTATGATCTTACTGTCTTAATTGTGTGTTTAGGACCTACTCGTATAAGAATACTTTAGGTTCTACGTGATGTCAGCCTAGCTCCAATTTAGATGATTACATTATAAGTACCCTCCAGGGGCACCTGAGTGGCTCAGTTAGTTGAGTGCCTTTGGCTCAGGTCACAATCGGAGGAGTGGGGCACAGTTTGGGATCTAGCCACACATCAGGCTCCCTGCTCTGTGGGGAGCCTTCTTCTCCCTCTCCCTCTGCTATTTCCCCTGCTTTCTTGTACTTGCTCAAGCTCTCTCTGTGTCAATAAATAAATAAATAAATAAATAAATAAATAAATAAATAAAATCTTAAAATAAATAACATAAGTGCCCTCCACTCCACAAAATGTATAAATGTCAAAATGAAGAAAGCATATATGGAAGTGGATATAGTACCCTTATTTCACTCTACCTTCTACTCCCCCTCTTCAGGCCAAAGATAAAGAGAAGAAAACAAACATTCCACTTTCAGAATTTCTGTCAGGCCAACCTGAATTTTACAGGACTAACATGTCTGTCTGTGAATCATGGTTGGCCACGTTCCCCAAGTTCCTTAACATCTATCATGATGAACAATCTACACTTCCCTGATTCTGGTCTCCTCCCAGGATGTGCAAATTATGTCTGATTTCAAAAGCGTATCTCTGATTCTGACAAAGCATAAAATTATATTTTTCTAAAATTAAACTAATAATATATGAAAGAAATTAAACTAATAATATATGAAAGAAATTCTGGTCAGAATATATGAAGGAAAAACTTTATTGGGTATAATATGTTTGAGATAAAATGACTTGGCAAATACAAAATATATGTGGTATAAACTTACAACCAAATAAGCAACCACTGAGTTGAATAATATTCCTCAGCTATTAAAATACTGATAAATAGGCAGAAGGGAATGAATAGATGAAAGCCAAGAAAAACCAAAGGCAGATGGAATAAGAGCTGATTAAGACAGAACCCTGAAGAATTCTTTCTTTTTTAATCTGGAGATAGAGAAGCATTGAAGCAAAAATGTGATAGTGAATCACAGAGAGAAACTTGAAGATTGACCTAAGAGGTCTAAACTCAAGGTCCAGATGAGTTCCTCAGGCAAGAAATGGAGTTGTCTGAAATAAAAGCTGAAGGGGTGAAGATTGTTGCAGGAAGGGCTGAGAGTCAGCTGGCCAGTTTCCTTGATGTACTCTTCCATCTGGTCAAAAAAACAACTGGAAGGAAAAAACATTTTCTATATCTAAAAGAAAGACATTCTTATAACAGTAAGCTTTCATTCTTCTACCCTGGGAAGTTTCATTTGCCAAACACTGTAGTTCTCCCTGTTGCAGCCTTAAACTGACATTGGGATTACATGGTAAAGATGTTCCTGGAGGTGATTAGTAAAACCAAAACCAAACTGAACTAAGATAAGGGCTGCCCTTTTCCATGGGTATGTTATTTTCAGGTCCTATATTATCTACACCAATTTTATTTTAATAGCCCAGATGACACTTATAATACAACATATAATCTCATTGATGGTAATAGGTTGCTTTTAAATGTATCAGTCTGGGGAAGAGGGAAAGTGACAGCTGCGCTTATTTACAATGCTTCCAGAAGTTAGAAGAACAGAGTAAGAAAGATTAACTTATAAATTTGCTACTTCATGTTTCTTTCATAACTCTTACAAATAGAGGTGATTTAAATTTTTTAAGCTGTTAAAAAACAAATGCAGCTAAGTAAATTGTAAGATTTTATTGTTTTTTTTTTCAATGATTCACGAATTGGGCAGCATCCCATCTAGTAGACAGGAAGGAGCTCTAAGGAACTGCACAAAATGAAAGACTTTTATAGGCAAAAGGGAGCAGGAACAAAGAAGTTATATTAGGCAAAAAGTGGTTATTATAGGGTTACTTTCCTCTAGGGGAAGGCAGGATCAGGGGGATTCCTGATTAGACTAAAACTCCACTTCTAGGATAGGAGAAATTCTCTTGTCTTGGTTGGTGATGTGGAGCTTAGAATAAGCAACTTAATTTAGGGCTTGTTGTCTTGATTTAACAAATGCATAAAATCGTGTACACAGCTGTAATTTCTTTTGTAAACCGGAAGTTAGTAGGAGCCCTCTTGTCTCTTTCAACGTCAGATATCTTCAGATATCCTTTAGGATTTCAAAGCCCTTTCTTCTGTGCCAGATTCCTTGATTTATAGATATTATTTTGTTAATATCAGCCCAGACATAGGTCTTAGTCTTTCACATTTTTCCATAAGAAATCAACACATAGTAGGCCTTTTGTGAGATTGATATTTTTTTAAATTTCTTTTTATTGGAGTTCAATTTGCCAACATATAGCATAACACCCAGTGCTCATCCCATCAAGTGCCCCCTTCAGTGCCCGTCACCCAGTCACCCCCACCCCTCACCCACCTCCCTTTCCACCACCTCTTGTTCGTTTCCCAGAGTTAGGTGTCTCTCATGTTCTGTCCCCCTCTCTGATATTTCCCACTCATTTTTTCTCCTTTCCCCTTTATTCCCTTTCACTATTTTTTATATTCCCCAAATATAAAATGAGTGAGACTGTATAATGTTTGTTCTTTTCTGATTGACTTATTTCACTCAGCATAATACTCTCCAGTTCCATCCACGTCGAGGCAAATGGTGGGTATTTGTCGTCTCTAATGGCTGAGGAATATTCCACTGTATACATAAACCACATCTTCTTTATCCATTCATCTTTCGATGGACACCGAGGCTCCTTCCACAGTTTGGCTATTGTGGACATTGCTGCTATAAACATTGGGGTGCAGGTGTCCCGGCATTTCATTGCATCTGAATCTTTGGGGTAAATCCCCAACAGTGCAATTGCTGGGTCATAGGGCAGATCTATTTTTAACTCTTTGAGGAACCTCCACACAGTTTTCCAGAGTGGCTGCACCAGTTCACATTCCCACCAACAGTGCAGGAGGGTTCCCCTTTCTCCACATCCTCTCCAACATTTGTTGTTTCCTGTCTTGTTAATTTTCCCCATTCTCACTGGTGTGAGGTGGTATCTCATTGTGGTTTTGATTTGTATTTTCCTGATGGCCAGTGATGCGAGGCCTAGATATGGCCAACAAGCACATGAGATTGATATTTCTTACTGAAGATTTAGGCATGACTGGAATGGGTCACCTTTGAGTGTGTGACTTTCATTGTCTTATCGACCTCTGGCCTTTTCATGTCTACACCTCTCCCTCTCAGATTAGACATTTCTTCTTTGGTAGCTACAGATTTTTTCCCTCTACTTAGCTTTCTCCAGTTTCTATACCCTAAATTTGCTTGATCAAATCCATCCATGATTTCTGTTTACAGACCCCACCCACCTAAACGGCTTTTGTGTTATCCATGGTGAAAGCATTTCAGCAAGACCTTCAGACACAAAAGCATATTCAGTGGAATTCTGAAAATATGAGAATAGGTGAATTTGGAAACCAATCTCAGTGAGCACTATCAGCCTCAGGATTCTGGCAGTTCTTTGATTAGGTCACGAAAAAAACAAAATTAAGAGATATTTATAAGATTATCCATGTGTGGGCAGCCCGGGTGGCTCAGTGGTTTAGCGCAACCTTCAGCCCAGGGCATGATCCTGGAGACCTGGGATCGAGTCCCACGTCGGGCTCCTTGCATGGAGCCTGCTTCTCCCTCTGCCTGTATCTCTGCCTCTCTCTTTCTCTCTCTGTGTCTCTCATGAATAAATAAAATCTTAAAAAAAAAGATTATTCATGTGTTAAAGCTACTATATTCCGATACATTTTAAAATTGAGGTAAAACTGACATATAACATTGTATTAGTTTCAGGTGTACAACATAATGATTTGATATTTGTATTACGAGATGATGACACCACTAAGTTTAATTAACATGCATCACCATAAATAGCCACAAATTTTTTTTTTTTGGTGATGAGTACTTTTAAGATCTACTCTCTTAGCAACTTTCAAATATGCAATACTGTACTATTAACTATAGTCACCATGCTATACATTATATCCCCATGGCTTATTTCGTTTATAGCTGTTAACTTGTACCTTTTGACCTCATTTTGCTCCCTCAACCCTACTCCTTACTTCTGGCAACTACCAATCTGTTCTCTGCATCTATGAGCTTGACTTGGTGGGGTTTTGGGGATTTTTGTTTTTGTTTTTGTTTTTAGATTATACATATAAGTGAGAGCATGCTGCCTGACTTACTTCACTAACCGTAATACCCTCAAGGTCCATCCATGTTGCCACAAGTGGCAAGATTTCATTATTTTCTGTGGTTGAATAATCCATTATATATACCACATTTCTTCTTCCATTCATCCACTGGTGGACATTTAACACTATTTCCATGCCCTGGCTACTGTGAATAATGTTGCATTGAACATGTAGGTAATTATATCTTTTTGAATTAGTCTTTTCATTTTTCTTGAATAAATACCCAGAAGTGGTATTGCCAGATCGTGTGGAAGTTCCATTCTTAGTTTTTTAAGACCCTCCATACTGTTTACCACAGTGATGGCACTAGTTTACATTTCTACCAACAGTGTACAAAGGTTCCCTTTTCTCCACATCCTTGCCAACACTTGTTATTTCTTGTCTTTTAATAATAGCTATCCTAACAGATGTGAGGTGATATCTCTTTGTGGTTTTGATTTGCATTTTCCTGATGATTAACAATATTAAGCATCTTTTCGTATTTCATGAAAGGACATCTGTATGTCTTCTTTGAAAATTTTCTATTCTGACCCTCTGCCCGCTTTCTTTTTTTAATATTTTATTTATTTATTCACAAGACACACACACACACACACACACACACACACACACACACACACACAGAGGCAGAGACACAGGCAGAGGGAGAAGCAGGCTCCATGCAGGGAGCCCGATGTGGGACTCGATCCCGGGACTCCAGGATCATGCTCTGGTCCAAAGGCAGGCGCCAAACCGCAGAGCCACCCAGGGATCCCCTCTGCCCACTTTCTAATTGGATTTTTGTTTTTTTTACTATTGAGTTGCATGAGTTCTTATATATTTCAGATGTTAGCTCCTTATCAATGTATATGATTTGCAAATATTTTCTCCCATTTGGTAGAATGTCTTTTCGTTTTGTTGATGGTTACCTTTGTTGTGCAGAAGGTTTTTAGTTTCATGTAGTCCCACTTGTCTATTTTTACTCTGCTGTCTCCAACACATTTTGGGGTCATTAATCAGTCTTTCTGTCCTCTAAAATTTCTACTTTCTTCTCCCAAAAGAAGAAGATGCAACAGGCACCAGACATGAACTCTGAGTGGAGGTCAGGTTTAAATGTCTTACCACTGATCTTCTAACACCAAGTATAATTCTATCTAAATGTCCACTATTTTACATGGGGGCTGAACATTGATGGTACAAACTGAGTAAGGATACCCTGTATGTAACACCTTTCTCATAGAGTATAGTATAGGATTATCTTATTTCTTGAACCAAGAATTCTAATTCTTTCTGGTTGTCTCACATTCTCTGTGTTTATAATGTACCTCATGACTTATATGAAAGAATTCTCTTGCAATAAATGAACCTATATTAAAATGAACAAATGGGACCGACCTAAAGTTAGAGAAAATCTTCAGTTTATAATCGAGCATTTTAGGGCACCTGGGTGGCTCAGTGGTTGAGCATCTGTCTTTGGTTCAGGTTGTCATCTCAGAGTCCTTGGATGGAGTTCTACATCAGGCTCCCATGGGGAGCCTGCTTCCCTCTCTGTCTGTGTCTCTACTTCTCTCTGTGTGTCTCTAATCAATCAATCAAGCAAGCAAGCAAGCAAGCAAGCAAGCAATTCAAGACAAGTCTGTGTCTGATCACTTAAAAGTTGAAAAAATCATGTCTGGGTAACTCCAGTTGTCATGGTCAAGAATGTACCTGAGGTTTACCATACTAAATTCAGAAATGCTGACTCAGACTTTTCCAGAATTTTTGATAACCTTGTCTGTACTCCACATTCATAGGCTATTTTGTCTTTGAAATAGAACCTCCATATAGAATGTGAAGATTATATCTTTTATGGTATATCTACTCCCCTTTGCAGATCGAATCATTTTTTGTAACCAGGTGCTTTCTCTATCAGATTATTTTTTAATTTTGTCTTCCTAGGTATGTGATTAGATTCTCAGCCTCTTCTAGTAGAATAGACTTTAGACACTGAAGTATATAACTCAATTGTGCAATTAAGAACTGACCTCTGGGTTTTGTTTTCTCCAGCACAATTATTTAAACTACTTGACATTAAAATATGAAGCCATTCTGTCATTTTTGAGCAATTTCCTGAATAATTTCCAATTTCCAAGCCATTTGTACACAGGAAACTGCTGATTAACAAAGGTTGCACCCAATGAAGTCAGGGGCCTTTCATCTAATTACAAACATTTCTTATTATCTTCAATTAAGTCTACTGTGATCCTGGAACAACTTTTCATATTTGCAACCAAGCTGTGGAAAGACACTAATGGATATCAAAAGCATTACTTACCTGACCAGGAACTAAGAGTCAGGATCCCTATCAAAGTCTCTGCTGTAGAGACCTCTGGAGAGACATGTGTAAACACTGGTTATGGAATGTAGAAGTTATGAGGATGAAAGGTACAGCATAGGGAATAGAGTTAATGGTATTATAATAGAGTTGTATGGTGATGGTAGCTAGCATCACTATGTTGCATACCTGAAACTAATGTAACAGTGTGTGTCAACCATACTATAATAAAAATTTTTAAATAAATACTAAATCTTTAAAAAGTATCTGCAAAAACTTTTAACTCAAAACAGATGAAAATGTAAAATTCCAAGTTCTGAAGATAACAATAGATACATTTTCTTATAATGAAGTACTGTCCAACCTCAGTGATATTGATTCAGGAATAAATATTAATTTATTATTGATCATTTTAGAGACATTGATCCAGTTCCATTTCTCTATTTTGAATTTCTAATCTGTATACTATATGAGCAACAACATCACTGCATGAGTTGTGCAGAATTTCTTCATTTAATTCATTTGTATTGTCTTCTTTTCGAGCCCACTTAAACTCTCAAGTGTCAATGTCCTGGGTATGTTAATTATTTATATGCATTTTATTTCCTAGGGAATAACTTTTACTCAATAGCTTTTCCTATGTATCTTTTTCCAAGGTCATTTCTCAAATTCTTTCAAATCTCTTGCTCTTTGGTTAGTGTCTGTAGCAAATAAAATCATCTTGCAAAATGAGGACATCAGGTTAAATTCATTTTACCTAGTTCTAAATTCCTCTCCATAGTCACCCTGTCAATTTTTTTTCCCTGTTAATTTTTAAATGGAGTTTAGGGAGTGGCCCCTATGCTCAGCCTCTTTTACTAGCATCTTTAAGTATTCAGCCTACTGGCCTTCCCTTTGGAATTTCGCCTTATCCAACAAATATCTTGAGGCTGGAACAGTGTTGCTGAGCTATATTGGAGCCCCAAACAAAAGGAAAAATATATGTCCCTATCTACGTTTATCAAAATATCCTTTTATATTTGAACCAAATGGAAAAGTCAGTAATGACTCCATGATTTAATAAAATTTGACTATATAAGTTTCTGTGTTGCCCAATCTGTTTTTACACCATTATCAACCCTCGGACTCTCTGGCCCTGGGCTGAAACTAATGTGGTGTGTAAAACAGCCTGAATTTTGATATCTTGTTTATCAGATTTTTTCATTAATTTTAATTTTTAAAAATATTACATTAAAATATTATTTATCTTGATTACTGAGATTTTTGGCACCCTTTTAAATATTATATCACTGATTACACCCTGATCCTTGTCCTGAGCTTAAACTTTTTTTCAAAATTAACCTCTAAGCATTCAACATGGTACATTCCTTTAATCTTTCCCTTTGAGGGAAAAAAAACCCCAGCCATGTACTCTTTTCTCTGCCTTCTCACTAGTTTCAGCTCCCTAACTATCATCACTGTTTGGAGAAGTTCAAGTTGAGAAAGGAGGAAAAAATCCAGCTTCCATGAGCTCATCATCTGGTACATCAGCCAAATTGCTCTTCTGTGGTTCCAACATGTTCCTCCCTTTCTAGCTTCTCCCTCTCAGTCTCTTTAGCTACTCAGCCTCATCTAACCTGGTCCCCTCTCCTTCCCCCTTACTCTGACTCTCTAGGCTTCTTGCACCTTTGTCTCAGCTTCATGGACCTCCATTCTCCTCTCAGGAGCATTATGCAGCCATCTCTGGCAGACATGCCACTTCAAGCTCTCATACTTTGGGACTATGAGAACAACAAATTGAGGGGTTAGTGTCAGATTTATAACTTCGAGTCAGGAGTTGGTTACCTACTATGAGTGGAGAACAATTTCTTTTTTTTTTTTTTTAATTTTTTTTTAATTTTTATTTATTTATGATAGTCACAGAGAGAGAGAGAGAGAGGCAGAGACACAGGCAGAGGGAGAAGCAGGCTCCATGCACCGGGAGCCTGACGTGGGACTCGATCCCGGGTCTCCAGGATCGCGCCCTGGGCCAAAGGCAGGCGCTAAACCACTGCGCCACCCAGGGATCCCTGGAGAACAATTTCTAAGGGTCTGTTTTAAATTGTTTCTCCTGAATCAAATGGGTTTGTACCAACCAAAGTCTCAAAAAACAGGCTTTACCCTGACTGTAAGGAGAAAGATTTAGTACTTATCCACCATACTAATCATGTAGACTCTAAACATTATTTATTGTAAATATATTTATTTTCCTTCCATCATTTTAATACACATATTATGTGTTATTTAACATTTTAATTTTATATAATTTAAAAGCATTTTATTTTATAACATAATTACTGTAATGAATTATTATCACCCATAATTTTGAGTACATTGTGCAATTAAAAAATATCCACAGCTCAGGATCACATGTAAATACTTTTCATTAATGTTTTTTTCTCCCAGTGTATTGTCTCTATTACTTACCAGCTGGACAGACCTGGTAAGTGACTGAAATTTCTTTCTTTAGTTTCCCCACTACAATAATGAGGACATGATTAATATCCACCTCACGGACTACTGAGGGATCCAGTGAATCAACATGTGCCAAGTGCCCAGAACACTGCCTGTTGCCCAGCAAGTGCCCAATCCAGCAAGTGTTAACCACCATCATTATCATTATTAATATGTATGGGGTTCTTTCGTGTCAAGGTTCATTTGTCTTTTCTTGGCTAAATTGTGTCTCATGTTGAATAAATTGTATCATTTTGAATTCAAAACAGAACTCAATTATTGTATTAATCTTTTTACTTTGTGAAAAGAATTAATAAAAAAGAGGTATCACAATTTACAAAGAAATAGTTTCTTTTTCCTTACTTTTTATTGAACACTAGGATTTTCCAGGCTAAGTAGAGTCCCAAATATGATGAATTTGTATTGTTAGAAAATAGAAATAAACGGTACAGAGTTTAGGGTTTTATTTTTGTTACAATGCATTTTTTTAAAGTAGAATAAATGGGGCTACTGATTAAGTGATCCTCAAAATATTCATGAGAAGGAGAAGTAACACAAAGTTCTAGAGTTCTGGATATGTCTTTTCTGACTAGCAAAAACCATTTTAAAGTCCTTGAAATTTAGAGGTTGGAGAAGATGATTTTTGCTTTAGGAAAAGTCTGGACAAGAATGAAACTTTACCTTAGAACAAATTCATTCAACAGAATTTCATTTACTTAATCATGGAAATTAAGAGCCTGAAGGGAATCTTGGTAACTGCTTGGTTTTACACCCACATGGTATTTGAGTGGCAGTGAGATCACACACAAGCACACAGTAGTTAGGGTAAACATTGGTCTTAAAAACTATGAGCCTCAACATATCTAAAACCTGACTTCCATTTTCAACTTCTTAGAGGTTGCAATTTTTACATTCATCAACAGTGGAATTTTGTTTCTAATTTCCCATCTAAAGGACTGGTTCTGGGTGCCTGGGTGGCAGTCAGTTAAGTGTCTTCCTTCAGCTCAGGTCATGATCCTGGGGTCCTGGGATCGAGCCCCGCACTGGGCTTCCTGTTCAGTGGAGAGTCAGCTTCTCCCTCTCCCTAGGTCCCTCACCGGACTCATGCTATTTCATGAATGCTTTCTCTATCTCAAATAAATAAATAAATAAATAAATAAATAAATAAATAAATAAATAAATAAATAAATGCTTTAAAAAATAAAGGACTGGATCTTCTGTTATATAATGCAAGTGACTTACTGGAACATATCATTTCAGTGAAATGTTGACATTCTGTATGTTTATCTTATTTTAATATTTCCTTGAATTAAGCTTTAATTGTTAAGAGAATGAGTCCTTAAGTCTGAAATGGAAGAATAACATTCATCTTTTTTTATAAAGAAACACCTATATTTAAAGAATTATTATAAGGATTTCTCTCTATTATTTCCACAAATCAAGGATACTTTTGTCATTATCATAATAAAGACAGCTACTGTTTATTAAGAGCTCCCTGTAGTCTGTATGTGTATCAATTTCCATCTCTACCACAATTCTACAAGTTACATATTGCTATGCTCATGTTACAGATGAAAGACCTGAAGCTCATAGAAATCACATAACAGGCTCAAGGCACAGTCAATAAGCAGGACCCAGATCTTTCTGATTTAAATTCCCATACTCGAAACGAACTAGGGGTGGTAGAAAGGAAGGTGGGAGGGGGATGGGGATGACTGGGTGGCGGGCACTGAGGGGGGCACTTGATGGGATGAGCACTGGGTGTTATTCTATATGTTGGCAACTTGAACACCAATAAAAAATAAATTTATAAAAAAATAATTATAAATTCCCATACTCTTAACTACTATGCTATAGTGCAGAATTTTCCCCCCAGAAGACTTCTAAAAATATTTTTTCATACTCACACCTATTTTAAGTATTTCCTTTATTGTTTGTTTGTATTATGAATTGCTAATGATTTTAGTAAGAAGATTATAGACCTCCATGCAGAAATTCATTCTGACATCCCCCAAAATCAATAATTCTTTGTCATAATAAATTTTCTCCATTCTCCATTGCAAGTAGGCTATTGTTTGCTTTTTAAATTATAACTTTATTTTTCAAAATAGACTCAGAGTAAAAATATATAGAGATAGGTAATAGAAATTTATTTAGCCTAGGAATAATACCTGTAAAATGCAAAAATCTGGATGATGAGCTTCTTTAACATTTTCATGATTATTTACAGGAGTTCGTAAGAACAAGAATCCCAGGTGAAAGTCTTACTGTGGAGTGTTCTCTGCAGTCTTAAGAGGTGTTACTCTCAAAAGAGAGGGAAGCTTTCCTTTCAGAAATGTTCAACCCAGGAAAGGGAGGAAAGGGGGCTTACCACTTAGTCTCTGGGGCTAGAAGGATTGTGTAAGGGAGAGAATGATGTTTACTTTGCATATAAAGATTATGAGAGAAGCACCTACTTGATGAGCTCACAAGATCATGGCAAGAAGGACCTCTTCCACTGTGCTGAGGAAAAGGCTGGAGGCATCCCCATCCCTGTAGTCTAGTTCTCCAATGCCCTCAGAGGTGTGGAAGAAAACATCAAGGTTCCTGTATCTTTATGTGAAGAAACATGCATTTAGGGGAGAGGGAATAGCATGTGATCATCCTCTAGAATATAAATGGACAAAGCAAGATAGAGGCCCAAAGTGAGCCGGACTAGCCTTTGATGTTGCTATAGGAAGAAGTGGCCGTGTCTCACTGAGAAGGTTCTAAAGGTCACATCCAGGAAGCCATCCATCTCACTGGCAGGGAAGCCTCAAAGGTGTGGAGCTCACCAATGGCAGAAAAGAACAGCTTGCCTGTGAATGAAATCAGGTGTCCACATGGAGCCAGAGTGGGACCACAATTGCCTCCCCACCACCGATACACGGCAAGTTTAGATAAATTTGAAAATTCTTTAGTCATCCATTTCTCCTTCCTGCCACAACCCCAGAAAAGCTAGACTGAGAAGAGAGAGCAGAAGATGTGTAAGTAAGAGAAGTACAGGAGCTCCACTCTCCTGGGCCTTTCCACTCCAAGACCTTGGTGTGAGAGGAGAGGAGAAAAATCAGACTTGTCTTTTCCTTATTCTATTTCCTCCTTGAAAGGAAAAGAGGGTAGCCTTAAGTATAAGGCTACTTAAGACTGATGCTTTAAAGATGTCATTATATGGGGCACCTGGGAGGTTCAGTCAGTTAAGAGTCTTCCTTTGGCTCAGCTCATGATCCCGGTATCCTGGGATCAAGCCCCATGTCAGGCTCCCTTCTCAGCAGAGCGCCTGCTTTTCCTTCTCCCTCCACCCCTGATCATGTGCTCTCTTTCTCACTCACTCTGTCTTGAATAAATAAGTAAAATCCTTAAAAATATATTGCACTTGTGTAACGTTAGAAAAAAATTAAATATCGTATGTTAAAACTTCTCACATTTCCTTCAAGTACCTCCTATATATTCTGAGTCCATATTTTTTTGTATTAGGTCTGATGATACATTTATAGCTGTTACTGCTAATTACATATGGAAGTGAGCAAAACACAAGTGAAAACAATCAACATTTCACAGACTCTGCAAATGAAAAGTTTCTCCATCAAGAGCCAAACAAAAAAGTCAAAGCCCCCTTGTTTATTGTTTCTAACATCTGAAGTTTAGAAGAAAGCTAAAACTATGCTGACCAATGCTTGTTAATCCTTTTTTGCTTTATAAGACATCCTGTCAGCCCCTTCTTGACTTCCTTGTTTATGACTGCCCGGACAACTTCTTACTATCTTTCACATGGCTTTTTAGCCATTACGTTCTCTTCTTACCAGCCTGGACTACTTTTCTTTATCTGAAGCCAGAACTCATCTATTCATGGGGGAGAGATTCTTGATGTGGAAATGGGCAATGAGTTTTGGATATGACGCCAAAAGCACAAGCAACAAAAGGTGAAGCAGAGAAGTGGGGCTATGTTGAACTAAAAAGCCTTTGCACAGCACAGAAAGTAATTAGTAGGGGATCACTAGGTGGCTCAGTGGTTTAGCGCCTGCCTTCGGCCAGGGCGTGATCTTGGAGTCCAGGGATAGTGTCCCACATGGGGTTCCCTGCGTGGGGCCTGCTTCTCTCTCTGCCTGTGTCTCTGCCTCTCTCTCTCTCTCTCTCATTAATAAATAAATAAAATCTTTAAAAAAAAGTAATTAGTAGGATAAAAAGGCAACTCATGGAATGGAAGAAAATATTTGCAAATAATATATCTGATAAAGGGTTAATTTCCAAAATACAACCACTCACACTGACACCACATATATATGCAAACACCACAGAAAAGCCCAAAAAAACTTATAGTATAGCAATCGATATATTCTCTTATATTGATCTGATATAAACAACACTGTAAATTAGGAAATCACATCTAAAATAAAATCAAAGTACTCTTACATCCAGAGATATATATTTAATTTATTAGAGAACATTTTAAGCTGACGTCAAACATTGTAATATAATTTTCTTGATGGGGGAAGTGTAATATGACAAACAAAACACTTGAGAATGTTTAGGTACCCTCTTAAATATATTAACATGATAAGATAAAATTTAGTCCTCAAACTGGAACAGAGCAGTTAAGGTAGCAGGCACTGGCCGATAATCAACTAAGGCTTGCTAATTAAATTGTACTGCAGCGGATAACAATGCAGTTGATGATGCCCAGCATATTCCCTGATTGTCACAAATTGCTGTTACTTATGAAACAGAGCAGTAGCTTTCCACTTGAATATTTTCCAAACCAAAAGAACTGCTTGTATATGCACATATGCTTACAGGTGTTTGATAGCTATTGCAAAGTATTTTTTAATAGATGTTTTAATGTACACAGCAAGCTTTCGCAGTTTTTCCCCGCTGTGAGGTGGCATTGTCAAGCACACAATCACAAGATTCAAATCAGAAACCTTAAAACTCCTCCTGCACGGTTTCTATGCACCAGGAATATACCTATGTGCACATATATTTTGTATCATCATTCGCCTACTGTTGTCCTATATCTCAGTATGTCAGAATATGTTGCTAATACCAAGTCTTAGCTCTCAAGAGGTATTTATACTCCCAACCAGTATCAAACAAACATCTTTGCTACTCTAAAGGACTCACAGAATGTGGAATTTGCTCCCTCGGGAGGATTCTTTTCAACAATAGAGGAAATCTAGTATACTCCAGATAGCCAAGTGGATGTAATGTAGAATTGGAATTTCAAGCACTAGAAGATGGATAAACATGTTTTGGCTGACTCCTAAGTCCCATTAGTGAGAACCTGGTCACAGAACACAGAAACTATAAGTCTGATTGATCGGTCTGTGCTATGCTGGCAATATTCAACATAAACAATGATTTCTACATGTTTCTCTCAAAACTGGCTTCAAGGGAGCAGAAAATCAGTCATATGAAATCATGGCTGATGACCTCAGTCCATAGATTTGTACATCATTTTTATGATCAACTCTAGATCACCTAAACAATAATCGACTCATTAGGAGGAATATATCTAATAGGCACAGTGTGGTAGACAGTCTAAGGGATTGTTCTGTGAAATAGAAGATATGGGCTATAATTTATATGTTGTTTTAGGTGATGGTGGAACCTATGGAATTATTGTTCCTCCTATTATATCTTTTTATAGCACCATAGATGTCACCTCAAGATGCTTATCACAATTACAAATTTCACATTTTTAAGTAATCGTTTGATTAATAGCTGAATCCCTCTGCCAGACTTAAGTCCATGAGAACAGGAATACTGTTAGTTATCATTGTGTGTTCTATACCCAGAATTTATCACAAATCTGAAGCATAGTGTAAATGCACAAACATTTACTGAATACATGAATGAACAAATTTAAGTTTTCTGGACCTCAGTTTCTCTGTGTGTTTATTGAGAGATAGAGGTTTGGACTGCTATTTCATGATCTCTACCTTTCAGAAGTTTAGCAACTATCTGGACACAGAAGACGTGTATGAAACCAGAGAGGAAAGACCAGTCAAAATCAAATGTTCTCTTGTGGGTTATTGAGTTCAGAAAATAAATAAATATGTCTACAATACAGATAATGGAAAAGATTTAGGAAAACATTTCTAAGTTAATGGTAGAGAAATGACAAAAGCAAAGATACAGGCAAAAATGAAAATGGGGTGTGCAGGAGAATGTGCAGATATTTTCCGTATCTGCATGTTTATATGATTAAAATATCAACTTATTCTATTAATTTTTTTTGTGTGTGTGTGCTGTGTAATTAAATGAGGGAGTAATTGTCATAGCCCAAAACTTTGTGGCTGGCTTCATCAGAATTTTTAAATTATATTTGCAGGCTCCTGGAAGTTCAGATTACAAACATCACATCCCAAATCTTGGGGAGATTGAATGACAATGCAATACTCCCTGAAGATAAAATGGCCATCCCCATCATACTGTATGGAGGCAGGTTGTAATAATAAAGATGTTTGCCTTCTTTCAAAGATAAAGGGGAAAACTTCAAGTGCTTTAAACCTGAAAGCAGGTAGATAGTAACAGTTTATAATGGTCTCTGAAATGACCAGAAAGAGAATTCCAATAGCCTGAATGATTAGAAGTGGGACTTCAAGTCAGGAAATTCAAAGGTTCTTTATAAAGCCAAGCCCCTCACATTTATTTAAAGATGTATGTGATCAGAGGCACACAATTGTGCAAGTGCAGCATCCTTTTTGCTTATCCAAGAGAATATACAACCGTTGGGCACAAGGCTTTTTATTAATACGACTGAAATCAGAAAGGAAAAACCCAAGTTGGGACAAAAGACAACAAAGTGTGCACACAATTACGAACAACTCCATGAAGAGTGAAGAATGAGGACTACTTCTTATTTTTAGGCAATTTTTTTTTTGAAAAAGAAAGTCCATAAAAAATAAGTAAGTACAAAAATAAAAAAGAGTCAACAAACAATAAGCAAAAGCCCATATGTCTGGTACATGGTTTTGACTGGTGGTACAAGGTACATTTAAGAATAAGTTTTGAACGAAGAATGATTGGCAAGAAAAGCACTTTCTAGGAAACCTTGGTTTATCTTTTACTTTTGGATTTAAGGAATTATTTTTCACATTGGACTATACTTCAAGTTGCGAAAACCTCAAAACCTCTATTTATAAATTTACTGTATTAAAGCTTTCCCCGAATCTATCTTTTTGTTTTTCCTCTATGCTTGAACACTAAGTTAAAGTGTTTCTGCAAATATTCCTTCAATATTGGTGGAATAAAGGATAGTTCTTAGAGCTTTGGGGATACAAAAAAAGAGGAAGCTATGATTCTTACCCTGGAGAGAATTTGCAGAAAGCCATGGGAACATCAAAAGGTAACTTGCAGTGTAGAACAAGTGAGGTGGAACAGTATTAATGAGTATGTACTGAGGATTCTAACAACTGAGAGAATGATCCCTGGGGTCCCTTCAAGAGGCGCTGTGGTTTAATGTGGGCTTTGTAGAATGACTGGAATTGTTACAGTTGCAGAAATGGGAGATGGAAAAAAACAGTATGAAACAGGTGTAGATGTTGGGTTTTATGGTTTCATTTGGGTTGACAGAGAGTCGGACAATCTGGTTACAACTGAAGATGCATGAGGATGGTGAAGGGGAGACAAGATGCATTTTTAAAAATTAAGATCATGCATAAGATGAAAGAGTAAACACCACTATAGGTTAAAGCCTTCTTCAATATTAGAGATACTCTCAGTTTTCCTAAGTGTTAAATTTTCCCATGACCTCTGGTGTGTGGGAACCAATGATTTGCAATCTTGGATTACCTTAAATTCGGTGACTTACCTGATTTTGGAGGCTGCAGACTAAGCCTAGAGCCTTGCCTAGAGTTCAGAAGGGAATTCTGAAAGCAATGTTCTTTTCTTAGTGGCAAGCCTTCAATCTCCAATGGGAAAATTGTGTTTGTATGTAAGCATCATTTTTAGTATCTGCAAATGTCACGCAGACCTTTTGTTTTTTACTTCTATAACCTGCACATAGTGTATATTTAGTTAGAAGCTCCTCCAACTTTAAAAGATCTATTTACTTTAGTGCAAAAATATCCCTAGTTGCTATATGGGTTATATAGACTCATCAAATATATTCCTATCTTCTAATGTAAAGATATGGTAAGATGGGGTTAGTAATTCTTTACATGTTTTTAATACTGATAAAGAAGCCAATTTTTTTTCTGTAGCAAATTATTCTGTTAGAAGTGGCAATATACACTGTGTCTTAAAACTGAATTTTGACCTATTTAAAAGTTGTAAATGTATTTTAACAATATTAAGAGAGTTGTTTTTAAGTTTCTAAAAAGATTTATGAATGAAAATTTTTAAAGTTTTATGGATAAGTAAAGCAATTACCATAATTTCATGTTTTGCTATGTCTATTCCTATTTCTGTTTATTTCTGGTTTGGTTTATCCACATGCATCTATAACGTACATACAATTTGGCCATTTTCTTCTTTCATTTGACACCATATGATAAACATTTTTCATACGTGTATAGTTTTAAAAATAGCTATATTAATTAAAGCTTTTTTTAAATGCTTCTTTTAAATTTTCCTCTGTAATTTTGAAGCATTGATTTTACTGTTTTCACTTATTGTTACTTTCATAATGCTTAGCTTGAACTCCTATTATTTTTTCTAACGTGACAATTGTATGTTTATATTCTATTTTTAGGTTACTTTTAATTCTCTTCTAGTGAAGAGGAGATGTAACCTCAAAACCATATGTCTTCTCATAACTCATTAAATTCCAGAATCTGAAACCCCACTTATTTTTATCCTTTAACAACTGTTTGTTTGTTACTTAGGCTAATTAATAGCCTTCTCCTTGTAGGACTCTTACTTTACTATTATTAAGCAATAACCCAGGCACTTCTGTGATTTTGTTTTATAATGAGAATACAGTTTCAGTGTTCATCAAAGAGGTTAGATTTTCCCCTAGTCCATAATTTAATTGGAGAGTTTACATATCAGTTAAGTTTGGGGTTCTTGATTATATCCTTCTGTATTCCACATTAAGAATTCTTGGAGTGAGCAGCCAGCCATCTGAGATCTTCCATTTCCAAGACAACCTTTCTACTGCCTTCACATACAAATGACACCTGGCTGAGAGTTTTGGCCAAGATCTGTTTACTTTCGGGTACCAGGCCATGAACTAACATTGATATTTGTGATGAGGTTCAAAGGAGTCTTAATTTTAATGGACTTGAAAGGAAATTTCTTTTGCATGAAGACTTGAAGAATTTTTCTTTATCTTTCAAGTGTAAATATTTCACCAGACAATGTGTATGTGTTGACTTGCGATTGATTTTGCCTGCAATATCAAAAGCACTTTGAATAGCCAATGATATTTTTTTGTTTGCATAAAATCTTCTTCATATTCGGTTTTCTTCCTTGATAATTCCTACTATGTGCATGTTGGCTTTCTACATTTTATCTTCCACACCTGCCATTTTTCTGTCTGGTTCTTTTCACTAATTATTTTTTCTCTATTTGTTATTAGCTCTGCCTTTTATAATTTTTTCTTTGTTTTGGTAGAATTGATTCTTCCACACACTGCTTCTTATTTGTTCTTTTGCAAAATTACTTGTGACCTCTTTTCATAGCTGTGATGCTTTGTTTTACTGTCTCAGAAATATATTTTTGCCCTAAAGTACTGCATCCTGTATATTGGACCTATTTCTAGAGTGGATATTAGCTCCAGGATTTTTCTTCCTTCTTTCTTTTCTTTCTCCTCAGAATTTTCACATTCATCTACAACATTTATTTCTGCCTTGTCCATGTTTCATTTACAAATGTAATTCTTAGAGGCAAAGACAAGATGGGCCTTTGCTTCAAAATCCTTTCTTTGGGGATCCCTGGGTGGCGCAGTGGTTTGGCGCCTGCCTTTGGCCCAGGGCGCGATCCTGGAGACCCGGGATCGAATACCACGTCGGGCTCCCGGTGCATGGAGCCTGCTTCTCCCTCTGCCTGTGTCTCTGCCTCTCTCTCTCTGTGTGACTATCATAAATAAATAAAAATTTTAAAAAATCCTTTCTTTGGACAGTTAACAACAGAATGCACTTCTTACCCATCTCATAGGTTCCTTGTTAGGGTCAGATTCTTTCGTGGCGTTTTAGAGCATGAGTTAATAAAATGATTGTGATTGTAATGGAGAAAGAAGTCGACAAGTATGTTCCTTGAATTCAGGAACACACATGTTTATTTACTTTCTACCATTATTTACCACAAAGCCCTTCTCCAAGGTCTTACATTGGAAATGACTAAAGAAGAGCTATTTTTGACCAGCTAACTTCCAGATTCAGAGGATGGAGAAAATTTTGGATTCAAGAACAATTTCTAATTAACTTAAAATTTTTTATTATTTATACATGCATATCACTTTATATAAATGTTATTCTACACATTCATGGAAATACCCATAAGCAGTCTTTTTCTTTTCTCCCTTTTACTTGGCTCTCTCTGCCTTCTCTCTTTTCCTTAGCTCATCAATTTATGCTCCTCCCCAGATAACGCATATTGATAGCCTAGTACATATCAATCCATACTTTCTCCATGCTTTCTTTTTAAAAACAGGATGAGATTTTCCACACTTATTTGTATCATCAAACACTCAACAACTCCTACTGGCAACCTATCTAGGTGGCATGATTTATTCTTTTTAATGGATGCATAATATAAAGAGTATATAATGTTTAATGGTATGGGTGTACCATAATTTATTCAGTCATTTCCTTATTGATGTGTTTTAGCATATGAGCAATGTTTTATACTGGTACTTTAATTTCAATGGGATAGATTTCTAACTGGACTATTGGATCAAGGGACACAGTATTTTTAATTTAATAGATGACTGCATATTATTGCCCTTAAATCTGTTTTATGTCATTTAACAGTAATGCATTAGAATACTCTTTCCCTGGTCCCTGTCAGAAGTAAAGTTCTTGTAAAGTTTTCTTAATAGTCTTTTTGGTAGAAAATATATCTTATAATATTACATTTCTGTGACTTTTAGTTTGTTTAATAGTTTTTTTTAAGTTTATTAGGCATTTGAATTGGATCTTTGATGAATTGTCAATTATCTCTTTCTCTACTGGGTTTTTTATTTGATATTTACCTACATTATACTTTAGATATAAATCCTCTGTCTTCTGGATTATCAATTGTCTTATAGTTAATTACATATCTAGTTGTGGCTGCAACTGTGACTCATAACTCATTTTATGTTTGTATATTATCACCTATATTCTAATGGAGTTTATTAACAAGATGATCCTAAAACTTTATTCATTCTAAACTCCTTCCAGAACACACTGATATTTTATCCTCTTAATTCTTCCCAATAAAACATAGTCTTATTGATTTACTCAAAATGAATGGAGATTATATAAAAAAACAACATTGTGATACTGAAAGAAATAGTCCTTCCTGAAGTCTGGGTTATATTTTCAGGAGTTATTTTTAATGCAATAGAATGCAATAGAATTTAATATATTTTTTATATTTAATATATATATTTTTTAGCAAACATAATATAGTTTTGTTTTCTGTGAGGAAAAATCTGAATAACGTTTAAGTTTGAGCTCTATCTTGAAAATCATCCTAGACTCCACTGATGATGGGGAAATTAACATTTGTTGAATCTTTTTTTTTTTTTAGATTATTTTATTTATTTATTGATAGAGACAGAGAGAGAGGGGCAGAGACACAGGCAGAGGGAGAAGCAGGCATCATGGGCATCAGTCCTGACATGGGACTCCATCCAGGGTCTCCAGGATCACGCCCTGGGCTGCAGGCGGTGCTACGCCACCGGGGCTGCCCCATTTGTTAAATCTTTTAACCATGTAGCAGGTGTGGTGCTAGGTGTTCTCTCTACCATTTATCATTTGATCCTTACACCACCACCATTAAGACATTATTATTATGATTTCACAGTAGAAAAAAATGGAGGCTCAGAATAACTTGCCAAGAATTCATGGCTAATAAATATGTGAGTTGGATTTTAGCCAGATCTGCTCCCACCCCTGTTAGCCTCTCTGTGTAAGTTTAATGGAACAGGGTGAGTCTCAAAAAAGAGGGACAACATTGAAAGAGCTACATACAAATAGTTCTGATAACTGCCCACCTACCTGCCCTGACAGTTGCAAACATAAAAAGAAAATGAATGTACATGGCTTCTTTTTTATTTTGTTGAAACCCATCAAACAAATAACTGCCAAAATTTATGATAACAGGAATAGGGCCCATTTTTCATCTTATAATGAGGGGAGGCGAAGCCAACAGTTTGGTGGCTTGGAATTCTGTGACTTTATCAAAACATTCCACTGAACATGATAATGTTAAAGTAACCCCTGTAATGACTCATATCACTACTGGGGAGAGGTCACTGGAAAAGGGACTTGGCTCCCATCCTCATCTGTGAACTGCTTTTATGTGCTGGCTGCAAGATAATTTCATGATATAACAGTACACTTTTAGAAACACAGAAATTTGAGAGGATACTTTTATATTTGTTGAATCTAATAATAAAAATATTATATATTTTTTATATATATATTTTGGATGTTTAAAATAATCTTTATCTTTAGAAAAGCACCTAGCCAATACTTGTTACATGGTAAATAATAATTACACATTTATTATAATAAAATTATTGTCATTTTTTATATTACAGAACTATGGTCTGTGATAGTTTAGGGGAAAATATGTGGTCTTATATCAGGAGAAGCACTGGTGTAGAGCCTTCCCTACTGGTAAACTCCACTCCTGATAGAGTTCTGGGCCCTATCATTCCAACACAAGATTTTCTCCCCACTTGCTAAGGCAGGAGAAAGGAAAAATTTCCACCTTCCATGTTTTTTTTTTTTTCCATTAGATATTGTATATCCCTGAAATATATAATGTTGTTTCATGGGGGTCTGGAGGATAAATCGGTGTATTTGTTATAGTTCTCATCTTTAGAATGTAATCTTTCTGAATATCTGATTTGTCCCCAGTACCTAAAACAGTGCCTCACACAGAGAAGGCACCCTGAATTTATAAATGAATTATCTTTCTAATTTTACTTTTTACTTAACCTTATGGTTCTAATATCTATTCATATCACTGTTTTTGGATTAGCTTATTAGTTCAGGCTGCATTGTTTTCATTGTATTCATGTATCATATTTACAATATATCATAATTACAGTATTTTCAAATCCAGGGCAATGGACACATAGGTTAGGTTACCTCTAATTCCTTCATGCTACAACCACAGCTCTTGTAAACATTGCCCCACCTGTTCTATCTCTCCTTGGACCTAGGATGTAAAGTGTATGAACACCTGATTTTACTTAGTTCTTCAGATTGTTTTTCAAAGTGGCCGTATCAGTTTATTCCTCATAAAGGTGCCTAAATGTTGTCAATTCCCAATGTCCTTGATAGCATCCGGCAGGCGTAAAAAGTGTGAACTGTGCTGTCTGAATTTTTCTTCAGCCATTTTCCTGTGGAATTTCCTGACATATTCTTTTTGACTCTTAGGAGCACTTTTTATTCCTAGTATTATTTTCTCTTGGTTTTACACATAATGAGTATTTTATCTCTCTTTATCTTTCTGTATGTTTGGCTTCTATCTACTTTAAACTTCTGCTTGCCACTAACTTCTACTTACATGTGGCTTTTTTTCTTAACCCTGACTTTTGCCACGGTATCTGGGTTTGTCTTTCTCTCTGTGTCTTGAGCCAAAAACTCTCAATATCTAATTGGATTATTCAATCATTGTTATTCTGTTGAGGAATGCTTTCATATTACTTCATCTCAAAGACCATTGATTGGTCTAGTTTATAAATGGGGCTTGGGTTTTACAATCTTTCATGGAAAAATCATTACAGGACTAAGGTGGCAGGATCAGATTGTTCCAACATGGCATGTTATGTAAAAGAGAGATAGAGGTGCATGTCCTTTAAAAGGGGATGGTAAACATGACAATTATGAAACATGAAATTTCAGCACTAGGCCTCATGCATTTAATAAAAACTCTTAGCAAAATGGGTAACAATATCTGGTTTGTGTTTTCTTTTAGTTGTTATTTAAAATTTGTGTGAATTCAGAGGAAGACATAGACATGGCCAACATGCATATGAGAAAA
The DNA here is from genome assembly GCF_003254725.2 of Canis lupus dingo. Lineage (NCBI taxonomy): Eukaryota > Metazoa > Chordata > Mammalia > Carnivora > Canidae > Canis > Canis lupus. The sequence goes on along the minus strand of NC_064243.1, from coordinate 42,993,985 downwards.
TGCTCTGCATCACTTGCCATCAGGGAAATACAAATCAAAACCACAATGACATACCACCTCACACCAGTGAGAATGGGGAAAATTAACAAGGCAGGAAACAACAAATGTTGGAGAGGATGCGGAGAAAAGGGAACCCTCTTCCACTGTTGGTGGGAATGTGAACTGGTGCAGCCACTCTGGAAAACTGTGTGGAGGTTCCTCAAACAGTTAAAAATATACCTGCCCTACAACCCAGCAACTGCACTGTTGGGGATTTACCCCAAAGATACAAATGCAATGAAACGCCGGGACACCTGCACCCAGATGTTTATAGCAGCAATGGCCACGATAGCCAAACTGTGGAAGGAGCCTCGGAGTCCAACGAGAGATGAATGGATAAAGAAGATGTGGTTTATGTATACAATGGAATATTACTCAGCTATTAGAAATGACAAATACCCACCATTTGCTTCAACGTGGATGGAACTGGAGGGTATTATGCTGAGTGAAGTAAGTCGGTCGGAGGACAAACATTATATGTTCTCATTCATTTGGGGAATATAAATAATAGTGAAAGGGAATATAAGGGAAGGGAGAAGAAATGTGTGGGAAATATCAGAAAGGGAGACAGAACGTAAAGACTGCTAACTCTGGGAAATGAACTAGGGGTGGTAGAAGGGGAGGAGGGCGGGGGGTGGGAGTGAATGGGTGACGGGCACTGGGGGTTATTCTGTATGTTAGTAAATTGAACACCAATAAAAAATAAATTAAAAAAATAAAAAAATAAAATTTGTGTGAATTGACTTCCCATTTATGTTTTATTTTTCCATTGATTCTTTAATTCTCTTGACAATTATTTTTCTGTATGGTATGAGGTAGGGATTGAAAAGTAATTTATTAAATACTCCGCTTACTTATTTGAAGTACCACCTTCACATATTTAATTTGTGTATATTTGGCTTACTTTTTGAACTTTATTCAATCAGTCTTTCTATTTTGTTATTGCCATTTTAAGTACTGCTGCTGTGTAATACATTTCCATCACTCTCTTGAGAAATCTTGGATAAATAAGAATTTTTACAAAAATAATAGTATTTTAAGATATCAGTTTTGTTGTGTATTAGAGAGCACATTTATTTTATTTGGGAATCTATAAAATCATTGTACAATTTCCTTGAAAACAAGAGTCATATATGGATATTTGTTTTTAAAGGGAATCTAATATAAAAGTAAAATTTTAATTTGGAAGACTTTTATGGAATTCTGTGAAACTTGTTTTTATGAAGTGTTATTAACAAGTAATCTACTCTTGCAATCAAATAGCAACAGGTAGAGATAATGAATCTCTGATTCATGATTTGAATGAACCATTGGTAATAATGTCACAAAAAGGCTGATATCACCCATCTTTTGGCTGGGAGATCTGCTTAGTGTCTACGCCTGGCTAGCATACTGCTCTTATCAATTAATGGCAATGTTTCTTATCTGAGTTCATTTAAAAGGACTTTTAAGAGTCCAGACAATGAGGAGTAGATTGCCTTCAAGCTCTCTGTGGTACATAGGCATGAGTCACATTGGATGATTTCACCTTAAAAAGGCAAGGACATCAGAATATAACTTGACTTAGAACCCCAAATATTCACCATTTTGATTCCTTCATAGTAATGCATCTATTCTTCATCTTTTTTTCGGGATACTTAGGCTTTGCTGTTGGATTTGAAGTGAATACGATATATAAGTGGAAATGCCAGGTAGGACATTAAATATATGGATCTGAAACTATACAGAAAGGTGTAGACCAAAGAATTAAATTTAGGAATTATAGAGTTGATGACATCAACCAAAGAGAGTATATAAAACTAAAATAGAAGACTACAAGATTAAACTCTAAAGAAAACCAAAATTTAAGGAGTAGTTAGAAGCCAATAAAGTATGGAGGTTTTAAGAGAGAGAAAGGTATGAAATAAAGAGAAAGGGATGCCAATCTTCAAATACAAAGAGGTTTGATCGAAAAGTATCCATTGGGTGCCAGGGTGGCTCAGTTGGTTAAATGTCTGCCTTCAGCTCAGTTCATGATCCCAGAGTGCTGGGATCAAGTCCTGGGATCAAGTTCCGCATTGGGCTCCCTGCTCAGTGAGGAGTCTTCTTCTCCCTTTGCCCCTTCCCCTTCTTGTGCTCTCTCTCACTTGTTCTCTCTTCTTCTCTCAAAAAAATAAAATCTTAAAAAATGAAAGAAGGAAAGAAAGAAAGAAAGAAAGAAAGAAAGAAAGAGAAAGAAAGAAAGAAAGAAAGAAGAAAGAAAGAAAGAAAGAAAGAAAGAAAGAAAGGGACTCCACTGGGTTTAAAATAAGTTGATCGTCAACTTATACCCCCAAGACATTTCAGTATGGGGTTGTGAAGATAGCCAGCTTGAAGAGGATAGAATAGTAAATAGAAAAATGAGGAAATGAAGATATTGCTTTACTTTGGGGTGCAAGGAGGAGAGGAATACAAAATATAGTTAGATATGAGGGGAATGTAGAGACAAAAAGCATTTCTTAAGGGCATGTGGCCTTGAAGAAACTTATATAAACATAGAGCAAGTAAGTACAGAGAAAGTGCATGTTAACCATTCATGGGATAACATAGGAATGCTTTCGAGGAAATGAGAGGCAAGGGGACTGTCAGCGCAGATAGATTTAACTATGAACAAGAAGAACATCTCTCCTGCTGAGAATGAGGATTGTGGCATTAAATATGTTCAGTGGGAAAAGGTGGAAGTTGAGAACATTTTCCTGTAAAATATGAGGTGAAACTGCTGAGAAAAACAAGAGTAGAGGTAGGATGCATGGCTTGAGAATAGCTATATAGATACAATTAGTCATTGAGGAGCATGTGAAAGGAGTTAGAAAGTTATTCCCTTTGAGGCTATGGTTGGAAACCATGATATTCCATGTGCACAAGCTCATTATGTTTCCCCATCATTTTCATTAGTCCGAGCGTGGAAGCAGAGCTAATGAAGAACACGACTGGTCCAGAGAGTGAGGTTCATACCATAGACAAGGTGAGAAGGAATTCAGGGACATGAGTTTGCTGATCAGACAATATCTGAGTGATTCAATACAGATCTAGTTGAAGAACAAGGTATGAAATAGGAAAAGATTTGAAAATTACGAGAAATTGATAGGCAGTGATTGTCTATGATAATGAAGTCAAGGAGAAATGAAAGAATAGGAAGTGTGCACTAAAAGAATGCAATTTGGAATTCAAATTTTCAGAAGGTATACAGATTTCAGTAATAACATGGTATAGTCATGTAAGAGATTGAGTTTATTAGATATATCAATGTTTGTAGTTAAAGAGGTTATGAAAATTAAGTCATTTTTAACAGCATAGTTACATTACATACTTCATTAACTCTCACACTGTAAGAAATAAAAAGAAAACTAAAATTACTGAATACAATTTTTAAAGATCTCTTGAATACATTGATAAGCTAAGAAAAGAAAGAGAAATCTTTAAAGGCCAAATAGTAAATGAATAAGGAAAGTCAGAGAAATGAATGGAACAACTCTTAAATGGAAGAAAGCTTTTGTCTTGAGGACATTTGCTATCCTGGGTTAGCATGAACTTTGGATTTCATGGGCCTGGAGACAGAAAGATCAGGAGATAAAGCCCAAAGACAACTAAAACCTGTGAAATTATAAGGATAATCAGAAGAAAAATAAAAATAAATTCTTAAACTCTGAGTACTACATATATTATATAAGGATGGGCAAAAAAATAGACCCACTATAGGGAAGGGATCTGAAAGAGAACAGGTGCTTCCCTGGGTATGATGGGAAGTCAACTCTCATGGAGGCTTGCAGCCTGAATCCCCACACAGGGGAGAGCCAAACATTTAAAGTGGTTCCCACATACTGTTCCAATATGTCAGCTAAATGCAAATTCAAATCCTCTCAGAAGGAATTCTACAACATTTGAAGCCTGTTTTCATATATAAAATTCCAATAAGTTAAAATCTCATAGAAAAAAAGACAAAATCACAAGGCAATAATCCACAGAAATAAAAGATTGAAGAATAAGCCTTCAAATATTGGTTCTTCTGATCAAGAATGTAATACAGAAACATTTAATATATTTTTTAAAAATCAAAAAAGAGGTAGGAGAGGAAAGCAAAAGGACTCTACAAAGGGAAAGAATATCTTCAAAGGAATAACAACAAATCAATGGATGATTTCTTAAGAGAACAAGGCAAGCCAGATGACAGAGAAAGAAATGTCAAACTCTAAAATTTTAATTATTTGATTGATACTTCCAGATTTCACATGAAACAACCTTTAAGCTTCTAAATGCTTGGAAAAAATCTACTGAAATGTATAACGTGTTGATTCAGTGTTCATGGTCACAATGTAAGCTTTTTATTAATATAAAGCTAAAACTAAAGCAAAGATTTTTATCTTCAATTTCATAGATCTAATTCACTTGGCAGCAGCTCTAAAAGCAATCAGAAATTCAATTTTCTCTTGGTTGTAATGAAATTTTGAATTTGTATGACAAATCAATGTATAATGTTTTCCTCTCATGATTAAAATTATGGTTTTTCAGTGGTGCTCTGTACAAGGGTAAAGTTAGCTTCAATTAAGACTATCCTCCTTGTTTTCTTATAGTCACAATTGATGAAATAATTCAGATTCCTTTATTTTCCTTTTATTTTTTTGAAACATATCATACAATGACTTTCTTCTTTGATATGTTTTCACTAAGTATTCCTTTGTCCTTAGGTTTTAAAAGAAGCTGAATTATTCAAAGAAATAAACAGCAATGTTTTCAGCACTCCATTGTTCAAAACTTTTAGCTTTAGATCCTGCCTGTTCAGATTCATGGCACACATTTCTGCTATAATAATGTGTCTGCTTCCAGGCTGTTAGTGTGGACCCATAATCCTTCCCCCAATTCCCACACCTGTTTAGTAGGTACCAGGAGCTCAACAGGTATACAGGATCTATAATTATTTTTGTTCCCTGTGACTCAACCAGAAATTACAGAAGGATAAGGGAAGGTTAATTTATGATTACATAATGTGTGCAATTGTCAGGGGAGAAATTATGCAACATAAGCGTTAAAAAGTATTAAGACGGGGATGCCTGGGTGGCTCAGCAGTTGAGCACCTGCCTTCGGCCCAGGGCGTGATCCTGGTGTTCTGGGATCGAGTCCCGAATTGGGCTCCCTGCATGGAGCCTGCTTCTCTCTCTGCCTGTGTCTCTGCTTTTCTCTCTCTGTGTCTCTCATGAATAAATAAATAAAATCTTTAAAAAAAAAGTATTAAGACAATGGTAAATACATGTATTCAGAAAAGAATCTCAAGATTCTGCTAGCAAATTAAGATGTAATATTTTATAAGCTTTAAAAATTAAGAGTAATTTCTGTGGTAAATATGTTCAATTTAACCTAAAGAGCTGAGAAATAGTAGAAACAATTGTTAAAATTCCATTACAGCTTAAAAAATAATTTCAAGTTATTGGTGAATGGAAAATGTTAAGAGTGGTGATTCTGAAGTGAATGCCAATACTTATAAAAATTAGAGAAAAAAATATTATTTGTCCTACCTCATGAGAATCAAATTCTATGTGATATTAAACTTCATAATTATCTTGCATACAATTTTTTATTTTATAGTTCTTTTTTTTATTTTTTATTTATTTATGATAGTCACAAAGAGAGAAAGAGAGAGAGGCAGAGACATAGGCAGAGGGAGAAGCAGGCTCCATGCACCGGGAGCCCGATGTGGGATTCGATCCCGGATCGCCAGGATCAAGCCCTGGGCCAAAGGCAGGCGCCAAACCGCTGCGCCACCCAGGGATCCCTATAGTTCTTTTACCATTTTATCACAAACAGTTTTCCAAGCCACTGCAAAGTCTTTAATCTTGTGATTCTACATATTATTTGACCTAGTAGGTATATAGTATTTTTGTTGTTAGAGTTTATCATTATAAATACTATGGATTTCTTTGTGATTCTGACTTCTTTAGAGTAAATTCTCAGGAGTAGTATTGCTGAGCCACAGGGCATGGGTAAAGTTTCATTTATTTCCAAATTTTGCTCAAGAATGTAACCACAGAAGAGTAGGATATGTGGACTAGGGAAGAGTTAGTCCCAGGGAGGAGGAGGAAGAGTCTTTCTCAGGTTAGGACACACTGGGAAGGTGATAGAAAGAAAGAAAGAAAGAAAGAAAGAAAGAAAGAAAGAAAGAAAGAAAGAAAGAAAGAAAGAAAGAAAGAAAGAAAGGAAGAAAGAAAGAAAGAAAGGAAAGACATGCACAGGAAGTATAAAGAGAGACAGAACTCTTTACAATTTTTCTTTGGGTTATCCATTAGCTTTCTTTCTCCAGTATAATAATTAGTTCATAGCTAGAATTCATACCAGGAATAAGGCGAGGATCACTTAACTTTTGGTAGAAAGAAATGAACCTTTAGTTGAAAGAAATAGACAATGATCAAAGTTCACAAAGCTGTGGAACATTCAGGAAAGAAAGTGGATATATAATGCCGAAACACTGACTGATGAATTTCTAAAAGAACATGGCAAAATAAAAACATCTCAGGTAATAGGTTGTAATTAGAAGGAAAAAATAAAATAGATGAACTATGATAAGGAGAGTTTATTGAATGTGAGGCCATTCAATTGAAATCCCAAGCCCTGAAGAAACACTCTAAAAAAGCAACATTCCTGTACAGGGTGATGGGGGTGGAAGGTATGTGTTCTTATGTTTTCCTGAGGAGGCTAAGTTCTATAGCTGACTATCAACAGGAAATATCAAGGTAAGGAGAGCCATCTAGTAGATTTAAAATAAAAATTTAGAGGCTCTTTCACATAACCAGAACCATCATGGAAATTTCCATATGGAATTTTCAAAGGGGATCATGAGAGGATTAGTTTGACGTCAGACCCAAGAAGTTTGAAGTATGAGTACCAAGGAAGCCTTCCTGTGCCCTCCTTGCAAAATGCTATGTCTTTGTGTCTAAGATGAGATATAAACTCTACGTGGAAGATGGTGAAACTCAGAGTAGAGAACATAAAAGGGCTTACTAAACTCCTCTGTGTTCATTCTTATTGGAAAGAGGAAAAAAATCTCTAGGGAGAAGAAATGAACCAAAAGGAAGTCAGGGACTCAAAGTCTGAATCAAGAAATTGTCAGCAATAGGACATGACAGGGGAGAGAAGACTTTATATAATTTACTATCTAATGATGATTTTAAGAACTACTACTTACCAAAAACTTGTTACTGTGTGGCATAAATATAATCTCTCCTTTTAGTTCTGTGATTAAGCACCTCTGTTATTTATTTATTATTTATTTATTTATTTACTTATTTATTTATTTTTATTTAGGGATGCCTGGGTGGCTCAGCGGTTGGGCATCTGCCATTGGCTCAGGGCGTGATTCTGGAGTCTTGGGATCAAGTTTCACATCAGGTTCCTGCATGAAGCCTGCTTCTCCCTCTGCCTGTGTCTCTGCCTGTCTCTCATGAATAAATAAATAAAATATTTAAAATTTATTTATTTATTTATTCATGAGAGACACACAGAGAGAGAGGCAGAGACACAGGGAGAAGGAGAAGCAGGCTCCCCTTGGGGAGCCCGATGCAGGACTTGATCCCAGGACCCCAGGATCACACCTTGAGCCAAAGGCAGACACTCAACCAAGTCACTCAGCCATCCCAAAGCATCTCTCTTTTAGAAATGAGGAAACCAAGATTCAGGAGCATTAGTTAATATAAGATCACATAGCTATTAAGTGACAATGAAAAGATTTGAACTCAGATTGTTTTTCTCTAAAGAGCCCACTCATCACTCCCATGAAATATCGAAACTACTGAGAAAGAAAATACAGTCCATGCAAAGTATAAAGAATTTACAGTATAAAGGTGGGAAAGTTGATCAAAGTTCCTTGATCACTGGAAAGAGCAGATATCATCATTGCTTACCTACTTCTGCTGAAAGAGATGACAATAAGTATAGCAGGGCTTCAGAACAATGTTCTATTACATATCAACTAGGAACAAATTATTGCTTTAGGACATTTCAGAATGGATGACCTCTCTGGTCCCTTCCAATCAGAAGATTCAAGAATTCCAACATTCCTTAAGACATAATCCTCCAGGTGATTCAGCGGCTTAAGAACAAACATCATTTTCTGATTCATTGTAACCCTTTCACTGTTTGGCAAATATTCATTTTAAAGAATATTCAAGGAAAATAAGGAAAAAGTATTTGGAGGAATAAGTTGAAAAACTTAGTTTATAATGACATTATGAACTAAAAACTCTAGTGGTACATTTTTATTATGTATATTTGTTTGAATAAGGAGTGATTTAGAAGGTATGACCCCTTTGGGTTCTTTCTGTTCCCAAGCCTCTATGGGATTTTAGACAAAATAGCTGTGACTTTAACTCTATGGATCATTAGTAGGGAAGAAGCGTTTGGCATGTAGTATTAAGAACAGAAGGCAGGATTTACATAAAGGAGAACTACATTCCTGTTCTATTTCTGTTGCTGACTGACTCTATGACCATGGACAGGTCTGAATTTTTATTGATCTCAGTTTCCATATATCAAGAATGGACTAAGTAATGTTATTTTTCTTTCAATTCCAATGCTAATCCATTTTTAAGAAATGAATTCATTTTGTTAGATAATGTACTAGATATAGTAGGATATGTTGTGATTAATAAAATATTGTTTCTGCCTCAGTTAGCTTAAATTCAAGAACAAGGATTCCAAAAAGAGTAAGAACTAATAATTTTAGGAGCATGAAGAGGACATGGATAATTGTGTACTAGATTCCAAGGAAGGAGGAGGTAATATTATTATATAATATTAATAATAATATTATTATTATTCAGTATCATTTGCTGGAGAGTGGTCATGTGGGGTGAGGATGGATTTTCAGTTACGGGTTTAGATTGGATTGCAATTTCAGGCTGTCACTGGTAAATTAGAGTACTTTTAGTTGGTACAAAGGGGCAAAAGCAACACTGAAAAAAGTTAAAGAAATGTGCTCAAAGAAAAGAGGAGAGATGACTTCACAGAAAGTTAATCATGGAAAGGAAAGGCGAGGACAAAGTTGCATAAGGAGTTGGGTTTCTTCAGTGATTTCATCATTTTACATAATATGTCCATGATCATCTTCCTCTGAGACTTTATGGTTTTTATTAAGGGTTTAATGAAAATCATTTTTGAATTTACCTAGAGTGTTACAGCTGACTCTTGAACAACACAGGTTTGAACTGCTTGGGTTCACTTACACATGGATTTTTCTGGCAAATACAATACAGTACTGTAAATATATATTTGTTTTCATCATCTCCTTAGTAACTCTTTTCTCTAGCTTACTTTTTTGTGTTTTCTTTATAACATGCAAAATAGGTGTTGATCAACTGTTACCATTATCAGTAAGGATGCTAGTCAATAGGAGTCTATTAATGTGCAGGGATCAGAGCCCCTCACCCCTGCATTGTACAAGGGTCAACTGTGTAAATGTAGAGAATTGTAACAATTTCCAAAATGGCTTTTTTAATGGAAGCACTCTAATGAGTGGGATAATATTTTGGGAGCAAAGCTCTACTACAACTGCTCATAAGCCTGGCACTACCCACAATTATCCATCACCTTAATTTCCTTATTTGCATTCCTACACTTTAAACCATTTCTCAAATTGCATATCCACGCATTAATAACTTTATATTGAGAATTTCCTCTGTGCTCGAGAGGGGAGGAAGCAAGTCGGTAGAATTATGGGAGTTCAAGATGCTATTGTCTATCTTAGAAAAGACACCAAAAACAACTACAGAACTTAGGAATTTAAAACATGTAGAATTACAGTGTTCAATAGAAAATATTATATTATTTATCTATAAACAGATTTAATTGGCTACATGTGTTCAGAAAAAAAAAAAAGAGCAAGAATGAAGGCTGCCACAATTACATAGCTAAGACAGTATACACAGCAGTTTCCAGAAAGAGAAGAAGCTCCTTGCAGAAACTGTCAGAGAAATAGATGAGCAAGACAGAACACAGAATAATGAATATTCCTTAGATCCCAGGTATAACATCCTTAAGGATCTTTAAGTGACAAGAGACACATCTTGTATGGGAATGCTTCTGTTTTAATATGCATATCAAATAAAACACGTTGTTAATTTTTCAAGATCATTGTATGTCAGTTTGGTCCTTGATTGGAAGGAGAGCAGGATGATAAATTGGTTTTCTTTGAGGACTGAACACATGTAGATCCAAAATAGAGATATCCACAGAAGAGGACGTTTCCTGCACAAGTGACAATGGTATCTTTTGGCATAGGGTATGTAGTGCAGACTACCAACTTGCTGGATCTTTCTCTTTAAATTCAAACTTCACAGGTAGCATCTTCTGGGAAAAATGCTCCTCTTAGCTGGAATCCGGGACTTATTTCTGCTCCCCACTGAGCAGAGCACATCCAGTGCATTTCTTCTATACACTGGGTAGCATGTTCCCAGCTGAGTGGGCAAACAAACTCCTTGAATATCATCACTCCAAGTTATTTCATATTTCCTACCCTTGGATTCTTAAGAAAGAAAAATGTATACCATGTGCTCCTTAAAACAAGTTTCTTGGGGATCCCTGCGTGGCTCAGCGGTTTAGCGCCGCCTTCAGCCCAAGGCGTGATCCTGGAGTCCCAGGATCGAGTCCCCACATCGGGCTTTCTGCATGGAGCCTGCTTCTCCCTCTGCCTGTGTCTCCGCCTCTCTCTCTCTCTCTCCTCTCATGAATAAATAAAATCTTAAAAAAAAAAGTTTTTTAATGTAATATATCAAGTTACACCAGCAAATAAGAGATACATACCACAATCTGTCTTTGTTCTGTTCTGGGTTTTGACATTTAGATGTATAGATCCAAGATGCTAATCTTAGGTGGTGGCATAGATGGGGTGATAGTTTAGTTTTGCGTCAGGCTTGAGGAATGTCATGTAGGAAGGCTAGCTTCCTAAGACCCTATAAATCCAGAATGAATGATAAATATAAGTGCTTATCCTTTTTGAATCATCTAGAGAATTGAGGAAATACAAACATAAGATTTGCTGTCATTTTTGAATCATCTAAGTTCAAAAACCGAACAATGCCTCTTTATCTTGAAAATTCTCTGGAATATAGACCCATGTGGCAAACAAAGACACCATCTTTGACTCATGCATCACATCTCTTAAACAAGGGAAAGAAGTCTTAGTTTAGGAAAACCTTTTTTTTTTCCCCAGCTGAAACAAATCTTTGTTAGAGGGTACTAAATGTTGTGTTAGAAATCACATCTCGATTCCCTCTGCATTAAACAGACACAAACTTCAAAAAGGACCCAGGTTCAAATTTGAGAAAACCTCAGAGGCCTGGGAATGGTAAATGGAATAGGAATTTAGCATTCTTCACAAGGGAAGTTGTTTCCCACAATAACACAAAGTCACAAGACCACTGATAATATCAAAATGCAATAGATAATCCCAGAAAGTTAACAGAAAATACTGTGTGGCTCTCTGCATATGTCTAATTTGGAATGGAAATCCAAGAGAATTGCGGTCCTTTCAAGGCTGGCTGCGTTTTTTTTTAATAAATTTATTTTTTATTAGTGTTCAATTTACCAACATACAGAATAACACCCAGTGCTCATCCCATCAAGTGCCCCCCTCAGTGCCCGCCACCCATTCACCACCCCGCCCACCCTCCTCCCCTTCCACCACCCTATTTCGTTTCCCAGAGTTAGGAGTCTTTATGTTCTGTCTCCCTTTCTGATATTTCCCACACATTTCTTCTCCCTTCCCTTATATTCTCTTTGACTATTATTTATATTCCCCAAATGAATGAGAACATACACTGTTTGTCCTTCTCCGATTGACTTACTTCACTCAGCATAATACCCTCCAGTTCCATCCACGTTGAAGCAAATGGTGGGTGTTTGTCATTTCTAATGGCTGAGGAATATTCCATTGTATACATAAACCACATCTTCTTTATCCATTCATCTTTCGTTGGACACCGAGGCTCCTTCCACAGTTTGGCTATCGTGGCCATTGCTGCTATAAACATCAGGGTGCAGGTGTCCCCGCGTTTCATTGCATCTGAATCTTTGGGGTAAATCCCCAGCAGTGCAATTGCTGGGTCGTAGGGCAGGTCTATTTTTAACTCTTTGAGGAACCTCCACACAGTTTTCCAGAGTGGCTGCACCAGTTCACATTCCCACCAACAGTGGAAGAGGGTTCCCTTTTCTCTGCATCCTCTCCAACATTTGTGGTTTCCTGCCTTGTTAATTTTCCCCATTCTCACTGGTGTGAGGTGGTATCTCATTGTGGTTTTGATTTGTATTTCCCTGATGGCAAGTGATGCAGAGCATTTTCTCATGTGCATGTTGGCCATGTCTATGTCTTCCTCTGTGAGATTTCTGTTCATGTCTTTTGCCCATTTCATGATTGGATTGTTTGTTTCTTTGGTGTTGAGTTTAATAAGTTCTTTATAGATCTTGGAAACGAGCCCTTTATCTGATACATCATTTACAAATATCTTCTCCCATTCTGTAGGTTGTCTTTTAGTTTTGTGGACTGTATCCTTTGCTGTGCGAAAGCTTCTTATCTTGATGAAGTCCCAATAGTTCATTCTTGCTTTTGTTTCTTTTGCCTTCGTGGATGTATCTTGTAAGAAGTTACTGTGGCCAAGTTCAAAAAGGGTGTTGCCTGTGTTCTCCTCCAGGATTTTGATGGAATCTTGTCTACATTTAGATCTTTCAACCATTTTGAGTTTATCTTTGTGTGTGGTGAAAGAGAGTGGTCTAGTTTCATTCTTCTGCATGTGGATGTCCAATTTCCCAGCACCATTTATTGAAGAGACTGTCTTTCTTCCAATGGATAGTCTTTCCTCCTTTATTGAATATTAGTTGACCATAAAGTTTAGGGTCCACTTCTGGGTTCTCTATTCTGTTCCATTGATCTATGTGTCTGTTTTTTTTTAATTTATTTTTTATCTGTGTTCAATTTACTAACATACAGAATAACCCCCAGTGCCCGTCACCCATTCACTCCCACCCCCCGCCCTCCTCCCCTTCTACCACCCCTAGTTCGTTTCCCAGAGTTAGCAGTCTTTACGTTCTGTCTCCCTTTCTGATATTTCCCACACATTTCTTCTCCCTTCCCTTATATTCCCTTTCACTATTATTTATATTCCCCAAATGAATGAGAACATATAATGTTTGTCCTTCTCCGACTGACTTACTTCACTCAGCATAATACCCTCCAGTTCCATCCACGTTGAAGCAAATGGTGGGTATTTGTCATTTCTAATAGCTGAGGAATATTCCATTGTATACATAGACCACATCTTCTTTATCCATTCATCTTTCGTTGGACACCGAGGCTCCTTCCACAGTTTGGCTATCGTGGCCATTGCTGCTATAAACATCGGGGTGCAGGTGTCCCGGCGTTTCATTGCATTTGTATCTTTGGGGTAAATCCCCAACAGTGCAGTTGCTGGGTCGTAGGGCAGGTATATTTTTAACTCTTTGAGGAACCTCCACACAGTTTTCCAGAGTGGCTGCACCAGTTCACATTCCCACCAACAGTGGAAGAGGGTTCCCTTTTCTCCGCATCCTCTCCAATATTTGTTGTTTCCTGCCTTGTTAATTTTCCCCATTCTCACTGGTGTGAGGTGGTATCTCATTGTGGTTTTGATTTGTATTTCCCTGATGGCAAGTGACGCAGAGCATTTTCTCATATGCATGTTGGCCATGTCTATGTCTTCCTCTGTGAGATTTCTGTTCATGTATAGGCCCATTTCATTATTGGATTGTTTGTTTCTTTGGTGTTGAGTTTAATAAGTTCTTTATAGATCTTGGAAACGAGCCCTTTATCTGATATGTCATTTGCAAATATCTTCTCCCATTCTGTAGGTTGTCTTTGCCATGACCAAGTAGGATTTATCCCTGGGACACAAGGCTGGTTCAACACCCGTAAAACTATGTGTCTGTTTTTGTGCCAGCACCACACTGTCTTGATGACCACAGCTTGGTAGTACAACCTGAAATCTGGCATTGTGATGCCCCCCCCCCCCCCAGCTATGGTTTTCTTTTTTAAAATTCCCCTGGCTATTCGGGGTCTTTTCTGATTCCACACTCATCTTAAAATAATTTGTTCTAACTCTCTGAAGAAAGTCCATGGTATTTTGATAGGGATTACATTAAACGTGTAAATTGCCCTGGGTAACATTGACATTTTCACAATATTAATTCTTCCAATCCATGAGCATGGCATATTTTTCCATCTCTTTGTGTCTTCCTCGATTTCTTTCAGAAGTGTTCTATAGTTTTTAGGGTAAAGGATAGATCCTTTACCTCTTTGGTTAGGTTTATTCCTAGGTATCTTATGCTTTTGGGTGCAATTGTAAATGGGATTGACTCCTTAATTTCTCTTTCTTCAGTCTCATTGTTAGTGTATAGAAATGCCACTGACTTCTGGGCATTGTTTTTGTATCCTGCCACGCTACCGAATTGCTGTATGAGTTCTAGCAATCTTGGGGTGGAGACTTTTGGGTTTTCTATGTAGAGTATCATGTCATCGGCGAAGAGGGAGAGTTTGACTTCTTTGCAAATTTGAATGCCTTTTATGTTTTTTTGTTGTCTGTTTGCTGAGGCTAGGACTTTCAGTACCATGTTGAATAGCAGTGGTGAGAGTGGACATCCCTGTCTTGTTCCTGATCTTAGGGGAAAGGCTCCCAGTGCTTCCCCATTGAGAATGATACTTGCTGTGGGCTTTTCGTAGATGGCTTTTAAGATGTTGAGGAATGTTCCCTCTATCCCTACACTCTGAAGAGTTTTGATCAGGAATGGATGCTGTATTTTGTCAAATGCTTTCTCTGCATCTAATGAGAGGATCATATGCTTCTTGGTTTTTCTCTTGCTGATATGATGAATCACATTGATTGTTTTACGGGTGTTGAACCAGCCTTGTGTCCCAGGGATAAATCCTACTTGGTCATGGTGAATAATTTTCTTAATGTACTGTTGGATCCTATTGGCCAGTATCTTGTTGAGAATTTTTGCATCCATGTTCATCAGGGATATTGGTCTGTAATTCTCCTTTTTGGTGGGGTCTTTGTCTGGTTTTGGAATTAAGGTGATGCTGGCCTCATAGAACGAATTTGGAAGTACTCCATCTCTTTCTATCTTTCCAAACAGCTTTAGTAGAATAGGTATGGTTTCTTCTTTAAACGTTTGATAGAATTCCCCTGGGAAGCCATCTGGCCCTGGACTTTTGTGTCTTGGGAGGTTTTTGATGACTGCTTCAATATCCTCCCTAGTTATTGGCCTGTTCAGGTTTTCTATTTCTTCTTGTTCCAGTTTTCATAGTTTGTGGCTTTCCAGGAATGCATCCATTTCTTCTAGATTGCCTAATTTATTGGCGTATAGCTGTTCATAATATGTTTTTAAAATCGTTTGTATTTCCTTGGTGTTGGTAGTGATCTCTCCTTTCTCATTCATGATTTTATTAATTTGAGTCTTCTCTCTCTTCTTTTTAATAAGGCTGACACTATATCATACTTAAAGGATCTATCCAACAAGAGGACTTAACAACAATCCTCAATATATATGCCCCGAATGTGGGAGTTGCCAAATATTTAAATCAATTAATAACCAAAGTGAAGAAATACTTAGATAATAATACGTTTATACTTGGTGACTTCAATCTATCTCTTTCTACCCTCGATAGGTCTTCTAAGCACAACATCTCCAAAGAAATGAGAGCTTTAAATGATACACTGGACCAGATGGATTTCACAGATATATACAGAACTTTACATCCAAACTCAACTGAATACACATTCTTCTCAAGTGCACATGGAAATTTTTCCAGAATAGACCACATACTGGGTCACAAATTGGGTCTGAACGGATACCAAAAGATTGGGTTCGTCCCCTGCATATTCTCAGACCATAATGCCTTGAAATTAGAACTAAATCACAACAAGAAGTTTGGAAGGACCTCAAACACGTGGAGGTTAAGGACCATCCTGCTAAAAGATGAAAGGGTCAACCAGGAAATTAAGGAAGAATTAAAAAGATTCATGGAAACTAATGAGAATGAAGATACAACCGTTCAAAATCTTTGGGATGCAGCAAAAGCAGTCCTAAGGGAGAAATACATCTCAATACAAACATCCATTCAAAAACTGGAAAGAACTCAAATACAAAAGCTAACCTTACACATAAAGGAGCTAGAGAAAAAACAGCAAATAGATCCTACACCCAGCAGAAGAAGAGAGTTAATTAAGATTCGAGCAGAACTCAACGAAATCGAGACCAGAAGAACTGTGGAACAGATCAACAAAACCAGGAGCTGGTTCTTTGAAAGAATTAATAAGATAGATAAACCATTAGCCAGCCTTATTAAAAAGGCTGGCTGCTTATGAAACAGATCTGAGAATATTTACCTGGACTTCCCTTTTTACTAGCTCAACATCCATTTTTTTTTAAATCAAAGGAAAAACAAAAGCCCAGAGACTCTCCCTAAACCCACACTCACCAGCTACCACCCTGTTTCTCTGACTATGTGGTTCAAACTCATGCATTTTGAAAGAATAATTTGCCCTCACAGTGCTTGATGTGTGCTCACAGGATAAGCAACTCTGAGCAAAGCAGTGGATTATTCCTCTTATCACTAGTATTTAAAACCTACTATGAATCCTTAAAAATATTTTTTCTTTAGCAGGAAAGAGCCAAATTTTATTAATAGAGAATAGATATTTAAGGTCAAAGACTAAATGATGCAATAAATGAAAACTTTGTTTCTTTAGAACAACAAAAATTTTTCTATATTGAGACTATTTTTTTTTCTGCCTTTATTTTTTGCTATGAGTCAGAAGAGCCACACAAATGGTTATGCTTATGGCTCTATATTTCTGACTTAGATGGAGCCAGGAAATAGCAATCATCTGTGAAAGAAGTCAGTTACTACCAAATTAGTTCATTGACATTTGGGACATTCCCAGGCCTCTGAGGTTTTCATTGACATTGGGAAAGAGAATTTAAAATGGTTAACATAGCACATTACAAATAGAATACTTGGAATGAGCCTTAAATAGCAGAAACTATTGTGTTGGCTCAGAAAATCTGAGTTTGGAGATTAAAATTCTGAGGTCACAGGATATGCTATCATTTTTTTTAATCCAACTTTCCAAATGTGATTGTGTCTAAGTCCTCCTCACTTTCAACCCAAAACATTTTCCCACATTCCTATAACAGATCATAAGAATCACAACTTGAACTTTTCTTTCTAACTTATTCATTCTGGAATACTTCTATAAGAAAAATATGTCTTCTATGGGGTTTTTTTTGGGGGGGGGGAAGAAAGTGTCAATGTATACAATCTGTATATGTATAGTATCAAGGTATATAATCTTTATATACATCAATATTTACAATATTTTTGGGCATTTAACTTATACAAATTGAAAGCTATTAAAGGCATTTGCCTCTACAAGGAGTGTTACTGACCTCAAAAAAATGCCCATGGCACTGGGTGTTCTATGTAAGTGATGAATCACTAAATTCCACACCTGAAACCAATATTACAGTATATATTAAATAGTCAGATTTAAACAAAAACTTAAAATATGATAAAAACAAAAAGAATACTTAGATCAAATATTAAGGTTGTAAAAAGTTTTACCAGCAAATGCTCCTTTCTCTTACTCCATTGTATATAGATCAACTCTCTGGATAGCATTAGAGTTTTCCAAGTTAGGATGGTTAGCTTAGAATTTTCTCATATCTTTTAATTTGTAAGTAAATGGATTGCTAAAAAGAGTCAGTTCCAACTATTTCCTTGAGATGTATGACTGTTCTTTTCATTTAAATTTAACAATATAGAGGAAATGGTAATTATGTGTGAAGAATTGGCTAAAAGTAAAATACCTCTCTACACATGCCTCACAAACAGGATATACACAGAATTTATTCTTTACTCAATATGGATGGTCAACATTTAGCAAGCTTATTTTCAATTATGACTACCTCATGGACAGAAACAATTCCTTGGACTCACATTATTTCCTCATGGTCCATGATTATTCTTTAAGCTGGACTTTATAGCACTGCTGTATCACAGTTTGAAATACAGTATTCACAAATTCAAACCTACAGGAAAATTTCTTATCCAGGGACACAGGAAATTATATTTTAATGTGGCTGCTCTATTATCATTGACAAGCACTCAAGAAGTACTTGCTCAGATTTTACTGTTCTGGTAGAGCAGAAAAACTTTGCTAATGGCTGACAAGTATGAAAGAGAAACCAAAGGGGATGAGACCACACAATTGTAATGGATCCAGGCTACTGAGAGGACAATGAAAAGAGGACTTGGCTATGAAAGATAAGACATAATAACTGACTGAAAACACAGCACCATTAAAAGAGTGTATAAGATTCAAAACATAAAAACATGCCAATGGTGGCTGTATGAGTAGTGTTTAGAAGCACATTTTGACGGCATCTGGGTGGCTCAGCCGGTTAAGCCTCCAATTCTTGGTTTTGCTCAGGTTGTGATCTCAGGGTCCTGGGATGGAGCCCAACATTGGGCTCTGTGCTCAGTGGGGAGTTTGCTTCTCCCTCTGCCCCTTCCCCAAATAGTGCATGCCTGCATGCACTTTCTCTCTCAAATAAATAAGTAAATCTTTAAAAATAAGTAAGTAAAAGCACAATTTGGGAGAAGGTGGCTTAGGTTTGCCTTCTGGCCCCACTAGTTATAAGCAGGGTGATTGAGGGCAGCTTAGCTTACCTCTCAGGGGCTTAGTTCTTTCCTTTGTAAAATGGAGATAATAATAATAAGACTTCCCTTACAGATGAAATAAGTAATGTACATAAAGTGTTAAGCAAGAATTTGGAATCAGGAAGAGTTCAAAAGTACTATTATTATTTTGGTACCAATAATAAAAATGTAGCTAGATTATATAATTATGCAAGTTATAAAGCATAGTTTTATTTTGTTCCATTTTTATCAAGAAGAATGCAATAGCCACCCCGGTCAGTAACCAGTGGTGTCACATGGCTGTCTCAGAGACTATAAAATAGGCACTATTATTGTTCAAATGAAGAGGCTCTTAATAGAACAATTTTTTTAAAAAGTCAGCAAAGCACTATAATCCACAGAACATTACACCAGAATAGAACTTGTGTACAACATAGCAAAGACATTAATTGCCTTGCCGTGCCTAAGTTTCCATGTGGGTCAATTTGCTTCATTTACATCCTAGAAGAGAATTTCTCTCTGGAAGTCTGCCTTCTGGTTCCTGCCAACATATGAAGGTGTGGCTCTGTGGCTCTGTTAGTGTTAGTCTGGCTAACAGACTAATAGCTAACTAATGGCTCTGTTAGTCCTTTCCTCCTTTTGCAGAGCCCCCACTTCTCAGTGGGGTCACATGGCTTTCTCTCTGGTGGCCATGAGGACAAGTAAGAGTAGATCCAGAGTAGAGCAACCATTGATTGTCTTGTGAAATGTCTCATTGGAGATTTCTGCACAGCTTTTCAATCAGGAGAGTCAAGGTCCTCAAGAACAGTGTCATGCTCAGATTGCACTTCTTCCCTCAGGGCAGGGTTTTGGTTTGGGAGAATAGTCTAGATTCCCAAGTAAGTCTTCTTAGAAAAATCTGTAATTCTTCCAATTAGATCAAGTGTCTGATTTTAGCTCTGTTCGTCTCCTGTCTGGAAGACATACTTGTTTCTGTTCATGCAGCTAGGGAAGTTCTCAATGCAATGTGTTTTAAATGGTGGGTCAGTATACCTGAACCTGTCCTCTTCAGTGCATCAATGGCACTTATCAAAGCATTCAGTTCTGTAGTCTTGGGTATTAGTCCCTTGAAACCACTAAAGACTTTTTGCCAGTGAGTGTACCTTCTCTCAACTCTTACCTGCCAAAGTTCACCACAGGTGAAAATATTAGCAATCCCTCTGCTGTAGCATGCCAGCACCATCAAAAGCCTCCTTTCCACCAGGGGTAGTACCCTGATTGCCATCTGGCCAGTGATTGGTCCATTTCTAGAATTCCATTCTTAGAGTCTGCCTCTCAGCTCCACTTCTGATACCAACTGTTTTAGGTACAATTTCCTCAGATAAAATCCTGAGAGAAGGATTTTTGCATCTAGAGTGCTCTAGATGAGGGGGAGCGAGGGAAGTGGAACAGTAAGAAAGCAAACAAGGAGGTCTTCTTGGCTGAAAATGGACCTCAGGCTATCTGTTCCCATGAGGAGCTCTAAATCAGGAATGATATCCTAGAGTTGGTTCCCTCTTAATACAAAGAGCTGGGCTTTTCTCTTCTTGGATAAGTCAGTCTTTAACCTTTGGCTCTTCTCTGAGAGTATGGAGTAATGACCTCGTAGAAGAGGCAGCAACCATCCAGCAATGGAAGGATAGGTAATTGGACTCCAAAACCTCAGATCAAACAGATTCCATGAGACCAACTCCACACTATTCCATTCTTCATTGATTTACTCTAACTCATAACTCCTCTACCCTTAGAGTTTATTCCTCATAGGGAGTTTAAATATGTGCATCTTGTAAGTACATCAATAATTTTGTATACGATCAGTTGTCTCTACAACTCTATTTCTTGGCATTTAAAGGATAAGAGTTGGGTAACAGGTTGGGCTTTTCTCACAGCTTAAGTCACAGTGTTGAACTCTTGGTTGAAACATAATAAACACTGGGTGATTAGTGGAGTAGACAAATAATCTATGGTATATAATTAATTATTAAAGCTATATTTCTTTTAAGCTTATATAAATACTGATTAGAGTCCAACTTGATGAAACACAAAGAGATTATAGCAAGCTCTCTATTTCTCACTAATCAAACCTCCTTTGGCTTCTTAGGACAACAGATACAAAATAGCAAGTTTCATATTTGTTTACCTTACTACCAAGAATAAGGCAGCTGGGGTGGCTCAGCGGTTTAGCGCCACCTTCAGTCCAGGGCGTGATCCTGGAGAACAGGATCGAGTCCCACGTGGGGCTCCCTGCATGGAGCCTGCTTCTCCCTCTGCCTTTCTCTGTTTCTGTGCCTCTCATGAATAAATAAATAAAATCTTAAAAAAATAAAAATAAAAAAACTTACTACCAAAAATAAACTTTTAAATAAAACTTATATTTTAATAATAATTTTTATACATTTTATAAATAAAGTATATCCTCATCAAAAATAAAACAAAACAAAAAAAGAAATTGAAAATTAATAAAAATCAGTGGAAAATCAATAGGAAAATGTGAATGAATAATGGAAATTCTATATAGGTAAGATCAATATTTATGCAGAAGTTAAAACATTTGAACAAGTGATACAGGAAACTATCTAATATGCTTCATTAGGCAAACTGTGAGAGACAAAGAATAAGAGATATTACACTTTAAAAAAAAATTTTTTTTTTTTGCTTGGAATCTTTTTTTTTTTTAATTTTTTATTGGTGTTCAATTTACTAACATACAGAATAACCCCCAGTGCCCGTCACCCATTCACTCCCACCCCCCGCCCTCCTCCCCTTCTACTACCCCTAGTTCGTTTCCCAGAGTTAGCAGTCTTTACGTTCTGTCTCCCTTTCTGATATTTCCCACACATTTCTTCCCCCTTCCCTTATATTCTCTTTCACTATTATTTATATTCCCCAAATGAATGAGAACATATAATGTTTGTCCTTCTCCGACTGACTTACTTCACTCAGCATAATACCCTCCAGTTCCATCCACGTTGAAGCAAATGGTGGGTATTTGCCATTTCTAATAGCTGAGTAATATTCCATTGTATACATAAACCACATCTTCTTTATCCATTCATCTTTTGTTGGACACCGAGGCTCCTTCCACAGTTTGGCTATCGTGGCCATTGCTGCTATAAACATCGGGGTGCAGGTGTCCCGGCGTTTCACTGCATCTGTATCTTTGGGGTAAATCCCCAACAGTGCAATTGCTGGGTCGTAGGGCAGGTCTATTTTTAACTCTTTGAGGAACCTCCACACAGTTTTCCAGAGTGGCTGCACCAGTTCACATTCCCACCAACAGTGGAAGAGGGTTCCCTTTTCTCCGCATCCTCTCCAACATTTGTTGTTTCCTGCCTTGTTAATTTGCCCCATTCTCACCGGTGTGAGGTGGTATCTCATTGTGGTTTTGATTTGTATTTCCCTGATGGCAAGTGATGTAGAGCATTTTCTCATGTGCATGTTGGCCATGTCTATGTCTTCCTCTGTGAGATTTCTCTTCATGTCTTTTGCCCATTTCATGATTGGATTGTTTGTTTCTTTGGTGTTGAGTTTAATAAGTTCTTTATAGATCTTGGAAACTAGCCCTTTATCTGATATGTCATTTGCAAATATCTTCTCCCATTCTGTAGGTTGTCTTTGAGTTTTGTTAACTGTACACTTTTAAAAATTGAAAAACATTGTATGTTTATAATTGCTTGTATTTGATTAATACAATAGCCATAGAATTTTTTCTTTTGGTGAACAAAAGATAAGAAGGTAATTATATTTTTAAACAAAGTGAAGAGAAATGAACGATACCCAGAATATATGAGGCAATTTAGATAAAAAAAAAATACTAATGTTTCAGAAGACTCAGAAATTGGCACACCTATAAACCAGAAGGAACAGGCATTATTCAATATCATAAAAGGGAAAAATTCCTAATACAACCATATCTTTCATAAGTGCTTCCCACCTGACCTTTTAAACAGTTAAATATTTTAGACATTGAGGCAAACCTTCAATGAGACTCAAATGCATTATTCAGGTGAGCAGATGTCTATTTCTGTAGAGTTGATTCAAAACCTCTCAGTGTAGAATCAAAGAAAACATGTTTAGCTCCCAAAGAACAGTTTTAATCACCCTACCATGGTGTAATCAACAAATAAAGTTCTGTTCAATTACTATCTTTCCAAGGCCCAGCTCCCGTGGACTTCTGTCTCAGTTATCTGAACAAGAAACTGAAATGAAAATAGGAAGCCTTATTCAATTTAAGTACCTGTAAGACCCTGAAGAAGCAGCACAGCTCAGAACCATATAGCACAACAGCACTACCACTGAAGAGCTTCATGCCATACTGGCAAAGATCACAGAATAGCTTCAGCATGTGAAGGTCCCAGGAGATCAGAACCAGCTTTGACACATGAAGAGTATAGCTAAGAGGTCAGCTCCAGTGGGCAGGGACTACATTTCAGTAGGCTCGTCATGCCCAGAGGCATGATTATAAACTCTAGAGGACTGAATAGTGAGCACATGAGTTATTTTTTCAGGATTTCCATGAAAATGTTAGTGGCAAGACACTACACATAGTCTTGGAATACAAAGATTTCACAAACAGAGATTCTGTAAGTTAGGGATTTCTGTTTGGGAACCACAGAAAGCAACTCAGGTGATCCCATAGTAAAGAAGCTCATTAGAGCAGTGGCAATGGGGAATAGTGTACAGGATACAGGGAGTAGAGTAGGTTCATCACAGATTCAAAGGCAAGTCAGGAGAAACCAGTGCAACTGTGAGCATCTACAGACATATTTGCCTGCATGAATTTCAGCTCTACCTTTTCCCTTTTCATTCTGTTTAGTGGTTTAAATTCCAGGAAGAACAAATGATTAGTCTAGTTCAGTCACACACTCACTCTTTGGCTAGGGGAGCACCAAGTTCCTTTTTTAGCAGACTGTATTTGATAGGACATTAAACAGACTACTCAGTGGGGCAAAAATAATTGTCCCCAAAATAAATTGGGGTGTGGTTCTAGTATTAGACATTTCAGGGTGGGGGGCAGGTAGAGGACCACTGAAGTTTAGTTAATTGTTAGTATGCTCAAATTGGCATGAGACGCTAATGAAAAAGTTAACAAAGATTAGACACCAAAGTGACTAAAGTGTGGGAGATTAGGTCAATTGTGCAGGAAAGGTAGAGGAGGCAGGGCAAAAAAACAGAATTAGAAACCAGTTTTTTTTTTTCAAGCTTATAAATAAATACAAAGATAACATCTTTGAGGTCTGGGACCATGTTTTTTTCACATTTATTTTCACAGTTTGCCCTCACCCAATTATATGATAGATATTCTACAAAGGTGTGCTGAATTAACAGTGAATAAATGATTAAGTGGATAAATATATGAGCAAATGGATGGATGGATAAATAAGTTGAAGATAGATGGATAAATGCTAATTTGGTGAAATCCAACAATCTGACAATAGAAATAAATGATGCCAATAGAAATACATGGGTACTAAACTAGTTTGCCCCTGTTATGGAAGAGATCTAATAACTAAGATAGGGCCATTAGATTAGCTACAAGAAATCTCATGACCCATACCTAAATTCTTAAAATATCTTCTAAAAACTAAAGTGTTCAGTTTTCTTTGATTTTTATATACTCAGAGAGCACAGCTGGTCAAACTGAAACAACTTGTGTTATTGAGGGATCATGATTGCAGTGACATGGCTTTGAAAAATGACCCAAAACACACCCAAATTCTTTCATCTCCTAAAATCATCTACAATAGATGTCTACCCATTCTGCTTGCTATCCCGCCCGCCATAAGGTTTTCTAAAATGAAGCTAGAATAATGCCTTAAGAACATTCAAAGTACACATGATCTCTGACAGGAAATGGTAAACAATAAATTGATCCAACTCATCATAGAAATCTTGGTGAAATTGCCACAACTCAGCAAAGATCATTCTCATGGTTTAAAAGTTCTATTTCTTAGAAGATGTTCTACCTCAGGAAAGGAAAAAAGAAAGACTCCAATGATCTAATCAAAATCTTTGGGGTGAGATTGTATGATTTTGAGTCTTATAGCAAAGTTTTGCTTGTTATGACTTTCTAAAAACTGTGGGCACTTCCCCCTTCACCTTAGCTTGTGGTTTTTAATGTGGTATTTTCAGACAGACCAATTAGAAGTTTGGTATGTTTTCCAGTATAACATACATCATAGTTTTTAGTATCCAGCTATAAGTACATTTTTCACTGCTCTTCAGGAAATTGTCTTATCTGGCCACCAATAAAGCTAACAAGAATATTGTAAGTATTAATGAAGTATTAACTATTAGGAGTAGTGATAATGATTTTTTAAAAACCTTGATATTATGGCATACTCATTAAATGCCAGGAGCTGCTCCCTGAGACTCGGCCAAACTACTCACCTTTCTGTGAGAACCCTATGTGTTTCAAGGCATCAGTGTGTCATCTAGAAAATATGTCATTTAATAATTCTTTGAAATATTTTTATTTCCTTGAACTACTGCATGCTTTGTTTCAGTACACACTAGAGGTCACATGTATACCTTGATAAGAACGTCACAGTGCTGTTGATGAATATAACTTGAAACTATTTTTATCCCATATAGTAACTGATTAGCCTAACATTTTAGTGAGTATCAGTAAACTGATTTCTGGACTTTTCAGAAAGCCCAAGATTATGTAGATACAAAAGGACTGAGGAGGTGCCTCAGAGCCAAAGTGGAATGTGGGGAATACAAGAGAATACCTGGTTGCTGTTCTTACACAGAAGTGCGCATCTCTGCATGTTAATGTACCAGTGTATGTGATAAGAGTTCAATCATTTAATATTGACATTAATTTCTATCTGGGACATGTGAGAGAGCTAAGATCCAAAACATCAGTGAGTTATCTTGGAGAGGTGCTGTAAGAGAGCAAAGTGAGTCAAATCACCTCCTGCTGCTAGAGTCCAAAAAATTAGCTCTAGGCAAGGTGTGCCAATAGATGGGAGATAAAGCCACAGGTTTACATAGGACAGTCTTCCCTGTCTCACACTTCTAGCAGTATCCTGGCTTCCCTTTAATCATCTCAGATCCTAGTGAATCCAGGCTCACAGGCCTCCAGCTCATTTCCTGCTGTGCTGTGATGCCTCTGGCAATGTCTTTTGCAGCTACCCTAACTTCTTTCATTCTTCTCAGTTTTCCAGCCCTTCTCCACCCACAGTCTCAGAGCCTTTCCACTGGCTCTCAACTCGCCCTGCAAATTTCCTTCCCTTCCTCATTGAGTTCCTACTTGTCCTTCCAATCTCAGCTCAAACGTTGCTTCCTGAAGGAATTCTTTCCTGTCACTCAAACTATGTCAAGTTACCCTGTAACAAACTCTTAGACCATGACAGATCTTTTGTGATGAAACTTGCCTTGTTTGTAATTTATATTTACATAGGTTATTATTTATCTTCTATTTTCTCATTGCCCCGCAAGCCTGTATTGCCGATTCTATTCCCAGGGCCCAGGGCCTGGAAGGGGTTGGTATTGGAAGAAAATTTGTTGGGTGCACGGAGTGACTCACACATAGTATTTCTGTTAGAGATGTGAAGAGACATGAAGATACATAAGGGCTTCATATAAACTGTGATGACTGCTTAACCAACTAAGACAGCCTTAATGCTCACTCATTCTGACAAAATTTTAGACAGATTTCTTCCTGACTATACACTCCTGAATTCTCTCTCTTTTTTTTTTAAGATTTTATTTATTTATTCATGAGAATACACAGAGGGAAGAGAGAGAGAGAGAGGCAGAAACACAGGCAGAGGGAGAAGCAGGCTCAATGCAGGGAGCCCGACGTGGGACTTGATCCTGGGTCTCCAGGATCACACTCTGGGCTGAAGGCAGTGCTAAACCACTGAGCCACCCAGGCTGCCCCTGAATTCCTTTTTTAAAAAAGAATTATTACTTCAGCAAATTTGTTATCGCATTGTTTCTCTGATCCTTTGAAATGTGCACTCAATTTTTCCCCAGCCTCTTGCCAGATTTAGAACCCAGGAATATCTTTAACAAGGATCTGAGAGCTATCTTCTTGAAATGTAATCATGGAATAGTGATATTGCCTCTGTCTGCCAGTGTCAGTGGGAAAGAAGGAGCCTGACTTTGATGATTATCAATTAGCAAATACAGATGGCCACTCCCATTGATCAATATCTCCTTCCTAATGTCCTGCAGTCTTTCTCTACTAGCTCATCTCAGCCCTTAAAAACCTTCCTGCATTTTGTTTCAGCAGAGTTGAGTTCAGTGTCCCTTCCCTATGGCAATAGTCTTGACTAAAGTCGCCCTTGCCTGCTTCCTTCTGTCTAGTGCAATTTTTCTTTAAGATGATGCAATTGAGCATTGGCTTGGCAGTATATGCCAGAGAAGAGTCTTCTGTTTTGCAGGCCAAAAAAATGTGTGTGTCCTAACCTCTGTTCACTTTCCATGGGCAGACCTGAGAAATTGGCCAAATTACCTTCCACTTTTAAACAAGAAGTCTTCAACTGCTGGAATTGTGTAAGGGATAGCTCTACTTATAGAAAGAAAAACAGAAGACTAATCTATTAAATTTATATCTCACACTATGTTTTTCTGATGTTTTTTCGGGTTTCCTTCCCTGAAATGTTCTTAGATTTAGTTGCGTCACATCACCTGTGGTATTTCCTTATTGTCCAATAGCTTTATATTGTTTTGGAGTTTCAACATTTATAACTAATTCCACTGAAAGGTTTAATTAAATGTTAAATTCCTGGTCAGATTCACTGGAGTATATTTTCAAAATGGCTAATGATAAGCAAGGCAGATCTGATATTTGACTCGTCCATAGGAGGTATTTGGGTACGAAAAAAATACCTTTTAAAAATAAGAAGCCAGGTCCACCAAGGGAAGGACAAGAGCAGGTGGATGGTCTGCATAGAGAAATTTGCTAACATTTGTGTTTCCTTCCTCTCTTTCTTTTCCTCTCTTTCTTTTCTTTCACAAATATTTACTGAAAAATATGTGCCAGACTCTTTTCTAAGCCCTGAAGATACTCTAGTGAACTATAGTGAATTGAAAAAAAAAAATCCTGTTATCATAGACCTTACATTCTAATGTAACATTCCTTCTTTCTTTCCTTTCTTCTTTTCTACAGATTGTAGAGATACAATTGGTTTTCGGTGGAGCTGAGAATTTAAAACCTTAGTTCCAGAGCAACTAAAAAACAAATGGCTCTGTATGTCAGCTCAGTGCTGAGTCTGAAGAGTTCCATTAAATTTCCTCAGAGAGTATCTACATTTTTATCATCATTCATAAAGATACATGTCTCTGACTCTCAGAGATGAATTCAGAGATCATATTGAAGAACAAAAGAATGGTTAAAATCGTGAGACTTTAAATAAAGTTCAAAATGACCTCTATTCCACACTGATGCATGACCCAGGGGAGACAACTGATAGAATGTCTCTAGTGGGGTAGCTCTAAACGGCTTGTAGAGCTTGGGCTTTAGAGTTGGGGCTGAAAAACAGAGTGTGATGGGGGACCTAACAACACATTATTTCATAATTTAAATTGTGGTCTCAGCTCAGCTTATGCTGTTCACCGAAAAGAAAGTGAGCCATCTCAAGAGCATTATTCTATTGTCTTATCTTCTTAGACTGTATGATATCTTACTTGCACATGAATTACATTAAGCCTTCCCCCATGCAAGTCAACTGAAATCACCTACATCCCTAGCATTGGATGATAACACTGGCAACACTGTAATTGTTCATTAGCATAGAGGGTGTATTAGAAATTCTAGTAAGTTCATTGCTAGTCATGAATATGATTAACCAATTCCATGAGCATTAGAGTATAATTAGCCATGATCTGCAATATTTATGTTCCTTTTAGGCATCATTATGTTTTCCTATGTAATTTTATAACCCATGTATCTATAAAGAACCAAGGATATTCGAATATGTTTATGCTTATTTTCATTCAAAACATCTATATTCATTATCAAATTTATAAAGATCCAAATGAGGATTATATGAACCTAGTCATAGAACAAAAAATATTAAATGTAATTCTTTAAAAATGACATCAGCTTTAAATGTTATATGATAATTTCATAAGCATGGACTATAAAAATATATACTTATGCTTATATAAAATATGAAATATTAACTTTATATCTGATTGTTACTGCTGTTAATCCACTAGTTTCCTAATTACTTTTAAAAATACTTTAAACAATGTATTGATTTAGCTACTAAGCATTGTGCAATCACAAAAAAAAAAAAAAAAAAAACCCAGTCTGCATCCCAGAAGCAAGGAAAGGATAACATAACTGGAAGAATAAAGTATACAAGGATCTTAAGCAAGTAAATTAAATAGTATCTGCATTTTATGTTTATCTTTCCAATTTAAGGATATTACAAACAGTGCTGCCAAGAATGTTCTTGTATAGTGGAGGTGTGCAGGAGTTTATTTTTATGTTCTTTCTCTGACTGGAGCCTATAGTACAAGTTTGAATTGAATAGAAACAATAATTTTGAGCATCTCAGACATGTTCTTAATTTTAAAGAGAGTGCTTCTATTGTTTTCCCATTGAAAATCATATACTGTAAGTTTTGGGTATATAACTTTTACTAAATTATATATTTTATTTTATTTATTGATCTATTATCTATCTATCATCTATCTATCTATCTATCTATCTATCTATCTATCTATCTATCATCATCATTTATTACCACGAATGGGTACAGGAATCTGTCAAACATTTATGGGCATCTGTTATCATACAGTCTTAGGTGCTTTCATCTGCTTATGTGGTGAATACTTTAAAATTGTTTTTAAAAGGTTTTATTTATTTTGTTTGTTTGTTTTTAAGATTTTACCCATTTATTTGAAAGAGCACAAATAGGGAGAGGGGCAGTGGGAGAGGGAAAAGCAGACTCCCTGCTGAATTGGGAGCCTAATGCAGGGCTCTATCCTAGGACCCTGGGATCACAACTTGAACCAAAGGCAGATGCTGAGCCCCCCAGGCACCCCATATTTTTTAGGTATTTAAAAAAATAATTAGCAAATTAGTGAAAGATTTTTTTTTTGGTTAATATTAAAACACTATTGCATTCTTAGGATGAATATGACTTAATCCATTTGTTTTATCTTAAATACAGATGAATTTTTTATAGAAGCAGCTAGTTAGGTTTTAATAGGATGCCTGGAGGCTAGCAAAGAGGAAAGAATAGCCACCTATGAGGAAAAGGCCTATCCTGGTAAGCACTTCAAAATAAAGCCAGACACACACACACAAAAAAATCAGATCAAACCAGAAAGCCCAAAATGGCAGTGCCATGACAAGAAACCCCTGACCAAATAAGGAAAAAAAAAAAGTGTGAAACCCTGCTTGCAAGAAATCCTTGCCTCAAGTAGTAAATATTCCACCCCTTAGTTAACAACTCTCAATAAAAGATAGAATCCCAAACCCACAGGACACACAGCTCTCTCTCTCTCTCTCTCTCTCTCTCTCTCAAGCTTATCTGCTCTCGCACTTCTAGAGTGTACTTTTGATGATGGATAGTTGGAAGAAAGGCAGGCAGGGACAAGGGCCCCCTAAACCTACAAGGAAACCACCCTTAAAAGGATTTTACACCACCCTGGAAGGAGCCCTCTATCCTTTCCCATATGATAGATGACAAAACCCTGATTGGATGAAAGGCACATTGGAGATTAAAAGAGCTTGCCAAAAAGCCCATAAAAACCCCTGGACTTAGAAACTCCAGAAGGCAACCCTCTTGGGACCCCTCCCACTCTGGGAGCTTTGTACTATCACTCAATAAACTTTACTATTCGCTTTGCTGCCCAGCACTCTTCATCTGGTCTATCTCTTCATTCTTGGAAGCCTCATGACCGAGAATTGTGGGCACTAAAGGATAAGGAATTCTATAACAGTTGCTTTAATAAACTTTCCTGCTTGTGTTCCTCATCTGCTATGTTGTCTGTCTTTGAATTCTTTCTCATGATGAGACCAAGGGCCCTCAGCAACATCTTTGAGACAGCCTAAGTCAAGGCCTCAGGGCCCAGGGTCTTTCCAATTCATTTGACAGCAAATTTGGTTTGCTAACACTTCGTTTGGGCATTATTATTATTATTTTTTTAAGATTTACTTATTTTAGAGAGTGATAGGAAGAGAGAGAGAACACACATGAGCAGGGGGAGGGACAGAGGGAGTGAGAGAAGTTCCAACAGATATCCTGCTGAGCATGGAGTCTGACTTGGGCTCAGTTTCACTACCTGAGATCACAAACTGAGCCAAAATCAAGAGTTGGAAGCTTAACAGAGTCACTCAAATACCCATTTGTTTGGAATTTTGCATCTATGTTCCTGAATGACACTTTTTCCCATGTGTTTTTTTATCTAATTTTATCAAAAGTTAAGTTATAGAATGAGTTGGATAGTGGATCTGCTTTTAATTGTCTGGAAATAGATTTAAGATTGGACTAATCTATCCTTTGAATGTTTGATAGAATGCAAGTAAACAAAATATACAATATACTGAGTCTGGAGTTTCCGTTGTGAAATTATTTTTGTCTTAGTCATCTGAGTGCCATAGTGTATATCATAGAGTAGGTAGCTTAAACAACAGAAATTTGCTTTTCTCATAGTTCTGGAGGCTAAAAGGTCAAGATCAAAGTGACAACATGGTCTGTTTCTGGTGAGTGAACCTTCTCTGGTTTGTAGACAATCTTCTTGCTGTCCTCACATGGCAGGAAAAAAAAAAAGAGAACAATTTTTTTGGTTATTCTTTAGTTATTCTTATCAGGGCACTAATCTCAACATCAGGGTCCCACTCTGACCTCTTCTAACCCTAATTACCTTCCAAAGGCTCCAATATTATTGCATTTGGGGTTACGGCTTCAATATATGAGGAAGGAGCAGGGCACAAACATTCAGTCCACAACAACGTTAAAAATTATTTTAATTTCCTTAATAGATAGAAGGTTATTTATTCTTCTATTCCTACTTGAACATATTTTAATCAGTTATATTTTCCAGGAAGTTTCAAGTTTATTAGCATAGAAGATGCTTTTATTTTCTTATCATATTTTTAATCACTTTTATATGTGCAATTAATTTTCCATTTTCATGCTTAATATTTTGTATGTGACTTGCACCTTATTTCTTCTTTTCTGGACCAGTATTGCCAGAGTTCTTTTTTTTTAAATATCATGAATATTTTCTAATAACAAGGGAGATTATACAGAGTTTTGTTCTTTTTTTAACATGTATATATATATATTTTTAACATGTATATTTTTTATTGGAGTTCTATTTGCTATTATTTCTTTTTTTCTATTATTTCTTTATATTCTACTTCACTGATTTCTGCTTTTATCTTGATTTTTTCTAATATAGTTTGTTATAAAGATATCTTTCAAATATTAAAATGAAATATAAAAAATAATATAAATATATAAATGAAATAATATAAATATAAAAATGAAAGATTTTGTTGAAAGAGACATTAAGTAATATTTCTATCATTTTTGTTTTCTTACTTTCTCACTAATTTAGAAGAGAATAAAAAGACAGTGAATCTCTTCTGGGTATATACCTGTATCAGTTGTCAATTTATTGTGTCAGCTCCAAAACCAGTGGTCATGGGTTTGCTTGAGATCCTGGGTTAGAGGACATTGGAAGGAACGCTGTAGGAGGGAAGGATTTTTTCCATTGGTGTGGTACGCCCTCTTTCCTTTTGCACACGCAGTGCTAGGCTAGCCTGTGGGACACCCAGTGGAGCTCATCCTCAGCTTCCTCTGTGGGTATTTCTCAGCATTCCCTATGGATGACTTCCCTATGGGAATTTCTCAGTGGCCCCTGTGGGAATTTCCCAGCAGCTCCTGTGACTGACTTTTAGTGGGTCTTGCAAGGACCCCAGCCAACTTCTTAGAGAGTTCATTATCCTCTTAGATTCTTGATAAATTTCATAGGCACTGTAGCACAGGTTTTTCTTCCTGCCAAAACCCCTAGGGCAAGGTGGTCTGGTTTGTTCCCTTATCTGTGGTTTCCTTACATCTCAGCATTTTGGGGATTTTGTTTTGTGAGCCTGATTCCCTGGCCCCCTTCCTGTCTCTCCCTTCCTAACCCTGACTGTTCCTCACTCATAGAGAAGAATCTGCTTCTTTTTTTTTTTTTTTTTTTTTTTTTTTAAGAATCTGCTTCTAAGTGCATTTGGTTGTTGGCAGAATTTATTTTCCTGTTG
Organism: Canis lupus dingo; assembly: GCF_003254725.2. Classification (NCBI taxonomy): domain Eukaryota; kingdom Metazoa; phylum Chordata; class Mammalia; order Carnivora; family Canidae; genus Canis; species Canis lupus. The sequence continues at coordinate 42,960,971 of NC_064243.1, read as the reverse complement.
GCTGTATGACCGAGGGATCTAGCCTCTTACCTTCAGCCTGCCCTGAGGTCCTCTCCTTAGGAAGTTCACAATGTACCATTTACCTCTTCAAGGCAAGCAGGAAACTCTCTCACTGCAGTCAGCTAAGATGGAATCTTACACAAGCATGATCATGGAAGTGACATTGCACCACTTTTGATATTCTATTCATGAAAAGCAAGTCTGCCTTCATCACTCCAGGGGAGGGGATTTTACAAAGGCATGGCGCATTGTGAGTCCTCTTAGGGTGTGTCTGTGACACAGTAGAATGCTTTACGACAATGCAAATTAGCAAACTAATCTACTGAAATAAATGGATGAACAAAAATAATACTGACTGAAAGAAGCCAGACATAGAAGAGTATCTACTATGAAATTCCATTTATATCATTTTCAGAAACTAATTTATGTTCTCAGGAATCAGCACAGTGGTTACCCTGGGTGTGAGTATTACCTCAAATAGGGCTGGTGGGGTACTGGTAAACTCCTGCTGCTTGATCTTAGTGCTATTATCTGAGAGCATGCACTTCATGAAAACTTAATGATGTGTGTATTTCCCTACTTCTATTTTACTTCAATGTGAAAAGTGGGGAAAATTACATTTAACCTCCTTCCTCTGGCAGTCCTTTCAAAGCTGGTGTTCTCCAGAGTCATATCACCGCATTTTCCCTTTCACTGTCTGATCTTCCTGTGGTATCTCCCTATTTTTCATAGTATTGTCTCTTTCTTATAAATTGATGAATCCAAAATTTATAACTTGAGGTCAGTTATCTCTTCCGAGCTACTATGTATCTCCACATGAATATCCTATAAACCTCAAATTCAACCTTTTATTGCTTGAATCAGGATCTTTCTCCTTAAACTTTCCTCTTTATCCTATACTTAATATATCAGCCTGACTCACCACTGTTAGAAACTGATAACTTGTATAGCACAGCAGATAAAAACAAGGGCTCTGGAGTGAGCTTGCCTGGTTACAAATTCTCTTCTATGTGATATGCTCTCATGTCAGTTACTTAATTTCCATCAGTCTCTCTTTTTTTTCCCCATGCGACTGGGTTGGCAATAATAGCTACTGACATTTCACAATGAGAAGGTATATGTAGAGCACTTAGCAGTGTCCCTTGTAAATGGTAATTATTCAATACATGATATTTATTATTACAGAATTTATCACTATCTTATTCCTTCCACCTTACATTTTCTCAATTATCAAGTTATGTCAATTTTACCATTTTTAATATTTAAGATATATGTTTTACCTATTTCCATGGTCACTACCTTCACTCAGGTTTTTATCTTTTCTTCTCCTTATTGTTACAGATCGTTTCATATGCCCCCTGTAGTAACACTGCCAAAATTTTATGCCTGAATATAATTGTGAAAAATATCAAAACCAAATTGGGGGACAATTCTACAAAAATAATTTTCCTCCTCTTAAAAATGTCAAGATCAAGAAGGACAAAAAAGATCAAGGAATTATTCCAGATTCAAAAACATTAAAAACACATGACAACTAAATGCAATGCATGGTTCTGGATTGAATCTTTGGCCTAGAGGCTCTCAAACACTTTCCAATGGTATTCATCTTATTTACTATTCATTTTCCTCTACTGATATTTTCTAACTTCCAAATCTTGGGTCCTAGACCCATATTATGGCCTTTCCATTGGGCTCTGGCTTATGTTTTAATAAGATAAAATCCTATATTATGTTCTATATATTTATATGCCTGTTAGAGATCCCCAATCATGGTCTCTCCTGTTTCTTTCATTAACTCTGATTTTTCAACTAAATCTCCCTCCTTGAAACTCCCTTCTTCAATTTTAATTATACCTTAAGAATAAGAATAAGTTGCTGTGTACTGATTCTTCATATTCAAAATTCCAAAGTTATAAACTAACCTTATGGTCTAAAATTGACCCAAAGACTTGATGTGCTTGGCCAGTATACATACTTTTTTAAAAATTATGTAATTGTTTTCTATAGCATATTCCCTTTCTATTAGATCAAATTTCCACCGATCTCTACACTATAATAGTATGTGAATTCTCATATATTTATTTTAACTACCTGACCCTTGAAGTCACTTGAAAACATTAATGTTTTAGGTTTGAATTTTCTCAGTACTATGTAGATCTAGTTAATGGTTTCCTTCAGGCAGTGGTGGGTCAGTAAAGTATGAACTGGAAAGAATGATTCTGTTTCTGCAAAGGTTGAGGTTAGAAGGGCCTTCAAGGTGTCCTCTCAGTATGACAGGGGTCAGGTGGGAGTCCAGAAGTTCCTATGCTTCCCTCAGAGCAGGATAATTTGAAAGAACTGGTTGATCCTTTTCTATGTAAGAAGGTAGCCATTCAGTTCAAACTGCTGACATCTCTCAGAAGGCAGTAGGATTAATTTATCTCACAGAGCAGTCAGGGCTAGGTGAGCAGTGATCATCAAAATTTCCCCATTCCCACAAGCTCCTCTCTCAAACTGAGCCCTTCCTCAATCTCACCTCTACTTGGCCGTGGAGATCCAGCTACAGTTCCGTAGCTTGTAGACTACAGCCCCTCTAGTTCAACAGATAATGGGAACTATCTCATGTAATTCTATATTCTTGAGTAGCCTCAGAGAGTAGAGACAGGGAAGACTGTGTAGTAGCTGTGAAAATCCAATTATTGCTGCAGTTTCCCCAAATCTTTTTAATTTCTACTCTTACTGGATTACAAATTATGTATTTTTGTTGTTCTATTTTGTTTTTGAAGACTGTCTTTAAATGTATAAGAAGATGGAGAGAGAAACAAATTTTTACAGTAGCAATATCCACAGAAGTGCCATTCTAAACTTATAGGATAACAAATTTAAATAATTCCTACTCTATTTTATTTGCATAGGAAATTTGGAATTTCGTAGAGGTTTGGTGTACTATGCTACTGGTGAGAATACTGGGTTTTGACTACAGTAAAGCATATGCAGTACTGTTTACCACGTATTTCCTATAAAATTTCTTTATTTTAATTTGGTTTTTATAATAATTTATGAATTAAAATGAGCTCACTATGGTGAGATAGAACAGGATTGACTCATGTTGAATAAAATTCTCAAGCAATTTTCCACGCTCTGAATCATAGTTAGAATTTGAGATTGGATTCCTTCTGATTTGAACCAAATTATATGTTATGATAATTATAATAACGTGAATTATTATTACATTTTACACATGAACTACTTTCACTGATAATTTCCTTTTCCCCAAATCCTATTCTGTGATTTCCTGGTCAGCATTTCTGGCATTTTAAGTTAAAAGAGCTAAAGAAAGGTGGGAAACTAAGCATAGAATAGAGGTTCCATTTGTTTGAACCCTTGTAGCTATGTTTCAGGAAAAAACAAAGGCTGAAAGTCAATATTCTTTGTGTTTTAGTTAAACAGGAACCAGGAAGACCTATGTCTGTCTCTAAGTTGATCTATGGGTCAGAACAGTAAGCAACTGATCTTTGCAATGCGGTGCTGAGCAGGAGTGAATTGTTGACTGAGGCCGAGGCAGGGTCTGGAGACCATTCAGCCCCTGTCAAAACGGAGATGCTGGCCCTGTGCTAGCGAATGGAGCAGAGAAAGGTCACTAGGCCTATAGAGACCAAACACCATCTGTGGCTCAGGCAGCTCCTGAGCTGCCCAATGACCCTGGGGAAGGAGCCCTGATGCAAACAGGCTCCTGCTTTTATACTCTTAGTGTTTGATTCCTGGAAAAGTTAATCTTGCTTCTTGATCTGCCTGTAGTTGTAGATGTGCAGTACAGTTCCTAAACATTCATTTCAATGTCCTAGAGCTAAAGTTATTCTAGTGCATTCTAGGCAATGAGACTGATGTCCTCATGACTCCTTAATTCAATGGGGAAAGCTTGCCTCCAGTTTTTTAATAGGAATTCAAAACCTTCAGGAGGCAAAAATAAAGTATGTACTAACCTTGCTTCAACTTCCCGTGTTCAAATTAGGAGCAGGCATTTAGGTGGCTCTCGTGTGAACTTCTTCATGGTTCTGTAATGGGCTCTGTTCCCAGTTCTACTCTGATACTTGATTTTCTTTTTTTTTTTTTAATTTTTATTTATTTATGATAGTCACACAGAGAGATAGGGAGAGACAGAGAGAGGCAGAGATACAGGCAGAGAGAGAAGCAGGCTCCATGCACTGGGAGCCCGACATGGGATTCGATCCCGGGTCTCCAGGATCGTGCCCTGGGCCAAAGGCAGGCGCTAAACCGCTGCGCCACCCAGGGATCCCTGATACTTGATTTTCATAGTGATAAATGCATGCTTCATTGTCAAACCCAAGAATGAGTTCCTGGGTCCCAGTGAGGATATATAGAGACATCAGAAGTTATGGAAAAGAGAAGCATCCATCTTTACACTCCAAAGCCGTTTACTTTCATGGGCCAGCACTTTTCCAGCACTGGGAAAGCCTAAGGAAGGCTCAGATGCATTATTTGTTCATCACTGGGTCTCTTTAGAATCATGTTTTTCTTCTCACAATATGGCCGCAAGGAAGAGTAATTTTGCTTATCCTAAACACACAGTGACTAATGGCACTGATTTTCTCATTTATTCAAACTAATATGTAGAAGTCTCTTGGTTATTATCCAGTGAGAAACAGTCTTTTCCATTAAGCTCCTGCTGTTAGTACCCCACTAAGCATCGCAGAGAACAAATATGCTATGTCTGCCTTCTTGTTTCTTCCAATACATCTTTTATCATAGATACTTATGCACTACTTCCCCCAGGAAAGTATGAACCTTGGCAAAAACTCAAATTTACCTTTTCCTCTATAATTCCCTGAATTGAATAGTATTACTTCAATAAAAATTAGCCATTGTTAGTTTCCTAGTTATAAATAACTTGACCATTATGTCCCACAATTTAGTAAATGACATTCTATTTTAAAAATCAAATACTAACATATTTCATTTTTTTAACATATTTCATTTTTAAAATCACTATACAGTCCACCGGCGCCATGGTACGCACGCTGAACTACATTGTCGCCGTGCCCCAGAACACGGGCATCGGCAGGAACGGGGACCTGCCCTGGCCCCCGCTCAGGTAAACAGAATTTGGTGATTATGGGTAGGAAGACATGGTTCTCTATTCCTGAGAAGAATCGACCTTTAAAGGACAGAATTAATATAGTTCTCAGCAGAGATCAAGGAACCTCCACAAGGAACTCATTTTCTTGCCAAAAGTCTGGATGATGCTTTAAAACTTACTGAGCAACCAGAATTAGCAAATAAAGTGGACATGGTTTGGCTAGTGAGAGGCAGTTCTGTTTATAAGGAAGCCATGAACAAACCAGGCCATCTTAGACTATTTGTGACAAGGATTATGCATGAATTTGAAAGTGACACATTTTTCCCAGAAATTGATTTGGAGAAATATAAACTTCTACCAGAATACCCAGGTGTTCTTTCTGATGTCCAGGAGGAGAAAGGCATTAAGTACAAATTTGAAGTATATGAGAAGAACAATTAATGTGAAGATATTTTTTTGATTTATTTCAAGTTATTTCCCCCCCCCTGCCAAACAATTCTATCTATATTTTAATATTAGAAAAAAAAACTTTTGTTGACTCTAAGTCAATGGATAATTCTTTCCAAGCAGTGTGATTTTATTAATCTTAACTAGACCATATCAGACATTATTTGTGAAACATTCCTTGCTATAACTGTGTGTTTCCCATCAAGGACCAGCACCTGCCTAGGGTAGCATATCTACCAAGAGTCAAAGAGAGACAATCCCTGATAGCATGAGTTGAAACTAGGACTTACAAAAGATAGGACTAGACAGATTTGTCCAAAACTCAGAAATGGGTTAAAAACAGAAAAGTTAGGGCTCAAATATTAAAAGAAAATTAGATCAAAATAGGAACTTTGATTTCTCGATCTATATCACACTTCTGAAAAAGTTCTGTTCACTCAGGAAATCAGTAAGTTGAGAACTCTAATAATTCCATAGGGATAGTAAAGAGGCAGGTAGGACACTACCTTTTTAAAGGTTAAGAAGAAGAGTCTGAGACCTCAAAAAACTGTTTTAGATCTTCAGTGAGATTCCATGGGATGTTATGATGTAAGAAGAATAGGCTATTCCTTATAAAAAAGAGTAATAACAGCACATGGCTAAAATTAGAAATTAAGAAGGTAATGAATTGAAAATGGATAATGCTAGAAACCAAAATTATGAAGATGGAAACTAAATTAAACTTCGCTGAATTAAAAAATGAAAATTAAAACACATTTTACCCATGATGTTAGCAAAGATGTGGATGGTTAGGTATCCAAATAAATAGCATTTTTTTTGCCTTGTAAATTAATATAACCTTTTTAGAGTTTAAGTTAGCAATATCAATTAAAATTCACAATATTCTGGGTTTGGACCCAGGGCTTCCACTTGTAGAAATTAATCCTAAATAAAGAGATGGACCCAGGGCACCTTGGTGGCTCAGTGGTTGAACATCTGCCTTCGGCCCAGGGTGTAATCCTGGAGTCCTGGGATCAAGTCCCTACATGGAGCCTGCTTCTCCCTCTGCCTATGTCTCTGCCTCTCTCTGTGTGTTTCTCATAAATAAATAAATAAATAAATAAATAAATAAATAAATAAATAAAATCTTTTTTAAAAAATAAAAAATATCACTATACAGCCTCATCATAACATTTTATTTATTTTTTTAAGATTTTATTTATTTATTTATTTTGTATATTTTTTATTGGAGTTCGATTTGCCAACATATAGTATAACACCCAGTGTTCATCCTGTCAAGTGCCTCCCTCATTGTAACATTTTATTTTTTTATTTTTTTAAAGATTTATTTATTTATTCATGAGAGACACAGCGAGAGAGAGGCAGAGACATAGGCAGAGAGAGAAGCAGGCTCCATGCAGGGAGCCCGATGTGGGACTCAATCCCGGAACCCCTGAGCCAAAGGCAAATGCTCAACCATAAGCCACCCAGGTGTCCCTCATTGTAACATTTTAAAATGACATTATTACACCAGCCTCTACGTTGAATTCAGTGTTTTCTATCGCCTTTGATTTACCTCTTGCCTTTACATTTTCAGGCCAACACCCATCTAAGCAGCTGCTTAACAAGACCTAACACCTTAAAATAGGGAATTTTCTCAGTTTTACTCCATTAATCTTATCTTTACTATCTGCACACAATTTTAAATTTACCCTTCAATGATAAATTCTCTTTTTTTAAAATATATCTGTTGCTCCAAACCTCTATCTTATTAGTCACTACCAAGTCTACAAGAATATGGCTAAAGATAAGGGAAAAGCATCTCTGAGTAAACATCAAGAATAATGGCATTAAAAAAAAAAGAATAATGGCATAAAATAAAGACCTGTACCAAAAAATATTTTCATCTTATTCATATTCTTTTATATATATATACATAACATATTCTATACATTCTTGTAGTATATATATACAATATGTTTTTCTCAAATCTAGATTGACTAATATTCGCACCTCCAAAGATTGTCAAGAATTCATAGATATTATTATATAATTCTTAGTCTCTATTTTTGCGATATCCCATAGAATAGAGTTTCTGTTTCTAAAACCCAGAAACAGTGTGTGTGTGGTAGTATTATTATTAATATAGTTATATTGGGGCACTTGGGTAGCTTAGTGGTTGAACGTCTGCCTTCAGCTCAGGTCGTGATCCCAGGGTCCTGGGATCCAGTCCTGTATCAGGCTTCCCACAGGGAGCCTGCTCCCTCTGCCTTTGTCTCTGTCTCTCTCTGTGTGTCTCTCATGAATAAATAAATAAAAATTTAAAAATATATATAGTTATATTAATATATTAATAGTAATACATGGGGTTTTTAACATTAAAACCAATAAAAGAAAAGATGTAACTTTGCTTGCTAGACTGAATAGATTCACTTTAATTTTTATAGAGTTATTAGAAAATAAAACATTTGGAATCCACTCCCCCCGCCCCGCACTCAGAGTTGTAAACATAAACATGCTTAAAATATTTAGAAACCTGGTAAGAGTTCATTTGCTATATTCATAACTCACTATCAGGGAACATATATGTATTACATTTTGTAGTAAAAAGGAACTCAGTGAGGAAAAAAAAAAAGAGAATAATGGCATAAATCATTATGTTCTAGTAGTAAAATCTAACCTTACAGGAAATGGCAAATTCCAGCTCAAAGATTCTGTTTTTGAATAAAACAGATAAACATACTGTAAATTACAAAATATGTCTTTAAAAGTATCACCTGTGTGCCTACGTCCTAATGAAAAGAAAATCTAAGAGACAAAGAGAAATTTGGAACTAATGAGGTTAATATGTGGGGAAGGCAAGGAGCTGAGCAAGATGCCCTAGTGAATGAACCCACAACTCTATAGAGAACAGACAAGCAAAAGAGAAAAAAGCAAATTATGAAACCAGGGCGAGTTTCCAAGGAAGAGATAAAGGAAAGAGCACAATTGTGAGGGGGTAAAAAAATTTGAAAAGTTCAAGTGTGAAAGGAGACGCATCTTGTAAGAGACTTGCAATTACATAAAGCAAAAGAGAAGGACGAAGGAAATGTTTTCCTTCTAATAGTCAGGGAGAGAAAGCTGTTCAATAGACTTTGTGAAAAGGGAGATGCTTTTAATGTGTCTTTCCAGCTCTCTTCTTTCAAACAGGTGTAACTGTGACCAGTTAACCAGAGGAGAGTACCTTTTGAGTTTGGAATACCAAACCAGAGGCAAATAAATAATTATAGTACATTTTTCTGAAATTTAGATTAAGTTTGCACCTCCAAGGATTCTCAAGAATGCATAGATATTATTATAGAATTCTTAGTCTCTAGTTTTGTGATATCCTATAGAATAGAGTTTCTGTTTCTAAAAATGAGAAAGAGTGTATGTATGGTAGTATTACTATATTAATAGTAATACATAGAGATTTTTACATTAAAACTAACAAAAGATGTAACTTTGCTTGCTATACTGAATAGATTCACTTTAATTTTTATAGAGTTGTTAGAAAACAGAACATTTGGAATGTATCCCCTACCTCCACTGGAAGTTGTAAATATAAACATGCTTAAGATATTTAGAAACATTGTAAGAGTTCATTTGCCATATTTGTAACTCACTCTCAGGAACATTTGATGCCCTCACAAAAGCATGTAGTCCTAAGTTGACAAATTCAACAAATTAGACATTCTCGGATAGTTTCCATGGTACCCAATATGGATTCACTGATGAATCTTTGAGGCTGTTTTTCAGACCCCATGTGAAATACAATATTGGGAAGGTAAAAAAGATTCCTGTGATATTTCTTTTAATATTTTCTCCCACCTCTTTTCTTCATTTTCTTTTCTTGAAACTTCTGCTTAGACACAAGACTTCATGTATTGATTATTGATCAATTGATTATCAATTGATTATCATTTTTTATTTCTAAATTTATCTCTAATATTTTAGGTGACTTTATGATTTTGACATAACACTCTTCTGTTGAATTTTATTTGCATTTGGGCAGCTTTAAAGTTCAAGAGATTTTTTTTCTTCTCTCTATTCCAACATCAAGTTCTTGTTTTTCATATGCAATTTTTCTTAGTTATCTCTTAGATTTTATCTTTTCTTCTTTGACATGCCTTTTTTATCCTATTCTCTCTCGCTCCCACTCTCTCTCTCTCTCTCTCTCTGGAATTTGGTCTTTCCTTCTTCAAGTTTTCCTCAAATATTTGGAGATCTTTGGGTTTTCACTCATAATCAGCATTTATAATAGCACCTGCCACCATTAACTTAAGTTCTACTTGAATAAATTATTAAAAGGAGGAAGGGAGGAAAAACAAAAGGAGAAACTTAAAAGTCTGATGGAGATCATTGTATGTGGATGAATTTAATTGAAGGCAGGCTTCTTTCAATTCTGAGCAAGGAGAGAGCCTGATATCACTCAGATGAGCCTAAATGAAAGAAAGCTTAATTCTGAGGCATCAACTCTCACACTAGCCATGCTAGTTCTTGGGTAGTTTTTTTTTTTTTTCCTATTTCTTTAGAGAATAACTCTAATTTTTATGCCTTGGGGCTTCTAGGGGTTTCAGCTTTCTCTAACGAGCAAGGGAAGGCAACAAACTTGTATATAAATCTATCTATGTCCCTATATTAAGCTCTTCTAGAATCTTGCCCTTGATTGTAACATTCTCAAATTCCTGAAAAATATTAATGTTTGATATTCAGGAAAGATTAATCAACATTGGCAGAAATTCTCAGGAATTCCCAAAATTATAAATTGTTTTTTTATAACAATTATTTACATATTTCTAAAATGATGAAAATCATAATAAAGGTGACAATTTTTCTGATCATACCAAAAGTTTCAGAGATTTTCTATAACAAAAAATAACATAATAATAACCGCACAATTTGTTACTTTATGCTGATACATTGTGACAAAAATATATATTTCAGTAAAACATTTTTTTTTCTAATATAAACATTTGATAACAAGACACATTAAAAGAAGTGAACTCCATGTATCAGCATTTCCTGTTCTTGCTTTTGACTTGACCTCAATGGCATCATGGGCTGAATAAAGTCCTCCTAAAATCCATATGTTGAAGTCCTAACTCCCAGGTACCACAAAATATGACCACACTTGGAGATAGGGTCTTTGAAGAGGTAAATAAATTAAAAATGAGATCATTAGGGAGGCTCTTAATCCCATATATCCTGATCCCATATGTATTCTTATAAGAAGAGGAAATTTAGACACAGACATGTGTGTGACAGTGGAAAGACCATGTGAAGACACAGAGAAAATTGCCATCTACAATTCAAGGAGAAAAGCCTCGAAAGGAACTACTCTGCTGACACCTCGATTTTAGACTCTAGCCTTTAGAACTGTGAGGCATTTAATTTCTGTTATTTAAATCATTAGTCTACAGTACTTTGTTATGACAGCCCTAGCTAATACAAGTGAATTCCTTCAAACAAGGAACATTTCTATGTAGATTGTTAAACTTTAGTTCTTGCATTCTCAATTTCTCAGCTGACTTTTTCTATAATTGCTGAAATGTACAAGTTTTCCAATAAATGCCGGGGAGGAATTTCTACATGAAAACAATAGTTATTGGACTTGTCATAATGCAAGTACATCTGAGCTTTTCTGTAGATAAGTCATCAGCCACAGACTGTCAGTATTTAGTCTCCCATAGTTGTTCCATGGATCCACTCTTAAATGAACTGTCCATCTTCCCCTCAAAATATATTGCAATCTCTTGACCACTCATGGCTCCCTTTTAATTCTTTGTTATATGAAATAATATTTCCTTACTCTTCCCATTAGGTGAATGATATTTGGGGAATAAGGAGACACATTCATGGGCTCAGTCTACCATTATGGATTGGAAAAACCCTTGTAATACTATGTCATTGGTAGATTTTGTATGTATTGACTGAAGGCAAAGGAAGAAATAAATATTCTTTTCAGGTCTATAAAGAATGATTTCTAATATAATTTTAGAGGACATTAATCTTAGTCAAATTTTGAACTCAGATGTATAAGAATATGACTATTTTTATAACTGAAATTAATTTGTACCTCAAGCACTTATTATCTTTAATATTTTTGAAAAATCTCAATTTATTATCATCTTAGTCAATTGGGGTTTACCTCAGCAAATTCAGGTTTTGACACCTGCTTTTCCCTTGGGATTATACTATAAAATTCAAAGAAAATTTTAATTTCAGTGGTTATAACAATCTACCCTAAAACAATGGAGGCCAGACTTGAGTTTTATTGTAATTGGAGGACAATTGTATTGATAATCTATTGCTGCTGTAGCGAGTTTCCATAAGCCTCCGGGTTAAAAACAACATAGATTTATTATTTCATGGGTCTGGAGGACAAAAATCCAAAAACTTAGTCTGACGAGGTTGCTATCAAGATATAGACAGGGCTATAATCCTTCTGAAACTCTAGGAGAGAATTTTTTCCTTGCCTTTTCCAGCTTCCAGAAACCTCCTGCATTCTCTGATTCTTGATCTACTCTAAGCATCAGCATCTCTCCAATCTCTATATTGTCACATCTCCTTCTCAGACTCTACAGACCGTCCACTTCACTCTTTAAGGAACCCTTGTGTTTACATTGGGATACTTGAATAATCCAGGATAATCTTCTTATTTTAGGACCTTTAAATTAGTCACATCTGCAAAGTCTCTTACTTTGTAAGCTAACATACTCATAAATTTCAGAGATTAAGGGATGGACATCCTCAGGTGCCACTATTCCGCCTCCCCCAATGAGGTGCCAAATTTAATCAATGGTGTACAAAATACTAACACAGCAGTTAATATTTCAAACATTTATTCTACTACAGAGTAAACCAAACATAAGGGTTTTTTTTTGTTGTTTTTTTTTTTTTTTGTTTGTTTTTTTGCTAATTAGCTCTTATATTGCAGGCACCTTAAAATGTAATTCAAATTGCAAAGGGATAATGTATTGCTAATTGGGCATTACATATGAATTTATAAATGTAACTCAAGATAAAAATGAAAGTTCCTCTTTTTTGAAGTCAGGCACAAGTGTCAAAGCCACAGAAAGGACCTCACTCAATGACCAAAGCACTGAGATGAATGTTGTATAATACACTAAAACAAGACCTTTTAAATTCATGTCATATGTAAATCAAGAGGCAACTTCTTTAGAGATGGTCATTTTAGAGATTGTCACTAAAAATGTTATTCATATTGTTACAGACACAATAGGCTGATGGGTTAAATGGTAGGTATTTTCTATTATTTGAAATATATCAAAACCCAGACCCCTTAGAGATTTCTTTTCTAGTAACTCACAGGAGAGCACTATCTATAGTGATAAAGAGCAGGGAGCAAAGAGAAAATAAACTAAGAGGAGGGAACAAATGGAAAGTAGGTAGGAAATAGTTCGGGCTGTTCAGAACAGGACCCGCACTCACAAATAAAACCTTTGTGACCCTTTGCAGCTTCTGTCCAATTGCAGACAGAGATGGAGTTCCATAGAGAGAACTGGGATGTGGGAGGGAAAAGGGGGGCAAGAGCAACGTTCACAGACAAGGCCCTTTTGAGGCACTACCAAATCATCCTTCTGTTCCACATGAAGTAAGGAAAACCACAGGGAAGCTCCTGGAAAGGGTCAACAAAGAGTGGGGCATGAGTTAGCTGAAACTGGATTTCTAGGCTAAGGCTTCAGAAATCTAAGAGATAAGGAAAGTTGAGGACACAGGAGACCGAGCAGAATGGGACACACAAGCAGACATTGCCCATCCCTATGGAGGGAGTGAGATGGGAAAGGCTGCCATCCAGAATCTCTGCTGAAACAGAGTGGGGTCTGGGGTCTTCCATGCTTCCTAGGCATAAGGAGAGAAGCAGAGCACTGTTTGGAAAAGCCTGATGCTGCAATGAGTACTCTGGCTTCTTAACAGACTGGCCTCTGAGATACCAGGAGGGCAGGGCAGGCTCTGCAGAGATGGGACTGAGACTGGGGTAAATGTCAAAGGAATCTGTGTAGAATGCATTGAATTTTGACAATTTCAGTACCAGGTATGAAAGAGAGTGAGATGCAGAAAGCTTCTGAGCCTTATTCCATGCTCTGCCACCAAATAATTTTATTACCTGGAGAAAGTCACATAGTTTTTCTGGGGTCTTAATAAGACTCACTAGGGGACTGCATAGAACATTTCTACAAGAGTTTCTAGGGTCATGGCTTTTGTTATCTACTTCATATTTCTGCTTCTTCATCTCAAAAGTGACTTGAATATATAGTACATACCTCATATATTTGATATGATGTAACAATATGAAGACAGTAGGGAAGTGCCTGCTACATAAGCTCTCACTATCACTCCTTTCCTTTCTCATTACCACTACTGTACTCTAAATCTTAGGGTTTCACCTTTGGATGACTTTAAGGGTTTACATATCATTTTCTCTATTTGCGGGGTCTCTTCTGCCTAACTCCAACCAACACAACTACCAGCCTCGTGATTTTTACAGAACAATCAGTGAAGCCCCTAAAATTCCAAGCATAAGCAAGATTCAGAGACTGTTCCAAAAGCACAAAAATGTAAATATGCATATTTCTAGGAAAAGTTGCTTAGTTTTCATTAAACTTTCAAGATAATTTAAAAATAATCTCAGACTAAATTGATCCATGTTTCTAAATTACCTCCTTCATCACTGAATTGTTCAGATCAGAAAAGAATTTTTCCTAATTCATTTACTTGCTCACTCATCTATTAAAGTATTTCATTCTTTTCTAACTTTTCTCACATCTCCACTACTACCTCCTTACCTATCTCAAAGCTATTTCCTGGAGAAAACAGATGTCACAGAGAAGCATTTCATGAACTTCTACTGTAACAGCTCCTTCACTGAGTCTTAAGGGTTCACTTGCTTCAAGCTTGTCTGTAATCTGGCTTGCTGACTTAAATCCCTTGACCTATAGCAGAGCTAATCTACTTTCCTTGAGACGTGTAGACCACCAGCTTTAAGGAGTAAAGGATCAAACTTTCCCAGAAGATAAGACCTGACCACAGTTGAGAGTAGCTCCCAATGATGCCAGAGAGTCAGTGCAGGGTCCTGTCGACATACAAGTAACCACCTGGGCATCAGCTTCCCCTGCACAGAGCTCCTCTCCTTTTTCCTGTGTGTCCCCCCTTTCTTTTTTTTGAAATTCCTTTTTATTGGAGTTCAATTTGCCAATATATAGCATAATACCCAGTGCTCATCCCATCAAGTGCCCCCCTCAGTGGCCGTCACCCAGTCACCCCCATCCCCTGCCCACCTCCCCTTCCACCACCCCTAGTTCGTTTCCCAGAGTTAGGAGTCTCTCATGTTCTGTCTCCCTCTCTGATATTTCCCACTCATTTTTTTCTCCTTTCCCCTTTATTCCCCTTCACTATTTTTTATATTCCCCAAATGAATGAGACCATATAATGTTTGCCTTTTTCTGATTGACTTATTTCACTCAGCATAATACCCTCTAGTTCCATCAACGTCGAGGCAAATGGTGGGTATTTGTCGTTTCTAATGGCTGAGGAATATTCCGTTGTATACATAGACCACATCTTCTTTATCCATTCATCTTTCGATGGACACCGAGGCTCCTTCCACAGTTTGGCTATTGTGGACATTGCTGCTAGAAACATTGGGGTGCAGGTGTCCCGGTGCTTCACTGCATCTGTATCTTTGGGGTAAATCCCCAGCAGTGCAATTGCTGGGTCGTAGGGCAGATCTATTTTTAACTCTTTGAGGAACCTCCACACAGTTTTACAGAGTGGCTGCACCAGTTCACATTCCAACAGTGCAGGAGGGTTCCCCTTTCTTCACATCCTCTCCAACATTTGTTGTTTCCTGTCTTGTTAATTTTCACCATTCTGACTGGTGTGAGGTGGTATCTCATGGTGGTTTGGATTTGTATTTCCCTGATGGCCAGTGATGCGGATTTTCTCATGTGCTTGTTGGCCATGTCTATGTCTTCCTCTGTGAGATTTCTCTTCATGTCTTTTGCCCATTTCATTATTGGATTGTTCCTTTGCTGTTGAGTTTAATAAGTTCTTTATAGATCTTGGAAACGAGCCCTTTATCTAATACATCATTTGCAAATATCTTCTCCCATTCTGTAGGTTGTCTCTGAGTTTTGTGGACTGTATCCTTTGCTGTGCAAAAGCTTCTTATCTTGATGAAGTCCCAATAGTTCATTTTTGCTTTTGTTTCTTTTGCCTTCGTGGATGTATCTTGCAAAAAGTTACTGTGGCTGAGTTCAAAAAGGGTGTTGCCTGTGTTCTCCTCTAGGATTTTGATGGAATCTTGTCTCACATTTAGATCTTTAATCCATTTTGAGTTTATCTCACTGTCTTGATGACCACAGCTTTGTAGTACAACCTGAAATCTGGCATGGTGATGACCCCAGATATGGTTTTCTTTTTTAAAATTCCCCTGGCTATTCGGGGTCTTTTCTGATTCCACACAAATCTTAAGATGATTTGTTCCAACTCTCTGAAGAAAGTCCATGGTATTTTGATAGGGATTGCATTAAATGTGTAAATTGCCCTGGGTAACATTGACATTTTCACAATATTAATTCTTCCAATCCATGAGCATGGAATATTTTTCCATCTCTTTGTGTCTTCCTCAATTTCTTTCAGAAGTGTTCTGTAGTTTTTAGGGTATAGATCCTTTACCTCTTTGGTTAGGTTTATTCCTAGGTCTCTTATGCTTTTGGGTACAATTGTAAATGGGATTGACTCCTTAATTTCTCTTTCTGCAGTCTCATTGTTAGTGTATAGAAATGCCACTGACTTCTGGGCATTGATTTTGTATCCTACCACACTGCCGAATTGCTGTATGAGTTCTAGCAATGTTGGGGTGGAGTCTTTTGGGTTTTCTACGTACAGTATCATGTCATCGGCGAAAAGGGAGAGTTTGACTTCTTCTTTGCCAATTTGAATGCCTTTTATTTCTTTTTGTTGCTTGATTGCTGAGGCTAGGACTTCTAGTAATATGATGAATAGCAGTGGTGAGAGTGGGCATCCTTGTTGGGTTCCTGATATAGGGAAAAGGCCTCCAGTGTTTCCCCATTGAGAATTATATTTGCTGTGGGCTTTTAGTAGATGGCTTTTAAGATGCTGAGGAATGTTCCCTCTATCCCTACACTCTGAAGAGTTTTGATCAGGAATGGATGCTGTATTTTGTCAAATGCTTTCTCTGCATCCAATGAGAGGATCATATGGTTCTTGGTTTTTCTCTTGCTGATATGATCAATCACATTGATTGCTTTACGAGTGTTGAACCAGCCTTGCATCCCGGGGATAAATCCCACTTGCTCATGGTGAATAATCTTCATAATGTATTGTTGTATCCTATTGGCTAGTATCTTGTTGAGAATTTTTGCATCCATGTTCATCAGGGATATTGGTCTATAATTCTCCTTTTTGGTGGGTTCTTTGTCTGGTTTTGGAATTAAGGTGATGCTGGCCTCATTGAACAAGTTTGGAAGTACTCCATCTCTTTTTATCTTTCCAAAGAGCTTTAGTAGAATAGGTATTCTTTCTTCTTTAAACATTTGATAGAATTCCCCTGGGAAGCCATCTGACCCTGGACTTTTGTGTCTTGGGAGGTTTTTGATGACTGCTTCAATTTCCTCCCTGGTTATTGGCCTGTTCAGGTTTTCTATTTCTTCCTGTTCCAGTTTTAGTAGTTTGTGGTTTTCCAGAAATATGTCCATTTCTTCCAGATTGCCTAATTTATTGGCGTAAAGCTGCTCATAATAAGTTTTTAAGATCGATTGTATTTCCTTGGTTTTGGTGGTGATCTCTCCTTTCTCATTCATGATTTTATTAATTTGAGTCTTTCTCTCTTCTTTTTAATGAGGCTGGCTAATGGTTTATCTATCTTATTAATTCTTTCAAAGAACCAACTCCTGGTTTTGTTAATCTGTTCCACAGTTCTTCTGGTCTGTATTTCATGGAGTTCTGCTTGAATCTTTATTAATTCTCTTCTTCTGCTGGGTGTAGGATCTATTTTCTGTTTTTTCTCCAGCTCCTTTAGGTGCAAGATTAGCTTTTGTATTTGAGTTCTTTCCAGTTTTTGGATGGATGCTTGCACTGTGATGTATTTCCCCCTCAGGACTGCTTTTGCTATATCCAAAGATTTTGAATGGTTGTATCTTCATTCTCATTAGTTTCCATGAATCTTTTTAATTCTTCCCTAATTTCCTGGTTGACCCTTTCATCCTTTAGCAGGATGGTCCTTAACTTCCATGTGCTTGAAATCCTTCCAAACTTCTTCTTGTGATTTAGTTCTAATTTCAAAGCATTATGGTCTGAAAATATGCAAGGGACGATCCCAATCTTTTGGTATTGGTTCAGACCTGATTTGTGACCCAGAATGTGGTTTATTCTGGAGAAAGTTCCATGTGCACTTGAGAAGAATGTGTATTCAGTTGCATTTGGATGTAAAATTCTGTAATAATCTGTGAAATCCATCTGGTCCAGTGTAGCATTTAAAGCTCTTGTTTCTTTGGAGATGTTGTGCTTAGAATATCTGTCGATTGTAGAAAGCACTACATTCAAGTCACCAAGTATAAGTGTATTATTATCTAAGTAGGTCTTAACTTTGGTTATTAATTGATTGATATACTTGGCAGCTCCCACATTCAGGGCATAAATATTCATGATTGTTAGGCCCCCTTGTTGGATAGATCCTTTAAATATGATATAGTGTCCCTCTTCATCTCTTACTACAGTCTTTGTGATAAACTTTAATTTATCTGATATAAGGATGGCTACCCCTGCTTTCTTTTGAGGACCATTTGAATGGTAAATGGTTCTCCAACCTTTTATTTTCAGGCTGTAGGTGTCCTTAGGTCTAAAATGAGTCTCTTGTAGACAGCAAATAGATGGGTCTTGCTTTTTTATCCAGTCTGAAACCCTGCGCCTTTTGATGGGGTCATTAAGCCCATTCACGTTCAGAGTTACTATTGAAAGATATGAATTTAGTGTCATCATGTTACCTATTCAGTCCCTGTTTTTGTGGAGTTTCCTTGGACTTCCTCTTTCTATTACAGAGTCCCCCTTAGTATTTCTTGCAGAGCTGGTTTGGTGGTCACATATTCTTTCAGTTTCTGCCTATCTTGGAAGCTCTTTATCTCTCCTTCTATTCTGAATGAGAGCTTTGCTGGATAAAGTATTCTTGGCTGCATGTTCTTCTCATTTAGGACCCTGAATATATCCTGCCAGCCCTTTCAGGCCTTCCAGGTCTCTGTGGAGAGGTCTGCTGTTAATCTAATATTTCTCCCTATAAAAGTTAGAGATTTCTTGTCTCTTGCTGCTTTAAGGATCTTCTCTTTATCTTTGGAATTTGCAAGCTTCACTATTAAATGTCAAGGTGTTGAGCAGTTTCTATTGATTTTGGGGGGAAATCTCTCTATTTCCTGGATCTGAATGCCTGTTTCCCTTCCCAGGTTAGGAAAGTCTCAGCTATGATTTGTTCAAATACATATTCTGGACCTCTGTCCCTTTCGGCACCCTCGGGAACCCCAATTAAATGTAGATTTTTCCGTCTGAGGGTGTCATTTATTTCCCTTAACCTATCCTCATGATCTTTTAATTGTTTTTCTCTTTTTTCCTCAGTTTCCTTCCTTGCCATCAACTTTTCTTCTATGTCACTCGTTCTACCTCTTTAACCCTTGTCATTAGGACCTCCAGTTTGGATTGCATCTCATTTAATTGATTTTTAATTTTGGTCTGATTAGATCTAAATTCTGCGGTCATGAAGTCTCTTGAATCCTTTATGCTTTTTTCTAGAGCCACCTAGTAGCTTTATAATAGTGCTTCTGAATTGGCTTTCTGACACTGAATTGTAATCCAAGTTTTGTAACTCTGTGTGAGAGAGGACTGTTTACAATTCTTTCTTTTGAGGTGAGTTTTTCCTTCTAGTCATTTTGCTCTAGTGCAGAGTGGCCAAAAACAAGTAGTTAAAAAGGGAGAAAAAGAGAGATTAAAGAAGAAGAAGAAAGAAGAAGAAGAAGAAGAAGAAGAAGAAGAAGAAGAAGAAGAAGGAGGAGGAGGAGGAGGAGGAGGAGGAGGAGGAGGAGGAGGAGGAAAAAGAGGGGAAACAAACAGAAAACAAAAAACAAGGGGGAGTATCCTCTGATTGTATATACTGTAAATCCCTCGACTTCTCCTGGAAGTTTCCAGTGCTGCTTGGTCAATAGCTTGTTTTCCCCCCTGTCCTTCTAGCTGCTCTTCTGGGGGGAGGGGCCTGCTGTGCTGATTCTCAGGTGTGTGCACCTGGGGAAGCTGCTCAGCCCCCTGCCAGGTACAGGGCTCAGTGGGAGCTGTCTATCCTGTGAGGCCCCTGCTCAGTCCCAGGCACACGGTGACACCAGGAGGAACAACCACAGTGGCGGCGGCCAGCTCTCCAGCCCTGGAGTCAGTTCCAGCAGCAACCACCACAGTCTCCCGGTCCACCGGGGCCTGACGCTCCGGGGGCGGAGGCGCCGATCTGCACTGCTCAGGGCCACCTGGGGGCAGGAGCGTCCTCGCTGTCCAGTGCCCTCCCGGCCTCTGCCTGTCCCAGGGGGAGTGCCAGATCCTGGGCTGTGTACCCCGGCGCCCTGTGCTCCGGAGCTTGTGCTGCTGGATCGGCTCCCAGGCCGCAGCCCCCTCTGTGCAGAGCCACCTTCGAGCTGCTCCGGGCCCGCGGGGTGTGCGCTGCAGCCCTTTAGGGAGCTCGGCCGGGGGTGTGGCCTGCTCTCCCTAGGGCGCAGGTGTCTGTTAGTGCCCCTGGGAGCCTGAGGGCATCCCCGCCCCTCCTGGGGTCCTGCTCCAACACCCTGCAAGTGCCTTTCCCTCCGGGAAGGTTGGTGAAGCTCCTGCTTCTCCAGGGCTGGGCTCTCTGGTCCTGGGGGCGCTGGCCCCGGCCTTAGCGGCTCCTCGCGGACCCCTCCCCCTTGGAGGCTTTTTTATTTATTTTTTTCCGTCTTCCTACCTTGATAGAAGCGCTAATTCTTCTCACTGTAGCATTCCAGCTGTTCTCTCTTTAAATCTCAGACCAAATTCATAGGTTTTCGGGATGATTTGAAAATTATCTAGGTAAGTTGGTGGGGACAGGTGACTTGGGGACCCTGCTCTTCTGCCATTCCCCCCCCCCCCCCGCATTCCTGTCCCCCCTTTAGAACCCTTCAGCTTCACCTGGACAGGGAAGATGGTCTTTGGGACATTAGACGGCCATCTTCCCAGGTTGTCGGTTCTTGAACAAAGTGAACATTCCTTTCCTACCTTCACTTGTCTCTCAAGTATTAATCTTTGAGTGGTGGGCAGCTGAACCTAAGTTTGAAACTTATAACCCATAACCCATGGAACCCATAACATTACTGCCTCATCCACCCATTCATCCACCTTTGCCCCAAACACTCTCTTTGCCTGTTGAAGAGTACTATGCAATGCAAATGTCAGCCCTGCCCCTGGTGTATCATTCATTTGCTCTTCATCTAAAGGGTATGAATCAAGCAAAATCTCCCTTTACCTAATCAGCAGATTTCTTGTTCTTCCATTCCTTTCAGCGTGCAAACATGTTTTTGATATTTCTCCCCCATAAAAACAAATTACTTGATCTCTTCCCCCCCGGCCCCCGCCAGATCCCTCCCCTCTTCTTTGCTCTTCTAAGCAGGAAGACACCTCAGAGTCATCAGTATTCACAATATAGACATCCCTCTCCCCATTCTTTTAGATCCATTCCAACCCGGCTTTTATCCACATTATTCCACCAATACTATTTTTGTGAAGGCTTATGATGACAGCCAATTCTGTTAATAGTTGCCCAACTGCTTCAAATAAAACTAGACTTTTGCTATGACTTGGGATGTCCCTATGAGGCTTAATTCCTCATAACCTCTCTCTTACATTATGTTTCTGTCATTTGCACCACTTAAAGCCAAATTGGCCTCCTGTCTGCCTAAAATATTAAATAAGTCCCCATTTAAGGGCTTTTGCATCTGGAATTCCCTTTGCCTAGAATGTTCTTCCCAAAGAGATTCTCAACTAATTTCACCATTTCTTTCAGGGCTCTTCTCAAATTCACCTTCTTGTGATGTTTCTTATAGAAACTTTAAAGTTTCAACCTTCTTTTTTTAACACTTCACATCCTCTTTCCCTGCATTATTGTTTTTCCCTTCACACCTTTAACTTTCTACTATAATATGTATTTTACTTAACTATGTCATTTATCATCTGTTTCCCTCAATAGAATGTGAGCTATGTGGGTAGGAATTTGTCTATTTTGTTCACTGTTATGTTGTCAGAACTTAGAACAGTGTAGGACACATAAATATTTGTTTAAGAAATCAATAAATGAATCTGATTTTACACAGTGGCACATATAGATCTGCTAATGATGCCTTCTTCCTTTGAAAGGCTTTCTTTACTTGTTTTCCAGAACTACACACTTTCTCATTAGCATGGTCACTAGTCCAATATGACTCATGTCCTTATAAAATGGGGAATTTTGGAGACACATACACAGGGATGACACCACTTGAAGATCAAGATCAAGACCTAGGTGATGCGTCTATAAACCAAAGACTGCCAACAAACCATCAGAAGCCAAGGAGAGTCACGGATCAGATTCTCCCTCCTATTACTCAGGAGGAAACAATCCAGCCAACATCTTGCACAGACTTTTGCCTCCAGAACTGAGACAATAAATTTCTATTGCTTTTAACCCAGTCTGTGTCACCCTGTTATGGCAGGCCAAGTTAATTAATACACCCAGGGGTTATGTGTTGTGTTTCTTTTTAAGCTACATTTAGTCCCTTGATGATCTCACAATTTGTGTCTTTAAATCCTATTTCTATCCTGAAGTCTTCCAACCTTTGACCTGCAACCCCACACGTCCTCAGAACCCGTCAGGTATATAACATGTCCAAAGCTAAACCCATCCTCCCCTGGAACCACCCACCTCCTCAATATTTTACATTCTAGTTCATAGCCCTTATTCTTCAATTGCTCAGGAATTTACCTTGGAATCATTTTGGACTTTTCCATATCTTCAAACTATTAGCAAAAAATCTGATTCCACTTTTGAAACATATGCAGACTCCACTTCTCACCACCTGCACTGTGTAAACCCTGGTCACCACTATCATCATTTGCCTGATTTATAGCAATAAAATCCTCCTCCTGCTTCCCCTCCTCAGCACCCCTTCACCCTATTCCCAACACAGCAGCCAGAATGATCCTGTTAAAATGCAGTTCAGATAATATTACACCATTATCTAAAACTCAGCCACATCTCCTCATCTCACTGCTAAATCCTTGTGGTGGCCTGTGAGGTCCCACAAGGTCTTTAGTAACCTCCCTGATCTCATGTCCTCTGTCCAGTCCAGTATGGCTGTCACATTGCTCCAGCCATACTGGCTTCCTTGCTGTCCAATAAGCCAGGATTTGCCCCTCACTTGCACTTGCTGTTCCCTCTGCCCAGAACACTCATCTCTCAGATCTCTAAACTCCACGTCATATTCATTTGATCAATATTTCTTAAAGAAATAGGGACTAAATTGAAAAGACTTACATTAATAAGATAAAAATAAAATTCTTAGATTCACACTCAAATTGTACTACAATTATGTCCTCATTTGATCTTTACAAGCTTCTTATGTGCAAATAACATCTAGAAGTTTTTGGTTTTCACTGTAGTACTTTGCCTAGAAAGTTCACCTAATAAATATTTAATGCTATGCAAAATCAGAAATGAGCAAAAGATACAATTAGTCCAATTCACTTCAACTTGTGTAAAGTGCTTTGCATTTACTGGTAGTTCTATACTAGTCTCTCCATATATATGCATTTGTTCTAATTGTAGCAAATGAACTTGAACAAAATTTTGCCTTGTGATGATAATTTTGCCTTGTGAGGGTCTATTGACTCTTACCTTCTTTATCATTTCTTTAAGGTTTATGGTAGGAATTTAAGATCCATAGCCTGAGACTTCTAAAAAAAAAATTCCCACAGAAGTCTATCTTTCATTATTTTATAAGAACCCCAGTTTTTAGTAGGGCACATGACTATCCAGAAAAAAAAAAACAAACAAACTAAACAGCCTGATTTACAAATGAGTCTGATCATAAAACTATGTTCTAGTCAGTGGGATTGTTAGCAAAAATATCAGTGAAAAGAGAACCTGCATGAACTCTTTGTCTCTCTTTTTCCTATGCTCTTTCTTCCATCCTACTGCCTAGAATGTAGTGATGATGACTGGAATGCTGGCTGCGATTTTCATGATGAGGAGAGGTTTAGATTTCTGAGGGCTTCATGGAGCAGTACCTTCAAACTAACCTACGATATTTCCCTTTTGGTGTAATGTAAGAAAAAAACTTCTGTCATATTTAAGTCACTATTTTAGAACTCTCACACAGAATCAACATAGTCCTACCTCAAACATCACAAAACTATCTAATGCTTGGAACTTGAGAGCGAACATGAGTTACCACTGCATCATTTAACAGAATCAGAACAATAGAAAGTGTCTGCAATGATAATCAAAGTTCTTTATTTTTTCTATTTAATTTCCTACAATCCTTTTGGAAAAATAGTCATGTCTCCAAATGTACTTTCACTGAATGAAGCTGAGGACCAAAGCATTATTTGAGTAATTATGGAAAAAATTTATTACTGAAAAACAAAAGTTCCATTCAGTTTCCATTTTACACATATTTCACACAAGCAGAAAAGAAAGGTCCAATGTCAGAAACAGAGGTCATTCTCTTTCACTTAAACATCACAACAGAAGAGAGCATTTGGCAATTAGAGATCCAGATTAGAGAGGTTTTAAATCTTATTCAAATTAAATGATGCCTAAAAATGTGAAAATGTATACCACTTTCTGAAAATCTGTTTTGAAGAATGTCTTTTTATCTTTGTTGTTAGTTTTCTCTTGGACATTTTGCAGTTTATTTAACACAGCTTCCTAGCTGCTTAGCATTCAAATTTAGACACACTGATTATGTGCTCCATGCTTCTGAATAGTTAAGTATGCTCTATAAATACACACATCATTTGTGCTCTATTACTCTCCCCCAAAGCTTCACAAAATTGGCATTAACCTAGTATTTACTTATCACTAAATATATTTTTGTTAGAAAGGATACACAGCATATGAAATTACATAATCTTTATGAGTCAAAGACAAATTTTAGAACTCCCAAATAATATTTACAATGTAAACATCACAGTTATTACATTAGGATAAAACAAATCACAACATTCACAACACTATATATTTTATTTGGTTTTGATATTGAAGTTGTTTTCTTGAATTACTTATGTAGAACTCAAAATATAATTACTTCTATCGTTTTCCTTCACGAATTCTGAAAAAGAAAGAATTGGTGTTTTAAGCATAAAAATATTTTTATTGGGCACCCCGGGTTGCTCAGCGGTTTAGCACTGCCTGCAGCCCAGGGCCTGATCCTGGAGACCCGGGATCGAGTCCCATGTCAGGCTCCCTGTGCCTGTGTCTCTGCCTCTCTCTCTATCTGTGTGTCTATCATGAATAAATAAATAAAATCTTTTAAAAATACATTTTTATTTACAGCATCTTAGTTTCCTTCATTCTTCCACTGACTTTGTCACATCTATTTCCCTTTGTGAATAGCCTGTCATTACAGGAAATCACGTTCTGGAATATCAGGAACTCATATTCCAAAGGACTGATTATCAGAAAGGGAACTGAGATGTGAAGAGATGCTTTAATTAGTCATTTTAAGTATCCATTTGTAATTTCCACATGGTTGACACACAGGATTTCCCATTAAAAGAAGTTGTCCAAAGTTACCCATTCAGAAAAGAAAAGAAGGGAGGGTGGAATCTCATAAATGATCTTGCGGCTTGCAAAAGATAAAATGATGAAACCTCCTTTATATTTTAGTGCCTCTTGTATTTCTTAATTAAATGAAATAGACTACTTCTTTGTAAACTTTTTTTTCAAGAAGCTATATGTGATTTTTCTTCTTTGAGCAAAGGGACTTGTTTCTCTGAAATGTCTATACATGATAAAGAGTGAGCAAGTGCAGGACACTGAGCATCTGTCTCTCTTAGTGGACAAAAGTAACCAATCAGGCGGGTGTCTCCCACTTGATGATTCTCACAAAAACCTTAGATCCCTGCTCCAGGAACTTCAGTATAACCATGGATTGCCTTCCCTCTGAGCATGTTTCTATTTTAGTCTCCTTGACCTAGTCAGAGATTGTAGTCCAGTCTACCTTTAGGTTTTACAAATAAACTATTGTAACAGCAGCTCCCATTCATTTTACATATCATCTGTGGCTGCTTTCATGCTACAAGGGCAGAGTTTGAGTAGTTGTAACAGAAACCATATAACTGACAAAGCCAAAAATATTTACTCAGTAACCTTTTATAGAGAAAGTTTACCAACCTCTGATACAATGATGACATAAAATTCCTTTAGGCATTGGCCAAATATAAATATGTTTTTATGAGCTAATGTAGACATAACTCAGGAGAATTACATCTTGTATCCATATGTACATAAAAGCAACTGGGATAACAAGCTTATCACTTAACAAAGGAAAAGTCTACTCGTGTTTTCTTTGTTCAAAAAATATTTGAATATAAATAGTATTGGATCGTAGCACCTACATTCACTATATAGGTAAGATAAGCTGAATTTAACTTCGCTGCATGAAGCTTGCTATGGTTCAAGGAATTAAATTAGACCGAATGCCTTGGTATTTTCATAAAAAGGAACCATGCTGCAGTTTTGGGGTATTTCTCTGTATACTAAATGAGGTGTTAACTGTCATTTATAGGGCTAACCCTTAAATTAATAAAAGCAACATGGCTTGAGTCTCAAGAAAAAAAAACAGTTTTTCTGATTAGTATGAGTCAGATTCTTCTGTTTTATATCTCGACAGGTTAGGAATAAGTCTGAGTAAATTAGGAGTACCATGCAGGTAGCAAACTGTTGGCCCATTGTGAGCCTTCTCTTCCTTGCTATCAGAGCACTGCATGAATCATTTTAAGCTGTTTACTGGGTGGGAGTCCACTTCAGATAGAAGTGTCCTTTTCTATAAGGTCTCATTGTGAGAACTCTAAGCTGTTTTTTACCAAGTGACTCTTAACTATTCAAATAATTAGATGTTTGCTCTCAGAATAAAATAAAAATAAGAATACAAAGATACACCTACCACTGGGAAGTTGTCAGCAGCTTTGCTTCAAAGAGCTTTCCATTATTTTTCTAGCTCTTCAGGAAAGTCAGGTGATTCTCCCTCACTGCTGCAGACCAGAAAAAGAAAAGTGTGCATGTGAAGGCTCTTAAATGAGAAAGCTTCCAAGGAACTGATGATGCATAACTTTTGCTGTTCTTTGGTTTCTATAAAGTGCACTGAGGACTAACCAATTATCTTTGAGGTTAGCTATTAACTAAGATTGTCCTTAAAGTGTCTAAAATTATTTTTACAGAATTATGATCTAGCCGGCAAAGGCATTAATCTTCCCTGATCTTGCCCAAGCAATATTGTTCTTAATGCTCACCATCTAAACAAAAATAATTGGAATAAAAAGAGAGAGCATCCCACTTTCTATTTATTATAATCCAATACTTATACACATAGAGAGACATGGGTCTCATAGAATATTCAAATACAAAAGAACTCATGGCTTAATTTGGTAAAATAAAGGTATTGACTATGCATATGAAAGGAGTTCCTTGTGATGTCAAATTGCTAATTGACTGCACTTTAAAATCTTAAAAAAACCGGCATTTCTGGGGGTGCCAATGTGGCTCAGTGGGTTTCTGCTCAGGTCATGAGATTGAGCTCCACAGTAGATTCTAGGCTCAACACTGTCTAAGATTCTCTCCTTTGCTCCTCCCCCTCAAATAAATAAAATCTTAAAAAACCTAAAAAACAAAATACTAGTACTTCTGATAAAACTTGTTCCCAGATTCAGAGTAGATGTCTCCACAGTCTCTTTCTTCATACTGGATGCACAGTAGAGTCGAGTGGGGAGCTCCTAAAAAAATACCCCAATGCCTAGGTACTAATTTTCTGGCAGTTGGTTTTGGGTAAGGCATACATCAAGATCTTAAAAACTCTCCAGGGTAGTCTAATGTCAGCCAAGGTTGAACATTACTGCTTCACAGAGTGTAGATAGTGAGATAGATTGATAAATAACTCTTCTTATGTAGCTTTTATTTCCGAACCCATTTATAATTTCTCATTTTAGCAAGTTCTCTGTTTTTTTACCTCCTCTTCCCATTCAGAATTGAGTTCAGGTATTTCTTTACAGCCATTTGTTTTCGAAGGCGGGTATAGTTGTCAGTGAACACTGCATCTGAGTGGCGTTTGATTGGTCCCTGGTCTTCTGAGATGTTATTGCTAAAGAATACAGGGAAAGGAAATCAAAGAGTTTTAATAAGAAATGGTAAATATGCCAAAGTTCCAAATTTCTTGGAGTCAGATAAAAAAGAATTCCAATGCCCAGTGTCTTTTCTACTACAAAAAGACTGAAATGAAAATATATCTAAGCCTAAGTATAAGGGAGCAATGAATACTCCAACATATTTTGGTACTTACTGGGAACCTTAACACACATTTTGTACTAATTGAGCAAATAATTTATTTTTAAAAAAGGAAAATGGTTGAAGTTGTGTTCTGCTTCATTGGGAGGAAAATTTCTTTAAAAATACATTCTTTATAAGCTTTGCCACCCTGAATAGTGCCATATAAATATTCAGCAATTGGCCATTTAAAGAAAGAACTTCCAAGGCTTGGTTGATCAGGAATTAAAAAACAAATACTGTGGTAAATATTAAAATTTGATTCAGTTTATATTATGTCTTTTTTTTACTGTGTCTAGTTCAATTTGATTGCAGATTTATAAATGATTGACATTTAAGAAAAATAAGTATGCCAATGAGTAATAGTATATCACTAAAAAGTCTATTTCCCTAATCCATGGGCCTGTATATTTTATTTAAGAATATAAATTGTTTTTCAATTAAATTGCACATCATCAAGAGTTAGTAAGTAAGTAAAGTGTTAACAGTGAAAAACAATAACTTGCAGATTAAATAATCATAATGTGTTTGATAAAAATAATAAATCATCTTTACCCAACTCGTTTTCCAATAAGGGACTCAAGGTATTTTTTGGCAGAAAGCTGACCCAAAAGTCTACTAAAGTCACTGGTGAAAACTCCATCAGCATGTCTGGCATTCCTAAAAGAAGAAGGATAGCCATTATTTCTTAAATAATTTCTTAAAATATTATTTTGCCTCATTAAATAGGAAAGAAATGTATTAGCAGCTATTTGAAAGCTTCTCATGCAAACTTAAGTGCAAAAAAAGTCTTCTTGATTACCTAATAAGATATATTTTCTAATCACTTATATTGAGATATATATTTCTAGCACAAAACTTTGAAAAACTAAAGAATTTAAATTTTAGAAGTATGTCTCCATATTAATTGAATTAAACTAATTCTCCAATAGCTGGGAAAAATAATATATTTAAATGAGTTTTCCTTATTTATTAATGGTGCTTTGTTTCTTCTACTCTGAATAAAGATATATACAAGGAGAAACTATTCTGATTTTTAGCAAAAAGCTTATTATATGTTTTGCTATTTCTCCTGTCAACATATTTGGAAACAAAATCTTTTAAGATAGAGAGGCCCATAGGGACTGTTAGCCAACTTTCCCATCCAAATCAGGAATTTTTACACTTTGCCTTCCATATAGAGCTACTCTGTCTATACCTGAATTGTTCACTCTGTTAAGTGAAGGATTTGTTGATTCTAGCTTGTTGCAATCTCTCTACATGAAAATCATGTACAGCTGCTAGAGCTTCAGTAAATCAGGTTGCATGAAGCAATGGCACATGGAAACCTCTAACATTGTACTGTAGGAATAGCTTCATAATGACACAAAAGGTGAAACATTTATATTTCAAAACCTACTTTCTAAAATAAATCTCAATAAAAAAGAAACTCACCTGGACACATCATAATAGGGTGTGTCATTCTCAGCTAGTGCATTTTGCAAGATGTCAGCATCTACTTTTAAGGAAACTTGATCAGGTTCATTTGCTCCTTCGAGTGGCATTCTTTCATCCAACCTATTAGGAAACAGACAGGAGAACCATAATCTATTCCATTCTCAGAAGATAACGCTTATGTTTTACAATCATCGGAAATAAGATACTCAATAATCTTGAGAAGAATTACCCGTTCCCAGTATATGGATAGCATTAGTTAGATTTACTGGCTTCTATGGTTTAGAGTATAAATAGTGGAATTTTTTTTAGCCCATATAACTGATGCCATGCAACTTTTACAAGCTATTTGTAGTAAACATAAGAGTTACTGAGTTCAATCCTATCAGTGCATTAAGCAAAGTACATTCTGTTGGTGATAGCTTCAGTTTGCAAAGTTTTTCACAGATAGAAAGATTTTGTATGAAATAGAAACTGCAAAAAATTTAAGTATTCAATATGAAAACTGGGAGCAATTCTTGTATTTGTTGGTGTTTAGTATCATTTGTCGAACATTTCTCAAGAGGTGGATATTAATTGCCTTTCTTTCTCTAGCTCTATCAGCTTTAATCTGAAGATTCACCTTAGTGTGATGTATTTCTCTGTATTAGTCAAGTACAAAGAATCTCTCCATTTCTGAGTAGTTACTCAAATTCAACAAATTTTGTGGAGTCTTCTTATTTCTGATCTTATGTATTAATACAATTTTAATGAGGGATGCACAATGTTTTCCTGAAAGGCTAAGAATAGTCATGGCTATACATGGAATATGACTATATTTTTTAATGCATGAACATTTTGAACACCAGCACACTATTAAAATTATGAATGCGTTGATTTTCACTATTAGAGTAAACCTCTAAGGAATGTGTCAGTTCCTGGGCACTTGTGCATATTTTGATGATGTAGTAGTTGGTGAAAGTAATAAGCATTCCTCTTTGTATGAAGCCTAGCAATCAATGCAAACAAACTTCAGCATCTTATGATTGTCTGTTATGATATGTGATATAACCATTCAGATAGAATCATTCTATTTGGTTATAAAGCAACATAAGATCTGGCTTTAAGCAGATTTCACAAACACTAATAGCTATGAGATTATTAAGTCTATTGAGTAGAAGTCTTCCTTGAAAAAAGAATCAGAAATGGGAAAATGAGCAAAGAAGTGATGATTTTGTTTTTAGATCTAGTGGTGCCTGTACGGTGGAAGGACAAAATCAAACTAATGTAGTTTTCTTTTATTGTTTACTTCCTAAGATAAATTTATTTCAGAGAAAGCTTTAAATAAGAGTTGTGTTGTAATTTATGAATTTGAGACATGAAATACAACATAGAGAACAGTGAAACTAAGAATTTAGGGTTGAAACCAAGTACATTAAAATTCATTCACTGGGGCAGGGCATCTCAGTAGATCAGTTATTCCACAATTCATAATATTGGCCAATTGATTCTGGCTTGATAGGTGTATCTGTTCAGTATGATTGTATTTATGTTTCACTGATTAGCTAATAACCTTAATATTATTTACTGATTGACCTTGAAAATGAACTATAATGAGGCAGGCAACTAAACATCTAATTTTTTCCATCAGAAACTGAATTGAACTGAGATGACAATGGATAAAAGCTCATTACTTATCTAAAACTGGTTTTGAATGAAAAAAAGTCAAATCCTTCTTCCTCCCTGTTTGGAAATGTGATCCACCATATCCTTAAAACGTCATTTACACTGTCTCTCATGCCCTGAAAGTGGCATATATATATATATATATATATATATATATATATATATAATCATGTTGATCTGATGTTCAAAAAACTTGCTTAACACGTCAACCAAGAGATTTAAATAAATAATACATAACTTTAAAAATTAAGTTGTCCAACATAATATATAGGAAATTCCCAATAGATGAAGAAGGAACGTTGAACTGTCTGAATTGAAAGAATATTTACCTCAGAGCAGAGGGTGCTCCGAAAAGAGGCCATGCCAGCGTGTGGGAGAAGAGCATGCTGACAAGTGTTAGCAGCACAAGTAGCTGGGACTTACTTCTGGTTTCCATCGTGCCTTGAAAGAGAGAGAATCACATCAGCTTTTCCCACCAAAGATATCACCAACAAAGTAATTCTAAGTGTCTAGTAGTCATTTCTGAAGCCTCTTGCAGAGTTTGGAAAAAGTAATTTTCATCTTATAGAAAGAGTTAAACTGCAATATAATTTTTAAGTCAGGAAGATTTTTCTTGGTCACAGCTGCTTGAATAAAACTTAGGGTCCTTTTCAACTGTCTCTCACCAGGCAGAGTTGTGCTAAGTGTATGTGGAATGCCATACCTTCACAGTGCTGGAAGTACTCATGAGAACAATCTTCTTGTAACAGAGTGTTAGCATTCAAGCATTCACATTTAGTATTTTTTCTAACTAAAGAAGCAGTTTAACTTTCTAGTGTCTAGTTAATATAACATTGGAGTATCCTCTATTTAATAATGTGTGTGTCTATTTATGTATATATGTACATATACTTATCAGTATAAAATTATACAAACATTTCTTTTTCCTCTTCTAATTGTAGAGGTTATTAGGAACTTATTTCCTTAAGCCTGATTTGAACAACTTAGTAGTGAAAATTAATATCAAAAATTATTAAACTGGGGATCCTTGGGTGGCTCAATGGTTAAGTGCCTGCCTTTGGCCCAGGGCATGATTCTGGAGTCCTGGGATCAAGTCCCACGTCGGGCTCCCTGCATGGAGCCTGCTTCTCTCTTTCTGCTTGTGTCTCTGCCTCTCTCTCTTTCTCTGTGTCTCTCATGAATAAATAAATAAAATCTTTTAAAAAATTATTAAACTGCATATTACCATTGAAATAATTTTTGCCACAAAAGGAAAAATATGTTAAAAATAGTGTTTGTACTATTTTTTTTACATCTAATCCATTTACAGATTTCATTTCTAAACAGTTCTTACATAGAAAATTAGGAATTTGAGCTTTGATTTTCTTGATGTCTATAAAAATCACAGAATTTAGACTTAAAGAGGAAAAAAATGCTTCCTTGATTCACATAACTTACTTATGAAATAGAACAACACTAAAAAAGCAAGTTGAAACTTGTAAAACAAATGTACCCACTAAACCCTTCAGTAAAAATGTATATAACAGGTTAAAAAAAACACTTACTTTAATATATTTTAAAAAACAGTATTGAAAAAAAACAGTATTGAGTAAAAGTATTGAGCATACAGGGCAAAGCAACTTCTAAGGAATTTAGAAAATCCATGAATATATAAGAAATTGAAGCATTTCTACACTTACCAGGTGACCTGAGAAACTGTTCTTTGTTGTTGTAAGGGAGGAACATTATAAAATTCTTTTCAAGAGAGAGAAATATTCAGTATACCCTGGGAAAAGTTTGAAAGCAGGAGCAGGGGAAAAAGGAAGACAGGTAAAGTTTTTACTCACCTTGCCAAGTAGTGTTCCTCAGGAGCTTTCTGTATGGAAGAAGAATATTGGAGCTGTCTTAGGTGCTGAAGTCCTATGAGGCGGAGAAAGGCTCCAGCAGTTCTCTGCCCTCAGAGCTGAACCAGAACTTGGTACTGGCTATGGGTTGGCTATTATTGTCGGCAACTGCTTTTCACTCTACCCTGACCAGCATTTCAAAGCCCATCATTTTATAGGGCTTACACTTAGGGCTGAGCAATCACAAAGCTCTCTGAAAGACGTCACAGTAGTACTCCCACGGGATGAATAAGGCTTGAGTCCTTATTAAATTGTCATTATGTCTGATTTATATAAATTTATAGTGAGTAACTTCAAGACGTAAGATATAAAGAGGAAATTTACTTTTCCTTAAATAAACAATAACAAAAAGGTACCAACCTTAATATGAAATATTTTAATCTTTAATTAGTAATAAGAAAGTAGGAGAATGATTGTTAACCAGGGCCATCGGAGTTCCTTAAGAAAATAAGAGTTTTATGTGCAGAAACAGGTGCAAAAAAACCCAAGCACTTATGCCTACAAATGTATAATTCTCCTTTATCATAAAGTATCAATTCTAAAGCCTTTACAATTTTTTATGTTATTCATGTAAATTTTGATTTAGTCTTTCTTGAGATTTAATTTCAAAACATCTAGAAATAATTTCCTATCTTTCTATTATTACATTTCCTTTGTGTTGAAACTATTTCTAAGATAAAACTTTCAGAAAGGCTCTAAGATAGCATAATATACACGCTGTTGTATAAAGTCATAGTGGTACTGCTGCTTCACATTTGTACAAAATATCGTAATTCCCAATGCACTTTCATATATGTGATCTCATATGATCCAAAAAACAAACTATCAGATTGTATATCTCAAGGGATTCAATTTTTCTCCCTTTGTAAAGAAAGGAATCTTCATCACTTGTATAAGTCCCTGAACTATATAGAATTATTCTGTTTCTCCCCTCAATCCCTGAATATACATTCACACCCATTGAACGTTTCCGGCTTAGTCATTTGACAGGTTTCAAAGAACTAGTTTGAAAGTATTTGTGGAGTATTTTGATAAATACTTAATTTCTGCTTGTAGGGGTTTTAATTCAAACTAGACTAGCATCTATTCAAGCCAGAGTTTCAGGTAAAAATATAACCACATGAAAACTTCATGGACAACAAAGTAAAATACCATCTTTCCTATAATTTTAAAAAATTTCCAGCATGTGTATTCTTTTACACTTTTGTTCATAAGTTCCTCAAGGGAGAAAGACTGTAAAGCCCCCTTTCTTTTACTTTAAAATTTAGTATCTATTGGCTTCATTCAAAGCCAGACTGATCCAGTAAAAGAATATCCTGCTATGCTTAATCATATTTTCCAATCCAGTTACAAGAAAAATTAAATGAATTAAGTTTCAAAATGTCTGGAAATTTGTTTCCCAGTTGACAGCTCTGACTTTAGCCAGAGTTCCTGTGGCTTAATTCCAGGAAATATTTTTTTTACCTGATTATTACAAACTAGAGGTTGAAATGGTTCTCATGTGGAATTTTTTTATCCTTAGCTCTTTGTCACTCAATTATCAATGAAACAATTTTATCTAAGAACAGAAACAGCAAAGTAAGTTGATTGAAAGTCTCAGAAAAACCAGTGCTGAATGATAAGCAGAAAAATCTAAATGAAAAAAGACATAAAATTATTATTTGGTCTAAGGAAGCCCTTAGCATTCACAAAGAATAACTACATTAGATTTTTCCAGTAGTAAAGACAGTTTCTCCCATTATAATAATAAAACACAAAAGTAAAGAGAAATCGATTTTATTACTTCTGGATAAAAATAAACTAAATCAAAGAACTGCATTTTCCCCTATGAATTTAAGCTAGAAAGCAAAACTGAATTTCAAATGGGATCATAGCACCATCTGCAGGTTTAAAGTCTTAATTCACAGGGTTGATTTTTTGGTTGGGTTTTTTTTTTTTTTTTCCTCATTTTTTGTTTTTTGGGGTTTTTTTGATGTGTATCTTGTCTTTTTTTTTTTTTTTTTTCAAAAAAATGGATGTAAACTAGGGGCACTTAACCACTTAAATTATGGATGTTTCTAGAAAAATAAACATAAGAAAAATACTGCAGCTGAATTAATCCTGAATATTTTACTATAAAACTCAGTAAATACAAAAATACAAATGTGAATTTAGTTTTTTAATCTGCTTTTTTGCTACTTTAACATATCTTTCTACCTTCATACCTTCTAACATCTTTAGCAAAACTTAATCCCTACTGGAACGCTTCTCAGTGAAGTGATGTTTATAAGAAGAACTATCATTCATTCATACACTTAGAACAAATCTCCAAGACCCTTCTTTTACAAATACTTAAACTGACACTCAGAGTTGAAGTAGTTTTTGCAAGATCATTCAGGTAGTTAAAAACAAATAAGGGATTGAAAGGTAGTTGTTTTGATCTTGATAACAGCTTTCTTTCTGTTAAGAACTGGTGATTTGTTGTAACTGTGGTTACTACTGTTATCAATGCTGACACATCAAAGAAGGAAAATAAAAGCATATAAAAATATTGCCATCTGTCCTGTCTTCTCACCAACAAGACCAAGAAAACTAAACTAAAATATACTGAATGTAGGGAAGTCAGATGGAAGGAATTTTCAAGCTCAGGAGACAGGCAGAAATTCAGATTCACTCTTTTTTTCTTAGTGCAAATTGCTAATAGAGAGTCCTTACTGCTGCTATGGATGACATGCCCAATGTGTCCTCTCTGGCCTTTTGGTGTGACAGCTTTGTGGCCTAACTCACCCCAACTCACACTCGCTCTGAGACCTGGCCATCTCGCTGGAGTAATTATTCTCTAGGGGTTAGGTCAAAATGAGGTCTGGAAACCCCTTCAGTTTTTACATCTCTTAAACTAAGAATGATGTTTACATTTTCTTAAAAAGATTTTATTTATTTATTTATTTATTTATTTATTTATTTATGACACAGAAAGAGAGAGAGAGAGAGGCAGAGACCTAGGCAGAGAGAGAGAAGCAGGCTCCATGCAAGGAGCCTGATGTGGGATTCTGAGATCCCGGATTCTGCGATCATGTCCTGAGCCAAAGACAGATGCTCAACCCCTGAGCCACCCAGGCATCCCTGATGTTTACATTTTTAAAAGGTTGGAAAAATTTTTTTAAAATTTTGTGACATGTGAAAAGTATATGAAATTTAAATTTCAGTGTCCACAAGTAAAATTTTCCTGGAATATGGAAATGTTTATCACATATGCACCATCTATGGCTGTTTTCATGTTGAAAATGGCCAAGATGAATTGTTATGACAAAGACTATATAGCCCAAAAAGCCTAAATGTTTATATTTGCCCTTCACTGAAAAGCTTTGTCAATGTCTGGTTTGGAGCATCCTGTTTTGGGAGTTACTTAAGAGGTCACATTTGCTTTAATATTCTTAAGTCCTATAGCTTTCAATAACTTGTACTAGGAAATACACACATATATGCAGTTTTTATATATATTATGTATAATTTGTGTTAAATATTATGAATAATATATGTCTGCATATATGTATAATATATATTATATACACCTGTATCATTTTAATATTAAAAGTATGTGTACACATACCTGTATATAATATTTGTATTGTATATTAAAAGTACTTTAGTATTTTAAATATTTAAATATATATTTAATATTTATAAGTACTTACAGTACATATATATACTTGTTTATAATTTTTATAACATAAACCTTTTTAATCTCTTCAACTTAGAAAATTTCAATTTACTTCCAAGATTTGTATATTGTGATACCAGTGATTTGATGAAGAAAATGTGTAAAGCAAATGTAAATTTTTCCTTTAAAGTTACTACTAGAATTCATTCTGGAGTCTAAAAATGTATTAATAAATATTAAGCAACTGGACATGTAAATGATAAGACGAGAGACGATCTCTCTTTTAATTCTACAATACCATCACCTATCCCATTTACTGATGCTGAGAATTTTATAGAAAATCATCCTCATATTTCAGAATTTTCTTGTTTTAACCAAAATACAAGCAGAAAGAAAAATGCTATGAACTTATTATACCTTACTTTAAGATTATGTTTATGAGATAATTTTACAAAAGTAGATTTTGGAGGAAAGCTGTAGAGAAAAATCACAAAAGCGTGCAATTCCAAGATAGGAAAGTTTAAAAACAAAGTATTAAAGATTTAAGACCAAATTTTATCTGCTTCACAATATCATCTGTCCTCTACAAGTACTCCCCCATAGACACATTCCATGTAACGAGTTTGTTGACCTCCTCATCTTGAGGATCAGAATATGTGAGTTCGACAAGGAAAGGGAGAAGTTCACAATGAAGGAAGAGAAAGAGAGCAGTGTCCAATTCTTGGCTCTTAAATAACACTGAAGTCTAGATATTAGAATGAATGATTTGGCAAGGATTTTTATTGAGTGAATTCTCATGTCCCCTGCACCACTATATCCACCCTCCTCAGACAGGGAGATAGGGAGAAGAGATTATTAAAGATGAGGAGGCAACCTTCTGCTCCTAGGTGGGAGTTTATGGTTGAGCTGAAGGAATTGGTGACGGAACACCATCCTATTAAGCTTGGGAACCAAACAACAGAGATGAATTTGGCTTCTTTTCTTATCTGATTGCTACAGCAAAGCATGGAGAAGCACTCTTTGCTATGGTACAAGAGGAAATAGATAAAACTATAAGACAAAAACAAAACAAACAAACAAACACCCTGTTTGGTGAAACCCTAAATGCTGTCAGGGTAAAAAGTGGAAAGGACCCACCAGTCTACCAAAGGCCAGACATCTAACCAGGGACCCGTACATACCTCAGCAGATGACAGCAAAGCACAGAATATCTCCCAAGGACCCAAGGGCAGCCTCCCAGATTTCATGTTATTATATACACTCTCAGAAACTTAGATGCTATTCTGAGAAAAAGGAAGGGAATAGCAGATCCTGAATTGACAGAATTTTAAATCTTAGTAATTTCTGGGTAAACGCAGTAATTTTACATTGTACATTTTCTGTGGAATGGGAGATCAAAACAGAGGTTGAGTCAGAGGAAAGATTGTAAAGCTAATTTTTTGTATGTCCTACTACATGGCTTGTGAAAATGTGTTTTACTATTGTTTTACAAATGAACTTGTGTTTTGTCTGATCATGCTTTGCATAGGAGAAGCCTCTCCAGAAACTTGTATCCTACTTAGGATCAAATCACTTTATTAGAGACTGTGAAACAGAAGCCATTGACCCATCCTAGAATAACAAGGCCGACCCCCTTGTCTCTCTAGTCATTCTAGTTGGTCCCCAGCTTCAGTTCTGGTTGAAGCCTCCTTAGGCTTCCCCATCCTATTCCTTGGCCTTCAAGCTCCCAGCCTGTTTCTTTCATTTTGCCTCACTCCTTCTATGGCCTTCTAGTATACCTGAGTTTTGCTCTCAGGCAGGTCTGATCCCACAGACTGTAAACCCAGATGCTCCTCTCTGTTAGATGTTCTCCAATTGCCCCCCTTGAATCTGCTAACTGCTTTTCTTCACACTGCTTTTTATTCCTTAGAGGCTGACCTCCAGATCCATCCTTGCCCTGTGTTCCTCTGGCTTCTGTCAGGCTAAGCCAAGGGGAGGAAGTGATAGGAAATTAAAAGGATGGAATATTAGAAGAAAGAGAGCTTTGAATATTTATTCTCCATAGACCATGATCTACATAGTCTACATTCCTCCACCAAAACCCAGATTCTGTAGGTGGCGCCTTAACTGCAACCTTAGAGGGGCCTACAGCTTGCTGCGGAGGCTAGCCCATGAGTCTTTTGCTACTTCATTGGTCCTTAAGTTCTTTATTAAACTCACATCCATTCACCTTTGGAAAGAGCCATTTTCATCCTGCCCAGTCCCTACCTTTGCTCTCCCACTCCTGCACCAGACCTCACACTTTTAAGACTATCTGGAGACATTTAATTTTGGGATTTAGTAGCTTTAGAAAACCTGTTCATTTTTAACTTTTGATATATATATATTTTAAGATTTTATTTATTCATGAGAGACAATGAGAGAGAGACAGAGACACAGGCAGAGGGAGAAGCAGGCTCCAAGCAAGGAGCCCGAAGTGGGACTCGATCCCGGATCCCGGGATCATGCCCTGAGCCGAAGGCAGACGCTTAACCGCTGAGCCACCCAGGTGTCCCAACTTTTGATATTTTTAATTCAAGTTGGGAGACTCCTTAGAAAAGTCAATGTGGAAGCTTGGAGGAAGGTCACTGTTGCCCTAAGCAGGTCTGTTAGATTGGTGCGCAATTGGTTTTTGAAGATTGTGGCCAAAATGCAAATAAACTAGCAGCCCATTCATACACTTGGTGCTACTCAAGCCCCTCCAGGAAAAGAGGTTAGATCCATTGCTAATCCATTTGGTGAGGAAAGGTCAGTGTGCAGCCAGAAGCCAATCACCAAGCCCTGATAGGGGTCTTTTCCGGAAGTAAAGTAGCAGAAATGCTCTGGGGAAGATCTGAGGCAAACGTGGCCTGCACCTCACCAGGGCTCCTGGCGCCTCAGCCTCAGGAAAGAAAACCTCACTGTCTAGGAAGCAGGAGCTCTGGCTATTTGATAAACTAGTTGTTTGAGTTTTTTTTTCTTTCTTAA
Source organism: Canis lupus dingo (assembly GCF_003254725.2). Lineage (NCBI taxonomy): Eukaryota > Metazoa > Chordata > Mammalia > Carnivora > Canidae > Canis > Canis lupus. The sequence continues at coordinate 42,921,246 of NC_064243.1, read as the reverse complement.
TTATCATTTTAATATCCTGTATCTGTAGTCATTTCTCTGGACTTTCGGCTTGAGAAACTGGTGTTCTATCTGACTCATAAAACCATAATTTTTAGCTAGGAAGAATTTAAGATAATTTTATCCCATTACTTCATTTTGGGAGTTTATAGCAATTCCATATCCCAAAGAAACAAGTGACTTCAAATGAGTAGCAAACCTGGAATTGGGATCCTTCTTTTCTCTCGCCAAATCCACTGACTCTTCACTAGACTGTGAATCTGGCAGATTAGCAACCCACAGAATAGAGAATGTGTTACATAAACCAAAGCAACAGGGAAGTGAGGGGAAGAGGGCATGACTACCTTAGCTGCTGTGATAATGCGGGTTTACCCACAGACATTTGACCATATTGATGATATTAACAGATAGTTATGCCCAGTGATTTACATTTGTTGGAAAGAGTTCTTAACCAAAATAATAACCTACTGAAACTGTGTTGAGTGGCATCACAATAGGAAATGGCTTCCTGAGTCCACACTAGTCTATGGCTCCAAGGTTTTTAGATTACCTCCAAAGAAACACCAGATAAAGAGAGGGAGAAAGCCAAGCTCTGCCAGTTTTTCCCTTATAACAGTTCTGTAATTAAATATTAGATAAAGAGAGCACACAATGCGTCCTTGTCTTCTTCATAACAAGCAGAGTTGTTCTGGGCATTTTTCTTGAAAAAGGTAAAGAAGTAGATGATTTCCAAGTTATCCATGTTTCTAGGCATAGATATCAATGATCTGACAATTATATGTACATATGTGAGAGTTCTTATCATTTGAAATAAGGAGGAAAAAAGTCAAATGTGAGACTCTAGGATCTCTGGAAACAAAGCTAAGGACTCTCTGGAGAAGCCATTCTCTCTCCTGTGCTACTGCCTTAGTCTCCAGCACTGTGTCCAGCCTTTCTTCCAATCCTTCTTTCACAAGGCTGCCAAAATGATTTTTGTAAAATGTATCTCTGATCATAACTCTCCCGTTTGAGCCTTTCTATGGGTGGCCCTTTTCTTGTAAAGTACTGACCCAGTAACAGGCAGGCAAGCCTGGTACATGCTGCTCTCAATGGCTCCTTGCTGACCCCAAACCATCTGGCCATAATTTATTCTCAAGCCATGCTGACCAAACTTCAGTTCTTCAGAAGGACCATATTCTCTGTTGCCTCTGGTTTTCATACAATACCATTTCATCCCTCAGGAACACCCAATCCAATCTCCTCTCTTTCAGGTCTCAGCTTTTCCAGAAAATCTCAAACCACTCTTCTATTCAGTCTGGGCCAGAAACCCTGTTTTGGGACTCCCATCAACTCTGTATTTCCCCTAGGATAACACTGAGCATACTGTATTGTTGCAGAGTATTACATTTCATATACCCTGAGACAATTTTAACATGTGCAGGCACAGTGCCTGACACATAAGAAGTGCTCAGTAATTACTTTAGATAGATGAATGAGATTGAAGTTGTACTCATTTCAACTTTTTTTTTTGGTTTGGGCCTCAAATCTTTTAATTTTTATCACTTTTTGGTTCTCTTGGGCTATGTCCAGTATTTCTTTCCCATCTTCAAATTCAATTTAGTCTTAGGATGCTTTTTCCCCGCCCTAATCTTACCAATTTTATCTTTTGAAAAAATTCTCAGACTTATTTATTATCTCTCCCAGGCCAAGTCTCACTAAATAATAAATAGGCTACTTTTTAGTCTCATAAAGAAATAATATGTTTTAGCAGCCCTCTGATTAATGCTTGATTAGTATATTGATAAATATTTTAACCTGGATAAATATTGGCCAAAGCCAGTAGAATTCTTGTAAAATAACATTTTTTTCACAAGAGAAAAGGGAATGTTTTCTAAAAAGTGAATGATTCACCACTCCTTTAGAATGCCTTCTCTCACCCACTAGACTTGCTTTTGTAGCACCCTATCTGTATTGTTCTTTCATAGTTTTTTTCACACTGCACTTAAATGACAATTTATTTAATTATGTCTCTTACTAAAATTGAGTCCTATGCATCATTATAGCCCCAATGCTTGGTATAAGTTCCTCCAAAATGCTTACTGATCAGAAGGAACTTAATAATTTAAATGGGAAAAATGGAAAGTTTCTTTAAATAAAAAATTAATTCCATCTGGCACTATTTAATCTTAATGTTAAATCTCTTCTACTTCCTAGATTGAAGCAAAAAGAAAAAAAAAATTAGAAATTCTCTTCTAGGGCAGCCCGGGTGGCTCAGCGGTTTAGCGCCACCTTCAGTCCAGGGTGTGATCCTGGAGACCCGGGATCGAGTCCCACGTCAGTCTCCCTGCATGGAGCCTGCTTCTCTCTCTGCCTGTGTTTCTGCCTCTCTCTCTCTCTCTGTGTCTCTCATGACTGAATAAATAAATAATTACATCTTAAAAAAAAAATTCTCTTCTATAAAAAACTTCTAATTATTGTTTTTAATTTGTAAAACCTTTAGAGTTGTATTCATTAGATTCATAGAAGAAGTTGTTTGCAGACTTGTGTCCCAAAGAAATATCTCTTCAATTATGTGGTTATACTTCAAGAGTCGGCAAACTACAGCCCATGACCAAATCTAGCCTGCCACCCGCTTTGTAGGTGGTGTATGTGGATTGATGTAAAAAGTACATATTATGAGAACTAGAGAAGGTATTTCTGAGGAAGTTATATCGATGCTGAGATTTATTGAGTGACTAGAGCACCTTAAAAAAATACAAAAGAGAAATAAGGAAGAATATTCCAGGTTTAACAAAGAACATTTGAGAAGATCTGGAGGTATGGCATAAATAAAAATTTGATACAGGGCCTTATCCTAAGGGAAAGGAAAGCCAGTAAGTAGAGATATGATATGAGCTGATATTTGTTGTTAAAGATTTTATTTATTATTATTTTTTAGAGAGAGAGCAAGGGGAAGAACAGAGAGAGAGGAACAAGCAGACTTGTTGAGTGCTGAGTGTGGAACCCAACATGGGGCTCAATCCCATGACCCTGAGATCACCACCTGAGATGAAACCAAGAGGCGGATGCTTAATGGACCGAACCACCCATGCACCCCAAGTTGATGTTGGTTTTTAAGAGATCAGTCTAGGTGGTACATGAAGTACCCATTAAATAAATACCGACTCGAGAAAGACCAACATATCAGTCTGAGGAAGACTGGAGTTCAAGTTTCAAAGGGTACTAAAGCAGATTTCTTTATCAGAACAAGCAGATCTTTTTATAGACATGTCAATTCACAGAATATGAGAAAAACAAAATCAAATTTAATGCTGCCTCATAGTACACAGCAGGAATAAAAGTGGAGGTGTTTTGATCACAAAGAGAATTAAATTCCAGGCTGTTTAGTTTTGGTGGTAAGGGGATAGTATTGCAATTTTACAATGTTGAGTGGGTAGGCATGGTCCTAGTACACACTGTTCCTCAAAAAACTGAGTCTTTTATCTGGTAAATATAATAGTTTTAGGATGTACAACAGGCCTAGTGCATGTGCTAGAGAGCTGGGCATTCTTCACTCCTTTTTAAAGGACCAGCTGGGTAGAGTATCTACTCTCTTTTCAAGTAGAAGGACATACAGAAGCTGAGGATTTAATTGCTTTGAAGATGATTGGACATTAAGTGATTAGAACGGCCAGATATTCAATGAATGGAGCCCAAGAACAATTCACCAGTCCTTGGAAGGCACATGTCTAACATGTCAATACATGCTTATATTTCATAGCCATGACACTGGTGCCTAAATTTGAATTGCTGTACTTCAGTCAAACTAGAGTAGCATCTTTGATAGTTAATGGTTGTAAGATTTGAATATTCAATAATCATCTAAAACAATGAAACATTTCAAGACAATAGTTTTGGATGGTAGTAAGTACATGTGGATGAAAGTTGTTTGAAAGGGCATGGGCCCTCAGCTGGGTTTTCCCCAGCAATTCTTACTAAACCAATGAGTTAAGAGATGGTACAAGTGAAAATATAGTAATGATTTGGCCTAAACTGATAGCAGTGGATGGGTTACTTAGTGACTCTTTGGAAATGGCAGATGTGGGAGAGAAGACTAAGAGGTTTTCTTAGATTTCTAGCTTGAACTGGGCAGGTGTTGATAGCTTTCAGTAGAATAGGAAATAGGGAGAAAGAAACTAACTATTGGTACAATTAGGTGAGGAGAATGAAGATTATAAATTAAGTCCTGGATGTTAAATTTAAGGACCTATAAATCCTATAATGTAATTGCAGAGGTGATGGAAGGGCATATGACTTGGGAGTTCAAAAGAAATGTAAGAGTAAGAACTATGTTAGATTTGGGCACCTGGATGGCTCAGTGAGTTGGGCGTCTGAATCTTGGTTTTCTGCTCAATATTGAGATTGAGTTCCAAGTTGGACTCTGTGCCCTCAGCACAGAGTCAGCCTGAGATTCTCCTTCTCCCTCTGCTGCTACCTCCCACTCTCACATGCCTGTGCTCTATAAATAAATAAATAAATAAATAAATAAATAAATAAATAAATCTTTTAAAAAAGAAACATATGATTCATTAACTTGACTACAGTAAAGGAAATCACAGGGCTAGGTTGGATTGCCTAAGGACAAAGTGTAGAGAGAGACAAGAAAAAAGGACAAGTAAAAAGAAGACTGTTGGTGGTGCAAGATAAATCTAAAGAATAGGGGTTTTAAAAGGAAATGGAAACTAATATTTTTTAAGGTGATCAGTAGTAGTGAATCTTTCTGAGTTTCAGGTAATATGCTAATTTAAACTTTACATAAGATTGTTTGGCAAGAGGGATTCTCAGCAACAATATTGGTGAAATGGGGAGAGAGAAATCCTGATTCTAATATGTTGGAGTGTCAGAAGTAAAAGAAGCCAGAAACTCTGAAAAACCCTGACTGTGGAAAAGGAGGAGGAAGACAGCATAGCAATTGAAAAGGAGAGGCTTTTCGTGGTGAATGGGGCTTACATATGTTTTAGTGATGATAGCAAGATGCCAGTGGAAAACTAAATGTGTGAATATTCAAGACGGAAGAGTAGGCTAGTCAATAGCACCAGGTTTCTGAGAAGTCATTAAGGTCTATTCCATGGCATCTGCAGAAAAGGAGAAAAGGTTTAATGTAGATGTGAAGTTGTATTAGTAGGAAGTTGAACAAATTATATTTTATGGCACTTATGGAAAATAGAAGGTGAGATCTTAATCTGAGGGCAGGTAGAAGTGTAATATTTTTAGATGAAAGAGACAGTTTTATGAGAGAGAAGAGTTGAAAATATCATAAAAAAAATTAAGGTAACTAATCAGGGAAATACAAATCAAAACCACAATGAGATAGCACTTTATACCAGCGAGAATGGCTAAAATTAACAAGACAAGAAACAACAAATATTGCCAAGGATGTGGAGAAAGGGGGAACTTCATGCATTGTTGGTGGAATGCAAACTGGTGCAGCCACTCTGGAAAATAGTGTGGAGGTTCCTTAAGAAGTTAAGAATAGAGCTACCCTATGACCCAGAAATTGCACTATTGGGTATTTACCCCAATGTTCATAGCAGCAATCTCCACAATAGCCAAACTGGGGAAAGAGCTGAGATGTCCACTGACAGATGAATTGCTTTGAAGATGATTGGACATTGGATAAAGATGTGGTGTATATACACAATGGAATATTACTCAGCCATCAGAAAGGGTGAATACCTGCCATTTACATTGACATGAATGGAACTGGAGGGTACTATGCTGAGTAAATAAGTCAATTGGAGAAAGACTGTAGTAGCAGAAGTCAGACCATGGTAGCTTCCGGAGGTGAGGAAGTAGAGAAATTAAAGAGAAGGCTTTCAAGAAGTTTGATTTTGTTATGAAGGACAGATAGGACAATACTTTAAGAGAAATCAGATTAAGAAGCTTTTTGTCTGCCTGTTTGCTGGTTTGTTTGTTAAATAGGAGAAAATCTGAGCATTTTTAGCAGCTATTTTATTTTTCTATTTTAAAGATTGATTGATTGATTGATTACTGTTCCAGGATTTATAGACTGCTCAATCTACCAAAACTGGATCGCACAGGGATCAAGGGGTCTCCTTGCAGCAATGGAGATGCAACAATGGCACATAACTATGGGACCTACTTGCACAAGTACATGTTGCTTCTCTCAGAAGCTACTGGCCAGTAGATATAATACTTGAGCTCAGAAACTGAGGGATGGAAGTAAGAATTAATCCTGCTTACCACCATCATTCTCAGTGACCCACTTAAAGAATTTGTAGTTCCCATTTCTGCAAATCTGGGCTTCTGGGTTTATAGAGGTATTGAATACCAAGAGGGAATAAGCTTCTACCTGGGAGTGCAGCAAGAGTCCCATTCACTTTTAAGTTATGTTATCTTTTAGTGCTGTTTTCTACTCTGTGTATTAAATGGTCAATAGCACTTACATTCTGAGGACAGAGTGATGGCAAAGACTCAGACATCTCACAAATGAGAGTCTGTTTCACGCCATCCGGTGTGTTATGGAGTCTATCAGGTGTGCTAGCTGAACATGAGGGGAATCTAGAATGAGCAGTACAGGAGTCCTCCATTATCTGGTTTTGCTTTCCATGGTTTCAGTTACCTGCCGTCAACAATGGGTCTGGAAGCAGATGATTCTTTCTCTGACGAAGTGTCAAAAGGTCAATTGCAGCCTAACACTATGTCACAATATCTACATCATTCAGCTCACTTCATTTTACCCTATAGGCATTGTGTCATTTCACTTCATCATGGGAAAAAGGGTGAGTGCAGTACAGTAAGATATTTGGAGAGAGAAACCACATTCACAGAACTTTTATTAGAATATGTCATTATAATTGTTCTATTTTATTATTAGCTTTGTTGTTAATCTCTTACTGTGCCTAATTTATAAATTAAACTTTATCATTAGTTTGTACGTATAGAAATAACATAGTATGTATAGGGTTTGGTATTACGCACAGTTTCATACATCCACTGGGGGTCTTGGAATGTATTCCCCATGGATAAGGGAGGACTACTATGGTGGAGAATATGAATTTCAGTCTTTTTTTTTAATTTATTTTTTATTGGTGTTCAATTTACTAACATACAGAATAACCCCCAGTGCCCGTCACCCATTCACTCCCACCCCCCTCCCTTCTCCCCTTCCACCAACCCTAGTTCGTTTCCCAGAGTTAGCAGTCTTTATTTTGAGTGGCAGACCAGTGCAACAGCAGGGGCTTTATTTTGTTCCACTACCCTTTTACCCTTTTCTTTCTTGAGAAGAAAGAATTATTAAAATATATATCAATATCATAATAGTAATTATCCATGTGTGGGAGCATGTTACTGATAAATTCTTTCTTCTCAATCCACTTTTCTAAATTTTAATGTATCTGCATTTAATATGTACTATTTTTTGGGAGTACATGAAATTGTAAAGAGGTATCCAAGAATAATTGAGGCATACAAATACATGTAAAAAATAAGTCTTTTGAGTAATATTTCTATTCTTGCCTAAGACCAAAGGGGAAAAAACAATTCTTGGAAATTAGTAAGGAGAGATGCTCTTTCAATGACTTTTTTTTTCTTTTAATGATTTTGATGGATGGAAGGTTAGAAACTGGATGCTGTCATCACTTGCAGCTTCTTTTAAGAAATAGGAGATTTCAAATGCATTAGGATTATTGTATCTTTACAAACATCCCCCAAAAGTCAATTCACCCTAAATTGTGATTTAAAGTGTAGAGAATCAAGTTAATTCCAGGATTTAAAATCTTCCAAATTGGGATTTATTTAAGCTGGGAGTTTTCATTAGGATAAGCAGATATATTAGATGTCAAAATTTCTTAGTCACTTTAACCTAGACTGGAAACTCTACCAATATTGGGGTATTTTTAATTTGTCCTCTGAAATGGTTGAAGTTAATGTACTAAACTAGGGAAAAATTATTTAACTTTGGGCTTCAGATTTGGTATACGTACTACACTCTTTTCCATTTCTATACTTCCTATACATTTTCATGGAAAATAAAAAAGGGCCAACGTTCTTCTAAGACCTTCCTCCTAGCTTTATTAACCTAAGTGTCATCAAGTAATAGCTGGCTTCTGAAGTTACTAAACTAGTGCAGACATGGAGAAGCCATATGCTTTATGATGCCAAATTGAGAAACAGGTATCTTAGCTGTTCCTGAATAGTTTTAATTTTGAATATATTCTCTCATTTGTAGAAACCATTTGAAAGACCTAGAGATAGCTTGAAAAATAGTTAATAAGTGTATAACAGGATATAAGTTATAATTATTTAAACAATATAGTCACTAAATATGAAGTATCATTAGCTAGAAATGCCAAATATCACGACCTGAGTGGAAGGCAGATGCTTAACCAACTGAATGACCCAGGGGCTTCAATCACTAGTGAAACTTTAAAGACTTCTAATGAAAACCCAGAAATCTGTCAAGGAACTCTCAAATGTTAATCAGAAAGAAAAAAAACACAATGTTAGGGAAAGAATAACAAAATGTGTATAATTCCATTATATGACTCCATTTTTCACATTTCCTTTTGCCAGTTTATATTTTTTATTGTTAAAGTTATAGTAGATGTTAATACACATTTATAAATTAGAATTTGATATCTTTTCTCAACACTTAGCCAGACATTGTCTATGATTTTATGGAATTTTCATAATTACTTACAACATTTTTAGTAATATTCCATTTTGTTGATATAGCTGCCTTTCTGCCCTTTAATATGAGACCTCTGGGGTCCTCCCCCCATCTTATATTTGACTATTAATAAAGATAGACTGGATATCTCCATGAATATAGCTTTTTGCCTTCTCTATATCATTTTATTGGGATAAATTCCTCATAGTATTATTGTGGGAACTTGTGTAAACAATCATGAAGCTGGCTGGAGGAATTCGAGAGTAAGAAGAATAAACCATTTAAATGGACTCTCTTAATTATGTACAAATACTTCCTATGCTTAGACAATAGCTGACTGAAAGACATCCAGCTATTACATTAACTGTTCTAGACTTCTCTCAATTATGAAACCTAAAACAAAATGTTCACTATACAAATGGTCTTGACAGAACAGTTAATTATTTCTAGGAGAAAATAATAGTTTTTTTTTTTTTTAACATTTACTTGCTCTTTAGTCACTAAATAGTATTTTGAGTGAGATAGATGCATTATTCCTTTATTAAATCCCTTTACAAACAGTGGAAAGGAAATATTCTTTTATTAGCAAATAATATGATTGTATTCTTCACATGGAGGGAGCCTCGCTCGGTGGGTAAGGCATACATTCTGGAGTTACACTGCTTTGATTTGAACTCAAGCTCCACCATGTACATACATGCGTACATTTACATACATATACATTTAATGTATTTTTCTTGGGGTACCTGGGTGGCTCAGTCAGTTAAGCATCTGCTTTTGGCTCGGGTCATGATCCCAAGTTTCTGGGATCAAGCCTCACATCCAGCTCCCTGCTGGGCGGGGAGACTGTTTCTCCCTCTCTCCTTCTGCATGCCGCTCTCCACTGCTTGTTCTCTCTCTTTCTCCCTTCCTCTCTGTCATATAAATAAATAAAATATTTAAAAATATTTTTTCTTAATATATAATATATAAATATAAAATCTTAGTGCACACACAAAGACACAAGATGTATAATAAATTTTTATACTTACGATCTACCTAAGACCTTAAGAAACTTTTGTCCTGACTCCTTATTGCCAGAAAGAAAACTTTTAACTCATTTATAGCTAACAACCATATTCAGCAAGGTACCTTATTCAGTTACAGAGGAATACATTTTGCAAGCAATTTATATTAGCATTTGTTCCAGGAAATTGTTTTGCTCAAAGCCAGACAGTCTTTGGCTGATTTATTCAACTTTTCTTTTGCAATGTTTAAGATAAGCAAGTGTACTTGCTCTTAAAATACTCATGTTAAACTTATTAACACATTACATGAAGCTATTTTCTCAATTTTATTTGAAATACACCCCAATTTATTGTCTGTAAAAATCTTTATCCCAGCTAAAGAATATACCCTGGGCTCATCTCTATGCATACATGAAATAGGTTTCTCTACCAATTAGTCCTAAATCAGTACCTCAACTGTCAGGAGATCAAGCCTACTCTGATGAGCTGACTCAGAGCATGCAATTTTGTTCTTTAGTGGATATACAGAATTTTTTCATTTTGAGAAGTGGGTAGAGAGCATAATCTCGAAACTCATTATCATACATATTTTCAAAAAGCTCGTTTAAAAAAAGATATTCATAACAGATGAACAGTCTCTTCATTTCTGTGAATCAGTTGGTTCTCAATTTCTTCTGAAGCAAATATCCTTCTAATAAAAGATACAAATCCTGTCCTCCGCAAATGCATCCATGTTCATAAATGCCTGCTAATGTACACAATTTATAGGATTCCTAGAACTCTTCAAAGTTTATCTGTCAACTCCCTCTGGGTTCTTGAAATTGGTTAACAAGTTCAGTTCAAGGGCAGCCCGGGTAGCTCAGCAGTTTAGCACCGCCTTCAGCCCAGGACCTGATCCTGGAGTACTGGGATCGAGTCCCATGTCAGGCTCCCTGCATGGAGCCTGCTTCTCCCTCTGCCTGTGTCTCTGTCTCTGTCTCTGTCTCTCTCTCTCTCTCTCTCTGTCTGTCATGAATAAATAAATAAAATCTTAAAAAAAAAGTTCTGTTCAAGATATGTCAAAAACTACTTCCAGGCCCATAGAAGTGCTGTTTACCTTGAAGATCCTGTGACATTTGCACCAATAGGTTTATTTTTACTGATTTTCTTTTGTCATAATGACAACTGCCTGAATTAAGACACATTCCAAAAAACTCCTTGCTTTAGCTATCCTAAGGCAGTTGCTTCAAGTTTTGTTCATTACATCATAAAGGATCCCCTTCAGGATAAATTTCAAATGAATAATTTTTAGGACTTAAAAATCAGAAATTACTTGGCTTTGCCTGGATGAATGGTTTGCCTTAATGCATGATTTGCCTTTATTTTAGGAGCACTCTGAATAATGCATCCATTCGTGTTTCTTTTTAAAAATCTATAGCTAGAAAACTAAAAGTCAAATCTGAGACCCTTCGCTCTTCTGTGTTTGAAGTGTAAGACTGTGTTTTTGAGAACTAACATAATTACTGGCTCCCCTTGATTTCCTCCTAGCTTTATCATCTATTTTTTATTTACATTTTTCTGTTTAGAAGTCCTTTAACAAATGTTACATAACAATGCCAAGGGCAGCCAGGGTGGCTCAGCGGTTTAGCGCCGCCTTCAGCCCAGGGTGTGATCCTAGAGACCTGGGTTCGAGTTCCGTGTCGGGTTCCCTGCATGGATCCTGCTTCTCCCTCTGCCTGTGTCTCTGCCTCTCTCTCTCTCTCTCTTTCTCTGTCTCTTATGAATAAATAAATAAATAAAATCTTAAAAAAAAACAAAAAACAAAAAACAATGCCAAGAAGGAGGACACAAAAGAAAAAAGAAGGGGAAAAAAAGTTTTTTAATTATTATTTTTCTTTATATTCAACTTCTTTCAAAGCAAGCAATTAATTAATTCTGATTTATACTTTAAAGTTTTATAAGACTTTAGAAAAATTAGAATAAAAGGAAACAAGTAATACTTCTTTTGTTAATCCATGTATTCCATTGAGGGGTTGCTAAAGCTTCATTCTCTTTTTTTAGCTCTAAAACATTTTAAACATCTTATTACTAAAACTTCCAAACAGGGGCACCTGGGTGGCTCAGCAGGTTAAGTGTCCAACACGCGGTTTCAGCTCAGGTCATGATCTTTTGGTTGTGGGATGGAGCTCGGCATCAGCGTGGAGTCTGCTTCAGATTCTCTTTCCCTCTCCCTCCTGTTCTCTCTCTCTCTCTCTCAAATAAATAAATAAAACTTAAAAACAAAAGCAAAACAAAAACTTCCCTGGGTGGCTCAGGGGTTTAGCGCCTGCCTTCAGCCCAGGGCATCATCCAGGAATGCCGGGATCGAGTCCTGCATTAGGCTCCCTGCGTGGAGGCTGCTTCTCCCTCTGCCTGTGGCCTGTGTCTCTGCCTCTCTCTCTCTCTCTTTCTCATGAGTAAATAAATAAAATCTCAAAAAAAATTTTCAAACATACAGAGAGTTGAGAAAGTGGTATCATGAGCGTTTCATAAGCCTATCACCTGGATTTTAAAGTTGTTAATATTGTGCTATATTGCTTCTTTTACTTTTTTTCTGCTAAAGTATTATAGAGTAAATAATAATTAACAGTATCTCACTCTTAGTATGTATCTCTGAAAAGTAAGGACTTATTTCTATATAATAACATAATATTTTTCACATCTAACAGAAATCATAATAACCTCCCAATATTACCTAATATAGAGTATCAGTTCAAATTCCCCAGTTATCCTCCTCCCAAAAATACCTTTTATAACTCCCAAACTTCTTAACCTCAGAAGGTATAACATAAAGATACTCAAAGTTCCTCTTCACCTGTGTTTAGCCATTTCCTTTACCTTTAAACACTAACATGCATGGATCCAGCTAAATGGCAAATAAAAATGAAGTGATGGGATTGATCCTGCTGTGTGATTCCATTTAGTAGCAAGAGTTAACTCTAGTCTATTTAGGTTATTAATAAAAATTATTCTCTAGGAAAATTTCAACTTTTGATGTTACTATAAAATAAGATGCTAAGATGTTTTAATATAAAATATTCAGAAGTTCTATTAATTAAAATTGAGGGCATTGATTTTCAATATGGGCTCACTGTATCACAAAGATTATTTACTTATTTACAATATTTATAACTTTGAAATAAGAAAAGCTTTTCTTCCAGCTCTTTCAAGAATGCTAAACATTGTCACCCTTTTAACATTTGTTTATGTTCTGGACCTCCTTTTAAAACAATTGGATTCTGTCCTAGTAATTTACACCATTCCTTGTATATTCCACTATTGAAGATAGTCTAGTTCTTTTATGGACTTTAGAAATAATTGATATAAATTTCTTTTTAAAAATTTTCTTTTAGGAGCATTACCTCATCATAAACATTGCCTAATTTTATAAAGCATCTGTAGATCAGGGATCTGGCATATGTAGTTTTATTTTTAAAAACAAATTTCCAGTAAATGCAGTTTTCAGTTTACACTTATGAAGTCAAAATGTCAAGATGACTCAAAAACAATACATTAAATTACAAGTGAACTTTACAGATTTGATTTGGTAAAGATAGCACAAGATTCAATGAGACTGTGTGTCTCTGATATGACTGAGTGAGCAATCAGAGATCATTCAGGAAGATAACGTCAAAGGCCAGATCCACACCACTTATGCAAATACCTGAGGGTGGAATTAATCTAATAGAATGAAACATTTTCCTAAAAAAGAAAAAATGTCAAAGCATGTGGGAAATGTTACTGAAGTGTCTCCTCTAATGAAAATTTCACTGAAGAACAAACTGTGGAAATGCATGCACTTAAGAATAAGGCAGAGAAAAATCAGTCACTACACACAGGTCCCAGGGAAAATACCACTTCTGACTGGGTTTCTTTTTGGTCAGGTGAATGGAAGTGTTTAAACACAAAGATTGAAATTACCTTTAGCAATATATTAGATCTTAATGTTTATCACACATGAGCATCCTTTTCCAGAATGGATTGGAACAAGAAATTCTCATATCCAGAAAACATTGATTTAATAACGTTGAAAATTTATTCTGGAGAATTAGAAACTTGGAATATGTGGTACAGATTTTGAAATTGAGATGTGATCTCACAGGATGCTGGGTTGCTTAGTGGTTGAGCATCTGCCTTTGGCTCTGGTGGTGATCCTGGGAGCCTGGGATCCAGTCCTGTATCAGGCTCCCTGTAGGGAGACCTGTTTCTTCTGCTGCCTATGTCTCTTGCCTCTCTCTGTGTGTCCCTCATGAATACATTTTTTAAAAAAGTCATATCTCAGGCAAAAATCAATCAATCAATCATCTTTCAATCTGGAAATTAACCAAAGACTTGGGACAACCCACGAAGCATTTATTCAAGAGAAACAACTGAATCTTGGTTAAGAACTGTGGGCTGTTCCGCGTTTTAACTTGCTTTTTCCCAGCTTGTTCTTTCCAGTTCCATGGCAGTCTTGAAAATCAGCAGTCTTGAAACCAGGGTATCTGTGAAAACCGACAGCCTGTCACTGGAGAAGTCAAAGCAGGTTTTGTCAAAGAAAAAAATAGAGCTGGACAGCAGAGTGATAAATCTACATATTGGGCAACAGACAGCACATGAGTTTGATTCCTGAAAGAAGAAAAACAAATGAGGTTAGTCCTACAATCAAATTTTGGGGGAGGACAAATTCCAGAGCTGAGAGAGGGATCCTAAACAGTGCATAGAGAGAGTTCAGGAGAGTTCAGAGTTCTGGGGGCTAAGGCAGCTACAAGTTGCTACACAGTTCTAACACAGAAGGAACCAACGTTTTCTGACTTTGGGATGGATACAAATAATAAAATAGTACACGTTGATAAAATTTATTTCATAAAAATGAAGGACTTGTGTTCTTTAAATACACATTAAAAAATGAAAAGGCAAGCCAAAGTTGAGAGAAAACATTTTCCAATACATGCATCTGATAAAGGACTTTTGTTTAGATTACATGAACTCTTGAGTCTCTATAAGAGGAAGATAACTCAATTTTTGTTAAAGTGGCAAAATATTTGAGATATTTTGAGAAGATATATCACAAAAAAATAATATAAATGGTTAATAAGCACAATGAAAGTTGCTTAGAGTCTTTAGCCTCAGAAAAATGTAAATTAATACTCCAGTAAGATACACTATACATCCACTAGAACCAATAAAATGCTAAAATCATAGAAAACAACAAGTATTGATGAGGACGTGGAATAAGGAAAACTCTCATATGGTGCTGGTGAAATTTTAAATGCAGCCACTTTGGAAAAGAATTTTACAATTTCTTGTGGAGTTCAACATAGACTTACCATAGAATCCAGGAATATTGTTCCCAGTTCTTTTTTTCCTATTTAGTTGGAAATCTTTTTGGCAAGTTATTGTAATCTAAGCCAATTTGTTTTGTATGTGAATGGAGATTTGCTAGAAAGCTTTTGTGGTGTCTCCTGAAATTCTAGAAAGATTTCATTATTCATGCCATTAGGAAGGAGAAGGTTGGACATAGCCAGGCTTTAGGAGCTTCCCAGAACTAAGAATTTCAAAGCCTTTGACACTTTTATCTTATTCTGCTCTCTCTGTGAATTGGTCATATGTCTTGCCCACCATATGACAGAATAGAGCTTTTAAATTTTACTTCTTAACTGGTTTAGCTATCTGAGAGATAGTGGCCTTTCTCAGGATCCCTCCCACAAAATCCTTTGGGAAGGGCTACTGGATTTGCTTGATCAGATACACTCTCCTAGACCAACAGAGATATGGCTTTTTTTTTTAAATTTATTCATGAGAGACACAGAGAGAGGCAAGAGACATAGACAGCAGGAGAAACAGGCTCCCCACAGGGAGCCTGATACAGGACTGGATCCCAGACTCCCAGGATCACCACCAGAGCCAAAGGTAGATGCTCACCACTGAGCCACCCAGGCATCCTGTGAGATGATATTTGATGCAGTGATGGTTCCTGCCATAATCATGTGGGTAGGTAGTCAGGGGGAGAGAATGTGGTTTTCAAAACAGCAGGGGTTTTGCAGACAAAATAGTGTGTCCCATACATTCGTACTATAAAAGGTAAGGGAGCTATTCATCTTTGGTTCCCATCCTCCAGTAGCTAATTAACTGTGGCAATTTCTGGGTTTACTTTTTCCCCTAGTGTGTGATTGACATTCTATTTTACATTACAAAAAGAAAAAGAGAAGCATAACATGTTGAGAAAAGCAAACATAAGAGAGAGGGAAAGAGACTTGGCATTGAAATCCATGATTGCAGTTTGTTTGATTTGCTTCTAAAGCCTGTATTCTTCTCTGTTTGGGATTTCCTTGAGATAGTTCTATAATCAACTCCTACAGTAATATTGGAAACCTGGCTCAAATGAACCACTGTTGAGAATGAATATAGGGACCACTCTATCCAAATCTGCTATTAAAGATTTAGTGGGATCTCTTGTGTCCCTTCTCTACTTGGGGCCCTTTGGCTTTTGATGAGTACTTGGAGATGGAGGACAGAGTAGGTAGGTTGGAATATTCAGTATGTCAAGTGGATAAGGCAGTGGGAGTCTGCAATCTGAGTTTTAACTCTTTGTTTTTTCCCTTAATTTGTGAAATTTCCATCAATTGTGGCCACTTCTATCATATTGGAAGAGTCTCTTACAATCTGAGGTAGATAACCTTGGATTGCAACTTAGTTCACTGCCTAATGTTTAGCTGGATGTTTGTTGATAAGACATTCATACTAGAAGAAGATACCCTAATTTCCAAAACTTTTCATCTGTACATGTGTGTATGTCTGTATTTGTGTTTTTGCTATAAGACTATATATGATTCCCCCCAAATCCCAGGTTCTACAAAAAATCAAGCACTATAGATAATACTGCTTATTAATAAGATAAAATTGGGGACAGATCACTCAAAAACCCAAAAGACCTGTGGAATTTTGTAACTAGAGCACTAGCAAAAGCAATAACCTTTCTAATAATAGTATGATGGAGGTTCAATTTCTACACAGTATTTGTACCTAGGATCAGAGTAAGTCAATCCATTATAGCCTTAAGCCTGAGGCTCATGTTTCCTCATCAAGATATAGTCTTGGAGGACATTTAATTCTCTATCAAGAGACTATTTTCATATAAGTTTAAAATCTGATCCAAGAGATAGCTGTCTTCTTTAACCATTGTTTTAATATGGAGAAATATTTTTGCAGCTTCTCCATCTACAATCACAGCCTTGCCAGATAGCTTACCATATGGAAAACCCAGTGCTTTGTGATGCTAATAAATCAGCCACTACTCCATGAATTCTAGTGCACTTCTGTAGATTTTCAGTGTTTTTCTTGTGATTTTCAGATGTTGCTAGAGCTCTTTTTCTTCATTTGAGAAAGTTTATTCCTATAACTTCAAAACATGAATGTGCTGGGAAAAATCCCAAATGATCTTGTAAGACTTTCTACCACTATAATTTTATCTCTTGATCATGTATGAGGTAATTACATCAAAGTAGTAGAAAAAACTTTATGTGTATATATTTCTCTGAGGTTACAAAGAGTTTGTCTTCAGACTTTAACAGTCCCTGATGGAAAGTCTGTTTGGAGTGGGGGGAAGGGGGGGCTACTGGGCAGAGTAATTATTTTGACTTTCTTTCTTTCTTTCTTTCTTTCTTTCTTTCTTTCTTTCTTTCTTTCTTTCTTTCTTTCTTTCTTTTCTTTCTTTCTTTCCTATTTTTTTATTTTGAGTTCTGACCAATCAGTTGATTAGCAGCTGTTTGGAGCAAGGTGTGGTAGGTTTTTCCAACATATTCCTGTCTCTAGCCCGTGTCTTTCCAGGCTGGGTATTCGAATTGCCTGTTAAAATCTCCTTCACTTTGATGGTTCTCTATAATATCATATTATGTCCTTGAGCTGGAAAGTGCACATTGTTCTTGGTATCTCTTGTCAATCTCAACCGAAGTTTATCGTACCTTGTTGCTATCCTTTGTGGATTTTAATAGGAGTTTTTAGTTTCCCTTACTTTCAGTGTAGACGGAGTTTTGTTTCCTATTCAGGACTTTTCATTTTCATTTACATTTTCACCAGTGGATTTCCTAATTTCTCTCTTGTAAGGATTACATGAGTGCTTTATGTAAAGATCATTAACTCATCGTCATGCATTTTGTCAATACTGTCTATCAATTTGGTCTTTATTTTTGAACAAACATGATACCCTGAACACCTTTCTCTGGGATTCCCAAGACTGTTCGGCCATTTGGCTTCTGTTATGTACTAGCTCCAGCCTTAGTTCTTCCTGTCCTAATTGTAGTCAACAACAATTTATGTTTCAGCCTTCCCACCACCTGCCTTTAGATAAGCTGAGGCTTACCTATAAGCCTGATTTTTTATCAGCAAAGACCATCTTTAATCATAGAGTCTCTGGCATTCTGGAAATCCCACAATTCATAAACATATCCATTTCTGCAGCTAGCTTTCATAGACTCAAAGTGAAGGCTATAAGCAGTAGGGACTTCTGGCTGCAGTGATACAGGTGAACCCTGGAGTTCTATCTCCTCTTGGTCAGCAGCTTTGGATCTAGGATCTATTTTTTCCATAACATACCTTGCAAAAGCCACCATGTATGCTACCGTACTTAAATGGCTAATTTCTATTTTACCTAGACCGTAAGAGAGATCAGAGATTTGTTTTTCCTGCATGGCTTTACCTCTTGGAATCACTCTAAAGCTACAAGACTCAAAGCTCTTCAGTAACTATAATATCCAAATTACAAGTGTCAGAAATGGAAACCATTCATCACCTTGAAACTTGGATTGTTTACTTTCCAAATCAGATTAGGCAAAAGTCTTATGTCTCCCTGCAGTCTCTCGGCACAGGGGCACACCTAGGATATATGAGGCTCTGGTTAATATTTTTTGTGGGGCTTTAACCCTATTAAAAATCGATTTAAAATGTTTTACATGAGTTTGCCTCTACTTGCTAGATGGAATGCTGCACCATTCATGATACTTCTAATAAAGCCAATTAGAAAAATACCAAAAAAAAAAGTTTTACAAAATTCATGGGTACATATGAAGTATAGTGATCTCCCCAAAAATATTTTAAACATCTTGAAAAAATAAGACTTAAATAGTTGTTTATTATACAGTCAATGCACATAAAAATTCTTCGTTTGGAGTGAGTTACCCCAAATTAGCATGTTAGTACCATTCTGGTTATCTGATGTGTGATTCTACAAAAGAAACATGCCCTATTCCGCAGAAGTAATCTGGTTGCCAGCCTGCCTCCTGGAACTGGGACCCACCAGAGAGACTCAGGAAGCCCCATAAATAAAAGCTGGGAAGCTCCTGGGAAATATGGTCCACTCTGTAATAGGCTAGAGGATCAAAGAACACTGCAAAAAGAAGAAACAAAGACCAAGAGCCACATGGGTTCTGATCCAGGTTCAAGGCACCTTATCCAGGATAGCATTCCCAGTGGTGGCCATCCTACACACTGAGTTGTAAATTTCAGGAAAGTTAACCCAAAGTGTGGAGTCTTATGTGACATGTGGCCCAGAGCAGTGATCCACCTGCCTGAGCGAGGGCAGAATTATCCCAGTAAAGACACACTAAAGGTCTGTTTCTCATCACCTACTCCTTGAACTGGTTTGGGAGTTAGTGTCTTTCAAACTTTGGAATCATAAATATATTTAAGTAACCTGAAGTAGTAATAGGAGTCTATAAAAAGGCTGCTGCTCTGATTTTGCTTTAGATCTTTGCTATTCTAGTTTCTCCTTCCCTCCTGAGGTGTTGCTGCTAGCAATTCTCCCACACTCTTCCTTTATCCCAACCTTCTCAGCCCAAAGCAGGAAAGATCTAATTTGCTTAGTTACTCACCATCTGCTATGAGATGTTCTCATTCAGTCATCCGTGGCCAGTATAGCAAGATTGGTGTCCCTACAAGCCCACTGCCATCTTTCTCAAAGGAAATTATGTACCCAGCAGACACTGTGAGACTTCATGATCTGTCCAGTGCAAGCCTTTAGATACATTTTACCAGACTGTCTTTGAAAAAGGTATTCCCAATTTACCTTGCCACCAGAAATGTGTGAGACAACCACTCTTAGAATATTTGTCAACAGTGAGGAGATCCATTCTTTTAAAAATGATCGGCTAAGATGATAGACAAAAAGACTAGAATATTGTTTAAATATACAAATGCAATTTCTTAGTAGTAATACTGCCCAGTTCACCATATACTGGTTAATCAACTAAACTTTCTTGATGAGTAATTGCTTTTGGTCCTTTACTCCTTTATCAATTTAGAATTGAATGCTTTCCATATCCATTTGTATGAGCTAACTATAACTTGAAGATATTGGTCACTTGTTTGTTATATTTATGGTGGATCTCGTCTTCTACCTCTTCTCCTTCTTCTTTCTCTTCCTTTCCTTCTCCTTGCTTTTAAACTTTGAATAAGTTTGTCTTTTGATGAACAGAATTTCAGAATTTTTCTTTTTCTTTTTCTTTAACAGAATTTTTTAAAAGGTTTTATTTATTTATTCATGAGATGCAGAGAGAGAGAGAGAGAGAGAGAGAGAGAGGCACAGGCACAGGCAGAGGGAGAAGCAGGCTCCATGCAGGGAGCCCGATGTGGGACTTGATCCTGGGTCTCCAGGATCACGCCCTGGGCTGAAGGCAGGCACTAAATCACTGAGCCACCCAGCGATCCCCAATTTCAGAATTTTTCAAATAATTAAAGCTATTAATATTTTCTCTATAATTTATTCCATCACTTTGGCTCTTAAAAAGTGATCCTTTTCTGTTTCATAGATTGGCTAAACATTTTGAATTCCTCATTTTAAAATTGTCTTTATTTAAAATGTTTATTTAAACTAATAGGTACAGAGAGCACATTGGTTGTTGCCAGAGGTGGGGGTATGGTGAAATGGGTGGTGGTCAAAAGATACAAACTTCCAGTTATAAAATAAATATGTGGGACGCCTGGGTGGCTTAGTGGTTTAGCACCTGACCCTGGCTCAGGGCGTGATCTGCTGTCTCAGGATCAAGTCCCACATCAGGCTCTCTGTCTGGAGCCTGCTTCTCCCTCTGCCTACGTCTCTGCCTTTCTCTCTCTGTGTCTTTCATGAATAAATAAATGAAATATTTTATAAATAAATAAATATGTTCTGAGGATGTAATGTACAGTATGGTGACTAGAGCTGATAATACTGAATTGTATATTTGAAAATTACAAGAGAGTAGATCTTAAAAGTTTTCATCACAAGAAAAAAGAATTTGTAACTATGTGTGGTAATGGATGTTAACTATACTTGTGGTGATCATTTTGGAAAATATACTTATATTGAATCATTATACTGTTATACCTAAAACAAGTATAATGTTACATGTCAACCGTATCTCAGGAAAAAGCTTATTCTCTAAAAAAAGTTAAATAAATAATTCTGGAATTACATGTTCAGTGAAGTAAGAATCTAAATTAATGTTTTGAACAAAAAAGTACTCATTTTCTATATGCATTATTAATTGAAATATCTTGTTCCATTTATTTATAATGTCATTGTTTTTAGTTACATATTTTTATATAAAATAATGTTTGTGTCTCAAGAGCAGATAAAGAATGGTCTAGATTGGGTTAAAATGTTAATGTATATGGTTACTTAATACACTGAATCAAAATTGACATGAGTTTAATTTTATTTCATAATCAACTGAACATTTCAAATTAAACAGATCGACTTAAAAAGTCCTTCGTTTTTGCTTTAATTTCACATTTCATACATTGCACAGTATTTATAAGATATTCATTTTGATTGTTCCAAAACTTGGAGAGAGAGGTGATAACAATTCCGCCAGATGGTTAAATTCACCAGAGAACTTCTGCTTCTATTTTCCTAATTTGAGAGATACCAAGCAATTTTTATTCCCAATATAAATTCTAGATTAAAAACTATACACTTTCCTTACTTCTCATATTAAATATTAAGGATGACATATAAGCAAAAGATAACCTTGTTACTAAGTTAATGCTCTTCTGTAATCTTACATGGTTATATGACAATTGCTAAATTTGTTGAAAACCAACTGATAACAAATTGGTTATCCTGTGAGATTTTTTTTTCTTTCTTTCTTTCTTCTTCTCTTTCCTTCTTCCTCACTTCCTTCCTCCCTCCCTCCCTCTTCTTTCTTTCTGGTATATTACATTAGAGAGCATTGATCTATAGACATCATTAAGAATAATTGTCCTTGAAGAACAGTGAAAGATAAATGCTAATAAAAATATTAAAGAAAATGCTATACAGAATCTCTTACTATATGTAGATATTATTACATTCTTGAACCATCTTCAGATACTATTTGCTGTGAGCGCTGCATTGCAGAAGCTAAAATGAGAGTACATTTTTTTCTTCACTAAAATTACAATGTTCAGAGAAACAAATAAACAGCAACATAAGCTAAATAGTCACTATATCAGATATGAACCACAGGCCTTTTGAATAATACTCCAGTGAACTCGTGTCCTTAAATGAAAAAGGGCAGCCATGGGCATTTGGCCACTGAAGCCCTCTGGTACCCATATTTGGGAATGTACCTTTCTTTACAGGGGTGGCTCTTTGTGGAAGCAGACTCCTTAAGTGATTGTCTGCACCAGGACCATATGACATGGTTTCATCATTATACAAAGACTCTTCATAGAATCTGAGATTGAAATTCGTAGGAAAGCAAACAAAGGATGATGCCTGATGAGCTGATCCAGGAAGGAGAATTATTCATGGTTATAACATTTATTTCATGACAAACTCTCTCACTACTGACCCCTAGTTGTTTGTGAGTTCCAAGAGAAGGTCCCTAGATAAAGTGCTTTCCTGGTTGCTAGATTTAGATCTAAGAAATAAAATGTATCCCTTAGGAAAATGTAAGCTCAGTGTTAAAGTGTATTGTTAGGTCAATGAATTGGATTTGCTATTGCTGTTTTTCTAACAACATAACTACAACAGTGAAGAAGAGTTCAGTCATTTCAGGAAACTTACGGATTTTGCCTCAGTGGTGTAGATAACTATTCTCAGAAAAGACACAAAGTCTGGGGGAAAAATAAGTGGCAAAACTGAAGTGTTCTATAACACCCACAGAAGTTCCCTTCCTTGCCTTGGTTCTGACTCCTCTCATAAATGAATGCCTTCAAGGAACTTTGAAATCTCTGTTCTGTCATTTTTGTGCTTATATAATCCATTAAAAATTCAGGATTATAAAACAATTCACATCACTCTGAAGAAAGTAAAATTAAGTTTCCTTAAGATAGTTTTTGTTTTGTTTTGTTTTTAAAAAGTGACATAGTGATTTTTTTTCCCCTTTCTAGTCACATTGGACAGTGAATGAGTATTGTAAACCACGAATATCTAAAGTTTTAATTTTAGTCTAATATATATATTGTATCACAGCTGAGTCTTAGATAAGAATCACTGTCTTTAATAACCTTCACGTTGAGTACAAAATACATAAATAGATAACTAATTGGAAAATATTACTATCTTGTGAGACACAAGGAAGGAAAAAATGTATTCAAAGAAATGTGTTTTACACTGTCATGTCCAACTACTTGAGCCTAACTCAGCTTGGAAACTCATTAGCTGTTTGGGCCATGCCCTCAAAATTCCAGTAGGCCTATTTGTAATTTTGTTTCAGTAAAAGGAAGAAACAAATTAAAACCAAAAGCACCCTACTCAGGAATCTGGGAATGCCTTTATAATTGATTCATAGGCAGGTGGGGGCGGTGTGGAAAAGCCCACTCGCAGGCTGTTGCTGGACCAGTGGAAATCTGGCCGGCCCAGGTTGTGTGAGGTGATGGCGGGAAGTGTACTGGAAGAGGGCAGAGTCACCAGCTGACTGTCAGTGTCCACGGGAAGTGGTGGACTTTGCAGGAAGGGATGGAAAGTGGAAGCCCTGAAGCTGGATTTTCTTGGAAAGGAATTTGCTTGTTCCAGGGAAGCTTGTCGCTGGAAGGTGAGGCTGGCCAGGCTGAGGTTGCTCCGCCGCTCACAGCCACTGTGGCGGTAAAATCCAGTTCTGTTGAGGCCGTGGTTATAAGAAGACCTCGATCGCCGGCTCGAGCTCCACTGTGAGATGGGGGCACTGGCTCTTCTCCGAGACAAGCAAACAGACAGAGCCCAGATAAATCCTCCAATTACAAGCACGATTGCAATGGACACTGTGAAGGACGTTATAACATCCTCTGAAACAAGCAAACAAAAATCAAATAGGTAACCGAATTTGTAAATAGGTGTTCAGTTAAAAAACACAGGACAGAGTCCAAATAGTAACTATGGAATACATGATCAATTGAGACAGATTCTGTGTCAGGGAAATAAAAGTGCTAGTTGCATGTGAATATCAGCTGTTATGCTTCCATTTATTAAAGCCAAAGAATATAAAACGGCATTTTTAGCTGTAGCATTTCCTATTGCTTATACTATTTTCTCACTTTAAAGAAAAAGAATAAAAATAAACTTTCTTTTTAAAGGCCATTCTTTAGTTCATAAATTTTTACAAGATTGCAAATATAGTCCAAAGATTATTTCCTTTTGAGCTACAGCAGTAATAATGTGCCAGAAATTGATAAAGGATTTTGCAGTCAAATTGACTGTGCTTTTTCCTCTGTCTGCTTTCATCAACTCCAGTGATGTCTCCCACCTGCAGGCTTCATGATGTCTCACTTCCTGTGCTCATTTTGAGATAGGAAATGCTGAGCTAGAACCATTTGGTGGGCTGACTGATTTATCTTCTATTTCCTGAGCTCCTGGACCACCGGTTCCAGTTCATGCTGCTATCATGCCCCTCATTGTGATAATGAAATTTTTATCCTCTGAATCCATAGAATCTCTGCTATGCATCAGTATCAATTCACAGAACTTGTATTTGTTCGGATTTCCTGTTCAGGGGGCAGGGGAGTTGTTTTCCCAAAATGGAAATTCTACCTTATTGCCTCTTGTGAACTGAAAACATATTTTTGAATAAAGCTGCATAGCAGAGCCCCTGCCCTGGATGTAAAGACACGCTGGATATTAGAAGACTCTCCAGCCTTATCACCCACCACATTTGCCCGCCTTCCACTCCGTAATCTAACCCATGAGTCATGTTGACCTTCGCACTATCCCAAAGCTTGTCTTCTTCTCTGAAGCTCTGTGATTTTTTTTAAACCTATTTTTCTTTATATCTGGACAAATTTTTAAATCTCTGTCAGAAAAACCTATTCTTCAAGATTCATTTCAAGTACCACTTTTTGGATAGACTCGTAAGTTTCATAAACAAAGATTAGTTAAGGCTAAGTAAAAACATAGGCTATCTTATCTAATTGCTCATCTAGGGATTCTGTACTGAGAGGGCCATGGACTGGAAATTAGCTAAGTGGGGTTTGGAGATTTTGAAAACAAGAGAAGGGCTTTGAGGTTCCTCCCATTGAGACATACAGTCTATTTCCCAACCCTCAAAACTGGGATGGCTTCACACCTGGCTTTGACCAAAAAGATGGGATGGAAATGAAGCTGTGCCAAATGAGGCCTAAACTTTAAGAGATCTCTGAGCTTCTACCTCTGCTGCTCCCAAAAGCCTTGTAACCACTAGCCTCTGAACAAATGCATCCTACTGGTTGACGAGTTTGGACTAGTTACCCCTATTGCTCTGACCAAGAGCCTGCTACCTCCAAACACATGAATGGCGTCATCCTAGATAATTCAGATGTTCATCAACCTAACTGATTGTGACACAAGAGGGAAGGCAGCAAAAAAAAAAAAAAAAAAAAAGAAAAAAGAAAAAAAAATCTATTAAGCTGATCCCAGCCTAGACTCCTGATCCACAGAATTATAAGCTAAATAAATGGTATTTTTAAGCTGCTATGTTTTGGGGTGGATTGTTAAATAGAAAAAGCCGACCAGTGCAGCATTCTCAACTCAGCTTTATCCCTAACATTTTGTGTGATCTTTAGAAATCTGTTTGGACTCATTATTTTTTAAATGAAAGAGTTAGATTTTATGATTACTAAGGTTTTTTTTCAGTTTATTGTTGTAATCTATGATAATACATAGAAAATCTATAATGCAGAAATAGCAAAATAAACCAATGTTAACAGATACATAAGAATAATTATTGTTCTTTAATTTTAGGATATATTTAGTGTTCTTCCACCTTATGTTGTTACATTTATCTCCTTTGTCAAGACTGTATGTTTTGTTCTACTTTCACAAATACCTTCACAAATACTTCTATTAAAATCCTCTAAAACAGTGGTTTATATTAAATCTAAACAGTAAATTCTTTATAATAGGAAGATGACTTCTAAATTACAACGCAATTTAGAACAGCTCTGCTAAACCAAGTATTGTTCTTCCAAAATGTGTCTCATAAAAATAATATTGACTCATAGCCTTAAAATGTAACCTCTTGAGACAGAGATTTCAGAGAGTTAGGCTTTATCTGAAAAAAGCAAATAAATAATAAATATAGTCAGAAACTAAAATCAGACCTATCGATTATATAGTAACATTCAAAATTAACTATTAGTGCCCCAAATGTTTGGAAACTAAAAAGGAAGTTACACTAATTCTGGGTTGCCACAGCACTGGCAAGCCGTAAATCAGGATTTCTCAACATTTCTTCCAAAAACCAATAGAGAACAAGTTGCACAAATAAAACTATGCAAAACCCAGACCTCAGAAGACAGAGAACATGTAAATTTCAAGGTACCTAGAAAGTAAAACAGATACCAATACATTCCCAAACTTCTACCTCAAGTCTTGGAGATGAAGGACAATTCCAGAAAAAGTGTGAAAATAATGAAAAGGTATCCTGTTCTCTGAGGGCACCGACTATTGTAAAGGGTCTTAAAACATGCAGGCAGGAATGTGAGGAGGCAGGCTTGGGAAGTAATTTTTCCCTGAGGAAGAAGAGGGTAAATTGTGTAGTCAAAAGATCTCATCTTATAGGATTCCATTTACAGGAAATGTCCAGGATGGGGAAAACTATGGAGTTAGCAAGCAGATTAGTTATTGCCTAGGGCTGATGGGCAGGATGGAAAGGAATGGGAGGGGTTGCTAATGGTCACAGGTTTCTTTTTGAAGGGCAGAGTATTCTCAAATTAGATGATGTGATGGTCACATAACTCCGTGTCTATAACAAAACCATTTAATTGTACCCTTCAAGTGGAGGAATTATGAGATGCAAATTATATCTCAAACAAGCTGTTAAAAACAGAAAAGAAAAAAAAAACAGAAAAGAAAGAAAGAGGAGAGGTGCTTTTTGGACACCAGACAATGAGGAAGAGAAGAGGGAAGAAGGGAGGGAAAATTTAAGATCTTTCAAGAGAAAAATAAATTTAAAAACAAAAGGATATAATTCCTCCCCACCTCCATCCTCCAAAAATAAAAATCCACCAATCAAAATGCCACACCTTGCTATATGGAGGAAAGAAGGAAACTAGAATGAGTCCTGGGATTCTGGCATGAGCAGGCAAGGGTGGATACTCCTATTATTCATCCAAACTGGGGAGAAAGGCAAGACTGGAACTAGGGGAAGCTGATATTAGGAAGATGCAGAACTGAGTGCCCCTGAGGTACTCTTTGGAATCGAGATTACATAAATATGGAACTTAAAAAGAAGCAGCATTTGGAATCTCCATGCTACAAGAGATTTGCAGCCATCCATGGAAAGCGCTTTGACTAAAAGTAAGACTGTTTGTACAAGGGAGTTGAAAATAGGCTTCCAGGAAACTCAGTTTAACAGGTGGCAGAAAAAAAACAAGGAAACAAAGAAGGATTAATTTGCCCCAGAAACACTTCATCTATTCATTTGTTTAATGTATAAAGCACCCACTAGAAACCTAGTAATGCTAAGTTTGTAGGCAACAATGAAGAAAAAGGCCTTAGCCCTGGTGGAGTTTACATTCTATAAGACTTCAATTAAGGTAAGAAAAATGTCCTTTAAGCCTGGCAATGAAGAGGCCATTGGCTACTTTGCCCTGAGTAGATTGAGGTCAGATGATGGAAAGTTACAGGTGCCCCTTGAGAAAGGTTCAGTCTCTATCATGAACAAGAGAGAGCACAAAAGAGGCTTGAACAAAGTGACCTAATAGGAAGGACAGCATATAGAGCTAGTAGTGATGAATGAAATAGACCAAGGCCCAGAGCAGGGAAGATAACATAACGAGTCTGGACATGCCTGCCATGATTCAGATATGCAACAATAGTAATGACTTAGTCTGGGAAGCAATAGTAAAAATAGGAAAGAAAAAACTTGATCATGAGAGACACAAAGTAAAAAAAAATCTAAAAATTATTCCAAAGTATGATACCTTATAATATAGTAGAAATAAGACATGGGGGGAGTGGAGCTTTTGTTCCTAAGATCTCAATTATAATGTTATATTCTAGCAATAATTTTTTTTTTTAAGATATATTTATTTACTCATGAGCAACACAGAGAGAGGCAGAGACACAGACAGAAGAAGAAGCAGGCTGTTTGCAGGGAGCCGAATGTGGGACTGGATCCCGGATCCCAAGATCACACCCTGAGCCAAAGGCAGATGCTCAACCACTGAGCCACCCAGGTATCCCACTGGCAGTAACTTAATAATCAGATTAAGTCATAATGTTTTAGGAAAGGTTAAGTGTCATGCTCACTTTACTCTTTTATGTAAGTTTATGAGACAATAGATTTGCTCAAATTTTTATTTGTATCATAATCATTAACATTAAATTTCCTTTAAGTTTTGGTCACTTGTAATGGCTATATAAATTCTCTACTTCCCTAAAAAATGTTTTAATTGCTCTAGAAAATAAATAAAAACTATAAACAATTCAAAAACTGCATAGAACTAAGTCTTTAGTCTTTTCAAATAAGTCCAGGCAGTTTACTGAATTTGGTACTTTGGTTTTAAAAAAATGCTAATTTTTCCTTATTTCAGAGTATTTTTGGCAATCTTTGTTTTGGTGAGATGTATTGCATATAAATTGAATAATTTATTATTATATGTTATTAGAGAGATCAGTCATCCCTAGACAAGTTTATTTATAATTTATTTTTTTTTAATTTTTATTTATTTATGATAGTCACAGAGAGAGAGAGAGAGGCAGAGACACAGGCAGAGGGAGAAGCAGGCTCCATGCACCGGGAGCCTGATGTGGGATTCGATCCCGGGTCTCCAGGATCGCGCCCCGGGCCAAAGGCAGGCGCCAAACCGCTGCGCCACCCAGGGATCCCTATTTATAATTTATACTCCAGAGAATCCATGAGTTAATTATGAGAAACACTTTAATCAAAGAATCTGAACAAAATCACTCAGAAATGCTGTCTTCTTGTTTAGAATAATGAATGAAAGATGTACTCCTGTTCATCTAGATGTTGTACTTTTGAATAGGAAAACAGTGCATCAGGTAGAGACCTAGTAGGTGAACTACAAGCTCCTTCTAAATTTGAAGTTCTGTTACTCCACCCCAGAAAGTTATCACTAAAGCTTTAGGAAGCTTTTGACATTTTGGGAAATATGACATTAAAAAAATGCAACTTTATTTTTATTTCATTATTTTGTAAAACACTATAGCATCTTTCTAATTAAATTAATTTAGTTTATAGGTTGCAGGCACTGTTTTTTTTTATATATCATATCACTTGATTCTCAAGTAACCTTATAAGGGAAACAGATTATTTTTTAGGTGTGTTGTAAGAAAAGTTAATCTAAAATGAAAGTGAATAATGTAAAATTCACAAAAAATTATCAATTTAATACCAGATTTTTAAAAAAGATAGATTTATTTATTTATTTATTTATTTATTTATTTATTTATGAGAGAGAGAGAGCATGAGCAGGGGACAGGGACAGAAGGATAAGCCAACTCCTCACTGAGCAGGAAGCCCAACATGGGGCTTGATCCCAGGACCCTGAGATCATGACCTGAGCCAGAAGTCAGCTGCATAGCTGACTGAGCCACCCCCAATTTGGTAGCCTGTTACAAACAGAAATACTTGGGGAAATTGTGCTAAAGCAGTATTATGCATCTATACATGTAGTCTCCTGGATCAACAGCCTCTACTGGAGAATTTTAAATATTAACAACTTCAGATATAGAATTATAGATAAGGGATTTCAGCTAAAACCAACTCTTAAAAATGCCTTGGCTTAGAATCCTCATTTTATTGATATTGAAACAGTGTCTGAGGTTTATGTAGTAGAACTAATCCTTGGTTTATTTTAATAATTGAATAATGACAGCTAGCACTGTCAGGGGACTATTGCTTTTACTCATGTATGACGTAGACTGAGAAGACAAATACTCAAATTTGCAAAAGTATATGCCCCTGCCTTTCTGAATAAGCCCATGCAGGCACTATCATCTGATTGAGGATTCTAAACAGCTCAGAATATAATCAGGCAATGGGTGATATATTCAGGGGTTCTTAGGCATGGTCATGTTTGTACCCTTTAAACTCTCTATTGCTGTCTATCCTGACAAATAAAATGTTTCCAATGGTTTATTTGTATTGAAAAATAGCATGAGGTTCAATTTCAAGAAAAAAATCAGAAACTTAAAATATAGAGTTAAGGGAAAATAATATTTTGTCTATGAAATTGATTAAGAAAATTAGCAAAGTCAACCAAAATATATGGAGTAAGAAATGGATTTATGTGCCAGATGATTGTTTGATTTCCAAAATATATCATTCTGATATAAGAAAAAAAAGGGTAACAGGGACATCTGGGTGGCTCAGTGGTTGAACATCTGCCCTTGGCTTAGGTTGTGATCCCAAGGTTCTGGGATTGAGTCTCATGTTGGGCTCTCTGCATGGAACCTGCTTCTCCCTCTGCCTATATCTCTGCCTCTCTCTCTGTGTCTCTCATGAATAAATAAATAAAAATATTTTTGAAAAAAAGAAAGAAAGAAAGAAGAAATAAAGAAAAAGAAGAAAAAAGAAAGAAAGAAAGAAAGAAGAAAGAAAGAAAGAAAGAAAGAAAGAAAGAAAGAAAGAAAGAAAGAAAGGAGAAAGAAAACAAGGGTAACATCCAAACTCGAGTAGATCAGTTGGTAAAAAATATGTTCAATAATAAAAAATCTTCTTATATGAAAAATTTCAGTTTTGTGGGTAAAAAGATTATTTTGGTGGCACTAAAATTAGAACAATATTTCTAGGACAGCAGTTTGACAAATCTATCTTAAATGACTATTATTTATGGCTTTATAATATTTCTATAATATTTTTGATATTATAATATTAAATATAATATTTGACATGGAGCTATCATATGTGCCTGAAATTTAGGCAGAATAGGTAATAATGACTCAAAATACCATATTTCTATTATAAACAGAAGACTACATATGGTTATAGAGATATCTGAAAAAGATTAAATAATACATTTTAAATATACATGAGAATCATGAGAATAATATATATACATTAGTAACAAACTAGTTACATTTTGAATGAATATAAAGGAAGATAAGATGGAGCTTACAGAAGTTATAAAAATGACATTTAAAAAGCATACTGCTTTTGATATGGATTTACTTAATTTTCTTTGGTAAAAAAGCTTATTATCTATCTTGTTAAGCTCCCTTAAATCAAGAATGCAAAAACAAGTGTACAAATGAAGAAAAGCAGTTAGAAAGAAATGTATTTATATTTTTTAAAATTTTTTATTCAGATTTAATTAACATATAATGGTATATTCGTTTCAGATGTATAATATAAAGATTTAACAGTTCTGTACATTTCTCGGTCCTCATCAAGGTAGGTGTCCTCTTTAATACCCTTTATCTATTCGAGCCATAATTATAGTATAGCTTGTTCCAGAATCGTCTTCCATAGTGATTTTATTTAACTGTAGTTAATGATTTTTCTGAATCAAACTAGAAACCAGAAAATATATAATGAAACAGAATCTATTGGCCATACATCTTTAAATTTTCATATATATAATTTCATTGTGACAGATTTTTTATAAGAAATTTTGGAAGACTTTTTTTTAGATGCACTATTTTAAAATTGTCCCCAAAAAAATACATTGGCACAGATAGTTCTTTTTAAAGGACAGTTTGCGTTTTTATTTATCAACAATCTTAGGGGAGGAAAAATGTGCTGTAATTTTATTTATATAATAAAATATGATGCAACTTTTGAGACCAAATGATTATGCTTAAAAATGCAGATCTCCCTTTGAAGGCAAAAGGAACAAATTCTAACAACAATAAGGTAAGGCGTATAAATTAGGTATCCTTATCATGATTTATAATGTATGTCTGTACAACTAACAAGGGGTTGATACATAAATCCTCAATGAATAATAACTATTTCTACTAATAGTTGTATAACCTACCCAAATCATTTGACTCCTCCACCTAATATTTATGGCCACTATGTGTCTTTCAGTTTGAAGATTCTAATATTGAATCTGGTTTTCCGTACATCTAATCAATGCTTCATAGTATTAAAATTTAGTAGAGGTCACCATCTAGTGGCCTTTTGTTAAACTGTTCCAATATCTGAAAAGCGATTTTATCAGTGTCAACATAATGGAACATGAATCAATTCATAGAATCCTTTGCAATTATACGAATCAGAAGCTCAGCTAATGCCAAAGCAAGCTATTCTGTTCTTAGTACCCTGAAGTACATAGGAGGATGGTTCATGCAATAAGAATTTGACAAAGATATTTTTGGAGAGAATAACATCTAGGGCACAGAAAACTCGACTAGTTATAATAAAGTAAACAAAGAGTAAATATTTTCTATGTGTAGCTTATCTGCCAGAAAATACCATTTGTTTTTTTTTCTACAACATGTGCAGAATTCAACTTTTCCTATCTACTCTGCTGCCTCCCTAGTCCAAGTGACCCCTACCTATGAGCTGAAGTATTCAGACCCTCTACCTGGTCTTCCTGCTTTTGCCACTCCCCAACAACACTCTAATCTCAATACAGTAGCCAGACTGAACCTCTGAAAATGTAAGTCAGATCTAACCTCTCTACTTCTCCCAGAGCAAAAGCAAACTCCTAAAAATGTTCTTAAAGTTCCAACTTGACCTGTTCCCAATTATCTATGCTCATTTTTACTCTTCCTCTGTCTTAGCTCCATCCCACCATTTCTTAAACACACTGGATATGCTCCTGACTTAGGGATTTGCATGAGTTGTAGCCTATTCCTGAAATTCTTTCCCTAGCTATCCCATGGCTAACTTCAGGTTTTCACTCATATATCACTTTCTTATTTAGGCCTACCCTGATCACCCTATTGAAAATTTCATCTTGTCCCACTTCTAATGCCTAACCAACACCCGTGGTTTTCCTTTTCCTTCCAGAGTAACGGAAACTAGACTCATTAATTTATACTATTTTTAACAGTAAATAAGATGCATAAGTGTTTAGGCTATATAAGTGTCATTAGAAATGAAAGACAACTTGTATCTAGAATGGTTGGAAAAAGCTTGATGAGGGGCATCTGGGTGGCTCAGTTAGTTGAGTGTCAGCCTTTGGCTTGGGTCTTGATCCTGGGGTGCCAGAATTGAGCCCTGCATTGGGCTCCCTGCTCAGCAGGGAGCCTGCTTCTCCCTCTCCCTCTGCCCCTCACCATGTTCATGCTCTTGCTCTCTCTCTCTCAAATAAACAAACAAAATCTTAAAAAAAAAAAGAAAGAAAATAAATAAAAAGCTTGATGAAAGAAATGAGATTTGAATTGTCTTCTGTGCATGGCTATGGCTCAAATAAACAAGAGCCTGGGAGATTTGTACATAGTTTTGACTAAGGGCATAGAGCATAAGCCATATTCTGAATATATTTAGTTAACAATATTGCTAGAGTATAAAGTAAGTTTGAAAGGAAGAGGGTAGCATACTTTATTTTTTTTTTGTATGTGATGAATTAGCCCATAGAAAAACACTGAGAAAAAAAAAAAAGAAAACACTGAGAATAATTAAAAGATAAATATTAAAAATATTTTTTAAAAATCTGTTTGAAGCCATCAAAGACCTGCCAAGACTGCTACCTCAAAATAACAAAGTACAGGAGAAGAAAAATCTCACGTGACAATAATCTTTAAAGAGAGGCAAAAAATCTGAGTAGAATTCTGTGCAATTTAAGTAGTCTTGGAAACAAAAATTGCAGTTAAGAACTACCAAGGAAAATGGACTCTGGGAATATCCTAGACACTTAGTAGGGCCCTTGAAGGCCTATTCCCTAACAGTAAGAGCAAACAGGAGAAAGAGAAGACCTCACAAAGATAGAAATGTAGGTACACATCAGATCAGATTCGATTAAGATGAAATGACCCCAACTAACTCCAGAAGAAAAATTAATCCTTTCTAGAAAAAGATAACCTTACTCAGAGTCTTAAATTGTTTCTACAATGCCCAAAACAATATTGAGCATAAATAATACATTACAATTATTCCAAGTGACAAGATCAGATGAACAAAAACCAAGAGAACAAATATATCATAGAAAAATAACTATAAGTTATCAACATATTACAGTTATCAGGCACAAATATTAAAACAATGAATTAATATGTTAAAATATTTAACAAGTTGAAAAATTTCAAGAATAGGAACCTATAAAAATAATCAAAAATACTTAATTAAAGTTAGAAGATATTTTAACTAAATTATATTAGAAATATGAAATATCAAAACACTTAAAATGCACCTAAAACTGTGTTTAGAGGAAAATGTGTAGCTTTAGAGGCATACATTTAAAAAGAAAAAAGCTGAAAAACCAATGATATAAGCTTCCATATCAAGAAACTAGCAAAAAAAAAACAAAAAACAAAAACAAAAACAAAAATAAAAACTAAATCAAACACAAGTAAAATGGAATAGAGTAAATAAGTTTTTTAAAAGTGGAATGTAATGACATAAACAAAAAGAAAAAAAAGAAAGAAACAAAGAGGTAGAATTACCAAAACCAAATGTGGTTTCCATGAAAAAGAAAATCTAATAAAAAGTTGATTAACTATTGATGGGAATGACCAAGATGGGAAGTGGGAAGGGAAGAAGGAGGGAGAGAGAGTATCAAAAATTAAAAAGATGGCATTAGAACAGATTCTATAGGCAGTGAAAACATGAAGATAGGATTCCAAGTTAGCTTTTATGCACTGACCCTTCCAGGTACTAGGACTAAGCACTGGAAACAACACTGCTCTCCGCCTCAAAAAATCCTACCTAAAGGCACTGAATAAATGACAAGAAAAGCAAGCAGTAGGTGAATTTTCTAGTTTTCAAAACTTCTAGCCTGAGGACAGTTTCAGACTGAATTATGTGGGCAGGTAAAATACCAATTGAGAACCTACAGTATTTCCAGTCTAGAGAAACAGAGGACAGAAATTGTGGTAATCAGAGCCACTTAAATGTGAGAGAGAAATTGTAGAAAAAAGAATGCCAAGAGGAGGATCTCAAAATATTATTGATAAACACTTCCTGTATCTATGGCCGACTCCAGAACCACATTGCATGTTTCAAATAGCACAGCTAGAGAAAATAAATAAGTCAACTCAACTAAACTGAGACCTGAATTGCCTTCCAAGAGACAGGCTTTACAGGTTTTTGTGGTTTGAGTTCTACAAAGTTATTTGCCTGTGAGAACAAACTGGAAAAAAAAAAAAAAACAACTCTTCAAGGTAATATAGCAGAATCCAAAGGACCCTTTAAAATGTCCGTGATGCATAAAAGTACTTGACATATGTGGAAACAGGAAAGTATGACCCATTCTCAGGAGAAAAGTTAGTCAACAAAGACATAGCCTAAGATGACCAGATGTTGAACTTAGCAGATAAAATTTGAATGCTTTTTTTTTTAAGATTTTATTTATTTATTCATGAGAGATAGAGAGAGAGAGAGATAAAATTTTAAACTTGTATATTTATGTTCAATGATATGAAGTGTTCATAATGAATGAAAAGTGGGAAATATCAACAGAAAATACAAACTCTAAGAAAGAACCAAATGGAACTAAAGAGAATATCTAAAAAAATTCACTCAATGAATCTAACATTGAATTTAAGATGACAGTGAAAACAGGGGTACCTGGGTGGCTCAGTCGGTCAGGTGTCCGACTATTGATTTTGGCTTGGGTCATGATCAGGGTCATGAGATTGAATACCACACTGGGCTTTGTGCTCAGTGGGAAGTCTCCTTGAGACTCTCTGTCTCTCTCTGCCCCTCCCACTGCTTGTGCTCACATGCTCTCTCTCTCTCTCAAAATAAATAAAATCTTTTTTAAAAAGATGACAGTGAAAAGAGTAAACTTAAAGATAAATTAATGTAATTATCCAATTTGAAAAACAGAAAAAATAATAATTGGTGGACGGGAACAGAGCCTTGGGGAATTATGAAACAGTATAAAAATATTTAATATATGTGTAATTACACATACACATAGTACCAAAAGCAAAGGAAAGAGAGAATGGAGATAAAAATTATTTGAAGAAATAAGGCTGAAATTTTTCAAAATTAGTGAAAGAAATTAATTTACAGATTCAAGAGTCTCAGAAATACCAAGCAGGAAATACATAAAGAACCATGTATAGGCACATCATAATCAAACAGCTAAAGATCAATGATAAACTGAAATTAGCCAAATAAAAATAACAATGTAATAATGACATATTACACTCAGAAAAACTCATTATTTGAATACTAATCTCCAGGAAGATAGAATCATATTTCAAAGTAATTTAAAAACCAATTGACCCAGAATTGCATATCCTGAAAATTATCTTTTAAGAATAATAGTGAAATAAAGAATCTTTCAGGTGTAGGAGAAAAATTCATCACCAGAAGATCTACATTAAAAGCTTTGCTCAAGGAAATCTTTAGATTGATGGGGAATAATACCAGATAAAAGACTTAGATCTTGAGGAAGAAATAAAAAAGCATCAGAAATAGTAACAGTGTAAACATAAAAGACTATTTTCTTTCAATTCATTTAAAATAAACACACACAGTACATAGGTGATATCAAGGTGAATAGATTAGACTTGAAAATTTTTAAACCTGCTCAGCAAAAGACAGGTAAAAAAATAAATAAGCAAACCACAGGCAGGTAGAAACATTACAAATATATATCTGACAAGTGATTTGTGACTAGAATATACAAAGGAATAATGAAAAAACATATCAACAAGAGACTTTCAGAAGAATATTTGCCACAGTTTTATTCTTAATAGCCAAAAGAGTAAATACTGTATGATTTCATTTATATGAAGTTCTAGAACAAGCAAAGCTAATCTGTTCTAGAAAAAAAATAATAAAGGTTTCCTCTGGGGATGGTGTAGATAGAAATTGACTGGCATGTGAAATTAGAGAACTTCTGGGGTTGGTGATAATATTTACTGTGATTGGGGTTTGAGTTTTTCAGGTGTGTACATGTTGGCAAAATTCAACATATGTTGAGTTATGGTCTGTGCACTCCATTATTATTTATTTTACACATTTCATTGTAGGTAAATTTGATGTTAAAAGAAAAAAAAACAAAAAATATTGAATTCTGATTAATGATATACATGCTGAAGTAATTTAATTAAGAGGAGGTACACTGATGTCCTCAATCTGCTTTGAAATGTAAGCTAATAGATTGGTGAATAAAATAAGTATTGTAAAAAT
Source organism: Canis lupus dingo (assembly GCF_003254725.2). Classification (NCBI taxonomy): domain Eukaryota; kingdom Metazoa; phylum Chordata; class Mammalia; order Carnivora; family Canidae; genus Canis; species Canis lupus. The sequence goes on along the minus strand of NC_064243.1, from coordinate 42,883,966 downwards.
GTCAATGATGGAATCTAACTGGTAGATATATGGGTATAAACTATAAAAATCCCTTACATGTTTCTCTAAATTTGAACATTTTCATAATAAAATATTAGAAAAACATATGAAAGAATATCCTGAACAACTGTAAGGCAACATATTTAGAAATTTAAGTGGGAAAAACTTTAGAAAACACAAATTTCCATAATTATTAGAAGAATCAATAGAAAATCTGAATGATCCACTATTGTTAAAGACAGTGGTTCTGTCATTTAAAAGTTTCCTATTAAAAATGCTATAGATAATTACACTGGTAAATTTTCTAAAGCATTTAAATGAAAAACAATGCCAATCTTGCACATATTTTTCCAGGTAATAGAAAAATAGGAAACCCTTCCTAGCTTGTTTTATGAGACCTGCATAAATAACACTGATACCAAATGTGACCAGGCTATCACAAGAAAAGGTTATTATAGGCAAATTTCTCTCTTGAATGTAGATACAGGAGTTCTAAGGTCAGGGTCCTATTAAAGGTTATAGACCTCTAGGCTTATACTTATTGAATCTTATCTCTAATCACAGAGCCCAGTGAGAGATGTATTTTCAAATATTTCTGCATAATTCAGATGCAGCAGGTTTAAAGACAAGCATTTATAAACACTTGTTTTTCAAGCTTTCTAGGTAATGAGTTAAGAGAAATAATTGGTAGGTTGGTAATATGCAATAATGCATATAGGCCCAAAGTTTTAAAACTACAAATTAAAGATATGCATTTGGAATACAATAGTAAAAAAAAAAAAAAGAAAAAAGAAAAAAAGAAAGAAACACAATAGTATTTGTTTGCTATTTAGCAGATAATATAGAGGACATCATTGGGATTTGTATGTCTAGTCTATAAGTTTACTCTGTCCCCAGTTTCTCTGGAAACTCCCTACTCCCATCTGTAGGGGTTAGACCCCTAAAAGCCATACTTTTACAGTCTGAGGAATAGAATTTTCAGCTACTAACAAGGTTTTCTCTCCCTTGACACTTGACTACTCAATAAATCAATTCACAACCTTTCATCTCTTTGATTACCTTGGAAAGGATTAGTACTGTTAGCTAGCATGCATAGGAAAATAAAAAGTTGATGCTTAGAATTTCTAACTGGACTAAATATATAGAATAGATGAAAACAAATAGATAAAAATCTTGAAAACCAGTTGTTTTACTCTAATCGCTAGATATTTTGAGAAATATGAGTGTTATGCTTTGTTTGTTTATTGGAGTTTCAAAATGCTGAGAGTCTAAAGGACTCAAAAGTATACTTTTTACCTTAATGAACAGTATTGGGAAAAATAAACCAGAGTCTATGAGTCATGTACTTGTCAACATGAACTGCCATACAGCACACCATGGCCTGCATACCTTAAACAACAAACACTTGTTTCTCATCATTCTGGGGGCTAGAAAGTCCAAGACCAAGATGCCAGCATGACCAGGGGCTGGTGAGAGCTTCCTAGCTCACAGGCGACCCTCTTCTTCCTGCTGTGTCATCACTTGACCTTTCCTCAATGTATGCTCCCAAAGATTGGGAGAGAGAGCAATCTCACTTGCTTTTCTTCTCAGGCCACTAAATGTATCATTTAGCCCCCCGTCCTTATGACCTAATCTAAACCTAATTACCTCCCAAAGATCCCATCTTCTACTACCATCCATTGTCCTGGGCATCACAGCTTCAACATATGAATTTGAAGGTGATGAGGGTAATGACACAAACATTCAGGGCATAATAAGTCAGTTATCAAAAGCAGTGCAAAAAGGAGAGGTTTTGGAGAGATAAGAAGACCTAGTGACTAGTAAGGGTTTTGGAGAAGGAATCATCACTCCATCTCTCCCTGGGATGAATTATAGATTGATTAAGGGAATCTCAGAGAAGGTGGTATCTATTCTCAATTTCTTAGGCCAAATGGGGAAGATGACTGGCCCCTCTGAGAACCCTGGGTGTCTAAGGGGCAAAGTAGAAGTGAGGATGGAAGATATTGCTATATCTGGGCCTAGGGCATCTGATAAACAGCTTCACCTCAAAAGCCTTTCACAACTCTAGGATTATGGAAGAGCATTCAATATTGTTCTGTACCACTGAGACAGATGGAAAAGTACCTGAATGAAAGGCAGTAGACCAGAGGGGACATAAAGAAAGGAGAAACTATCCATTAACAAATGTTGCATAGACCATGAGCCAGATTTTATGTAAGAGCCCTCAGTAGAAGAGGAGGGAAAGGGCAATGTTTTAAAAACAGATGAGAAATACGCATCAGTAGATGTCAGCAGAGATCAGAACTTGATCAAGAATCAAATACTCTACTTCCAATACCCTCTATAAGTATATAACTCCCATATACTTTGTGCCCTTTCTAATCTCAGAGAAAAGTCCCTTTCCAATCTCAGTGCCCTTTCCCACCCTGTGCCCTTTCCAATCTCAGAGAAAAGTCTTAAGGAAGAGGAAAATAGGGAGAGCTGAAGTCATAAAATCGAAAATTATTACTTAAATCAGGTCAAACTTTTACACTGACATTCAAAACTTTGCACAAATCTGCCTCAAACCATTCATCTCCACAAATGTGGCTTGTGTGTTTTTGCTTCTGCATGTTGGCTGATAATATTTCTCCTGAACTCCCTGAAATTGTCCAACTATGCTGTATTTGTATCACTCACACTTAACCCATTGACTTATACTTAGTGGATGGTCAGGCAGTGTTTCTGAGTAAACTAATAAATTGAATTGATAGATGAGTCAATGCATTAATAAGTTAACAAAGGGAGAATGAATGACTAAAATGTCCTTCTGAGGATTATCTTTCTTTGAACCTTATATGACTTATAGGAACAGGTAAAGCCTCATTTTTTTTTCTAAGAAAGAAAAATTTGGGGACCATTTTGGCCATTTAAAAAAAAAACTCAACAATCATTGCCTTTTCCCCATGTATTGTCTAGCGTTACTCCATAAGAATATAGGCATATATTTGCATATGTATGGAGACATAATCTCCCCCAAGAGTGTGATCTTCTTGAAGCCAGACATTATAGTTTATGTAAGGATTAAATGAGGTGAATAAATACAAGCTCCTGAACCAGTAACTCCCCCAATTTTCCATGGTACCAGCCAAAAGAAAAAATGCATGGTAAGGCAGGAAACACAACCCAAACTATGTCTTCTTTATGATGCTAAGTACCAAAAAGATAACCAAGTTTAAGGATCTGTGTCTACTGTTTTATGAAGGCAGGATCCAGCAAACTTTTACAGGTTCTAGTTCCTGCTGCTTTGGTGGGGAATGTTCATAGAGAAGGGAAATGCATTACAGAAAGAAAAAGTGAGAAACACAAGGTGGTCTTCAGCTGTGTTGTCAGGCTCAAGCCAATTTTTTTGCTCCCTCTTGCACTGATTACTATAATGCTTGCAGTATAGTAATGAAATGCAAGCTATTATAATTGGTAATAACCTGGTATCATTATCTTATTTTTCAACATTCATTACAGTAAACCAAAAAATGATATCTGGAAAACAACTTTTTATACATCGTAAGTGTGTTAAGTTTGAGAAATTCATATGATTCAATGCATAAGTTTTGCTTTTCTCAACTATTCTATCTTTATTCTCTAAATTCGAAATGTCAAGCAGACAATTGTCTTTGGAGGCAATAGACAACACATTATACTGTACTTTATAAGATTTTCAAAATAATATATTCGTGGAGTCAATGATCAAAATAGATGTCAATTTAGTTACAAAAAAGAAATAAAAACTTAAAAGATCAACATTTATATCTTAGGAAATTTCTACATTTAGTATATTTACATTTAGATTTTTACATTTTATACTTAATATTTTTTATCCTAGAAGAAATAATGTGATCTTTCATATACTTTCCCCAAATCATTCCTAATGTATCTGCTCAACATATTTGTATTGGTTTTGTTAATGCTTATCAATGAACACTCCCCTTCCTGGTTTTCATTATTTCCATCTATTTTCCATTGTATTCACATACTAAGACAAGAAACACTAGCAACTATGTTTGGAACAGTAAGTTCCTTCTCAAGCACAAATTTCTGCACTTAAAACAAAAATCAGTATTTTTAGGATTGGTAAATAGGCTTCAATTAAGCATTCTCTTATTAATTCACATTTATTTTATGATTACTAACTATGTTTTAGTCAGTGGCTGATTTCTTTTACATAAGTAAGCCTGAAATTTAACTTCAAATGGCCTGAAAAAAAATAGAACTGGCTTTTACATATTAATTTTTATGGAAAGAGCTACTCTACTTTTGAATAATTTGTATAGCAATTTTTGTAATGATGAATTTAGTGCAAACACACTCTAGCTATGTTCAGTGTGTTTAGTGCATTCACTTTCTCTATAAATGGGACAGCAAGCAATATTGTAACAAATATATATAATTAAGACTTCCATAATTCTAAGGCTTATTGTGTGTTGGTGTCCACCTGGAATTACTTATTATCAAAGCCATCCTTTACAATATGCAAACATAATTTACTTTCTTCTTATTATTTTTTAATAATTAGATTAGGATGTTCACTAATATCTCTCCTTTCCAGGCCTGAAGCAAACATAAAGGGTTTATGGTTAAAAAAAAAAAAAAAAAAGAAGAATGAATGAATGAATTCCCTTCATGCACGTTTGTAGGATGGTGAACAGTTAGGTGAGGTTGTTAGGGATGGTCATCACTGCTACTTATTTTCACTGATAGTTTACAAAGCATCTCCACAAATCACGAAAGTATGAAATCGTGCTCTGAGAAGATTAGAAACTCATTCTGGATCAATAAATAGGGCTATTGATCTCTTCAGAAACTCTATTGTCTCCGTTAAAATTTTTTTTTCCTGAATTTAACTGAAATAGCCTCTTTTATTTTTAAAATTTCCCTGAATCCAAAAATACTTGCCAGTTTTACATCCTGGCCCTTCTTCGCTAGCCCTTGCCTTCTTTAGCCTAGAAGAACTGGTTATTTCAACTTTAGCTCTACCCTGCTATTGATGACTAACTAACTAGTAGTTGTGTCTGAACTCCGCCTAAAAATACTTTTATACTGTTTCTTTTTTCCCATGGTAGGTTTCCTTTTAACGTTTTATGTGATGTTATTTCCAGTGAATCTTTTCTACTAAATTTTTTTCGTCCTCTAACTTCATAAGATTCCTTATTTTAACTGTCATTACACTCTTGAAGTATAGATTTTGTTATTTTGATTCACTTTGGAAATTAAGGAGTATAACATTAACAATTTAAGTTAAAATAGCCTCTGTAACAACTCTTGATTTCATAAAATAAGATATCAATTTATAACTTTAAAACACAACTTATTTTTCCAACAAAATCCACATTGTCATATTCTAAACAATTACTTCTATCTTTTTTTTTCTCATGTTTATTCTCATTATTTTCTATTTATATTTTGTACACCAGCCAAAATCTATGCTTGTTGCCCAGATTCTTCTTGAAAGTCTTCATAACCCACTTTCAAGACATTTTACACGAATACACTTATTTTAATAAATCTATGCAAACTTAATCAGTTTATGGTAAACAAAATGTCTCAGAGATTTTCAATGTTTTAGTAAATTTTGCAGTACAATTTCTGCATCCTAACTTTAAATTAAGAACAGTTAAAGAAAATATCTTACCCCAAAAGTTTTCTGGCCATGGACTCCCTAAACTTGTTGTGTTATTAGCCATAATATCCACAAGAAATAGAATAGACAGAAGAAAAAAAGAAAGAAAGAAAAGCCAGTATGTCCAAAAGAAGCACTTTGATTCTATGTCTTTGTGGTTCGGCAAGAGAAAAATAATTTTCACACAACCCCTCATATACTTGTGTTTGCATAAAAGGAAACAAGTGTATCATGTTTCCTGCTTTTATACTCAAATTAGCAACTGTTTTTCTTATCTTGGAATTCCACATGGTTCCAGGGACACAAAACAATTTCCTTCTCGTCATTTCCTCAGCTAAATTACTAAGTTTCTTCCTCTGGGCCACCTCCAAACTGCTTTTGGGGTAAGAGGCTCCTTTTCTTGTTCCTTCTCCAACTCCTACTGACATACATAGGAAGATTCCAAAATCTCAGCTACAGCAGTCTGGGTTAAATTTATATAGGATAGAGAAAGAGAGCACTCCCAACGTTTGACAATTAGATTTTTACAGTAAGTTGAGAAGGGTGGGGTGGGTGGGGAAGTCTTTGGAAATCCATAGAGTATTCAAGTACATTTAATTAATTTTGTCTAATGCCCATTTTTATAAGTCTCAGGTATTTGTTAAAATTCTTAACATGTCTCTTTTTCTATCTGGAATATTAATTTTGAAAAGCTATTTCTTCATTTCATAAATATTTATCTAAAATACAACTTATATTTAATTTTTATTACTCTTTTATTGGTATTTAAGTATGAAAAAGATGATATCCACAGTGAAAGAGCCTGTTTAAAAGCAAGCAAGGGAAACATAAATATTAACATTCAATTACAACAGAATGTTCAGTGTTATAGCAACAAGTACAATGATCACAGTAATGTTTTTTATGGAGATGTCTGAGAAAAGCGATGACTTCTGTACTCTGTGGGAAAGTATGAAAATAATTTTACCAAGGGGAGAGAATAAAAAGGTAGGAAGGTCAATATGACCAGAGTAGAACAATCATTACAATTCACACAGGGGTTATTGTGGTTGTGACTATAGGAAAGAATTACATGAAACTTTTCAGGAGATGTAGGTAAGTTAAAATTTCAAGAGTCTTTCCTAGTTTTAGCTTTATTAGTTTAGATCAGATCCTCTGAGCATTGAGAAACCTTCGAAAGTAGAAGTAGTAGTGCCAGACGGCATTAACTGCACTAAACTACATTCAGACCCCATTTTACTTTTCAATATTTGTTGAAAAATTTATAAAAATAGAAAATTAAAAGACCATCTTATATTGGAAAAACATAATCTGGATGAAAGTATATTGAGATACTTCTAAATTCTTACCAAAATAGAGTGGGATTCTTCAATTTTAGATGTATTTTTTAAGTACACATTTTGTGTTTATACAGTCTGACTCAATAAATACTAATTTTAAAAATGGGTACATTTTAAGAAAGAGTTATATAGAGCACATTTGCGCTAAAACAACAAACCCTGTGAGTGGAACAGATGAGTCTGGGTTTGTCGAAACTGCCTTCTGTGCAAGAAGCGGAGCTCGCTCCATTTTGGGGCTGGGATATAGGCTGAGACTTCCTTTCATTGTTTCATGCTTAATCACCTAGATTTTCTCCTCAGAAGTTTTCACTTTTGCAGATGGTCAGAAATCCTGCAGAAAATTTGGTCTCTAACAATATATGACTTAGGCATATTTTTCTTCACTGTTAACAGCTTGTTAGTAGCATGAGTTCTTATCTGTGCATGTAATGTGCTTGGTAAGGATTTGTACTTTTCCTTGGCAGAGATCCATATAAATGAGTGTTTATGTCTACAGGATTTTTGAGTCCCATGACTTATAATGCCAAAACAGGAAGTTGATTTTTATCTTTACAAAAATGTTAGGTCTGCTTTTCTACTGTTCATTATTTCACAAGTTGGGCCTTTAGACGTGGATTCTCCAATAGTCATAAAATACATTGGAGGTTCCCCCTTGAGTAAGATAATCACAGAACCTCCTTCCTCTTTTCAGGTATCTGCTCAGGTCACTTCCTCACCAGGCATTCATTAGCCACCTTGCTTCAAACGTCTCCACTCCAATCACTGTCCCTAGAGCCTGCATTATCATTTCCTTTAGAGCACTTATCACTCCCTGTTATTATACTATACCTTCTTTTGCTTTACTTTCCTTTTTGTTTCTTCTACCAGCAGTTGAGTTTCATGGGATATTAATCTTGCTCATGGCTACTTCTCCTGAGGCTAATAGAATGTTCTTAATAACAGTTATTAATGTTATTAATAAATAACACAACACAACAGGCTCTTAGTAACAAGCTCTTAATAAATATTTATTAAATAAAGCAAAGAAGTAATTCCAAGGGATCTGAAGATGAAAGTATTCTGGACATTCCAAGACATTCCAAGGCCAGTTAATAAAAAATGTCATTTAAAAGCCGAAGTTCAAAACCCTTTTTTAATGGGCTTTTCAATATTTTAAAAACTTGACAAATAGCTTGATATAGAGTCAAATGACACAAAAGAACATTGTAACACTTAAGAGAAGATACATATTTGACTTTAAGCCTCCTTTTTTAGCTTTATCTTTTAAAACTGTCATGGGTTTTGTCTTCCCCATATTAAATTAATCCAAACAATTCCGTTAAACTGAGATTCTCAAGACACATAAGAACTATCAACAAAAAAAAATGAAAATTCAAATCTATTTGAAAAAGTCACTTGGAGGATAAATTAAAATGTAAACATATCATTTTAACATATTTTTGCCCCTTTTATTCTTCTTGTTTACATGGCATGAAAATCAGTTTTCTTTTTTTTCTCCTTAAATTCATTCCCTTTGGGAGGGGGACAGCAAAACAGAGAGAGACAAAAGTAGAGGTCAGGTTATGTGTCTGAAAATCTCACTGCTGGGGTTTAGGGTTTTAGAAATTACAGTAATAAATAAATAAAAATAATCTTCTGGGACTAGGGTAGATGGGTATTTTTTTGTAGATGGACGATTTCCTATGTAAATATGTCTTCCTGAATGTCAGAATGAAGCTATGGCAAGTGATGATCGGAGAGGGAGGAGCTGACCCAGATGAACAGTGAGAAACTGAGCTTGAGCTGCAGGGTGGCAGCCTGAGAGTTGAGGTCCAGCCTGAGCATGCTGTCAGCCCCTGCTGGTCAATGCAACGCAAATCAACGAAGAAAAAGAAATTGTACTGTAAGAGATTTGCTTACCTTGCCTTGACTCAGGGAAATAGGAGAAAATAAGGCTTCTCTGAAAATTCCTAATGAAAAACTTGTGCTTACATGTGTTAGGGCCTGAATTCATAGTACCAGAAAACATCACATTAGAAATTTAAATTATTTAGCTGTATTAGCAATAACTTACATGCTTAGAGAAGGAAATTTTCTAAAGGAACACATTTTAAATCAAGATTTCAAAGAATGCCCAGAGATAAATTTGTAAGAAACAAGGATTTATAATTTAAAAAAAAAAATCAACAAGCCCATCTGGAAGGCATAATCTCCTCTCCTCCAAGATATCCACACCCTAATCCCTGATATGAGTGTCACATCACATGGCAAAAGGATTGTGCCCAATGTAAGTAAGGGAAATTATCTTGGATTAATCTAGTTGGCCCAGTGTAATCACATAAGATCTTAAAAATAGAACTTTCTCTTCTTGGAGTCTGAAATGTGGGTTCCATGTCCAAGGACCAGTGGGAGGCTTCTAGGAGCCAAGGGCAGCCCTTGGCTGGCTGAAAGCCAGCAGGGAAATGGAGAGTCCAGTCCTACAACTGCAAAGAACTGAATTCAGCCAACAACACGAACAAGCTTGGAGCAGATTCTCCCCTGGAGCCTCAACCAAGGGATGCAGTTCTAACATCTTGATTTCAGTTTTAGGAGGCCTGGAACAGAAGCTAACCCACATTGTAGCTGGACTTCTAGCCTGCAGAAACAGAATATTTCCAAAGAAATCGAATTCCTCTAAAAGATGACCTGTAATGGTAACAATGGGAATGAGGAAAAAATGGAATAGTATCTTCAAAGTGCTGAGAGAAAAATATCACTGGCACAAGTGAGTATTCAGTGAATCTGCTTTTTAAAGATAAAAGTGAAATATACTTTTAGGAAAACAAAATTTGAGTTATTTCATTATCCTAAATTAATCACTAAAGAATTTTGGTTCAGAATGAAGGAAAATTATTCTAGAGAGAAAATGTGATATAAAAAAAAAAAACCCTGATAAATATGCAAATAAATCCAAACATTTATATTATGAAAATGATAACAATAAATTCTAAACTATAGGAGTAAAAAAAAAAATCAAACACAACCAAAAGCCTATAGGAGAATATAGATTATAAGTAAAAGGTACAAAAGAGCTAAGGCATTCAGGTGCCTTCACTGAAATATAGTATGCATCAAAACATTCATCAAATATCATAATCACCTAAGGAATACAAAAATATTCTCTTTGTAATTCTTTTCAAATATTTCCTTTAGAAACAAGACAAATTTGACCACTATCACTACTTCTACTTAACATCTGACTGAACAATCTTGCTAGTACAATAAGAAAAATAAATATACAATTTAAAAGGATTGGAAAGATATAAATAAAATGATTGTTACAGATTATATGATTGTCTACATTACCACAAAAGGTATAAAAGAAAGGAGTCACTAATAACAATAAAATAAACAAACAAGAAAAATACAAGAAAAATGTGTAAGATTTATATGGAAAATGATTATATTTTATTAAAGGACATGAAAGAAAACTTTTAAAATGTAATACTCTAATATGTTCATGGATGAGAACACTCAGTACGGAAAAGATATCAATGTTCCTCAACATACAAATTTCTCTTATTCCTAAAATAAAATCCTACCAGCTTTCTTCAAGAAATTTGGCATGCTGATTCTAAAATATATATGGAGGGTCAAGGTGCCAAAAATAGCCAGACACTTAAGAAAGAAAACTAACTTAGGGGACTTAGACATATTATGGCTTATAATACTGCTCTAGTATTCATTCATTCCAGTGTAGTGTTGATTCAGGGGTAGAGGAACAGATCAGTGAAGCAGAACAGAGAACCCAGAAATGGATCCAGAATAAAAGGAACCTGGATATATGACAGAAAAACAAGCGCCAATATATGTAGAAAGATGATCTGTTCAGAAAACCACACTGTTGTACAACTGAGCATCCAACTAGGACAAAAATGGGTCCCTAATTTGTACCTTATAAAAATAAAATTTCCAGATAGATATGTTTAGAAAGCAAAGTAGAGAAGGACCTGATAAACAAGACACACCAAAAACACAGATCTAAAAGAAGATTGATTAGGCTGAATTTATTAGAATAAAGAACTTATGTCCCTCAAAAACTTCAGAAAGAAAATTAAAATACAAGCTACAAGCTGGTATAGATATTTAATTGACTTTGTATGTTGATTTTGCCTCCAGCAAACTTTTGTAAAGCTCTTCTTATTTCTAATAATTAGTTGTTAGATTCTTTGAAACCTTGCATATAGATAATTCCTCCACCTGCAAATAACTATAGTTTTATTTTTAGATTTCCAAAAACATTGTAGTATATAATAAAATGTCATATGTCAGGTGCAAGATACAGAAACTCTTCTTTTACCTTGGAAGCTATAGGTCACTATGTGAGAATTCATGAAATTTCTACTATACATACGTGCTATGGAATTTTATGTTGCAATCCTCAAAGGGACCTGGACTCTGCTTTAGTTGATAGACTCTAGGTCTAAGACTAGATGAAATCTGGAAACCACAGGAGTGATCATGATTTTTCAGTGACAGATATCAACCAAGAGGTTTTAGTGTTAAACTGTGAAAAGCAATAAGAGTGTCTGGTAATTTTACTGAATAAAACACCAAAATACTAAAAATCAGCAGTTTTCTTATATGTCATAAATAGCCAATAGAAAATATAATAGAATGTAGTCATCTTAATGAAAAAAAAACTATAAAAGGATACACTAGGATATACTAATAAGAATTGTACTATATCTATCTTAAGGAAATTGAAATTTTTCATTAAAGAAAAAGCAAATATTGGAAAGAAACATCACACTCCTGTAATGGGAAAACCATATAGTATTAAAGATATCAGTTTCTGCTGATATACTCTATGTAATACCAAAGATTAATGTATAATATATTTTAAAAGATCTTATTAACAAGATTTATTTTATTGGATTTGATCAGTTGGTTCTAAAATATTCATGGAAGAACAAATGTGCAAGAATGTATATATGAGTATATATTTAGACACATAAGCTTCTCTCTAAGGATTCATTTCACAGAAACATATCCGCGGTTCACTGCAGCATAGGTCATGATCACAAAATGCAGTATTTTTGTGGAAAAATTGTTTGAATTAGCAAAAAATTTGGGAACAGCCTCAATATCCCTAATAAGCTCAATTAAAAATGTTCATACTAGGGAAATACAAATCAAAACCACAATGAGATACCACCTCACACCAGTGAGAATGGGGAAAATTAACAAGACAGGAAACAAGTGTTGGAGAGGATGTGGAGAAAGGGGAACCCTCCTGCACTGTTGGTGGGAATGTGAACTGGTGCAGCCACTCTGGAAAACTGTGTGGAGGTTCCTCAAAGAGTTAAAAATAGACCTGCCCTACGACCCAGCAATTGCACTGCTGGGGATTTACCCCAAAGATTCAGATGCAATGAAACGCCGGGACACCTGCACCCCGATGTTTATAGCAGCAATGGCCACGATAGCCAAACTGTGGAAGGAGCCTCGGTGTCCATCGAAAGATGAATGGATAAAGAAGATGTGGTTTATGTATACAATGGAATATTCCTCAGCCATTAGAAACGACAAATACCCACCATTTGCTTCCACGTGGATGGGACTGGAGGGTATTATGCTGAGTGAAATAAGTCAATCGGAGAAGGACAAACATTATATGGTCTCATTCATTTGGGGAATATAAAAAATAGTGAAAGGGAATAAAGGGGAAAGGAGAAAAAATAAGTGGGAAATATCAGAAAGGGAGACAGAACATGAAACACTCCTAATTCTGGGAAACGAACTAGGGGTGGTGGAAGGGGAGGTGGGCGGGGGGGTGGGGGTGACTGGGTGAGGGGCATTGAGATGGGCACTTGATGGGATGAGCACTGGGTGTTATTCTGTATGTTGACAAATTGAACACCAATAAAAAATACATTTATTTTAAAAATGTTCATACTATAAAATACTATGCATTTACTTACTAGATTTAGATAAATATATGTGAAATAAAATAGAACAATCTCTAAGAGATATAGTTAAATGAAAAAAACTCAAGCTACAAAACAAGGGTAGTAATATTTCAATTTGGTTAACAAAACAGAAGGCTAGATATAAATATGTGTAATATATATGCAATTTACCTGAAAATGCATAGGAAAAAGAATCAAACGTTACCAATGATTAAGTTTGTGGAGAGAAAGGGATATAGAGTGAATGTTAAAGGACTTTTACTTTGCTCTGTATTTAAGATTTTTACAAATAGATTTAGATATGTTGCTTGAATAATTATCTTCAAAGGGAAAACATGATGCACTAGTTAATAAAGTTGAATTGCGTGCTATCTCTCCAATAAATATTCTTTTTTCATCAGAAAAATAATTTTACTTTAAAGATTTTATGTATTTATTCATGAGAGACACAGAAAATGAGAGGCAGAGACATAGGCAGAGGGAGAAGCAGGCTCCATGCAGGGAGCCCGATGTGGGACTCCACTCTGGGACTCCAGGATCACTCCCTGAGCCAAAGGCAGATGCTTAACTGCTGAGCTACCCAGGTGTCCCCAGAAAAGAATTTTTAACTCTCACATAGTGACCCAGCTAAATCCTAAAAGCCCCAGCATCCTACTAACCAGGTTTGTGCACACAATCAAGTGCTGACCAATTAAATGTGAAGGGAAGTAAAAAGGGCCACTTCCTGACCTTACCTTAGAATTAGGTAGAAGTGTCCTCTCTCCCCACTTCCCTCCCTGTCTTCTTGATAGAAAGCAGATGATGAGGAAGTTGCTGGAGCAGCCACTTACAATCAAGAGATAAAAGCCATAGTCAAAAGTGGTAAAATCTAAAAAGACTGGAATCTCGCCATTTGCAACATGGATGCACCTTGAGGTCATTATGCTAAGTGAGTAAATCAGACAGAGGAAGACAGATACTGCATGATCTCACTTATATGTGGAAATAAAAACAAACAAAATAAAACCAAGATTATAGATACAGAGGACAGATTGGCCATTGAATGCAGAGTAGGTGAAATGAGCAGAAGTTAAAAGGTGTAAACTTCCAGCTATAAGGTATGGGGATGTAATTGATGAATGTAGTTAGTAATGCTTATTGCTTCTTTGAAAGTTGCTAAGAGAGAAGATTTTATTTTTTATTTAAATTTTGAAAAATATTTATTTATTCATTAGAGAGAGAGAGGCAGAGACTTAGACAGAGGGAGAAGCAGGCTCCCTGCGGGGCACCTGATGTGGGACTCAATCCCAGGGCTCTAGGATCATAATCAGAGCCAAAGGCAGAGGCTCAGATGCTGAACCACTGAGCCACCCAGGCACACACTCCCCCCGCCCCCACCCCCAGCTTTAAAGATTTTAAGAGAGATTTTAAAAGTTCTCATCACACACACAAAAATTTTGTACCTATGTGTGGTGATGGATGTTAGCTAGACTTATTGTGGTGATCATTTTGAAATAGATACAAATATTGAATCATTATGTTGTGCATTTGACACCCATACGAAATTATGCCCCAGTTTATACCTCAATCACAAAAAAGGGAAGAATGGTAGGACACCCCACCCCCAAAAAACCTTAAGACCTGATAATTGTAGCTACCATAAAGCTTGGATTGCTTACCAGCATTTTCACATAACAAATTCAATTCTATCTATGCCTTCACATTCAGAACCAACTCAAAGGAGCTTGAATGATCCAGTACTCCTGAGCAGTTGATGTTTCTCACTGATTTTATGTCACCCATGAGAATAATTCACTTTGGTTGATATGATAATAGTTTATAGTAAGGGTCCTAAGGCCTCAACACTTTAATAAGAAAATTAATTTAGCATGATATGACTTGCTATTATTGCAATAATCCCAGATCCTAAAATGATTAGTGTTCATTCTCAAGTACCTTTCCATGGGCTCCCAACCCCCCACATACCAAGTCATTCATTTAGAATCTCATTCTAGAATCTATTAGGATTTTTTTTAGCGAATATTTATTATAAATTTTGTTCTTTTTAAAGATAAAAACCTTTCCTATTCTCTATCGTTCTCTAAACTTACATTTGATAAATTAATATTCAAACTCCCTTTACAATAGAATCCAAATTGACCAGACCAGGAGATTTTACTCATTAACTACATATTAATATATAATCTCTTTCGTGATTCATAACTTCAAGTCTTTCTTTTCAATTTTTGGTTCCTCCTTTCAGTCTAAAGATCTTTATCTCTAACTAGAAAGAAGTGAAAAAAGAGATGAGAGTTCTATTTCTTCACCATGTCATTGGCCATTACTTCATTTTGATCTTCTGGTTCTAATGATAATTTTAAAAGCCCTTTATGTAGGTAATAAATTTGCAAATCTCATTTTATGTTTTTTACATTCCTATAATGTATTATTCCGTATATTCCCATATATTATATTCTTGTATATTCTTTTTGTTTTGCACATTTCTCTTAAAATATATATTTCAGATCCACCTATAATGCAAATTATTTTCCTCCTACTTTTCCACATATTGCCTTTTTCTTGACTCAGCTTCAGCTCTACAAAACCATTTCTCGTCTATTTCTGAGTTCCACTGCAATTTTTGTCAAGTGTAAAATTCTGTAATTGTTTATTCTCTAAATGCCTCCTGATATTGAAATTTTTTCCTTAGATCATGATGCATGGTGTTTACCTCCCTCATATTTTTAGAATCTTATACTATCTCTTTGAGCATAATATAGTTACTTAATAACTATTATATTTACATAGAGTATTCAATGATCAATATGATGTATGACTTATTAACTATTTTAATCATTAGGTATCAGTTAACCTAATAAAAGTTTCTATTTTAAAATAATACTAGTATTTTGCTATTATGCATTATCATAAACATAAAGTATTTCATGTGTATTTAATAATGCATGATAAATGTTGATGATTCTTAGGTATATTGATTATATCCTTACTGGTCATTTGAAGGCTTTTGAGTGATATATTAGAGCAAACTTTGAAAATATCTTGACAAAAAAATTCATTTAAAATAATTTTATTTCATCATTTACTATATATACTCCATACTTAAATAAATAGAACCCATCAGCTAAGAATTGTTTATATGACCTGTTTTTCTAGGTAATTGCACACCCGTCAGAGTGAGAACCAACCAACAGTGAGTTGGCCTGATCATTCTAGGGATGTTCTTATATTTTATTGCTTGGTGGAAAGGGTTAAGCTTAGATGTAGAGGACTACATCTACATTGGCCATACTCATCCATTCATAAGATCTTTCATCATTGGTCTATGCTTCCTAATTTACTGTTGTGTTACCAGCCATCATTTATTTGGATAGGTCATGGTAAAACATATACCGTTTAAGTAAATACATTTTTAGTAAGAAGCATTGTGCTCAGGCCACATTCTGTTTCTTATCTTTTCATATATAATGTTGTGTGTGTGTATAACACTTTTTTAAAGTCCTATCCATTTTGCTATGTGAACATCTGGTCTGTTAGAAGTAGTCTATGTATTATCTGTGGGGAACACCCCATTTACTTATTACATTTTAAAAATCTCTTTCATAGATATCCAGTAGCTTATGTTTACAGTCATTTGTTCTTTAATTACTTAATATTCTGAATTTAATTTTATTAAGTCCAAGATCTTAGCATCCAAATGTGTTTTTGTTATTGTCTTAATTGGATAGCCCTCATAGTTGTTTGTTTGTTCATATATTTGTTAATTTTTTCTATTGTGAGTTTAAATTTGGCAGAAGATCATCTATGGGAATCTTGAGAAGTGAGATTAAGGCTGCTTTCTTTTAGAATGTATTTGGGATTTTTGTTTTTTGGGTGTTTTGTTTGTTTGTTTGCTGGTCAGTGGAGATTCATCCAATCTGGAACCACTTGGATTATCATAGTGTAGGGTTTCCCTTCAGGTACTGTGAATTTCAACCGCATATGTACATGAGGATAGTCAGTGATTACAAATGCTCAGAAGAAACAATTATCTCTCTTGAAATGTGGGAGCTTTGGCAAGGCAGGCATTTTTTCTTCTTAACTCTTTGCCCACAGGCAGGATTTCTTTTTTAACTAATGCTTTCATTAAAATGCAATCCTTTTTTAGAGTTGCAGTTTTATGCAAGTGTTTCAGACTTATCTCCTCCTGTTAAATGGGCCCTAGGCCTAGTTTTCTTTTCTCTCTTTAGATCCCAAACCCCAAATTGGGAATTCGTGGTACCAACATCTGTTCCCAGGACAACCCTAACTTTAGAGAGTTTTGCCTCCTTCTCCAGTCATAATTCCATGGTGTTTATTATGTTTGTGATTGCTACTTGTTTTTGTTTTTGCCTTTAGACATGTCTCTTACTTAACATGTCTCTTAATTTCTTACTTTCTCAGAAATTCATTTAAAAATATTGATTTTATTTTTATCCTAAGAGAAATGTCTATTGATTTGGAGAAGTCAGAGGGTGAAAACAGTGTGTTCGAGAAGAGATGAACATAATTTCACTTCAAAAATTTTCTTTGTACAATGGAACACAGCTGAGGAAAATAGGTAAATTAAAAGGCTATTTTAGTAATCCAAGAAAAGTATCATGGTAGCTTGTTTTAAAGTGCTGGAAGTAGGGCAGCCCAGATGGCTCAGCGGTTTAGTGCTGCCCTCAGCCCAGGGTGTGATCTTGGAGACCCTGGATCCAGTCCCATGTCGGGCTCCCTGCATGGAGCCTGCTTCTCCCTCTTCCTGTGTCTCTGCCTTTCTCTCTCTCTCTCTCTGTCTCTCATGAATAAATAAATAAAAACTTTTTTAAAAAGTGCTGGAAGTAGAGCTGTAGAAAATGCTATAGTCAAGATATTTTTAGGAGATAAACATTGAAAATTGGATGAGGTTGAACAGGTTTGCTGGCATGTGTAAGTGACAGGGAAACCTGAATGAGAGTAGATTAGTGGGAAGGATCCGGGTTAAATTCAGGCTATACTGACTTTGAGGTGTCTTGAGATATTCAAGCAGAGATTTCAATTAGAGAATTGGACATAGGGTCTGAAGTTCTGAAGAGTAGGTGGCAGACATAATCATGTACAAGTCTTACGTTTTGTTTTTTGGTGGTCATTGAAGCAATTGATGTTGATGAGTTCATCTTTTGAAGTATGTATAGAGAAAAAAGATGACATTAGGTTCAAAACGTAAGCAGCCTTAGTATTTACCATTTAGGTAAAGTAAGATGAGGCTGAAAGAAGATAAAATTAGTGGCAAAAGAAAGAAAACCAGGAGGGTATACTGATATCAAAGCTAAGGAGAAAATGTGTTTTCAAAAGAATAAAATTCTTATCAAAATCCCACAAGGTTTTTGAAAAACATGTACAAACTTACTGCCCAACTAATTTTTCACAAAGATGCAAAAGCAATTCAGTAGAGGAAAGATACCTTTTGAGCAAAAGATGCTGGAGCAATTCAACAACATATACAGAACAAAACAAAAAAAGAATCACATCAAATTCATCAAAAGAATTTCATCAAATGAAATCTCACACTTTATATAAAAAGAACCTGCAAATGAATTATAGACTTTAATGTAAAACTATAAAAATGTAAAATTTATTACTATAAAATGTAAAACATTTGGAAAAAACATAGGAATAAACCTTGGAAATCTAGGTGAGGTGAAGACTTCCTGGGCAACAAAAGTACAATCCATAAAAGGAAAAGTTTGCAAATTAGACCTCATCAAAATGTAACACTTTTGCACTTTGAAAAAGCCTAAGACAATTAAAAAGATAAGCTATATATTTGGAGAAAGTATTTGCAAACCAAAAATCCAATAAAAGACCAGTATCTGAAAATCTATAAAGACTTCTCAAAACCCAGCAATAAAAAATAAAATTTAGTATGAAATTAGGAGAAAAACCTGGCCAAACATTTCAATGAAGAGGACATACAGATCACAAATAAGTACCTGGGAATATGTTCAACATCATTAGTATCAGAGAAATCCAAATAAAACCACAATGAGGTATCACACTGCATACCTACAAGACTGGGTAAAATTAAAAAATAATAATAGTGACAACACCAAATGAATGTGAAAAAAACTGGATTGTTTACATAAGGCTAAAGGAGATTTTTAATGGTGCAGCTGCTCTGGAACACAATTTTGCAATTTCTTATAGACTAAACATGTACTACTATATAACCCTACTCTTGGGTCTTTATCTCAGAGTAATAAAAACTTATGCTCACACCAAAACCTATGCTAGAGTGCTAATAGCAGCTTTATTTATAATAGCCCCAAACTGGAAACAACTCAGATGTCCTTCAACAGATAAATGATTGGGTGCCCTTCAGCTCAGGTTATGATCCCAGTGTCCTGGTATTGAGTCCTACATCAGGCGCTCACTCAGCAGGGGGCTGCTTCTCTCTGCTCTTCTCCCTCACTTGTGATCTTTCTCTCTGATAAATAAATAAATAAAATCTCCTAAAAAAAGAGATAAATGATCAAACTATAGTATCTCTATACTGTGGAATCGTATCCAGAAAAAAAAAGGAACAAATCATTGCTACGTGCAACATCTTCAATGAATCTCAAGGGAATTAAAATGAGTGAAAAGGCCAATCCTAAAAGGTTACATATGTGTTATTCCATTCATAAAACCATTTTAAGATGACAAAATTATAAATAAAACAGATTAGTGGTTGCCTGGAGTTAGGGATGGGGTTGGGTGTGGGATAGAGGCATTTTTGTGGTGATGGAACTGTTGTTTCTTGACTGGTGGTAGGTGAATGAATTGACATTTGTGATAAAACTGCAAAGAAATAAACACACACACATACCTGAATGCATGTAAAATTGGATAAAACTAAATAAGATCAATGGGTGTATCGATGTCAACATCCTGGTTGTGATATTGCACTATACTTTTGCAAGATGCCGCACTGGGACATACCAGATAAAGCATACAAGGGATTCCTCTAAGAGAATGAATAGGAAAAAAGACATAGGAGAAGGTCTCTAGGAATTGAGTTTCTCTACCTTGACAAACTAGAGAATGCTGGAACATGAAAATTGCTAGTTTGAGTAAAAGTACAAGAGATATGAGAATGAAAATAAGGAGATGAATGATAAGTATGTACATTGTGCTGTCCATTGCCCATTTGCCCCATAAGTCTCCAATCTAAGAATACCTGACAGCCAGATAACCAGGTATTCCTCTTGCCACCTCCCACTCTCCCTCCTCCATCACCACTCCTCACTCCTCCCTCCTGTAAATGGTGGTTTCCTTTCTGCAGAAGTGCTGTGAACTTTCTGGGGAAATGTAGGATACTTAGTCTGGGAGTCCATGTTCCAGAACGAAGGTCAGGGACTCCTGTCTTTACAGGATTTCCACAGCAACATCCATCACCTCATCTACTTCTAATCAAGCAAAAGCTTTATCTGAAAACCAGAGACTCTAATATCTGGCACGTAGTGTTGTAAACATAACTTTACAATATGTGATAGGCTATGCAAGGCTTGGTTAATAAAAATCCAATAATAATAATAGTTAGAAATCTGTTGAAGTAATTAAACAAAGAGGCCATTGGACTGCAGTGGCTTTAATGCCATAGTAACCTAAGCAAGCAAACCAAAACCTAGGATGGAAATGCCATTGGTTAAGAAATTGAAACCTAGGACAACCAATCACAAAAAGGTAGCAAGTCTTTTTCCAAATAAGGCAAATCTAAGGAGGAAGGAACAAATAGAGAGTAATGCTAAAGATTGTCGGTGGGCATGGCGGTATCCTGGCTTAGTGATAAAGGCACTGCATACTGGAGTCTTTTCTTCTAAACAAAGCACCCTGTGCTCTATCTGCACCTTCTGTCCTGGTACAGGTTTTCACTTGGTCACAAAGCACTCCATAGTCTCACTTTCCAGTGGGACTCACAGTCAAAATATCACTTGCTCAAAACTTTGTGTTCTTGTCTGCCATGACAACAAGGCAATTGTTAAAATTAGAATCAGGAAGCTCATTCCTCCTCTCAAATAATTGTGATGTTGAAAATGACTGTACAAGAGTCAGGAGGAAAGTATTCTCTTTGCTTTTCCTCTTCCAAAATCTCCTTCTCTCAGGCCCAGGCCCTGGGCTAGACTCTTCTGTCAACATTCAGGCAGTAAAAATGTCACTCTGTGACCTTGGCCAACTGATCTAGCCACAATGATCTTTTTTCCTACCCTGTATAATGAAATTGAACAACTTAACCTAAAGCCAGTATACCTAAACTCTGTTTGTCTTCAAAGCTTATTTCACATGATCATCAGTTGACCAATGCCAAAAAGGTCATAAATATAATACTCCTACAGGAAACATGAGAGCTTCATTTTTATCTTTCAAATCTTTTCTGATATGATGGATTAGAAATTGTATTTCCTCTTAAATTTTACAATTTGGTTATAGTTAGAATTTGTATTCTTTCTTTAATGTTTTCCAATAACCTGTAACTCTTTATTAATTTCCTGTTTATATTCCTATTCCACTCACTGAGTGAGTTCCTTCATGTTTTAGAACCTGGCATGTGCCTTGCTCATCATGTGTTGCAGGCATTTACCTTTTTGGTTGTTTGCCAATTGATTTCCTTCTTCCATTACTTCTACTCCTTCCTGTCTTTCCTTCTCTGAACTCAAATTTCTTCTTGTGCTAAGGTGACAATAATATTCACCCCACATAGTTGAGAAGTGATTCAATGAAAGGACTCCTAAAAAGCTTTTAGATCCTGAGGTCAATATATGGTAACCATAACTATGTCTGACTTAAAGGAAGCCCTACTATTAATATCTTATAAAATGACTTGGATTAGGAAATCTCTAAGAGCTGTTTTAGCTATTAATTTATGGTGATTGTTTCTTAATTATAATGAGTTCTTACATTAGAATGAATTCCTATTTTTCAATGTCAGGTTATTAATCTGAGAAGATAATGAAATAAAGTTAAAATGAAAGTGATAGTGGGTTTCAACAAGGACAAAACTAGTTTTATTAAGTTACCCAAGCACAAATTTTAGTAGAAATTATATTTATATAAAATAACTTCAAAGTTAAATGGATTGGTAGAAACAGAAGAGAAGTAACGAAACAAAGGTAGAAAATATTTTTCAGGGAATATTAAATCTTGAATGTAATTTATTGTTGTTTCTTACATTGTGACAGTGGCATAGTCTTATAATTTTGAATAATTTAAAATAAACTTTTCCTTGAAGAAATATACTTAATAAAAGGAGAAAGAGTTTGTATTTTCCTATAGGCAGGAAAAAAAAAATCTCTTATCACATCTACCTGTCTCGAGGCTATTCATGACTCATTGAAGCTTATGGCTAAGCAGTTCAAATAAATTGTCCAGATAGAAAATATTCTCAGTAATGTTCTCTACCAAAAGTACTTGTTGGTTATAAATAAAAGGCTGTCTAAGATTTAGAATGGTGTTACTATACTAAGAGAAATATAATATTCTAAGTAACTGATTTTTTTCTCCCACTTTTACTTCCATTAGCCTCTTACCCTGTCTCTTAAAGGTCATTAAAATTTTGAAAACAAAAAGCAAGCTGGAGCTGGAATGGTTGTTTTTAAGTTTTATTAAAGACTCATTTCCTCTTACTTGGTTCACACCCTAAGAGAAGAATTCCGTGGGAGGAGACAGTAGAGTAATGTCCTTGAAAATCTATGTATAATCAGTAGAATTGTATTCCACTGGGAGTGATTATTATTTTTTTATCATCACAGTTTACTTTAGTGGATAACAAATGTCCATACAGCCAACGTTCTCAATGTCCAAATATTCATCTTGTAACTGAGATTTTGTTATACACTCTAAAGTACAAACTCTGGCTTGAAACAGTTCTGTTTTGTTATTATTGTAACCTGAATTTGCCCTTATCAAAATATTTTTTTATTTTTCATATATAGGCAATAGATATACTTCCCCAAAGATAATTATATCTTTTAAATAAAACATGTGTGTTCATTTTTTAGAGGAATCTCTATAGGATTATTTTTGGTAAAGTAGTGATTCATTTTATACTATGAAAAAAATCAAACAACTCATTTTAAAAACAAAGTAGATATGTAATATATGGGTTGACATTATATCTTTACAAAATATAAGTTTTTACTTATTTTAAACAGACTTTATTGTATGTTTTGGCTCGTTAAACAAATATATTTTGTGAAGAACATCTTTTTATTATTTTTTAGCTATTTTGTTTTATTTAAAATTTTTTTTAAATTAAAAAATTGAATTTAAAATAATAATAATGGTTTTTTCTTACTTTAATTCTAGTATAAATAACATACAGTGATATATTGATTGCAGGGGTACAATATAGTGATTAAATACTTCCATACATCACCAAGTGCTCCTCACGACAAATGCACTTCCTAATACCCATCACCTATTCCACCCACCCATCTCCTCACCCCTCTGGTAACCACCAGTTTGTTCTCTATAGTTAGTCTGTTTGTTGGTTAGTCTCTCTCTCTCTCCTCTCTCTTTTCTTTTGCTTATTTGTTGTTCTTTAAATTCCATGTATGAGTGAAATCATATGGTGTTTGTCTTTCTCTGGCTGACTTATTTCATTTAGCATAACACTTTCTAGCTCTACCTATAACATTGTAATGGCAAGAGTTCATTCTTTATTATGGTTGAATAATATTCGTATACATACATACATATGTGTATATATATATAAATATATA
Organism: Canis lupus dingo; assembly: GCF_003254725.2. Lineage (NCBI taxonomy): Eukaryota > Metazoa > Chordata > Mammalia > Carnivora > Canidae > Canis > Canis lupus. The sequence goes on along the minus strand of NC_064243.1, from coordinate 42,860,301 downwards.
TATATATCACCTCTTCTTTATTTTTTTCTTCAAGTTTTTGTTTAAATTCAAGTTAGTTAACATATAGTGTAGTATTCGTTTCAGGAGTAGAATTGAGTGAGTCATCACTTACATATAACACCCAGTATTCATCACAATAAGTGCCCTCCTTAATGCCCATCACCCATTTGGCCCATCCCTCTACCACCCTTCCCTCCTTTCAGGCTGTTCTTTATAGTTAAGAGTCTCTTATGGTTTACCTCTCTCTCTGTTTTTATCTGATTTTTATTTTTCCTTCCCTTCCACTATGTTCATCTGTTTTATTTCTTAAATTCCATATTATGAATGAGATCATACGATATTTGTCTTTCTCTGGCTGACTTATTTTACTTAGCATAATACACTCTAGTTCCATTCATGTAATAACAAATAGCAAGACTTCATTCTTTTTGATGGCTGAGTAATATCCATTATATCTATATCTATATCTATATATCTGTATCTCTACCTCTATCTACCTATCTACCACATCTTCTCGATCCATTCATTAGTCTATGGACACTGGGGCTTTTCCCACAGTTTGGCTATTGTTGATAATGCTGCTATAAACATTGGGGTGCATGTACCCCTTTGAATCTGTATTTTTGTATCCTTTGGATAGATAATTAGTAATACAATTGCTGGGTTGTAGGGTAGTTCTATTTTTAACTTTCTGTGAAACCTCCATACTGTTTTCCAGAGCAGCTGCACCAGTTTGCATTCCCACCAATACTGTGCATGATGGTTCCCCTCTCTCCACATCCTCACTAATATTTGTTGTTTCCCATGTTATTTATTAATGTTAGCCATTGTGACAAGTATGAGATGGTATCTCATTATGGTTTTAAATTGTATTTCCCTGATGATAAGTGATGTTGAGCATCTTTTCATGTGTCTGTTAGCTATCTGCATGTCTCTTTTAGAAAAATGTCTGTTTATGTCTTCCGCTCATTTCTTAGCTGGATTATTTGTTTTCTGGGCATTGAATGTGTTAAGTTCTTTGTAGATTTTGGATACTAATCCTTTATCAGATATGTCATTTGCAAATATCTTCTCTCATTCTGTAGTCTGCTTTTAGTTTTGTTGATTGTTTCCTTCACTGTGCAGGTTTTTTATCTTGATGAAGTCCTAATAGTTCATTTTTGCTTTTGTTTCTCTTGCCTCTGACAATGTGTCTAGTAAGAAGTTGCTATGGCCAAGGTCATAAAGGTTACTGCCTGTGTTCTCCTCTAGGATTTTGATGGTTTCCTGTATCCCATTTAGGTCTTTCACCCATTTTGAATTTATTTTTGTGTATAGTGTAAGATAGTGGACCAGTTTTATTCTTCTTCATGTCACTGTCCAATTTTCCCAATACCATTTGTTGAGGAGACTGCCTTTTTCCCATTAGATATTCTTTCCTGCTTTGTCAAAGATTAGTTGATCATATAGTTATAGGTCCATTTCTGGGTTCTCTTGAAGAACATTTTTTAAAAATGTATATAAATAAAAGCTTATCCTGAATCAATTTTGAGGGTATTTTTTTGTTTTGGTACATAAGTTACGTGACATAGAGATGATATCCCTCAGTGTAGAAGATATAATCTCAGCTTTTTTGCACCATAAACACTGAATGCATGAGTACAGAGTATGAGTACCAAGTGTAAGAAATGAAGCCATGCAGCACAGAAAAGAAGCTGTGAATTAGTGGTGTTAAGGGAAAACCTTTACATTACACATTAAAGATAATTAAGTCCTAATTAAGGACAAAACTGTTAAGTTTTTAACATTCTTTGAAAAGAAGCTAAGCAAGAGCAATGATATAATGTGAGGCCATAATATTTTTCTTAGAAGTTAGCATTTAAGGGTAATTTTCATTAACAGCCATTACCAAAATTATAATCAAGGACTCAAATTACTTCCTTTGCCCTTCTCACAGTGATTTCCAAGTGGCCAAATAAAACAGAAGATCTAAAAGTGGAGAAGGGAATGCTGTAACACTAGTACAATAGTAAACAATTGCAAGAAAGCTTTTGTATTCTATACTCACTCTATCCAAAATGGTAGCCAGCTTTGGCTATTTAAAATTAAATTTAAATTAATCAAGATTAAATTAAGTTAGAAGTTCAATTTGTTGGTCACACAGACACATTTCATGTGCTCAAAAAATATGACGTCAGACAAAATTTGTGGATTCAAATCTTATCTCTGTTAAATGACCTTGGACCTATGACTTTTAGTTTCTGAGTCTTTGTCCCTTTATTTGCAAAAAGGGTAACATGATGCTTGACTTCTAAGAAGTTTATAAGTATTAAAAATTATGTATGGAAAGTGCTTCCTGAAGTGGATGACACATAGTAGGTATTCACTTATTGTAGTTATTGTGTTTATTAATAAATGGAAAACAAGCAATATTGATCATACACAAAAATTAAACTTTTGAATAAAGTATGAGTCTATTTGCTAGGAAAAGTATCTTATAAGGCTTTATTTTCTTTCAGAAGCTTTGCACCAAGAGTGTTTGTAATCATGGTAATCACAGGACAGGGAAGAAATGGCCCAGCCAGGACAGGAATATATACAACCTCAAAAAAATGAATGAATCTGGAAAAGGATGAGAGAATAAACTGGTACTAAAAGGGAAAGTGAGAGATATTTTTTTAAAAAGGCACATAAATCCAAGGGTAGAAAGGGGAAAAGCTAATCTCAGAAGATGTTCCTCCTAGAAACATACCAGAAACAACTAAGAAGCATAATGACATGATCAAATAGTGAAGGAAAAACCATTTCTCACTACAAGACTGTGAGGAAACAGTCTTCTATAAAACTAGTTTTCTGGTGTGCCTGGGTGGCTCAGTAGGTTGCGCATCTGCCTTTGGCTGGTGTCATGATCCCAGGGTTCTGGGATCAAGTCCCTCATCAGGCTCCCTGCTCAGCAAGGAGTTTGCTTTTCTTTTTTCCTCCCTCTGCTCATTCTCTCTCTCTCTCTGTCTCTCAAATAAATAAATAAAAATCTTAACAACAAAACCTATAGTTTTAGAGTTTTCTATGAAACTATTCTTCCTGTGCTAAAGAGGCAAATACATTTAAATGATCCAAGGGAGGGCAGCCCGGGTGGCTCAGCAGTTTAGCGCCGCCTTTAGTCCAGGGCGTGATCCTGGAGACCCGGGATCGAGTCCCATGTTGGGCTCCCTGCATGGAGCCTGCTTCTCCATCTGCCTGTGTCTCTGCCTCTGTGTGTGTGTGTTTCTATGAATAAATAAATGAAATCTTAAAAAAATAAAAGATCCAAGAGAAAAAAGATGACAAAACTGCTAAAAAGTATATTCCTATTGTGCTTTAAGCAAGTCACTCTAAATTGATGTGCCACTGTTTGAGATACACAAAATGCATAGGTAGAACCAGATGAATATTAATCCCTCCAGATTCAGTAAATAAAATTTACAATAAGTCATTTGTATCTGAAACCAAATTTGCATTCTCTGAGGTCATTCATCAGAAAGAGGCATCCCAGAAAAGGCATATGGCCCAGTGCTGGGGGAAAATATGTAAAAGATAACACAAATCACATATAATTATGGCCAAAACTTTCATAATAGAGCAAAAGCTATCAAAAAGATAAAATTTCAGAGCTAGGGAGGGATCTCAGGCATTGTCTGTGTAGTCCATGGAGAAAACATCAGGTGCCTGAAATTATTCTGGACACTAGAAAAAGACAGGATGTTTGGAAGAGGCAGAAACTCACCTCTTTAGTAGAAGACGGGGGCTTATTAACACCCCAAAATAATAGGAATATGTTGGTTGAAACAAGATGAAGAACATAGAAAACTGTTGACATAGCCCAGAGGCACCAGACTCAGGAATCAATTTCCATTTAATCCTGAAAATAAAAAAAATAAAAAAAAAAAAATCCTGAAAATAAAGCCAAGACTACATAAAGACAGTAACAAAACCTATTATTATTCAACATCTATATACTGAGTACTCATGTGTGCCGTAAGTAGTGGCAGGTACTAGGGATGCAGAGATGAACAAAACAATCACAATTCCAGAGCTTTGAAACTTAAAAACCATCTGTGTCTACAGTTAGGTCACAATTAGTCACAATTTATATTATTGTTTAATAAACACATATATTTGCACTGATAAAAGCATTAGTTTTGAAAAGGCAACCACATTAAGGGACTATTGTTAAACTTCAACCCCTGTTTGGGGAAGCACTGAGAGGCATTGATGAAACTGACCAGAAGATGGCAATACAGAACTCCACTCTCCCTGCTGTCCAAATTGCTGCAGCCAAAAAATGACGCTGTTTGCATCTAGCCTGCAAAACCTCCCTTACAAGCGCAAATCATACTTTTCATTTTTGTCCTTTGCAATAGGCATGCTAGTATATTTTGATCACCAGGCAGCATGGCATTGCCAGATTTATAGGTTTTGTTGATGATCGGGTAGTTTAAAAGTACGACGTGATAAAAAAAAAAAAAAAATCCCAGATTTCAAGGCCCATAGGAAGGCAACGTTGGCATCTACTCCATCTCACCATCCTTTCCCTATATTTTCAACAATGTGCCTAGCAAAATTTATTAACGTGAAGTAGAATTCCCCTACATTAGTTGCTTTTTTTGAATTAGAATCTTTAGCCTTTTTAAAAAAAAAAAATTTTATTTATTTATTTATTTATGATAGACATAGAGAGAGAGAGAGAGAGAGGCAGAGACACAGGAGGAGGGAGAAGCAGGCTCCATGCCGGGACCCCGACGTGGGACTCGATCCCCGGACTCCAGGATCGCGCCCTGGGCCAAAGGCAGGCGCCAAACCGCTGAGCCACCCAGGGATCCCCTAGAATCTTTAGCCTTAAAATGCATGTATTTATTTATTGTAGTAGATCTGAAAAAAATTCAGGTCTTAGAATCCCTGGGTCGCTCAGCGGTTTAGCACCTGCCTTCAGCCCAGGGCGTGGATCTTGGGGTCCTGGGATCGAGTCCCACATCGGGCTCCCTGCATGGAGCCTGCTTCTCCCTCTGCCTGTGTCTCTGCCTCTCTCTCTGTTTCTCATGAATAATTAAATAATTAAATAATTTAAATAATTAAATCTTCTAAAAAAACTCAGGTCTTAACCTTCATTAGTTATGCAAAATACTTCTCTAGTTGAAATTCAAGATAAAAATATTTCAAAGTTGCTTGCTCTACATTTTTTAATGGAACCAGCTAAACATTCAGCTGTTCACTTTTAAATCAATTGGGTTTACCTGATGTAAATATAACACCAGTAATTTAAAATTATGAGTTGGTCAGTTACATTCATAAAAATGTGGGAGAAACTTGCTACCTATTTAAGCAGAATAAGTACTACTTACTACTCTAGAAATCTAAAAGCAGGTGAAAAATAAAGACTTATGTTTAATTCCAATTGGCGCTGAGGTTGCTTAGAGTTAAATCTCTGATAAAAAGAAAGACATAATAAAAATGGTGGACGTTTGCACTTTGTAGAAGTGAAAAATACATTAAATCTCCCAGCAGTAATAGGTCAAATGGGGCGCTTGTCAAAGATCAATTCACTAATAATGTTCAGGTTTAGGAACTGAAGAAAGACCAAATAGTCAAGCAGAACCTGTTGTATTCTTTTTAAGCTCATCTCTAAAATATATTAAAAGACTTTTAAAAAAGATAAAATTGTAGGACTGAAATTTAAGCAATGTCCAAAATCTAGGAGGAATTTTACTAACTATAAAAGTGAAGTGATGGAAGCAAATAAGAAATGGAATCAGGGAGGAATACCTGGGTGGCTCAGGGGTTGAGCGTCTGCCTTCGGCTCAGGTCATGATCCCGGGGTCCTGGGATCTGGTTTCATATCGGGCTCCTGGCAGGGAGCCTGCTTCTCCCTCTGCCTATGTCTCTGCCTCTCTGTGTCTCTCATGAATAAATAAATAAAATCTTAAAAAAAAAAAAACAAAACAAAGAAGTGGGAATAGTGATAAGCCATGTTCTGTCACACTAAGAATAGTAAGAAAACTTATTCTCCCTTCTCTGCTAGCTCTCTCCCCCTTTGTGGAGAATTCAGAACCCCAGCCATGCATTGATAATGGGAATAATAATAATAATAATGGGAAGATGATTTTACAGGTTTGAAAAAAACTGGATAGATCAAAAGTGTATATTTTTACAATTATAGTCCAGATGTCCTGATTTCTAATACTATTGTATATATTCTTGGCTCCTTAAGACTAGTATTACATACCTGAAGGTGTGCCAACACCACCTCTTATTAGCAAAAATCTCTTTCTCTTTCTTTCTTTCTTTCTTTCTTTCTTTCTTTCTTTCTTTCTTTCTTTCTTTCTTTTTTTTTAAGATTTTGCTTATTAGAGAGAGAGAGAGAGAGAGAGAGAGAGAACAGGTGAGTGGGGTGGAGGACAGAGGCAGAGGGGAAGCAGACTACCCCCTGAGCAGGGAGCCCCACATGGGGGCTTGACCCTGACATCATGACCTGAGCTGAAGGCAGATGTTTAACTGACTGAGGCACCCAGGCACCTCTCTTTTGTGATTATCCCCACCATAAATATTTCTAACAACCTTTAAAACATTTTCAATTATAATCTGAATTCATAAGTCTTGGTGATTTTGATGAGCAGTTCCTATTAGCCCTTATGTAAGAGCCAATAATTCAAGCAATATGGTTTTTTTAAAAATATACAGGTATAAACACTAAGAAAAATAATACAATTAAATCATGTTAATTTTAGTAGGAAAAGAAGGGGAACGTAGAGGAAACACAGTAAATATTCATTGCTCAAATTTAAGAGTCAACAAATATGGTCTAAATATAGAGGCAGCCCAGGTGGCTTAGCGCCGCCTTCAGCCGAGGGTGTGATCCTGGAGTCCTGGGATTGAGTCCCACGTCAGACTCCCTGCATGGAGCCTGCTTCTCCCTCTACCTGTGTTTCTGCCTTTTTCTCTGTGTGTCTCTCATGAATAAATAAAATCTTAAAAAAAAAAAAATGCAAAGCTACCAAATTAACAGTTAATCACACATATGTAAAAAATAAAAGAAAACCAAGCTGTGTAATGAACTGTATGTTGAAATACACACATACACACACACAGAAAACAAGAAGCATAACGAATTATGATGGCAGAATTAGCACTAAACATATCTATCATATTGAGAAACACAAATGGGCTAAATTCACCCATTAAGAAAAAAGACTTTCTGATTGTACCTCAAAGCAAACTCTGTTATGTACAAGAAGTACATCTACAGTACCAGTGGCGCTGAATGTCTGAAATATTTTTAAATAAAATCTAAAAATATCAAGCAAATAGCAACAACCACAAAAATAGTAGGTCACACTCTCAATATCAGTGTATGTTAAAAGCAAAAAGAGAGAAAGCATTTAAAAAGACATTAAACCATTTAAAAATTATAGAGAATAAAATGCACAATGACACGCTAATAGATGTAGATGTCAACTCTCATAGCATAAAAATTTATTTAGCAAATGTAAACTACAAGATATCTACCCCAAATGTGTTTCAAATGTCAAGGCTCCAGATACCTCCCACATACCAAGCAGGTATAAAAGTTTTATTACTTAAATAATGAGGTTTTCTAGGTAGAGCAAAGTTCCAGGGCATGTCTGAAATAAGACTGGAGAGAACAGACAGGAGACAGTCTTGGTGGCTTTGTGGTGGCTAGTGATGTAGTGGAGCCAAGGTGAGGGTTCCCTGTTGGTGGGGGCTTATACAATTTAAACTTCCCCACTTGGACCAAAGAAGGAAGCACTGGGCATTCTTATCAGCTTGTCCAGGTTCATGTAGAAGGAGGAGATATGACAAACATCAAAATGTATGGAATTAGGCTCTTTATTGGAGTATTATGAACAGCCAAACAGAACATTAGGGAATTATAAAAACTGTGACTTCAGAAAGCAGCTACCACCTCTTAAGCTGGAGAATCAAAAGGAAGAGGTTGGAGTTATGAAACTTAGATGCTTTCAAGAAGAGCTCCATGAGCTGAAACTCAAACTCTGAGTAGGGGCCTCTGCTTTACTGGTGCTGGTATCTCTCAGCTTGGAGATGTGCCACAGGGATGGGACCAAGACCTCTAAAATGGTAAATAAGAATTGCTAGGTTTTAGCACCCTTGAATTTCTCTACACTGACAGCACATTCCAAAGGAGTACAGGGCTTACTATTGGGACAGCAAGAGGAAGTTGTAGTGGCTTCCACTTGACTCCTACCATATCGTCCTTCCTCCAAAGATTAGAGAGCCAAAGTGGGATCTGCCAGTTGTGACACATGTCTTTCCAATTAACTATTCCAGAAATGAGAAACTAACAAGATGGATCAATGAGCTATTGTGATTCAATGGGACAAAACTCCATTTATCATCTGATCATTATTCTTACTCTGAAAGGTGGAACAAAAATGGGATTTTGAATTCTTAGATATTAATCTAATTAATAGATTAATTAATAGATTAATATATTAGAATTCAATTCTAATCAATTTAGACCCAGTGTCTATAATCCTTGACAAGCCAGAAGAGTTCTTTATTCCCCGATACACAGTCACTCTGGCAAACGACTTAGGGAAGAATCTACAGTATAATCTTGTGTCAGTTGTGCAGAATCCTTTCTTAGAAGAGCCTGATCTCCCCTTCTCAAAAGACTCTGAGTATGGTAATTGGCTTCTAAGGAACCAGACTTGGAAATATTTTTCTGTTATTTGAATCTAAAACATTTGAGTAGGCTGCCAATCTACTTCAATCCCAAGGACACTGTGATCAAATAGTTGCCACCAAAGATCCCTTCAGGACAAAATATGTTAGAACTTTGAACCTGTTATATCTATTAAGGTAAGTGTGTCCATCTTATCTTGGGTGATTAGGAGTTGCCACAGTCTCTTCTACTCCATTGTGCCCAGTGAAATGGATGAACCAGCCTCTCGCCATCATATTCAGGTGATAGAGAATCGCTATCACAGAGCCTTTCAAGGCTTCTCCTCCTCCCCTCAGCAATGTTTTTATCAATGCGTTAGTGAAGATCCTCTTATATTACATCAAGGGCATTCAGGCAGCTCAGCTTCATTAACGTAAGCCACAATTGAATCTAAATTTTAGTCAACCAACCAACTAAATCATTAGAGAAAAGTGGGTTACAGAGTTAATATATTAAGTATTTCAGGTAATGTCTAAGAACCTTTCAAAAAAACAATAAAATGCCTTCTTTAAACGTTCTTTAGACTCACTGTAGCCCATTCTGCTGATTACAACTAAGACTTCTGGTAAAATACCTGTCCCCGCCCCCCCGCCCCAGCCAAAGCAACCTCTTAAGGACTATAAAAAATACTGAATAGAGAAATAAGAAACAGAGAGGAACAAATAGAAAACAATAAAATGGCAGACTTACATCCACCTATATAATTACAATAAATGTTAAACAAACACTGCCAATAGAAATATACTGCAAGTTGCCTTTGTTGTTTAGAATTTCTAGCTGCCACATTAAACAAATAAAAAGAAACCCTTATATCCAAAATATTATTGTTTCAACATGCAATCGATATCAAAATTATAAATGAAATAAAATATATCACATTCTGTATTTGGATTGTCTTTGAAATTCAGTATATATTTTACACTTAAAGTAAATACCAGTTCAGATGAGGCTCAATAGCTCAATAGTTACATGTGGCTAGCAGCTACTGTATTGGACAGCAAAGCTCTGAACGTACCAGTTAAAATTGAGATCTACAGTGTAGATTAAAAAAAAGACCTCTCTGGTCTTTAAAAAGTTAAAAATATACCTACAATATGACAAAAAATTCCACTCCTAGGTATTTACCCAAGAAAAAAGGAAACATAAATCCACCCAAAGACTTACACAAGAATAATCATAGCAGTTTTATTTGCAACTGCTCAAACTGGAAGCAACTCAAGTGTTTCTCAACTGACAAATGGATAAGCAAGTTATGATATATTCATATAATAGCATTCTGCTCAGCAATAAAAAAGAATAAACTACTGGTATAAACAACAATGTGAATGAATCTGAAGATCTCTATGCTGTATAAAAGAAGCCAGGTAAAAAAGGATACATAGTATATGATTCAATTTCTATCAAATTCTAGAAAATGCAAACTAATTCCTTACGATGAAATGTAGAACAGGGAGAGAAGAGTGGATTACCAAGGGGGCACTGGAGGAATCTTTTGGAGGTAATAGAACTATTTACCTTGATTATTGTGAAAATTTTATATATACACACGTAAATAATGATCAAAGGGAACACTGTAAATATGTGAAATTTATCTCATTTCAATTATACCCCAATGAAGTTTTTAAAAAATTAATAAATAGGAAATAAAACTAGAAATAAACTACATACCAGATATCAAAATACCCTACCATCTGACAATGTTAGTAGACTTTTAAACATGATTGTGGGGTGCCTGGATAGCTCAGTTGGCTAAGCGTCTGCCTTTAGCTTAGGTCATGATCTTGGGGTCCTGGAATCGAGCCCTGCATCAAACTTCCTGCTGTGTGGAGTCTGCTTCTCCCTCTCCTTATGTTCCTCCTCTCTGCTTGTGCTCTCTCTCTCAAATAAATAAAAAATCTTGAAAACAAAACAAACACAAATACAATGTGATTGTGTCAGAGAAAACAAATCTGCATGGCAATTTAAGAAATCTAAGGGACAATGATTATTATAGAAACAATGACTACCACTGGGCACCACTTACTCTGAACATTGGAAAATAAGAGGAAAGAAAAGTATTTGTTCCGTGTTTTCTAAACAAACTATCTCTGGGTAAGCCTAGCTGAAGAAGTAAAGGTTTTTTACAGAATATTCCCAACTACTAAATGTAGAAGAAATGATAAAGTTGTGGTTTTTTTTTTAATCATCATTTTGCAATGCACGGTGAAATAATTAATTAAGCAAAGTTCATCACGGAGTAGAACCATCTAAACATAGGTTAAGAGGGAACATTACAATAAAGGGACCAGGCTGTTATCACCTGAGCCCTCCCAAGCCATTTTAGCATCACAGAAAGAAAAACTGAACATGTGCTTTCTAATATGAGGTAGTGTCAAACTCTCTATAGCACTAATAATTCTTTTCTTTTTTAAAAGATTTTATTTATTTATTTATTTATTTATTTATTTATTTATTTATTTATGAGAGACACACAGAGAGACAGAGACACAGGCAGAGGGAGAAGCAGGCTCCTCACAGGGGGGCCAATATGGAACTCGATCCTGGATCCCAGGATCATGCCCTGAGCCAAAGGGCAGATGCTCAACTGCTAAGCCACACAGGTGTCCCAGCACTAAGAATTCCTAACAAGAAGGTATGCCTGAATTTATCAAAACTTTAGAATGAACTCCCATTCATATGAAGTATGACACCATGAAAAAGCAGAGCGAGAAATCTAGAATGTCAGGTGTCATGTAAGACAACTGGCTCCATTTCAGTAAGAAATCTAAGGCTGAAGAAATAAGGGGAGATAGGGGAGGGCAACTGCTTTAGATATAAATAACTTAAAAGATTTAACAACAAAATGCCAAGTGTGGACTATGTTTGAATGCTGAGTTCAAGAAAGAAGGAAAGAAAAGAAAGCAAGCAAGCAAAAAGGAAAGGGAGGGAGCAAGGGTGGATGGGAAGAGAAAAAAGAAAGAAAAGAAAAATACTGTAAGGAATCTTTTTGAGGACAATTGTGAACATTTAAGTACAGATAGAATATTAGATACATCAAGGAACTATTATTGATTTTTTTCACTGATAATGGTACTGCGGTTATGTAGGAAAATGTCATTAAAAAAATGTATATGCTTTTTCGCAACGGGTTTGCCGCCAGAACACAGGTGTCGTGAAAACCACCTCTAAACCTAAACCAAAATGGGAAAGGAAAAGATCGTCGTCATTGGACACCTAGATTCGGGCAAGTCTACCACTACTGGCCATCTGATTTACAAATGTGGTGGGATTGACAAAAGAACCATCGAAAAATTTGAGAAGGAGGCTGCTGAGATGGGAAAAGGCTCCTTCAAGTATGCCTGGGTCTTGGATAAACTGAAAGCTGAACGTGAACGTGGTATCACCATTGATATCTCCCTGTGGAAATTCGAGACCAGCAAGTATTATGTGACCATCACTGATGCCCCAGGACACAGAGACTTTATCAAAAACATGATTACAGGCACATCGCAGGCTGACTGTGCTGTCCTGATTGCTGCTGCTGGTGTTGGTGAATTTGAAGCAGGTATCTCCAAGAATGGGCAGACCCGTGAGCATGCCCTTCTGGCTTACACACTGGGTGTAAAACAACTAATTGTTGGTGTTAACAAAATGGATTCCACTGAACCACCCTACAGCCAGAAGAGATACGAGGAAATCGTTAAGGAAGTCAGCACCTACATTAAGAAAATTGGCTACAACCCCGACAGTAGCATTTGTGCCAATTTCTGGTTGGAATGGTGACAACATGCTGGAGCCAAGTGCTAACATGCCTTGGTTCAAGGGATGGAAAGTCACCCGTAAAGATGGGAATGCCAGCGGAATCACACTGCTTGAAGCCCTGGATTGCATTCTGCCACCAACTCGTCCAACTGATAAGCCCTTGCGTCTGCCTCTCCAAGACATCTATAAAATTGGTGGTATTGGTACTGTCCCAGTGGGTCGAGTGGAGACTGGTGTTCTTAAGCCTGGCATGGTGGTCACCTTTGCTCCAGTCAATGTTACAACTGAAGTAAAGTCTGTTGAAATGCACCATGAAGCTTTGAATGATGCTCTTCCTGGGGACAATGTGGGCTTCAATGTCAAGAACGTATCTGTCAAAGATGTTCGTCATGGCAACGTGGCTGGTGACAACAAAAATGACCCACCAATGGAAGCAGCTGGCTTCACGGCTCAGGTGATTATCCTGAACCATCCAGGCCAAATCAGTGCTGGATATGCACCTGTGCTGGATTGTCACACAGCTCACATTGCTTGCAAGTTTGCTGAGCTGAAGGAAAAGATAGATCGTCGTTCTGGAAAGAAGGTGGAAGATGGTCCCAAGTTCTTGAAATCTGGGGATGCTGCCATTGCTGATATGGTTCCTGGCAAACCTATGTGTGTTGAGAGCTTCTCTGACTATCCTCCTCTGGGCCGTTTTGCTGTTCGTGACATGAGACAGACGGTTGCTGTGGGTGTCATCAAAGCAGTGGACAAGAAGGCAGCTGGAGCTGGCAAAGTCACCAGGTCTGCCCAGAAAGCTCAGAAGGCTAAATGAATATTATCCCCAATACCTGCCACCCCAGTCTTAATCAGTGGTGGAAGAACGGTCTCAGAACTGTTTGTGTCAATTGGCCATTTAAGTTTAATAGTAAAAGACTGGTTAATGATAACAATGCATCGTAAAACCTTCAGAAGGAAAGGAGAATGTTTTCTAGACCATTTTTTTTTTGTGCATGTGTGGCAGTTTTAAGTTATTAGTTTTTAAAATCAGTACTTTTTAATGGAAACAACTTGACCAAAAATCTGTCACAGAATTTTGAGACCCATTAAAACAAAAGTTTAATGAGATAAATAAATAAATACTGAAGTTTGTAAAGATGAAATAACTTGACATCTAAGATTTGCCATAAAATATTTTATCAAAAGAAAAATGTTCAAAAAGTTGGATAAAGTAAATATAGCAAAATATTAAAAACGGATAAGATTAAGTGATGCATATAAAATTAGGTGATGTATTTAGTCTACTTCTGTATTTGTTTAGAGTTTTTTCCATATGAAATGTAGACAGTCACAAATAATATCTTGTTGATACAACAGAAAGTATCTAGTTCAAGACAGCAAACAGTGCACTCTTTTGTCTCCCATCCATGCTGACCTTGAATGAAATAAAAGAATAAAACAAGCACAAAAAAAGAATAACCACAAAGTGAGACAGATAATAGGAGGGAGTATCTTTGGTATAGGAGAGACTCCAACAAATTTCTGGAAGACTGAAGGATGTATATTGATGGATGAAACCAGCAAAGAAAACCACACCAAGAATACCCTATGTGGTTTCTGTAGAGCAAACGAGGTACCCCACAGGGTTTCCTGCCTCCAAGTCAGAAAGGTAAGCAGAGTAGGAAAAAGAAGTACTGTTGAAAAGTAGAGGTTAATTAAAGACCTATATGTAGAACAAAGACACCAGGTGGCACTCCTTTGCTTCTTAGGAACATCCTAGCCAGTTTGCCCAAGGCTGAAGGGAGGAGATGGGGGAAGGGATGAGAAACAAATTTTATGACTCTTCTAAGGAATTTCAATGAACCTGGGATGCCTGGGTGGCTCAGCAGTTGAGTGCCTGTCTTCGGCCCAGCGTGTAATCCTGGAGTTCTGGAATCGAGTCCCATGGCAGGCTCTCCGCATGGAGCCTGCCTCTTTCTCTGCCTCTCTTCTCTGTGTGTCTCTCATGAATAAATAAATAAAACTTTTTTTTAAAGGAATTTTAATGAAACTTCTGGAGGAAGCTATGGTTTCTAGTGTCAATGTCAGTGCCCAAGAGCAAAGTTCTCCTCGATCGGGTGACTGAGGAACCTGCCACTGGACAATCACTCAAAGTAATGCTGTTCAGTGACATATAGCCCACCCTATCTCACACAGAGCTCTTGGTAAAAATTACTATTCAGGAAAAAGAGTTATAAGAATAAAGGACATTTCTATTCAACAGAAAGAATACCCATACCATCTTTCCAATCCTTTTTTTCAATGTAAACAGATACCAAAGAATTTCCAGCTATGAGAATTGGCCTCATAAAGGAGAAAACCAACATAAGTACATACACAAGCCAAACCTGTGCTTAGAGATAACCAAGATAATTCAGAAAGCCAGTTTAATATACTGAGAGAGATTTAAGAAGTTATTAGAATACTATGAAAAGCATAATATAAGAAAGAAAGCTTAAAAAAGCTTAAAATTATGATTGCTGAAATAAAAATTAAAGACCAAAATAGTGTCAGGTAATCTTGCAAAATGTCTAGTAAAGAGATATAAAGAGAGAGAGAGAGAGAGAGAGAGAGAGGTAAGAGACACAGAGGGCCAAGCAGAAAGTCCAACATTCAATAAATATTCTCTCAGGAAAAGGTAACAAAGATAAAAGAGATGTGAAAATTTTAAGTAAAAGGTAGATGAGAATGTCTCAATAATAAGAAAGACATAGTTAATTAAAAAAACAAAACTAGCCATAACTAGATACATCATCATATTGAAATTTCAGAAGATTGAGATAAAGAAAAGATTTTAAATGTTATTTGAAAGAAGAAATAACACCCACAAAGAAAAGAGATTCAAACTAAGACTGGAACTTTATCAGATTTTTCTTTTATGACACCAAAATTTTTAAAACAAGTTAATTCAAAATTTCATGGAAAATTACATTTGAGAGGAAAATTTTAAGTGTATTTGGCAGAAACATAATGCAGTTGCCGAAGTGAGGATTCACAGCTCTTAATTAATTCTCAAGTCTAAACCACTTTGCTAACTCTAAGTCTTTAGACTGAGAGGAAAAAAAATGGGTTTATAAATTGGCCATAGGGAAAAACTGTGAATATTTCCCCAAAATTTCTATAAAGAATGTGAGACTATTTACCCAGATTACTGGAGAAGGGGGAATAGTCCTTCTTGAAGAGATTTGATTGAGTCCTGACTCTGGGGACCCCAAAACGCCTGGTCCATAGTCAGAGTGGGGACTTATGGGGTCAGTGACAGTCTTATCCATGTCTGTCTCCTAGGGCATGATGGATATATAACAGTTTGCTCTACTTCTATGTGTGTTCAAAAGCTGTTATAATAACATATTTAGATATTATCCCAAGGTTATTTTCCTAGTTCCAAAACATCTATTCTGGAAGAAAAGGCAGACTAGAAACTCCAGGAATTGAATTACTCCTTCTACTCCCACATCCCCCCTCCAAGATAGCGTACAATATGCAATGCCACATACCTGGAGAATTATTTAGATTAGTGCCACCAACAAAGACTTAAGAGTGCAAAGCTAGTGATTCCTGCCATATCCTCATCTAACAAATCTGATGAGCAAAAGCCAGATAGGTTACACAGAGTATCA
Organism: Canis lupus dingo; assembly: GCF_003254725.2. Classification (NCBI taxonomy): domain Eukaryota; kingdom Metazoa; phylum Chordata; class Mammalia; order Carnivora; family Canidae; genus Canis; species Canis lupus. The sequence goes on along the minus strand of NC_064243.1, from coordinate 42,844,206 downwards.
GCAGGTTATGGCCACCTTAATCAAGTAGTGAAACCAATCGCTGCTGCATTTCCAGATGTGGCATCTGCTAGAGCAAATACATACAGCACTTGGTATGAAACTACTGGCTGGGCAATTTTTCCACAACCCATCAGTTCAGAAAATCAGAAGCAGTTTGCATTTACATGGCAAAAGTCGAAGTATACTTTTAATGGATACTTTTTATCCATTCTTCTGCTATCATAATATATAGCTCAGGGGAAACTTGATCGTTTAGATACACAAAATATCACACTGACCCATTACATTGATGACATTATTCTAATTGGACCTGGTGAGTAGGAAGTAGCAAGCACCTTCAATTCCTTAGTAATACCTATTTATTACCCTGAGATGGGAGATGAATGTTCCATAAGGTCTAGGACCTTTCTTACTGGTAAAGCTTCTGTGGGTCCAGTGATATGAGGCACATCAGACTCTGTCTTCTAGGGTGAGACATGTCACTGTACCTTGCATAGCCCACCATGATGCAAGAAGTGTAATATGGGTTGAGCCTTAGATTTTACTGGTAATACATGTCACATTTGGTTAAGCCACTCCAACCCATTTACTGTAACCTATAATGTTGCTTGTTTTGAGTAGGACTCAGAGGAAAAAAAGGGTCCCCCGCAAGTCCACACCATGACAGTTGGCCTGACATGTGGGCTTCATGATGCAGTAGTTAATAGACATATCCAGGGTTAACAGTGATGCTATATGGTGTTGCGCACGCTGCGGCAACACGATCAGGGTCCTGAGGATAAGGGGATGAGGAAAATAAAAGAAAAGTAAAGAGATGGGGACAGGAGGGACACAGTGGATGATGTCCAAGCAGTGCCAGCTTTATTCAAGGTTTTACAATATTTTATAGCATGAGCAAAACAAAGCCAAGAAGGTGTTTATCTTTAGCAGGTTTGTGAGACTCTCCAAAGTTCCCCTTTCTCAGCATGCAAGACAGACTCACGGGTGCCAGAAGACCTTGGTAAATAGATAAGCTTGTTGCTCCAGATGTGCATACTTCAAAGGAATATTAGGTATGGTAAATAGACCAGCAAGGACAGACAGACTCTTATTTACATTTATGCCCAGGTCAGAATAAGTTGTATCTATTGTGTTATGTGGGTGATCACGTACAAGCAAGCCCTGAGAACCATTGCTCAAGCTCTTTCTCAAGCATCTATCAACTATTCATCCTTTAGGCTCTCTAGCCTTTTGAGTGAATGAGGGACGCAAGTCCGGGCCTGGTTTGGTTCAGTTACTCCAGCTAATTCGTGGTCGCCCACAATACGGAACCTCTGAAAAGCCCCAGTGAGATAATGATAGTGCAGACCCCTAGAGTATGGGAGTAAGGTCATGCCTTCTTCTATCAACCACCATTCTTGATGGGAAAAGAGTTTTTCTGGCTCTGACAGAAACTGAACATCACACCATGGGGCCAGATATGTACAGGGTTGAATAATGTCCCCAAAGTGTGTGTCCATCCTGAAACCTCAGAATATGACTTTATTTGGAAATAGAGTCATTGCAGATGTAATAAATTAAGGTGAGGTTTTATTGGAGCATGGTAGACCCTTAGCCCAATATGACTGGTGTCCTTGTAAGAGGAGAAGAGACACAAAGACACACACACAGGGAGAATGCCATGTGACAACAGAGGTAGAAATTGGAGTATGTGTTCCAAGCCAAGGAAAGCCAAGGATCATTGGCAATACCAGAAGCTAAGAAAGAGGCATAGAATAAATTCTTCCTTTGAGCTTTCAGAGAGAGCATGGCCCTGTCAACACCTCAATTTGGAACTTGTAGCCTCTAGGCCTTGAGTCAATAAATTTCTGTTGTAGCTAGGCCACCTAGTTTGTGGGTATTTTGTTACCACAGTCTAAGAAGCCAATACATAGGCAATCACACAATCTGTTACACTGGTGTTGAACTGGTGTTATATGATCACCAAACCATAAAATTCAGTGTGAATGGCAGCTTGTCATTATAAAATGGAAGTGTTATCTGTGAGATACATCTGGCTCCAACAGGTTTGGAGGGCACAATAAAATGCATATCCTATCACTTTTCCTCATCCCATACCTATGACTTTATGGGGAATTTTCTGACTCATTAAAGGAAAAACATGGGCCTGGCTCAAAGATCAATTCCTGCTGTGCCAGCAGAGTTGAAAGGAACAGCTACTGTACTAAAACCAACTCAGTAATGGAGGAAAACCTTCCCAGTCTGCAGACCTGGAGTGGTACATATGATTGTTTGCTTTGTGTCAAAGTAAAGATGGCCTGGGCTGTCGATCTATAGTGATTCATGAACAAACAAATAGGTTGGCCAGCTGGAATGGGACTTGCAAAGAACAAAATTAGAAAATTGATTATGAGAAAATCTGGAGGAAGGCTATATAGGTGGATTCTTTGGAAAAGCAAGAGAATGTGAAAGTATTTGTTTTCCATCAAATGCCTACCAGAGGGCATAGCTGGTAGAGAAGGTTCTCAGTAGTTATGAGTAGACAAGATTAGTTTTCCTCTGGAGGTACTGAGCCTCTTTCCCTTGCCATGTGTTTGCTTTATGATGTATCTATATACAATATCATCAGGTGGCAGGAGTGGAGGATATGCATGAATGCAACAGCATGGGCTTCCCCCACTAAGGCTGGCCTCATTGACTATAACTGCTGAGTGTCCAATCCGCAAACAGCAGCAGCCACTTCTGACAGCTCTGATAGTTCTGACATAGCATCTATGATTAGGGGACACAATTTATAGCAAAGAAAATTGATAATCACTTCATACCCATGAAATCCATTAGTCTTAAATGTGCTTCATTGCCCAAATGTAGCTGTCTCAATCAAACAGTGATATGTAATGCTATAAGTCCCAGTACCACGTGAGCTGAGAGACAACATCCTGAGACTGAAATATTGTCTTACGAATACAGTCTAGGCCTTAAACCAGAGACCAACAGAGGCTACTCTCCCGCATAAGCACAGCCATGATACACAGGTCTGGAAATCGGGGTTCATGATAGAAGCAGCTCTCCTTACTATTATGTCTTATTGCCACTGAACAAATTACTGCTTAAAGTCCTTATAACCTTAGACACTATGGGCTCGAAGATCTTAGGGCCTAAAAAAGGAATGTGTCTACCAGGTTGTGATACAATGAACTGGAAACTGATACTGGCCATTGGGGGCTCTTCACACTTCTGTAAAAAAGGGGCAAAGAAGAGAGCTTCTCTGAGTGTTGTGATTGTCCCAATTGCAGACAGCATTTGGGTTGCTATTATTCAATAAGATGTGAAGAGTTATAGTTGGAATCTAGGAGGGGATTTACTGAAATTCTTTAATATATCCTCCTCTAGTAGTCCTAAATTGAGTACTACAGCAGTATAAAACAAGACCACCAAATCTTCAGATTCTTCAGGAATGAGGGTTGGGGTCACCTACCCGGGAAAAATCTATCCAGCTGAGGTGCTAGCAAAGGGAGAGAACTGAGGTCTCATTGTTATAACAACTGTGTTTCCTAATATTTCTTCCCTCACTTCTCTCCCCCAGGTATTTCTTAGAAGAACACAAGTCTAGCTAACTTTTTAGGTTTCAGAAGAGTGTGACTGAATTGACATCACCCTATATTCATACAGTAGTTGTGTACCTGATTCATTTGTCCATATTGTGAGGAGATTTAGACTATTGGGCAGGGAAATCTGGATGTTGAGGCTGTGAAATTCTCATTAAAAAATGAGCTAACTTAATAACAAAAAACTGTTATTGGGAATGATGAGCAGTTACAGCACAATCTACGTATGTTCTATTCATCTGGTCATGATAACATAAATACTAGATATTTACCAAATTAGAATTAGGATTATACTCCATTAGGAACACGAAAGAAGGAAGTGTATGTGAGTATAAGAGAGAGAGAGGAGAGCTAGAATAGAGTTCAATACTCATCTTCCATGGCATGAAGTCTGTAGATAATGCCCAAGATACCAAAATCAGGAAGCATGTTACTTAAAGATATAAAGGTAAGTACAAATTAAACATTGCTATAAGTATTCCAGTCTGTTGCCTTTGGGAAGGGAGAATAACAAGAAGTAATACTTCCAAGGATTTGAGTTTTATTTTCATTTTGCTTTAAGAACAAAGGACATAAAGCAGGAAATAAAGGTATCTTCACATTGCAAGGTGATTTGGGTGGTTATATGCATGTTCTAAGGGATTAAACATCCTGAATAAATCACATGCAGTTGAATAACAAAATGTGTTTCACAGTAATCATTTGGCTTACTCTTTACTGATGTTTGATGCTTGCAAATTTTCAAGTTAGCCTAACAGCATTGATTTCCAGGATTTCATTTTTAATTTGCTAAGTGTTAATAGGTTGGCATACATTTTGGTAATATAATAAAAGAAGTTAAAATTAATTGCAAGATCTTTATCAATATTAATTTCTAACTATAAATCCCTATGAAATAAAGATATAAGTGGTTAGATTGTCTTAGATGTGAAGTTAGGACCTATTTGCTAATTTTTATCTTTAGTTCCTGACAAAGAGTAGGTAAATAAGAATTTTGGTATGTCTACTATGATTAGGATTTTCAGAATATAATGAGTAAGTTATTTTTACCAACATCCAACAGTTTTAATTTTTTTGTTGTTTTATTTGGGGATCAGGATCTCATCTTTAGCTCGATTAGTATGACACTTTTTCCAAAAATTACCTACAGATTGTCCCACCTCATCAACTTAAAATAGTAAAGTCAACAGGATATGTCATTTGCCCTTTTTTAAAGGCATTTATTTATTTATTTATTTATTTATTTATTTATGAGACAGAGAGAATATGCATGGCCATGAGCTGGGGAAGGGGCAAAGGGAGAAGGAGAGAATCTCAAGCAGACTCCCTGCTGACTGCTGAGTCCAATGCAAGGCTCAATCTCACAATCTTGAGATCATGACCTGAGCTAAAATTAAGAGTCAGATGCTTAACTGACTAAGGCATCCAGGCACTCCATCTGCTCGTTTTCGTTTAAAATAAATGACGATACTTTCAAAACTTGTCAGATCAAAATCTGCATTGCCAGCATTCAGCTCTTATGTTGGCCATAGAAGGTATAGTTTTGCTCTTTGAAACTAGTTCTGATCACCTGAGCTTTTTTAAAATACAGATTTCCATGCCTTATCCAAGACCTAAAGAATCAGAATATAGGAGGTTAAGGGCCAAGAAAATGTATTTTTAGCAAGCTCCCCAGGTCACTCAGATATAGCATGTAAAATCATGGCTATTACATAAAACATAAAACTTAGAAAAATACCCTTGGATTATACAATTTCTATTTTTAATTTATTTTCTAACAACTGTCCACAAATTTATCTAAGTCTTCCTTTTTATAATATCATATATGGGTTCTCTTATTCCTGCATTTACAGTAATCTATTTATATTTTAGCATCACTTTGGGGAACTGAGTTCCAAAAGCTGCACAGTTTATAAGGTAAAATTTTCAAAATTCCATTATGCTTCCCTCCTTCAAAATAAATCTTCTTTAAAATTATCTCTTCAGGGAGACAAACCATAAGAGACTCTTAATCATAGGAAACAAAATGAGTGTTACTGGTTGGGGGGATGCGGTAACTAGGTGATGGGCATTATGTAGGGCACATGATGTAATGAGCACTGTGTGTCATATAAGACTAATCTGAACTCTACCTTTGAAACCAATAATACATTATATGTTAATTAATAGAATTTAAATAAATTTAAAAAAATAAAATGATCTTTTTACATGCAAGTTATTATCAAGTAATAACTCAGACATAATGACTCTCAAGGGCAATAACTGAGACCCCCTGAGAACGGACACCAGAAATGAGAGTGGAGCAAGTTAACCAAGAAAAACAGTCAAACCAGCAAAAAGAGAAAAGCAATCAAAGCAAACCATCACAATGCCTGAAAATATAGGAAGAGGGACAGAAAAGGGCACAGTGGAAGTGACATGAAAGATTTGTTTCCTGGAATTGTCTTACAGTAGATTAACTTAGTGGAGAATGTCAGGCTTTCTGCTGCAGTGGCAAATTGAAGGAGATGGGAAGCAGAGAAAGAAATAGGAGTGGAGCCGGAGTCTGGAGAAAATGAATGAAGGACAAAGTGAAAGAAACAACTACACATAAAAAAAAAAAGGCCTATTTTTGTTTAAGGACAATATTATTCTCCTTGTCACTCAGGCTCAATACTTGTGATTTATTGATTCCTCTCTCTCAGCCTCTGCATTCAATCAATTGCTTAGTCATTGTGGCTTTTACCTATGAAATGTCTTTCTTATCTATCTTCTTTTCCTTGCCACTATAAGCACCTAGTACAGATCTCAATTTCCTCCTCCCTAGACACTTAGAATGATATTCTTGCCTTTGATTTCATATCCTTCTGCTATGGACTGACTTGTGTCTCCTCAAAATTCCTATGGTGAAGCCCTAACTTGTGTGACTATATTTTGTTTTGTTTTAGTTTTTTGTTGTATATTTTTTATTGGAGTTCTATTTGCCAACATATAGTATAATATCCAGTGCTCATCCTGTCAAGTGCCCCCCTCAGTGCCCATCACCCAGTCACCCTGTCCCCCCGCCCTCCTCCCCTTCCACTACACCTTGTTCATCTCCCAGAGTTAGGAGTCTCATGTTCTATCACCTTATCTGATATTTCCCACTCATTTTCTCTCCTTTCCCCTATAATCTCTTTCACTATTTTTTATATTCGCTGAATGAATGAGACCATATAATGTTTGTCCTTCTCCGATTGACTTCACTCAGCATAATACCCTCCAGTTCCATCCACGTCGAAGCAAATGGTGGGTATTTGTCGTTTCTAATGGCTGAGTAATATTCCATTGTATACATAGACCACATCTTCTTTATCCATTCATCTTTCGATGGACACTGAGGCTCCTTCCATAGTTTGGCTATTGTGGACATTACTGTTATAAACATTGGGGGGCAGGTGTCTTGGTCTTTCACTGCATCTGTATCTTTGTGTATGACTGTATTTTGGAAATAAAACATTTGAAGAGCAAATTAAGGTTAAATGAGGTCATAAGGGGGTGGGTCTCTAATCCAATATGACTTGTGTTCCTATAAAAAGGGGAGTAGGGTCACCCAGGTCATGTCATGAATCAGAGTCCTGGGGTTGAGCCCTATGTGTGAGGCTCCTTGCTCAGTGAGGAGCCTGCTTCTCCCTCTCCCTCTGCCCCTCCCTCCTTGCACTTGGACTCTCTGTCTCTCAAATAAATCAGTAAAATCTTAAAAAAAAAAAAAAGAAAAAAAGAGGAGGAGACACACACCAGAGATGAGCATGCATGTGAGGATGCCAGAAGGTAGCTGTCTACAAGCCGAGGAAAGAGACCTCAGCAAAAGGTCTAAGACTCCCAGCCTCCAAAATTATGAGAAAATACATTTTTGTCATGTAAGACACCCCGTCTGTGATGTTTTATCATGGCAGCCTTAGCAAACTAATATGCCCTCACAGTGAAGGTGGAAAAAACTTTTTTAAATGTGACACTCACTGTTACTCTCCTCCTTGCAAATTGTTAATGACTTCCCATAGAGATTTCTCATCCTGGTCTTTAAGGGCATTCATCCTGGATGTGGCTTTTGCCATTCTCATGTTTCAAAAAAACCAGGACTCCTTACCATTTCTACACATCCCAAATAGTTTCTCATTTCCATGCCTTTCCCTGTCTATGCCTCTCTATCTGGGAATGCACACCCTTTCTCTGACCTCAGTAACAGCCAGGAGTAGCAAGAGCCTTGTCTGAAGAAGTCTCAGGGAACCATCCCAGTATAGTGGCCAGACTGAATGCATCATTGAAAAGTCACTAGAATAGCCATGTAAACTACGGAGGCTGTGAAAAACCTAGAAAGATAAAAATACCTTCTATACTTTATAATTGACCTTCAGGTCCTGTTAGCATTTGAGTCTTTGAGAGAGATACGCCTCAGGCTGTGTCATTTCAGGGTCTTGACTTACCTGGCTTCCAGTCATATATACTGCTCTACTCCTCACTTAGGCTTCACCCAACCTCCATTGCTGAGATCAGCTGTGGCTTGAGAGAGGTTATTCTGTCTCTCCAGCTTTAGTCTGGATATCTTAGTCAGTGCCTTGAATCTCTGAAACTAGATCCCTCTCTGAAACAAGAAGTTGCTATCTTCTTCCATAATGATCAAATCACTGCCCAACACTAAACCCTACCAGAGTCAGTATTATGATATATCCTCCTAGGTATCTCTGATGCCACTCTGCCTACATCTGTGCTGATTCTGCCATTTTTTCTCAGCCATTCTTGCATCCCCTTGATTCACTCTGGATCTTATCCTGAGTTTAGAAATGTTGTTATTGGGGGCAGTCCAGGTGGCTCAGCGGTTTAGCGCTGCCTTCGGCCCACGGTGTGATCCTGGAGACCCAGGATTGAATCCTGCATCAGGCTCCCTGCATGGAGCCTGCTTCTCCCTCTGCCTGTGTCTCTGCAACCCCCTCACCCCCGTGTCTAAATAAATAAATAAATAAATAAATAAATAAATAAATAAATAAATATTTAGAAATGTTATTCTGTCCATTCTGATTGGCCTAGAATTTTCCTTGTTAGTTGCCCCATAAGAATGGCCCACTTCCACTTTTAGACCTGTTAGAACTCAAATGTTGTTTTCATGGAATTCTTTGGAAACACTGCCAGTCTTAGCGTCCTAATGACTTTTCTAGCTCTCATGTGTCATATCCTGTCAGTAAATCCTATAATCTCCCACTTCCAAATATATTCAGAATCTAATTACTTCTCACCACCTGTACTGTCATTACCATATTCCAATCCACTCACTTCATTTTCTGCTGATGTAACTGTAATGTCCTCCTAATCACCTTTCCTGCTTCTGCCTTTGATAATTCAGGCTACTATCAACATATTTGCCAGGGTTTTCTTGAATCTTAAATTCAAGTTATATCATACGATTCTTGTGCTCAGGACTCTTCAGTGGATTCCCATATCACCCAGATTAAGAGCAAAGGCCCTGTAATCACCTACCAAGACTAAAGATTTGTCTTCCACTACTAACTGCTATTTTTCTGACTTTATCTCTTATGGCTATGCCCACTACTCACTGAGCTCTTGTCACTCCAGCTTCCTTTCTATTCCTCACATAGAACAGGAAGTTTTCAACCTCAGGGCCTTTGCATTTCCCACAGTACTTTCCCCACAATACTTTTTCCAGATATCCCTATGGCTTCTTCATTTACTTCTTTCAGTTTTTTTTTTTTTTTTTTTCAAAATTCCAGTTTCAGTGCTGCCTTCCCTGGCCACAGGATCTAATATTTTCTCCATTTACTGAACATATCTTCTGTCTTTTCTCTGCCTTATTTTTTTCTCCTTAGCAGCTATCACTATCCAATGTAGTATATATTTGCATGTGCATTATTTATTGTCTGCTTTCCTTTCTGGAAGATAAACTTCATGAATGCAAGAGTGTTTCTGTTTTGTTCACTGATCTAACAAACACAAAGTATATTATATGGTATGTACACAGTAGGTATCCAGTAAACTTTGAATGAATAAATGAATGAATGTTAAGATCCTTAACTCTGCCTATCTGCCTGTATTTTGAATCCTACTTTTTCTGATCTAGTCTATAATTCCATGCTTATGTCCCACTTGTAATATATGAAGGCTGTAGAGAAATCTGAGGACTTGGATGGGAAGTGCAATGCCTCAGTGATCTGAATCACTCTAAGCTAGCTCCAGATGAAGATGGAAAGTAGTCCACTCACTCTATAACCACAACAGCTGTCACACTGGTAGTTATTCTAGACACATTGCAGCTCTGTGGTTAAAGAGGCAAAATTAATTTTTTATATCCACTTAAGGATCTGTTTGGTTGCCATATTTATCTTAGAACTTAGAGGAATCCAAAACTGTGTTCAAAAATATTCAGCAGGGAAAATACTTTGGAGTTTAACATATCCTAGTATCAAGAAATTCTTCGAGGGGTGTCTGGGTGGTTCAGTCAGCTAAGCATCTGCCTTTGGCTCAGGCCATGATCCTAGGGTCCCTGCTTAGTGGGGAGCCTGCTTCTTCCTCTCCTCCCTTCTGGTGCTCTTTCTCACTTTCTCTCTCTCAAATAAATAAATAAAATCTTTTATTTTTTTTAAAGATTTTATTTATTTATTCATGAGAATGCACAGAGAGGAGAGAGAGAGGCAGAGACAGGCAGAGGGAGAAGCAGGCTTCATGCAGGGAGCCTGACGTGGGACTCAATCCAGAGTCTCCAGGATCACACCCAGGGCTGCAGGCGGCGCTAAACCGCTGAGCTACCGGAGCTGCCCCTAAACGAAATCTTTTTTTTTTTTTTTTTTTAATTTTTATTTATTTATGATAGTCACAGAGAGAGAGAGAGAGGCAGAGACACAGGCAGAGGGAGAAGCAGGCTCCATGCACCGGGAGCCCGACATGGGATTCGATCCCGGGTCTCCAGGATCGCGCCCTGGGCCAAAGGCAGGCGCTAAACCGCTGCGCCACCCAGGGATCCCCTAAACGAAATCTTTTTTAAAAAGACACTCCTCGGGATCCCTGGGTGGTGCAGCGGTTTGGCGCCTGCCTTTGGCCCAGGGCGCGGTCCTGGAGACCCGGGATCGAATCCCACATCGGGCTCCCGGTGCATGGAGCCTGCTTCTCCCTCTGCCTGTGTCTCTGCCTCTCTCTCTCTCTCTCTGTGACTATCATAAATAAAAAAAAAAAAAAAAAAAAAGACACTCCTCTAGTTAATCCAAATATCTTGTGCTAATAGTACATTCATTTTCTCTTATTTTATGCTCATGAAAGATAAGGAATAGGAGGTCTCTGTCATTCATATGATAATCTTTTATGTGAAAAATATTTTTATCTAGGAAGCATTCCTAAGTTAAGCAATTTGTCCCACCAATTAGCTAATATCCTCTCTATAGCTATTAATATAGAGGATGACAATAAATATGGTTAATTAAGATAAATAGTTCATGTTTCTAGTCTTGGGGTAAAAAATATTCATATCATATAATGTGATATTCTAAGTATTTTTAAAAAGTTTTATCTGCTTTATGGAATGCTGCCCTAAGTATCTTAAGAGTACTTAGTAAGATTAGTGAGTAAAATACTTTTGGTTTGTGGGGAACATTGACTGACTGTCTTCTCAGGATTTATCACCCATCCTCCACCTTCCTCACAGCACCTAAATTTTAATTCAGATACTGTGCAGAGTACATGCCACTTGTCTTCACAGCTCTATTCTCTGCCTTCTGCCCTAGAATGCTGACCAGTATGGGCCACACAACAGGGCTCTGGCATCCTCAGGTTTCTGGTTTGGTTTAAACAATGAGAACTAGCAATAAAAACAGGAGAAAACAAGAATATAAGATTATTGTTTTCACTAGCTTCCTCCAACCTCCTCTGAAATTACCTGTGTTTCTAACGGATCACTGTTCCCTTTAACATGCTGCTTTCCATACGGCTCTTCTTTGAGGTTCTAGTAATCTCTCCCTCCTCTTTTTCCTTTTGGGTGTGGGATTGGTAATGGCTCTGCTGTTGCATTCTCCAAGTCCCTGTGCTATGCCTTATAATTCTACTATACTCCATTTATACCTTTGTAATTTGGTCTTTGGGATAAAATAAAAACAAAAACAAATACATCTCACCTCAAAATATCCTAACTTGGTGTATATGATTTCTGGTTCCTTTGGGACTCTGACAAATACAGACATCTGTAACTTGTTTCATGTAGACTTACTTGCAAAAATACTGTGTTGAGTGTAATGCCAAGGATGGGTTCTGATTGACCAAAGCCAATGAGGACATTTTATTCCTTTTGGCTTGATTAGAAGAAGGGTATTAGGCACATAATCTAAGCTGATTCAATTGGAATAAATGTTGTAAACTTTGCCTGAAACTTTTAGACACAAGCACTTTCTTTACAGATGGATAAACCAAGAAGCATGCAGCATGTTATTGCCCTACAACCATAGGGCAATCAGTCTTAGAAAGAAGCCAACATGTGGGCAGCATAACAGTGAGTTATTGAAACCAAATCCTTGACTGAAACTTTCGATGAATCTTGAAATTTATCCTTTCAGACTCTCATGAGCTAATACGTCTTCTGTATTGTTTTTGCCAATTTCAGCTGACTTTTCTGCAGCTTGCATCATAAGGAGTCTGAACTAACACATGTTCATGCAGAAACTTGATTCTGATGATTTCCCACAAATTTTCCAGCTGGAAATAGGTAGGGATAGGGACATCAACCAGGAGGAAGAAATATACAAGTAAGGATCTCCTTTTCATTCTCAGGGGCTCCTTGAAGTATTTCCAATAGGCCAATAAAACTGTGTGTACCAGTGAGCTCATTCAGCTAGTCTGGAACACTCTTTGTGGGAGTCCAATTAAGAGGTTCTTCAATCCACATGATCTTTTCCCATTGCAAACTCATCTACAACCTGATGTCATTACTGGCACAGTTATCTTGTAAACAAAATCTCAGTTTAAAACAGTATTTAGGGAAATCTTTATACATAAGTGAAGCAGAATGATAATGGCCAATGAAATCAATTTTTGAAGTATCCATAAAAAGAGGTCCTTTAATCCTTTAAAAAAGAGAAATAAGGACAGAGAAAGGGTAGATGATATTAACACATGATGAAGAACAAGAAAAGACAAGACTCCAATATACCTAGACTGTAACACAAACTCAAGGAAACTATGAAAAGAACACAAAATCTCAGAAGCAAATTTATCAGATTTCAGAGATCAGAAGCTATTTGAGGCGCACACACACACACACACACACACACACACAAATATATATATATCCCTAAACAGAGCAAAAGTACAGTGGCAGAAGTGCTTTAGAGTAGTTACAAAATTGTGAACCAAGAAGAATAGGTAAAATTAAGAGCTGAAAAGAAAGAAAAATATTATTTTCTACCACTTTACATGATGAAACAAGGGATTATCTTATGCTGGTGATCCACTGAGTATCCAGATGTCCTGGAGACTTGGGTAACCAATTTCCACTGGCTTTGATTAGAGCATTACAGGTATAATTGATGATATGCAGAAATCCATGAGGTATAATAAGATTGGGACATTATTCATTCACCTATTCAACAACTATTTATTTAGTGCCTTTTATGTGTCTATTTTATTTATATTTTTAAGATTTTTAAATTTTTAAAATTATTTTTGAGGGAGAGAGAGAGAGCAGGAAGAGGGGCAGAAGAAGAGAATCTCCAGAATCTCCAGTCTGGAGAGCCTGATACGGACTTGATCTCACAACCCTGAGATCATGACCTGAGTCAAAGTCAAGAGTTGGATGCCTAACTGACTAAGCCAACCAGGCACCCCATGTGTCTGTTTTATTTATTTATTTTTAATATTTTATTTATTTATTTGAGAGAGAGCAAACTGAGAGAGAGAGAGAGAGAGAGAGAGAGAGAGAGAGAGAGAATGAGCAGATGTGAGGGACAGGGGAAGAAGCTGGCTCCCCCGCCAAGCCGGGAGCCTGATGTGCAGCTCTGGGATCATGACCTGAGCCAAAGGCACACATTTAACAGACTGAGCCACCCAGGCACCCTTTTGTGTCTGTTTTAAATGTTGAGAACATAAGAGTTAAGAAACACAAAACTATCTGCCCTTGTGGAGCTTACATTCTAAAGGTCGACAGACAATAAACTAGACAAGTAAAGAGAAAATATAAAATGTGGGTGCCAAATGCTGGAGAAAAAAAAATGGAGAAGGATTGAAAGTTCAAGGTAGAGTGAGGATATTTTAAATTTTTATATAGGGCATCCAAGAAAGACTTAGAAGAAAGTGGCATTTAATAAAAGACCTGAAAGGGATTGGGGAGTAAGCCCTCTGAATTATTTTCAGAGTTGTACTTCTTGGCAGAATGAATATTACATGGAAAAGTCCTGAGGCAGGTGCTTGTCTGGTAACCTTCAGGAACTCCAAGGAGTCCATGTGGTCTGCAGTACAGTGACTGAGGGAAGAATTGTAGCTGAGACTAGGTAACCAATGGGGAGGTAGGGGCAAATAATGTAGGCTGTGCAAATAATAAAAGGACTTGAGTCTTTAAATAAGATGGAATACTACTGAGGAGTTTTGAGCAAAGGGTGACAGCATTTGATTTATGCTGTGATAAGATTTAACTTGATCCTTATGTTAAGAATGGCCTGAAGTTAAGTGATGATGATCCACAGTGACAGCAGTAGAGCTAATGAGTAATGGATTTTAGATATGTTTTTGGTAATCAAGGGAAAAGTTGTAAGATTATTACATAGAACTCCCATGTACATGTACCTTTCAACCAGATACATTGATCATTTACATTTTGTCCTCTAAATCTGTCTTTCATCACACTTTTTCTGAATCACTTGAGAATATGTTGGGTACACATGTCCTACAACTAATAAATATTTCAGAATTTGTTAACTAAGAACAAGTATGTTCTATAGATATATTTTTAAAAATAGAATCAACATGATATGCTGATTGGCCAAAGGTGAAAAATGGAAAAAAAAGAATTGCTAAGTGTGACACCAAAGCTTTAGCTTTAGCAACTGAGAAGGATGGAGTTATCATGTGAGGAAAGAAGAAACAGGAGTAGATCTGGAAGAGAAGATTACAAATTTAGTTTTGGAAGTATTTTATTTGGGATATCTTTTATACTTCCTAGTGGAAACCCAAGTAGATGATTGGATATTAAAGTCTGGAGTTCAGGAATGAGGTCTTGTCTAGATATTTAATTTAGGAATTCATAGCATATACATGATATTGAAAAAGGAAATATGAATTTCTTATAAAATTGCAGCATAAGATCCCTTAGGAATTAGTGTAGCTGGAAGACAGAAAAGCTCCAAGGATGGAATTGTTGGTCCTTCAGGGTCTAGACATGGAGGAGATGAGAAGAAAGTATCAAAGGAGACCAAGAAGGAGTAGCCAGAAGAAGCAATAACATGAGGACAATGTGTGGTGGGTTCAGAAGGCAAGTGAGGAAAAACATTTTAAAGAAGAGAGAGGGGAGGATCCCTGGGTGGCTCAGCGGGTTAGCACCTGCCTTCAGCCTAGTGTGATCCTGGAGTCCCCGGATCGAGTCCCACATCAGGCTCCCTGCATGGGGCCTGCTTCTCCCTCTGCCTGTGTCTCTGCCTCTCTCTCTGTGTGTGTCTGTCATGAATAAATAAATAAAACCTTAAAAAAAAAAGAAAAGAGAGGGAATAAGTCAAATGGTTCTGATAGGTCAAGATAGGGACAGAGACAAGACCATTTAATTTAGCAAAGAAGGAGTTACTGGTAACTAGATAAGTTGGTGCTGTGATTTCAAGAGCAAGGGGTATGAGAGAAATGCCAACAGTGAGTATAGACAACTCCATCAGAGTTGGCTTGAAAATAAGGGGTGGTATTTGGAGTTCAGGTCATGATCAAGGTTGTTGTTTTTTTTAATATGAGATAAATAATAACCTGCTTACATGCTTATGAGAATGAACTAATAAGAGAAAAGAAATTAATGATTCTGAGAAGACATAAAATATCATTGGCAGGAAGGATGGATTGAATATATAAGTGGAGGAGTTAGCCTTAGCTAAGAGCTTGAGGAGTTCATTAGTGGCAATAAAAGACAACTTTGCATATTATATATAGCACTGATGCAGATAGTGCAGATGGTGGTGGGAGCTTCTCAAAATTCTCTTTTGATTACTTAAAATGTTCAAGGAAAATAGGAAGAAAAGTTAGAAGTTGAAAATTTAGATTTGGAGAAAGATGTTGGAAGTTTGAAGAAACAGGAGGAAGTATGAAATTTGCTTAGGGAAGTGTCAGGGTGCATTGATTAGAGAAACAAAGTATTCCAGGGTATTTGATTTAGTGATTGTGAATGCAAAGTCCATTTGGGGTGATCGAGTTTTCTCCAGCTGTATTCAGCAGTGTGAGGGCAAGCACCAAGTAGGTAGAGTTGAATTTAAAAAGGTGTGAGGTTTAGCCAAGTGAATAGGACAAAGTAAGAGGAAAAGTAGTTGAGGACAAATGCAAGAAGGTGAATGTAATGATTAAATATGGAATTTAAACCGGTTAAAGAGTAATAAACATAAAAAGGATGATAAGAATGAAAAACAATGGTAGGATCAATAGTCCCTAAGCTGCCATATATGGTTAATGTAGGTTACACACAATATACACCTTAGGGTACCCCTTTCAAGTGGGCACCATTCATATCTGATATTTATGATTTGTATATATATTATAATTATTTTCTGGAAGATGGCATTCAAATGTCTTGTTTTATCAAAACATAGTCTATTATAGTAGTTTCCAAAAGATTAAAGTGAAGTGTCTTGAAAACTCATTAATTCTAAGGCATCATAGGGTATATGGTGGCCCTAACAATGGATATAAGGTCCTGCTCAGTTGAGGGATTATTGGAATTGGAGCACTAGATGGTGTGGTCTGAATTAAAAAAAGAAATGGTCAGAGAATGGGGTGTTAACAATTGATATTATCAATATGGAATAATTGTCATTATTGATAAGGACAAAATCAAAACTATGATCATGGGACTGGATGACTAAAGTAGGAGAGCAACAACAACAATCTAAGAAGAACAGGTTCTGAAGGAATCATAGGGAGAAAGTGGCAAGAAAACCACACTGAGGAATTAATGATTTTATCTTAAAATATATCAGTAAGCTAAATGTTTTGTTTTTTAAAAATAGTCTTAAAATCCTAGCTTTTAGAATTCTAGAACAATATTAAATGAGTCAAAAAATAAAAAAAAAATCAGTGTCTTAGACTGCAATTTCTGTGAGTTTTGGTTTAAATAAATGTTTGTATGATCCCATTTACCTTAATTCTGTGCTCGTACTGAACACTTTTGTTGGCAAATAACCTTCATTCACAATCCATTCTATGTTCAGGGGCTGGAAGTTTGGTTCCCTTTCCTAGGGGTTTTGGATGAAATTTGCACTTTGCCCTCGCTCTCACAAGACATATGAAAGCAAAGGAAACACGGAATAATTGCCCCTCCCACCTCGATGGGCATTCATTCATTCCATCCATCCTCATTCATTCTACAGTGGCTGATGGAATGCCAAGCTCCATCATCAGAGGGAGCCTCAGAGCAGGGGCATTGTGGTACTGCTGGCCATTTGATGCATTATCTTGACCTCTAGGTGGCAGCAGCAAGTTGCTGAGTTCTGGACTGTACCTCCAGTGGCAGCCACACTAATGGTCACTTCTCTAGCTTTACCAACAACTTTTGAGCCCCTGAATCCCCAAATCAAACCCTCACGTTGTTTTGATTTTTTTTAATGAATTTAGCACAATATTGCACTCCAAGATTGTTCCAGATCTACCAAGATGAGAATTTCGTGTCGGTTGGTTGATCTGGTTGGGTTTGCATGCAGTGATAATCTCATTCCTATGTAAAACAGAATTCTAAGGAGACAGGTAGGTAGTGACTAACGGTTACTTAAAATAACACCTATAGATGCCTAAAAGTAAGGGCTTATTGAAGTCAAGGATTCAGGAACCCACACTGGCTATTGCTGTGGAATAGAAATGAGACCTAGAGAACTATGGGTAGTTGACCTAGTCAACTACTTCTGACTATAATAGAGATCATAAAGAAAGAAAATGGCAAGACCAAGAACTTTACAGTCTTGGATCGAGGCATGACCAAAGACCCAGAAAGCTTCTAGGACCCTTATGCTTACAGCTGTATTGTTAATATAACCAAAAATCAGACCTAAGATCTATTGCCACAGGCTGCAACCTTATAATGCAAGATGAATTCAAAGCCTTGCTCTTATGTGAAAGTGAAGACATTTACTTAAAGTGGGTCCTTTAATTGGGAAAGAGGCATTTTGGAGAATTTGGGTGAGCTTAGTACTTTGAACTCCAAATCCTTCTGAGGCTTCCTTGCCAGCAGAAGTCAACCCTTCTTACCTGGTCTGTCTTTCATCCCTTGTTAGCAAACTCCACCAGCAGAAATTACTCCAGCCAGACTATTCCTGACTATATCAAGATCTTGAAAATTACAAGTCTCTTGACCTTTAAACAGTAAGAAAGCTATTTTGTTTAAAGTTTCCCTGCTCTTTGCCTAGAAGTGTGTTTTGAAGAGTCTTAAGACTAGGGGAGAGAAGTGGAAGAGAAAATCCAGTTTTGAGCTGCACATGTTCTTGTGCTATAAAGATACACTTCCTATAAGCCCCTAAAGCAAATCCCTTCGATAAATAAACAACATATTTTAATTAAGGCAAGTTTTGGCCTTAGTGTTAACACAATCATATAAAAAAGAAATAATAGAAATAAAAATGATTATTTGCTGAGGCACCTGGGTGGCTCAGTGGTTGAGTGTCTGCCTTTGGCTCAGGTCTTGATCCTGGTATCCTGGGATCCAGTCCCTCATTGGGCTCCTCACAGGGAGCCTCGTTCTCCCTCTGCCTATGTCTCTGGGTCTCTCGTGAATAAATAAATAAATAAATAAATAAATAAATAAATAAATAAATAAATAAATAAAATCTTTGAAAAAATGATTATTTGCTGATTTCATGTGGGCACTAGAACTCTAAATTTACAAATACATATAGCAGAATGATGCAGGCATTGGGAAAAACTGAATTGAACCCAGCCTGTGAATTTTTGCTGTTCTTTAGCACCTCCTATTAATGCAGAGAGGAGATACTGGGGGTCCAGCTGCCATGCTATATGAGAATGTGTCTCTCTGTAAACTAAAAGAGTATGAAGAGAAGACAGATGAGGAGGACTGATGGAGGAGAAAAGTGGATATTGCTACCCTGGCAGCTGTCTCTCAGCCTGTGATGTCCCACAATTATATTTTACTGCTCCTAGGAACTGATATCCTCATCCAATCAGCCTGTTGCAAAGTGAAGTAGAGACTGTTTTCCCTTTATTTGCCAACTTAAGAAGCATCTAGAATAATAGTAATAGCTATAACTATGATCATGATGCATTATAATTATATTGTATTTCCTGGCATCTGGCCACATGCCAGGCACTGAAGTATAAAGTGCTTTCCAGGTATCAACTCATTTAGTCCCCACAATAGCCCTATGAATGAGATATACTGTTATAATTCCAATTATAGGTTTGTAAAATCTGAATTTGTGAGAGGTTAAATTACTAGCTAAAAATCACACAGATAGCTAACGATGGAGTTAGGATCCAAACGTAGGGCTTTCTTGCACTCAAACCCAAGTCTTTAATCATTTTACTATTCTGACTTCCTTTGGCCACACATGGCCTTATGTCCCATATATCTCATCCATTAAATTCCCTTTGAATCCATCCACTGTTTCTACCACCATCTATTATGAATGCTATGATCTTCCTAAGGGATACCGGAGCAGCTTTCTAAATGATCCACTTGTACCCATTTTTATCCCATGTCTTATCTGTTCTCATATTATAGCCATATGAAACATTTCAAAACATGAGTTTGATCATGTTGTACCACCTAGTGAAAACATTTTAATGGCTTCATGTGAAGGCTCATCAATTCAGGCTGCTCTTTCAGGCCTGCCCAGTCTGTCCTTCATTCCTTTTGAGCCTCATGGGGCCCATTGTTTGCAAAGTTCCATCCTTTCCCTTGCTGTCTCTTCTACAGTGACAGTGGACCTCCTCACTTCCTCCAATGCACTATGCCCTTTTCTTCCATAGTCCTTTGCCCATACTCTTCGCTCTGACTGGAGTGCTCTTCCTCACTGCACTCTACCCCTCTTTCACCTAGTTAATGCCAGTCCTCCTGCAGATCACTTCCTAGCAGTCTTCCTGATCATTAAACTGAATTAATGTAATTAATTAAATAAATTCACCACAGGCTCTCATAACACATGCCGTTTCTTGGAGGTTTGGGTTTTATAATTATTTGTGTGCTTCTCTGATGAATGGCTCTATTCCTAATCATATGGTAAGCTCTGTGAAGGCAGGAACTAGGGCAGGTTTTGCTTACCCTATAACCACAGTACTTAGGACAACATTTGGCATAGAGTGTTCAAGCATCAGTTGTTGAATTATTGGGGCTGTAACAAACCTCCCCCGGAGGAGGGGCTATGAAAAAGACAAGCATTTTCCCAAAGTCTATAATGTGCTTAGCCCTTGTGCAGAGGATGGAGATGAGTTGAGAATGGAAAGTTAGCTTATCAGGGAACCAGTGCCAGCCACGGCCCCAGTCTTGAGCCTAGGAGGACAGCGGCTAGGTCTCATCAAGGAGTTTCACTTGGTGGGAGCAATGCTTCAGTCTCAGAATTTACAAGTAAGGCAACAAACACACAGAGCTTTTGAGTTTGTAAAATAGACTTTCTTATCCTGTCTTGGAAAGCCTTCAGTGTAAATTGGCTCTATAAAGATGGAAACCAAGAGGGAGAGCAGAGGCTGATCCTTTTCCCCTGAGCGGCAGGCCTGGAAGCTTGGAACCCAGTCTCATGACCACACAGAAAGAGAGCACTATCTGAAATGACTGCACTCTAGGGCTCTGCAGGTTATCTCCACAGGGAGCTCTGGGAATCTATAAAGAGTATCACCCTGAGGCAGAAGCAGGGTATACATGGAAAACAATTCCCCCAAACTGTGCCCTCTCCAGGCCCAACTTCCTGGTGTAACAAATTCTGCCATTAGAGATTCATTCTTTGGTCTCTAAAAAATGTAAACCCAATAAAAAGGGCACATCAGATTGGTTTATCAGATTCCTTTCAGATATTGCTGTTTTGAGGGGATCTGGAAGAAAAAAGAATTTGAAGAAAATGCACAGCTAAATCATGTAGTGTTGGCAGCAAGTGAGGGAAAGACAGGAAGCAAAGAGAAACATCATCAACTTTATAAGACCACCCTTCCATTTAGCAAATCTAGAGAATAGAAAACTCTTTTTGTCAGATTAAAAATTTGAGATGTAATTATTATTCTTAAGATTCTTGCAACATAGTCCCATTATTTTGGTTGCCATAATCCTGTTGGACTTGGGCTTCATTGCTGGTGAAGGGAGACTGTGTTTGACTTTGCTTAGAGACTATAAAACCACAACAAAATAGATTCTCCTGAACGCTACTAGGCAACACCAGGAACTCAACACCATGGTCGTGATAAATGACAAATGGCTCTGCAATGTGCAGCATGCATATAGGGAGTCTGAAGAAAGTGACTGGTGGTTCTTCTGAATCATTTTAATGAATAACCAAGAATAAATAGAATTAAGATGTCAAGCGCCTTCTCAGAAAATCTAAGCTTTATAAACAACAGCAAAAGTCTATAATCTGACCAATCTCTCTAAAATTGTTCAATATGGATCTGAGAGCCAAAAGGTCAGCTGTTAGGATCTTTTTGAAAGTTGATTTAAAAGGAGTCTGCTAAATGTCCTCCCTGAACTGCATCACTTCCTTCCTGGGACCATCAGGGAACCACCCCAGCCTTTCAAGACACATTCTGCTTAGAAAGGTCAACCGGGCAGCGGGAACCCCAAGCAAAAGTTAGCGGCTAGTGCAGCGCATCTCCTTCCCGGGGCTCTCGACCGTTCCTTCTCCTCGTCTCTCCCCCGGAGGTGGACCCGGTGGAAAGGTTCGCCGGGAGGGTGGGTCACGGCTCGGGTTTGCAGCCGCGGAGAGAGCCATAGGCCGTGCATCTGCAGGAGGTAGGGGAAGCCTGCGAGGGAGCCTCCAGGCCCCCGCCCCCAGCTCTTCCAGGGACCTGCTCCTCCTGGAACGGGGCGCGGGGCTCCGGACGCAGGGCGCGGGGCGCCGGGCCGGGGAGGGGTGTGGCGGCAGGGGTAGTGCCCGCATCCTGCCCGGGGGCTGAACCCTGCGGGCCGACCTTCCCCTCGGAAAGGAGCTTTAGTGCGGGGGGGCGGGGGAGAGTGGGGGGGGGAGGCCTAAAACCCCAGGGTGCCTCGGAGGGGAGGACCCGATTGCAGAGGGAGGGCAGAGTCGCCGAGCGGCTGGGCGCAGCAGAGAGCGGGTGTGCGAGCGGCCCCGGGGGAGCGCGGCTGCGGATCTGCCGCGGGCAGGGAGCCGGCCGGCGCGCTGCGCTCCGTAACCAGGGCGGCCCGGCTCCCGCAGCCCTGCACGGCGCCCGCGCTCCCTCCCGGAGCCCGCGGCCGGCCGTGAGCTCGCGTAGCCGCCGGGAACCTGGACGAGCCCGGGAGAGTGAAGGTAAAAAGAGAGAGAGAGAGAGAGACAGGTGGAAGGAAGGAGTGAGAGAGGGGGGAGAGAGAGAATACGAATGTGGGTGCAAGCTGAGCAGATTGCAGCAAATTGTAAGCAAGTTTGTACTTACATACTGGGGTTGTGCGTGCTTAATGGGAGGGAGAGGGCGGTGATGGTGGTGGTGGTGTGTGTACGTGTATGATACTCAGGGATGAGGAGATAAGGAGGTGGGGAGCGTCCTCCCTACATCTCGTACGTAGATATCCCTATTAATATCCCCCTCTCGGATTGTCATTTCCGCTTGTGGCACTTCTCTTGGGCTCCAGAGATGCAGAAGCAAAAGGCAGCCACCCTCTTGTTGTGATGGTCGGTACTGTTGCTACTATCAGATGGGAGATGCGGGGCGTTGGACAAAATCTAGGAGCCTCCCTTCCTCCACTCTCGACTATTTTAGGAAGGGCTTGGGGCGGGGGGGGGGGGGATGCGGGGGAGGGGAAATGAGTAGCACGGCCCAGGGCTTGGAGACCGTGCGGAGGCCAGGGCTTCAGACTGCTCGAGCTGTCACCGTGCAGTGGCTTCCAGGCGGTGCCTACGCTAGAGGGCAAGATAACTTTCATCTCCTCTCTGGAAAGACACATTGCAGACGGAGATATTACCTTGCTACTGGAGGAGTTCTGTGAAATGGTGGTTCACAGGGCGGCAGGTGCATGGCACAGGGCAGGAAAATAGTGCAGAATAAAGCAGCTCTCAGCCTAAGGCAAAGAAAGTCCATCCGGGAAACGGGGTTGGGTGTGCTGCGGGGGATGACAGAGTGTGGAGGCTGCAAGTTCAGGCCCAGCCTAGGGGGAAGCATCAGCTGTGAAACCAGCGTTAGCATCCTGGGATGCTCATTTCCGAGCTTTTCAGTGGGAGGTGGAGAACCTGCATGTATCTGACCTTCTGTGAACGTTAAGAAAGTTCTAAGTGAACTATTGTTCTCTCCTTCAGTGTCTGTATTTTTGTCTTCATCTGAGAGCCCCTTTCCTAGAGGAAACATTTGTATACAAAAGCCAGACTTGTGCAACAGACTGTGTAGTAATTTTCACTTAAACAACAGTTATTAATATGACCCACATCTGTATAAAATGCTGATTGAATCATTAGTCATGAAGGTGGTTCTCTCAGAGGCTTGCTGTTTCCCATGATGAAAAAGATAAATCATAGGGATAAAAAGTACCTATTATTGCCAGAACAGTGTAATAAAACACATGGCTATTTTTTTCCTGTGTTTTTGAGTCTGTTCCTTACTTGTGGCAAATTTAGAACAAAATGTACCAGATCAATGCTAACTTAATATGTTTCATGCGGAAAATAAAACCACGTCTTCAGACAAACTCAGATAGTAATATCGCTGGCCTTTGAAACTATTTGCTCAGCTATCACAGTATAGACTCATCTTTATCTCTCTTAACTAATGATTTTTCCCAAGCTGGTTTGTTTCTCTTCTCATTGTCCCCATACAAAAATTCTTGTCACTTGATTCCTTCCTGCAAGGGAGCAGGGGTTGGGAAAAGGTAGTTTACCATTCAGAATCTTGCAAGAATGCCTTGCATTAAATGCGCAGGATGCCACACTAGGACCCACTCTCTGAGAAGTATGCCGCACACACAGCTTCTTGGAAATGAAAGGAGGCATAACTGAACAGGATGTAAGAAGCCCATGGCAGGGCGAGGTTGGTAGTGTTTTCTCAGCTCTAGACACTGCAGCCACACCCCATGATAGGCAATGGGGCCCAAGATTCCCCTGTGAAGGAATCTACATTTCTCCTCCTCTTATATGTGTTGTATGTGTCCCTCCTTGTGATCCGATCTAGCCAGATCTAGTTATTTGGCAAGGGGTATGATATATACTCTAACAAAAAGAGGAGGAAGGTAACAGATATCGTTGGGCCTGATTTATACTCCAAGTTAAACCAAAAAGAATTGAATAATGACACTTCCTATCTGTCATGCTGGTCAGCTCTGTACTTTGTCGTTTGCTTATTTCTTTACATTTTTGTTCTTCCAGAAAAAGGACCGATTCCTATTTGTTACCCTGTTCATAATTGTGAATAATTCACAGTACTATTCACCGATAGCCCATATACATACATAAGTTATGTATTTATATTAACTCCAGATGTCCCTCTCCTTCTCTACTGCTCAGCCTTCTTCATGATTATTAATTAACACCATTGCTAAAGGATGAATACAGAAAAACAATAATTAAATTTAAAATTAGACACTCATGTGACTCACTCCCGCAAAGGACTTAGAGAGAACGGGGTGGAGATGTAGTTATTAGCTTTTTTATTTTTGTTTAGTAGCGAATTTTAATAGGGGTCCTATTCTTCTACATATTTAGACATCTATTTTAGTAACATTTATGCTTCCTACTCTACTGTGTATCTGTTTGTGTTTTACGGTACATCGTTTTCAGTTAGAAATGAACCACATCATCTCTAGTGGTCACAGGGTTTGCAATTTTCTGCTGTAGTTTCCCAATACCTACAATTGTAGTTGTGCTGGTTTATGATGTGTTCTTAGAGCCCAGCAGTGCTCTTCCTAATGTTTTCTGCATTTCTTTTTAGGACCACAAGCAAGAAACTGCTTTAGCAGCCAGTTGTCCATTCTGCTTAGAGACTGGAGAAGTCGGGTTTTGATGATTCACTCCTGTGCTTCTCACAGGGGCTGCTAAGAAGAGTATGTTGTTCAGATAGGAACATCCTACATAGCAGACAGTATACATTCCCCCTGCATTCTGCGCAATAAATGCAGCAGATGGTTATTGATTGGGTATTCAGTTTGCTCTCACAGTTCCCTGGACTACTCTGTGACAAAACTCACCCTACTTTGTTGTGGTATTATTGATAACATCTCTCTCTCTCTGGATACATAAGCTTTAAGAAGGGCTTATCTGTCTTGTTCACAGCTATTTACTCAGTACTAATGTCCTTTATGAATAGTTTCTCAATATATTTTTGATGTATGAAGTAAGCATGGGCTCTTGATTCTCTGCTAGGCGTGGTAGATGTA
Organism: Canis lupus dingo; assembly: GCF_003254725.2. Lineage (NCBI taxonomy): Eukaryota > Metazoa > Chordata > Mammalia > Carnivora > Canidae > Canis > Canis lupus. The sequence continues at coordinate 42,818,934 of NC_064243.1, read as the reverse complement.
CTTAGCTGCAGTGCGATCTTCGTTCCTTCTCCTGGAAGGATTTGGAGATTGTTCTGGAACTGCTCATTGGTACACAATCTATCGGTGTCTAGCTGATTCTCCCTTTCCATCCCAGTACTGGACCCCTCCCAACCACCACCCCTGCCCACAATCTCTTGCACCTATTAAAACTTTTTTTCAATTTCCCTGGGAGTAGTGAGCTCGTTGATGGTGCTGGGCCTTCCTCTGACATTCTGGCTTTATAGGTCAGGCCCACAGCAAGAGCACTACTAGGTAATCCGTCAGTTCTTGGAAAGAATTTCAAGTTCTCGTGACCTTGTACCAGTCATTATTTCACCTGTCACCTATGCTGCCATTGGTTTTGGAACTGAAGGATGCTGGAGAGTGCCTCTCCATTCTGGGTCCATTTCTCCTATTGCAGGTGGAGAAACCAAGGCTGGGGGAAGGGACGTGGAAACCAGTTATTTGCTGGAACTCTGCTACATGCCAAACAATCTGCTAAGCATATTACATCATAATCTTTTTAAATTTAACTTATGCAGGATAAAATTAAACCTAATTTGGCATAAAATATCTTCACTTTACAGATTAAGAAACAAGTGTTTAGAAAAGTTAATTTTTTATTAAGGTCATATGGACAAAACTAAGACTCTGCTCTAGATCTTTCTTAGTCCATAGTGTGTGAATGTCCCGGTACACACTCCCTGTGATTGGCCATTGAGGAATGGTCCATACACAGAACCAGCTCAAACTCACCCAGCTAGTTGGAACAAAGCTAAGCCTAGAACTCCTACCTTCTAATCCCCAGTCTTCTTTTATATTTTTAAATTAAATTTTCAGATCTTATGTCCCATCAAGTGAAAGTATCAGTAAAAAACAAGAATACCATAATTTCACAAAGGAGGAAATGTGTGTATACATGGATGATGAAAGCAAAATATTTTATCTTATGTCTGAAAAAGGAAGGATATTGCATTAACTTCTTTTGCAGTGAGGTGGGAGGGGTTTTCTGGGGTTCTCTCATCAAGGGAAAGTATTATGAAGTTGACGCTAAAACAAATATATGTATTGAGGGCCTAGGATGTTCTCAGGGATGTACTTGGCATTGATGGGTGGGATGTCAAAACAAAATGACTTACAGACCATGCCCGCAGAATGTTCACAGTCTACTTAGAGTGTAAGGTTAACCATGATGATGAATGTAAGAAAACTCATATTTATAATAGTATGGATTGTTAGTGCTGAGTCTCTACTGGAGTGTTTAGGGATGGCTTCAAGCAGAGTGTGAGTCCTGAGCCAGGTATTTAGGGCACTTTGAATCTGCTCAGTTGACAGTGCCCCACACAGGGGTGAAGTTGTTCGGCAAGGACATAAGTGTATGAGGCGAAAAGTATTAGAAGTAAAACCTGCATAGCCCTTCTGGCTGCTAAGATCAATTGGTGGTACATGGCCCACAACATCTCAAGTCAGAATCACGAGAGTCATCCAAGAGACTCTGACAACCCCACCAACTGCTTCCTGTCTCCCCTCCCTGATTTTTCAGATTTCTACCCTCTACTCATTGTCCTATTTCAGTCTATCATCTCCTGTCTTGACTTCTGAGATACTTTCCTAACTGATCTTTCTGGATCTTTCAGTCTTATCTCCTTTAAATACACCCTTAAGAACTGTATCTAGAGGGCAATCCGGGTGGCTCAGCGGTTTAGCGCCACCTTCAGCCCAGGGCCTGGTCCTGGAGACCCAGGATTGAGTCCTACTTCAGGCTCCATGTATGGCGATTGCTTCTCCCTCTGCCTATGTCTCTGCCCTCCCCCCCCCCCCCCCGCCGTGTGTGTGTCTCTCATGAATAAATAAATAAAATCTTAAAAAAAAAAAAGAACTGTATTTAGAAAAGTCTAAATTATACTTGGGCACTTAGAGTTTAAATTTCTGCAGAGGATTCCTTTTGCTTCCCAGAGAATCAGGACCAAGCTTGTAAGCATAGCACACAGGGCCCTCAATCATTTGATGCTACCTCCTTCTCCAGCCTCAGCTCCAGAGTCCTTCACAATCTAACTCTTGGTACCCCCTTCACAATCTAACTCTTGGTACCCCCACATAGAGTCATGTTGTTTCTTGTGTCCATGACTTTGCTTGAACTATTCACTCTGTCTGAACTGTGTCTTTCATATTTTTCTCCTCACTAGACCTGACTCATTTACCAAGACTCAGTTCAGGGGTAGGCTCCCTCCCAGGACACTGAGAATTTTCTGATTAGGTTAACAACTTTTTATTTGCATTTTCCATCTCTATATTTGCACTTGCCTGTAGTATTGTTATACTGGTTGTTTTTCTATGTTGTATCTCCCACTATATTCTAAACTCCTCAAAAAATAGAATCTATGTCATATTCATCTTGGTACCCCCAGCATTGAACTCTGACATTCAGAATGCTTTTGTTATACTGTAGAAGTAAGACTGGATACATAACCTGACTTTGGACATAAGCAGAGAAATTCTGAGTGTTACGTGGCCATCATAAGATGTATATATCTCTTATGTGTATATCAAATATATCTCAAATACACACACACACATACGAGAGAGAAGGAGAGAGAGAGTTCAAAATTAATCTATTGTGCAACATGAATGTGAACTAGAAGAAGGTAGAAACATGGTGATCTGTAATGCAGTAATTGAGAGAAATCCTTTTTTATTCCATAATTCTTGATTGATGATAGGAGACATATCTTCTATGAACGTCAGTGCTGGGCAGGGGCTGGCTTGGGATAGCTGAATTAAAATGAATTTCTTCCCTCATCTCTATGTATGTAGTTAGCTAGCTAGCTAGAGTTCAGAAAGTTATATTCTTGCATTTGGAAAACTTAACTTTCTAACAGTTTAGAGGAGCCAGTTGTAAGATTTTAGGCACTTCCCATTGTTTATTCGTCTCCAAATTATGGTAGCTTTTGGATGTAGGCAGGTGGAATGTTTTCCCTCAAGAGATGAAGGCTGCTAATGGGTACACAATTCCAGCAGGGCTTAAGGCCTTAAAGCATGATAGGCTAGCCATAAGTAATTATTTCTCCTCAGAGGTCCATTGGAAACCTACACACTGAGAGGTACCTCTCTAGCCCAGAAGCTGCCAAGTATCCTTCTAAATATCTTTTCAAGTAGCCGAGAGAAGTCTGCTTGTGCCTTCTTACCAATTAAGGCTGTTCACTGCACTACTTCATCCTAACCTGTTAAGTGACTAGTATATCCTATCTTGCTCCACTATACTTTTCTGATGCCTTTTCACACAGGGCAGCAACCTATGCAATGTTTTGCATCTTTTTCCAGATAGTATTCTAAAATAGGTAGTACCGCTTTGCATTCATGCATTCTAACCAGATACCATGTATACTAGTATTAATAATGCCTTTTTAAAGTCAATTGTAATTTGTATTTAGACTTTTTTATACAACCAATGTCTCATAAAAAATGCTGCTTCTATGACCATACATTCAGGTCATGATATAGTTTTTGATAACATCATAGACTCTTTTTGGTTTCTTTTTTTCCTTCCAGCAGATGGACCATCCCACATGTATGTGTTTTCTTTACAGGTTTGCTTTTGCCATCCTCCCCTGCCCCCATCCCATCCTTTTTCTTCACCTTCATCTTAATAAGTGGGAATTGTATAAAGTGTCATCTTGCATGGGGTGCCTTAGTGTGGCCCCTTGGTTGAGCTTCTCTTTCTGGGTGCACGTTCACCCTCTTCTCCTTTCTTCATTATTTATCCTCTCATAGCAAAATCTTCTCTTCAACTAACCTTAGGGTAAGGAAATCCTTGTTCAAAGTAGATGTATCAATATCAAGCTTTCATCAACTACTCTTCTATCTCTTTTTCTTCTTGCCCAGTCCAGAATAATGAACTTGCCCAAAATGGAGAATTCAGGAAGGGGTTAGAAGGGAAATGGCCTCTCTGCTCAGGCCACCCCTACCCTAGCTTTACAACTGACTTTGGAGTCTTTATGGGAAGGAAAGAAGCTATATAATATCCATTTTGACTTCTAAAATCAGAATATTTGAAACTCACATTTTTAGAATGAAATACTTTGATATTTTTAGTGTTTTAATTCAGCAAATTGTTATTAGGAGTTAAGATTTTTTTAAGTTATTTTTATTTTTTAAAATTTTAATTCCAGGGTAGTTAACATACAGTGTTACATTGGTTTCAGGTATACAGTTTGGTGATTCAACAATTCTATGCATTACTCAATGCTTATCTAGAAGCTAAGACTTAATATCATTCCTGGAAAGTGTACAGATGAAACAGCAAAATGTATGTACAAAGCAGGCGGAAATAGCATCTATAAGAGAACTGGGAATATTGAGAAATAGGACTTAATGTTTTGGCTTCACAGTACATTCACTTTCATAGATGAATGGAGAGAGATTATAGCTTAAAAAGAAAACACAGAATAAGCAAATATTTCTTTTTTAGCAACCCACTTTATTATATATCTCTCATGTATGCATTTATTTTGTCAGATATAAGGATTCTTAACATTTGCCTAATACTTTAAAAGTGTTTTACTTGGTAATGAATCATCTATCGAACTGAATAAAAAGTGTTTTCTTTTTACATGAGGGTATATTATATATATATATATATATATATATATATATATATTAATGCTGTATATTTTAATTTGTTTTTCAGGTTCCTGAGTTCATTTAAGAGAACAGTCTTAAAATAAAAGAAGAAAAAGAAAAAGGGATTCAATCTTCAATCTCTGGAAGCACTGCCCCTCGCTCGCTCGCTCTCTGTCCCAAGTTCCTTGGGATTCGTGTATGACTCAAAAGATCTAGAGAAGCTCCGGGATGTTTTCTTGAGTGGTGTACTGCTACACTGCCCTAGGTGAAGAGTCTCTGGTGTTGGTTTCATGCTACAGGAAGCACCATGGCAACTTCCAGGACGACCTCACGGTCTCCTCGGGACATTGCCAATGTGATGCAGAGGCTGCAAGGTAAGAGGCAGAAATGTAAGGGTTTGGTCTTTATTTTTAACTACACTTTAAAGTTCAAATGCCAGCTTAACTCAGGGTCTTTTCAATATGCTTGCACTTCCTTTTAGTTTTATGAGTCTATAGCAAGGAATCACAGTGATCTCTTTTCCTAGCATTCCCAGATGAGTCCATGCTATTTTAAGGTGCCATCTTTTTCATGTAGAAAAAAGACAAAGATCTCTGTTTGGTTTGTGTCTGCATTCATGTGACCTTGATGGTTATTCAGTGTCCAGTTGGGAATACAGTTATCAAGCTGCCCTTCAATCACCAAGGACAATACAACGCAGTGACAGTGCGCAAGGTTATCATGATGATGGTGACAAAGAACTGTATGCTATGGTCAAATAAGCCAACCAGGAGTTTACTTATCCCAACTAGAAAGCCCTTAAATATCTAGAAAGTCTTTAAGCAAAATGAGGCAATGAGAACCAGGGAGTTTTTGACATGATAAGATTAATGGTAAGTGGCAGCGTGTGGACTAGAACCACATTCTCCACCACTGTTCTTTCTCTAACAATAGACTGTGTTTTAGAAGAGAATTAGCAGTGAACTGTTATGGCAGCTTAAAAATTAATTTTATAGTGACTGAATTATGCAATTAATAAAGTAATTATGAATTAAGCATGCATTTAAACATGTATATTCATTAAGCCATAAAAATAATCATCTATAAGAATATGAAAATATTACTTCTTTGTCACTATTCTAATGCCACATCCTCCAGCTTCAAATGTGTACTTTTAGGTATAAAAATCTCTAAATTTAATAGGGTTTTTCTCTGGTCTTTGTCAAGAGAGATTAAAAGTAATGTTATACTTGGCTTTTTGTTTTTCTATTCTCTCCAGCAGGTGATCATTGTGGTTTGGCACTACAGCCATCTTACTAATCTCTCACAATTCCGCCTTCCTTGCTTACAATGCATTCGATGTGCATAGCAGTAATTTCCAGTGAAGCACTCTTAACTTTCAAATACAGATGAGAATATGGATATTCATGGCCTATAGCATGCTCTCAGCTCTAGAAAGGCAGAGTTTCTCCCTCTAACCAGGGACCACCAGTTTCACTGAAGCTCCTGTAATCTCATGGTTCCCTCTCATGCTGAGTGTCTTGGGCTGATTTTTGAGGCTTCAGTGCAAATGTTTCTGGTTGAATTCTCACTGTCATGCCAGAAAGAGCCTGGTTAGATAAAAAGACAGATCCTTGCTGATTATGTGGGCATAGACTTCCTCCCTGGCCAAAAAACCCCTCTGATTGGGAGTATACCCAATGCCAAGGATATCCAACTTAAGTTGTACATCTTTATTAGGGTGGATGGAATACTGAGATGGAGTTCCATTTTTCTGTCCATGTCTGTCTTTGCTGTTTTCTGGGCACAAATTCCTGAGCCATTTTGTGTCTCGGTGACCTCATTGATGAAGTGATGAGAAGGAAAGTAGCAGGTGCCTTACAAAAGTGTAGGGGAAGATAATTAGGTTATAAAGCAGATATTCCTTTGAGCCTATGAAACGTGAAAGTTCTTCGGGTGAGATACATACACATATTGAAAATAAGGTGAAATTATACAGGGTAAATTTGAAAAAAAATTCAGAATCAGACTATGATCCTACAAACAGTTTACTCTTTATTCCTATTTTGGCTTGAAGGAACCTTTTCCAATGCGATAGTCGTTGGGGTAAGAGGGAAGGGGAAGAGGACTGATGCCTCAGAGTTTTATTGTTTTCTGTAGTGTATAGATCAGTGGTTTTTCTAGAGAGGTGTGTGGAGTGGGGTAAAGCACTGGAGCCCCCACTCCCCTCCTACACGTGGCCTATGACAGTGGATGTCCTATGTAACATCTGTGCATTTTAGGACCCCTGGCTTATAAAATGTGGACTGTTCTCACTCTGGATAATTTCAAAGCTCAGTGAGATGATGACAAAAGGTGCTTTAAAAGTTATAAACACAGTCATCTGCTGAGCTGTTCAAAAAGTCATGGAAAAAAAGTGGATGAAGAGACATAGGTTTGATAATTTGTTGCAAATTTTTCTAGTTATGCAAATTTGAGGATGAGTGTTGATGGTTTTATATATCATGTGGTACCTAAAACTAGTAATTTTATTACATAATAAAGTGACTGTACTCACTGTATTAATTGCTTTCCCCTTTCTAGTAAAAGAAAGAATTATAACATGTGTGTCATAAGGATATCTGACAAATGTAGAACAGTAAATCCTACCATTCGAAAGAAGACAAAATTTCTAAGCGCTAGATATTTATCATTAGTTTTTGACATCAATTCTGCTATATATGTGTGTGTGTGTGTGTGTGTGTGTGTTATTAATGGCAACAAATGTAAGGTCTGTACTGCCACAAGATGCAATGAATCCAGCCTACAGCAGTGGAAACAGAACAAAAGTGTCAGAAGTGAAGGTGATCTGGTGGATATATCTGTTAACATATTGATCTGCAGGGTTACTTGTGCTGATTCAGCTGGCTAGGTCTGTGTCTCCCCTGCATCTCACAGCTCACTGTGCATCCTCCTGATGCTTTGAGACCAAGCAAGAGTCAAAGTCCCTGGACAAAAAAGTTTGTTTTTTGTCGAGGATATTTAGTGATTCTTCTTGCCTGATGGAACCTCCAAACCAGTAACCATGGTGCTAATAAATGGAGGACTGGCATTATTGCCCAGATAATTATGACAAATGAGGGAATGTATTTGAGGAAAAAATAAATCTGTTAACTTAAATAGAACCAGAGCTGCTATTTTCAAAGTTCAGATCCATAAGAACATTCTTCTAGAATCTCCTTTTCTTTGCTTAGATAGATAAGCCAAGCAACTAATGTTTCTTTCCCCCTCTTGGATTTTATTGTCATATCAGATCTGTGTATAACTAATAAAAATCATGTAGCTTTGAATAATGGCAACTTGGCTTTGCTCTTTTGCTTATTTAGTTTATAACCATAATTGTTGACTGTTTTTCTGCTTTTAATTTTTATTTCTAGTGCTAGGAAATTGAAGCACACACAGATTGCTACGTAATTTAGCTGCTACTGTAGCAGTTCAATATTTCACCTTTGCCAATATTTGTGCTTGTTTGAGCATAATGTTTTAGGCTGGGATGCTGAATTATGGATGAGCCAGCAGACTGCAATGCAGAGTTTCATTTGCTCTTAAGAATAATGAATGTTTCTGTAACTTTCATCAAGTTTAATATGACCTTAAAAGCAAATACAAGACAATAGAGTAATACAGGAGTATTAAAATTTTAAATTCACATAATTAGTATATACGTTTTCCATTCTTTAAAGGCTAAGGGAACCCATTCCATGGGTGGCTTGCGGAGTGACTTTAGTTTTTAGTCTAAAAAAAGTAGATGTCTGAACTCTTAAGATTATAAAATTTTGAAGATACTGACAATATCTTTGTCAATTTCATCATGCTTCTGCATAATCTCTGCTTAAAAAAGATTTGTTGAATGGCTTTTATCAAATACTTTTTTTTTCATCTGAAGATGATATATCAAAGTATAAGGATTTTTTAATTAGCATATCAGTATTTGTTATTGTAAGACAGGGCAGCATCCATATAGTCTTATAGAGTGAGTGGTAAATGCCAGAGAAGATTCAAAACGTGCAAACTAAAGTGTCCTATAGAGATCACTCTGGTAAAAAAGGAGATTATTGACTGCAAGGTGAAACTTTTATTTTTAAACCTGTGAATAAATTCAAAGACAAAGAAATGAGAAAAGGGATAAATATGTATTCCTGGAGATATATCTATAATGTTTGCTAACTGCTCAGTAAAAGATAATTGTGGTTTCCCTCTAAAATTGCTTTTATGACCAACTTTTTTTTTTTAAGGTTTTATTTATTTATTCATGAGAGACAAAGAGAGAAAGGCACAGACACAGGCAGAGGGAGAAAGCAGGCTCCATGCAGGGTCTCCAGGATCACGCTCTGAGCTGAAGGTGGTGCTAAACTGCTGAGCCACCCGGCTGCCCTATGACCAAATTTAAACTCTTGGTTAAAAAAATAAATAAATAAAAATAAATAAATGAACTCTTGGTTAAATGTAATATTTCCTATAAATCCATTGTACTATACAAGAAAACCTTAGGCTAACAAAAAAGTTAACTGAAAAGTAGAATCAACAATAATAAATAAATAATGAAATATTTTTTTGTTTTTTGTTTGTTTTTAGTTTAAATTCAAGTTAGTTAAAACATAGTGTAGTATTGATTTCAGGAGTGGAGTTTAATGACTCATCACTTGTATACAAAACTCAGTGCTCATCCCAACAAGTGCCCTCCTTAAAGCCCATCACCCGTATAGTGCATCATCCCCCCACCCTCTTCTCTTCCAACAATCCTCAGTTTGTTCTCTATAGTTAAGAGTTTCTTATGGTTTGTCTCCCTCTCTGTTTTTTATCTTATTTTATTTTTCCTTCCCTTCCAATAGGTTTATCTGTTTTGTTCCTTAAATTCCACATGTGAGTGAAATCATATGATACTTGTCTTTCTCTGGCTGACTTATCTCACTTAGCGTAATACCCTCTAGTACCATCCAAATTGTTGCAAATGGTAAGATTTCATTCTTTTTTGATGACTGAGTAATATTCCTCTGTGTGTATGTGTGTGTGTGGGTGTGGGTGTGTGTGTGTGTGTATGACATCTTCTTTATCCATTCATCAGTTGATGGACATTTGACCTCTTTCCATAGTTTGGCTATAGCTGAGAGTGCTGCTATAAACATTGGTGCATGTGTCCCTTCAAATCAGCATTTTTGTATCCTTTGGATAAATATCTAGTAGTGCAATTGCTGGGTTGTAGAGTAGCTCTATTTTTAATGTTTTGAGGAAAATCTATACTGTTTGCCAGAGCGGTTGCATCAGTTTGCATTCTCACCAACAGTGTAAGAGGGTTCCCCTTTCTCCGCATCCTTGCCAACATGTGTTATTTCCTGAGCTGTTGATTAGCCATTCTGTCTGGTGTGAGGTGGTATCTCATGGTTTTGATTTTGTATTTCCCTAATGATGAGTGATGCTGAGCATATTTTCATGTGTCTCTTGACCATTTGTATGTCATGTCTTCTTTGGAGAAATATCTATTCATGTCTTCTGCCCATTTCTTAACTGGATTATTTATTTTTTGGATATTGATTTTGATGAGTTCCTTATAGATTCTGGATACTAGCACTTATTGATATGTCATTTGCAAATATCTTCTTCCATTCCATAGATTGCCTTTTAATTTTGTTGATTATTTCCTTCACTTGGCAAAAGCTTTTTATCTTGATGAGGTCCCAATAGTTCCTTTTTGCTTTGTTTCCCTTGCCTCTGGAGACATGTCTAGCAAGAGATCCTGAGGTCATAGAGGTTGCTGCCTGTGTTCTGCTCTAGGATTTTAAAGGTTTCCTGTCTTACATTTTGGTCTTTCATCCATTTTGAATTTATTTATTTTTTTTATGGTGTAAGACAGTGGGCCAGTTTCATTCTTCTGCATGTCACTGTCCAGTTTTCCCAACACTATTTGTTAAAGAGACTGTCTTTTTTCCGTTGGATATTCTTTATTGGTTTGTCAAAGATTAGTTGGCTATAGAGTTGAGAGGTCCATTTCTATATTCTCTATCCTGTTCCATTGATCTATGTGTCTGTTTTTGTGCTAGTCTTGATGATCACAGCTTTGTAATAGAGCTTGAAGTCTGGGATTGTAATACCTCCTGCTTTGTTTGTCTTTTTCAGCACTACTTTGGCTATTCAGGGTCTTTTCTGGTTCTACACAAATTTTAGGATTGTTTGTTCTAGTTCTGCGAAAAATACTGGTGTTATTTTGATTGGGATTGCATTGAATGTGTAGATTGCTTTGGGCAGTATAGACATTTTAATAATATTTGTTCTTCCAATCCATGAGCATGGAATATTTTTCCATTTCTTTGTGTCTTTTTCAGTTTCTTTCTGCAATGTTCTATAGTATTCAGCATACACATCTTTTACCTCTTTGGTTAGGTTTATTCCTCGGTATCTTATGGTTTTTAGTGCAATTGTAAATAGGATAGATTCCTTGATGTGTCTTTCTGCTGCTTCATTTTTAGTGTATAGAAAAGCAATCTTGCAACTTTGCTGAATTCGTATATGAATTCTAGCAATTTTTGGTGGAGTCTTTTGGGTTTTCTACAGAGTGTCATGCTGTCTGTGATTAGTGAAAGTTTGATTTCTTCCTTGCTGATTTGGATGTCTTTTATTTCTTTTTGTTGTCTGATTGCTGAGGTTAGGACTTCCAGTACTATGTTGAACAACAGTGGTGAAAGTGGACATTCCTGTCATGGTCCTGACCTTAAAGGAAAAGCTCTCAGTTTTTCTCCATTGAGAATGATATTCCCTGTCGGCTTTTCATATATGGCTTTTATGATATGGAAGTATGTTCCCTCTATCCTCGATTTCTTGAGGGGTTTTACCAAAGAGCATCCTGTATTTTGTCAAATGCTTTTTCTGCATTTATTGAAAGGATCATATGGTTTTTATCCTTTCTTTTATTACTGTGGTGTATCACGTTGATTGATTTTCAGATATTGAACCACCCCTGCTGCCCAGAAATAAATCCCACTTGATTGTGGTGAATAATCCTTTTAATGTACTGTTGGATTCAATTAGCTAGTTGGTATCTTGTTGAGAATTTTTGCATCCATGTTGATCAAGGATATTAGCCTATAATTCTCCTTTTTAGTGGGGTCTTTGGTTTTGGAATCACAGTAATTTGGCCTCATAGAATGAGTTTGGAAGTTTTCCTTCCATTTTTATTTTTTGGAAGAGCTTCAGAAGATTAGGTATTCACTCTCCTTTAAATGTTTGGTAAAATTTCCCTGGGAAGCCATCCAGCCCTGGACTCCTGTTAGTTGGGAGATTTTTGATTACTGATTAAATTTCTTTGCTGATTATGAATGCTCAAATTTTCTATATCTTCCTATTTCAGTTTTGGTAGTTTATATATTTTGAGGAATTTATGCATTTCTTCCAGGTTGTCCAATTTGTTGCCATATAATTGCTCATAATATCCTCTTAAAACCATTTGTATTTCTGTAGTATCGGTTGTGATCTCTTCTCTTTCATTCATGACTTTATCTATTTGGGTCCTATATTTTTTTGGGGGGGGGGTCCTATTTTCTTTTTGATAAGTCTGGCTAGGAGTTTATCAGTTTTGTTAATTTTTTCAAAGAACCAGTTTCAGGGCATCTGGGTGGCTCAGTCGATTAAGCATCTGCCTTCAGCTCAGGTCGTGAGGTCAGAGATCTGGGATGGATCCCTACGTTGGGCTCCCTGCTCAGCAGAAAACCTGCTTCTCCTTCTCTTCCCTTCTGTGCTTTCTGCCACTGTCTCTGTCTTTCTCTCTCAAATAGATGAATAAAATCTTTAAAAAAACAACCACAAAGAACCAGTTTCTAGTTTTGTTTATCTGTTCTACTGTTTTTTTTTTTTTATTTCTAACATTTATGTCTGCTCTAATCTTAATTATTTCCCTTCTTTTGCTGGTTTTAGGCTTTATTTACTGTTCTTTTCCCAGGTCCTTTTGATGTAAAATTAGATTGGATATTTGAGACTTTTCTTCTTCTTGAGGACAGCCTATATTGCTATATACTTCCCTTAGGACCACTTTTGCTGTGTCCCAAAGGTTTTGGACTATGGTTTTTTCATTTTCATTTGCTTCCATGTATTTTTTTAAATTTTATCTTTAATTTCCTGGTTAAGCTATTCATTCTTTAGTAGAATGGTCTCTCTTTTTTAAGATTTTATTTATTTATTTGACAGAAAGAGAAGGAGAGCGCAAGCAGGGGGAGGGGGAGAGGGAGAGGGAGAAGCAGGCTCCTCGCCAAGCAGGGAGCCCAATATGGGGCTTGATTCAAGGACCCTAGGATCATGACCTGTGCCGAAGGCAGACTCTTAATTGACTGAGCCACCCAGGTGCCCCTTTAGTAGGATATTCTTTAACCTTCATGTATTTGTGGTCTTTCCAAATTTTTCTTGTGATTGACTTCAAGTTTCATTGCACTGTGGTCTGAAAACATGCATGGTATGGTCTCAATCTTGTTGTATTTGTTGAGTCCTGATTTGTGACCCAGTATGTGAAGTATACATGGAATGCTCCATGTGCACTTGAAAAGAATGTGTATGTGCTTTACTATGTTTATCTGGTCCAGGGAGTCATTCAAAGCCACTGTTTCCTTGTGATCCTCTGCTTATATGATCTGTCCATTGCTGTGAATGGGGTTGTTAAAGTCCCTTTCTATTCTTGTATTATTATCAATGAGTTTCTTTAAGTTTGTTATTAATTGATTTAAATATTTGGCTGCTCCCAAGCTGGGTGCAAAACAATTTACAATTATTAGACCTTCTGTTGGTTAGACCTCTTTATTATGATATAATATCCATCTTCATCTTTTATTACAGTCTTTGATTTAAAATCTAGTTTGTATGACCAAGTATGGCTACTCCAGCTTTCTTTTGATGTCCATTAGCATGATAGATCTCCACCCCTGTCACTTTCAATCTAGAATTGTCTTTGAGTCTAAAACGAGGTTCTTGTAAGCAACATATTGATGGGTCTTGTTTTGTTTCGTTTTGTTTTAATCCATTCTAATAAACCTAGGTCTTTTAATTAGAGTATTTAGTCTATTTACATTCAGAGTAATCATTGATAGATATGAATTTAAGCCATTATATTACCTATAAAGTTGCTGTTCCTGTAGATTGTCTCTGTTCCTTTCTAGTCTTTGTTGCTTTTGGTCTCTCTGTCCTGCTCAAAGAGTCCTCTTTAATATTTCTCACCTAGCTGGTTTAGAGTTCATGAACTTTAGTTTTTGCTTGTCTTGAAAACTCTTTCTCTCTCCTTCTATTCTGAATGACAGCCTTGCTGAATATAGTATTCTTGACTGCATATTTTTCCATTTCATCAGGTTGAATATATCATGCCACTCTCTTCTGGTCTGCCAAGTTTCTGTGGACCGATCTGCTGTCAACATGATTTGACAGGCTTGTACTTTAAGGGCCTTTTGTCACCAGCTGCTTTCAGAATTCTTTATTTATCTTTGTATTTTTCAGATTTCACTATGATATGTCATGGTGTTGACCTGTTTTTGTTGATTTTGAGGGGAGTTTTCTCAACTCAAGGCTACTGCTCAGAAAGCCATCACAGAAAAGCGAACAATCTCCCCTCCTGCCCTGGCTTTCATCAGATCCCTGCCCTCAACTTGTCTGTACTCAAGCCATTGGCACACCTGATACCATAATTCTCCTATGTTTTATTTCTGGCCATCAGCTGGATTCAAAACTCCAAATCTTAAAGAACTCAGCAAGGCACAGACCTGCTTCCCTCCCCCATTGGACAGCCTCAATGCACTGTGCCTGGCACCTTTCTGCCCCAGAAAAGCAGTTGCATGGCTAGGCAGGTGCCTGGAGTCTATGATGAAACACAGTGAAAAGCTTCGACCAAGTTATCTGCCCTCTTTCCCCTTCTGTTGAATGGCTACTCAATGGCACCAGGTGAGCCTTTTGTCCTTAGAGAGACAATATACCCTCTTCCAAATGTACTCCAGGAAGGGATGCATTCCTTCCCAGTGTAACTCAGGGTATCCCCACACTCTGGTAACTTACTTGAACCCTACACACTGCTTCCTCTCCTCTACCCCCCACCAACTTTCTCCACAAGAAAGGCTCCCTCCCCACTGTGGCATTGTGGCTTTTCTTTCCCCCATTTCACATTTTTGAACCTCATATCTGGCATGTTCCTTCCCTCCAATTGTGCAGATAATTTCTTAATCCTCAAATTGATTTCTTCTTTGTTCAAAGTTATTTGATGTTGACCTAGTTCTGTTTGAAGGATGAGGCAAGCTCAGGATCCCCCTACTACTAAGTCATCTTAACCCCTCCCTTTTAGTTTAACATGAAATAAGTATCAGGGAAGGAAAGGTTTGCCAGTCATGATGATTCATGATGTTTGTTTGTTTATTTGTTTGTTTTAGAGTGCCTTGAGAGATTCAGTTCTAAATTTTATTACTCTGACTTAATGACTCTTCTTATTAAACCTCAAAATGTTGTCAAAAATCCATTTATTGTATTTAGGTTAAAATTCTCTTTTTGCTTTAATCTTTTTCCTATAATGAATGTTGTGTGCTAGTCCCTCAGATTTAAATACTAAGCAAAACTCAGCACAAAACAACGATCACTTATTTATATTTTGGAACATCATAGTTAAATAAACATTTAATGAGTAAATAGATAAATCACAATCCCGAAATTAATGAGTTGAAAATGAAATTACTCAAGATGCATATAAAAGCAAAGGAAAAAAAATCAGTTAAATTGAGTCCTACTTTATTTGCCCTCTTTAAAAGAAATTTTCATATGAGTTTTATTTTTAATTAAACTTGATTTTTGCCCATAAAATCATTTTAAGGACAAATATCTGACGTGAACAAGCATCCATGTTGACTTCTCAGATGTTTGCTAGTTTTTTTTTTTGTTTGTTTGTTTGCTTTTTTCTAATTAAAAAAAATTTCTTTTTAACCTTTAACAACATTTTTACTTTTGGGGCACTTGGGTGGCTCAGTTAGTTAAGTGCCCAACTTTTGATTTCAGCTCAGGTCATGAGTTCAAAGTCATGAGATTGAGCCCTGTGTCAGGCTCCGTGCTCAGTGGAAAATCTGGAGATATTCTATTTCTCTCTCTATCCTTTTCCTTGCTCACACACGGTGTCTCTAAAACCAAATAAAGTAACTCTTAAAAAAACAAAAAGCATTTTACCTTACTACTTTGATTTTTATTTTATATCAGTTCTAGGTTCTCATACCGTCTACTCATTTACCTATTGTATTGCCTTTTTTTCCTGAGTTTTTGTTAAATTCTAGTTAGTTAACATATGTGGTAATATTGGTTTCAGGTGTAGAATTTAGTGATTCATCACTTACATATAACAACCAGTGTTTACAGAGTTCCTGGATTGTTTAGATGGTTAAGCACCTGACTCTTGATTTAGGCTTAGATCATGATCTCAGGGTTCTGGGATCGAGCCTGGGGCTCTAAGCCAAGTGGGGAGTCTGCTGAGGATTCTCTCTCTTGCTCTCCCCCTGCAACTCCCCCATTCACACGTTCTCTCTCTCTCTAATAAATAAATTAATTAAAAACAAAACAACCAGTGCTTATTGTGTGTTGTTTTTTTAACTTGAATGCTTTAAAGATATTTTTCCTTCCTAACGGTATATTACATGTTCATATTACTTTTAAATGCATTAAAGTATTTAAATTTGAGTAATGCCCTGTCCTCCAAACTTATCTGTTTGCAGAGCCTTTTTATCTATCACACATCATGGAGAAAGTACCAGAGGCCTTCTGGGATTTTCTAAGGTCTGCAAAAATATTGGCTTTCAGATAGAAAAAGAAAACTGCTAAATCGAAATCAATAGAGGTTTACAAATACTAAAATTATGTCAACTAGTCAAATGTAAATCAGGTTAATTCAAAAATTTTATATTATATATGTAAATATATTTAAATATGCAGTGTGAGTATACATTATTGCTCTTGTATAGTATGTGGCAGGTCTCTAAATATAAGAGCATCTGAGGCTTACAAACAGAACATAAAGCATTCCTACACATTGCTTTCAAATTAATTCCTCTTAATATACCGCTTAATTTTGTTACTTTCATGATGAGAATTCTTCCTTCACTTCTTGACCTCCCTCTTAATGTCCCAACTTCTTGACTTGGCTTCCTTATTCAAACTTCATCTTAACTGCCCAACATTTGTCTCCTCTCACTCCCCTACCTATCCCTAGATACCTGCCAAATGCCACTACTTGCAGTGCTCTCAAGATGCCCTGACTCTTCTGTGTCCTTCTGTGGCACTTTCAAAAATGAGCTTTGTTGACTACTCCTAAAATTCATCTTATCATCAAGTCTCAACTTAAATTCAGCATCCTCAGAGAGAGCTCTATTGCTGATATAATCAGAAATTCTGTCTAAATGCCTTTAGCACTTTGTAGCACTATTCCTGAAATTGTCTACAATTGGTATGCATTATGTTACATGTTTGTGGTTAATCTGCGCACTCAGAATATAAACACCTTGAAGGCAAAAATTGGGTCAAATACACATCAGTGCTCCCTACACATTGACTAGGCAGTGCATTTCATAATGTGGATACTTCATAAATATTTGTTAAGTGAATGCAATATAAATATGTAATATATTGATTTTCAGTGATGGAAACAGGATGACCAGGAAGGGGGTAATTTGGAAAAGTCACAAGAAAGATTAGAGTGGCTTGGACTAGATGTTAAACAGTGGATGGAGAGAGAAGTGGTAAAAATCTAGATGTATTTTGAAAGTAAAGCTGAAATAATGTGCTCAAGGATTGGATGTGGTGTATGAGAGAGAGGAATGAAAGTTGACCCTCTCATTTTTCATTTTGAAATGAGGTAAGACAAAACACTGTTGGGAACAGGGTTAAGGAAAACCAAGAGCTTTTTTGGGATATGTTACAATTTAGAAGGCTGGTGGATAGCCCAGAAAGTAACTGGGTATATAGAACTGTAGAGATCAAGGGAGAGGACACAGCTGGAGAAAACATTTGGAGATCTTAAGCACACAGAATTTAAAGTTATGCAGTTGATTGACACCACCCAGAGAACAAGGACAGCTAGGGAAAAAAAAAGCCTTGAAATATAGAGCATCAGCCATTGGTGGTGAGGGAATGAGGAGGGGTCCCACAAAGGAGACTGAGAAGCTGCAGCCTTTGTGGTAAGAAAAGGCGGAGAGAAGGAAGATCTAGAAGCCGAGAGAAGAAAGAGTTCAAGGAGAGAGTGATCAAGTGTGTTAATGTTGTTAACATTCTTTATCTGTTCATGCTTCCAAATGTTTATGGTATATAAAAAGATTATGTGTTTATATATATAAATATCAGGGCTGAGTGAGCCAAGTACATGTGCATATAGTTTCAAATTCATTTCTGGAAGAATAAAAGAATAGCCCTGTGCATTCCCCAGGAAGAGTTGCAAAATTCTTGGAAGTTAATTTGATAAGGGCAATTCCTGAAGAATTTATTAAATATAAATCTCTACTTCACATAGAACCCAATCAAAAATGCATCCTAGGAATAAAATGTCTCTCACTCAGGCCCTAATAAGTCCTTCATTCTTAAGGAGCTGGTGGCCCTGCTGTAAACTGTGGTCCTCATGAGAACAGTGCTCTTACTGATGCCATTTTGTGCGTGACTGTTGCATCTCAATGCCTTCCTTTGTTGTGTACTTCCTCCCCTCATAAATCTATACTTGCACCTCTTGACATATTTTTCTAGGTTCTTTCCACATAATAAGGTTAATGCATTCTTCTTGTGTTTTGGGAAAAATCTCTGAGTCAGTGTCCTGTATTTCCATTGCTTGGGTTGTTGTTTAATTAGTTCCTCCAGGGCACAGTTTCTTGAAAAGAATTGAGAAAGCATGTCATTATAAGTGTTTAGATTATTTCAAACATTTTCTTTCCATCAAGACCAGATGGTACCCTTCCTGAAAGTACTGTACCTGAATTTGGGAAAACTACATTTGCACTGAGGAAAACTCACGGTACTATTGGTAGCTCTTTAACCCGGTTTGTGCTGGATTAGATTGGGGCTTTGGGGTAACCTCAGAAGGGATGTAGACCACACTGGTGCCCATGAATTTTGTTCCATTAATGTCTATTTAGGGTAATAGATACCTATAAAGGGAGAAAATACTAGACCTTAAATTTCATGTGATAAATCCCTCCTGTGTCTTAAGAGCTTACACAAACAGTTCATATTCTGAGTAACTTTTTTCTCTTTTATTTTCTTTCTCATTGGGACCAATAAGACTGTCGATGCATTCTTTACATGATACCCTAAAAATACATAGGTATTCAGGTAATCATGCACTTATTTGAACAGGTAAGAAATTCTTGTATAGGAATATACGCAGCTTTGCCATAACACTGAGAATAGGCAAATCATAACTTTTTGTTTGTTTCTATTTAAATAAGTGAATGGAACTATCTTGGAGAAAGAGAAGTTGGTGATTGCCTCAAATAGGGTCTGGGCCAAATGATTTATGTAATATTTTGAATTCCTTAGATATAGCAAAGTTTGCTTCAGTGTTTTTAAAATGATTTCTATGGTAACTTATGTTCTTTTTTTTTCATTGTTCACAATGACCTCTTGCATTAAAAACAAACAATTCCTTCCTCTACTGATATCAATCTTCCATGTTTAGTAAACACTGGTCTCCACCTATGTTTAAAAAAGTTATTTACCTTGAATTACACAATTTTTCTCTATTCTTTTGCTTACTTTCTCCTCACGTGTCATCAAAATTGTTCATATGGCACTTGAATCTCTTTTATCTGTTTATTCTTTATTATACTATTGACTTGTTTACAAATTTGGGAAGAAGCTCCAGATTTCCAGGACTGATCTTGTATTTTTATTGTTGTTGTTACTATTCTTATTATTTTTGAGCCATAGTGTTCATTTTGACAAGAATTACTCTAGTTATGTACTCATGGCCCACATTTTCAGCTCCTTCACTTTTCTCAGACTTCTCATGGGTTATCTCATTTATCAAACCATGGTTCGTATAAGCATTCATTGCCTCAATAATGAACAGCAAATGGAGACTTCTTACCCAGAAACCTGGGCACTACACTAGACTGTACCCTTGATATTGTTACCAGAGAGATCTTTCAAAATATAACTATGATTGTGTCCTTTTCCCTGTTTAAAAGCTTACAATGACTCATCATAGCCTTCAAGATAAATTCATCCTTTTAATCTTCTTATCTTTGGAATCATCCTCCACAGATTAAATCATGGTGTCTCAATCACTCTGCACCACTCCTACTTCTGCCTAAGCTAACTCTGATCTCACCTTCATATCTTTTCATGTCTTCCACTACAGTCCTTCCTTTCTTTTTTCCTTACCTGGACTTCTACTCAGGCTGTAAGACTCAGCTAAAACATTGTCTCCTCTGTGAAGCCTGCCCCAATACCACCAGCCAAAATGAAAGGATTCCGTCTTTGTGTTCTGAACATGCTTCTATTAAAGTATTAACTACATCACCCTACGATCGTTTCTTTCTTACTGTGTCCTATTTGAATATTAGAATCTTGCGGGTAGAGGGTCTTGTCTTATTTATTCAGCTTTGGATACCCAGTACTGAGCACAAAAACTTAACATATAGTAGGTACTCAGTTCATTCAAGTGTACATTCCTGCATTTAACAAATGTGTTTTGAGCAGCTATTGTGTCCAAGTCCTCTGACTACAGATGTGAACATGTACACTGTTCCTGTCCTCCTACAGCCCCAGCTGTAGTCTACTGGAGTGATGTGATAAGTAATGAAAAATTTATAAACTGGGTGATAGGTATGATGATAGTAAGTACATGTTTGATGAATAAATTAAATTTCCACAAAAATGGAATTAAGTAAATTGACCAGGATAGCAGACCGTTTATTATTTTTTTTAAAGATTTTATTTATTTATTCATGAGAGAAACAGGGAGAGAGAGACAGAGACAGAGAGAGAATGAGAGGCAGAGACACAGGCAGAGGGAGAATCAGGCTCCATGCAGGAAGCTTGACATGGGACTTGATCCCAGGTCTCCGGGATCATGCCCTGGGCTGAAGGTGACACTAAGCCACCTAGCAGACCGTTTAATGGTCCAAATTATTTTCATGTAATCTTTTATTCTGCCTGCATTGAAAACACTTAGTTTTTCTTTTGTTTGTTTGTTTGTTTGTTTTTAATATAGGCTACTGTGGTTGCTTAGATTGGAAAGGAAGTTACAGGGACACCTAGGTGGCTCAGTGGTTGAGCATCTGCCTTTGGCTCAAGGCATGATTCCAGGGTCCTGGGATTTAGTCCTGCCTCAGACTCCCGTAGGGAGCCTGCTTCTCCCTCTGCCTGTCTCTGCCTCTCTCAGAGTGTCTCTCATAAATAAGTGAATAAAGTCTTTAAAAAAAAAATAAAAGGAAAGGGAGTTACAGTGCATAATTTGATGTTCTTATTTTTCAGTTGAAGTTACAGAGTTCTAGAGCAGTGAAATGATAAGCAAAGGTCATAAGTAGGTATTGGAGGAACTCTGTTCTCTGACAGAATTGAGGGGTAATTCAGTATTCATACATTAGTGCATATTCTTTCAAGGTTGTTCTTTTGCACAGTTCCTAATGATCCCTGGATCATTATGAATAGGAGGCAAAACTGACTACCTTATTTTTTTATTCTGGCCCAGTACAAAATAAAACTGTGTGGCCCCTGTTCAACAGTTATTACAAATAATTAATATGCATCAGGGCATTAAGGCATGTGTGTGGCCCATCTTAGTACAGAGCCTTGTGCAATAGTCAAGTCACACACCCATAAGGCTGGCACAGATAGATGGAAAACTTGAGGCCCTGAGGATTTTAGGGCCATCACTAAAGAGAAATTGAGAAGTGGAACAGGATGAAGAAAGGAAGCAAAACATCAGAGAGCCCTCAGTTATTTCAAAATTTGTATCTGGGATCAATCGTGTATAAAAGGCAAGAGAGAAGAGGAGGCCTCTCTCTCATCCTCAGCCCAACACAAAGCTAGTCCTCAGGCACTGCTGGTAGTATTAGTCAGTTGTGCTCTGGGTTAACACACTGGGGGCTGGGGAGCCTTCCTATCACTTGCAACCATATCTTTCTGGGTTCAAAATAACTTCTCACAGAAACGAATCCATGGTCTCTTAGTGAATTAAATTTGCCCACACATTTCAAAGGAAAGACCATTTGAATATTAATTATTTTAATAGCCAGTTTTCTACCAAAAACATTTAGGTCATACTAAATAATCATGATTAGAAACTAGCAATTATTTTTCTTATTTCTGGATATATTCAGGCTAATCATATCCCTGTACTTTTTCTATCCTTACAATATAGTAACACTATAGTCAAATTTGTAAGAAATGTGATATGTGGCATACAAAAAGATTTGTTGGAAATTTTTTATCTTGACTTCATCTTATTCAGTGAAGTGGTGGAAAATCCTTAAAGAGTACATTGCTCTTGTGTTTATGAGTCAAAAAGTGTAAAAACACTTAGTTGTAAAAGCATTGCCAAGTTCATGGATCTCATATATTAAGAGTCAAATATTTAAAAAAAAAGAGTCAGATATTTTGAGATCATTTTGCATTCTAGTGTTATATTACTTTATGTAATTTTGGTAGATACACCTATGCATAATTAATGAATTTAATAAATTAATATAAAGCATCTTTAAATCTGTTTAGAAACGTGTAAACAGCTAGTCCCCTTTAACACTTTCTGCTTGGTTTTATAATATTTGTTTTCTGTGTAATACATGTGTCACACCTTTGTGATAAAATGGCTCCTTTTCAAAATAATAAGTTTCACCAGCACAATAATAATCAGATAAACAAAGAAGGAATGTTATTTCTAATATGTTTTAAAACTTGGTAAATTTTTTCTTTTGATACTTTGTACTTTAAAAAATAGTTTTATAACAATATTGAATCATAAAGATACTTGTATGAGTTCAATATAATGATAGCAATGGTTGCATAAAGCTTCTTTAAATACCTATAAATATTTGGAATATGGCTAGTGATAGTAAGAAATCCAACTTAGGGTATTTAGCCATTGCTCATAAAAAGATCTGCATATTTTTAGATTTCTAAGTGACATTTAATGGTCAAAATCTAAGTGTTGTGGAATACTTACAGAATCTCATAATGTTTGAGGGAAAAAAATCTTAAATGTTCAACTTGTTTAATTCTGATTTTATAAGTAATTGGGAGTCCTAAAGATTAAATGACTTATACAAAATTGCGCATTTAGTTGAGGCAAAATAGGACTACAACATAGATTATCTGACTACAGGATTGTGAAATTTTATGAAATTTTCCCTTCATGGTAAAATTATCTGGTTTATAACTAGCATTGCCTTTTTGGCTCTGTTTTGAGTTGAAAAGCAAGATTGGGTTTAGTGTGTGCTTAGTTTATATAAAGTTATGTACTTTGTATTTACCTCTAATTAGAGTACTTATTACAAATAGTTGGAGCTGTTGAGGGCGTAGCTAATATCTTTTCAACTTTGCAAAATAGGATAAATGTTTGCTAAATATTTGTTGAATGGATGTTAGGTTAGTAAATTCAGAAAGAAAGAGATCTGTGGGGAAGAAAGAGAATGAGATTTTTAGCTTATCACTTCATTTTTCAACTGTGCTTAGTGGGCTGTTGCAAAGATTTCTCTATAGGTACAACTTACCTATTCAAGTGGTCACTTGAACTGACACATATCAACTATTAGGCTATATAGATTAAAATATAATGCTGTTCCTAAGGATAGTTTTTCTTCTAGAAATGTTGCCATGTGGTTGATTAGTTTACATGCTTTTATGTGATCTTTTGTCATGAAATGCATTAATGAGTGACAATTCGGTAGATATCCCATTCCTACAGCAAATATAAACTGAACACCTCCTATGTTCCAGATACTTTGCTAAGCATAAGGGATCTGACTCTGAAGTTGACAGTGGTGTCCTGGCCCTTCAGGGACTTCAAAGCTAGTGACTAGGTTGTAGCCATGATTGAAGAATTTGCAGTGAGTCACTCTGGACAGGGGGAAGAGGATCCTTTGGAAGTTGGTTGAGATTACTCCTGGGCTAGTGCCAGGCAAGTCCCAGGAGCCTCCCTGGCTACTGCTGTGCTTGTGCTTCAGCTTGGGCACTGGTTCTTCCTCATGTTAATTTTCATGCCAGATTTTCAGAACTAGGCCACATTCTGACAGAACTGCCAATGAGCTCCCCTTCTTGTCACACTCCAGATGGGCCATTGGGTCTTAGACAACAAACTGTGGCTCCTTCTCTCTAAGCACTGCCAAGCCGCAGACTGTGAAGATGGAGGGTTAAAGGATGCTCACTTCCTTCCCCACAGTTCCTCCATAATGTTAATCTCTTCTTCGTTATATTAAGGAAAGTGGGCTTTTGTTCCACATCCAAGACAATTAGGAATACTAATTGTTAATTATTACTTTACTGAACCTCACATTTTAACTTTGGTGTGGGGAAAGTATGGACTAGTTGAATAGCACACGCTGCCCATTTTATTTAAAACTGAGTGCTACTCTAATGAACACACATTGCTCCAACAATAATTTTAAAAAATTAAAAAAATAAAACTTTTTGAATTTGTAAAAGCCCCAACCCATAATTGCAACTATAAAAATATCTTCAAACATCTGCTTTTGGAAAAGTAAAAATGTTCCTATGTTCAAACTATAAAGAGAGCCTTTTTCCCAGAAAGCTTTGTGCAGTTTCAACCTAGAATTGGTTTTAATTGGCTCAGTTACTGATGCCTCAAAAAGTGGGGTTTTAAAAGAGAAATGTTGAATCAGACTTAAGTGCAAACCACTGAACTGAAGTGCCATAATGCATATCTTTTTGGCAAATTTTCTTCATAACCAGCTACACATTAATGTGAGTTTTTATATGTTTGATAAAGAAAACTATTTCCTGTTGTCCAAAATAGCTTCTAATGTGGGTCAGATTATTGATGCAGAACATTAGATACTCCCTTCACATTTCAAGGACAATTGGTGCTTTGAAGTACCAAGTGGCCTTTGTTTCTGGTTTAAGGAAGGAAACACGAGTCCAATTCTTCATTGCTAGTTAGCTATTTAATAATTTAACTTAGAAAATGTGATGCCTAGAAAGTAGATTTTATCATTTCTTTTTTTTCCAGCCTTCATTTCAGGCTAAAAGAAATGAATCCAAATGGAAAACTGGTAAGAATATTTTAAGCAAAAATATTCTTCATAACCTATAGTGATTGTTTTTAGTATTCTATCAGTGAGATTAACCAAAGAATATATTAGATAGGTTTCTGAATTTTTTCCAAAGTTTAAATAGCTTGATTGCCCCAAATTATAGAAATATATGTTTATTAAAATTCAACCAATCCGGAGAAGTATTAAGAATAAAGTGATAGTCTTTCCAATACCACTACATAGATAGATAGAAGGGGAGAGAGGGAGAGAAGAGGTAAATAGATAATAGTAGATAGATAAGAAGGAAGAAAGAAAATATTTTGGGGGACAACTGGGTGGCTCAAGTCACAATCCCAGGGTCCTGGGATCAAGTCCTGCATCGGGCTCCCCTCAGGGAGTCTGCTTCTCCCTCTGCCTATGTCTCTGCCTCTTTCTGTGTCTCTCATGAATAAATAAATTAAAAAAATATTTTTGGACATCTCCCCAGGTGTTTTTCTATGTACACACATACAAATGAGGGAAAGGGTTTTCAGTATGAATGCTGTTTTGTTCTCTGGGTTTGTTTTTAATGTTTTAATTGTTTGTTTTAATATATTGTGCACATCTTCACACATCAGTAAATACAAATCTACATTGACATTGAATGGTTAAATACTATTCTATTTTAGAAAAGTTCTGCTGTTGGTTTAACTACTCTACTGTATCTAGCTTTTCACTATTTTAGGTAAGACTAATAATCCCTTAAAACAGGATGCTTTTCTTTCTGCATTGAATTTTACTTTAAGAAATATAGACTGAATATGAGATAGCTTATGACTTTTAAGAATCAGCTTTATAATAATTGTAGTAAATAAGTTTCCCCAAAAATGGGATCGTGAAAGTCTAATCATCATTATCAGTGACTTAAGGATTTTAATGTAAGTTAGGATAAATTTCCCATTACTTATGGAGTCTTTTTCAATGAAGTCCTCAAACCCTTTCTTGAGATGCAGTCGGACTGCCTAACCTGGAAAGAGCAGTGTTGGCATCCGCATCCATTTGAATGGGAAGTTCTGAAAGGACATTTCTGTCAAGAGCTGATACTTCCTTCATCAGACTGATGCCCATGTAGCTAAGGGCAGAGCTGTCAGCAGCATGTGATTTAAAAGGACACAAACTCTTTTGCAAAGTAACACCACCTATATTGTAATAAAGCTGAAGTTTGTCCTTAAAGGCAGAATGTCACAGTGAAATCAAGGATGCTGGCCAACAAAAGTCTTCAACTCCAAGGTAATCCATAGGCCATTGAGGTACTGGAGTTTTATTTTCCATT
This sequence comes from Canis lupus dingo, assembly GCF_003254725.2. Lineage (NCBI taxonomy): Eukaryota > Metazoa > Chordata > Mammalia > Carnivora > Canidae > Canis > Canis lupus. The sequence goes on along the minus strand of NC_064243.1, from coordinate 42,792,798 downwards.
TCCTTGAATCACCCAGACAACTCTCTGAGCTCTCAGTTTTATGCTGTGAGTGGGAGTGAGAAGTTGTGAGAAGTTATGAAAATAATAGGCACCAAGATGCTGAAGTCTTGCCTCATGTTCCTGGCAACGGTTACTTCACCTGCAAAGTAGTTGCTTTAGTCTGAAACAACATGGATCGTCTTCCCAGCTGGTCCTGCCTCAGTCGCCACTGTATTCTGACCTGTGTCATGTTTACTCTGATTTGGTTCCTCAGCTGATGGTGAGTGGCCACAGAGGAATGCCTCTCCCTCCAACTTAGCTGGACAGTAGGACTCAGCCCTCCCTCCCTCCCTCCCTTCTCTCCAAATAACCTACTTCAAACTCGACAGGTATTCACAAAAAATATCAAACAGCTCTGGGTCTAGTTTCAGATCATGAGGAAGTCTTTATTTATACCCTCCTTGTTCCAGAAAGGATGGAAAATAACAAACATGCATACAACCAGATTCAGTTTGTTTTTAAGTGAGGAAGTGAGCAACTTGGCCCTTGGAAAGTACTAATTAGCACTGCTTTCTTTCTTTACTTAGCAAAGATGTGTCCAAATTTTTCTCACACTGAGGGCTGAGGGAGTTGTGGTGGTGGAGGAATGGAAAGTGGAGGATCTTACTTCTGCTGAGTATCTTACTTCCAAGTTGCTAACTGCCAGCTTTAGCATCAACCTGGGGATCATAAAGTATTGACCAAAGTGAGTAGGAGTCAAGGGATAAGACAATCCAGGACACAAGTGGCCAGTGAACACTGCAGATGAATTTCAATGTATGAGTAGCTTTTTGCACACAGCCTATGACTGATTATAAAGGAGTTGGTATGGAATCAGTAAGGAACAGATACCCCACCACACACACACACACACACACACACTCATTTTTGAGATGTTCTCATATTGCTTAGGTCTCATTATATAGAACCATTTCATTTCTCTGTTTAGATTCCATTCCTACTGTAACTATTGCTAAGTCTAGTGACTCTCAGAGCACTTTAGGTCATGATTTGTAGTCTTTTCCATAGGTGTCCAAGGTGCCTCTCTGCTCATGGCTTGCCCTTCATTTTTACTCGTAGCTATTCAGCAGGACTGTATTTCTGGGTTCTTTGTCCTTTGGGAAAGGAAAGCATTTGCATCCTTATCCTGCTGTGATTTTCTTACCTAGCTTAGTCTGCTGCCTTTTATTTGCTTTGGGTTTCCCTTACCAGAGACCTAAATGGCATTGGTTATTGAAATTCCATCTCAACCTATTACTCCTTTTTCTTTGGTTTGTCTCAGATGTATTGATTAGCTCATGGTTAAGGTTGAACATCCAGTTAGGTGAACCTCAGTTTCTTCAGGTAAGTTAACCTTGTGCCTAGCTAGGTCTACTGTTGTTCATGGTCTCAACAACAGGCACTGTTATCCATAAAACTTGTCTCTCTGTAATCAGCAAATGCTTGTCTTCTTTCTATTTTTAGGCATTAACTCTCTGTTGAACTTCTACCAATTTCCTGTTTCGAGTATAAATGAGTGCCCCCTAGCTTGGCATAAATCATTAGAATATGCCCTGTATATTAAATGAGCAGTCAAGTGAACAAAGCTTCCTCTCCTTGGAGAATCTCAGACCTACATTGTTATTCTAATTCACAAGTTCTCTTTGGTATTTTAGATTTGGTAGGTGATCTTACCTTCCCAAATTACTTGATTTAAGGGTCCCAATTGTAAGACAACATAAATATATGGGGAGATTTATAGCAAGGTTTCTATTAAGAAAAGAGGGAAACTGTTCATACCCTAACTGGGCTTTGCGTTTCTTACTGAATTATCATTTTTACTTTACCATGGCTATATTTAAGTAAAGGTTTTTAGTTTCATGGTGCAAAAATTCATATTCAGAATTTCTGAGAACTTTACAGATTACATTTGTTTCTTTTTGAAATAAAGAGCCATCTAGAGGAAAACTTCCCTCCAGTGATTACAACTTCTTCCCCTTTCAATTTCTCAAAACATCAAGGAAAATTTAGACTGCTACAGGGCAAAGGCAAAAAGAAAGAGGAAACTAATTATAAGGAATAGAGCTAAAAGACTGTTGTTATTTAAAAGAAAAATACAGGGGCCCCTGGGTGGTTCAGTCGGTTAAACGATTAAACGTGTTGGCCTTGGGCTTAGGTCAGGATCTCTGGGTCCTGGGATCAAGCCATGTTAGGCTCCCTGCATAAAGGGAGCCCTGGGTGTGCTCCCACCCCCTTGCTTGTGCTCTCTCTCTCCCTCTCTGTCAAATAAGTAAATAAAATATTTTTTAAAAATACAGAGGCAAATTTTCAGCAAATTCATTTGCTTCTTTTTTTGAATTATTTCCCAGCAATCAAACACTTCTATCACCAGGGAGAAAAATTACTGTAGCTTCTACTTGGTCATGTTTGATCCTAAAAGTCTGCATCCAACTCTCCATATAAGATAAAGGGGACGCTAAAAAGAGATTTTTATTTTTATTTTTTTAAAATCAGGTAACTTTCTTTTTCTACACAACTGTCCCCTTTTACTAGCCATTTAAATAAGAATTATTGCTTAGATGGTACATTTTGTACTCTTGTGTCTAAAAGAAAGCTATGCAAAGGTGAGATTTGTTTGGACTATCAGTTCTTTCTCACATAGGTGATAACAGCTGTTCCTTATCGCCTCTCTCCATCTGTTGTCTTGTTTTGTCACCTCTTCTAAGGTTTTTGCCACCACACATCCCTCCTCTTACTGTTATTTGAATTGTTCATCTTTGTTACTATATGTGACGTTTCAGGGCTTGTCAACTGCCACTACATTTAATATATTGGTCAACCCAATATATTGTGTAATACTACTGGGCTTTTCTGTCTCCTGCTGCTACTAAAGGAGAGACGTTTCTAATAAATTATTTGATGGGCATCTTCTCAAGCCCATTATTTTGGGATTCAACCAAACTAATACTTTCCATTATCCTATTGGTTCTTGTGTCTATACTTACTTTGTCTTCTGCTTTTTACCTACCAGTTATTATTCCATGTATTTAATGCTCATCTGTTGACCTGTAGTACCTTATCAGAGTGCCAAATATAGAATTGAGTGGTTGCCATTACTATCTTGGGATAAGCAAACCATAGAAGACAGGGTGGTATAAATAAAATAATAACCCTAAAAATACTTGATTCAAACGAACTGACCGATGGATTTTAATTTTTACCATAGGCAGGCAGTAGAAATTTATTTATGCAAATTATCAGTATTACAATCAATAATTTGGAGATTCTTACCAAAAGACCAAGTCTCATGTAACATTTTGCAGTTTATTCATCCTATCTGCAAATTAAGAGAAAAACGCCGATATATCTGGTTGTGGTACATAATGTTCAGAGCATTAATTCCAAGATGCATGTCTATCTGATATTTAAAAATAAATTTACCTCCATATGCTTAAAGGGAAAACATCATGTTGTTTCAAAACTCAAATGTCTGTTGATTTATTAAAATATCTAGAATCTCCCAGCACAGTGCATTCAACTGAAATCCGCCATTTCACAATCAATTTAATAAAAATCCTCCACGTCTTATTCCTTTAGGAACCAAAGGTATTTTTAGTTCTTTGATCTGAAAGTGTCACCTGTGTAGAACTGCTCTGTATGTCAAGAGAGGGAAGTGAGAGGAGTTCTGGAAAGCCTGTGGGTGTGTGATAACCTAACGCCATCAGATAAGTAGATCCAAATAGGATTAGGAAAACAAAACAAAACCACTGCTACCAACCCCCCCCACCCCAAAACCCATTCTTCTTCTGTATTCCAAACACTTATTAGAACAAACCACAGTGATGTTTTCCTTGGCAGGCTTACAGAGCATTTATTAGCTCATGAGTTCTCCAGTCTAAAATTAATGACAATTTGAGAGACTCACAAGGGCTTGGACTTAGTGCTTTAAATAAATTCAGAGTGATAATTTTCGTTTCCTGTGAATTTTCGTTATTGAGATATTAAACAAACAGTAAGCTTTCCTAGACTGAGTTGCTTATTTAGTATCATATATGAAGCTTGCAAATAAAATCCCTATGTTTGCTCTCTTTATTTTTTGAATATTGTGGAAGACTCAGAAGAGGCCTCTGATCTCTTACAAAAGAGTATGACATCACTTGAAATTACTAATTATTCTGCTTCTCTCTGTGACGCAGATGAAACAGCAGCAAAACATCTGGATTAGTGGAGAACAGCTACAAGAACAAAAACACTATTAATTATGTTGTTGGTCAGTGTATTATTTGTCAGATATAGATCAATTATTGGATGTATATGTATATATTACTGATGCTTGGTTTACTTGATTCTCTTTATGCACAAGAAGAGAAGATTTACCCAGACTCTTAAAAACTGTTATTAGCTATCAGCAAAGATGAGTAATTACCACTTTGTCCCTTCCTCTTGTGCTCTACAAAGAGTAAGCTTTCTTTTAATCTTGCAAATCAAGAGTATACCATGTTCACATGATGCTATTTTGAAAATCCTGAACCTGAAACCATGTTTATTTTGGGAGATATTGCTAAGACACCATTGGATTTGTGAAAAATCAATCAAAATGATTAATTAGTTAAATTATTTAAAGAAGAGTAATCTTAATATTTTGATGTGTACATTCAGTTTCTGAATCTGAGCTCCAAGCCTGAGCTTCTTCCTCTTAGCCCCAGGAAATATTTTCCCTCTCTTACTTTGCTGTATACTTTGTATACATAAAGGACGGCACATTTATTACCACTTCAGCAACTCAGGACTCTACTAAGTTAGAGGGAACTTATGGGTCAAGTCTTAGTCTCAGAAAAAAAAAAAAAAAAAAAAAGAAGAAGAAAAGAAAAGAAAAAAATGGATATAAAAGAATCATCTCAATATAAAGAGTAAAGGATACTCAAAACCATCCATAGTTGCCATAGGGACTATGAAAAAAAAGGGAGTTTTTCTAAAGGAGAAAAACTTTCCATTTAACTGCATTCAAGCATGCATTTTGCATTTTTTCCTTTTGAATATATTCATAATAATTATAACGAAAGAAAATTCCTCACATGTGGCTATTTTCTCATTAGACATGTACTGTACAATTGGATAATAGTGGATGTGGTCTCTGGAGCTTAGGCACACTCATTCCGAGCACAACAGCTACCTGAGCTACTGAGTTGAATCCAACTCAATAAGTATTTGTCTTGCACTCATTAAACCATATAAATTTCATACGGTAGAAAATTTGAGGCAAAGAGGAAGATACTTTAGGGAGTTTTAGTTACTGTAAGATGCACGTCTGTTTGATGTTTAAAGATAAATTTGCCTGCATATGCTTAATGGGAAAAACATCATGTTGCTCAAAACTCAAATGTCTGTTGCTTTATTAAAATAAAATATCTGGAGCTCTCCAGAGCTGAGCATGAAAATGAGATCCACCATTCATTTAAAAAAAAAAATCATCCATGTTGCTAAGATTTAAAGAAGATGGTAAGAGTGAGTTTATTGAACTTTATCTACCAATATAATATCTACATTTTCCCCAGACATATGAAAGCATTCATGTTCCTGGCGCAGAGGTCAGGCAGTTTTGCCTATGCTTTTGTCTGCACTTCTATGAAGAACCAGTTCTTTATGTAATAAACCAGTGCTCTAGTGAGGTAGAAATCATATAATGCCAAATTTACTTAAGGCTGTCAAAATCAACAGGAAGAGAAAATAATAGGAAGGAAGATCTTTTTTCATTCTTTTGAGTTCCATAGTTAGGAGGATATAAGTGAAACAGTCCTATACAAATCATACCTCTATTCCCTTTTCTTTCCTTCTTCTTATATATATAACACTGACCTTAAGCATAACCTAACTAAACAATTCCAGGCACTATATGTAGTGGAAGACTTAAAGAAATAAGAATAATTCATGAGAATCAAGTTAAAACTATAATATTTTTAAAATAACAAAACTATCTAAAAATATCTCTTCAAACAAAGTTGGCCTAGGTAGATATCAACAATCTTTGTTATTATTTTTTGAGGCATAATTGACATAGATTATGTCAGGTATACAACATAATAATTTGAGATTTGTATATAATGTGAAATGATCACCATAATAAGCCTACTAGTTAACATCTGTCACCATACAGAGTTACAGAATTTTTTTCTTGTGATGAGAACTTTTAAGATCTACTCTTAGGAACTTTCAAATATGCAATACACTGTTATTAACTATCATCACATGCTGTACATTATATTCCCTGGGCTTATTTATTTTGGCAGTGTACCTTTTGACTTCCTTTACCTATTTTGTTCACCTCCCAACCCCTGCCTCTGGCAACCACCAATCTTTTCTCTGTATCTATCAGCTTGTTAGGGGGATTTTTTTTTTTTAAAGATTTTATTTATTTATTTATTCATGAGAGACACAGAGAGGGGGTGGGGCAGAGACACAGGCAGAGGGAGAAGCAGGCTCCACGCAGGGATCCCGATGCGGAACTCCATCCCAGGGCTCCAGGATCACGCTCTGGGCCAAAGGCAGGCGCTAAACCGCTGAGCCACCCAGGGATTGTTAGGGGGATTTTTAAGATTTCACATGTAACTGAAATCTTGTGATATTTGTCTCTCTTTGTCTGACTTATTTCACTTAGCATAATGGCCTCAAGTTCCATCTATGCTGTCACAAATGGCAAGACTTTTATGACTGAATAATATTCCATAATATGTATACCACATTTTAATTACCCATTCATCTGTTGATGGATACTTAGATTGTTACTACCTTTTCTTGACTATTGTGAATAATCAACAAATTCTTCTCTAAGGAAGATCCAGCTAAGGAAACAGATAAGAGGGGCCTTTTTATTCTCTCTCTCTTTTTTCTCTTTTAAAAAATCTCCTTTTGCTCTAGGTACACTTTTTTGAAAGAGAAGCACAAGGGATATTGAAGAAGCTGATGGATCTGCCCCTGCTCTTTGGCCATGATTAGATCAGCCAGCTCAGCCTCTCATCTCATTCCTAGGTATACACATAAGGCAAAGTTCCCAGTTAGTTACTCAGGATGTAAAATATTTGAAGCATAAAAGCATAAATTTCAGAACTAAATGAGAATGTAGAGATCATGGATTCAACAGCAGCATTTTATAGGTGAGGCAGTGATAGCCTTGAAGCTTCATGCTTTGTCAAAGTCTAAACTTTGTGTTAACTGAGGCTATCATACCCCCTTTATAAAGTTCCAGAGTTCCTACTAGGGGCAGATGCAGAGCCAAGTACATTTTTCTATAACAGCTCTGTTAACAGATTTCTGTTCCAGTGATTCCAAATTCAGGAAAGAATATATAGTTTCTGGCAAGGCAGTTTGGAATAGCTTGTAGCAGCATTTTTAAGTATTATGATAAGAAGAGATCCATGATTGCTCATTTATTCATTCACTATTTAATAAACCATTTAATAAACCTCTGCAATGCTACTTGAGATAAGGTTATCAGCAAAGGCTTGTGTTAGAGTTAACATTTGATCAGAGATCTGAACAAGAAGGATGGGTCCTTGAAATGGGTTAGAACATTCCAGGCTATTTAAACAACAAACGTAAAGCTCTGTGGAACAAATTTGGCCAATATATCTGGAGGATGAGGCATGGAATTAAGTGAAATGTTCATGTTGAGATGTTATAAGATATCCAGTGGCATTAGAGAAAGCTGTTCATCTAACAGCTTGGAGCTCAGGAGAGAATTCAAGACTAGGGATAGATGTTCATGATTCAGTGGTATAAAGATGACATTAATCTGGATGAGCTCTCCTGAAGGAAAAATGTCAGCAGAGAAAGGAATGATCATTGCTTACTTGGTCCTCGCCAATATTTGTAGTTCAGCAAAAGGAGAGGAGAAAGGAGGATAAGGAAAACAAAACAAAACAGGAGGAGAGATGATTTGGAATTCATGTCAATAAAGTTTCAAAAACAAGGGCATAACTAGCAACATTAATGTGCTGAGAGGTCATGTAACATGATACTTGAGAATTGAGCTTAGGGTTTGGTAGGGTGTAGGTGTGGCACTGACAAGAATGTTTCCATGGATACCGGTGGGATGAAAGTCTGACCAGAGTAGACTCAAGAGAGATTGGGAAAGAAGTAAGGAAATGTGGGTTGGTGTATTAGAAATTCCTTGGAAGTTTTTCATTACAAGAGAGTAGGGAAATTGATGGTAGCTGGAAGGAGAAAAGACATCATGTCATCGGAGGTATTTACTTAACTGATTTAGTTATTTTTAGAATAAAAGTATTGCTTGATTCAATAATTTAAAATAATGACTCTGTTTGCTATAACTTGAGTCCTGTGTGTCACCAAACACAAAAAAGGTTTTTTGAAGATTTCATAGATTTATTGGATATGAAGTTTAAAATAAATCCTAGAGACAATATAGTCCTCTATATTGTCTATAGACAATATAGACCTCTTCTCAGACCAACATCTCTGTCAGTAAGGCAGTGCATTCCATCTTTAGAGATACTAAACAGTCAAAATCAAGTTCTTCGTGTGTACCTAATAGAAATGTCTTCTTGTAAGTTCTTTTTGGTGTCCTAGTTTTATCCCATTAGGCCACACAAACCTTGTCTCGTTCCCACTGCACATGAGATGATCCAGGTCTTCTTTCTTGGTATTTCTTTTTTTCCACCCCCCACCCCCATCCACTGCTTGTATGACATGGTTTCACATCCCTTTACCAATCTGACAGCAGTTCTTTTCCAGTGGCCCATGTCCCACATAAAATTTTTTAAAAGACTTTATTTATTTATTCATAGAGACACAGAGAGAGAGAGAGAGAGAGGAGAGAGAGAGAGAGAGAGAAAGATTGAGAGGCACAGACACAGGCAGAGAGAAAAGCAGGCACTATGCAGAGAGCCTGACATGGGACTCGATCCAGGGTCTCCAGGATCACGCCCTGGGCTGCAGGCAGCGCTAAACTGCTGCACCACCGGGGCTGCCCATAAAATGGTATTACCAGCAGATTTCCTTTGTGAGTTCAGCTCCTAGAAATGACTCCCTTATTCAGCCACTTATGCTTCTCCAGAATCTAAGTGAATAGGAATTGAACAGAATAGGGAAAAATGAGTATTTTCCTGATCTAAAATAATGGTAAGAAGAAGTTAATGAGACGGTGGGTAGATGCTTGTCAGTGGAGAGTTTGGTACGGAGGAGCAGTCACTATTGTCTTTTCCTGACCTGAGTGATTAAAGGATACAGTTTGTGGAGTCCTACTTTATGTATATGCTGAGAAAATATCTAGATTCTCTGCTTAGCGCTCTTATACAATTTTCACAACACTTGAAGCAGATACTTGTGAGTTAAGTATTTATCCCTGTTCAGTAAATGAGAAAATACAGGTCCCAAAACTTTAAATAAATTGTCCAAAGTCACATTGTTTGCAAGTGGCTCCTTTGACATTAAAACCAAAATCTGTCTGACCTCAGAGGTTTCTTTCAGGCATGACCTAGGTACTTGTTAATATACTCAAATAACAGGCTGGGAGCACCTTGGATATTATCCTCACTCTATGGTTCTTTAAGATGTGTCATTACTTAACACATTTCATTATGTTATACTTTTCATTATAGTGTGATTTTCATTGTACTATACTCTTCAGATGTTTTATTTTATAAGATATTTCATTATATTACATTATTCTATTGAGTATATTCTTTGGTCTGGTACTATTCAATGCTCTTTAGGATATGCTAAGATGGAAAAAACTCAATCCCGGTCCCTAAGAAGTTGATAGTTCTGTAGAAAAAATAATATAAATACATAAATAATTACCTAAGGTGAAATATGATGAGTGATCTTGCAGAAAGGCACTAACAAATTATTATGCAATATTATATATTATAATATATAATTATATTAATTATTAATTAATATAATTAATAATATACTATTAACATATATTAATAAACTATTATGGAGATTGGGAGGACATGACCAAGTGGAAGATCTTGACATTTTCCAGAAAAAGTTAGCTGTCAGATGAATTTTAAAGGATGAGTGAGTAAGATTGTCCACGGGAGGGTATATTATACGTCTAGTGAATAGCATAAACAATGGAGTGGAGGTAGGAAACCCTAAAATAAATCAAAAGACAGCTTGTGATTTAGTTTAGTTAGAGGAAAGGATGCATATGAGAGAGAGATCAATGGGAGACAAGCAAAGAAAGCCAGGAGCATATTGACAAAAATATGACTTTTATTTTGCATGGCAACAAGAGCCATATGGGACTTATTTATTTTTTTTTAGAAAAGTAATAATTTTTCTAATTATAGGAGCTTCATTTGGGGGGGGGAAGGGAGTGTTGGTTTTGTTGGTGGTTAAGAGAAATTATATTTGTAATTATTTTTTTTATTTTTTATTTATTTATTATAGTCACAGAGAGAGAGAGAGAGAGTCAGAGACACAGGCAGAGGGAGAAGCAGGCTCCATGCACTGGGATCCCGACGTGGGATTCGATCCCGGGTCTCCGGGATCGCGCCCCGGGCCAAAGGCAGGCGCCAAACCGCTGCGCCACCCAGGGATCCCTGTAATTATTTTTTAACTATTTATTTATTTGAAAGAGAGAGAGCATGAGCAAGCACAGGGAGGAGAAGGAGAGGGAGTGAGAATCCCGAGCAGACTCTGTGCAGTGTGGAGCCCAGCTCTGGGCTTGATCTCAGGATGCTGAAATCATGACCTGAGCCGAAACCAAGAGTTGGTTGCTATACTAACTGTGCCACCCAGGTGCCCCTGTAATTATTTTAAGAATGATTAACTGTTTTGGTCTTTTTGATACTGTGCAAAGACCATTTTACATATAAGAATAGGTAATACGCTGCAACTTATTTGGAATATCATTTATTTGGAACATGATTTGCCCCATCAATTACTTACCTTAAAAGCTTTTTGGCAATTTGAGACATTGTCATATCTTCAGGTGATTATCTAATAAGATGAACACAACTTACAAAATTATTGGAACAAGAGATCAGTGAAATATTAGGGAAAATCAGTTCTAATTCCCCTGTTGAGTGAAGTATGCTTTTATATATGGAGAATATAGATTTTAAACTAACAAACTGGTGAAATATGAAAGATTGTGTATAAGAAAGAATAATTGATTCATCTAAGATTTGCTAAATCCTTTATTTCATTTTGAGTCAATATTCCAAATGAATAACTGTAATTCATGTTTAGTTAAAGCTTGCACGAGGTTGTCATACTGGTCCTTTGCTGTCCTCCTGGGCCCTTAGGATTAGTAACATGATTCTTGTTTGACTTAAAGATGTCAAATATTAATGGTGATATAAACTGATGGACAAAATGCTGACTGTAGACTTAGAGAAAAAAATCCCCATTTGTTCTATTTTTGTACTTTTCAGATTGTAATTTATGCCATGCACCTCTATCTATTTAGATTCATTTATTACCCAAACTCATTTTTGTGATTGATTCTGGTAAGAGGATGAAATTTTTCACATTAATGGGTTTTTATTTAAAGTCCATAAAGGATAAAAATTTAAAGTAAGCTAGATTTACGTTAAATTTCCTAGTAGGAAATGTTTTCTGAGATTACTAGTTGCCTTTCCTAGAAAACAAAAACTATTAATAGGAGATTTCTTTATTACATATTTCTTCAATAAACCCAAGCTAACAAATGTTTAAAAAATACTTATGATCTCTTTTAAAAGGAAGGATTGCAATACAAGAATTTAAAACTCTGGGCTTCTCAGGTGCCTGGGTGACTCAGTCTTGTGACCAACCCTTTATTTTGGCTCAGGTCATGATCTCAGGGTCATGGGATCGAGATCTACTTGGAGCCCTGCATTGGGTTCTGCACTTTGTTCAGAGTCTGCTTGTACCTCTCCCTGTGCTCCTCTCCACGCTCCCTCTCTTTCTTCCTCTTTCAGAGAGATAAATAAAATCTTTAAAAAATTAAAAATGAAACTCTAGATATTTCCCAGTTTTGCTTTTGCAGTCTACTAGCTGAGCAACTCTCCTCCTATGTAGCTGTAAAGGCGTAAGCTCTCAAAAAGTGCTGTTAGCTCTGGGTACCCTCCCAAGGACCTACCTGGGTGAGCCTATCCAGAACAGTGGTTGCTCCCCTACCCCAGCCTATGTGATTGTTGAATAGGGAGGGAAAAACATCAACTAGGAAGCTTCTATATAACGTGTATACATGTCTCCTCCTGTCCCCACTTGAACTTCAAGGGAGGAAGCCTAGGCATGTGTGTTTCAAAAGAACTGCTTTAATTAGTCTGATATAACCCATTCTCCCTCTTCCTCAATCACCAGTATCTGTAATGTAGGGGCAGCTTGGCCCTCTGGGAGGATTCCTTTTCCTTCTGCAAGTTTAACCTTGACCTTGCTTGTCTTAGAGCCAAGTCAAACACTGGTCAGGTCCCTTACTGGCTGTCCAGTTTGTATCTATTCAGGGAATGAAACCATAAAACAAGCCCAACAAATGAACCTGTATCATTCAGAATAGTTCCTGCCTTTCTATATGGTACTATATTATAGATCATTTCAATCTTAGAATATTTTACATACTGTCAACTGTATGTAAACGACCTATTTAATACAGGACAGTGTAAGACTCTCCTAGGCATAGGTTATATAATAAACTTCTTTGTCTTTATTGCCTAGCACAAAGCCCCAACACTGCAGGTGTTTGTTTGTTTGTTTGTTTTAAGTTTCTGTGGTTTTTGTTGTCAACATTGATCTTGTTTTAGTTCCTACTGTCTGCCTTAGCATTCGATCTAATTTGAGGCATCTGTATTTGATGAAGTAGATGGGTGATCCATGCTGAAAAGTCTCGAGAGTCAGCTGCACTGTTTAAATCTATAGGTTTTTCAGATACAGGATAAAAATGAAACCTTTAAAAAATTTTGTGGCATCTATGTCTAAGACAGGTGACCAATGAAATCTTGGTATCATTATTCCTAAACAAAACAGCATATACAAGCTCATGGAAGGAGTTTGCCTCTTTTATTCAGAGTGCCTAACCACCGGACCTTATACTGATGTACTATCTTCATGATGATTTGTGTTAGTTGAATTCCATGTCATAAAAGGAATTTCCTCCTGGCATCCCTGGGTGGCTCAGTAGTGGAGCGTCTGCCTTTGGCCCAGGGCATGATCCCGGAGTCCCAGGATCGAGTCCTGTATTGGGCTCCCTGCATGGAGCCTGCTTCTCCCTCTGCCTGTGTCTCTGCCTCTCTCTGTGTCTCTCATGAACAAATAAATAAAATCTTAAAAAAAAAAAAAATTTCCTCCAGACAGTAAGTCTGACCTAAAACACATTACTGATGACAACCCTAATATCTTAGCATCTTACACGTAGAGCGACAGAGGCGTTCTAACCTCCTGCAACAGTATTGCCACAAGAGAGTCTGTATGAGAGAGGATGTGGGAAGGAAAAAGAGAAGAAGATATTAAATAAGAGGAACTTACTCAAGAGATTAAGTTCCCTTTATACTCCCTTCTGCCTGAGGAACTCAGCCCATAGAAGTAGCACAACTTTTTCATTATTCTACAGGCATCCTCTACTTGTCTGCTATTCATTATTTTGTGTGATTGAATTGGATTTTCTCCACTCCTGGTCTTTTTTTTTTTTTTTTAAGATTTAATTTATTTATTCATGAGAGACAGAGAGAGAGGAGAGAGAGAGAGAGAGAGAGAGGGAGAGACACAGGCAGAGGGAGAAGCAGGCTCCACACCGGGAGCCGGACATGGGACTCGATCCCAGGACTCCAGGATCACGCCCTGGGCCAAAGGCAGGCGCCAAACCGCTGAGCCACCCTGGGATCCCCCATTCCTGGTCTTTTGAAAAGTTTCTTCTTTTCAGTGATATTTATGCCAGTGAAAATCTGGAGCAACCTAACTCATTCTCTACAAGGAGGAGATTGGGTCGACAATGAATTCCAGCCATAGAGTGGAACAACAGACAGCTGTTAGAGTCATGGTGTAGGTAGGCATTATGGTAAGAGATTGGGAGAAAGGATATCTTATTTTATAGGTCTCCCTGATATTTATCAAAAACGGTAAAAATAATGGAAAGATGGTGAGAAAAAAAATCGAGTCAAGTAAATGTGAAAATAGTCAGAATCTAACCTCCCCCCAAATATCTGACAAATAAGTAGTGACATTTGGATGGGCTCCGGTGAAGGACGTGGAGAACCGCGCACACATCTCCAGCGCTGAGGCACACCCGCCCCTTCTCATCAGCCGACTTCTCCCGGGAGCCGCCGGGGCGCGGGGGCGGGGCCTGCGGGCTGCGTGGGCGGCGTGCGCACGCGCAGGGCATCCTGGGAGGTCGACGTGGCCACCTTTGGCGGGCGGCGCGGTAGGCCGGTGGTGCCTCAGCCTCCTCCGTGGCCTCCGTGGCTCGTGAGAACGCTACACAGGTTCTGGTGTTGCTTGGGAGATTGTGTTTCCCGTAGAAACTTGCGAGGGAACCAAGCACACGCGTTTGTGCAAAACGGCACCTCCTCGGAGACGGCCACGCCCCCTACGGCTGGCTGGGCGGCCCTCATGCTCACGCGTCGGCGGCAAGCTGTCACGCCAACATCCGGTTCTCCGTGTGGGGACCGCGAGGCGCCGGGTGTGAAAGGAGAAGGGGTGCACTTCTCTCACCCACTGCACCCTTGCAGCTTGGACAGCCGCCAGGAGTGGTGACCCGAGGGGTGCCTGGGAACTGGCAAGGACACCACTGGTCGGCCGCAGGCACGTGAGGGACAACCTGGAGGCTCCAGAGGCCCGGTGGATGGCAGGTGCGAGGCGCCGGCGTCAGAGAGCCGCCCAGCAGCATGGTCCTCCCCGCTGTCGGAGGGCCGCTCCAGATCCGGAGGACAGGCCAGTGAGAGCGCTGCCTCAGAGGGCCTACCCAGGAGGCCAAGGGCCTTGGGGCGAGGGCGGGGAGAGGTCTGCAGCCGCAGCCTGCGCACGCCGCCCCGTGGCCTGGAGAAGAGGCCAGGGGCCTTAGCGCAGAGTGGGGAGAGCAGTCCCCTTGACGTGAATGTCCGTCCCTGGAGAGCCCGAGGTCACCACATCAAGGGCACAGGCCTCTCTAAAAGTAAGCATCACCATCCTGAGAGGACCCTTTGTAAAGATTGCACGACTGAGGCCGTGACACGCCGTTGTAGATAGGCTTATACAGACCTGTTGCCTCATTAAAACCCATCAGAGCATCAGGGCTGAAGAAACAAACAGACGTATGCTTATTCTCTCAGAGCTTGAATGAAAAGAATTTAGCAGTTTATTAAAATAATAATATACCACCAAATGAGGTATCTTTTATAACTCTGGGAATGATTCAATATTGTGAATGTTCTCAACATCATAACTCAAAAGAGAAAAACCACATAGTCATCCAAATGCAGATTACGTTATATGAACTTGACACTTCTGACTAGTAAAATATCTTCTTAGTTTGTAATTAGCCAACGTGAGGCTTAATAAGTTTTAGAAACATCTCCACTAAAGTTAATAGTCACACAGCAGCCATTGTAATCAGACAAGAATAAAAAACACAAAGATTTGAAGTGGTGTGGCAAATTTTATTAGTTACCTTAATGTGAATGCGTGACTGGAAAACACAAGAGAATCACTTGAAAAATTGTTAAAACAGTAAGAGAATTCAGAAAAGTGGCAGATTTCAAATGTGGAAGAATTATATAAAGAAAACATTTGAACACCCTTTTGAAGAATATACAAAAGAGGGTTTGATTAAATTGGAAGACATGATGAGGAAAACTCACTAAAGGTGTTGATCTCCTTAAACTAATATTTCACTCTCAAGCAAGATATTAGCAAGATATTTTTAAATTTGGATTAACCAAAAGGATTATGTTCATTTAGAAAAATATGCATCATGTAATACACAGAAAAATCCGCAGAAGAGTTATGAGAGAACATTGATTCTATCAGACATTGTAATATATTTAACAACCACAGTAATTTAGATCCATCCTTAGAGCCAAAATGCAGGCCAAAATAGGCCCATAGATGTGGGAGATGGGTATTCACTAAATCATTTGGAGACAATTGGATGACCATGGAACCGGGAGGGAACCAGCTGACTGATTACTGCTATGTCTTTACATCTCTCAATGCATAATTACACATTCTCTTTTCCCTTCTTCCTCTCTCTCCATCTCTCTCCCTCTCTTTTTCTCATACACACACACACACACATACAATTTCAAGTGGACCAAGAGTTAAATATTTAACTTGCTTGAAGCTGACTTTTTATAGGTTAACACCACTTGATTATTAGTTATTTTACAGGGTTTAATGCAAATTTTAAATCAACTGAATAAGACACATTATAAACACATTTAAAACAACAGAATAAGAGAAATTATAGAGGTTATTTTTTGTCTTTTATAATCTAGTAGTGGAGAATTCCTTTCTTATCTTGGCAAAACCCAAAATTAAAAAGGAATTGATTTGTACCTTTGAATATGTAAAAATATTTGCACAACAAAATGTATGACTAAACAAAAAGCATATATGAAAAATTAGAGAAAATATGTCACACATATGACACTAGCTATATAATTTTATAATAGACAAAGATCTTTATAAATCAGAAAAAGAAGAAAGTCAAGCAGTAGAAAATGGGCAAAGGACCTAAGAAAACATCTGCATTTAGGTAGTGTTCCTCCAAGTTGGATAGATGGATAGATGTCCAATCAATTGTTTTGTTTGTAGGATTTTATCCCATGGATCTATTTGCACTTATATGTAAAACTAGACTACAAAGTTTAGTTGCAGTGTTTTGGTAAATACATGCATATATATTTAAACCTTGAAATATCCTAAGTATCCCGAATAATAAAATATATCCATATAATGAAACATTATGCATCTATTTAAAAAAGTAAGGAAGATTTATATGCAGCATAATGTGAAGATGCAGAAGGATATATATACTTCAATCTAGAAGCAGCATAGGAGCGTATATATTAACTCATTATATTTAACATTATAGTAAAAATGTAAGGATAACCAAGAAGCTATGAAAATTTATTGACATCAAGATAAATTAAGTAGAAAAAGTTAGATATAATATGACCCCATCTGTGGTCCCATTTTTTTCTCTCTCACTTTCTCTCTCACTTGCCATATTTATTAAAACTGTGGGGGTACTACTGTAACTACTTTACGTGGATTATCTTATTTAAACTTCACGGTAACCGTAAAGCTTTTATTATCATGTCCGTAGTTAGCCAATGAGGATATTGAGGCATATAGTTCAGTACTTTGCCAAAGATCACAGGGCTAGTAAATGCCAGAGTCTGGATTCGAAGCCAGGCAGTCTGGCTTCATAGCTTATGTTGTTCATGACCTTTAGGCAAACTGCTTTCCTTCATATAAATGCATAGAAATTCATCACACAGATTCACATAGAAAAAGTGTCTGGGGGATCTCTGGGTGGCTCAGCGGTTTGGCGCCTGCCTTTGGCCCGGGGCGCGGTCCTGGGGTCCCAGGATCGGGTCCCGCATCAAGCTCCCGGCGTGGAGCCTGCTTCTCCCTCCTCCTGTGTCTCTGCCTCTCTCTCTATGTCTATCATAAATAAATGAGTAAATCTTAAAAAAAAAAAAGAAAAGAAAAAGTGTCTGGAAGAACATAATTATATAGTCTCTGGGTAGGATACTATAAGTATTTGTTTTTCCTTATAATTTTTCCTCTATATATTGTTCTACAACACGTGCATTTTTTGCATGACATTTTTAATAAGGTGTTTTTATTTAAATCATACTTCTATATGTAAGTTATACATTCTATGGCTATTATACAATTTTACTGTGCTTACTACTATTTTGTTTTGTAAATCAAGCATAATGCCCTAATATCTGCTGTTAAAAACTCTAATGCACCTGGGCCTGTCTAGCATGTTACCTAGTAGCTAGTTGTGGTATTTTAGACTTCTACTTTGTACTAAGGAAGTGATAAGATTAACACTTTCTTATACTGGTGTTCCCACGTACCTTTTATCAGTCTCTGTTTTCTTGGGGAAAAGCTGCACAAAAGGCAACTGTCTCTCTGTTAAGGGTGTCTGGGAATGTTTTTGTGGTTTGTTTCAGGCTGATTTTTATCCTTACTGAGTGTTTCAACAGTCTAAGCCAAGTGCAGTTTTCTTAAGTTAGGTTTTTGCCTGTAATTCATTTTTCTCATTGCTCACTATTCCTGATTTTTCTAAAAATGTTGATTTTTAATTATGAGACTCTGGAATAATAACATATTGTCTTTGTTTCATGTTCATACTGCTTTTCAAGGCTTGATGACTGACCTATCTGGCTCATCATTGTCAAAAATACATTTATTAGCAAACATTTATATGTGTTGATTTTCCATGACGATGTTATATAGAATATTGTCTGAGATAGCTAAATTTCACCATTTTGAAGGTACATTTTCAAGTTTCCTGGACTGTTTTGCAGATGAACCCCTGACTGTTTTCTGGGCACTGCTTACTCCCAAGCTGCTCCTGATTTTTGCTCACACAGCTTGTATACAGAAGTCTTTTAGAGCTCTAAGCTTACAGGAAGTATTGTAGGAATTCTTTAGCGCGTGAATTTCTTTTTTTATTCTAATGGGATTATTATGTAGTTATTTTTAGATGAATTTTTGACCTTTAAGTTGGTATAAAGAAGGATGCTGAGTTTTTGCTTTTCATGGAGTAAGTATAACTACTTTTTATCCACTTCAAGTCACTTTCTATTTCAAAATCTTATGTTTATTCCATAGCAGTTACTTACAGGTATGACTGCATGGTCGCCATCTAAAGTCTTGTCCTTGGCTACACATCACTGATAATACTAACACAGTGTTTGAGACAAAGTGATTTTGCATCACAAGGCTAGAACAAAGTGGTTGGTTGGTTGGCTGGTTGTAGAAATGATGCGGCTAGCCAGAGCCGTACATCTATACAAACCTAATGTACTTATTTTTTAAAAAAACTTTCATGAATTATTATATAGTTATATTACATTTTTGTTTATACCCCAGGAGGAACCAGAGGAAATCATAAATAGTATCCTACTGGTTGACAAAACTATACAAATACAGCAATTTCCCCTTATCCACAGTTTTGCTTTCTAGAGTTACCCATACTCAGCCACAGTCCAGAGCAGATGATCTACCTCCTGACACACTGTCAGAGGCTCATAGTAGCCTTAAGCTTTATCACAATACCTCTGTCATTCACTTCACTTCTTCTCAACATGAGGGCATTTTCTCATCTCACATTGTTGAAAGAGTGAATATAGTACAGTAAGATATTTTGAGGGACTACACTCACATAACTTTTATTACAATATATTGTTATAATTGTTTTATTAATAATTATGAATCTCTTACTGAGCCTAATTTATAAATTAAGCTTTATTATAGGTTTGTGTATATAGGAAAAACATAGTTATATAAGGTTTGGTTTCATATATATATAGTTTCAGACATCCACTGAGAGGTCTAGGGGTCTTGAAAAATATCTCCTTAGGATAAGGGGGGAACTACTGCAGATATTCTACTCCCTTTGCAAGGAAAGGTTTTAACTAAATACAAATAACTAAATAGAAAATAGGCAGCATACTAGGATGGACACTTTGTATCAATCTTTGAAGATTAGTTTTAGTGAGTCAGAGAAGCTTAATAGGAAAATAAAATAAGTAACAGTTCTTTATAATATGCTAATATATCATTATTATTTTGTTTCAGAAGTTCTGTGTTTCCTCAGAATTTGCAAGTGATGCTTACATACTTTTCCAACTACCTTTTCTGTCTCCTCAGTATTAGGGAGGTGGGGCAGGGTCATGGTTAAGAATACAGGCTCTGTGGGCATCCTGCTGGAGTATAACTATCTCCTCTGCTACTTAGTTGTACAACTTTGGATGAGTTGCTTAACCTCTCTCTACCTTTGTTTGGCCAACATAGGTGTTATGAAAAGGATAGACTTCTTGATTTGTTGTAAGGATTAAATGTTTATCCATGTCAAATGTCCAGAACTCATAAATAGTGTGTTCAATAAATGTTGCCTGTTGCATTACATGGACACAAGTCAATTCAGCTGTATCAATTGAGCACACAATGGTTGGAAGAAAGAGAAGAGACATTTATCCAGATGGTACAGTGTTCTGCTGTCTTCCTCTGGCCCTGGAGCAAGTTTGAGAAGAATTGAGATGGGAGTCCAGAACCTGCTCTTCCCCCACTTAACCTGAACACCCACCTGTCTCAGTGCAGGCACCTCAGCTCCCTAAGTATGATTCTGGGCTTAAAGATAAGATTTTCCTATGAGGTGGCTAACACAAGCTAAGTATGTCAGTCTATGGAATTATCTTCATGTGACTGTTTTTGACTTACCAAATTGACGATTCCATGTGTTTCAACCTAATAAGTTATCAAATATTCAGCTGGAAAATTCTTGGAGTTTGTTTACCTTGCTTTATAATTTAATTACTGAAAAAAGTAAGATTCTATGTATATTTTTTCCTCACTGCTTCTCCCCCTATCCCCTCCAGGGAGTATGTTTTCTGTTTTTCTCCTTCCTTGTGTGGAAATGTCTATTTTTGAGGCAGTTTTGAGTAATGGAAATGTGTTTTTGACAACTCCCTGCCTCCAATCCATACCTGTTTCTGCTCTGCCTCAGGGCTCATGCATTGATTAATCTACCCACAGCTGCTCTCTCAGGAAAAGACCTAATACATTCAATCATGCAGAGGAACAAATGGCAGGTAAGGTAGAGTGTTCTCCTGGGATTTCTGCAATCATTATTCTGTTTAAGGAGGGCGTGAATCACAAATTATGGACTGAAAAGCTCTACTTACTGGAAGTTTTCATGAGGTTGGAGGCTGACAGCAGAGATTTGAGGTAGGAGAGTTCCTGACCTGTGAAAACACATACAGGCCATTTCCCAGCTTCTGGAGGTAGGAAGTTCCCTGTTTTTCCTTTTTATTTATTTATTTTTTTGTTTGTTTGTTTGGATAAAGACTTTAAGACCACATGTTGGGATTGTTAAAATAGGTAACATTTGTAGTTTTTTACTATCTTCTATAATCCTCATAATATCCTTAGGTAGCTGGTATACCCCATTTTAGTAATGACATGGAGACTTACAGCAGTGAGATAACCTACTCAAGACCACTAAACAGGTAATGGAAATGTCATGCAAAGTGTACAATTATGGGTTGGAGGTGTCAGAAAGATAATGTTGATTGTGATAGTCCTGCAGGCCCTTTTCCTCTGAGATTCCTTGATTTTAGGATGTGTGGGGCCAGTTGTGTTCCAGAAGTCCTGACTTGCAGCAGTCTTTAATGAGGGTCATTATTTATAATCTGAGTAGAGATAATTAATAACATATTTTCACATATTCCCTTGTAGTGAAAAATAACTTTTAGTGTGATAAATATATTACTGGAGAGCAGTTTAATTGTTTTTTTATTAATAAAATAGTTATAGAATGTGTGATAAGATTTATAACAACACTTCAAAAGCTGTCTGCTCTAATAAAAGCATTTATTTAGTTATAATAGCAGTCCATGATTTTATCCATATTTGTAAACAACTGCTGCATATAATAATTTAATTAAAGAAATGGTTTTAAATATTGAATGGTTACAACCATCTACAAAATATTGAGAAACAATGAAATAAATTTTCATTGCAGAATTATGAATATCAGCAAATGCTGAAAAGGCTACAATATAAGTGGCCAATAGTATTTGGAGTGCAAGAAACTGGTATAACACAATTGTGCTAAAATGAAAGTATAGACTTTGTGTTTGAGGCTGTTAATAATTAAATGTATAATGAGTCATTTATTTTGCCAAAAAAAAAGAAGTATATTGTCTAGAAATTAATAAATAAAGGTCAGTTTCTTATTGGAGTGATTACAGCCCTAAATTATATTTTGTGCTATATTATTTTTGAGTCAAGATAGCTATTTAACTTTAAAAAGAAGAGCAAATTTATAATTTACTGTGGCAGTCCTGGACAGTTGCAAATATAAAGTAATCTCAGCAGGAAATTCAGAAACAAATCATGTTATAGCACCTGTGATAATTTATTCTATTAATGTCTAGTTTCAAAGGCCTTTTGAAATGTAAATAGCTATCTTGACATTATTATTACAAGGAAACATATACTACATAATACTACTCTACATAGTAGGAGAACTGCTATGGAAGGGTTTAAGATAAGATGCTACTAATTTTGAGAGAAAGGAAGGAGAACTTCCGGGTATGATGATATCATGAGAGAGCTTGCTTTTGAACTAGGCCCTAAGGAGGAGAATTTTTACCAGAAGCAATGAAGGAACTGAAGGTATCTAAGGTGTCAGGGTTGACCTGCATAAACATGGTCAGAGTAGCTGGAGAGAGGAGCCAAGGCTGAGTTTATGAAGTGTGTGGAGGGTACAGTTTGTCAGAAGCAAGCTGCAGTGCAATACAACTCACTATATGGGTTATTGGTGACATGACTAGAAAGTAGGTTGAGGCCAGATTGGAAAAGGTTTTGAGTCCTGGGATCTGGAATAAGAACCCTGCTAGGCAGTGGTAACCCATTTTAAGGTGGCAGGGGAATGATGTTCTCAGAGTTATGCTCTGAAAAATTAATCTAGTGTTAGTGAATAGTATGAATCAGGTGGCAGAGAGACTGGAGACAGGGGAGGCCAGACATGCTTAAGAATCAGCTGGGAGTATTTACAAAAATACCAAGCCTGGGTCCCACCAGTAGTGATTCTGATTCAGTGAGTCTGGAGAGGCCCAGAGGTCTGCAGTATCACCAAGGGCTCAAATGATTCTTAAACTGGCGGAGTGCTGTGTACCCTTTAAGACCCATCAAGGAAGAGTTAAGAGGTATTTAAATTAAAACTGGAACGGGAGAGGCCTGGGGGTGGAAGGCATTACAACAATCAGCAGTGACTTTGAGAATTGGTGTGGGAGAAAGACCTACCTCGGCTGAAGGTTACATTAAGTGCATGGTCATTTCCCTACCCAGAAGTCCCTGCTGGACACTCTTAGGACATGGTGGGCACTCAGTGAATATTTGTGGAGTGACACCATACTTTGCAGGTTCAGAGGCACCTTTATAGATCTGTCCTCCCTTCTTAGAAAGTAAATGAGTCACTTTCAGGTCTAGTTGCCTTTGTGGCTAACAGAGCAGTCTTGAGCTCTTCCCTGTCCCTGTCCCTGTGGATATCACCTCACACCTATGCACAAAAAAGTACTGTCCCACATGGGCCATATATGGTTGAGCATACTCTGGCTGGCTAGAAATTCAGGTAGTTGCAAGTGCCATATGGGGGGACATTCTCAGGAGAGCAGCTCTACACACTTCAGTTTACCCATCAGTGGTTCCTGAGGCCTCCTTGGAAAACTTTTGTAGAACCTTCATTGACAGGTTCTACAACGGTCAATTTAAGTAGAGTTTACCAAGTAGAGAAAAATTGGTCAATGGAGAAAGTAAGCAACTGTTTAGAAAGCCAAGAGAAAAGCAACATCACAAGATGTTGGCGGATGTCCCACTTTAAGTGCCAAATAGACCTTGTGTGCATGCTCTAGTCTAAATGCACATGTGTTCTGGTTGGCCATGACTCTGTAACAAACCACAGAAACTTTGTAGCCGAAAGCAATCACTTATATTACACTTACACATTTTATGGATCAGGAATTTAGGCCACAGTAGAGACTGCTCATCTCTGTTCCATAATATCTGGGTTCTTAGCTCAAACACTGGCCCTGCCAGGGGCTGGAATCATCTCAGAACTCTCTTACCACATGTGGTAGCTGATTCAGGCTCTTGGCTGAGTCTTTTAGCTGGAGCCCCTGCATGTGGCTTCTCTGTGGGGCCTGGTTGTCCTCTAAACATAGTGGCTGCATTCCCAGGGCAAGTGACCCAAGAGAGAGAGCAACTCAGAAGCCTTTTTGCTTGTAAGAACAAGCCTCAGAAGTCACACAGCATCATTCTGACACAGCCTACTTATCACAGCAGTGCCCAAAGCCCACTCAGTTTCAAGAGGAGGGAAAACAGCTTCTGCTCCCTCATGGAACAGGCAGCAAGGTTCTGAAAGAGCATGTAGAACCAGAAATGGTATTGTTGTCTTTTTCAGAAAATTCAATCCTCCACAATATGATTTTAAAAAGTAAACCACCTGATGTTACAAAATTTAAACCAATGGAGTCTATTTAGTGAAAAGCAGCTGGTAAAGTATTATAACTGTAGATTTACATTGCTTGGTTATAGGCATATGAAGTCAAAGCTCTTCTGAAATAAATTAGAATATTAAATTAACATCTGTTACCAAAGATTTAATACATTTTTAGGTGGATAACCTAAAATAAAATGTGGCTCTTACTGCTAAAAAAATGTTAATGAAATAAACAGAGGAGTGACAATGATGCAAAATATACTATTTAGATGAATTCATGGAAGAGATATATGCAGTCAATAGGGGTCAGAATTCATAATTATTAAAGTTAGCAGGAAATCAGGGCTATCACTGTCACAGGGTTGACTAGCCTGCAAGCCTCCAAAGGAGCCTTGGAACCAAAGTCAAGATGTTAGAATTAAAGAATATGAAATTTTACATCTTAAGAGTTTAACACAAGAAAAATAGTTTGCTGTTGTTTGGGGGCCAATTGGAAAAAAAAAACCAAAACTGTTGCTTCTATCTAGATTTGTATATTTAACAGAAAGAATGACACTTTACAAATATTCAGATATACACAGACACCCACACCTATACCCACACAAACCCTGTGTCACATTATAGTATCTACAGGCAAGGGAAATGCAGGAAGTAAAGATGTGGGGATTGTTCCAAGAACTGTTTGTTTCTGGTGTTTACTTTCTGAGTGAGGCCTATTAGATGCTGTAAATCCCGTAAGTAGGTAAGGTATAGTGTAATAAATAAGTAAATTATTTTATTGCCATATTGCTTGGCAGAACTAAAAAACAAACAAAACAAAACAAAAAACCCACTCAAGTCTGTAATAATGGGGAGATGTAAAACCAGTAAATGTAACTCTTTACTCCAAGTCTGATATGAGAAATTACTGTAAAATTAGGAGCATTTCAGTGTTAGAAAATGTTTTTTGATTTAAAATACTACAAGTATGTCAGTTTTAGATTCAGTTGTTTTCAAGCCTTTAGTGAATTTTCTGAACCAGCAGCAGGATACACAGCCTCTTCCAAAGCATGTGGCAATGTGTCCGTATTTCTTTGTGTGTGTGTGTGTGTGTGTCTGTATTTCTGCCTGCAAATATGGGCTCTAGCTTCACGAGTGACTTCTCTAAGGTTCTACATTAATTATAGCTCCTAATAAAATTCTATTACTGAACCATTTACAACGGGTTTTATTCTTGCTAAAGAATAAAAAACACAGCCCCAATGATTTTGAGTAGCTTGATTTAATTTAAAGAAAAGACAAGAATATCCCTTTTTAATATATGAACAATTATTATTGTCTGACATTTGAAAGCTGGCATTTTATGTATTCCTCTGTTTCTTTTTTCTCTGTTTCTTTTACTTTGGCTCACAGTCTCTTTTCCATAGATCTTTTGTTAGTATTCAATTATTAAGTTAAATTGTATCTCCATTTCCTCTGCTTGCTTTGAGGGTCACTTACTCTTCTTTAATCTAATAGGACTAAACAAGATTAGATTTGGGAAGCACAGAGAAAAAGCTGGATTTTTCCACTGATTTTTGACAGCCAGATTTGGGGAAATGTAAAATAATTTCTGTACTTCCTCTAGCGAATTTTAATAGGAAGGTCAAGAATCTGGCTATTTATTCTTACACCTGCTGTGACCCAAAGTTTCTTGCCAAGGTTTTGAAAGCCTTTTGGTCTATGTATCATTGTCTCACTTGGAAATACCTGTGTCTTTTGGGATGAGTCATCATTTATAGTAATGCTTCTTAGTTATCCCTGACAAATTTAAAATAATAATACTTAATATCTAGTAATGTATACTTTAGAAGTTATTTTGATGGCAAAAGGACTAAATTTAGAGAAGTAAACACACCAAGTTGCAAATAATTAGTTATCAAGAACTGGGAGTATAATCTACTCTCAGACACTGATTTATTAAAACAAAAAAATAACACTGTATATGGGAGTGTTGTGGAGTTGGCATAGCAGGGCTCAAAAAATCAAGACTAAATGTGTACTAGTATTTCTGCCATATATGCCTACTAATCAGTTATTCCCAATCTGTACTTGTGAGCTGTAGCACAGTAATATTTTGTTGCTCTGGACCACTTGAGAATCTGCTTATGCATAACAATCTTTATTTTGGAATATCTTGTAGCTATAGAATGTCAATACATGCCAATAACTGCCCAAGGCAAATAACTAATGCGGATTACACTTAACATGAGTAAGCAAAAATTGCTTGGTACATGTTAAAAAAGAAAAGAAAAGAAACCTCAGCAGGAACAATATAATAGCTGACTGAATAGCTACCAGAAAAACATGCACAGGCATGTTGGCTGATTTGTCAAGGTCCACTTTGTTTTATTGGGCAGATTATGTAATAGTTGTTTCCCAGAACATTGCTGATAATGCTGAAGAATTACAAGAGAAACTTTGTTTAAACTGAATATTTTTAAAGAGATTATATGCACATCAACTTGCTAAAATGGAGGATAATAATAAAAAGTTTACCATAGATTAAATGTGTTTTATGTTCTAAGCACTGTACTGTATGTTTTATACATACATTGCCCATTTAACTCCCCAACAGCCCTGTGAGGTAGTTGTTAGTTTCCTCATTTTAGACTAAAGGAAACTGATGCTCAGGTTAAGACACTTGCTCAGTTTGGGAACTAGCTAGTAAGAGGTGGCGAACTTAGGTTATTCTGACTCCAAAGATCATGTTTATTCTCATGATACCATACTCTAAAAACAGAAAGACATGTTAGATGATTGCTGAGCTATAGTGAGACGCTGTATCACTGCTCTCTTAAATGTTACTAGTAATTAACATAATTACATTATTGTACAGATATTTTAAGGATCTGAAGCACTGTTTTTTTTTTTATTTTTTTTTTCAAATTTTTATTTATTTATGATAGTCACAGAGAGAGAGAGAGAGAGGCAGAGACACAGGCAGAGGGAGAAGCAGGCTCCATGCACCGGGAGCCCGATGTGGGATTCGATCCCGGGTCTCCAGGATCGCGCCCTGGGCCAAAGGCAGGCGCCAAACCGCTGCGCCACCCAGGGATCCCTGAAGCACTGTTTTTTAAACCTTAGTTTGGATAAGAACTACATGAGGAATATGTCCAAAGAAGACCTCTAAACCTCGTCTGAAATCTTCATTCCGAAGATCTGATGCAGAACCCAGGAATCTATACCTCTATCACCACATTCTGATGCCATTGGTCCATGAATAGCATTTGACAGTAAAAATTCAAAGAAATGTAATTCAGCCCAAAGCATCAAGAAAAGCTTCTTTTAAAATTGTTCTGATCAAAGTACTATTGCCTTAGGAAAATCTGTATCAAGTGGGTCTTCTTGAAATAGTCCTTTAGGATGTTTGTTATATTTCGAGATTGAAGACTACAATCTTAAACTATGGAGCCAGAAGTAACCTTATCAACTGGATATCCTACCAAGTGTTTTTTCAGGGATATAATCATGCTTCAGCTCTAGGAACTCTTACACTTAAGGTTTTGATATATTTACTTGTATTTATTTTTCTTAGAAGAGCATGATTCCAAGGGTTATTCTCTTGAAGTATTTACATATTGGCTTAAAAGAACTTAAAGCCATAGAGAAACAAAACAAAACAAAATAACAAACTAACAAAAACCAGCCCAAAGTAAAATGAAGTTCAAAGCCATTTCCTATACAGACTTGACAAGTGGATCCCAGAGTAGTACATTTAATGGTGTCTACTAGAGGATATTGAAAGCATTTGTATTCTTGATAAAACCAGAAGTTGGCTTATACACTGGGGCAAGTCACTTTGATTACCTTAAATACCTTAAATAATTGTTTATGAACATAGTTAAAGAGCATACCTTCAGGTGATGTCCAGCATATGCTACCTAAGAAACAACTCTGTGGCTGCAAAATAACTAGTGTATACCCTTCACCTGTCAGATTCATCCCCTTCTCTGCCCTCAAAACTTCATTTAATCCAATTAATGAGGAGATTTTGATCAATGATCATACTGTTCAAGCTTAGTCAACTAACCAAGACCTGAAGAGAATCCTGACAGCAGTGAGAGTGAGGGAAGATGAAGGGCATCCTAACTCTTTTTTTTTTTTAATCCAATTCAAGCAATTAGCAATTAGAAAAGGAAGGGCAGTTATAAAAACAAAGAGGAGATAACCATGCAGAATTGAGCTTGGGATACCTTTGCCATACAAAGTTGTAGGTACTTTTCCTAGGCAACTTTCCAAGTGTCATCTGCAAACATATATGTGTATATATCTCCACGTAGTAGGTTTTGTCTCTCTTCTTCATTCTTACCCCCCTTTCTGAGATTCAGTTTATAATTACAAAATATTATCAGTGTCCATTTTCACAGATTGGAATTAAGAGATTCTTGCATGCCTGGGTTTTCTTGTCATTTGTTTTTGAGAAGCTGTAATTGGTAAAGAGATGACTCAGAGCTTGGATGAATGTTGCTAATCTTTTTTTTCTTGTGAAGTTAAAATACATTCTCTGGTTCCAACAGGTGAAACAGAGCTTCAATGATAGTCTGGTGTATTTGAAAATGAACTCATTCTGCTTTTTCTGTCATAGAAGTTTACCTTCTGAGATAAATGTTATTTTAGGATTGGTTGATGCTGTTATCACAATTAGTTTGATCATCAGATTTTTAAGAAATGATTGTCCTGATTTTCAAACATACATGTTCAAGTGCCTGGGTAATGGACTTTTATATGGTAAATCTTGAGCAAATTCATATAGAAGTTATCATTTATGAGAGTCCCAAGGTTACATGCTTTAGCATTTCCTGAGGATAAGTTTTCTAAAAGCTTCTTGAATATCTGTTCCCATATTCAAAATTGGAGAGTGACGATTTGAGGCCATCTAACGGGAGGACAGTTGTGAGAAATGGAATTCAGTCTACTTTTTCAACCTTTCTCTCCAGGTTTTCTCTATAGGGACCCAAACCACCTCTAAGTGCCTCACCCTTAGAAAAGTATTCCTTTCTCTTTCTTCACTATTTTCATTGCCTGAGGCTATTCAACAAAATGTCTTCTAATTAGAGCAGCTGACAGGAGGCACGAATGACAAAAAGACCTACCCTTCCCAGTAGGTGTTTACATTCCTGAAATGTTTATTAGACCAAAGGCAACTCCCTGCTTCATAATTCATAGTTGAAATATTTTTTTTCTGAAGTGCTTTCCCTGTATATCCTTGTAAGCCAAATCACCAGGAAAACACACCAACACACATGAAAACACCAATGAACAAAATTCATGGAATCTGTTTTATTTTATAGTTTTTTGGCATTACATGACTTAATTTTCTTTACTTCTGTTCCCTCCCCTTCTAAGTGATATCTCATCCCCTAGCAGCAAGTGAGTCACTCTTAGGGAAAGACTTTTTCTGTAGCTAATCTTTCTAACTACAGAAAATAGAGCTTTTGGGTACCTGACAGTGATAAGCATTATTTCTGACTTTCTGTGGCTTTGTGACATTGGGCAGGTCACAGATTCCTACTACGAGTTTCCTAACTTGTATGAAATACTCTAATTCTAAAATTTTGCTATAGTATGAGTTCCCTTCCTCTGTTTGTTTTGAAGGCCTTCCAATCTGAATAATTTCTCCATAAGGCACATGAAATGAGCGGTTTTACAAAAGCAAGACATCTAAAGCTCAAGTGAATTATTCTAACAGCTAACCAGGTTATAATGCATTTTCAATGTGTATCATTAATTGACCCCACCTTTAACAGGAGAGTGAGAAGAATTGAACATTAACTGACAAAACTGGCAAAATACTAAAATACTTTGTAGAAACTTCAGTTTATGCAGATTGTAGTAAAAATTACCTTGGTTGTCATAGCCATGACAGTAAAATGCTAAGTATTATCTAATGACAATAGAAATAATCACCCAGACATTAAAGAATACCATTAAAGATGTAGACATTTTATTTTTAAAAATATTGATTTCTACTCACTTCCTAAAATGCTTAAGGCAAAAGGCCAGTCCAAGATTGTGGCTTTTAAGCTTCCCTCCCCATCCCTGCCTTATTCAGGAAGTGACTGGAAAGAATTTTGTCATTGTACCTACAGACATGATAATCTCTTCTCAAGGGCATCACGAAAATTTGTGATGATGCACAAACTAGCATTACAATGTTAAAAAAACCCATTATAAATAACAGTTTAGTTGTACATAGCAAGTAAGCAGGAAGCAAATTAAAAGTTAAGCCACATGTTACTCTGAATTATTTGAGAAAATAAAATGTTGATATTCTTTCTACCAAAGAAAATGGCCCTTCTGTCATAGTAATTGGTCCAATACAAATATAGTTATAATTAGACAGTTTTGTTTCTACAACTAGTTTCCTTCTTCCCTCCTTATGGGCATAGATTTGCAAACAAGTTAAATTGCACTGTTTTTCACAAAAAGGTAAAATGCATGTTCCCCCCTTTTGGGGGGTAGGGTAAAAAAGTATATATATATTTATATGTATGCTAAATATATATTCTCCCCTTCATCCTGAAGCTGTTATGAAGTGTTATGAAGTATGGACTGTACTTACATAGTTCTAACTTCAGTGTGTTATAAGATTCATACACGCACATATATGCTCCATTTTTTTAAGGAATCTGTTGGATCTTTTGTTTCTAAACATTGTTTTTCTTTCTTCTCTTGATTTTCTTTTTCTGAATATTCAGATTCAACAGAAGTGGCAGTTCTCAGCTAGAACTCATTGCCAAGGCTGTTGCTTAAAAAAGCAAGTCTAGTGGTACTTTGTTTCCTGTTCTTAAGCATTCTCAAGACAAAAACCAAACCAAACCAAAACAAAACAAAACAAAACAAAGAAACATTTCCATTACATTGGGTTAAGAGGTGTCTCAGAAGTGAACATGTTGTAAGGTAAAGTGTACTGGCTATATTTACTAAAACTAGATCACTGAGATAAATTGTCATTTGAAAAGGATCTCTGTATTTTTACCTGGGTCAAAAGACCAGATTAAGAATCAGATTAAAGAGGCAATTTGGTTTTTGTCTCCAGTCCTTTCCCTTCTAGTTTTTCAACCAAAAGTATGAATCACCCCATGTCTGCCCGTTCTTGAGACCAGGCAGAGGTGTGTCACTCAAATCCCTCCGGATTGGGGCCAGGTTAGAGGACAGTGTCTTGGGCAGGTGCTCACCCACTGACAAGATTTTGGAAAACTTAAAAATTGTAATGTTTTGGACAATCATATCTACAATAAAGGGTAAATGTTAATGCTTTTTAAGTTTTGTATTGTTTTACTTAGTCTTGGGCAAGAATATTTAAAAATAGAAAATATAAGGTTGCATTTTTCATTTATTTTGCTGTGACTTCATGATGACTTAGTTATTATTAACAACCACATAATGGAGGAATTCAGTGGAGTTGTCAGACAGGATCTAGACAACACTGAAATAATTACTAGACTTGCACTTTTTATTTTTAAATTATGTCAGTATTAAATTGTAAATCAGAAAAGTATTAATAGACCAAATCCATTGGGATCACATCTTAATGACAGGTTAAGATCATATTTGGATCACTTGTAAATTAATAAAGGGTTATTTATTATATCAAAGTATGGCCTCAAGCCATGTTTCTACAGCCACTTTATTAGCATAGAAAATCAAACAAACATATCTTTACCATCAAGGAAAGAAGTTTTATATTCCCAAATTATTTTAGACAGCATAAGAATTCACACTTCCAGCGTTATCGTCACAAAGATCCCTGAATTACTTATATGTGGCTCTCAATTGTGAGAGTACTTGAGATTATTTTGAATGCAGCTGTTATATTCTTTTTTCTTTCTCTCCTCTATTCATTTCATTGTTCATAAAGCTTACTTACCTTGCTTCCTGTTACAGATATGCAAATTGACTTGTCATTTTTAATAGTGTAATTATTATTATTTTTAAAATATTTTATTTATTTATTCATGAGAGGCACAGAGAGAAAGGCAGAGACACAGGCAGAGGAAGAAGCAGGCTCCATGCAGGGAGCCTGACGTGGGACTCCATCCTGGAACTCCAGGATCACATGCTGGGCTGAAGGCGGCGCTAAACTGCTGAGCCACCCAGGCTGCCCTAATTATTGATTATTTAAAAACAACTTTTAATGTGGTGTTTTCCCTTTTTAAATATAAAATCACTTGCTTTTTATTTCTATTTAACAGCAGGGTTAAACTATATGCTAATCACTATTTTGTACGTTTTTCAGATATTAACTCGTCTTGCTAACAAGATGTGGTGTATGATATTACTTTCCCCATTGTACGGATGAGGCAACTGAAAGATGGAGCATCTAAGTAATTTGCCCAAGAGATGGAACTGGCACTTAACCAGGCATTTTGGATGCATACTGTTAACCACTATGCTACAGTGTTTTATACAGTTTATGATCCACACAGTGATCCCCACACTTGATTGTGCCTGAGAATCACCTGTCTTGTTAAAACAGACACACACAGAGGCAGAGACACAGGCAGAGGGAGAAGCAGGCTCCAAGCAGGGAGCCTGACACGGGACTCGATCCGGGGTCTCCAGGATCACTACCCGTGCTGAAGGCGGCACTAAACCGCTAAGTCACCAGGGCTGCCCGAATTTTACATTTCTAATAAGTTTCTTGGTGATGCTGTTCCAGACACTTTGAGAACCATTGATCTACCATAATATTGAAGTTATGGAAAATAAATAGCTTATTTATCCATGTTGTTTAATCTTTATTATAATAATTGAAAATAAAAACTTTTTGTAGCTCAGAATCTCTCTTTTTTTAAAAAAATTACCCATGGATTGGGGTGCCTGGGTAGCTCAGTTGGTTAAGCATCCAACTCAGGTCATGATCTCAGGTTCATGGGATCGAGCCCTGTGTCAAGCTCCATGCTAGGTATGGAGTCTGCTTCTTTCCCTCTCTGTTCCTCCCTACCCTTTCTCTCTCACTCTCAAAAAAAAAAAAAAAAATGCTTATCTTATTGTTTTAATATTCATTTTTTTATTCAAATAATTTCAAACCTTAATTCATATATCTTAAAAGGCATTTTGTGAATTACTTGTTCATATCTTTGTTTAACAATGTAATATATCTTAAGGTTTTTTTATTGATTTTTTTATTGATTTTATTTAAAATTTTAACCCTTTGTTAAATTTTTGTCAAATATTTTGCCCATATACTCTGTCTTTAATTATGTTTAAAATTTGCTGGGTGTGTACTTTTTATGCAATGAAATCTATCCTTCTTCAGTTATTTTGAGGCCTTTATTGTCTTTCTTTATTCAGTAAACAGATATTTACCTTATTTTCAAGTGCTTATTATATAATGTTACTTTAATTCCCTAACCATTTGGAATTTATTTTGCTGTGAAATGAGGCTCTAAATTGACTTTTCTATCTTAATTTGCCTTCTAGTTTTGCCTAAGCCAGATAATCTTTCTCATTTTTTAAAAATGATTTATTTATTTATTTTAGAGAGTGAGTGCATAGGAGAGTGAGTACAAGTAGTGAGAGGGGCACAGGGAGAGAGGAGCAGAGAAGCAGACTCCCTGCTGAGCATGGAGCCCTACACAGGTCTTAATCCCAGGACCCTGAGATCATGACCTGAACCCAAACCAAGAGTTGGAGGACTAACCAACTGAGCCACATAGGTGCCCCTCTTTCTCATTTATTTTTTTTTTTTGATAGATTGGAGTGTCTTTTTGAACTATGTTTTCCATTCCACCTTGGTTTATTCCTTCTGTGTTATCACACTGCTTCAATTCACTTAGCTTTTTGTTGTATTTGAGTATTTGGTAGGGTGAGCTCCTTGCTCCCCTGATCCTTATGATTCTTTTATATATACTAAGATATATATATATATATACATATATATATACATATATATATATGTATATATATATATATGATAATATAACTCCTTTATCTTCATAAAGGAGTCAGACCCCTCTTATTTTTTAAAGAAAACATGTAAGAAACCGTTTTTGACAACTTAATAATAAAGATCACTATTTTCTTGGATTTTTCAGAAAAATCTATAAATTCAAAGTAACTCTTACAATAATTCTTTAGCATTGGGACAACAGGAGAGTTTCTGACTGAAGAAAATCATGACCCAAGAAAAATCAGTATTTTATTCTTCTCTGTTGCCTTTGTTTCAGAGCATGGTAGAAGGAGTCAATGTCTCCAAAGAGTGGGCACAAATAATTTAATAGAAGCATCAGAATAGTCTATTATATATATACTTCATTATAGACTTGTAGAACAATCCACTGATAAAGACCTTTCTAAAGAAAATTTAAAGAAATCAGAAATTTAAGGAAATTATGAGTTAAGGAGGTTAGGAAAACAAAAGAATGTAAATCTTGTATTATTGTGAAAAGGAAAATATGTATGTTTCATTGTTGAAGTGTTAGCATGATTTAGTTAATATTTAAAATAGTATGTAAGAAACCAAAGGATATTTTACAGGCCACAAAAAAATTGAGTTTATGGATTGTTTTTCTACCCCTGACATTATATTCTAAATGGTGAGAGTCACTCTTATAACTGCATTTGTTTGTAAAATTAATATTTGAGTCAAGCCAAGCTCTCTGCGGAATAATCCCATAAAGACACCTTGCTGAAAGTGAACCTGTGGTTTTTCTTCCTGCCTGATGGCCATTTGGCAGCCACATTCTTGATAATTCTACTAAACCTTATCCTAGAATACCGTATTTGAGATTTTTTGCCAAAAGTGCTATTTTACCAGGAAGGTGGTGGATTGGACTAAAATTGCCTCTAAATATACATTTTACTGCCCTTGTATCTTCCTTTGCTATCTTTGCAATTCCTTCCTATCACACTTCTTTGTTGTTGCTATTTTTTAAGCCAGATTTTTTTTCTTTATTGTCTCTTCCTGAAGAGAAACAATATTGCCCTTACAGGACTGAAAATAAAAGCGAAGGTCATGCTGGTTCATGCTCTAGCTTCTGAGAAGAGAGAACATTTTATTGGTAAACAAGCCAACATCTTCCTGCCCAAGACCTTCTTTGTTGGCCTTTCTCTCTTATATCAACAAGATGAGATGCTTCACTCTGAGTTCCCTCATGGACCACAGGTTCAAACTTTGGGAGCAGTAAAATCAAACTGAGGCTATTATATTTGCTTCTTCCCCTAACACACACACACACACACACACACACACACACAGCTGTACTGTTGCAGAGGAAAAAAAATATTCTTCAGGGATGTGAGGGGACTAAGTTTACAAAGAGTCGAGGTTTAGGATCTGCATCTTCTTTTTTTTCCACACTTCCCCCCAAATCATCAGTATATCCAATCTACCTTGCATGTAATTTGTATGTAAATCTTTCTTAAAGCCAGTTAAGAAATTTGGTCCTCCTTAAGGACTACAAACCCTCTTTAACTTTTCATCCCCACATTTCCTTGCCCTTAGCCATTAATAGCTGCTTAACAAATAGAATAAGGCTGAAATGAGAAATTTGAAAAAAATAAGAAAGCCTATTTGTAAATCCTTTGTAAATAATTTCTGTCTTCTTTTCTTCCATGTTTCTTAGAAATAATGCCCTTTTTTAAAAGAGCTTTTTAAAATTTCTTTCTTCCAGCAAAGAAGATTCTGAATAGGTAGAAAATTTAAAGTGATGAGTTTAGTGACTTTTTACTTTTTTCTGGGTCTTGAGTGAATACAAGTGAGAATTTCAAAAATTATAATTGGAAAATTCAGTGTTAAATATTTTGAGATTGGGTGAGAAGGGACATACTCCCCATCTAGTAAAGGATTAAAAAATAGTGCCAGTAAACACAAAAGAATACTGTTCAGTCCATACCTTCCGCTGACTTTTCATTACAACACTTGCCATACTGGAGGACAATCCCTTCCTTATAGGGGAAGTGATAAACCCTGATCTCAAGGCTGTAGGATTATTTATTCCTACTTTATTCTAAATGTGTCAAGATAAACCTAATGGCACAGATTTGTTCAATAAACATATGCTGGAATGTCTTAAACTTTACATGAAGCTCTGATTCTTAGTGTTTGGAAACAGGTGAAGATAGAACATGTAAATAAATATCAAGTTTCTTCTGACTTATAGAAATTTCTTAATTTTCCTGCCTTTGTTAAATGCATATTCTAGTAATAAAATAAAAAAAATCAGTGATCAGTTCTTTTTGCTTAACACAAACTGTTGCTATCATATTTAAATTAATGAGCAAAAATAAATATAATAAACACTTATTGATGAATAAATGCCATGTGGGGACAAAACAGTTATGTAAAATATTTAAGTTTTACAGTGATTTTGTGGAGATTGTGTTTTTTGCATCTCCCTTTTACAAAAGAGTCAACTGAGGTATAAAATGGCTGAGTCTCATAGTAAATGATGATTCTGGGGATTCCAAGTGAGGACTGTTACCATCCCAGAGTCAAACATTTACTTCTGAGGAAAGTAATCATTCCATTTCTGCCTCTACTAAGCAGTAATTTTGTTGTTATTTTCTGTAAGTCATGGTAATAGCTACCATTCTTTATAAACACAGTTTATAATCAAATTTGACATCACAAAAAACATCCCTTAAGATTTAATTTCTCTCCCAAATTCTAAGTGGGACAGAGAAATGAAAACAATTTCCATTCCTTATTTATTTATTTATTTATTTATTTATTTATTTATTTATTTGAGACACAGAGAGAGGCAGAGAAGAGACACAGGCAGAGGGAGAAGCAGGCTCCATGCAGGGAGTCCGACTTAGGACTCCATCCTGGGACTCTGGGATCACACCCCAGGCCGAAGGCTGGCACTAAACTGCTGACCTACCCAGGCGTCCCACAATTTCCATTCCTAATTTTGTTATGGTGTCATTTTAATAGGAATGAATATGGCTACAACCAATTTCTATTTTACCTTGAATTTCCAGGTTAAGAAATTACTGTATTCTAGGTGGAGAGACCCACAAATCTGTAAATA
Organism: Canis lupus dingo; assembly: GCF_003254725.2. Lineage (NCBI taxonomy): Eukaryota > Metazoa > Chordata > Mammalia > Carnivora > Canidae > Canis > Canis lupus. The sequence goes on along the minus strand of NC_064243.1, from coordinate 42,755,625 downwards.
TTTTTAATTTAGAGATCTAGTCCTAAATTGTTTTAGGAAGCATAACATGGAACTTTTTAAATATTCTTTGTGGATTCTTGCACCTATATTAGTTTTTCTTTTGTATGGCTTTTTCTTTAACTGATATTTTATGTATTTAAATAATGTAAAAACTCTCTAATATTGTTTATATACACACACATACACAGACACAAACTATATATATGGCAGTATGATTCCCTTGGTAACTCGCTATAATTATGCATGTCTATAATGAGGTAATTATAATTTTTAACTTGTGTGTCACAATATTAGATATTTATATAACATTCCAGCAAGTTCAAAGAACAAACTAGAAATAAGTAAGATTGTATCTTGTATAAAAATAAATATGAGAAATTAAATGTCATTGTAATACAGGTCTACAAAGGATTCATTTAATTTCTATCCCAAATTCTAAAAACTTTACATATACATATACATCTAAGGTTATAATTTGGGACTTTAAAAAATTTGAGTGATTTCTTTTCAACCCCAAAACAAGACAAAACAAACCCTTGTATGTTTTTAGGACTTTAACATAATATTGCTGAATTCCTAGGTATACACAGAAAAAAGAGTTATTCTTTCCCCTGAAAATGCTGCTGAAGCACTTTTTATAAATCAATAGAAAAACTGTCTTTGTAGAAATGCTGGCATTGGAGAGTGGTGCATTTGGTCAGTAAGCAGGGGGTAAGGCTAAAGAATGAGAGAATAATATGCTTTTATAGAGGCGTTGCTATAGGGATACTTTTAGGGAGAATGTTGCTAGCCGAGTTGGAAGTTCCTTTGGTGAAAGCTGTGTTTGATTTAGATACTGATTGAATTAGGACAAATTCCAAAAGTTACTATAATATGTGGAATATGATAAAAACAAACTCCAAGACTCCTGGTGCGATAAAAGGTACTTTTGGTATTGTTGTCTATGTGTCTATCTGTGTGCATGTAGTGTGTATGTGTACGTGAGCATTTGTACTTTTTTTTCACATAATTTCAGTCTGAATCCTTGGTACAAAAACATTGAGATTGTATAAAATAGATTTTAAAACTGCTCTAAGTTGAAATTTTTTTCCTATTTTATCTGACTTGAACACTATTGGAAGTGAAATGAATAATTCTGGTTCATGGAAAACCTAAAACTAGTATTTACAGTGTAATCCTGGACAGTGAAAATTTGCTAGGAATGCTAAGATAAGATAAAAGCCAAATTTTAGCATAGAAATTTAGATGATTGATATTCAGGTGTTTTAAAGAAATGGCTTCTAAAACTTAAGATATTATTACCTTAATGTCTGCCATTTATGACAGAACTAAATATCTTCCTCCAACTAATGAAGAAAACTACTCTTGAAACCTGAATCTTTGGTCAAGAATTTGTCAGTCTGTTAATGACTTAATTTTCTTTTCACTTCCAGTATTATTGCTTTTAACTTCTAATTTTTCTTTATTAAATTATAGATTTTATCTATGTATAGATTTTATTTATTTGAGAGAGAGCGAGAGAGAGCACACAAGCAGTGGGGAGGGGTAGAGGGAGAAGGAGGCTCCCCCACTGAACAGGGAGCCCAATGCAGGACTTGATCCCAGGAACCTGAGATCATTACCCAAGAGTAAGGCAGAAGCTTAATCCACTGAACCACTCAGGCACCTTTAAATTCTCATTTTTAAAGTACATTTACTATTTCATTTTTATCTGAATGTAATGAAATAATTTCATATTATATTTTGTTGTTTTCAGATTTTTATAAAGTGTGAGGATGACTCAGAATTTCAACACCTTACCACTATGTTTAGATAGAAAACGGTACTCAGATGCATTCTAGTTTGCTTCTGGAGTCACACAATTTTTATTTCCAGTGATGAGACCTCTAAACATAATTAGGTAGCTGAGACATTTTTCTTACTAAGAAACAATGTAGAAACAATAGCACATCTTATGCTACTGTTTGGGTGCATGGAATATCCTGTTAGCAACAAGTTTGTTCTTAACCTAGACTCTGGTGATTTCCAAAGTTTTATATAAAAGGTACCATGCATTCTTATAGCTGATTGAGATTTGGAATCTGGTGTTTGGTTATATAAAAAACACCAAAATCTTATATTTTATATATACTTATCAAGCTATATGTTTCCTTTATTTAAATCTTCACATAATTACAAGTAATGTTTAACCAGTCCTGATTGTTCTGAGTTTCCATGGAATAATTCAGTTGAAATAATGTACTTAAACATTTATACTAATTTAAAATACTGGGAGGTAGTGGAGAACAGAAAACCTCTTCTACTTTTCTCGAGGATATAATTAAAACAGCTATACAATATCATATAAGTAATATTAATGTAAGATATTACATATACATTATTATATATGATGTAATCTATATATTTTATATATTATATTTTCTTTCCCTAAGGATATAATTAGAATAGTTATATTAAAAATTATAATAGCTTCTTTTTAAATTGGGAGAGTCTTTATTCTGCTGGTTACCTCTTCCTAAGGCTTCTTATCATACTGCCTTCTTCACTTCCTACCTATGCATATATGGAGGGCAAGTCTTCCTTTTTTCTAGATGTCTTAAACTCAGTTACTTTCAGGTGATTGGAGAAGCAGCTCATCTAAGAAAATAGAGTAATGGGTATGTGGAAAACTGGGAAATGATAAGTCACACCCCGAAACATTCAAGTTAAAACATTTTCTTAGAACATTGGTGAAAGAAAACACATTTGGAGAAGTGTTGGACACTCTCTGTTTCTTATTTGCCTAGGCTCCTGGTTGATGATGTTTAGTAATTGAAAGAACAGAATCCCCTACACGGAAAGAATCTGACAGGATGGACTATAATATGGAGGCCAGACAGAGGGCAGGACTAGCCAGTGGTTGCTGGAATTGTCTGGTTGGAGAAGTAGAAAGTTACCTCAGGTAGGAAGGCCCAGAGGGCAGAAAGGCAGAACCAAGCTTTGTTGGTTGGATTGAGAAAGCACATAAATTAGTGAGAAAGCATTCAAACTGGTAGGACTAAATCATCTGGATGATTTGGAGAACCTGTGTAATTGACTATCTTATCAGAGGTATGACACTGCCCTTTTCTTTATGCTATCCTCTTTATGTCAGATGTAGCACAACTTATAGGGTACAGCAAAAGTCCTGCCCTTTAGTCTTGGGGCTCTCATTTCTTCAGCCACCCAGAGTGTAGCCGGTAGGAGGTCCATACCCTGAGCCCCTCCCCAAGATATGTCATCTGCCCAAGAGATTTGCCTCATCCTAGACATGCCCCTCTCCAATGCAGTTCATATCCAGTGAGTGGCCAATGCCTGGGGACAAAGTCGCAGCTCCTTGCCTCAATTTAGGACTACTTTGAAAGAGATCCCAGCAAAAAAGAAAAAAAAGAAAAGAAAAAAAAAAAAAAAAGAAAGAGATCCCAGCTTCAGAGACATAATTGCATCTCTGTTCAACATCTCTCTCTGCCCAATGCTGCTTCCCTCACAGCCTTAAAAATGTTGTTTCTGAGAGCACATACCCAAAAAACTTTCCTGCTGACAAAATTTCTTCTAGCTATGGTTTCCCTGTTGGCCTGACCTGTGACACATGATAATACTAAGACAGATACAAATATAGAGATGGAGAATAAAGAGATGGAAAAGGTTGGAGAACTGAAGACATTAAGGTGTCTCCTGAGAGAAGTCCTTTTAGCTTGTAGTTCAAAAAGAAGGTGGAACAGTCATGACTTGGATTGGAGGTGCTCTGTCTATTGGCTAGATTCTGGTCAGTTAGTTGCTAATATGGTGCAGAAAGCAAGGAGTCAGACTTCTTAATTTGGTTTTAACACTCATTTGCTGAGACAATTTATTTCTGAAATGGTGGTTTCATCTGTGAGTTGAGGATAGTATCTCTAGGGTTTGGTTAACAATCAGATGACATAAATAAAAATATTCTGGAAACCCCAATGGGCAATTGCGATGTGCAAGTAGAGTGAAGTGATTGAAGCCACAGCTTTGGAGAGACACAGAACCATGCTCTGCCTCTTAGTGACTGTATCACCTTAGACAAGTCTTTTTTACAGGCAAAATAGAGGTCGGGTGATATTTCCTCTTAGGGTTGTTGCAAAGTTTAAATTAGATAATATGTACAATGAATGTACATAACATTATGCCTGCCACATGATATTTTCTAAATAGATGATGGATGTTACTATTGTTTTAAAGCTTAAAACACTCATCAGCTGTTGTCTCATGTGGAAGCCTCTGCAACTGGCACAGTGGTCACAGGTTCTATTATCCAGTGAATTTTCTTTTATGACAAAGGTCACTGCTGTCACTCCAGTCCTAAAGCAACCAAAAACTACATACAGTCTGGTGCTCTGTTTGTGACTGAACACTGAATGTAGGTTTTCCAAGTGGCTAACTTAATGTTATGATCCAGGATTGAATATGTTTGAGATTGGAATTTGTGGCATCTCCTTCTCAAATTTGGTGATTTGATCTTATTTTTCAGTTTTACTGTTTTCAGCTTTTATTATTTTGCCTCCATTTCAAATTGCAATTTCACTGTTAAAATTGTACCTCTCTTTACTTCTGAAGAGGATGTGCAGTATAAAATAGAAGTGAAATCGTGTCAAATTATTATATTTGTGTTTGGATCTTGATAAAAATAATGAAGAGGGGGAAAAAGAAAATTTAGATCACAGGTTGAAAATAAGAAATAATATTAGCAGTAATTTGACATACAAAGTCCCCAAATGTGGGATTGTAATCATAAACCTACTTAAAACAAAGGGCATAATTTAGTGAGAAAAAACAAAAACAACTGAAATTGAGGTTCTAGCTAAGAAAAAGTCATATTTATATGAAAGAACTATATATGTTTTTAAAAAGTGTACTCTAAATATCAAAAATAGAATATATGAACACTGTGATCAACTGTTCTCTGCTCTCTCTCCTTACCCAAAATAAAACACTGTATTTTGATTGATTAAAATACTAGTGTTGAAGTACAATTTAATGTTAAAATAAAATGGTTGTATGAAGATGGTATTTTACAACATTTTCTAATACCTGGTTTCCTTCTGCTGCACTCATATTGCTAAGCACTCACAACAGGAAAAGATTTCAAAGTTGTGGTAATTTTCTTGCAAAATCAGGAGATGTACCACTTTGTACAATTAGGGAGCTATGTTGTAGCAAGTTCATCCAGTACCAGCTTGAAACTTTTCTAAAGGTTTCTGCCCTAATTAGAAGTAATCTTTCATCAAGGAGATTAGCTGTTCTCACTTTTTATTTATCATGTGACTTTTATTTGTAATTTATTAGAAAAAAAATTTAGTTGTAGAAGCAGCATTTTCCACCCAGATCCTATGAGCAAGTGGTAGGGGTTGGCTTTCACTATTTGTACTGTTCAAGTTGCCTTCCATTTCATACTGTGGACTTTTTTTTTTAATCCACTCACATATTCCATCTTACTGTCCTTTATGTTGCATGCACAGAACCTGGGCTGTGGTATACTTCTTTTTGATTCCTGTTCTCCCTACTGGAGTGTAAGGAGCCACATCATCCTCTCAGATTGTGTCCATAGCGGGTCAGAGTAGGGTGTCAGCTCATAGGAGGGGTGTGATAGTATTTGTTTAAATAAATGAGGGCAGCCCCGGTGGCTTAGCAGTTTAGTGCTGACTTCAGCTCAGGGCCTGATCCTGGAGACCCAGGATAGAGTTCCACATCAGGCTCCCTGCATGGAGCCTGCTTCTCACCGTATCTGTCTCTGCCTCTCTCTCTCTCTCTCTCTTTGTGTGTGTGTGTGTCTCCATGAATAAATAAATAAAATATTTTAAAAAATAAGGTTAGAAAAGAACTCAGATTCATAGTAAGATGTTACTAAATTTTGAAAAAAGTAACTTTAATGAAACAGAGCTTTTATATCTGGTCATTGGTTTCATATAAAAGAAATATGATTCCAATTCCAAAACTCTTAGGAGCACTAAATAATTACTGATACTTAAAAAAATTGAAGCAATGGTCAGGGCACTCAACAGAGGCAAAGCTCCCTAGAAATTTTCTTTTCTCATCTTTTTCCTCAAACTCACTCCTCTGATAGCTATTGATCTTCTCTTCCATCCTCCCCAGTTAATCTATGCTTAATCATATGGAGAATAATTTTGGGTGTCCTTGTTCCTTATCACTCTTTTCTACTTTACTTATCTGATCAGAGCATCAAAGGCCCAGGAAGTGGACCCAACCAAGTATGCTGAGAAACCTATTGTAGAAGACAGAGTGATGGGGAAGGAAAAGGAAGATTACTTGTGTGTTTGTCATACAATTAAATGTGTTCGTTTTAGTTAGCCATCACCTGTGTAACAAACCACACCAAACTTAAAGATAATCATTTTATGGATTTATGGATTGGTTTACTGGTTCACAGTTAAATATGGATGTCCTTATTTCCTAAGGACATATATATAAGACAATGTGCTAGGCAGTGATTTAGTCTCTATGTATATAATGATGGGGAGAGTTCTTGCCTTGAGGAATTTGTAATCATGAATGTATGGGAGTGTCAGAGAGAAGAGATAAGAGATGTATCAATCTTGAATCCTTAGGTCTCAATTTTTTGGTTTCATCTGGGATGAGTTTATCTGCAGGGTTGGCTGAATAAGGTCCAAAATGACCTCATCCATGTGTCTGGCAGTTGGCTCTGGCTCATTTCTCCACATGGACTCTTGTCCTCCCATATAGACTGCTTTCTTTACATGCTAGTTTTATTTTTTATTTTTTTTTATATTCTTTTTTTTTTTAATTTTTATTTATTTATGATAGTCACACACAGAGAGAGAGAGAGAGAGAGAGAGGCAGAGACACAGGCAGAGGGAGAAGCAGGCTCCATGCACCGGGAGCCCGACGTGGGATTCGATCCCGAGTCTCCAGGATCGCGCCCTGGGCCAAAGGCAGGCGCTAAACCGCTGCGCCACCCAGGGATCCCCTACATGCTAGTTTTAAGACAGAAATATAAGACAGCTAAAACAGAAAGTACAAGACTTCTTAAGGCCTAGAATCAGATGGCATAAAGTCATTTCTGCTGTGTTATTGATCAAAGCAAGGATAATACAAGATCATATTCAAGGAGAGGAGAAATCAATTCTACCCTTTGATGAGAGAAAGAACAAAGTCACCTTGGAAAAGAGGATGCATATTGGGACCAGAGAATTTTGTGGCCACAGTTTAAAATCTGTCCTTTTGTCACTATTATTTATATTCTTTTACATCAAAATACATTCACTTCCTCTCAAGAGTTTGAAAATCTCATCCATTAATGTCAACAAGCTCCAAATCCAGTGTTATGTGATCTGCATCTGGTCCACATACAAATGAGACTCCTCAAGTATAATTCTTCTCAATCCCCAGGCCTATAACTAAAAAGAGAAGGGGCTACACCCTATTCATCCAATATGCAATGATGAGACCAGGGGCCAGGACCATTGCAGTAGATGTCTCTGTACAAAGAATGGAAAAGAGATAACAGTCATGGTCTGAAATTTTGAAATCCAGCTAGGGACATGTGGCTAGTCTCTTTAATCAGGGGGCCAGTGACATTCCCTGTTTTTTTGCTAAGAAGTAGTTCATGTTTATGGCTGATAGTCTTCTTACCCTTCTTCCTAGTCATATAAAGTTGTGGTTCCCAAGTATTGTCTTCATTTTGAACTGTCCTGTCCCTTTAGTGCAAGGTGGTGGTGTTTTTGCTTAACAGATTTGTTGACTTGAGACACCTGAGTGGATCAGTTGGTTGAGCATCTGACTCGATTTTGGCTCCGGTCATTATCTCAGGGTCATGAGGTTGAGCCCCACATTGAGCTCTGAGCTCAGCATGGAGTCTGCTTATTCCTTTCCCTCCCCCAGCTTGCTCACTCTCAATCTCTCTGTCTCTGTCTCTGTCTCTGTCTCTCTCAAATAAATAGTCTTTTATAGATTGGTGACTTCCTGAAAATCTGCTTGGAGTTCACACTGTGCCACTCAAACCCAAAATTTATTTTTTTTATTAAAGATTTATTTATTTATTTATTTTTGAGAGAGAGAGAGAGAGAATGTTCATACACAAGCAGGAGGAGGGACAGAAGGTGAGGGAGAGAATCTCAAGGAGACTCCCCACTGAGAATGGACCCATTGTGAGGCTCGATCTCATGACCCTGAGCTCGTGACCTGAGATGAAATCAAGAGACCAATGCTTAACCAACTGAGGCACCAAAGCGCCCCTCAAATCCAAAATTTAAAAAAATTTTGGACTACATGTAAGGCTGCTATGGGCAGTGCCCTTAACGTTTTTAGAAGCTGGTTTGTCTAGCTGAAAAGGTCAAGTAGGCACTACCTTAAATCTTTCTGAGTTCTTAACAGTGGGTCTTATAGTCAACACTGTTGCTTTATTGTTAACCTGAAGCTACTTTCTACTTTGCAAATATTTTTTTCAGGAAATACTGGGAATGACAAAGCATCATATTTTCTAATCTAACACAGGAACCAAAAAGTGCCTTCTTTGGTTCATCTTTCTCTCCTCCAGTTCCTCATAGAAAGGCAGTTGATGCTTTCAGATTTCTGCAGGGAAACCTCTCTAGCCAAATACACAAGTTCAAGTTACTGCATACAGAATATGTAATAGATAAAATATATGTGGCTCTCCTTCCAATCTCTGATGGCGGTGGGCTGCTGTCCTTTCAGTCTCTACTAACAGTCTCTGTGTCCTTCCAGCCTCCTTCCCATCTGGTCCCAGAGCCAATACCACATGTTTTAGATTTTTGCTAATGAAGCACTATATTCCCAGTAGCAGTTTCTGTTTCATTTAGTCTTTGCTAAGCTACCACCGAAATTTAGTGGCTTAAAGCAGTAACACATTACGATTTCTCATGTTCTTGTGGGTGGGCTGGGTGTTTCCTCTGTTGGCTTGCCTGAGCTCATTTACATGGATGCATTCAGCTAGAGGATTAGTAGGACTAGTAGGTCCACTGACTTGGATGTCTGGCAATTGGTGCTGGCTGTCACTTGGGGTACTTCAGTTCTCTTCAACGTGACTTTTTCCCTCTAGGAAGCTAGATCAACTTCCTTGTGTGTGGTCTCAGGGTAGAGCTCTAAGAAACCAAAATGGACCCTTAAGGTTTCTCAAGTCCCAGCCTCAGAAGTCATATAAAATCATATCAGCCACATTATTGGTCAAAGCAATCTCAAAGCCAATCTAGATTCAATGGGTGGGGAAATCCACTCTAGGTGTTGCTTTTTTTTTTTTTTTAATATTTCATTTATTTATTCATGAGAGACAGAGAGAGAGAGAAGCAGAGACACAGGCAGAGGGAGAAGCAGGCTCCCTTCAAGGAGCCTCTAATGTGGGACTCCATCGCGGGACTCCGGGATCACACCCTGAGCCAAAGGCAGACCGTCAACCTCTGAGCCACCCAGGCATCCCTCCACTCTAGGTGTTGATAGGAGGCAGTGAAATCAGATTGCAAAGGGTTTGATGCTCAGGATAAAAGGAATTTGTGTACATATTTTGTAATTAGGCACAACCTGGTTTTGTACATTTTGTTTTCATTTATGTTTAACTTACAAATCTAAACATTGGGTAATTATAAACTCTATTTCATTATGTTGAAATAGCCAACATTGGGCGGACCCAGATGGCTCAGCAGTTTAGCGCCACCTTCAGCCCAGGGTCTCGTCCTGGAGACCCGGGATTCAGTCCCATGTCAGGCTCCCTGCATGGAGCCTGCTTCTCCGGAGCTCTGTCTGTGTCTCTGCCTCTCTCTGTCTCTCATTAATAAATAAATAAAATCTTAAAAAAAGAAGAAGAAGAAGAAGAAGAAGAAGAAGAAGAAGAAGAAGAAGAAGAAATAGCCAACATACCATAAACTCTACCTATGTATGACAGAGTTAGTGATGATTTTAGCAATTGTAGATCTACAATTGGGACCATAAAATTCTAATCCCAAAACCAGTAATTTGATTGAGGCCATCTTATTCGGGCTGTTATTTAGTTAGTACATTGCATTAACTAATACATTAGTGATTTCATTGTCACTCTGTTTTTGTTGTCTTTTCCTTCGTAGCCATGTCATTTATTGCGCCAAAAAGCTCAATCTACTTTCTACTTTAAAATTTCTTTCCAGGGATCCCTGGGTGGCGCAGCGGTTTGGCGCCTGCCTTTGGCCCAGGGCGCGATCCTGGACACCTGGGATCGAATCCCACATCAGGCTCCCGGTGCATGGAGCCTGCTTCTCCCTCTGCCTGTGTCTCTGCCTCTCTCTCTCTATGTGACTATCATAAATAAATAAATAAATAAATAAATAAATAAATAAATAAAATTTCTTCCCTAAATAAATAAATAAATAAATAAATAAATAAAATAAAATTTCTTTCCAACTTTTTACTGAGGGGAATTTATCTGCATCAGAAATAATGAAAACAACTTTATTAGATATAGTTAGGAAATTATGACTTAAATTTTTTATTTTAAATTAGCATTTATATATTTCAGGTAACTCAAATCTATAAGACTTTTATTTAAGCCATCATTGTCATTAAAGCACCTAAAGAATAAAATGATAATCTGCAAAAAAACAAAAAGTTGATCATAACCTATTACAAGCTATCAATGTATCAATGTATGATACACTAATATTTTTGTAAAAGACAGCAATTTCAGACTTAACAATTTTAATTACCTGTTTAAACAGTCTTCCTTGTTGGTTGTTTTTATATTGACATGACATTGATTAAGGATGGATACATCCAGGAGTTCAGTATTTTGATCTTCATGATTGTTCATGACTCTGTTAAAAATATACATCTTTATGTGCATATCCATTTATGAAATCCTCTCTCAGAAATAAGTTCTTATAGACGATTTGTTAAATGTATTGAAATATGCCAACTTCAATATCGTTAGTATTTTTAAAAATACCATCTGTTAGGGGGCTCCTGGGTAGGGCTCAATTGGTTAAGCATCTGCTTTGGCTCAGGTCATGATCCTGGGGTCTCAGGATCAAGCCCTGAGGAATGAGCTCTGAGTCTTGGGGCTCCCTGCTCACTGGGTAGTCGTCCCTCTTCCTTTGCCCCTCCCCCACCCTCATGCTTTCTCAGTTTTACATATTATATATGGTAAAATGAAAATACAGCTAACTAGTATGTTTGTAGACAGCAAAATTTTCATGATTGATTGCAAAGGCCCAAAATAACCCAGGCCACTTTTTACTATGGCCTCTTTGCTTGCGGGTATATGTATAAGTTACTTGGGACAAAGTATAGTGCAAAATCAGCAAGTCACTGTTACTATGACTCATCATGAAGAAAACTGACAAAGAAATAGAGAAACTGAATGTCAGAGCCAGCTCCCTTCATCTTTCACTTGTTTCTAAAGAGGGATAGTGCCTTGGAATATTGAAATTATTTGTTATAACAACATTATCCAGGGCCATACTTGTACTAAACAGCCTTCCTATGTAGGCCTCTTTTAAGGCCTAACAGCTTCTAACTCCTGAGGTCTGTCGGACCAACTACCTTTGAAACAGAACCAGTGATGGAGACCTCAGGGTGAAGGATTTAATTTCCACACTAGTTTCTTTTCTTCTTCACACAGTCTGGCCTTTTAATTTTTTTTTTTTTAATTTAAATTCAATTAGTCTGTGCCTCTCTGTGTCTCTCTGTCTCTCATGAATAAATAAATAAAATCTTAAAAAAATAAATTCAATTAGCCAACATATAGTACATCATTAGTTTCAGATGTAGCTTTCCATAATTCATCAGTTACAAATAATACCCAGTGCCTTTAGAAGGAAAACAAGATTCAAGTTTACAGAGGAGGAGAGTTTGAGTTGCCTCTGCCCAGTAATATGTGGATCAAAACCTGGCCTTAAGTCAGAGCCCCTTACAGGTTCTTATCTGTGGAGCACCCACCTCACCTCACCTTTGTGCTGATGCACTTATCTTACCTAGACATTTCATGATGCATATGCAGTGCATTTGGAGCCTGCTGCTTCTCTTTCTTTCCTTGGTTAGTGGCATCATTATTGCAGTTGCTTATGATAAAAGTCTAGAAAGCACTCCTAGCTCCTGTCTGTCTACTTCTGACAGTTATCTTGCAGCCATCTCCTGCACCTCGTCCCTCTTGGCATGTCCCCAGAACAGAATTCATCACTTTTAACATGCGTTCTGTTCGTGTATTCCCAAATATCCTCCTTGCTCCCAGCTTCTTCTTTCAGTTAAGCCTCTACATTGCCATTTCTGTGTCTCAGGTCTCATATGATCGTGTCTTTGGCTTATCCAAACTGTTGATGGCTCCCCTTTGTTCATAAGATAGAAATCAAACTCCATGGCATGCTATTCAAAGACTTTAATAACCTGATCATTACCTATTTTCTAGGCTTACTTCCTTGTTAACCTTTCTTAAACCCTCTCCACTTTATACTCCAGTCATAACATATTTTTACTGTCACTTTAATATATCATACCATGCTTTTAAAAGACTGCCTCTTTCTCCTAAAAAGTTTTCTACCTGCAAATCTCTACTTATCTGTAGATGTTTGATGTAATGGCACATCCTTTTTTAGCTTTTCTGAATCTTTCAGCCTGTTCTATTACCCTGTAAGAGAATTACTTGCTCTTGTATTTATATTCCCTCAACATCTTATCTTTCTCCAATTATAGTAGCTGACACATTGCTTTGAGCTATTATTTACATACTTGTCTCTTTCATTTATTACTAGTTCCTTAGAATAGGGACAGATTTTTAGTCTCCAGCACTTCCTTAGAAAATGCATCCATTAATTTCTTTATTAAGTATCTGTTATGCAATAATGAATAAGACAGTGATGTATAAGTCAGATGTGGTCCATGCCATCTCATCTAAAACTTAAATTCTAGTGGTAGAAATGAATAGGCATCTGAAAGATGATGGTGTTTTCAGTAAATTCTTGTTGGTTTGATGAGATATTTGGGAAATTAGACCAACAGCAATTCCTAATGAATTTGTTGTGGGGGATTGGGATAAGTAAAGACCCAAGGATGGCCTCCAACAGACTGGCTTAAGGACTAAATAGATTTTAGTTTGCATTAATAGAAATTAGAGAATAAGATTTAGAAACAATTAACTTCTTGTTCTCTGTAATTCCCAGAACTGGAGACCCAAGTTTACATGTGTGACTTAGACAAATTTCTTTGTGTTTACAAGTAACATGCCTGTTCAGCTAAATGGCTTAATGAATTACTCTTTTTACAGTTTAAGTGGAAATGTTTGCACACATACATATGGACACTTGGTAAGACCATATCATGCTGTTGTTCTGAAAAGTGTAAGATTGCTATAAGATTAACAGTTAAATACACTTAAATAATGCTTTCTGAAATAGAACTACATATTCCCAAGAACTATAAACCTGTATCAAGGAGGTTGGTAAGGTCAGTTCTTCATCAACAGCTTTATGGATGTTGTTTTAGTGCAATGTGGTAGACGTTCATTTCATGTTTTATGTTATTTCCATGATTTAAACATATTATGCTATTGATATCAGATTTAATTACCAAAACTTGGACTAAATTATTTTGATTTTTGTATGAAAAAAGTGAATATTTGCTGACATATTTTAGGAATTTTTCCTTATTTTGGGAATACAGTAGGTAAAATCAGAAAATATTTACTTAGAATTCAGTTGGCTATGTCTGATATATAAAAAGTAAATTGCTAGGATCCAATAAACTCTGCATTTGCGCTATATTGTAAAAGGAAACATGTAGAGAATTTGAAACTTAGATATATACAATGCATGCTCCAAAAAAACCCCCCATAATTTGAGCTTTCTAAAAAAAAATTTCTAATATGAGCTTTCTAACTTATAAACTCAGATTTACCATCAGATGAAACTGTTATAATAGCAGTATTGTTTCATTAAGGTGGGAGTAGTAAAAATATAACAACTTAAAATCAGGAAGTAATATCAATAGATTATTACCTAAATTTATGACTTGTACAACTAACACTATGCTAATTTAAGATTTTAAAACATTGATATCTTGTAACATTAATAAAATTATACATAATCTCAAAATGTTTAAAATTTTACATACACTCTAACTGTACGTGTAGTCTATTTTAAACTTAGAATTGGATTTTATATATTATAGAAGTTCTGAATTTCATCAAATCTAGTTTGCTTGATTAGTTAAGATTATTCTGCTGCTACATGACTTTATTTATAGAACCTAAAGATTCTAAGGTCAAACTCAAATTGATTTAACTATGAATTTATCATTTTAATATGATTAATATTTGATATGACTAATATAGTAATTTCTCTGCTATCCTTGGACAGCAGTATAACAATGTAAAAACCTGACATTTGGGGATCCCTGGGTGGCGCAGCGGTTTGGTGCCTGCCTTTGGCCCAGGGCGCGATCCTGGAGACCTGGGATCGAATCCCACGTCGGGCTCCCGGTGCATGGATCCTGCTTCTCCCTCTGCCTGTGTCTCTGCCTCTCTCTCTCTCTGTGTGACTATCGTAAATAAATAAATAATTTAAAAAAAAAAAAACCTGACATTTGGCTCTGCTACTAAGTAGCTTTGGTAAAAATGCTTAACTTCAATGTGCCTTGGTTTTCTTATTTGTAAAATGGCATTATAATAGTTCTTGCTTGAAGATTTGTTATAAGAATTAAATGAGTAGGCACCTGGGTGCCAGTGGTTGAGCATCTGCCTGTGGCTCAGTTTGTGATCCCAGGGTCCTGGGATCCAGTCCCACATCTGGCTCCCTGTGGAGAGCTTGCTTCTTCCTCTGCTTATGTCTCTGCCTTTCTCTGTGTCTCTCATGAATAAACAAATAAAATCTAAAGAATTAAATGAGTTAATAAGTATATATTACATATGATATATAATAATTGGCTTAATTAAAATATAATGAGATCTATACAGAGACATAGAGAGAAATATCAGTGCCTGGGTATACCTGAAACTAATATAACACTGTATGTTAATTATACTTGAATAAAAAGAAAAAAAAAAGAAGAGAATGGTTCAAAAGAATAAATAGTATGTGGATTTTGCTGGGTATATTTATGTAGGGAAAGAAGACGTTAATAATCTTGTTGAAGGGATGATTACATACATGTAGACTCATCCAGAGTACTTGCTTGCTGAATCATTTCAAACTGACAAATCAATAATTACTTTGATTTGCTAGGGAAAGAACACTACTAGAAATAATTAAATATACCTGGAACCAGAAGTTAAATTTGCATTATCACTTCCCATACTGCAAATAATTTTAAAAAATATTATGGGTCGTATTATGTTAGAGCACAGAATTTATATATTATAGGTGACAATAAGCTGCTTTTGTGCTAATTATTTCACTTAGCATTTGCCAAAACAATCACATTTTTAAAAACAGATTTTATTTACTTATTCATAACAGACACAGAGAGAAGCAGAGACTAGAGGGAAAAGCAGGCTCCCCATAGGGAGCCCATTGAGGAACTCCATCCTAGGACCCTGAGATCACACCCTGAGCAGAAGGCAGACACTCAACTGCTGAGCCACCCAGGCGGTCCAAAATAATCACATTTTTTATTCAATAAATTATTTCTAATTTTTTGCCTTTATATCCTTCCTTGGTTAAAAAACATACCAAATAGAGTGATATTTTTAAAATTTAAAGCAAAGCATGCCATTTTAGTATTTTAAAATTTACTTTCTCTAATTTCCAATAAATTATGTTTCTTTCTCTACAGTAAATTGTTATCTAATCCTCAATGTAACAGGCCATTCATATCATGAAAGGTCTAAAAATAAGTATTTTGGTTAGAGTCAGATGTATCAGGTAATTCAAAGGAAGATACATAATACAAAAAATTAATAAAGCAAATAAAATTATTAGAATTCAACTTTCAGCAAGTTTGGCAGGACATTGTCAGGTGTTCATTCAACTCCACTACCTTTTTTCTTTTTCCAGGAACACAGAGGGGCTCTGTTTCCAGCTTCTTTTGTAGTTCAATTTGAGATTTTACCTGGGTTTTCCAAAAAGATGTGGACAGAAGTCTTCTTTCAAACTCAGCCCTTCAAACATCCCATGTAATTCTTAAGTTATTTAAAAACAAAAAGAGAAAAAAAAATCTGTGTCTGATATATTAAAAATGTTGCCTATTATCATACTGGTGTGTTTTTGTATGTACTTGAAAGTTTAAAAGCACATGCTTAAACTACATTAGAAGTAACGGCATTCTGTAAATCCTGTGGACATATCCAAAAGCTCTCCAAATTAAAATGCTTTGTTATTAATTTTCTTCATTCCTTCACTGAACAGTATTTTTTTTTTGGTCATATTTGTAGATATTGGGAACAAAGTTACTGTCCTCATAGGGCTTATATTCTCAGGTAGTCAGATGTTTTCTGCTGAAGCCCAAGAGAGATCAGTTCCAGAGATACAGATCTGAGCACCATCCCTGAAAGGGTGAGGAGTTGAAATGATGTCTTATTCAACTGCATTCCTCACAACATCTGATCTAGTGTTTTACAAACAGTTGACGCTTGGTAGATATTTGTAGAATGAATAGAACTTACCCTTTCTTAAAAGGTGTTTAATGGGCCCCTTTCTCTCTGGCCTTCATATCTTTATGCCTCTAATTATAGCCTTCCTGGACCCTACCTCTTTTTCTCCCCTGATACTAGTTTTCTATTGTTTCATAAGAAATTACCACAAACTTAGCAATTTAATACAATTTTCCTGGGTAGCTCAGTGGGTTAAGCAACAGACTCTTGATTTCATGATCTCAGGGTTGTGAGATAGAGCCCTAGAGCCCCATGTTGGACTTCATGTTGGGTGTGGAGCCTGCTTAACATTCTCTCTTTTCTCTCTGCACTGCCCCGCACTCTTTCTCCCCCATCTCTAAAAAAAAAAAAAAAAACCCTGTACCCCCCCCCAAAAAAAAGTTTTCATTTGTTATCCTCAAACTTTTGTGGGTCAAGAGTCTTAGATGCATTCTCTGTTCAGTGTCACACAAGTCTGTAATTAAGCAGACAAGTTCACAATATCAGCTAGGTTGCATTTTTATCCAGAGGCTAAAATAGGGAAGAATGCACTTTCGAACTTATTTGGATTGTTAGCAGAGTTAATTTCCTTGTGGCTGTGTGACTGAGGGTCCCAGCTTCTTGTTGGCTTTTGGCCCAAGACCATCCCTTCACTAAAGGCAGCTCTCTCTTCCCTGCCACATGGCTCCATGGGCAGTTCACACCATGGCTATTTGCTTCTTCAAAGCCAGAAAGAGAATCTTTCACTCTGGTCAGCTAAGATGGAATCTAACATAAAATAACATATTTATAGGTATGACATGCCATCATTTTTGCTATATTCTATTGATTAGTAACAAGTCACAGGTACTGCCTGCAGTCTGCCTACACAAAGCTGTGGACTTCAAGTGGTGAAATCTTTGGAGGTCATATAGTCTGAGTAACATCCCTCTAGTGCCTCACATACACAACTCTATCTTATTACATTACTGTATAACCCTCTACTATACATAAGCCCTTGCTTGTCTATCTCTGCTTCTAGGTTTTTCATGGTGGAGATGTTGCCCTTTGTTTTCTGTCTATCTCTGCACATAATATAAAACTTGGCACTTAGCTGGTCTCAGTGAACTTTTTTCAAACAGCTTGATTGAGGTATGATTCTATAGTGAACTTTGAAAAAGAGAATGAAGGCAAACAGGGATAAAATATT
Source organism: Canis lupus dingo (assembly GCF_003254725.2). Taxonomy (NCBI): domain Eukaryota; kingdom Metazoa; phylum Chordata; class Mammalia; order Carnivora; family Canidae; genus Canis; species Canis lupus. Next base: position 42,737,875 of record NC_064243.1, on the reverse strand, counting down.
GAAATATTTGAAGTATTTGCTGATAATGTTTAAAGGAATCATCAAATTGGAGTTGTACTGACACTTCCTTCGAGACAACAATTGACAAAATGGGTTAGAAAATAAAATAATATGATTACTTCTAGACTTTGTAACCCAATGTCTTTTAGGATGCAACTTAATGATATACTGTGTTACCTAACTAGACTCATTTTTTTTCTTCTAGATGAGCAAGAGATAGTACAAAAACGTACTTTTACAAAATGGATCAACTCTCATCTGGCCAAGGTAAAGGAAACTCCCTAGTGTTCTAGGTTTACTTATTTGGAGCCAATAAATCATTAAATGCCAAGTGTAAAAAAGGAACACTGCTGACACTCTTTTCACTAATACTAATCAATGATATAAATTTAGTTGTTGCCTATATGTGACATTTGCTAACATTGTTTTTGAGAAGAAATGAATGGATAGTTAGAATCAAGAGCAGTTACTTCATGTCAATTCTATGACATCTGATGAAATATTTTGTTCAACTATTTCTTCTGTACTAGTGTATATATCATATGAAAAGGAGAATTTGTGCTCAGTTTTTGTTTATACATTTGTTTCTATTTGGAACAGAAAGAAGCAAGGGGTGGTCTTTCTTGAGCAAGGAATTTAGTCTGAGCAGATGATGACAGTGTCTGGGCTCCCCTCTTAGGAACTTTGATGGCAAAGTAACCATGGTGGCAGGACACTGAAAAAACTAATCATTCAGACAGTATCCACACCAACATTAGGTTGTATCAGATGACTGTGTATTTGTACATTGTAATGACTTTGAACATAAATGCTACTATAAAACAAATTCCAGTATGGCTATATTACTATAAAACTAGTCTCGTAAATATGTAGATGAAAAAATATGTGAACCAAAAAAATATTTCATTTGTAAAAATAAATATAGACAATAGGACAAATGTCTGAATTCAGTTAATGGGTCCTTTTGCTGGGAGTAGTGTCTACAGTGTGTCAGGCATAATCCTAGGAGCAGTTTTTTTAAAAAGATTTTATTTATTTATCCATGAGACACAGAGAAAGAGGGAGAGAGGCAGAGACATAGGCAGAGGGAGAAGCAGGCTCCATGCAGGGAGCCCAACGTGGGACTTGATCCCGGGACTCCAGGATTACGCCCTGAGCTGAAGCCAGACACTTAACCCCTGAGCCACCCAGGTGTCCCCTACGAGCAGTTTTTGATCAGGGAATTCCCCAAAGCCTCTTTTATAGTTCAGAAGCAAATAAAGCATGGCAATTTACTACACTCACATTGTACAAATTAATTGCTTATTACATGTCTAAGCTGGGCTTTGGAGACAAGAAAATGTTGGAAAGCACTTTCCCAGACCCTGAGAAGCTCACAGTGCAGTAAAGACAGAAGACTAAATGATGTGTCTAGATAGAGGATAAATTGGGATTATCACTCCTATAATCTCTTTCCAAAAGCCCCTTGATGAGAAGGGAATTCTCTGCTATAGTGGTTGCCCCCAGAATCTGCCCTGTAAAAAGGCAGTAAATCCCCCTAGAGGCTCATTTTCTCTGATCTTGGCTGGTACCAGCTGGCCATTACTTTGCTACAGAATTGTCACCAATTGGGAAAGATTATTTTTTTCCAAAATGAAAAGTTGTTTTCTTCATATTGTTAAAAAGATTACTTGCTATTGTAAGTAATATTAATGACAAACCTCTTACACAGTGTAAAGAAAGTAGAAATGATTTTAAATCTCATGATACTGACATAGGCATCATTAACATGTTGATGTGCCTACACACAGACACACACTATTTCACAAAAATGGCTTTGTAGGATACTATTGTGTGTATGCTTCTGTTTCACTCAGTAAATATATCCATATTAATAGATACAGAAGAATGTAATAACTTTAATGGCTAAATAGTATTTTTGCATCAAGGGTATTATTTTGAAGAAACCCAGAAACTTACTACCTCCATAACTGCTCCATTATAGCCTTAATGTGATAGAGATTTTTTTTGTTTTGTTTGTTTGTTTTTTTTCTCTTATGTATTTTGATTTCTTTTTTTCTTGGATCATTGAAAACCAAAAACTGGAACAGAACAATGATACCTATAGTTCTCTCCCAAACTTATTTATACTGACATTGTAGTTAGTATCTTGCCAAACATAGCTAAAACCCTCAAATTTGTTTGAGAATATTTTCATTTCCTGATCGCTTATACTTGGAAAACATTTTAAAAATCAAATCTGACCCCATGGCCCTACCTTGGCAGAGTTTTTAGGATAGCTATAGAGTCAGTTTTTGTCTGCATTTGTCTTAGCAGCTAAGCACATGATTTCTTACTCATTTCTCTCTTTCCCATCTTTTGCCCAACTTTATCCCTTATTTGAGTTTTCATTTCCAGCCCTATCTTTCTCATTCTTCCTCCCACCCCTTCCCTATCCCTATACCATTTCTTTCTCCCACCCCAGCTCCTACTCTGTTACACCACTCAACCCCATTTCTGTCTCTATCTTAATATCCTCCTTCTCATCTTCGTCTATCTCTTTCTGCCTATATCCTATCCCTATAAAAACACATGCAACCTGCATATCCTGGGCTTCACAGTCTCATTGAGGTCATCTTTACATGTATGCCCAAATTGAAATGGAAACACACCCTTCCCCCTCCATTGAAGTGTGCTCACTTACTTCCAAGATGAGAATGATGATATTCCACTTGCAAAAAGAAAAGGTCAACTTCATATCTTTGATCTGGCCTCTGGACGAGGACATTGTGTCATTTTTTTAACTGCCTCCATTGGAAAACTTGTTCTCAGAGCCATTCTGTGATGCTTGAGTGTGCTTGGTTCCATCACTCTAGCACCTATGGACATGGACAACAGGCATGCATATGCACACATACATAGACACAGGTGTATGTGTACACCCAAAGTCAGCTGAGCTTCATGGAAGTATATGTTAGGCCTGGAGTATTACTAAGTTTCCTATGAAAGCTTCATGAATTTTTGGTCCTCAGCTCACAATCACTTATCAGCAATACCCAGGCTTTCATTCACAGGGAAGTCCCAAGTACTCAGGATAAAAACATTTTTCAACGGAAAAAATAATTCACCAATAAGCAACTTGATCTGTCTCAACATGTGTTTTTTTTATTACCCCCAGAGCTTTCTCAAACCAACATTTCCTTTTGCTTCTTGCTTATTAAATAACCAAGGCAGAGGTTTATCCTATAACTCAGGAATATTCTACCCCCAGGACGGAAACATAATTACTGTCAGCTTTGAAAGGATTGGGTACCCTTTAATTTGTTGGGTCAGATTGAATCTGGTTTGATGTGTTGTTTGTATGTCTGCTTGTTTACTTTGTCCAACAAATACTCAACAAATTTAGACCCTGTGTTAGTCAGCTTAGGCTGTTCTAACAAAATATGTCTACAGTAGACTGGGAGACTTAAAGAACAAACATTTATTCCTCATAGTTCTGAAAGCCTGAGAAATCCCAAGATCAAGGTGCTGTCCAAGTTGATTCCTGGTAAAATTAGGACCCTCCTGGCTGTGTCCTCACATGGCAGAGAGAGGGAATAAGAGAGAGAGAGAGAGAGAGAGAAAGGGAGGGAGGGAGGGAGGGAAAGGGAGAAGGAGAGGGAGAGGGAGGGGGGAGAGAGAGAGAGAGGGAGAGAAGAGAACTCTGTTTCTCTTCATCTTCTTATAAGGACACTAGTCTCATCATGCGGGCATCACCTCATGATCTCATGTACATCTAATAACTTCCCAAAGCTATCCTACTGGAGGGTTAAGACTTCACCAGGGATTTGGTAGACACATAAACATTCAGTCCATAACTGGCCCCAAATTCACTTTGAGATCTGGCTTGAAGCACATGAGAGTTTCTTCCAGATGTATAATATAAAGATTGGAACTCAATCCTGGCATGAGGACTTCATTTCATTGTCTGGTAATCCCTGTAATATATAGCTCTGTGCTTTGGGATCATTTCAGATCATCTCAGAACCAAACCACTTAAAAGAGTTAAAATGCATTTTATTCCTTGACTGTTTTCTCCCTATAATTTTCTGTTGACACCTATGAATAAAGGTAAGAAAATGACCCATGTCAAAATATTTGTTACACTAGTAATCATGATACTAGTCTTAATTCACTTATTTCTTATGCTACATAACATGCCAAGTTGTTTTATCTCTAAGAACAAGAAAGGAGAAAAGTGCTAAATTGGCAGGGAAAAAAAAGAGTTTCCATTTTTTTCTAGAATGTAAGTTGTAAATATTTGGCAGATCTCAGTTGTCTAAGAGCTTTTGCACAGTAGTCATGGGAATGTTTGTGGATTTAAACTGGAATGGTAAACCATTTCATCCTAAATTCCATGATAAAATCTTGCTACTACAGTGCCTTCTTTAAAATTTTTAAGGAAACTAAAAGAATAAAACTTTTATTTTAAAGGACAATTTAAAAGATTCATTATTTAGAAAGAAAATTTATATCTCTTTTCTCAAAATTTTCTTTGGAAATTGAGTATTTATAGAAATGGCATCAAAATTAGGTTGTGTCAGGTTTTAAAAGCTGAAATGTTGCAAAAACAAACAAAAAAGCTGGAATGTTGAATTGATAAATAGAAAAATTGATTTTTCTCTCCTAAGATCATTCAATCTTAGGTACATTAGGAGATGTTCAAAAGATTTTTCATGGAGATGAATTTGGGGAGGGCTTTTAATGGGAAAATTTTAATTTCATTCTTGGCTGCTTTCCTCAGTTGCAAATTGACAAACTATTTACTTCTAATTAAGTAAAATAATAAGCTCTTTTACTGATGGCATTCTATTCGATTGTATCAATTCTTTACAAATATTTTGACAGCCCTATGAAGAGATAGGGTGCAAATAAGAGCAATCTGTTTTCAAAAAAATACTTTTTTTAAGCAAAAATCTTACTGAAGCAGGAAAAAACCCCAAGAATCTTCTGTGTATATGTGTTTTGTGCCATTTTTAGTACACAGATGTAGATTTTTTCAAACTTGTCGATATAATTATCAGTTCTTTTTTTTATGTTTGCTCTGTTTTCAAATTGAAGTCCTTATGCTTCTGCAGATACATAAAACATTACAAATCACAAATTGTCAATATAATGTAATATAATTTTAACAAAAATTAATGGGTTACATTTATTTTATATACCTGATAGTTCTTTTCAGTAATGGGGTTTCATCAGACATGGACTCTATCATTTTCTTCCTTTTCAGGAAAATAACTGAATCTTTCTTTTCTGTTTACCCTATTATGGAAAGAAAGCCTTTTGATTTCTTGCAGAGGGCTCAGAAAGGGAGACATAACGTAAAGACTGCTAACTCTGGGAAACGAACTAGGGGTGGTAGAAGGGGAGGAGGGCGGGGGGTGGGAGTGATTGGGTGACGGGCACTGGGGGTTATTCTGTATGTTGGTAAATTGAACACCAATAAAAATAAAAAATAAAAATAAAAAAAGGAAAGAAAGCATTTGTTTTTTAATTAGACCAATATTTATTTCAAGTACTGTTTTTTCAAAGTTAGGTCCTGACACAGTTCTAGCATCTTATCACTAAAAATATTTTAAAATTGATTTATTGAACTTTTACCATGTGCCAGTTACTCTGCTTTAGCAACTTTGTCTTTTATTTAACCTTCACTACAAGAATCAAATATAAAGTATTATTTTCACCATTTTACAGATTATGATCCTGAAGCTTAGAATTAATTAATAAATTAAGGTCACATAACAAGTAGACGAAACCAGATTTCAATCCCAGGCCTCTTAAATTTGGGCATTAACCATCATGTTGTATATTCTCATGGTCCATTTGTTTCTATTTATGCAGCGGATACTTTTTAAGCACCTATAATGTGCTAGGGGTTGTAGACTCAGTGGTAAATAAACCAATTGTCCATGCCATCTTGGAACTGATATAGTCTCACAGAAGAGACAAACAATTAGAGCAAAGTGTGTGATGTGTATGGCATGAGAGGGGAAGTGCAACGTGTCAGGGAACACATGGCAAGCTCAACCAAACACAGGGGAAATCTCATGGAAGGTGTCAGAATAAACTTTCAGAGAAAGGAACATTTAAGCTAGGGCCTGAGGAATGCCTTTGGGTTTGGTACCAAGAAGGAACCAATGGCTTTTTTTTTTTTTTAAGTTAAGAGATAAATAACGTGGTACAGTAAAGGAAATGGAAGTTCAGAATACCTGACAATATGGTTCCAGGAGTGGGTTGGCAACATTGGTCAAAGGCCAGTCATTAAGAGAACTTGGACTGTGTTCTGGGGAGTGGGAGACATTAAAGAATCTTAGGCAGGAGAATTAAATGATCACCCTGGCCCTAAACATCTCTGTCTCTCTCTGTATCTTTCTCTGTCATAAATTAGAACAGAAACAAGTAACATTAGAGGTGGAGTAGAATAAAAATAGCCATACTGAAAGATATGTAGGAGTAGATTCAGTAATTAGAAACTTGGAGAAGAAAGAGTCAAGAATGATATCTAGATTTCTGACATGAGCAAATGATTGAGATCATTCACAGAGAGAATACAACAAACTTGGGGAATATCTAGTAGTCCAGTTTTAGACACAGAAATTACTAGAGATAAACCCATTTGATTTGACAGTTAGGAAGTCATTGACCATCATAGGGAGTAGCCATGTTATAACAGAAATCAGACTGATGAGTAAACGAGAGGTAAGGATATTAGGATACTGAATGCACATAACATGTTCATGAGATAAAGTATCAGCTAAAATAGAACATAGGATCTGGTAAGTTTTTTTTTTCTTCAGATTTTTATTTATTAGAGAGAGAGAGAGAGAGAGAGGGAGGGAGCACAAGCAGGTGGAGGGACAGAGGCAGACTCCCTGCTGAGCAGGGGACGCAGTGCAGGGCTCCATCCCAGGACCCTGGGATTGTGACCTGAGCTGAAGGTAGACACTTAACTGACTGAGCCACCCAGGCATCCCAAGAGCTATTTTAATAAAGGGGAATTTTAAATGTGTGTCTGTTGAAAGGAATGATCAAAAATTAGTAGAGGAGGAGAAACTACAAAAGAAAGGAATGAAAGTTAAGACACAGGCTCTCAAGGAATCAAGGTGGGAGAGAAAATCAAGAGCACAAGTAGAACAATGTAAATTTGTACCAGAGGAGGGACACCTCCCATTCTCTGAGACTAGAGGGAATGGGAAGGATGAGTGTAGATATGCCTGAATTTGGGATGGAGTGAGAGAGGAAGGCAGAGATGATATGGACTTGAATTTGAGGAAATTCCTACCTAATGGTTACCATGTTTTTTAGATCCAATTGAATGGTCTTCATTTTCTAGTAAAGAATTTATGTTGGGATAAATACTTTAAAAGTTGAAGGTTAAAAAGGTGTTGGTTCTTTCACATTTTAAAATTGATATATCTTAACAAGCTCCTGAACTTTATGCAAGATCCCTAGGCTATAGTAATCCTATAGTGCTACCTCGGCCCCCAAAGGGAACAACTTAAAGATGCATTTGTCAAAAAATTTCACAAAATTTTACATTTTTAATTAGCAAAAGATAGTGTAAGCAATCTTGACATTGCCATTGGTTTCAAAATTGTGTAATTTCACATTTTCTCTCATTTCATTAAATGGAATAGAATGTTATATTTGTATTTAAATCCCCTTGATCCAATCTTTATGGTATTTGCTGTAAAGTAAGTATATGGTTTGGCATTAAGTCCTTAGGGAAAAATAAATAGGTCTCAAAGAATCATTGTTTAGTGTTCCTATAAATGGAGCTGCTCTTTCAATATGCAAAAAACAAACCTTTCTCTATCTTAGTCTTAGAGCTATGGGGTATTAAGGATGGGCACTAAATATTTAAAATACAATGTCTTTTGGATAAACTTGGGCATGGAATGAGCATCTCCTCACTTTTTAGAAGAATTTTTAAAAAGAATCATAAAACATTACTGTATTCTGTATTCAGTTGCCAAAGTTATCATAACAAAGTACCACATACTGGGTAGCCTAAAATGGGAAATTTGTTGTCTTGGTGTCCTCAAGGCTAGACAGCCATGCTCTCCTAACACTCTGAATCCACCCTGGCTTTTCTCTAGCTTCTGAGAGTGACCTGAAATACCTCACAGTCCTTGGTTTGCAGCTCTATTAGTCTAGATCCTGTGTCTGTGTCTGCCTGTGTCTGTGTCCAAATTTCCCCTTTATACAAGGATACTAGTCATATTGGATAAGGACCCACCTTGATTATTTTAACTTGATTACCTCTCCAAAGATCCTGTTTCCAAATAAGATCACACTCTGAAGTACGGGGGTTTAAAATGTCCACATATCTTGGGGGAGAATGGGCACAATTCAATGCATAATATATTCCATTAAACATTCTGTTTTAATAATATGTTAGATTCATACACTCTTTGGAAGGAACACTTTTGATTTTTCATGTTTTCTTTTAATAAACTATACTAATGATGACTCTGACATCTTCAGAGTCATAAAGTATCTCTTTTGTGGCTGCTCACTTCTTTATCTTTCCATCAACAGTACTAAAAGATAATATAGAAACACTTCCATGATTGCATTTTACTTCCAAGCATTTCCTTGTACAAACTCTAGTGGGACTATTAGTGAACTAGGATGACAAAAAGAAGCAAAAAGGAAAAGGAAAATATAATAATTCACCCCCTAGTCATTCTTCAGTTATTTTCTAAAGCCACTTTAGTTTGATAATACTAAACATATTGCTAAATTCACTATTTCCAAATAGGTAACTAAAAAGTTACAAAGGAAAATCATCACTTAAAAAATAGCCTTTACTAATTTATTAATAGAATTATTAATTCATTGATAATGTAGATATAGATCTAGCAAAGATTATGTAGGTTAATAAACATTTGATAATATTTGTTAAAGGTTCTTTTTTTAGACATATACTTTATTTATTCACATTTATTCATTAAATATTTTTCTCACATTTTAAGAAATGTTTTATTTATTTTTAATTTTTTTTAATTTTTATTTTTTTTATTTATCTACGATAGTCAGAGAGAGAGACAGAGAGAGAGAGAGAGAGAGGCAGAGACACAGGCAGAGGGAGAAGCAGGCTCCATGCACCGGAAGCCCAACGTGGGATTCGATCCTGGGTCTCCAGGACCGCGCCCTGGGCCAAAGGCAGGCACCAAACCACTGGACCACCCAAGGATCCCTATTTTTAATTTTTAAAAAAGATTTTACTTACTTGAGAGTGAGTGAGAGAGTGAGAGCACAGGGGCAGAGGGAGAAGCAGACTCCCCACTGAGCAAGGAGCCTAATGGAGGGGGAAGGGCTCAATTCCAGGACTCTGGGATCATGACCTGAGCTGAAGGCCGAACCTTTAACTGACTGAGTCACCCAAACACCCCAATATTTATTTATTTTAGAGAGAGAAAGAGAGGGTGTTTGTGCAGAGGGAGGAGCAGAGGGAGAGGGATAAGTAGACTTCCATGCTGAGCATAGAGCCTGATGCGGCCTTGATTCTAGGACCTCAAGATTATGACCTGAGTCTAAACCAAGAATTGGACAGATGCTCATCTGACTGAACCACCCAGGGGCCCTCATTAAATATTTTAAGATGATGTTTATCTACTTGGCAATGTTCTAGGTACTGAGAATGTAACAGTGAACGAAACAGAAGAAAGAATCCTTACATTATGGTGCTTATATCTTAATGGGGAAGATGGACGGTAAAGAGGGCAAATAAGCTGTTCTGTTGAGAATAGACTGAAGAGGGGCACGGCCACAAGGAGAGATTTAAGTTAGGAACCATTGAAGTCATCTAGGCAAGAACCTGGTGTCTTAGACAAAGGTAAGTAAGCAGCAGAGGTGGTGAGAAGCGAATGGATTCTGGATGAGTTTTGAAGATAAAGCCACCAAGATTTGTTGATGGAGAAGATATGGTATATGAGCAAAGGAGAAGAGTAGCAGATAACCCCAACTTTGTACTGAATAAAACAAATAACTTAAGGGTAGAGTGATTCTTTTATGCTATATAGTGAAAATAATTTTATTACACATGAAAATTGTGAAGAGCAAAGTTTTCCAAGCAAATTAAAACTTGGGCTGAAAAAGTAGCCATTGCCTTTGGGATGTGTATTTGGAATTAAATTAAGTGATTAAGGAAGTGGAAATGATTATGCTATCATAGGAAATAAAAAAGAATGGGAATTGTCTTCTCACCTTTGACAAGTAGAGGTGGAAAATAATCGCAATAGTATTTTTATGAAGGCAATGAAAGAGAACCAGATTACACATAAAATTTTTAATTACTTCATCTTGTTTCTGGACATATTGGGAACATCTGATTAGATTTTCTAAATAAGATGACAAAACTTTTAGACATTGAATTAATTTTATGTGGCTTCTGCTGGTGGTTGTAATCATGATTTTACTGCTCTGGTCTAAGGGTACTTTGGCATTTTTAGACATTTTAGTGTGGTCGGCTCTTAGCCAATCTTTAGGGAGGTAACTCACTTCACATCTGCTGGTCAACCCCTCTTCCCTTCCCACTCTCCTCTCTGTTCCTGTTGTTTAGCGTGCTGCTCCCACCCATCAGATAACCATCAGAGAATGTGAACCCTGCAGACTGATTCTGGGATGGGATTTTTCCCTGTATACTGTCCTTCAGCCTGTGAAATAGTTCCTGCCTGAAACTTATGGAAACCAGAGATTGTGGTTTGTCTGGCTCTGGAGGTGATGGGTCATTCTGTATACAAAGGTTTTAAGGGTGCACAGAGTACAGTACACCTTGAGAATCTGTCTTTGCCTTGGGACCTCTCTACAGCCTGTGCAGAAGGTCATTTTGAGAATATTTTAGGCCATGATTATTGTTTCAATTTCAGCAAGCCTGACAATGCTCAACAGTGTATGTGTGTCTCAGTTGGAGTAAAGCGTAATCTGTGCCATGTGCATTTACTTTAGGCCTTCTCTAGTTTAGTTTTATTGGTACCAGTGGATATCCAGTAATCACAAATTTTAAACCCTAGGATATGTACTTAGTATTTTAAGGTAAAATGCTGTAACTTTTTTTGTGTGTGTCATGAAATATTTTGAGAGTTCTTTCCCTGAGCAGAACAGCATTCAGTAAAAGACTGTCCAACTGTCTGAGATTAAAAGTCATGATAATAAATGAAGACCTGGGTTGGTCCCAGCGTGAAACAGATTTTGCCCTTTTATTTGTTCAAGAGTAAATCCTGTATGCTGTAAATCTCCTTGATAGCTGTGTGATGTTTGAGGCTAAGGAACTGTAAGATTCTAGAAGATGTGTAGCTATCTGTTGATGAAGTAATGATATGCTAGTAATGTTTCGAAGTAAATTTGTACTCTTCTACATTTCTGAATGCAATCTAATGCCCAATGCTTCTTTCACCTTAATTGATGTGCATATGGTCATCCTTTTAATGCAAAGTTAAAAATGGTAAAATTTTTTTTAGTTTATTGCCGTTTTTGTTATTTTTGGATATAGCCATACAGGTGTCCATGTGAAATGGCTTTATTTATTTGTTTATCAACAACATTCAGCTGTGTCTGCCTTCATCATTTACAAGTATCAATTGATCAAAAGGTTATAAAAGATCTTTTCACATCATATACAATTAGGTTCCCCTGAAAATGCATACTCTCATTAAAATAGCATAGATTTATTTTTGGTCACTTATGTGGATCTCATCATGGAGTAGGAGTAGAAGGTCACTAAAATATAAACTCTTACACTCAGACAGTGTTTACAAAGTAATAACAAAATAGACCCACATGTTAGTTGTGCTTTATTTTGTTGCAAGTAAATAAAATCATTTTAAATTATTTAACTAATAAGTGAAATCTATTGAAAGGTGCATTCTGACCAGGCAGGAAAAGGTTAGCTCAACAGGCTTGGGTTGCTCAAATTCTATACATTGTAAATAAAGACTTGTTTTTAGGAATGGTCCTTGAGTGGCTTCTGAGAGATAACCTCAGAACACTTGGAGTAGTTTGCCTGATAGGAGTGTTTTGAATGCCTAAACTTTGGGCCGTGCTGTACCACTTTGATGAGATCGGTTTAACAATGCGTTTTATGCTGAACACCTATCTGTTTTTTTCTGGGGGATCTAGGACAGGGGAAGGGCTGGAGTTCAAGTAGCTGAGGTTTGTTCTGCAAGCTTTGTATGCCTAAGTGACAGACTACAAATAAAAACTCAGGCACTGGGGCTCAAGTGTGCTTTTCTGGCAGGTGACACTTCACCCATACCATCATCACACACCATTATGGGAAAAAATAGACATGTCCTGAAACAGGTCATTCATCCCTGGAAATTTATACATGGTTTCTTCTGCACCCTGCTTTATGAGCTTTGCCCCTTTGCTGATATTAATGTGTCCGTTCACTATAACAAATTTTAATTATGTATATAATAGCTCTTCTGAGTCCTGTGGGTCCTTCTATTGTGTTGTAGAGCTGAGGATGGTCTTGAGGCACCTTGGCATACTGACTGACCCAATCTTGAGAAAGATCGAGGCAAGTGGTTTTTGGGTCCTCAATAGCAGGACCTAGTGACAATTGCATTTGGGTCATTGCCATGTGACAGCTTGACTACAGGCAACTTCTGGATCCAAGCAGAGAATGTGAGGAGTGCAATTCAGATCATTCACATAACAAAAGATGGGGCTTTAGCACAAACATATCCACTAGGGGACATGACATGGTGTGAATTAGGCCAACTATTGTCTATGCCAATATGTATTTATATACATAATACTTCTGTTATTACTATTTAGTCTTTCTTATATCTATTCATTTAAAATAGCTCTTTGTTAATAAGTTGTTTCTAGTAGAATGGGAGGCACTTCAACTGATTAGTTAATACTTTCCATATTGATATTAAATAAAAATATTTATAAGTTTGTGTATTATTCAGGAAAAATTGGTTAATACTTGTATTTTGTATACTAAGCTTCCTATCTAACAGTATCAAAGTATACTAAACCTTGGCTCAAATCTAATCAGTTACGAGGGGTGTGATCTAGGCCAATGGTTGAACCTCTCTGAGATTCAGATTCCTTGCTTTAAAAGAGGAAATGATAATGCCATGGGTGGTGGTTATGAATATTACATGAGATAACATGTACAAGCCCTCAGGATAGTGCTTGACACATTGAGATGTTCAACAATACATTATTCATTCTTTCTTACCTTTTTCTTCTCTTTTTCCTCTGTCACTGCTATTTAAAATATCTATTAAATTAAAATGTATAAATACCTAAGCCACAGAATCATCTAGTAAATTTTAGAATTCATATATGTAGTCTGTAATGTGACTATCATATTTACTTCATGCACCAAAAATTTTAATTTCACATATAATTTTAATTATAGCCCCATGATCTAAATGGTTATGTCTGATATCTTTTTTCATCAAAATTATATTCGTATTCCTTTTTTCCTCTAAGTAACATAATTGTTTCTAGGAGCATAAAATCAATATGTGGCAGAGGAAACATGGCCATCCTTCCATGAATAAATATGAAAATTGATGGTAGATAAGGCTTGAATATGTACTGATGCTTATAGATTAGTAAAGTGACACAAGATATTCGCATGCATGTACGCACACACACAATGTTAGAAAATAGGTTATTTTCCCCAATTAGAGGGAATGGCCAGCAAAAATTATGTCTAAGATACCCGTACTTTCTCATTCCATAAAGATCAAGGATGAACTTTAAATCTAATTAGGTGTCATTAAAGGAGCTACATAGCAAAAATAAAGGAGAAGAAATAGAGAAAAAAAAAAAAAAGCTCTGTGAAGTCTGTTTCACTCATGAGTTAACTCCCAAGGCTGAAGCCAAGCACAGAGGCATGTGCAGCTTCTCTGCGTTTCTAGGGCCTTTTAGACCAAGGCAGTCATCTTAGAGCCAGAATTTAAAGTTTAAACCTCGTTGGGGAGAACCGATAGGAGCAGCCACAGAATTTAAGTACCTCTTTCTCTGTTCTCTGTCCCATCTCTATCTCCCTCTCCCACTATGATGCCATTGGGAAGTTCTATTCTTTGAACAACCTCAGATTCAGCATGAATATATTTTGGTTCCATTACAGAATATCTAAGCGTGATTGACCATAATAATATTAATAATAAATAATTAATAACAACAATTATTATTATAATTGTGGTTTTGAAAAGTGCCTGATAGATTTTTTATTTAAATTCAATTTGCCAAATATAGTATAACACCTAGTGCTCATCACATCACGTGCCCTCCTTAGTGCCCATTACCCAGCTACCCCATCCCTCCACCACCTCCCCTCCAGCAACCCTGTTTGTTCCCCAGAGTTAAGAGTGTCTCATGGTTTGTCTTCCTCTATAATTTTTCCTCATTCAGTAGTGCTTAAAACTGCAAATTGGGGGATCCCTGGGTGGCGCAGCGGTTTGGCGCCTGCCTTTGGCCCAGGGCGCAATCCTGGAGACTCGGGATCGAATCCCACGTCAGGCTCCCGGTGCATGGAGCCTGCTTCTCCCTCTGCCTATGTCTCTAGCTCTCTCTCTCTCTCTGTGACTATCATAAATAAAAAACAAAAACTGCAAATTGGGGGGCAATGGGCACAAAACCACATTATCTTTATTTTCAATTAAGTCAGGTTCCAATTAGTTACCTTCATTCCTAACTCTTTCTTTTGGCACCTTAATCCTGTCAGAGTAATCAGATTGGTGCTGTAAGTATTTATATATATAATAGGAAGGACATTTTAGCTAACAGATCTTTTTATTAAAACATTGTTCCAAAAAATAATTGTGATATAGTCACAATATTAAAGGTCTTCTGTAGTTGACCCTTTACTATATGTAAACAATTATTTATACAAAATGGGATAACAAATCTTGTCCACTAATACTAGAACATTTTTTTCTCATATAATTTTTGATAAGTGTTTTGTTGACTTTGCACAGTATTTACATTACATGTGATTGGATAGAGCTTATAGAAATATGAAGATCATTCTCTAGTATTCATTTTTGCCAGCTCTTTGCAGTAAAGTAGCCAGAAGTCTATTTTCCCCCTCTTTTACTAGTTGAGGTATTAAGTAAAGAATTAGTTAAGTAAAGAATTGGTTACATAATGCTTGGTCCTGTAATTCAGTGTGTTGCAAATACAATATTTGTGCATTACAAATTAAATTGATATAAACATTTTTAAAACATTTTTATTTTAAGAAGAAATATTTTCTCCCAATTTCTATTTGGACTAGTAATAGACATTGGTCTACATCTCTTTACTTTGTGCAGGAATGCACTGGTGGAAAAATTCCAGAAGCAACTCATATTTATTATAAAAAGAGAAATTCTGCATCATGACTTTACTTATGTGCATCTCTAAGATTCCCAAAGATATTTGCAAATAAGCATCACATATCTCTGTTGAGTGTGATTCACTCACCATTTACATGTTATTGCCAGCTACTGCTACGCACTGTGCCCGATATTAGGTATATAATAATATATATAACGTCTTCTTTATCTTCAAGAAACCCCATGATCTGAATTTCTGGGGACACAGATTTGTAAATAACTAACTGTAATGTAACATGATCATTCTAATCTGAACAATGTACTTAGGGCAAAAGTAGTGGTTTAATTCTAGTTGGAAAACTAAACAAGATTAACTATGAGCTGAGTCATGAAAATTGAGCAAGAATTTACTAAGTGGAGAAAGAGGAAAAGTGAGGGTGTTCTAGATATGTGTTCTTGAAATAAAAACCATCCACTCTTCTTTATCATGCAGACTGGAACCTTAATTCATACCTTCAACAAATACTTAATGAGCTCGTACTGTGAATAAGACATTCAAAAACAAGATACTTCTATGTTTGTGTTGTGTTGCAGTCTGATTACCTAAAACCTGGAGAACATTTTTCTTTACTTATTATATATGTACCACATTTTAAAAGCCATTGATATAGGCACTATATATATGTATATATAATATATATAATTATATATATAATGAATATATAATTATATATAATAAATATACAATTATGTATAAGTATACATATATAATTATATATATTATAGTATGCATTATATATAAATAAATATATTCTATATATAAAGGCATTATATATAAATATATATATATATATATATATATTAGAAAACTGCATTTATTCATTCATCCAGTCAGTCATTCAGCCAATGATATAATATTGAGTGCCTGTTATGGGCTCAACAATGTTTAAAAGAGAACATTTACCTGGACAGAAGGATTCAAGAGTCATGTCTATACTACAACATTTTGTGAAGAACAGAGGAGTCAGGTTGAGTTTGTGATGGCCACAGTCAGAAAGAAAGGAGAAAGAGAGAAGGAAAAGAGGCTTGGGAACCAGGCAGGCTGATAAAAGAGGTTTGGAGAGGAACAGATCAAGGAGAGTTTGGTACCAGCGGTCAGCACAGAGACTAATGAGTTGAATTGCTCAATGATCACTACTGACCTGATGGCTGTGTCCACGAGCATGTGCAGGAGCAGCTTGATGGAAAGGAAGACTGTGGGGCACCAATAGATTCGAGGAACATCAGAAGTAGAAGGGGGGTCACGAGAAAATGTTCTTCAAAGTGGCAGACACGAGTTGCTGTTTAAAGGCAGAATAGGGGAGCCTGGGTGGCTCAGGTGGTTGAGCATCCAGCTCTTGGTGCTGGCTTAAGTCATGATATCAGGGTTGTGAGATGGAGCCCTGGGTTCAGTGTGGAGTCAGCTTGAGACTCAGTTCCTTTCCCTCTGCTGCTCCACCCCCTCTCATGTGCATGATCTCTCTCAAATAAATAAATAAATAAATAAATAAATAAATAAATAAATCTTTTTAAAAAAGGAAGAATGGATGGATGAATGTGACTTTTGTGTGTGTCAAATTTCTTGGAATTTTTGTTATTTCAAGAAAATTCCCTGCTTTGTTTCATTTTCTTTACATATTTTCAGGTTAATGCAATATAAAAAAACTTCACTTGCATCTGTTCATTGAATATATCACATTTATTAACTTTTTCCTCATTGTTACACTGCATTTATATTATTAAGTTTTCAATTATCATTTTCAATGATAAACAGGCCATATTTTTAATGATTAAATATAACTAATGCAATAATTTTTATTCTTGTCACACGGAATAGTTTTCATTGTAGCTCACTAATAATTTTATCTATATGTTTAGAATATTAAGTCATTATTACATTTTTGCTATATTAATTATAAAAAGTATGAATAGTGAAATATAAAAGAGAATGCTTGAAAATGAAAACTCTATTATTTTTGAACATGTATTTCACAACATGAGAACAAAATGTATTCAGCTGTTCATTTTATAAAGAGAGAAAATGCATTTAAAATTAGGATTGTGCCATTCAGAGGACGTAATTCATGCAGTCATAGGAGAAATGTAAATGCTCCATATCAGTGGGTAGAGAAAAAAAGTCATATTTCAATAAAACATTTGGTTATTAAATATCTTTCATAGAACTTTTCCTTTCTTCTTTCTTTTTTAGAAAGAAAGACAATTGAATATAGTCAGAAATATAGCTTTAGGCTTTTAACATGATTCAGTGAGAACCAGAAAACTGTAGGCCTTGAACCCAGGTAATAAATGAAAAAATTCTTGTTCTGTGAGAAATCTGAGGACACTGATCTTCCACTGACGGAGAACATGAGCATTATCACTTCTTTCCTTTCTTCTGAGCTAAGATAGACCTTAATTCAAGGTTTGACGAACCCCAATATATTAGATATTTTAGTGATCTTTATGAAAAAAAAATAAAAGACCTTCCATGAATTGAAAATGGGCTTTGACTTATTTTTCTAGAAGTGGTGATGGATTTGCACTGATGAGTCTGTAATCTTATGCTTACCATTCTCTGGGCTCAGTGCCACATTGTGAGAAAGCTGTGCTAGATTGCCAGGCCATGAAACAGAACATGGCCAGCTAACCCACAGGAGATTAAATCTGCAACCTTGGTTGTCCTAGCAGAGCTCACACAGCTGGCCACTGAGGCAAGGAGATTGCTGTGGCAAGAATAGGCTGTGAAAATGCCTACCTTGAGTAAGCCCTGGTAATGTGCTCACCCACTGGTTGGGGCACCTCCTCTTCCCTGTTTAGGCCCTGTGTTAATGTCTTTCTTATCTTTTATGTTGATTGTGACCTCTTTTCCTTCTCTTATTCCGTACCATCTTTTTGACCCTTGATAAAAATTCCTTTCTAGAAAGAAGCTAGTGTATATGTGAAAACCCAAGTGTTAAATCTCTGGTTTTTGAGTAAGTTTATCTTCAGAGGATTTTCTCCTATAATTGGTAGTTGCCAATCATATCCAAAAGAATTTAGGTATTTAGAAATTTCACCAAAATGAGTAGCAAAGGTATAAGAGAGAGATGGAAGCATTTTTTTGCATTCATTCAATTTTATTCATTTTATTCATTTTTTAATCTTATAGCGGAAACCCCCACTGGTGGTAGATGATCTTTTTGAAGACATGAAAGATGGTGTTAAGCTGCTTGCGCTTCTGGAGGTTCTGTCCGGGCAGAAATTGGTAAGGACTTTTCCTGTGACCAGATTTGTCACTGTTCCCTTGTGGAATTTGGGGGTTTGGGAGTTGGGAGCATAAAGGGTACTGTCCCTATAAAACAAAAGTTCTCTTTTTATAGTTGGTAATACACTAGAAACACTAGCCTATCAGTCATCACTTCTGGGAGCAGGGAATATCTTTCCTTTCTAATTCCTACACAACTTTAGTGGATCTGAAACACTATATATAGTAGTAGCTACCTTAGAAGGCAAAGTAAAAAACCTCATCAGTAATCTGTCATGTTTAATTACTGCTTCTGGGTAGTATCCAGGAAGATTATTTGCAGATTAACACTACCTCACTTTATAGCATTTGCTTTCCATTTGGAAAGGATTGTTGGTCCATAACTGTGCATTGTTTATGTAGTTGTTTGTTGAAAATTAAGTTTGAAATCAGCGTGACATTCTTCATGCACTTGTGGACATCCTCCATAGTCAGTCATTTGTCACAGGAACAGCTTATTTTTAGGGGCAGTGGAACCAGTAGAATGAAAAAGCACATTGATAGTGAACTACAGAATATATGTTTCCACATTACTTAATAAAGTATCACCAGTCTCCAACTTACAGTGGTTTGACTTCATGGCTTTTTGACTTCATGATGATGTGAAAGCAATACACATTCAGTAAAAACCATACTTGCAATTTTGAATTTGGATCTTTTCCTGGGCTAATGACACACAGGATGATCCTCTTTTGTGATGCTAGGCAGTGGCAAGGAATCATGATCATGAGGTAAAGAGCTGATACACTTAAAATCCTTCTGTGCCCACATAGCCATTCTGTTTCTCACTTTCAGTACAATATTGAATAAATTATATGAAATAGTGAACACTTCATTATAACACAGGCTTTCTGTTAGATGATTTTGTGTAAGTGTAGGCTAATGTAAGTGGTCTGAACACATTTAAGGTGAGTTAGGCTAAGATGTGATGTTTGACAGGTTAGGCATATTAAATGCATTTTTGATTTGCAGTATTTCCAACTTACAATGAGTTTATCAGGAAATAATCCCATTGTAAATTGAGGAAGATCTATATTTTGTTTTTCTGGCCTATGTTTTGTTAATTCAGAGTAGGAGAAAGGTAAGTAGTTTGCAAAGATGAATTACCTATAAATGATGTTTACTGTAATTACAAAAAGATACTCAGAAAATAATCTTCAAAATGTTGTATGACATGCTAGACACAGAGGCCAAAATTGAGAGTACTTATTTTTTTTCTTTATCTGTTCCTTCTTGACAATAGTTACCAATCATTCATACTTGGATAATTGAGTTTTTTTTAAGCGTTTTTGCCTAAACACCATTTTTCAGTTAATTTTGTGCAGAGTCTTCCAAATAGCTTTTGTGAAAGAATTTGCTGGAAAATTGTAAACTGATAATAATTTTGTGTAAATCTAATTGGATTCTTATTATAGTGGATGCTTTCAGTGCCCCTTCTGCCATCTTAGCTTGCCTCCAACTTCAGCAAGCGAGATTTCCGACAGTGGGGGCATTACTGTAGACTGTAGCAGCATCTTGCTTCAAATACTGTTAAGTCTCCAGGATTCCATCTTCATGGCTTTTATCAAAGGCACAAGTTGCTCAAGGCAGCCCTGACGTGTGGAAGGATTAATGGTCCCTCTCTCAACCAATGGAGATGGGAATCCATGAATAAATGTTCCAGCTTACCATTGTAGGAGGGACAATTCTGTGACATATTTTACACATATCTCAGAGTGCTTGGGTCCCCAGCAGGATTGAGGCCCAGTTCCTCACAGTGGGCCTCTTTTTTCCTGCCTCTCTTCACTCTTGCTACCTGAAGTCATTTCCCCAGTAAACTGCACACACCCAAGGCCTTATCTCAGGGTCTGTTTGGGGGAAATTAAACAAAACACATATGAAAAGCTAATTTGGAATATGCAAGTATATGCATGAGCTAAATAAACTGAATTCGCACTCAAATGTGGGAGTCATTGACTTAAGATATATATAGCCCCAATCTCCAGATATAATTGTCCATCCTTTGTATATCCTCCTGAATTAAGCTATTTACTAGAAAGCTAAAGGAACCTTTGTTCTAATTCAGTTGTGTATTAAAGAAGTATACCATGCTATATCAATATAATTTTGCCAGTGTACTTGACCAATAGGGTACAGAAACCTTGATGGGCATTTGATTGTCAAGCTAGACAATTCTAAAAAAAGCAAATATTTTGACATAAGAGTCCTTCTTCTGCTTAAGTGCCATACTTGTTCAGACATAGAGTTATAAGACCTTGAAGAAGAGCTAGAAGAGATTTTAAGAATTTTAGCATTCTTAAGTATCAGATAAGAAAACAGACATACAAGGACAATTTCCAATTTAACCTTTATTATTTATTTATATTGAGCCCGTCAAGATTCTGAATTACATAAAATTAGATTACTCTGAAATTACAAATAAATAAACCTTGGAAATGGTTATTTAAATTTTGTAGATATCGTTATTGTAATGACCACATTAACATGAAAAGCATCATTTGAGGGAATGAATATCCTATGTGTTCTTTTAGAGCTTTCAAAGGGAGAATGTGGGTAAGAACATTTCCCTCAGGAATGTTAACACTATTCAGGAATTCTAGAATATCTCATAGGTATAATTCTATTAAGAACACTATGCTTAGCATTAGGGTTCACATAGTCTGGGCCTCTGACTCTGACCATGATCATTTGGGAGATGTGGCCAAAAGGCTTAATGCCTTTGCACTGCCAGCATCTCTTGAGAAATCTCTATGATTATATTTAAAGACAGAATATTTTTAGTTTTTTAATTACTGTTCTTAGATTTCTGCACATTCTTTGGTTATTACTTGTGGAACATTACTCTTTATTAAATGGATCAATGATTATATATCTTTAATTGTACATAAACGTAGAAACACTAAATTTAATTTGCACTTAGGATTCTTTTAAAGAATATTACAAATTGCCATTGAAAAATTAGATATAATAGTAGCAATATGAATAGAGTTTAAAGGACTGCAGAGAAACTTCTTTCTTTTTTTTTAAGATTTTATTTATTTATTCATGAGAGACACAGAGAGAAACAGAGACATAGGGAGAGGGAGAAGCAGGCTCCATGCAGGGAGCCTGATGTGGGACTCGAACCCGGGTCTCCAGGATCACTCCCTGGGCTGAAGGTGGTGCTAAACCACTGAGCTGCCCGGGCTGCCCCGAGAAACTTATTTCTTATCCATTTTGTTAACCTTCTCTTTAAAAAACTCCTTAACATTTTGCATTAGGGGGATCCCTGGGTGGCGCAGCGGTTTGGCGCCTGCCTTTGGCCCAGGGCGCGATCCTGGAGACCCAGGATCGAATCCCACATCGGGCTCCCGGTGCATGGAGCCTGCTTCTCCCTCTGCCTGTGTCTCTGCCTCTCTCTCTCTCTCTGTGACTATCATGAATAAATAAATAAAAAATCTTTAAAAACAAAACAAAACAAAACAAAAAACAACATTTTGCATTAGGGAGAAGCCTAACAATCCACTTAAAAGTACACAATAAAAGAAAACAAAACACCAATTCAAAAGGATATATGCAAACTTATGCTCATTGCAGTTTGATTTGCAATAGCCAAGACATGGAAACAACTTGAGCGTCTATCAATTGATGAATGGATAAAGAATATATAATGGATATATTCCATATATATATATATAATGGAATACTACTCAGCCATGAAAAAGAATGAAATCTTGCCATTTGCAACAACACAAACAGACATTCAGGATATTATGCTAAATTAAATAAGACAGAGGAAGACAAATATTCTATGATTTCACTTATTTGTAGATTCTAAAAAACAAAGCAAATAATAAAACAAAACTCATAGATAAGAGAACAGATTGGCAATTGCCAGAGGGGAGAAGGGTGGGCGTAGGCCAAACAGATGAGAGGGATCAAGAGGTACAAAACCTCTAGTTATAGAATAAGTAAGTCATGTACAGCATGGTGATTACAATTGATAATATTTTATTACATATTTGAAAGTTGCTAAGACAATAGATCTTGAAAGTTGTCATCATGAGAAAAAAAATTCTGTGTATGATAAATAGACTTACTGTTCTCATCATTTTGCAATGTATGTAAATACTGAATCATTAATCTGTATACCTGAAACTAATATAATGTTTTTTGTCATTATATTTCAATAAAGTATTTATGAAGAAAATAAGCTTGCAAAAAAATGCACACTGGGTACTTTTAGGAAATCTGGAGCATCAAAAAGCCCTGAATATTTACTAAGTAACTTTACTAGTCATTGATCATATACTTAGAATAGAACTCAAATCTGCAACTGAGCTTGGTATTATCCACTGAATATCCGTTCAGCTAACATTTCTGGAGTTCTGTTATGGATAAGACACTACCTTATGCCCTCTAAGGAAGACAAAGGTAAATGAGATATGGTCAGAGCCTTGTAAGACCTTGTAGCCTGGTAGGGATGATAACTGTATTAGGGCAGATTAAGTTGTATTAAAAATAGATGCAAACTTGAGAGGGACAATACAATAGATGTTTGTAACTTGCTCACTTTGCCAGGGTACATCCACATGGTATTTGCCCCACTAGATATCAAGCCTTACAGTGAAGTTACATCACTTAAGACAGTGTGGTATTGGTGCAAGTATAGACATACTGACAAATGCAGTAGGGTCAGAAACAGATCAAGGCATGAATGGAACATTGATATATGTCAGAAGTGGCTATCAGATCAGAGGATGGGAGGAGAGACTGTTCGATAAATAAAATAGAAAAAAGTGTATCCTAATATAAAAAGATGAAATTGAATCCTTATCTCATGACCTATGCAAAAATCAAATATACATGGAGTAGAACCTACTGGCAAAAACACTTTAAGTTCTTAGTAGAAAATATGGGTGAATATCTTTTAGACATTTGAATAGGGAAAAATAGTAAGGCATAAAATATTGACTATAAAAGATTGCTACATTTGACTGTATTAGAATTAAAGATATCTTAAAATTAAAAACCTTTAAAGAAAATGACAAAAGAAGTTAAAAATGGGTCAAAGAGGGCAGTCCGGTGGCTCAGTGGTTTAGCGCCGCCTTCAGGCCGGGGTGTGATCCTGGAGACCTGGATCCTGGAGTCCCATGACAGGCTCCCTGCATGGAAGCCTGCTTCTCCCTCTGTCTGTGTCTCTGCCTCTCTCTGTGTCTCATGAATAAATCAATAAAATCTTTTAAAAAAAATGGGTCAAAGATATTCACAATACATGAAGTAAAAAAATTTAAGAAAAGATTATGGCAAGAATACAGAAGGTACATTTTCAAAACATCAACAGTACAAACACTCAAGGAAAACCGGGGTAAGAGATGTGAAGGGGGCATTTTTGCAAAAGAAACAGACATTGTCAGAGATTAAGAGGAAGACATGTTGATATCATTGTTGATCAGTGAAATGTAAATGAAGACCTCAGTGAAAAGACCATGCTACAATACATTCAAGTGAAAAAAAAAATTTTAATATCTGTCAAAATCAAGTGTTGGACAAGATATGCATCCATAGGATTATTCTTGCATTGCTGACAAGAGTGGAAAGAAGTGCAAACACTCTGGAAAAGTTTGGCCTTACGTTAGAAGTTCAAAGTCACATTCCCTCTGACCCAGCAGTTTCACTCTTAGGTTTACAACCAAGGAAAACTCCTTATACTTGTACCAAACATGGGATGTACATCAATTTTCTATCAGCATAGGTCACAATAGAAATAACCTGAAAATAATAAAAAAGTAATAACCTGAAAATAACCCAGATTTCATTGAAAAATGGCAAAGAGCTGTCAAAATGAATGAAATACAGTGACAGCAAGAACATGGATGAATCTCAGCAACACAGTATTAGATGGGAAAGTAAGCCTCAAAAGATTAATATTATGATATCCTATATATAAAATTAAAGACTAAAATAAATACTTTTCATAAGTGAATATAAATGAAATGAATCTATATAAAAAGGAAAGCATTGGACTGGATTTTATAATGGTTGCCATGGGTAGAGAAAGGCAGGAGGATGAAATAGATGGTGATGGTATTGAGGGGTGTGGCTTTTGTACTTAATTTCTAGGCCCTGGCCTCATCTTAGTTGGAAGATTTATAGGTGCTTCATACATTATAAGAGTTAACTCATGAAATAACTAAGTGGGCCATTTGTGGATCAACAGTGAGACTGTCATGCTTAACAGGGGTTTCCAAGGAGAGAATAAATAAAAAGTAAAATAGCTCATTTTCTATTTAAATATTTGTTTAGAGTCATATTATAAAAATCATTACCTGGTACACTATAATTAGAATATAAAAGATAGGCGGTTTTGAGTTTTAGTGGAAGATTATTTAGAGTTCTGGTGTCACAGAGGAGAGACCATGTTACCAACTACACAACCACGGAGAATTACTTCACCACACTTATCCATTTATTTCCCATATATGTAAAGGAGGCTAATGATATCTACTTTATTGAAACTATTTTGAGTTTTAGAGCTAATATTGTGGCACACAGAAAGCACCTAATGCATTTTAATAATGCAAATGCAAGTCAGTTAGAGTGTCCTTGTACCAGACATGCGAGTGTGTGAATACCATTTTCATTCCTGGCAATCTTCCTTTTTAACCATGGCTCTTATGCGCCATGTATTTTGGTCATTTGAAACAAGAAGTGTTACTGATATTCTCAGTAACCTTTCATGTTAGTATGACTGAAAAAAGAAATGGTGTGTGACCAAGTCTTTTTTTAAAGACTTTTTTTTTTTTAAAGGAGTTTTAGGTTTACAACAAAATCGAGAGGAAAGTGTAGAGATTTCCCATATATCTCTGGCTCCCACACATGTACCAAGAGCAGTTTTCATATAAATGTTTCCTAACATATAGGAGGGACGGTCTCAATAGATGGCATGGGAATTTTGCAGACTTCTGCTCTTGGCATACAGAAACCTGACAGGCACATGCACCAACAGATAAGTTGGGAATGAGTCTTTGTTGAGTAAATTAGTACACCTTCCAAGTGCTGTGGGGATAATGCTCCTTTGTGTGTCTACTAACTTTTATAGAAATTGAATAATATTGTTCTTGAATATTCTTTGAATATATTTTAATCCATTTAAATAGATTTCATAATTATCTTTTTAATGTGTGCATTTTTATTTATTCCTATTCCTTCCTGTTTATAGCCTTGTGAACAAGGACGCCGTATGAAGCGGATCCATGCTGTTGCTAATATTGGCACAGCACTCAAGTTCCTTGAAGGAAGGAAGGTAAGAGAGAGACAAAACAAAACACCTTTTTAAACAAGAAGGCATACTAATGTTTTTCAGTGTTGGCTATGCAGTAAAAACAGTGCATGTAAATTATACAGCAAAAGATGCAACATTATTGTAAAATTATTCTAGATTTATAGAAAAGTGGCAAAAAATGGCAGAAAGATTTCCTGTCTATACTTTGACCAGCTTCCTCTAATGCAATGAAGAACTTACATAATATATACATTATTATATGTATAAAATATATATCCCACAATTATTAAAGAATGAATTTTAATGTGGTGTGATACCATTCATTAAAGCATAGACATTAGTCTAATTTCATCCATTTTTTCCACTTATTTCTTACTTCTCTCAAGGATCCAATCCAGTAACATTCCTTGAATTTAATTGTCGTGTCTCCTTGATCTCTTCCATTCTACAACCTTGTCTTTCCTTGTCCTTCATGACCTTGATAGTAGCTGGTGATCAGTTATTTTGCAGAATGTCTCTCAATTTGTGTTTGATGTTTTCTCGAGATTGAGGTTATACATTTTTGGCAAGAATTCCAAGGAAATGATGTATTCTTCTCAGGGCATCATGTTAGCGCATATAGAATTCTGTTACGTCTTATTGGCTGGTGATGTTAACCTCAATCACTTGGTAAGGCTTTCTGCTATATTTTTTATGATAAAGATACTATTTTTTTCTTTATAACGAGGAACAATTTAGGGGAAGTAATTGAGATTATGCCAAATCCTACTTGTCTGCAAACTTTGCTCACTGATTTTAGCATTGATCGCCTTCAGTGATTGTTTCTGTAATTATCTAATGATGATTTCGTTTCCCTCAGTCCTTTCACATGTATTAATCGAAATTATTTTGTAAGAAAAGGTTGTCCTTTTCCCCCCTCCACCATTTATTTATTTATTCAATTATTTACTTTGGCATGAACTTATTTTATTCTATAATTGTAATCCAATCCTACAATTATTATTATTGTCATTATTATTACTATTATTCTTCTCAAATCATTCCAGCTTTGGCTATTAAGAGTTCCTTCAGGCTGGCTCCTGTAACTCTTTTGACACAGCTCCATATGTTTCCATGCATTTCCTCATTTTCCAGAACTACAGATTTTCCCCATTTATCTCATATGTTCACTACCCCAGTTCTAGAATCAACCACTTCACTAAGCAGGCTTTTGTTCCTTTTATTAGTGAGAGACATTTAGGTGCTGGTATACTCATTGCTACTGAAGTTTCATTCCCCCTGGGGCCTCTCAACAGACAAATCTAGGAAATATGAATGCTTACTAACCCAGGATATGCATCTGTGTGTTTTCTCTCTCCCCTCTTGCCTCCTTTCTGTGTGTGTGTGTGTGTGTGTGTGTGTGTGTGTGTGTGTATGTACCATTAGTTTAAACTGATACTACTGTTTCCAGTCCAGTGCCGCAAGGTTCATTATAGCCTTCTATGCTTATTTGCTGCTTTTTTATCTGACAGCGAGAAACCTGGCCCTCACCTACAATGAATTCACCTCTTTTTTAATCCTCATATAGACATAAAATTGTTTAAGAATTGCTCACCACACTCCTGTGAGAAATAGATTTGTTCTTTTGGTCTTTGATATTACAGCATTCAGTCAAAAGACTATTTTTCCAAATTTGCTTAGGTTACTTCTGCTTTTTCATTCCCTTCAGTGTGATTTTGTTAGCCATTAGTAATTTAGTTAGGTAATCAAGATATATTCAGTTTTGAAGAATACCCCCTCATACACACATACATTTTAGTTAACTTTAGTTATTATGATTATTTTATTTTTTATTTTGAGGAATGAGACATTACTGCGATTCCTAGAGTATAAGTTATGCTTAGAGAAGGCACCCCCTCTTTATCCTTGCTATTCTATTCTCATCTCTCTTTCTTCCATTTCCTCTCATCTTAGGGAACCAGTCTCTTTAGCTTCAGATTGATTCTTCCAGCATTTCTTTTGCACTAATGAGCAGATGTATTTTCATCCACCATCTTTTTTTTTTTTTTTTTTACGTGAAGGGTAACATCCTATAATACACTCCTCCACTTTGCTTTTTTCATTTAACAGTGTATCCTGGAAATTATTCAGAACAATTCTTGAAGATCTTCCTCATTCATTTTCACAGGCTGCATTCACTATCTGGATGTGCCAGAGTCTATTCAACTACTCTTCTATAAAGGGGCACTTAGGTTGTTTCTGGTATTTTTCAAACACAATGATGCAATTAATGGCTGGCTGTCCACAGTACTTTCACACTACTAGAAGGGTATTTTCTGAGTAAATTCCTAAAAGTGTGATTGCAGAGTCAAAAGATAAATGTATATGTAGTTTGTTAGGTATTGCCATATTTCCTTCTGAATCAGTTGCACCAACTGATTTAGATTTAGCCTTTTCCTGACTTATGAGAATTCAGGTGTCTGTGTTTGGCAATACCAAAACCAGCTTTATAAATGGATATGCAGATACTCCTGGAAAACAGAATGATTCAACTATTTCCTTCAAACTCTATCTGCACTAAATTCTTTTACTTACTGCCCAAATGCATATTTGAATACTTTCTATTTTAAGAACTCTGGAAAATACAAAAAACTTGATTCTGCTGGTTGAACAATATGTATTTTGATCAGTTGATACTATTATAAAACAATATAAAGTCCACTCAGTTGTGCAGATTCCATGCCAAAAAGAGAGTCTGGACATTAAGATGATGTAGAAAAGCAATATTAGCTTCTTATAGAATATTGGACATTGTTTCTGGATCACTAATATCATTATTAATGGAGTGTTTCTCTTCTTCCAGCTTCCTCCATGAATTTTTCATAGAAAGCTGATAAAACCATGTTTAACAAGATATTTATAGTTTTCCAAATCATTCAGTCTTCCATTTTACCTATATAACAATGATGTCTTATTTTGTTCTGAGCTATCCTTTATTGGCTAGAATATAAAAACAAAATTCCTCTTATTAATGTTTTGGAGAAAATTTAAGAACTTAATGTATAAAGCATTGTTTACAAAGAGGACCAAAAAATCTTATTTTCACAGACTTGTTTTATCCAAGGTCATTTTCACAAAACAGCCTTAAGTAATAAAAATTTGACTGTGGGGAGGAATAAGTTTTTAAAGATTTTTTTGGTGCCCACCTTCTCACTATTTATTTTAATTTTTTAAAAATAATAATTTAAGAACTTATGTTTCAAACATATTTTTAAGAATTTTAAGAACATGTTTTTGATCTTTGGACTTACCTTGCCCTCCATTTATATTTTTTTCCTTAGATAATGGAAAATTAATTTAGTCCTTGGATTCTAGCTTGATTTAAGGAATAATGAGGGCACTCCTAAAATTTTACTGGAGAAAACCCTACCATTGTGTTTATTTTCCACTTGTTTACAGGGCAGTGGAAAAAAGCATACATTACTACTTGTTAGGAACCCTGTAAATGTGACTCGAATGATCTGGTGCCATTTCTACCAGTTTCTTTCTCCAGTGAGGTATCAAGTAAACAGTAACAAAAGGAGCCAACCACTGATTAACGTTCCTAAAACTTTGCTTAGTGCAGACTAGGGACATAAATTTAGACTCTTATGAAGTCAGATAGGTGATCTTGAAGATGAAGTGAGTTAGAGGTTACCCATAGAAACAGGAGAACTGAGCAATCTTGGGCCCTGTCTGGAAAACAAAGTGAACATTCAGTTCTGACTATAGTTGCCTCAGTGAAATGCAAGCACAGGGATCCCAGATTTTCCACTTCAACAAGAAAAGTCAGCAATCTGGATTTTTATTGAAATCTAATTATTTGTTTAAGTTATTTACTAAGTAATGCAGATAGTTGGCTACCTGTATCACTGGTTAGAATGACTCACTTGACACCTCATGGTAGAAAGTAACTAGTATAAAGTGGCAACGCATCCATTTGTTTGGTTTCCCAATTTAGCAAGAAAAGCTAGTAATCTGGAGTCTTAATTTAAATTTATTCCCAAATAATTTGAATATACTTTTGAAACATCTGTGGGCCTTATATTAGTCTGCTATGGCTACCATAGCACTAGCACAGACTGGATGGCTTACATAACAGAAATTTATTTTTCACAGTTCTGGAGGCTGGAGGTTTAAGATCAAGATACCAGCAGAGCTGGCTTCTTTGTTTCTTCCTGTTTATAAACAGACACACGTACTCACTGTCTCCTCACATGGCTTTTCCTCTGTGCAGATGTGGAGAGAGAGAGCTCTGGTGTCTTCTCCTCTTCTTATAAGGACACCCACTCACATTATCTCATTTAACCTTAATTACCTCCTTGAGAGCCCTGTCTCTAAATACAGTCACATTGGGGGTTAGGGCCTCAACATGTGAATTTGGGGGGAACATACATCAGACAATATGGGTCTCTGGTTTGCAAAATCAAACCTCAGATGACATGGGCCAAGTACAGTTGTCTAGTATGGGATTTTCAAACACTGACATGCACCAGAATCAATGAAACCTAGAGGTTTTGTTAAAGCATATGCTTGGGCTGCACGCCCAAGGTCAGCAGGTCAAAGGTGAAGTCCATCAATGTGATCCCATTCTCTTTCTGGTTTCTGGGAATTCTTCATTCTCTTTCAATGTCTCTATTGCCCATCCCACACTCCTAGGCTAGTAAGAATTTAATAGGATAAGTTCCATAAACCCATAAGAATAAGTTCCATGACCCCATTATGGAACACACAGTTTTTAAGAGAAAAAATAGGTATGAAGAACATTTTTTTCTTCAGAAGTTGAACAAATTAAATATGTTAACTTCATAGTACAGGTGTAGCTAGATTGAGGAAGGAAATTGAGTAGGAAATTCAACTTGTCATTTTTAAAAAGCATGATATATAAGGAAAGAGAAATAATCTTCTCTTTATGGAATGCATTAATCTTATGGTTATTAACATGTATTATATATCTGTGCCCTGTGGATGCTAAAATGGATGTGGAGAAAATTCTGAAGAAGCTATAAACAAGAGTAATCAAAATTATTATGGACATAGCAATAGGTTCTGTCATAAAAGGTTAAAAAATGTGATGTTCTTCATTTTCCATAAACATGTATTATATGTCTCATGCTGTGCTAGGTTTAAAAGAAGTTGACACATAAGCTTGTAATCTATGGAAGTTCTCAATTTTCTTTTCTGTCTCTAAACCTGATGAATGAATTTCATCAGTGAGACAAAATTCCATAGGTATATCTCAGATTATTTACAGTAACTTTGTGCTTTTACTCTACTAGTAAATATAAACTAATTACTCCAGAGTAAAGTATTTGTGGGATGATTTTGCATCTGATACTTTTTAAAAAGTAAACCACTTACAAAATTCTGAATTTTATTATTCACAATACACTTTATTAAATCATGTTTAAGAATTATTGAGCAAGGAATCTAAGGAGTATTTAATTTTTTCTGATTTATTTAGAGATTATGGAAAGGATGATGAGCAGTTGTTAATTGTATTTTTTATTGATTGGCTGAGATAGACTTACCATATAGTCTATTTTGCTGGGACTTAGGGAGTAACATTTTTAATAGTTGAGAGGGCATTAAAGTAAAATTATTGGAGACAACTGTAGACAAGTTAACATCTATCCTGAATGCCCAAAAGTCAGGAACTGAACCCTAAAGTTCTCTTCTACTTAATTATTTCTTGGCTTTCCTTTGTCTTTATAATGTATTCCCCCAAATTATGCTCTAAATTTACTACCTACATTTTTATTCCTTTTGAACAAATAACTCTGATTTTGAAACATTATTTATATATGTATATCATCTTCTCCCTTTGTTTTTCATGTCAGTCCATGTACAGAGGATCACCGGTTAGTACAAATTTTAGAATTTTTAACTCCTGACTTTTATAGGTAAAAGACAACATAAGTTTCATGCTATTTGGTAACAAACTTCAAAGTAAGTGCATTTTCTTAAACTACTCATCACAGTTTCTTTTAAGTTCCAGTCAGCTTCTGAATGTAAACAAATAACATTTTTTTCCTGTGTGTGTTTTGTTGGTAATTCCTTGCATGATGTCACATTTTTAAAATTTTAAATAAGTTTTTGAAATTCATTATATAGTTGTTTTTGTTGTGTGCACCTAATGAATGCTCCTGAAATTTCCACTGAAACCATGTGCCTGTTTGTTTTGATGGCTCACCCTACTTACTTTTATGTACCACTACATAGGCATGACCAAATGTTATTGATGTCTAATAAAGTGCTAATTATTGAATAATTAAGGGTCTATAATCTTCTAGTACATTACTAGTACAGTTTTTCTTTTTAAACAGATTAAATTAGTCAACATTAACTCCACTGATATAGCTGATGGCCGACCATCAATAGTTCTTGGATTGATGTGGACCATTATTCTGTATTTCCAGGTATTGTACCATAGCTCCCTTTTCAGTTGATATAATGTCATGGATGGAGGTAGTGGTGGAAATTTTAATGATACTCTCATTTGCCTACCTTTGGGGCTGATTCTTAAGTGAGCAGAAACTTGACCTTCCCATATACATTGTTCTTTGTTACCAAAGACATTATATATGGAACTCCTCCCAAAGAACTGCGGTATAGGTACTCAATCTGAAAAGTGAGCAGGGCACAATGGAGATGAAATATTGGTGTATTAAGAGTTCAAGAAAATATTTGTTCTTTTCTGGAAGGGACAAGTTGTATGTTCCTATTAGACATTAAGGGGATCTAGAATAATTATTCTAGTCGTTAGGTTGTTTGAATTTTTTAAATTTTAATTTTTTAAAGAATTTTATTTCTTTATCTGAGAAAGAGAGAGAGATGACAAGTGAGGGGGAGGGACAGAAGGAGAGGGAGAAGCAGACTCCCCACTGAGCAGGGAGCCTGATACCAGGTTCTATCCCAGGACCTGGAGATCATGACCTGAGCTGAAGGCAGACACTTAGGTTTTGTTTTATCTATTTTTTTAAAGGTTATTCTTTGGAGCAGTTTTAGATTCACAGTAAAACTGAACAAAAAGAGATTTCCCATTTACTATGTGTCTGCACAGCATGTGTAGCTTCTCCCATAACCAACATCCTCCCCTGGGGTGATACATTTGTTGCCATTAATGAACCTATTTTGACACATCATTATCATTCAAAGTCCATAGTTTACATTTGTGTTCACTATTGGTGTTGTATGCTCTATGAGTTTGGATAACCATTAGGTTTTATTTTATTCATTCATTCATGTGTTTAACAAGTATTTTTTACTGTGTATAAAGTAGTTTCAGATGCAGTGGGAAGTAGGAAGCCAAGTACAGTGTCAGCCGTGCTCTTAAGGGCTTACTTTGTCAGTGGGTGAAGGGTGGGAATTTAAATCACTTAGTTGGAAAAGTAAAACATCCAAGGAAAGAAGAACAAGATAATTCTTATGTTTTTGCCAACTGTTAACTCACAAACAGATTGAGGAGTTGACCAGCAACCTGCCACAGCTGCAGTCTCTGTCTGGCAGCACATCCTCTGTGGATAGCATGGTTAGTGCTGAGACTGCCAGCCCCCCAAGTAAACGGAAAGTGGCCACCAAGATTCAAGGAAATGCTAAGAAGGCTTTATTAAAGTGGGTCCAGTACACAGTAGCCAAGTAAGTACCAAGAGTTTGTTTAAATTTGAAACCCTTGAATAATTTGGTTACCAATTTATTACTGAGAGTCCCTTCCAATATTGCAGAATTAGAAGAGACATTTGAATGAAAGGCTTTGCTTCAGGCTGTTCCATTCTTTCCTTGAATTAAAATATAAACAGAAATCATCACTGATATTCTAGGAAAATGCTATAATCAAACTAATTCTTTCACCATTCATGTGATTGGGCCCAATTAAGTTTTTTTAACACACACTTTGGTAATTTGAGGAGTAATTATATTTAGGTCATTGTTTGGACTTCCTGTTTTATTAAATAATCTTTACACAAATAAATTAGAGATTTAAATGTGATTATCTCTTCACAAGATTGTTGAGTTCTATTTAATAATAATGGAACTAAGGCCCACATTCTGAAATAATTATATTTGCTTTTGTTTCCCAAAACTTTCTAGCAATTTTATTTTAAAATTCTTTTTCCTTGTGTCTCCTCTTTCATCTGGAATGTAAATTCCTTTGTCAACCTCAGTTTTATAGACTGTGGATTTGCTTCTGGGCATAATAAACTTATATGTGTGTACATTCATGTGATAATGATAGAAAATTATAGCTCTCAATGAGTATCTTTTCAAAGCAATTTCAAGAGCATTTTCAGTTGAGACTACCAGTATTTTGTGGTCAGATGTGGTCAGTAGTAAGATCTCTTCATAAAGAAGTTGTGTTTTTGTAGGACTTCCTAAATGACATGTAAAATTAACTTACTTTCTGTTTTGCTTTTGCATGCCTAAATCTAATTTGAATCTTACCCTCTACTTCTGAAAAATAGCTTTCAATGAGTACTTATCATTATAAAATATTAAAGCACTTAAACGTAGGGAGTTCTATTTTTAAAGTGTTTAAAGAGCAAAAATGAGAGAAAAACTAAACATAGAGAAGATGTAATTAGTGTTACTATTTTATATAGTTTTGTTTAACTTTTAAAGTGTGTTGGTGGATTTCTAATTTGGGGTATATTTTTATGATTCAACTTGTATTCAAAAATATTTCTGAAAGCAAAGCTTTGTGGCTTTTTAGAATCTGTAGTAGAAATGAAATTTTGAAAACCTGACCACATTGCTGGTATACTGTTTGCATGCCATCCATAGTGGCAATTACTAAACTCTTTTGCAGCTTAATTGAACAGAGAGAAGAAATGTACTAGGCAGGAAGAGACAGGTGACTACACACTAGGATATTTGTTATGATGCTATTGCAGCAAAATTTTGTAATAATATCAATGTGATATTCTCTTGCCCATTGCTCCACAAAACATTAAATTAACCAAAAATAAATTGATTTCTACTTAATATTATAGTAGCTTAAGGTAAACTCAAATTTTTTGAAGTTTTTCTGCCTTGGTTTTGTTTTATATATGGTGTGTTAGCTTTCAAAAATATGCAGAGGCCTAACGGCCTAAAAGTCAGTCCTGCAAACGTTATATTTGTAACATTAGTGCAAGCTGTATTTTCCTTATCTGAATAAATGTCCAGATTTATGATTCAAGGCTTTTCCACCCATCAGTGTATGAGTGAGTTTCATTTATTCTACAGCTGCATCAAGGGGAGAAATTTGGGGAGAGGACTGTTCTCTAACAAAAATTCTGTGATGAACACATAATTCCATTATACCTACCAAATTGTTGATAATTTTCCTAAAAGCTGCCTTTTTAAAAAATGCTATCTTACTATGTATTTTCCAAGCAACTTTCCTACTGATATGGATAAATACTTAACTATCTATACCTATTTAAGTATAGACATGTTTTTAAAATTATAATATATTATACTCTGTGGTCTGAATGTTTATCAGTCTCATAGGACTGAACATGACAAGAAATGACAAAATATCCAGTAAACACCAGACATATTGTCAGAATGTATTCACTGTTTTCATATAAAATTTCAAAATATGTGAGAAGTGAATAAAAACTGCTTCGGTGATATAATATGATTAAGCCTTCTCTATTGTTTTTTTACTAATTTCATTTCCTGATAGGAAATATATACTCTCAGACATAAAAGCATTAAATTATAGCATATTTGATATTTGCAAACTTGATTTTGAGATGTCTAAGAATAAAATTGTATTTCAAGACAAAAATTAATAAGATAGCAAAACAAACGAAAATCTGTATATCCAGATCCATTCAAGATGATCCATTCAAGATGATCCGTCTTGAATGATGACTTGAAGTAAATATGTATTAGCAGAAATGCATATAAACTGGATATACTTCATCACTTTAAGTGATGTGTCCAAGTTTCTGGAAGTTTGTAACACTTCTTTAAGTAACATATTTACTTTTTTTTAGAATTTATATCAAAGATTCTTAAATGAGAGACTTGAACTAAAACAAAAATTTTTAGGAATACCACCTACTGCTTTGATGTAATACGAAACATTATAGGGGTGTGTGTGTATGTTCAAAAAATACAGAAAAAGAAAATGTACTAAAACTTGAAAAATTATTCCAACAGTAATATGTAGGGAAATATTATATATATTTCTTTTTAAAAATATCTGAAACAATAAACAAGTTGAGGAAAGTCAGAAAATATCTAATACCTAATGAATATTTGCTAGCTAATTATTTATTTATACCCACCTTATTTTGTTAAAAAACAATTTGAAGTAACTGTGAACACAAAAACATTTAAAAATGTATAAGTGTAACCAAAAGGAAAATGTAGGTGGAAAAGTAAGGCAAAGCCGGGGGCAAATGTACAAAGTGAAGAGGTGACAAGAGCACAGTGACCTGCTCCACCTGTGTGGGTATTTGCCCATGTGCCAGACTTTGGCTGAATATACTGGATGCGAACTATCAGAGACAGAAACTCTGAAACAACTAAGAGGAGATACAGGATTACTTTATAATTACCGAAATCTTACAAAATTGTTTTGGAAATATTTATTTTTGAAGTTATTGATGGGATTCAATGATGCTATTTTCAGCCCAAGACGTTTTATGCAAGCTGAATGTATATTGGTATAACAGGATTTAAAGTGACTCTTAAGGTTGCAGAGATAAAATCTAAGGGTATTTACCAACTTTGTATGTTAATCAGTGTATCAGTCAAATATACCCTACACTTCATGGAAATCTTGAGATTATAGTAAAAAAAAGGGGGGGGGGTTAGGTGATACTACCTCTGCTTCCTCTAGAAACAACTATAATGAGACTAATTTTTTTAAAAAAGAGACTACCAGAATATTCATCAATTGAATGTCATCTAATTGATCACTTTTGGAGGTCTCTAAACTTAACCAAGGAATGTTGTTCAAAGACATCTTCACAACTTCCTTTTTGGAGATGCTTTCGTATACAGTTTATATAGTTGATAAATTACATGTAAAAAAATCATTGTGAGCTTGTACACTTTTATTTTCACTAGCAGATATTACTACCAATTTGAATGAAGTCTTAATTATCGTAACTGACTTTGAATTAATCATATCTACCACAGAAGAACAGAGATTTGCCACCAGGACATTGCTGTCAAGGCAATTCCAAAAACAGATTTTAAAAAAACTATTTGATCAGTGGTGTAAATGGAAACTTGTGTGGACTTATGTGGAGTGTAGGCTCCTGTGTGACTGATTGAGAGATAGTCACATCCATTTGCATTTGTTCATTCTAAAGCATTTGATGTAATTCAGCTGTATTATCTTGGCATGTTAATATCTGTACATGTACAACACATTGTTTATCATTGTCATTAGAAATGCACTAGAGACTTCAAAAATATATAATGATGAATTACTCTCATCTTTGGTGTTTTTATAAGTTTCTTTTTTATTTTGCCTGACATGTTTTCTCTATATTAGTTTCCTTTTATTTTTTATTTCTTTAAAGATTTAATTTGTTTATTTATGAGAGAGAGAGAGAGAGAGAGGCAGAGACACAGGCAGAGGGAGAAGCAGGATCCATGTAGGGAGCCTGATGTGAAACTTGATCCTGGATCTCAGGATCACGCCCTGAGCCGAAGACAGATGCTCCACCGCTGAGCCACCCAGGTGCCCCTATTAGTTTCCTTTTAAAATGTGCTTTAAATTGAGTATCTCAGTTACTGAAAAGCTTAATATGGAAAACTCAAAGTATGGAAACAAAACTCCTTCTTATCTTGTTATCCTCTAAAATTTTTGTTTTGCTTATTTTTTTTTCAAGCAGCTAACTGCTATAACTAATTGCACATCATTGCTGAGGATTGGATTTGGCATTAGTCCTTGAGGAAAGTGCATATTATCTATTCAGAATGTGACATTAAATAAATATTTTATTTTCTATCACACTAAGGCAGACAGGAACAGAAGTAAAGGACTTTGGGCGGAGTTGGAGAAGTGGGGTTGCCTTCCATTCCGTGATCCATGCCATTCGGCCAGAACTAGTGGACTTGGAGAAAGTGAAAGGGAGATCTAACCGGGAAAACCTGGAGGAGGCTTTCACTATTGCTGAAACAGAACTAGGAATCCCCAGACTGTTGGATCCTGAAGGTAAGGAGTCATTGTTTGTTCTTGTACACACATTTCAACTCTGTACGTTCCTATGTCTTAAAGGCAGAAATTACAAATGATTTCTGAGACCATATCAGAGGCCAGAAAACTTTAGGAAAGTGGAAGAAATAGTACTTTCCTGCACTGAATTTCTTTTGGAAAAATATTTGCCACTATAATGGGAGTGTCCCTAGAAATTATATCTCAGATAACAAGGCACATTACAAAATGTTAGGGCAGTTTAGTTATGTTTTGGTTTTCATGGGTTTTGTTTGTTTTGTTACATTTTTGCTCTGTAAATATTTGTAAACTCCAAATGTAATCACCTTTTCATTGCCTTTAAAAGAGTTAGGCAGAGATGATTTAAAACACTGAACACTTTTTAGGTATGCAGTCTTACCCCGTATAACTCTATAATGACTAAATTTATATAAATACCTTTGCTTGATTTTTACTGGTTTTATTTGATAAACATCTGTACACTTAAAAATATGTTTTCAGGCTCGGTATTTCCTTCAGAGTACTTGACTGTTCAAAGTGTAGTAATTTAGAGAGAATCATGCCCAAGGGAGAGTCTATCCAAGGATTTGAACATAAGGCATCTCCCTCTTTTCCAAAATAAAATTTGTGGGGATAAGATGGAGCTTCTCTATATTTGGTCAGATACAGTATAGAAGCTCTAGAGTCACGTCATTCAACACCACACCTGTAAGCTTTTTTTTTACTATCCATTCACTTCAGTTCTGAAATGTACATAGTATTTGTGTTTTATTAATGACACAGAATATCTGAATTACCAAAGAGTATCTCAGATTTCTGGTGAATTAATGTTGAGATCATTTAAATGAAACCTGCATTACTTCCTAAAATTTCTTGGTTAAAATGTGTCATATTTGTGTGTCACAACATTCCCATCATGTGTCATCCAAACTAAATTGGTCTGCCCTCCCTCGCTGTCTTGAAATACTAATTCTGTTTTTCTTCTGCATTTAGGATAGTGTCTTTTGGTATGTTAGCTAGGATTCAAAGGTTGTGTTATTAAAATATAAAGAATGCTAATTAACTTGTTCACATTTGGTTTTGGTTGTTCCAGATGTTGACGTGGATAAACCAGATGAGAAGTCTATTATGACCTATGTAGCCCAATTTCTGAAGCATTACCCTGACATCCACAACACAGGCACTGATGGGCAAGAAAATGATGTAAGTATTTTTTTCTTCAGGTATTGATAACGCACTCAATGATAGTGACTTAGATGTTTTAACATGATGCTTTTGAAAAATTGAATTTGAATACATTTTATTATTTTATTTCATTTTGTTTTATTTTATTTTGGGATGCATTGCAAAAAAGGAGCAACTGAGTAAATAATAGATATAACCAATTAGGGAGAAGATTACAGGGAAAGTTTTTTCTTGTGTATATTGGATATGTGAGAGAAAGTATTATTAATGATAAATGCTGGGCATATGACACTGATGAATTAAAACTGAGAAAAGATAGCCATGTTGGGAAATCCAGTTAGTAGTCTGAAGATTGAAGTAATTTTATATCCAGCATGTCATGCCTCTAGAGCTGGAGCCCTCATATTCTTTTCATTCTGAGAAAATCTAATTTTGACTTTTAGGTTTATTATATAAGTCACTACTCAAAACGAACATACAAAAGTAAGGCAAACTTGTAAAAGTCCTAATTGTTCAGGACCTTTCCATTTTTTTCAGCCTCTCAATAGTTTAAATAACATTTATATTTTTCATACTGCTCAAATGACATGTTCATTGTCATAATAAAGAAAAAAGTGAAAAAAAAAACAAAAGAAAATTATCTGTACTTGATTTTCTAGAGAGACCCTATTCTAGAAAAAAATTAATATGTTGGTATAAGTTTCCAACATTTTTCTATATATATGTTGACACGAATAATGTTTTAACAAAAATAGAATTATAATATACATATAATTTCATCATTTTTTTTTCTGTTAACATCATAGAAAACTCTTCCTATGCCATTCTTTCCAGGACATCATCTATATGTATATGTACAATAAGTTATCCAATCTTAATTGTTGAAAATTTCTGAATTTTTGCCATTATAAAAAGTACTTCCATTAACACTTTTATAATAAAACATTGTTTTATTATTCTTCCTTAAATGTGGAATTTCTAGGCTAAAGTGCATGTAGATTTTTAATGCTTTTTTGAATTTTACTTTTCAAATTTTCCTGCAGAAAATTTGTCCCACTTTATACTCTAGCCACACACCAGAATACCTATTTTCCTAGACTTTAACAATGGACATTTCCATTCTTTTAATTTTTAAGTATTATTATTATTCTTTAATTATAGAGAGGCGGATTTACTATTGAATTTAAAATTAATTATAAGATAGAATGACATCAGGGAGAGAAATAAATAGAGTTTTCATGAAGTGTTTTTTAAAACTATTTGTCTGACCTCATCGCTCAGTTCTCAACTAGAATTTTCAAAACATTTTGAGATTATAATGAAAAGAAACAAGAAAGCAACAAAAAACTTAATATGTTTTCCAAATAGAAACAGGTCTAAGAAAGGAAAAGGCTAAGGAATGGCTCATAACCCCAAATTTTCAAATAGGCAAAGGCATTACACAATAGAAATCTGTGACTTCATAAAAAATTAACTTAAACAATGGTAACAGGTGTTTCCTAGGTTACTTGGATGAAGTTAATTTGACATTTGATAGAACTACATTAGTTTTTTTAAAAACTATCATTTCAGGAAACCTGTTTTGTTCCTTGACAAGATTCAGGCACAAACATTGACCACCCGAGTAACT
Organism: Canis lupus dingo; assembly: GCF_003254725.2. Classification (NCBI taxonomy): domain Eukaryota; kingdom Metazoa; phylum Chordata; class Mammalia; order Carnivora; family Canidae; genus Canis; species Canis lupus. The sequence goes on along the minus strand of NC_064243.1, from coordinate 42,696,979 downwards.
TATCCATAGTCAGTAAGATAAGTATTTCTAAGAAGCACCACAGGAAGCAAAAGCAAACTATCTGTATAATTCCTAGCATAGACTGATACATGTGCTTTGGTGACATTTGGGGCTTTTCTGGGTTTTGAGAATATAATTGGGTATGGATGTTGCTGTGTGAATAAGAAACTCTATTAGAAAGCATATTAGACCTGACCCATACAGCATAGAGAAAATCAGCTTTCCATCTGATTTTCATATCACAAGTCCTTATATTACCCAATTGAATTCATTTCTGATCAAGTTTCTGAGATTGTATTCTTTTAATTTCTACGACATTGATCATCTCTCCAGATGAGTAAACTCTGTGACTGGCTAAGTCTGAGAAACAAAAGGAGGTGCTTTTGCTAATGCTCATGAGCAAGAATTTAATGCCAAAACTCCTCGAGATTTGGAAGACAGTTGTTACTGACATAAGCTTGTTAATAAGCTTTACTAAAGACGTTTAATTAAGAGATTACTTTCATTATCTAGAAAATAAATTCTGATTTTTTTTAAAGTTCCTTTATCCCTTCCTGAAAAGAGACTACATATCATTTTTCAGGGTTATTTCAAAAAATAATTTTGAGGAAAATGTATTATAAGCTTTGCCCCTTTTTAGTGTGGCATTTGTAATGTTGGGGATAAGCATCTAAAAATGAATATTTTCAATAAGAAAAGAGGAATTTTATGTATTTTTATATATTTTTCAGTTGTGTAAAGCAACTAAATGGCCACCTAATTTTATCTAGTGAAACTTTAAGATTTTATAGAGTATATATATTAAGGCTATTGATGGCATCACCTTAAAATACTTAGTATTTCTCTAAGTTTTAGGAAATAGTTCTTTTAATTCACCTTTAGAAAGCTTAGCATCAGTGCGTCTCCCAGACTTCCATTTTTTGGTGGATTTGATTGCTGTATCCTCTTTATGAGTTTATTTAAATTAGATACTTTATAGCTATGATTTTTAAATCTTTTTTTTGTATTTTTTATTGGAATTTGATTTGCCAACATATAGTATAACGCCCAGTGCTCATACTGTCCAGTGCCCCTCTCAGTGCCGTCAAATCTGATTTTCTTATTGGAAATAGACATTGTTATGCCTATTTTAGGCCAACCAATAAAACTGATAAACTTTTTCCCTAAAGGTGTCCTTGAGTAATGAGCACTCAGTCATAAATAGATAAAATATTCCTATTAGTTCTTCTGAGCTATTAAACTTTCAGTTATTTATTCATTCATTCCTTCTTCCATTGCAACAAATACTACTGACTGCTCTCAGAAGCACAGCACCATCTTAATTGATACAGGGGTACAGAGATGCATCTTATGAGTGTATTTAAGAGAAAAGAAATGAATTAATATGCCTCTTCTTCATAGTTCACCATATGAAATGCTTAATATTTCAAGATATAAATATTTATAAGATAAATATTTCCAAAAGGTAAAATCAAACATGAAATATTAGTATACTACATTACCTTATTTTGATGCTTTCAAAGGTTATGAAAATTCTTAAAGTAACTGTACATGTAAAATTATCATCTATTTATTTATGGACAAATGCCTCTCCACTGTTTTTTTTTTCTTGTTTCCTATATAATTTTTGTCCATGATTTATATTATTTTTCTATATATTATCTTTTCATATTGTTAGGAAATACTTCCAGGTTTTCCATCTTTTGCAAATTCTATCCAAAATTTTAAGGTAAGATTTAAATAATCTTGAATTAGTGACCTCTTTCAAACATCCTACATTCCATAGTTTATTAGCCATTCCTTTGCATGTATTTGTCTTTATATACACATTTCTTTTAATGCATTAATTCTGTTATTTCCTTTTCCTTTCTAATAGAATAAATAACATAGGTAAGTGTTATTGAATGTTAGTTACGGTCTAAGCCACTCCCATGGACTAATCTTTAATTATAAGATAGCATCAATTAATTTCTTTTTAATAACAGTCACTAGCACTAATAAAAGGAAAAATTTACAATAACTTTTTGGTTTCTTTATATGTGATATGAAAAATAAAAAATAAAGCTAAAGATTTATTTTTATGTTATCAAATATTAAGCAGGAAATAATTATTTGAAAAAAGGTAAGTATTCAGTTAGCTTGTATCCTGAGTTTTATCGCATCCCTTTTGCTCAGTATTTGGTCATATAGTTTGTTTCATAAAGTTCATGACATACAAGTTTCTTTCATTAGTGCTCAGATATACTTGTGGAATTAATGATTTTGAGTTCTTTCCTAATTCCAAATTATCCTGTACTTTTTCTGTCTTTCTTTATGTTCCATATAGGCCTGAGGTTAAGGCTCTATCAACAAACTAGACTCTATGCCAACACTGGAATAAAAATGAAAAGTAACTTTATATCATGTTAAATTAATTTCTATTTTATGCTCCATGAATTGTAAGTTGATGTACACATGAACATGCTACAGAACATGTAAATATGCCTGTAAGTTTGAGTGAAAAAGAGAGAAAGAAAAAGTCATGAGAATACTGCCCAGTTGGCTGCCTGGAATTTAGGTGGTCTTCTGTAGGCAAATAGACACCCAGGTCTTTGAATGCATGTAAAAGTTAACAGTTGAAGAAAAGCCACTGGACTAACTGGGCTCTGGGAACCTAAATATTGTTTGTACAACATCTCCTCTTAAAAGGAGAATGTTGAGTGTGTTAAATAGCTACATTCTTCTTACCTTATTGCAATTTGCTTGACACTGCCCCACCAGTAAAAAGTCATTTACTAGATGAACTCTAATAGTTATTTTAAAAATATAATCTTTTCTCTCAAATGACTTTGTGAAATAATTTCAATTGGTGAGAAATAGGTACTTGGAGGCTCACAATGAAGTTCCATGCTCACTTTGATGATCTCCCCCGACCCCCCACTGAGTGGTCACATTGGCCTTTGGTACCTTGGAGGTAAACCAAGAGCATATAGTTCCTCCAACCTTGTAAGAATGTTCCATTGTGCTTTTATGGGCATGATGGTCAACCAGCAAACCATGTACCTTGGTCACATTTATCTGTTCATTCAGAGAAGCCATCTTAGGAAAAGCTTAAACTTTGGAGTTTTGGGCTCCTGTTCCATTTCTTTCTCTACTTACCTATTATACCAATAATTTATTCTACTATGATATATTGAGTGAGACTGGGTCTCATTTTTATTCCAGTGGTGTCAGACACTGTGTTAGGCTAGAGAAAAATAAGATACATAAGGGGTTTGTACTATGGGTGGAGAGGAAGAGACAATTAAGTAGATGGTACAAAATAATGCTTTTTCAGTGAATATTTGAGCTCAAGTTGTTGCAAGATCAGAGAAGTGCTCTCAAAATGTGGTCCTTAGACCTTAGATTCACCTGGAAACTTATTAGGAATACAAATTCTTGGCTTCCACCCTAGACATACTAAGCCAAGGAAGACTGAAGGTGGTGTCCAGCAGTCTTCTTTCGGAAGCCCTCCAGGTGATTCTAGTGCACAGAATCACCTGGAGGTGATCATCTTAATGTGTGAGAACCACTGGCACAGAAGAGACACTCCAACAAGACTTCTGGGTCAGAAAAAGCTTACTAGAGAGGTTGTGTCTGAGCTGAGCTCTGAAGAAGGCATTATCCAGAGGAAGATGTTTTCAGGCAGGACAAGATTGCTTTTGTGAGACTGGAAAGTGAGAAGAGGCAAGAATCATGACAGTTGTGTGCTAGTGTCTGTGCTAGATGTGCTACAGAGGTTATCTTGAATTCTTCCTCAAACTGGGGAAGCAGTGTGTGGTGTCTACTCATATGATGGTACAGCAGTAGAGAGGATTAAAATAAAATGTGTCCAAAGTCACAGAGCTGATACTTGTCAGAACCAGAATTTGGAACCAGTTTTGCCTGCCACCACAGCCATCACTCTATCTCCTCTGCCACTTAACCTGTCATCGTGATTTCATCTGTGTCACAAGGCTGTGATCAAGTGAGATGCTGTAGTTGGAAGTGACTTGTAAGAGCCAAGAACCATGTTAAATGTGTTTTTGATTACTTTTACATTTTTACGAGATAAGAAATCTTGGTGAAAAATTAGGATATTTTTCACTAAATCAATGCTATAGGCTTGTGATTATTTGTGGAAACAATTATATAAATCTCTGGATTTGGGTGGGTTTTTTTTTTTTTTTCCATTTCTGAGATGTGAGGTAGCCTGGATGCATTCATTCAGGAAATATTTTGGTAAATATTTTATAGGTGCTGTGTTACCAGGGTCTAATAATACCATATTGAGCAAAAAGAGTATTTTCTGTAATTTTGGATGAGCTTATGTTGTAATACTGAATAGAATTTTTAAATAATACTAGTCCACAGTGTTCTGTGACTGTAACTCCTTTGATTCAGTCAAAATTAATCTTATTGGAAGAAAAAAATCTCATCTGGAGTGAGGTGCAAATAACTGTGGGTTAAGAAGCACCCCCAGGCCTATGTTGTCAGTCTTATTCCAACCATTGCTCTTTTTGAGTATCTTTGTATTTAGGACATCTCCTCTTGAGCCTGCTTTCTTAATTAAATTACTGTTTATTAAAAAAAATGAAAGTAGATAGTTTTATTTTTAATGATTACCATTTTTAAAATTTATTTATTTAAAAGATTTTATTTATTCATTCATGAGAGACAGAGAGAGAGAGAGAGAGAGAGAGAGAGAGGGAGAGAGGCAGACACACAGGCAGAGGGAGAGGCAGGCTCCATGCAGGGAGCCTGACATGGGACTCGATCCCAGGTCTCCAGTATCACGCCCTGGGCTGAAGGAGGTGCTGAACTGCTGAGCCACCAGGCTGCCTGAAGGTAGATAATTTTAGTATTCAGCAAGATAATTAAGCTATTTTTCTAGAATTTAAACTTTTGCCCCTCATTCTCCAAAAGAGGTGAGGGAGAAGAGGAAGTTTTTCAGAGACAATTGGAACTTATTAACTATTCAGTGTATTCTAGAATCAGCCAGGTATTAATCAGCAATTAAATAAATGCATAGTTATTAATAAAATTGTAATATGTTCTGGTTTCTAGAGAGAAGACAGGCTAATTTTGAAGGAAACAAAAGTTTGGATAGAACAATTTGAAAGAGATTTGACAAGGGCACAGATGACAGAATCAAATTTGCAAGATAAATATCAGGTAATGTATAAGAGGCATTTCAGTTTCTTAAAACCCTTTTTATGAGTAAGATTCATATAAGTCATTTAATCTATGTTCAATCTTTTGAATGATATTAATGAGAAAAATATTTAAAGAAATAATATGTGTTATCTTAAGTTTGCATGTAATTTAATAATTGTATTTCTGTGTAAATACGTAGTTTTAAAAAATTAATACATTTATATATTGTAATATGATTGCCACCATTGTAGAGATAATTAGCACCTCTGTCACATTGCATAAGTATTTCTTTTTTTTGTGGTTGGGATAATTAAATTCTAGTCTCTTAGTAAGTTTGATGATTATAATACAATATTGTTATCTATATTTACTATAATGTGTGTTAGATCTCAAGGACTTATTTACTACTCATTGCAAATTTGTACACTTAAGTAGCATCTTTCCTGTCCCCCTATTTCACCTCCCATTCCTTAGTAACCACCATTTAACTTTGTTTTTATGAGTGTGGCTTTTTTAGATACTTACATATAAGTGATGTCATATAGTATTTGTCTTTTTCTGCCTGCCTTATTTCACTTAGGATAATATCCTCAAGGGGTCTATCTATGTTGTCACAAATAGAACGATGTCTTTCTTTCTCTTGATATTTATAGATATAGATATCTATATCTGCCACACCTCTCTTATCATTCACCCATTAATGGGCACTTATGTTTTTTCCATATCTTGGCTATTGTGAATAGTGCTGCAATAAATAAGAGATGCAGATACCTCTTCAGTATCTTATTTTCACTTCCTTTCATATACTGAGAGATAGAATTAGTAGTTTTAAATGATGTGTGTCTGTCCTGTATGTAGACCTCTGAGGCTTCATGACTTTTCTGGAGTCTTATAAATGACCCCAAACACAAACATCTGGTCATTGTCTTTCTATAACTCATGATCTTGTAGATGTCATATAAGAAAAAATAACTTCAGTGCCAAACTGAAAACTACTATGGGATAAGCCACATTTAAGAAAAGTTTGCAATATGAATGTTTGGAGTGGGCCCATTAATGGGATCAGTTTCTGTTGCAGCCTGCCTGATTCGACACTGTTGCTCTCAAATTGAGGCCAGAGGTGTTATGGCCATCCTTCAGTCTCCTTATACCACCATTACTTGGATTTGGCTTCTAATTTTCATTTCTCAGACACAAGCTCTTGTAATAGGTTTTTCCCATTAAATTGTGATTTATTGATGTTATCCTCCTATTTAAGATAGCATTGCATTTTAATGGCTAAACTATAATACATCCTAGTCCATATTATTTTTCAATCAGTTTTGCTATATAAAAAGGGGCAATGATATGAGATTCAAATGGCAGATGATAAAAGATTTAGCTATTGGCATTAGTGTACAATTTTATGTAATAATTTCTATAAAATGTGCCTGAATTTAGAAGGATGATGCCATCAATACCATATTTACTGAACATGGCAAAGCAATATATATGTGCTTAAATGTATGTGCCCTCTTTGCTTTGAAACTCAATGTAATCTTTTCTCTCAAAAATACAATTTTCTGGATGAGCTTAATTAAAAAAAGATTAAGCCAGTAAATTGAGAATAAAAATATAAGAACAGAGTGAATATACTTATTAGACCATTGGTGAGTTTTGGTTTGGTCATAAATTATAAAAAATCAATTCCAAATTATGAAATTACCTGTTGTACAGATGTTATTGTATAAAAGGAAAACAGAGTATTAGAAAAGTATGAAACAGAAACATTCCTTTCAGTCTAAAGATAATAAGCTATCTCTTAAGAAAGATTGAGAGACCATCTGAAAGCTGAACATAGGGAACATTTTCCTTGTCCCAGTCCCCAAACAGCATTTTTCTGTTTCTACTTATCAGTAAGTAGTATATTTTCCTGTTTTATTCATGCATAGAATTCTGTGGAATAAAATTGAAGATCGATTTTATGTTTTGGTATTTTTAAATTAAGTTAGAGGAAATGAAAGATAAAAGTTGTGGTAAAATATTTACTCACCGTCTCCCCCCAGTGTTCGTACTGTGAACTTACATGTTTGTTTGACCAATTTTTTCAGATGTGTTATCAGCTAGATTCTGTAAGGACATTTTCATGTTCTTTAACATAATTGCACATTTTAGTGATATTCAATTAATACTTGGCCTTGGAGTCTTATTTTAGAATTTATTAATTTAATGTAAAATGTAAAATTAAAATCACTACTTTTTTAAGGTTAGTATTAGACTTATGGTTAAGTCTACATATTACAAATTTATGTTAAACACACTATGATAAAAGAAATGATACAATAATTAACATTTTAATGGCGCAAAGTTAAAACAAAATATTATTATATAAATGGGGTCCCCTACTTTACACAGGCTTATTTTAGCATAAATTTAGATATCTTTAAGTCGGTATTATTTCGATATACATAATTTCTAACCTAAATAATTTGGTACTCTGAATAATTTGGTATTATTTTGATTATTAGCATAGGTTTATATTCCTATTTACTATTATTTCTCAATGAGTATGGACTGACACATAGATTATTTAACCAGAAATGAAAAATCTTAAGTTTTAATTCTACTTTACTACTTGTTCTTGCCAAATGACCTCTGGATTTCCTGTGGTGATAATAATAGGACATGTGGATGTTGCAAGGTTATGGAGAAATCCAGAGGAATAAAATGGAGAGAGTGTATAGCATGGGACCAGGCTCATCATCAGGGTTTGAGGAACGGTAGCTGCTATCAGGATCATGACTGTCATCATTATTATCAGCAGCATGCATTGAGTGTAATCCCAATATAAAGGATTGCTATTTAGGAAATGCGGTTTCCTTTGCATTTGCTGTTTTTGACTCATTTCCATGTTGTTGCTTCTTTTCCTCTTTTAGTCATTTAAGCACTTCAGAGTTCAATATGAAATAAAAAGGAAACAGATTGAACATTTAATACAACCAGTACATAGAGATGGTAAACTGTCACTTGACCAAGCATTGGTAAAACAATCCTGGGACAGAGTGTCCTCCAGGGTAAGTTCTCTCGTGATTAATTTCATTAAGGCTGACATAATTTAGTCAAGAACATTTTCCCTCATGTTTTCCTACACAATGATATTCCATCTAGTCCTACAGCCTATGTCTGAGGAAGGAGAGGCTTGCCTATGGGAAGTACTTGGTTTAACAACTCTTCTGCTTTGCCACCTTACATGAAGTTTCCCCATGGAGTAGTAGATGATGGATTGAAATCCTCAAAGGCTCTCTGGGTTACCCACTAAATTCTGGGTCATTTAGAAGAGATGACTCTCCCAAGAATGGAGCTTCAGCAATTTCTCTAAAGTCTATAACCAGGTTTCATCAACAGGTCCTCCTTCTATAAACACGTTCATGTTTACAGTCTTTAATGTAAGCAAATCTTATCCGGTCATTCATAAACCTAAAAAAAAAAAAGCTGCTCAGTAACTTTCATGTTAATATTTTGCAAACTTAAAGACCAGGATTTTAAAACATCTGAAACTTCTATTGCAAATGGAAATATTAGCCTTGAACTTACTCTGTTTTATTCATTTTGATAACCTAATCTTTTTCCTACAAACTCTACCAGAGAATATGTTAGTTCCCAAGCACCTCAACCTATCCTACCTGGTATTCCAATAAGTCGGGAGAAACACTGCTTAAGAATTGGATAAAGTGGTAGAAATGAAGAAATAGTTACTATCATAGAAAGAATCTCGAATATTTTCCTTCCTCCAGAGATGACTGGATGACCCTGATTTTTCTGGACCTGTCCTCATGTGGCAGGTTTTAAAGGACACACATCAGCTAGTGTATAACAGCTGTATCCTTGAACATCTCAAAAAATCCAGTCCCTTCCCTCTCAGCAGAAGCTCTATTGAAAATCAGTGGGGGCTTTATGCTATTCCTATAAGAAAAAAATTGTTTAAGCTCTCAATGATGTCCTTCCATGTCTAAAATGTATTTCATGTTTCCTCAAAACTTGCTTATAACTATAATTCCTCCTTATTCTCAAAGTATCAAATTCAGAACACAAATATTTTCTTACTTGGTATATATTAAATTAACCTGAAATTATTACCTGGGATCCTTATGTCTTTAGAAGTCATTTGGGTGAGTTTTAGGAATTTTCCGTATTAAAGATAATTCTATTTTTCTACTTTTGTATTGCAGCTCTTTGATTGGCATATACAGCTTGATAAATCTCTCCCTGCACCTCTGGGCACTATAGGTGCCTGGTTATACAGAGCAGAGGTAGCTCTGAGGGAGGAAATTACCATTCAGCAGGTCCATGAGGAAACGGCCAACACAATACAACGGAAACGTGAGCAACACAAGGTAAAGCTCTGGTGGGGTAATCTGGCACAACAGTCCTGGTGTAGTCTGGAGATGTGGCTGTTGAGACCTCCCACCCACCTGGGTCTCCCTGACATCCACTCATACCAATTCAGAGATGTTCCAATAGATTTGTTTTCTGAGGTATTTTCCAATAGCTCCATGGTATTTTTTCATCTGTGGTTATCTTTGTTATTGTTGTTGCTATACGTTACTTTTCAAAAGGTAAACCCATAGACCACACACATTTGTATAAAATGTGGTCGGCCTTTGGCTTCAGATCTCACTCCCATCTCCATTCTCAAAAGGAGGCAAGCCAGGTTGCCAAGTTCTTATGTCCTGTGTTGTGACGGAGCAGGGGTCGAGGGAGAGTGGTGATCTTAGGAAGCGGTGGGACTAGGCCTTGATGACTTTTTAGTTATTTGTGACTTTTTCCACTTGCAGTAAAGTCAGTTGTTCTTAGTATAAATTCTAACATCCTGCATCTTTGTGTTTTGTGATAGTACAAAAATGCTATTTTCATCACATCACGTTAACTCAATCCTGCATTTTGTGCAATTGAATTTGTATACCACATTTCCTGGGTCATGGCAGTGATTACTCTATATGTGGAAAACAGACCAGTGGAGATGACCACATATGGGCAATTTATAGCTCATATATACTTTCTGCCAAAATACTAATATTTTTAAAACTGCTTCAGGGAAATAGACTGTTAGGTATTCTAGACCAGATTGTAAAGCAAATTCATGACAGATTTTGTCTTATGCCCCTTTGGGACCTTATGTTTAGAACTAGAAATGTGGAGGTACAGAGGCGTCACAGAGTTTCAGCTCCTGTCCCTCTCAACTCAACACATTCAACCCAGACTCAACTACCAAACAAGCGGGACACAACAAGACTTTGTGTTCGTACACAATTAGTCAGGGTCCTTCCTGCATTTATTCTTGTCCCTTCTTCAGTTTAGACACTGATCTTTTGTTGATTATCTCTTAACCTCTCCCCTTTCCGCCTCCACCAACACACACCAAACACACAGAAAACTCCTCAGAATTTGCTTCTCAGGTAAGAGCATGATTTGAGGTCTGTATCATCAGTGGAAATACAAACACATAAAATCCAGGCCCAATAGTCTGTACTTTCTCTGAAGACAGAAAATAAGAGATCAAGTCATAAGATTTTTTTCTGAGACTGAACCATGGTTAAGGCTTCTTAAAAGCAGAAAAGCCTAGGTTATGCCTATGTTAAGATTCCCAGGATATTAAAAATAAGGGGACATGTTGAAACAGTGTTACACAAAAAATACCGCTTTAACAAATTAGTAATTCATCATAAATTCTGTACAACACATCATATAGCAATCAAAATTATTTTTTAAGTAATATGAGTATTTCATATAAAAGAAAGTCACCTTAGGGTTTCAAATCAAATGTAAAAAAAAATCAAATGTAAAGTGTATATCGATCATGGGTCAGCTGTGTTAATTCAGCAAATATACATTGCAGATCTACTATGTGCCAGCTTTATGCATCAGGGAAACTGGTGAAGGCACCTCCAATCTAGAAGTTCAAGACATGGCATGTGTTTGTTGTTGGCATAACATACTTAAGTCTTACTTGAATACTCCACCATAGAGAAAATGCCTTGCAATATTAGCTGTGCTATTTACTAGATGATAAGATTTAGCAGATAACGTTAATTTGCTGCTCACTCTAGGCTGTCACAACCCCTTCTGAAGTCTGAGTTTTAAGCTGGATGCACAGATGCAGTCAGTGTCTCTCTCAGTAATTATATGGCCCGAGGTTCCTCATGACCCCTCTGGGTCCCTTGAGAGAGAAACCCTGTGCCAACCACCAAGTGAGCAGCAAGAACCATCCCTTTGCTAAAGTGTAGTAAACAACCATAAAAACCAGAAATGAAGTGGAGTAGGGAAAAGGGAAGTGGTAGGAGTTCGAGAAGAAGCTTATCTGAGACTAAAAATCAGAAAAGACTGAAGAGTAAGCTGGGGAATGCAGTAGAGAGACAACAGGAAGCAAGCAGAGGCAGGTAAAGGTGAAGACGATGTTCGAGGCAGATCTCCAGAATGATCTTTTTACTGAGGTAGGAACTTTTACTGGGTCTGGACACAGGCACTTAAAGTAGTAGAGTCATAAAACAATGTCATTGTCAATTATAAAATCAATTCTTATTTAAAATATATTTATCACGTGCCTATAATAAGATAAACTGATGATGTGAGAAATTTGAATCATTGTTAAGATAACTAAAATTTCAGGCTTCTTCAATAGCAAAAAAATCAGCCCATCAACTTGATATCACTTCTTTGTGCTGCTATATTGGACTCACTTGGAAATGCAATATGTAAATTAAAAACACAATATAGTATAAATCATCTTCCAATTCTTACAAATCATCTTCCAAGTCTAATGTTCAATTCTAGCCCAATAAGAACATTTATCAAATTGTGTATTAAATTATGCTTTACTGATGATAAAATTGAAAAAAAAACATGATATAGGACTCCTCAATACATAAGCAAGAATGTTTTAGAATATTATCTTCCTATCCCAGTCTATAAGTAACTATGGCTTTTGTCACAAAAACTTATATATGCTATCAAGATCTAGAATTTTTGGTTTTCTGCATTGTTCACATCGTTTTTTAAAAAATATATACCACATGACAATTGTTTGTTACTTAATATATATTCAGTGTCTGAAAACTGGATTCAGATAATTTTTAAAATATTTTTTTTGCAAAGAAAGGATTATTTTACAAATGGTTCTACCAAAGTTTTTATTTTAATTAACTTACATGTATGTAAGATCATATTATTATGAAGAGCAAAATACGCCTTTACTAGCTTTTCTATTTTCCAGATACTCTAATGCTTAGTTATCTAGGAAGGTAACAAATATAGTCATAGCTAACTATAATTGAGTATTTAGCCATGTTTCTATCTTAAGCACTTAATTTTGCTAAGCACTTGACATGTAGGATTTGAGATAGGTGTTATCATCCTCATTTGCAAATGAATGAACTTTAGGCAGAGAGAGATTAAGTGCCTTGCCCAGGTACATAGCTGATAATCAAGATTGTTTTAAACACTAACCTTAAACCATGCCCACAAAGCTATTGCATATAATACACATACAGTAATTAAACTTATTAATTTTTATTAGTAATATTGCTTTGGCCAAGTAAGGCTTTCAGTCTTAAGGAATCATGAAAATAGACATCAAACTCTGCTACCTGCTACCCATCCTTATTGTGGTCATTAATCCTACCTAGGTCACTTCTCCTCCTGTTTTAAGGATTTTATTTCCTGCATGATAATGCAAGCCATAATTCTTAATAACGTCAGTAACCCATAGGTGATTCTACCAATAACCTGGACTGTTAGTTCCTTGGTCTCCTGTTTTCTAGTCATCCCATCCTACACTCTAATTTAGCCCTCCAAAGCATAGGCATAGTCTAGAACTTGTCATCACTAGGAACTGAAACCTCTCCACAATCTCTTTCTCAAGCATCTATCTCACTGTCCACCCAAACTTGCCCTGACTCCAAATTGCATGGACTCTGTGCCTTATAATCCATGATTTTATTGCCTCTCACTCTCTTCATATCATCCCTTTCCTTCATCTTCTACTTAAATTCAATGCTGAATCAGTAAAGGTCACCAAAAGCACACACTAATTGTCTTCACCAGGTCTCCTTTGTCCTGTGGTCCTGGTTAAAACACAGCCCTGATTAAAGCCCACTCTCTGCCTATTCCCTGCCCACACATATGCCACTGAGTATGGCTGCAGAAAAACACACTCTCAGGCATGATGACTAACCCAAGTGGATCTTTAAAGCTGCCTTGCACTCTAAAGGCATTTCCCAACTCCACTGCCTCTTTATTTTGGGGACAACTATTCCATACCTTGTCTCTTCAAATCTTCTACACCTCCTCCCATATCCTTACTCTCAGCTGATGACACTGCTTCCTATTTCTCTGAGAAAATAGAAGCAGTCAAAAAAGAATTTCCGCAAGCTCCCACGACCACATCAACCCACCTACATGCATCTGTGCCTGAATACTCAGTCTTCACTTCTGTTACTAGGGATGAACCATCTGTGCTCCAGGCTAAGACCAGCCCCTCTACATGTGTATGAGATCCCATCCTCCCTGCTCTTCTCCAGTAAACAATTCCTGTATTTCTTGCCTTCTTAAATTTTTTTCCTCTCTCTGCTGGATTGTCCCCATCCACATAAAGTATATGCTGCTAATCATCTCATCTTAAAGACTCTTTTAAAAAGAATAAATCAAATTTTAAAAATGAAAATTCTTTCTTAACCCTACTCCAGCTACTGTCCATTCCCACCCCCCCCCCTTCCTTTTTTAGTGAAGCTCTTTGAAAGAGTTACCTGTGCTCATTTTGGTTTCAGAATTCTCTTCTCCAGTTCCTTTTAGAACCCATTCCAGTCGAGTGTTTTCTTGCCATGCTACTCATGTCAGGTTCATGAAAGTCCTCCTCATTCCTCACTCAGTGGTCAATTCTCAGTCTTCATCCTACCTTGCCAATCATAAGCATTTCACATAGCTATTTCTTCATCTTTGAACCACTTTCTTCATTTGGACTCCTCATTTTCTTTCTACTCCTCTGGCTACACCTTTCTAATCCTTCCCAGTCTTTCCACAAAATATTTATTGCGTACTTTTTTATGTGCAAAGTGATGTTCTAGGCATTTGTGATACACCCATAAGAAAAGCAGACAAATTCCTACACTCATGTAATTTGCCTTCTAGTGGGAGGAGGCAGATAATAACAAAGGTAAGTAAGTAATAAAATAATTACATATTAGGTTAAAAGTAAAAGGACAGAGTTTTAGAGGGTGTTGCAATTTTAACTAGGGTTAGTCAGTGAAAACTTACTGAAAAGATGACATCAAAGAGGCAAGTACATTCCCACCTCAACCCATTTGTCCTTACCATTGTTCTGGAATGTTCTCTGTCTTTGGCCTGAAACATTCTCCCACTGATTAGTCTCAATACCTTCTTCTTTATCTCCTTTGGGCCTTTCTTGAAAACTTACCTCTTAGTCAACACTTTCCTAGCCACCTCTTTGAAAGTGCAACCTCTCTTCCCTGTTTGATTTTTCACTTTAGCATTTATCTGCATCTTAACTACAGTTTTAATTTATGTATTTCATTTAGTGCTTGATTTCCTAAACTGTAGTATCAATTCCGTAAGAGCAAGAATTATTTGTTTTTTCCCTGTTGTATTCCCAGCCCCTAGAAATGACTAGAAATATCAGGCTTTCAGAATTCTATTGGGTCAGTAATGCAAATTCACACTTAGTGGGAAATTATCCATTTGACTAAGTTTTAAAAATTATTCGCATAAAATTATTCAAAATATTAAAAAAAATTTGGTAATCTTTTCTGTGCCTGTAATTAAGCCTCTCTATTTTCCCCCAATGTTGTTTCTTTGCATATCCTTACTTTCCTTAATTGCATACTTTTGGCACTGTTGATTTTCTCTGTGTATTATAACTGCCTTTTCCCATCCACCTTCTTACCAGAGGAATGATGGTATCTGTCATGTGGGAATAGAGACTGTGTTACTAATGGAGGATAGAAGCCAGGGAACCAGTCTCAATAATCCACATAGGGATTCAAGATGGTAGTTGTAGAGATGGTGAGAAAAGGTCAGATTCTGAATATTTTTAGGGAGAGCAATTTTCAGCATTAGATTTTGATTGTGAAAAAATCTCTCCAGTCATACATGACACTATTTTTTTTCACATGAACAGTTGGAAGAATAGTTTCCATCAGTTGAGATAGAGAGACAGGGAAGCAGGTTCGGGAGTAAAAGATCAGAAGTTCAGTTTGGGGCATGATAAGTATGAGCCTTTTTTTCACATCCAAGCGTACATGTGGAGTAGGCAGTAAGAGATAACAGGAGCTTGAGACACAGGTAGAGGCTGGAAATAAATATTCAGAATCTCAAAATCACTGGTATGTAGAAGGATATTGGAAGCTCTGAGACCAAAGAAATTAAATAAGAAAGCATAGACAGAGGAAAAAAATGTCAGGAACTTAGCCCTAAAGGAATGTACTGTCAAGAAATCAAAGAGTAGAAGGTGGAACAGCAGAAGAGTAAGAGAAAGAGCAATCAGTGAGGTGGGAGGAAATCCAGCTCCTGTGTTGTTATAGAAGCTAAGACAAGCCGTGCATCAATGATAGGGCATTTTCAGTAACTTGGCCACAGCAGCGCTCTTAAAATGCAAGTCAGTTCATTTCACCACTCTCAGAAGTTCCCACTAGATTCCACCTATTCAAAACCAGCATTCCAAAAGTCTTACAGAGGCCCCTGAGATCCACAGATGTGCAGTGCTTTCCCCTGGCCGCCCCTCCTCCCTCCATCACCTGCTATCCCAGTTGTTCTTTTGTTCCATCTTAGTCACTGAGAGGGGGTCATTGATACCTCCCAGAGCCACGTGGTTTTGTCTGTTTCTCCCACTAGTTCTATCAGTTTTTACTCTGTGTGTTTTGAGACTTACTAGACATGTTCAAATTCAGAATTAATATAGCTACTAGTAAATTGAAAGTTTGATCCATAAGCAATTACATATAATGATTTTTATTTTCAAACCTATTTTGTCTGATATTGTTATACTCATACCAGTTTCTTTTTGTTAATATTTAACCATCCTGGCTCATTAGGATTCTGAGTTTTGTTGTTTCCACCTTCTCCAAGTTCCAAGACTCAAACTCATGCAGCAATGGTATAGGTATTTGCTTCAAACATTTGGCTTTTTCTATTTGTTTTTGCTCACAGGCCTGTGAATCAATTTGGGGTCATATTTTAACAGGAGTAAAAGACCTAAAAGATTTCTCTTACCTCCTGTGAGCCTACCAGTGAATTAAAATCACATGCTGTGCTCAGCATCTCACTGGTTTTTAGTGTGATGGGTTTTCAGAGATCCCAGTGACATCACACCAGCTGTAGTTCCTTTATGATATTTTTGAAAATGTTTTTTGTTTGTTTTGCTATCTTGTCAAGCTTCTTTTAATTAACTAGGTACTGCCTATAATAAGCTTTTTAGGAAACAACTGGACATATGAGTATTCCAGTATAGTCACAGACCCCTACTCATATATTAACATACAGTCATATATAATAAATCAGAGCTAGGTGTGGTGATAGCTCTAAATTTGCCCTGCACTTACTTGGGGGAGTCTCAGCCAAGATTATAAGCCACAGAAATGTGTCTAGATGTTACAGAGAAGGCAGGGAGTGACTAAAATTCTCATAATCATTACTACTTTAGGTTGTTTTTTTTTGTCCCCTGTGATCAGCTCCTGCACATAGTAGCCTGCCTGTGGGCATGAGTGACATGTGAATATGTGTGCAGTTACCTGAGATTCAAAGCAGATCAATAGGTGATAATAGCAAAATATACCATGATAGAAAGTTTGGCCATAGATTTTTCTACAGTATAAAAATTAATGTCCCTCACATTAAAAGGCACAGACACATCTGGCTTTATGAGAAAAAGCACATGTGGTTTTACCATTTTAAGTTATTTATGAGAGCCCTCTTTTTTTTTTTTTTTTTTTTTTTTTTTTGCCTTTTCATCAAGTGTTTCTCTTACGGCTTTACCTGTTTTTTGCTTCTATTTTCTCCAATTAATCCACATAATCTCAGTCAGTGTGAGTTAAACCATGTTAATCTTCATGTACCATTCTGGTGGCCTAATGGGTCTTACTTTTCAGTGAGTGACAAACTTTTGGGTATTTATTCTGCCGCTGAGAAACAAACCAAACTCTAGAGACTATGGCATGAACCTCCTTCTGTCTCTCTCTCTCTCTTTCTTCTATGTGAGAAATTGGTTAGGAATTGTGACATACCTGTAAATCTTTATGTAAGTCAGTCTACTGACAGTGAAAAGCTCGGAAAACAAGCCTAAAAAGATTATTAAAATTTGTGTAGTTCTGTACAGCCTACAAAGAATATTTATAAACATTACATTTGATCTTTCCACTCTGATATCTATAGGACATTCCCTGTGCTTATTTGAAGTCTTCTAACCATAGGGTATTTTCATAATGTTGTAATATAATTGACTTAAATGATGAGCAAATATCACTTTATGATAGTCTACATGTATTCAAAGTGTAATAACAATAGAGTTTAATGTGTGTGTATGTATTACCATTAAAGGGTTAAACTAGTTGTGCTCCGTTTTCAGCTTCTAAAAACCGATGTATTCAAAATCAAGGAAGGAGAAAAGTCCTAACAAATTATTGTTTATAGCAGTAACTACATTTTCCTTTGGACCATGTGCCTTTAAAATGTCTGAATGCATTGCTGTGCAAGTGTCATGTGTGTTTAAAAGATGCCATAATTATTAGATACAGCAGCTCTAGCACAGGCCTTATAGACAAGTGCCTGAGCTCCTGAACAAGGTAAAAGCCTAGGAGAGGCACCAAGCCACACATGGATGTAGCAGCATGATCAAATTGTTGAGTACATTGACTCATCGGTACAGGCTGAAAATTATGCTTCTTAGCCTCCTGTGAACATGTTTTCTCATTTTTTAAAATTTTTAAAAATTATATCTTAGGATCTGCTTCAAAACACAGATGCCCACAAAAGAGCATTCCATGAGATCTACCGGACCAGGTCTGTTAACGGGATCCCAGTGCCACCTGACCAATTAGAGGACATGGCAGAAAGGTAAGAGAATGGCTGATTGGAAAGGAAGTATCTTTCTTAAATGCTTAAATGCTCTGTGGGTGCTTTATCCATTTTCTTTTCAATGAATTGGTTTGTTGTTTTGTTTTGTTTTGTTTTTACAGAGATGCTTACCTTGGGCACATAAAAATTGAGCTTCTGTAACAATATGCTAAGAATCCAACATTCTAATATATATTATTGTTGGAAAAGAGTAAACCTGAATATACGCACAGCCTGGAAATCACAGAAATGGTTTCTTCAGAGACTGTATTTTTATTCAGTACTGTGAGGAACATTATGTAATACTGCAAAAACAGCTTATAAAAGAAACAGATGAGAGTTGTCTTGGCAAGGGAAAGAACTAAATTAAATACTCCAGTCAATCACGATTTGCCTTTAAATCCAGAGCTAGGAAAGGAATCAGATCTCCTGATAGTGATTGATCAGCCCGAGTTTAGAAGACCTTGTGCCTGCATTATGTTTAGCACTGACGTGTAACAGGTTAAGTAAGCACCGTTCTGTTACTATTAGTTACATTCTGTAAATTCTCGGTGTTTTATTTCTAGGTTTCATTTTGTTTCCTCCACATCAGAGCTACACTTAATGAAAATGGAATTTCTAGAATTAAAGTACCGTCTGCTCTCACTGCTGGTTCTTGCAGAGTCAAAGCTGAAATCTTGGATCATCAAGTATGGGAGGAGAGAGTCAGTGGAGCTGCTTCTGCAAAACTATATCGTAAGTCTCCCTGGAGCTTTGAGAAAGAAATCAGAGGACACATGGATTTAGCATTTAGTACTTACCGGTTTATTTGATGCTATTACTTTTATCTTGAATTTAAATATAAAGGTACCAGTGTGTTAAGTGGGTTTGATATAAATTAGTAAAGTCTTCTCAAAATCTGAAATGTTCACCTCTTTTCTTTAGAAATATAGAAAGATTTTGCTGCATTAACCAGACTCAGCCATTGTGACTGGCTTTATTGCTTAAAAAAAAGTTTTTGCATTGCATAGCCATGACTTTGTGAGCTCACCATTAAAACTGAGTTAAAACACTTAAAGATTATCCTCATGTCTCTAAAAAAATAACCATTCTCAGTTATCCACATGGGGACTTTCTATTTTTTAGATTAGGTCTAGCATGTCTCTGAGTTTCATTGTTTCTTGTGTGCGTCCAGGAAAAGTAAAATTATGTCTATGAATCTCTGTACCAATTTAATCTTTAGAGATTATCTTATATTTTGGACTATCAGTATAAATAATTCTCTTAACTACATAGAATAGTAGCCCTGCATTAATGAAAAAAATTAGGTTGTTCTGTAACCAGCAGGTTCTATTTACATGTAATCATGTAATGATTTATTTTTATTAATTAATTAATTAAATTTATTTTTATTAATTAATTTTAATTATTTTATTTATATTTATTAAATATAGTTTATTTCTGTTAAACACTACCCCCAAAATTTATTAGCAATACAAACTTGCTCTCAAAGTTAATGTCTGTGAGGCATCTCAGTCCTGCACTATGTGTTTAATCACATTAAACATGTGTTTAATGTGTTTAATCACAAATTCTAAATGATAAATTAATAAGTTTAAAATACAAGCCCATTTCTAACCTGACTAGTCTGAGTGGCTTTGTAACTGGTATGACTGAATGCCTATTGAAACCATATCTTTATTGAAGCATTCTAGAATCAGAATATATTTTACTATATTTTAAATACATTTTTTAAGTGATGAATGAACAAGATGCATTTAGAAAAAAAAAACATTTACAGTAAAATCTTTCTTTAGGTTTACTACAAGTGTCTTGAAAACACTTGTCAAAAAATGTGAAATCTGTTATGATATGTTCCCTTACTCATTTTGAATTATTTTGGAAAGTAATGAAAAATCTTATTTTTAAAATTCAAGCAATTACTTGAGTCCTTTAAATATTAAATACAGTTATCCATTTATATTTTTGGGTTTAGTCATGTCAAATGATACACAATGAGCTCAGCAGGTAATTATGCAGGATCCAGCTTTGTTCTAGCTATTTAAGGACAGCCAATCAGATTGAAATGCCTAATGGGACTGTTCCACCAGGTTAATGTTGTAATACAAGGATGTTGGTAATTCTCTTTGAACTTCTCAAATAAAGGATATGTAAGTAGAGTTGTTTATTAATGACAAAAAATTAATAAATATTAATTTAAAAAAAACAGTACTTCTGCTTTCTCCATAAAGTAAAAAGAGATGCACTAAGCTGCTAGTTTTAAACTGCTTCATAACTTAAAATTATTGGTAACCTTGCTACAAATGTAGCACATTTTAATGAACATTTCTTAATATTTTTATTCCGTGGTGGAAAAACATCTATTTATTGCTAGCCTTTCTTTTCTATAAAGAGTCTTACAGTATTTTTTATTTAATAGTTTTAATAACTGTGGGATATTGAGTGTAGCCCAGTGTTTTACATGTAGCCCAGTGTTTTACATGTGTTATCTTCCATCCCAATGACAACCCTATGGGCTAGGCATTTTTACATGGTTTCATCGAGGTAAGAGAGCCTTCCTGTGCTCAACCCCCATGTTCTGGGTGGCATAGTTGGTAAGAAGTAGAGTCAGGATTTGAAATCACATCTTTCTGAACCAGAAGCTTAAGTACTGAACTTGACTATCTAACAAAATTGACTGTGAACATTTTTTTTTACTTAAAAGGCCAAATAATTTAAATGATCTCCTGTAGCTTACTGAACTAAGGAATGTAGCTCACAAAAATATTAGTTCCAATTAATGTTAGCTCATATTTGACAATATTTTATACTTACATATTGTAGCCTGATATTGACAGTTACTATTTCTGTTTTAGGCATGGTATTGGGGCAGGGTGGGGTGAAGTATGTGAGATTGTTACAGTCTGGCCACCAGGCTCATGGAAATGTGTTGAATCATGGTTCAGCTACTTACAACCCATGTGACTTTATAAATGACTTATTTTCGAGAAGACTTAGTCTTTCCTAAATTTTTAGTAATAATAATGATGATGATAGAATTATAGGGACTTTTGTAGGGAAGAAAGATGGACACACACTTCTTTCCTTTTATCTCATGCCCCCTATAGCTTCTCTCATCCCTTTGGAATTTGTGAGAAAATAATTTTCTTTAGAACAGACTATTTCAAAGAGTGAAGACTTCCAAATGAAATCCTAAAATCAGGTTCTTAAATCCACTCCTTTCTTTGGTTTCTAAAAAAATTTATTGTAATGAGCCATATGGCTGCTCCATCATCTAATAACCAAAGTAATATGCAGGATGTAAAAGTTCCATAATTATCTTTTCCTTAGTTTGAATTCTCAATTCAATCTTACTCATATGCAAAAACTTACACCATCTTTTAAAGGATTAGAGAATCAGAAAATGTGCTTCTTACTTACCTCTTGTACTAGGAGCTCAGGTAATGATGCTGCTATGTGTTTAAGAAATTCTTGGAAAAATGCTTCACAAATGCTTGTTAATTAAACCTAGGTCACATGCTATTCATAAGAGATTACATACTGTAATATAAACCAGGAGATAATTGGTTTGGTTTTGCTGTCAGAATTGTTCTTGACATGACTGTGTTTGTTAACACGTGTTTCAGTTTTACTATGGAAGAAATAGGAGAATTCTTTCTTTTTCCATAAAAGAAGAGCTCTTGGAATTGTGGCCTATGTGAATGCAACATTAGTAATGTGAACGTGTATTTTATTATTTGTAATTATTTTATTAATGTAAGTAGAACTTGTGATAAAGCCTCTTCTCAAAGATGAGTTTTAAATCTTAAATTACTTGGTTTAGCTCCATTCCAGTGAGATCAGTGAATGAAATTTATTTGTCTTTGCATTTATTTTGTGAGAATGGAAGTTTAGTATCTTCCAGTAATAATTTGGATTTAGTGAAATAAAGAGGTATCTTATTTTTCTTGAAGTGCCATCATCTATAACATGGCGTATTTGTTGAAGTTAATATCCAGATGTAAGCCTTATTTTGAAAGAAATAAATTAATCCTATCATTATTTTAATATATACATTTGTGTTTTCTTTTGCACTCTTCTGAGAGACTGTGTAGTTAGCAGTTAGCTCATGGTAAAAAGGAGATTTAACAGCCCTCTTGCAAAAACAAAAAACAAAAAACAAAACAAAAGTCCTCCTGCTACAGTGATATTAGTAGAAAAAATAATTCATGCTACTAAATGGATTTACTTTGTGTTCAGAAAGAAAAAAAGTGCCAAAATAAATGAAACAGCTAAAAGGTAAAATGACAAATAAGATTCCTTCCTTTAAAAATTAATTGCGTAGTCTTCCTAATAGGAAAGCTCAAAAATACTTTAATGAATCCCTACAACATTTATAATATTCTTAAAATATCCTGTTTTTCCTCTTGGATCACAAATGAAACTGGAAAATAATAACAAGTTCCCTCTTGTTCATTTTCAGTTAATTTGAAAACAATTATAGCAAAAGCATACTTAATGAAATCTTTCTGTCCCATATAGGCACTATTTTTCATTCCTCTAATATTTAGAACAATTGTTTTCCCCTTAGCTTCTTGAAATTTATGCCAAAAATAAATGGAGACTATTTTTTAAACATCGACAAATATTTTTATCTCTTCAATTATCTACAGTGTCTTGCACATTAGGTGTGACTTTCCTTTTTTGATCAAAGTATTATATGCTTATTTGGCTAAATTATTCCAAATTTAAATTACAGTAAATTACTCTTTCCCTAGTTGGGGAACAGGGAGGTTAAGTGAAGAAAACATAAGGCTAAATAATTAACCAATTAATTACTTATTTTACTTACCAAAAATAATACAGCCTATTAACTTATTGAGATAAGTGTTCATCATGGACCCCTTCATTCCAGGTAACTTGCAGCTTTCTCTATTCACTATATCCAGGAAAAATAATATATAGGTAAAATGCTTTATAAACATAAAATGCTATGAAATGTGTTATGCATGTAATGTTTCTAAATGTTATCTTGAAATATGATAAACATTTTTCAGTTAAATTAACGGATGTCTATGAAATTTTGTATGAAGCTTTATATCTGCACTCAAATATTTTGCATCTCCATATTAAGCATTTATTAGTATATTACACTGGACTTTAGCTGTTTTTTAAAGGCTAATTTTGCATTTTATAATAGAGATACTTATCAAGTATTTTAGTGGGTTCAAATTGTAGGAACTAATTATGCTATTAAAAGGAAAATAGTCTTTGGTGATACATTGGTAACTATAATCACATTATTCTTTTTTACTTTGCTATTTTAATAGCAAGACCAATCTTTGAAACAGGAGTTATTTCATATTTCCTGGAATTAACAATAAAATTTACCTAAGGATTTCTTGTGTTTCTAAATTTTACAGCCCATTGGATGGTGGTGACTCTATTACATATGGGAATTACATACAGCTATAAACGTGTCTTATCCATAATTTTTATACTTGTGGATGGGATATGTGATTATTTAAAATTTTTCTACTTGTAAACACTTTTTGTACTTTTTATTTTAAGAAAAATGTGCACTATGCCATTTATTTATAGTCTAAGTTTCTCAGAGCCATTATTCACAAGAATTAATGTTCAAAGAGCAACAAAATCCCACAGCTAAGACACAGTTGGACACTAAAATGTTCGTCCAAATTTAGTGCTTTCTAAATGTTAGCCCCAGGTTGTCTGGAGAGACTGCAGTCTCTTCTGAAAACAAACCCTTTGGTGGAGGAGAAATAGAATACTTTCTCAATAGTGCTGATTTAGAATTAAAAGCATGGAATCAATTTATATTCTCAGAATAATCAGGTTATTTTATAGCAGTTGAATTAACTTGGTATTTTTTTTTATAAGAATGAGGTTGATAGATTTGGGCAAAATACCCATATGCCTCTTCTGAAGAAACTGACTTTGATATTTCTACCTGTGCCTAGCGTTTGCTGTCTTCTAACCACTCCTCATTTCTAGTCTTTTATAGAAAATACCAAGTTCTTTGAACAGTATGAAGTGACATACCAGATCTTAAAACAGACAGCGGAGATGTACATCCAAGCTGACGGTTCAGGTAAAATACATGATAGAATTGATTGCAGTTAAGAGAGTTACAATTTAGAACCCACAGGTTTCTGTGTGATCAGGTCATTTTTTTTTTTTTCCTGCAGAATCTTTTTGTGACCATGCTATGGGCCTGAAGAACATATACTGGCTTCAGTCCCCTTCAGTTTGTGCATTGCCTGTCTAACCTGTATAATCAAACTGTGTGTGCATGTCTGTGTGTGTGATCTTCTAAAAGGGGCAAAAAAAAAAAAAAAAAAAAGCATTCATGTTCTAAATTGCAATTTTCTAACCTATTTTGAATTCTGAGGATTAAATGAAAAAATAAAGTAACGAATATTATTATCAAGTAAATGAAAACTTAAGTTAGTGTGAAGACATAAGTTGAAAAATATGTTTGGTTCATTTTGTAAATATGTTTATCATATTTGGTATAACATATTCCCAGCATTAGCTGAATGAAATTCTAGCATTTCATCTGTTAATGTAATAATGTAAAGAAGAATTATAATTGCACACCAGTATATAGACCATAGAAAAAAGGCTTGGTGGATTTAAAATATAAAGTAAGAATTATAATTTGTTGTATCTGTTGTAGTGGAAGAAGCTGAGAATGTGATGAAATTCATGAATGAAACCACTGCCCAGTGGAGGAACCTCTCAGTGGAAGTTAGGAGCGTGCGGAGCATGCTTGAAGAAGTCATCGCTAACTGGGATCGATATGGCAATACGGTGGCCAGTCTTCAGGCCTGGCTGGAGGATGCTGAGAAAATGCTAAATCAGACAGAGCACGCTAAAAAGGTAAGATTGCTTCTTACCCAAGGCAAGGAGTTCACAGGAACTTAGCAGTGAGGCACCTTCAGCATAGTTCTCTGAGGAGTATTATATATTTTCAAGGATGATTCAGGATTCTTGACTTGGCCAGAAAAGTTGTGCTTTCACGTTAGCAAATTATTTTAAGCCGAGGAATATACTGCTTTATAGAAGTTATGTTAAAAGAGTTCATCTCTGATCAGTTCAGTAGTTTTGCTTTTGCATTCAAAAAAGCAGGAACCTATGGAGGGGCAGCCAATCCCAGTGGGCAGGAGAGGTCGCTATACTCACCCTAAGGTCTGTGCTTGAATGTCCCAACCTCTGTGGAATTTCTCATTTAAGAGAGGATAATGTAATACTAACTCTGTGTAATGACACACACCAGTTGGACATCTGGGTAGTCAAATATTTTCATCTCTTTAAATATTCTTTTTTGGATTTTATGAGCTTTCGGTCAGGGGTTGAAAGCAGGCAAGAGTGGGCAAGAGTGATATTTTTCCTCCAATTATAGGTGTGTATGTGTGACTTGAAGAGGTACAGTTTTACTTTAGTATCACACTAAAATATCACATAAAGTCGATTGTTTCTGTATATTTACTTCTTAGTGGGGATGATATTTTCCCAGAAAAATCAACTTATATGTAAAAGACATTAAAATGCCAGGCTCCCATTAAAAATATAGCAAATACATTAGAATTAGTGCTTGCTGTCCAAAATTCTTATGTTATTGTGTTATGCAAGTAGATGCATAATTTTTTAAATGTTTACCAGTCTCAGTTTCACATATATTAAATATTCTTGTGTAGCTAAGGATAACAAGAACCATATACCCATACAGATTTTGGCTCTGCTGATTGGACTGGCTGTGCCCTAGTAAATGTCATATGTGTTAATTTCATCCAAGGGACTATAACCACCAGAAACAGAAGTGTTCTCATCTATTTATGTGGGAAGTCCTCCCACACATGGCTTGTAAAATAGATTTTGAATTATCTTTGGTATCCTTGGTTTTTACTGTGGTGTATGTATATATGCACAAGCACACATGTATTAACTTGAAATCAGCAGAAAACCGTTTCATTGCCAACTGAGTAACCTTAAATGAATAAGAAAGGATGTTATTGTATTAAGTGTTCTTGGCCCAGATATTTAATTTTAAAAATTTTCCTTCAATGGTTTATATCCACTGTTGTTAATTACCTTCATGTACCATATTCAGATTTTAAAGTAAAAAATAATAGGTCAAAAGTTTATCATTTTTACAGAAAACTGTGCATTACTCTAAAATACCATACCTTTGGGATTCCTGGGTGGCTCAGTGGTTGAGTGTCTGCCTTTCGCTCTGGGCATGATCCTGGTTCTGGAATTGAGTCTCACATAGGGCTCCCTGTGAGAAGCCTGCTTCTCCCTCTGTCTGTGCCTCTGCCTCTCTCTCTGTCTCTCATGAATAAATAGATAAAATCTTTTTAAAAATTAAAAAACACACACACCATACCTTTATATGACTCTGGCACTGGTATTTACAAGCCTAAAGACCATGTACAAGTCCTACACTTAACAGAAATGCAGTTTTTCATCTGTAAAATAAGAATAACAGAAAATGGTCATAATGTTTTGTTTTGTCTTCAGCAAACAATATGACAAAAGAAATAAGCCATTCTTATAAAAAGACACTCGCCATTTCTAGTTCCTATTTTTGAACCTCTTTACTGAAAATTGCATTTGGAAAGAGAGCTAAGATTTACCTTAAAATTTACACAAATTGGGAAGAAAGATTTTTCTCATAGTTTGGTTACTTCCATATCATTCATTAAGTTTTGATTTGTTGGTTTACAATAGTATGCATTGCTTATTGTTTAGGATTTTTTCCGAAATTTGCCTCACTGGATACAGCAGCATGCTGCCATGAATGATGCAGGCAATTTTCTAATTGAAACATGTGATGAGATGGTTTCCCGAGACCTTAAACAGCAGTTGCTATTGCTCAATGGGCGATGGAGGGAGTTGTTCATGGAAGTCAAGCAAGTATGTCTTTCAAATCTGTACATGCTCAGAACATGCATGCGTTATAGACGTGGTGATAAACAGTCTGTTTAGAGACTGTTTTATTGTTGTAGCATGAGCTTATTTAGGCAGATGTGTTTAGAACTGTTATGTTTATTTTTGGCCCTTATTCTTTTCCCTTTGTAATAGAGGAACATTACAGAAATGTATAGTTTGATTAGGATTATATTGACATATGGAGCCTATTAATATGGAGCAACCTATGTTCGAGATCATAATTCTTTGCTTCTGTGCTCATTCCTTTTCTACTTTCACAGTATTTGGACTTATTTCAATTGTATCCCAAATAAGAATCATAAAGTGACATCTTTCTCGCCACATAACTGGAGAGTATGTTGATATATAGGCTACAGGCTCACAGAGGTTTGGTTCATTGACTTTCCATGACTTTCCTCCCTTTTCCTAACAGTATGCTCGGGCTGATGAGCTGGACAGAATGAAGAAGGAATACACAGACTGTGTCAATGCTCTGTCGGATTTTGCAATGGGAGCCCATAAGAAACTTTCCGAACCCTTAGAAGTCTCTTTTCTTAATGTCAAGCTATTAATTCAAGACTTGGAGGTGAGGGGGTTTCTGGACAACAAAGTGAAAGCCTGATCTCTTGTGAAAGGAAGATCACAGAAGTTAACTCAAATCATTGCAAAGTTTTCCTGTGTCTCTTTGGCACCAGTTGACGTGTGTGCATATCCTGATTTGTATGTCAAAATTGAAAAAAAAAACGCATTTAAATAAAAAAAATAAATTTGAATATGTTAAAGATATGTTTTGATCATAGAGTAACTTCAAAATAGTTTTTTAATTGAGATTTTTTTCTACAACCAAATTACAGAGGACTAGGAAAAAACGGCAACATCTACAGAGAACACTTCTACATAAGTGCCTCTCCTATAAAGGATTTACTAAATGAATTGTGCTGTTTACATATTTTGAATACCTTGCAGCTCTCAAAAATGAAGTAGTAGAAGAATATTTGATGACACAGAAAGCTTTTCTAATACACTATTAATGAGGAAAGCAAAAAGTTGTATCTTTTTTTTTGTAAATATAAACAATGGCTGTAAGCATGCACAAGGGAAAACATTAATGATGTAGTGATGGGATGTTGGCTCTGGTTATCACTGTGTGAGAAGACTGTAAGTAATTTAAATTTTCTTTGTCTTATTATCTCTGATTTATAAATTTTTTACAATGACAATGTGTTACTTTTTTTTTAAGAAAAACTAGGTTGTATAATTGTTAAAGTCAGAGGATTTGCCCCAAATTAACATGCATTTACTTGATATAATGTTTACATACTACATTAACACATACATTTTGAAAGCGTAAAGATTACTTCAGCTTGTCTGTATGTTAACTTAAGGATTTACAGTTACTTATAAAGGAAACCTTTTGTTTATTCATATAATATTACCAATATATAATATATTAGCAATGAAGGAAAGCAATAACGGGAATCTCCAAAAACGTATTAGAAGTATAGGATTTCATACAGTACATATTGATTTTTGTCCAGACTTCTGTGGAATTCTGAAATTAAAAGGAAATGTACTATGTGTTAATTTAGTTGTTTCAATGATTCATGCAGGACATTGAGCAGAGGGTGCCTGTAATGGATGCTCAATACAAGATGATTACAAAGACTGCACACCTCATTACCAAAGAGAGTTCCCAAGAAGAAGCTAATGAAATGTTTGCAACCATGTCTGGGCTCAAAGAACAGCTAACCAAGGTGGGGAAATACTTTAATGCATGACACACTGTATAGGACTTACATTGCCTTCAGAGTGCTTTACACCTCCTCAGTCACACCCATGGGCAAATTCTTTACTTGTTAAGAGATCATGCTTTTATTTTTTTAGTGGGATTCTTCATTTAGTAATTCTGATATTTAGTAACTTTGTCATGAGTTTCAAAGCTCAAACTGTGGAGCTGATGTCAGGTATTACCTCTGTTCATTTAGGAGTAATAGCTTTATTTTAATAGAGAGCGAAGTTTCTTCTGGAGGAATAAGGAGTCAGTTAAATGTGAATAAAACAAATGAGGGGAGAAAAGGAAGAGGAGGGAAGAGGAAGAGAACAGATATTTAAATGAGAAAGAATTCCCAAATGCCTTTAATTGAGGTGGATTTGACATCTGTCTGCTCTAAGGTTATTTATGCTATTTTCTGCCTGCATAGCCATGAAGCAGTGGAAATTCTGCTCTTTTCAGCTTATGGAGCTCACCTTAGATTCAAGATATATACATTTGTACCACTTCTGTACAGAGAACTCTGTACAGAACATCAAGCACTAGCCATAGACTTTTCTGTTCTATTGATGAACTTTCCTCAAGAACTCTGTAATTGGGATTTGTTATCTACCTGAAGTTGAATTTTATAAAGATTGTATTGTTTGCAATTGGGTAATTCATTTCTGATAGAAGAAAGGAGTGACTATATAAATGAGGAAAATTTTGTAATGAAGAATTGAGAAACAGAGGAAAAGAAATCAGAGAAACCTGTTATTTAGGAGAGAAAAAGCAGAAAGAGAATAACCTATGTAAAATCAGTAGTGGAAAATTAATGAAAAGAGGAATAAATAAGATAGGTGAAAATAGGAAGAATCATGGTCTTGAAAAAAAGAGAAAACTTCATTTGCTAAACGTATAAATTAGAATGTTAATTGCTAATTCTTTTTATTTTAATATTCAAGTGAAGATTATTTATAAAGATTGGGTGCAATTCAAAGTCAGCATTATCGATTTGATAATCTTCAAGGTTTCAGAGCCATAGCTTGGGCTTGCACATCTTAGCCTAGGCCAAGTTTAATAATTTAGGGCAATCTCTGAGAAAGCAAATTCTACCTTGTAAAGACATCTAAGTTGTTCTGTTTTTTTTTTTAAACTACTATGTCAATTGTAGCATCTTAGTAAGTTTTCAGCTGTATTTGGGAAATATTTCTAAAGCACAATTGATGTTTATGCATGTTAGCAGATTCTTTTCATTTTGTTCAGAGTCATTTTATCAGAGCCTTGTAGCAGATTAGTAGCTTTCTTTTGGTGAACTTATCCTTCAGGTAGGTATCCGACAGTGTAAAAATATTTATAATTTAAGAAAAGAGAATAGTCAACTAACAAGTACTCAGTTTCCTTTCCTTGGTTCCCAAAAGTATGAATAATATTTTGGGAGCAATTCTAAGTAAAATGAGTGGGAACAGGAAATTCTTAGAGAATTGCCTGGTCCTGGATTCCAACATAAAGGTGATAAGGCAGAAATTTTACAGATCCCTTGATCCCCAGGAGTGTATGGCCTCAGCATTAAGATAAAGAATACAAGTGTATTAAGTTATAGCATTTTTTTAAACAACAAATTTCAAATGAAGGGGCTGATCAATTCAGACTAGGAAAATATCCTCTGGCATGGGACGGGGGGACCTTTGTAAATAAATTGGTAGGTGACTTGTGCACTTGAGATGAAGAAGATAATAGGGAGAGCAGCAAAGCATGGAACTGAGGGATGTAGGGAAGCACAAGGCCTGTCTGGGAAGAATGAGTCAGCAAAGCTATAGGTTGGTCTTGAGGTAAGGGTTCAAGTAGCAGAGACCTTGAAAATAAAGTTGGGAGGTTAGTCTAGATAATGTAATTCATGACTATCTCAGGTCAGATTTTGAGGACGAAGTGAAGATAACTGCATAGTCTATAAATTGGAATTTGGTGCCATCTGGCTTACTAACAGCATCATTTAAAAGAGAAAGTGCTATCCATTTGGATAATTTGGGTAAGTATTCATGGGAAAACTCTGTAACATATATTTGTCTCAGTGATATAGTAGTATTGTTTTTTTATATCAAAATTTAACAATACATAGGGAATATCATTAAATAAATATCTTTGGAGATCTGTAAAGCCTGTTGACAATATCACTGAAGAAAATGTTTCTGAGGGCTGTGAAGAGTGTTCTGCGTTTGTGGTAGTTAGTGGCCTTTAATTGAATTTTTGTCTCTGTATTTTTAAAGGTCAAGGACTGTTACTCTCCACTCCTTTATGAGTCTCAGCAGTTGTTGATACCATTGGAAGAATTAGAAAAGCAGATGACATTCTTTTATGACTCAGTTGGGAAAATCAATGAAATTTTAACAGTTCTTGAGCATGAGGCACAATCTAGTGCTGTTTTTAAACAGAAACAACAGGTAAGGAAAAGTCCCCTTGAGGAGACATAGTTATTTTAAAGCATGTGTAGTAAGGCTGAGTGGTGCTTATAGTAGTAGAAATACAGTTAGGACAGGAAGCATTTTTCTAGAATAGCACCAGCATCTTGGGGTACCTGGATGACTCAGTCAGTTAAGTGTCTGCCTGTGGCTCAAGTCATGATCCTGGGGTCCTGGGATGGAGCCCTGCATCGGGCTCCCCACTGAGCAGGGAGTCTGGTTCTACCTTTCCCTATGTCTCTCCCTGCTGGTTGTGCTCTCTCTCTCTCTCAAATAAATAAATAAAATCTTTAAAAAAGTGGAATAGCACTAGCATCTCAGAACAAAAATATCTGTCCAAAGATGAAAACCCTGCCCACTAAAGATAAAATAAAAATTTTATCTATTTATCTATATAAATTTGTGTATAGATAACATTTTTATAAATAAACTTTAAATTTTAGATATTTAGATATGTATAAAAGCAAATTGTGGCATTCCATTTCTATCCAGTGTCTATAATCTGTGTCTTATGAGATCTTTTCTTTGCCTCTAAGATTAAGTCTCATTATACAATCATAAAATTCTGGAAATGTGTTTGGAGTGATAATCATTTTTCTTTGCCTCATTTTTAGTAAGCAGATCTCTATGCAGAACAGCTTCCCACTCTTGGAGTTAATTGACTTGTTTAAGTAGTTTGTTATAAATGACCCTTTCCATCAGAGGAGCGTGAAACTTAATGGGCAGAAGGTTTACCACCTCATTCACTGAAGTAGATTCCTAGAAGGAAGGCAGCATCAGTTCATAGAAAGAGCAGAGAGTATCTGAAGTGAGTCAGGTCTTCAGATCTTAGATCTGATATAACAAATTACAAAGTCTTGATTAGCTTTTGTTTCTTCACCTTAAAATGCAAGTGATAATACCTAAGTTGAGAGCTTATTGTGGAGATGACATTATATGTTCTATAATGTAACTAGCAAATAGTGGCACATAATATGTACTCAATAACTGGTAGCAATTATTATCATGATTATTATTATTGATTGTAAGTCCACAATGATTGTATCACCAAACCCTGTTCTAGTAGGTTCTCATCATATTGGATAAAGATTGTCTTTCCCTTTGAGTCATAGGGCCATTTCTCATATTCTCAAATTGCTATAAATTGCTATCAAAGAATCCTTCCACGGTTAAGATAACATTTGATATTTTAGTAATAATATATTAATAATATTTAATAATATCTTTCTTTCTTTTTTTAAAAAAAGATTTTATTTATTTATTCGTGAGAGACAGAGAGAGAGAGAGAGAGAGAGAGGCAGAGACATAGGCAGAAGGAGAAGCAGACTCCATGCAGGGAGCCTGATGCAGGACTTGATCCCAGGACTCCAGGATCACAACCAGGGCCAAAAGCAGGTGCTAAACCCCTGAGCCACCCAGGGATCCCCTAATAATATCTTTCTAACATACATTACTCTTTTTGGTCCTAAATCTTCAAAAGGAAAAAGTATGTCCTTACTCCCTTTTGCCAACACAAAACAACAACAACAAAAACCTTGGTCTTAATATTTGCATCTAGATTACCAAAGCTGGTATCCAAATGAGCAGTTTGAAATACTTTTCCAAAGCAGTTGAGGATGTTGAAATACAAAAAGTGTGGCTTCAAGTCAAAAAATGACTATTGGCCTTTGGCTGGGCTAAATAATTTCTATGCTCTTAACTGCAGAAATCACTACAATGCCAGGTTACTAAGCAGAGGTGGAAGAGACCCAGAGGCCTGGGTCAGCATGGTTCCTCATTCTGTGAATGTGTGACAACTGCAAGTCCTCCCACACCCACCAGTTTGCTGCCCTTTTGTGGTTAGGATCTGAGGTCCACCGTTCTGTTAATGAGTTTGACAGCTAATGAATGTTAGGAATTCAATGTTGAAAAAAAAAAAAAAGGAATTCAATGTTGTACATTTTGAGACACACAAATAATATATAATTTGCTGCAGCTCTCTCAGTAAAGTATAATGTGCATTGGTATTAAATTTATTTAGTCAGATTAAAACCTAATATGTTGATTTTGTAATTGTTCTCTCAATAAACGATAGGCCTATGAGTTGGACACACACAGGCAAATAACAATTTTATGCCCCTTCGTTTTCTTAATGTTAATAACACAGGCATGAAATAAAAAAAAATCTCAAAAAACTCAATGTGACATTTAAATGCCTTATATAAAAAGCACTGACTTAAGTGATTGCTTAAAATTGAGCTCTTCTGAAAAGAAACACTTCTCTGTACTTTTGATTTTACTTACAGCTGGCTAAAAGCCTAAAAGCTATATAATGTTGTTCTTTTTGTTTTGTAATGGTTACTCTCTTTCCTTCTCTTTCTCACCATTTTAAATACTATTGTTGTGGGCTTCCTTTCCCTGTAGGAACTGTCAGCTTGTCAAGAAAGCTGTAAGAAAACCATGACACAAATTGAGAAAGGCAGTCAAAATGTTCAAAAGTTCATGACCTTGAGCAGTGTGTTAAAGCATTTTGATCAGACAAAGCTGCACAGACAGATTGCAGATGCCCATGGTGCTTTCCAGGTAAGCTTTGTCCCTGCTATAGAGACATGAGAAGAATGAGGACATATAATCATCATGTTTCATGCTTTCCCTCTAGCTAAATGCCTTGCCTGCTGAGGTTTGGAACCAATCATTGTACTTCTTCTTTTTCTAATATTCATTAATGTCAAAGGAGTTGATTACTCTCATAATGAAATTTATTCCTTCCACATGTTTTTTAAAGAAACAACACTCTTTAATAAAATGATGTTCTCAATAACGAGAAAGCAGCATTACATTGGGGTTATTTTTTTAAATCAAGAATATGATGAAGAAAATTGGAGACTGGAAGAAACATGTGGAAACCAATAGTCGTTTGATGAAGAAATTTGAGGAGTCTCGAGCAGAGTTGGAGAAGGTGCTGCGGATAGCTCAGGAGGGCTTGGAAGAAAAGGGAAATCCAGAAGACCTCCTGAGGAGACATACTGTGAGTTTGTCCCTCATGGCATACCTGACCTGAGGACACAGACAAGTGTGTCTTGGGTGAAAAATTAAAAGTGTTGTGTTCTAATAGGTTTTTGAGGCAATGAGTAGAAGAAATGAGTTAGGAAGACAGAAACATTTTAGGTTATGAGACCCAAAAATTGGCGGCAGCAAAAAGAACTTCCAAGAGCAGTTGATGAGTTGCATTTATAATTGGCCATTCTTAAGCGGCTAAAGTAGTGGAGAGTTACAGGATACATAATTCAGACTCTCCAAATTACTATTCATTATTTAGCTGAGAAATTCTTATATAACCAACACACTCTTTTTAAGAGATAACTCTAGGTGGATGTCTAAGTTCTTGTGCTCATTTCATGAACCTGCCATATCAAAGTGTGAACACCGTGTCATTTGAAGTTTGATAGCTGATCCACAACTTGTCCTATTGTGAAGCCATATTCCTGTTAATCATCTCATTTAAGTCATACCAGTATTGAAAATGTTAGTAATCTCTTAAATTCTGAATGGAGAGGATGGGCCCTCTTAAAACATGTATTTTGAGTTATTCTTCCTGAAATTTCAGTGAATATTAGTATAAACCATACTATCAAAGGATGACTGCTGTGTATTTGTGATGTAGCTGACTGACCTTGGGGTTGATGTATATGGCCACTCAACATCTCCTTCCACTGATTCATTTGCTATAGTATGGCACTTTCTGTTTTGAACCACTGTTGTTTCAGAATATCTCTACATGTGTACCCTGTGTGAGAGTTAGTCTGCACAGAGATGCACGCATGCTGTATTCATCTGTTTGGTCTGCCTTAAAAATATGCACAGACTGGGTGGCTTAAGCAACAGGCATTTATTTCTTCACAGTTCTAGAGATTATAGATCTGAGATCAGAATACTAGCATGATTGGTTTTGGTGAGGACTCTCTTCCTGTCTCATGACTGCTCACTTTCTCACTGTGTTTTCATAAGGCAGAGATAAATAGAGAGCAAGATCTTTGCTGTCTCTTATTATAAGGGCACTAATTCCATCATGAGGGACCCACCCACATGACCTCATCTAACCTAATTACCCCAAAGGCCTCATCTCCAAATATCATCACATTAGGGGTTAGGGATTCAACATATAAATTTGGACAGATGGTGGGGCAGGGGGGAAGGGAAGCACAATTCCATCCATAGTGTATGGGGGGTCGTGTGTATTTGTCTGAATATGGAAATGGCTCACAGTGAAGCAGCAGGGCCTGAAACACACTCCAGTTAAGGTATGAGGAACTGTAAGGCTAAATGCTAGCTTCTGTTCAGCTCTTCTGACCTTACCGCTCACTTAGAGGAATGAAAACTCTGTTACTATGGAATCAAGGTTTTGGGCCCCTTGGTCTTCCAGAATATTCTACCAAATTTGAAAACTGCACATTTTTTTTTCTAGAAAATGAAAAACACTAGTTGAATTTCAGATGTGGTGGTTTCTGACTCATAACTATAGATAATTATAGTTCATTCCTGAAAAAAAAAAAAAAAAAAAAGAGTAGTTGCCAGGAAGGTTTGAAGAGGGCAACAGCTGGCTAAGGGGCTTGTGTAGAGGCATGACTGTTTAACTCTATAGTGTCTGATGCTGCCTTTTTCTCTGCCCAACACTCTGAACCACTTCCCCCTCTTCCTGCCAGGAGTTCTTCAGCCAGCTGGACCAGAGAGTGCTCAATGCTTTCCTGAAAGCTTGTGATGAGCTCACCGACATTCTCCCTGAGCAGGAACAGCAGGGCCTACAGGAAGCTGTTAGAAAGCTCCACAAACAGTGGAAGGTGAGTCAGGGCATAATGGGAGCACACACATAAGTAGGGGTCATACGTGTTGGGGGGATAGCATGAGGGTGATAAGGTTCAATTGTAAGAGAAATGTAGAAATTCATGGAAAGTCACGACAGGAACTTCTCCCATTTAAAGAGCCAAACTTGAATAAAGCAGTGATAAAATATGATATGATTTTTTTTTTAGTAGCATCCATTTTATCATGTTACTTAAGAATGCTCTTTTGCTTTTCTTGAGTATTTTTTTGGGGGGAGGTAGGAATGACAAGGGCATTTTACTTATTTGGCAACATTTAGTAAACAATTCTCATCTAAGGAAATTATGTCAGATTTTACTAACATTTCGCTGTTTACAAGGATTTTGCCATCTGGTTTAGATTGTTATGATCTAAAAAATATATATAAAATGAATATTTGTTGGTTAGGGACTCAGTGATGAACAAGCACAATCCATTTCTCCAAAGAGCTTAGAGTCCGGCAGGGGAGATAATTAGTTGCAGATAATGAAAATATAATATCTAATAAGTCCCCCAAAAGTGTAAGTAATACTTATGAAAGCTTTGGAAGAGAGAAGTGGGCCCCCTGGGAGAATGGGAAAGGAGTGACTCAAGTAACTAGTTTTGAGCTAGGAATTTAAAGAAGAAGCAGAGATCTGGAAGTGGGCGGGAGGGGGAAATGACAGAAACCGGAAGAGGGACAGCAGGAGAGCATGTGAGCGGGGGACAGAGGGAATCACTTGGCTTGTCCAACTTGAGTGCCCCAGACTGAGCTTGTCACAAGGAAGCCGACTCTAGAATCTGCTTGCCAGGGGAGCAGCTACAGTACAATGGAGACAACCAGAAGGCTGTCTTCCTCAAGGCAGGCTATGCTAATGGCAGGTTAACAAGTGCTACCACAAGGTAATAGTGAGTGGCAAACGTCATGTGTATTGTATGAAGAAGTCGCAGGGTCTGGAAGATAGGCAGCTAAAACCCTCTCCATCAGCTTTTGTATTTTTTTTTCTAGATTTTTTTTACTCATCTCAGTAACATAGGCTAAAAAATCAGCCCTATGCTTAGGAAAAAACACCGTTAAGGACATATTTTGTTTACTTGCTAAATATGAAAATTAAAAAGAGATTCCTAAAGAAACCCCAGCTTGTTAAGGTGTCTTTAAAGCTTAACATATCATAAATATATTATGGAATAGAGATTCTAATTGAAAGCTGTATTTATTTTACACACACACACACATTAAGCTCTCTAGGATATAATCTGTTCTAGTCTTTTAATAGCTGGAAATCATTTCTTATCAGTTATTTTAGTATTTTATTTTAAAAGTAACCTTTGAAATGGCTAAGGATACAGGCTGGCTAAAATTAACCAATTGTAGGATGGAAGGTAATGATGTAGCTTATGCTTATATCAAAAAAGATCATAAAACATTTCATGAGCTCAGCTCAAATTTGCCTGCTGCTAGCTTGTTTTCTTGTAGGATGCTCTAAGGATAAAGGACCAGGCAGGTGGTCAAAACCGTGGGCTGCTTGATCCTGGCTTTTTTGCTAATAAAGTTTTCTCTTTGCCTTTTGTATAGTGAGTATAATATATGTTCTTCCTGCCTCAGAGGATCATTGACAAAATTTAAAAGGACATGTATCGAGGAGAGTATGTGGAATCAGTGCATCATTTAAATTCAGATTCAAATGTAGCTTTTCTACTTATCCCTGAGCCTCAATGGTCTAATCTGTAAAATAGGAGTATTGATACTGTGTCAGGCTATAGTAAAAATTAAATAGAATAATTCCTGTGAAAAATCTGGCCCTGCAGGCTGAAAGGATTCATTTCAGGCCTAATATTTGGAAAAGTACAAAGCAGCAAGCAGCCAGGTGCAGACAATAGTGATTTAATCACATTGCCCCTAAAGGGAATATTTTATGGGTTTTACCCCTCTCATTGAAAATGTATATAGTCAGGAATGGTATCATATTTTTTAAATCTTCCTATGGAATGTAGGATCTTCAAGGAGAAGCCCCATATCATTTGCTTCATCTGAAGATTGATGTGGAGAAGAATAGATTCTTAGCTTCTGTAGAAGAATGCAGGACTGAGCTGGATCGAGAGACCAAGCTGGTGCCCCAGGAAGGCAGTGAAAAGATTATTAAAGAACACAGGGTATGTCTCATGCACCCCAAGTGCAGGCATGCAAAGTCATATTTGTTACCTAAAAGATATATAACCGATACTTTGGTTTGAGTCTGAAAACACTAAATAGCTTAATTATCTTTTATACTAGTCAACTAAATGGAATCATCTATGAAAATATGGAACTATTGAATGGATTCTCACAGGGATTATATAAACATTTATTGCTCATTAGATTTTCTTCAGTGACAAAGGTCCTCATCATGTTTGTGAGAAAAGGTTACAGCTTATTGAAGAACTGTGTCTGAAGCTCCCAGGCCGGGACCCAGTAAGGAACACACCTGAAACCTGTCACGTGACTCTCAAAGAGCTCAGAGCTGCCATTGATACCACCTATATGAAGCTCGTGGAGGACCCAGACAAGTGGAAGGACTATACTAGCAGGTACTTGTAGAACCACTTCCAGAGATGTACATAGTCTGTCCTAATACTGTTAATTCAGAGATCATTGCACCACAAGAAGTGACATATGTTTCATCTTAAATAATAAAGAAAATTTGATTGTGTTATCTTGTCCATGCTCTTATATAAAAATGCTGCATTTAAGAAAAAGAATGGGTTTCAGTTAGAAACAGAGTGAATCACTTTATTTCCAGGGGACCTAGATGTTATATCTTTGATGCAAATTTGGCACTTCCTTTCTCCCCTATTTCTTCATATCCCCAGAGGGGAACTTCTGCCTCTGGGTTTCTCAGTCTGGTGGAGATTTATGAGGCCAGACTTCACCTGGTACCTTCCATACTCCCAGGTGCTCAGGCCCTGGAACACACCTTTTTCCTTAGCTGAGCTCCATCCGCTCTGCTTTCTCTTTCCTCCAAAAGGCAGCCACCTCTGCCCTAAGCTTCATGTTAAAGAACAGTTTCCAGAAAATTTGTTAATTGACTTGCTAATGAGTTGATTGTTAAACTTCCATGAATAAATTCAAAATAGAAAATGTATTTTAACTGCTGGGATATTTTCTCCCTTTAATAAGAAAATATCTATGTTATTTCAGAATTTCTCAGTTCTCATCTTGGATATCTGCAAAGGAGACAGAGTTGAAAGGGTTTAAGAATGAGCCCATCGATACTGCCAACCATGGAAAGGTTAAACATGCTGTAGAGGTTAGTTCTGGGCCATATTTTGTTACCAGAAAATTTTCATTAATAAAAAAATTAATGGTAGACAATCTAATTTGACTGATGTATTCTTTTTCTTCTGTAAAAAATTAAGTTCCTTAAAACTGTCAAGAGTGTCTCCTCATGTTACTGTGGAGAAGAGGGGATTTTCCCTCTTGAATCATTGTTAGCTTTGAGACTTAGTCATGCTCAGTGGTACCTCTAATACATCTTTAGCTAATGGAAAATCCTGAGAGGAAAATTGCATGCATAGGCGTACAGCACAGCAGAGACTTAAGAATTGTCCTGGAAAACAAGAACGCTATAGTTTTTTTTTTAAGATTTTATATATTTATTCATAAGAGACAAGAGAGAGAGAGAGGCAGAGACACAGGCAGAGGGAGAAGCAGGCTCCATTCAGGGAGCCCGACGTGGGACCCGACCCCGGAACTCCAGGATCATGCCCTGGGCTGAAGGCGGCGCTAAACCACTGAGCCACCCAGGGATCCCAACGCTATAGGTTTTTAATTTTCAGCCATTTAAAAGCCAGATCACAGAATTGGACAAGGTCTCTAAAGTATCATTTCTACATCATATTCAGTCTGGATCAGTCAGCTCTGTAAGCATGGGTCCAGCCTGATAAACTCAGCCACGTGACAATACCTCAAGCCTGAACCCAGTTCACATTCTGTGAATGACACACAGAGAGCCTCTCCTTCTTAGTGTGGCTCTACTGTGTTTTGTAGACACATGCCATTGCGAAAACCCTTATCTTTCAGCATTTTGAATTCTTGAAAGTCACATAGTTGTTGTTAGTGAGAATATATTTCCTTTCTATTCCTATCCTGAGTTCCATGTTTTTCTCTTAAATTTATAATCCCATTAAATACTAGAGATGCTCAGTAATATCATGCTTTACCCTGTAGAAAGATACTTATATTTGCTATTGGATGCTGTAATAGTACAAAAAACCATTCACATCTTAAAATGAAGAGATCACTTGGTTCTGGAACCGGTCATTTTCTGTGGGTGTGAACTTACCCTATAAGATCCTCTGTAGTGACACAGGTGGTTTCCTCATGCTACCCAGAATATGTGTAGGAGGAAGAGGCTGCCCCACTCAGCATTCCCATGGTTCCCAGGGCTTACAAGGGCTAAG
This sequence comes from Canis lupus dingo, assembly GCF_003254725.2. Taxonomy (NCBI): domain Eukaryota; kingdom Metazoa; phylum Chordata; class Mammalia; order Carnivora; family Canidae; genus Canis; species Canis lupus. The sequence continues at coordinate 42,656,326 of NC_064243.1, read as the reverse complement.
GCACCAGAATCTTTCTGGCATTGTCCTGGCCAGTATGCCATCCCTCCCTGAATTAGGGCTGTGTTCCTGTTTGCACATCTTACTATGTGGGGTATTGACTTCCAAAAGCTAACAAAAATGAGGCATAAAATATAAGTTAATAAAGTTAAAATCAGTTTTTAGGGAATCCATAATAATATTCAACAATTAAACTCTTCAAACAAAAAGAAATCAGCTCACTAAAAAAAAGGACTTTCAACCTTTTTTTTTTTTTTTTCTAAAAATACCATGTTCCTTCCAGCTAACAGAAAATAATGTTATAGTTCCCAATTTTGGTATCCTATTTTCTTCTACAGTACTTTTAGAAGCATCTTTATTTGTGATCAAGAGAATATCTATAAATATCTAACCATCTAGGTATGAACTAACCATCTAGTCATCTTTTTGATATAGAAAGTATTGATTTTACATATAAGATATTGGCACTGGGGAAATATTTTTTTCTAGCACTTATGGGCTTTTATTAAAGATGTGAATAAAAAATAAAAGAAGCAGGCACTCTGCTGGTGAATGAATGTCTGGCTTTCATACCTCCACCGTATGAACTTTCTTAGTCTGAGTCCTTTCTTGATTCATAATGTATTCTCTTCATTCCAGGAGATCAGAAATGATGTTACCACAAAGGGCGAGACTCTCAACTGGCTGAAATCCAGGCTTAAAGTTTTAATTGAAGTTTCTTCTGAGAATGAAGCCCAAAAGCAAGGAGATGAGCTGGCAAAATTATCTGGTTCTTTCAAAGCTCTTGTAGCTTTGTTGTCAGAGGTATACCATTTACTTGTATTCTAAATAGATAGTTTTGATGAGGAATCTGGAGGGTTCTTTTTCTTTTGGTTGTGGTTTAAGAAGTAATTATGTAAAGAAAGTATAGTTGAAACACAATGGTTAAGATACTTATTTATATGAAGATTGGTGGAGAAGATGTTTGAATTACAGTCTGTGCCATTATTGGATATGTTAGTTCAGAGTGACAACTTCTATTTAAAGTACAAACCTTATCAGATCCACACTCTTTGCTCTTACTAAAAGCATTGTTTCATGGTCAGTTGAAGGTATATTATGGAGGTTGAGAACACAAGCCTGGGAGTCAAATGAACCAAGAGGTTAGAATTTAACTCTGATAGCCCACTTCCTATGTAATCTTGAGCTTGTCATTTAACATCCCTGGGCCTTGGTTTTCTTACTTATAAAACAGAGCTAGAAAAATTTACTCCCAAAATGCAAATGTAAAACATTTAGTATAGTGCCTGAGAATAAATACCCAATAACTGATAGTTGGAAATAATAAAATATTCAATGTTAGCAGACCATAATTTCTATTTTATGCAAGACCTACTCATTTTAAACTTCTTGATATACATTTAAGTTGGATTAAAATATACAAACTTATTTACTTCATTTCTAGTAGGACCCCTTCTACCCTCGGTGAGAATATTTTTACCAACCAGGCTGTCATGCATGTCTAATGAATTTGTGCATGGGAAGATGACATAAGAATGGAAAGTTGAATAGATAGCTACCATTATTTCTTGAAGTCATTTATGAACTTGCATGGGGAAATGATCATCTAGATGACTTAAAGTTCCCTAATTCTGAAGATTTGGAATTCTCTGTAGATGTCCCTAATCTAACAGTTTGGACAATTAACCTTTTATATTTTAAATGCACATAGATCCACTTAAGACTCAAGCAGTGAATTTACATAAGCCAAAAATACTCTGAATCGCATGCGATTTTAGTTTTATGTGTGAATTTTGGTATTGTATATCAACTTTCTTAAAAATGTTTGACAAATTGAAAATAGTGATAGGATTAATCAAATTTTGGAACATGAGTTATTTCAATCCTTTGATATACAAATTTCATAGCAATAGTTCAGATAATATAGCTCCTATCATATTTTAAGTAAAATTCTGACATCATTCTTTTCTACTCTCTCTTTGATTAAGAAGGTAAGGGCGTAAGTAAGGATTACAGTTTTAAAAATAAATATACGTACAGGTGATCTTTGATCCAAGACTTAACAAATCATTTTAGTCATATTGATAGATGAGTGTATATTTTGTTCCACTTTCACACGCACACATAAAACAATTTGGCAGCCTTTAAAATTAGAAATTATTAGTCTTCCTAACACTTTACCAAGGTCATTTTTTACTTTATCTTCCAACTACTCTCATGACATTGCCTGTGGACTTGTAGCAAAAATCTGCCTCTAACAATTATGTCAGATATTGACTCTTTGCACCCCATCTACCTTAAACTTCTGCATCGTTTGTATACATACCCTTGTATGCTAATTATTCATTAGCAAAACCAAGTAAAAAGGAATGGAAAACATTCTTTTTGTTATACAACATATTCACAATACTAAAAACACAAGAGATAAGTTGTAACAAGGTAAGGATACTGGATTTATATTAAAAGATGGATTTGACACATTCAGCCCATCCTTTGATTATAATCCATTTTGTATTTAAATCAATGTTGAACACAAAGTGTTTGCAATTGTTCACTGTAAGAAAAAGAGACTGTGGATAGACTGACAGTATGTACTGATGAGTCACTTCTTTCTACGAAAACTGTGATTTACTGAGATCTGGAGTTTGTGGTTTTCATAGGGTCTTATTGCTGTTTGTTTGGAGAATAGCACACTCAAGTTACCTGGGACAAACTCAGAGCAGAAGAGGGTCAAAAGGTGGGAAAAGAGAAGGATAAACTGGAAGGCTTCTGTGGAACACCAAAGTGTGAAAACGACATCTTAGTGAAGATGGGAAGTGATAGACTTTGAAACAAAAGATGCTAATGACATTGAACTAGAGGAAGCAGAAATGAGACAGAAAAGAAAGCTGAAAATTCAGGAAAAAGAATTCAGTAAAGAACCACAAAATTAGAAATTATGTTATGTTTTATGTAAAAATATTGGAAGTGCATTTTCAACAAATACTCTTTATTCTTTCCATTTTTTCCCCTCCACAATTTTTTTCCTTACTTACTTTAAATAGGGTGGACTAAACTTTATTATAATGCATTTTAATAATTTATAATTAGATTTTATTCATGGCATTGTAATTAAAGGGGATCAGGAAACAAAATATACAATATACCTACTTTGATTATCATGCCTTGATTGTCAGATCGAGTGGGCACAAAGTGCCATATCAAATGAGGCTTGAGATTCATATAAATGGCTATACAGTTTAATAATAACAAACCTAAAAAATATATGAAAATAAAGACATCTGTGTATATATTTCAAGTTATTGAGATGGACTTTACACATACTCTTAAAATATTTAAGATTACATGAACATCATATGAGTTATCATTTTTTCATGAAAACCTAGGTTGAAAAGATGTTAAGCAACTTTGGGGACTGTGTCCAGTACAAAGAAATAGTTAAAAGCTCCCTTGAGGAGTTAATTTCTGGCTCTAAAGAAATCCAGGAACAAGCTGAGAAGATCCTGGACACTGAAAATCTGTTTGAAGCACAGCAGTTACTTCTTCATCACCAGGTAAGATGCTCTTTACCCAGAGCACTTATGCAGAGTTCATTAGTCACTGACAGACCCATAGAGTTGAAGAGAACTGTATGTCCACAGGGTAAGGACAATGAGAAGTAGGGTGCAGGAAGGAGTCCAGGTGAATGGTTAAATATCTGGGTACTTCAGTTCTTTGTTAAATATTAGTCACCTTCAGAAGAGCCTGTAAGATAAATTCTTAGCCTGAGTGATTTGATGATATCAAAAAATTCGAGGAATATTTTGGAGAAAAAGTTGATTTAGCTATGAAAACCGTAAAACTTGCTCAATTGTCCTTTTCGAACAGAGAAGGAAAGCATAGAGATAAATGCTCTGTATTTGAAATCATTATTCCTTGTCATTATATTAAAATCATGCTCTTCAATTTACAATTTTGAATACATATCAGTTTGGAAGATTAAAATTTACATGAAGTACCAGACCTTTTTGGTATGCTATGCTGTTATGAAAGATTAGAACTGAAAGTAAAGAAATTCTGGTACATATATTGATAATAAACACTTCTAACCAGCTTACTTGCCAACTCAATATAAGTAGAAGTATGATTCAAATCAGATATTTTAATGACAAAATTCTAGGTAACTTAATGTGTAGCAAAATACTAGCTAATTTTATACATAATGATATATAAACATGGAAGTAGCATTAAAAGTATATGTAAAACAGCAGCCTCTAGGCTTTACAGATTTATTTAATTATAAAAAGACTGTGAGTACAAAAAAAATTAATGCTTGGTATTACATTGTTCTCAACCATTATAAAAGTTGGTTTGGGTTTTGATTTAAGTCAGAGAAATATGTAATTATAGATATTTACATTAATATTTTAAAACTCCTCACATTTCTTGGACCAGTTGCTTTGTTATATGCCTGTGTTTACTTTGTGAAAATTCATAAGGTTTATACTTGAGATTTGTACACCATTGTTTATACATTATACTTCAATAAAGAGTTTATTTTATTTTATTTGAGATTTTATTTATTTATTTGACACAGAGAGAGAGAGAGCACAAGCAGAGGGAACTGCATGCAGAGGTGGGAGAGGTGGGCTTCCAGCTGAGCAGGGAGTCAGATGTGGGGCTCCATCTCAGGACCCCTGGATCATGACCTGAGCTGAAGGCAGCCACTCAACCAACTGAGCCACCCAGGCGCCCCCAAAAGTTTATTTTTAAACATAACTTTCCCCAAATACCTAGGCAGATTTATCATTCTGAATAGACCCAGGAATTAAATCTCTTAATATCAGCATTTTAACAACATAAATGATAAGAAAAAATAGAGTTGGGATTTCATGTTTTTAGGCAGAAGTAATTCTTTAAGGAGAATTATGCCAAAGGAGTAGTTTTTTCAAATTCCTTCTGGAATATTCCACAAAATGCTAAATGTCTAAATTTGCACACAGTTAAAACATCAAGATCAAATTAACTATGTTGTTTATCATTAAAAACATAAACTATTCATAAATAATGCCCGTTTTGACCAACATAGAGTCCCCATTGCCATTTTAACTGTTCACATTAGCTTTTTTCAAAAAAGATTTTGTGTCTTTGAGAGAGAAAAAGTGAGAGAGAGAACAAGTGGGGCAGGGGCAGAAGGAGAAGCAAAGCCCTCACTGAGCAGGGAACTGGATGCCATGAGCTATCTGGGGATCCTGAGATCATGACCTGAGCCAAAGGCAGATGCTTAACCAACTGGGTCACCCAGGTGCCCCTGTCGATTTTAACTTTTAAAAGACAGTTTGAGCCCACACCACAGTAAGGTTGTACCTCTATTAGACTGTAGGTGTTTCTGTCCTGCTTAGCTGCTCAGAGAGTAACATTTATACCCATCTGTCATCCAGCAAAAGACAAAGAGGATTTCTGCAAAGAAGAGAGATGTGCAGCAGCAGATAGAGCAGGCTCAGCAGGGAGAAGGTGGGCTGCCGGGCCAAGTCCGGGAGGAGCTGCGGAAGCTGGAGAGCACCCTGGACAACATGGAGCACAGCAGGGAGAAACAGGAACGCCGCATCCAGGTAGGAGACCAAAAGTCTAGGGCCTATTGACTTCCGGGTCACAGTTTACATCTCCAAAGGGGAGCAAAAGTTTGTTTCCACCTCTGATGCTCCAACATTGTGTTTAAGTATTGACACAAATTAACTCTTTAAGTCCTCACTTCAACTCTATGAGATAGATACTATAATTAGCACATTTTACCAGTGTGCTTTACCAGAAGCTTAAAAATAAAAGGTTTGAGGTCTTTACCCAAAGTCACAGAGCAGTGATTCGTGATAAAGCCAGAATTTTAATCCACACTTGTCTGAATCTAGGAATTAGCACTGGGTCATTTCACTTTTTCGGGCAGTCCAGCAGCCACATGTTTATGCCTTATTGTGATCTTGACACTTTAAAAGGGTTTTGAATTCTTGCCACCTGCTCACTACACACTCCCTTCCTTCTCTTTCTCCCTTTTATTTTTTCTGTTTTTGAAGCAGATGGAGAGGCCTTTTCCCCCCTTTATCCCTTATCTACATCTTAAGTAATATCCTTAGATTCATAGGACTTTACAACTGAAAGAAAACTCAGAGTGCAGTCTACCGATCCTCATTTTGTAGGTGAATTGAAATGCAGAGTGAAATTCTTACGGGAGACATTAGGATCCTCTTTGTTCAGCATAATATGTGAAATTTGAACAAAGTTAACTGGAAGTTGACAGCCTACCAAACAAATGGAAATGTGAACAATATTTTGTGACATACTTTGATAAATCATAACATGATATGTTTATTTTTTTTCAAATTTAGGTCACATTAAGAAAGTGGGAACGATTTGAAACGAACAAAGAGACAGTGGTCAGATACCTTTTTCAAACAGGTTCCAGCCATGAGCGCTTCCTGAGTTATAGCAGTTTGGAAAGTTTATCTTCAGAATTGGAACAGACAAAGGTATATCAGTACGACCATACAATCCCTTGGTATTCATTATTCAGAAGAAACACTGTGTTTATATCCCTTATTACTATTAATTATTATAATTATTCATTTAATCAGCACTTCTTATTTATTGATCACCCACTCTTCAACAGACTGGTCAAGTTGCTCTGGGGAATGAAAACATAAATAAGATTTAAACATCAAGAACTAAGAGAAAGTTTTCATTAAAGTGGGAAATGGTTCCTTCATAGATGTATACATTTAAAAAAATCTTTCTGAAGGCAATAATATTTTTAACTAAACCTTGAAGGGCAGATAATACACAGAAAAGCAGAGTGTGGGACAAAAAAAAATGAGCATTTCTATAATGGGAAATGTCATGAAGTATGATAGTGTATGGAAATTCTGTTTTAAAGCAGAAAAATGGAAATACAGTTGTAAAGGAAAGTTGGGCCATACCACAAGACACTGGAAGGTCTGAAGCAGTATTTGGTAAGCAACATGGAACTCCTAAAGATTTTTAAGAGAAAGAGTAACATAATCAGAGCTTTACTCTAGGGAGATGCATTTTTTTAAAAAATTTATTTATTTGAGAGAGAGAGTGCATGTCTGAGCAGTGAGAAGGGCAGAAGAAAAGAGAGTCCTCTAGCAGACTCCCTGCTGAATGTGGAGCCTGACTCAGGGCTCCATCCCACAACCCTGAGATCATAACCTGAGCTGAAGTCAAGAGTCACCGTTCAACCAATTGAGCCATCCAGATGCTCCTAGGAAGATGCATTTTTAAGCAGTGTAGAAAATTGAAAAGGTGAAAGACTGATGTCATAGGATCCAATTAGAAAGGTATTGCATATGTGTATTAATCTGGATATGAATTAGGATAATGGGGATGGCAGTGAGAACAGAAAACAAGAGATAAAGAATAATGGAAAATAAGATGATACCCAAGGTTCTGAGCTTGACAGATGCAACGAGAGTAAGATAAGAGCCTGAAGGAGTGGCTGTCAGTTGAGAAAGCCACTCAACTGACAGCATGACGGATTCAGTTTGGGACAAATTGGGGTTGAGGATCCAGTGGGATATCCAACAGAGAATATATTTAGTAGATGTGCTTCATGAGCCCAAGCCTATAACCCCAAACACTTTAAACAGTCAGAGAAGACCAATACATTGTCTGAAGCATTTAGAGAGTTGTGTAAGTTCTTTTGGTTTCTTTTGCACATACTTGGGGTTTATAGAATGTTTGAGTTTGTATAGAAATGTGTTAACCAATGAATATGAAAGAAGACTCCTGTCTACCTGTTAATGGCCTTTAGCAAATTAACTCCTGTGCTGCTTTTTTCTTTCCAGTAAAAGGCTTCTCTGTCTCTCATACTAACAATTTTGTATTATCTCTCCTATTCCTAATTCACTAAGGAATTTGAAGTCTTATAAAGCCACAGAATTCTTCACTTCTGTGTGATTTTCATCAGCCATTTAAATAGAACATCATTTTTAATTATAATTGTAATCATTTTATATATTAAAAATATATCAGGTGTTTTTTATAAATACAAACAGATTTATTGGGTTAATTATCATGTTGTACCCATGTTCCATCCAGGGTTTCTGATACCTTGTGGCTCTAATCCCTTTGAATTGATTTGTCAGCTGTGGATGAAGCAAATGTAACCTTTTCTAGTCTTACTATTAAAATTTTTCCTAGCCAATAATCTTGCATGGTTTGGGATTGATTTAGTAATGTAAACTAACATTTATTGAAAAAATATATATGCTGGTCTAATCACTTGATTTTTTTAAAAAGATTTTATTTATTTATTCATAGAGACAGAGAGAGAGAGAGACAGACACAGGCAGAGGGAGAAGCAGGCTCCATGCTGAGAGCCTGACGTGGGACTCGATCCAGGGTCTCCAGGATCACTCCCTGGTCTGCAGGTGGCGCTAAACCACTGCACCACTGGGGCTGCCCTAATCCCTTGATATTTATCATCTTCTTTATCTTCTTGATATTTATCATCTTCTCCAGAACAATCCTAAGAAATAGGTGTCATTATGAATACTATTGTGATGAATGAGGAAATATAAGGTACAGAGTTGTTAATGATTTTATCCAAGATCTCAGGATTACTAATTGGTGAGGTTGGGATTCAAACCTCAGAGGTCCAGAACACATACCTTTAGCTACTAGATTTTTCATTGAAAAACTAAGCTACTTTACTGTTTATGTATGCTGTTGCACATGCACATGTAATCTATAATAATTGTTCTCTATTCCTTTGCTCAGTCGACATTGTTAATACAGCCTTCATTCTAGTTGTAGCCCTTGTGTGGTTGTGCTAAAGGACTTGAGTGCTTTCTGTCTGCCAGCATGTGGTAGGGAGCCCATGGCAATATCATGTTTATTCTTTACAACAAGGCAATATGAGGAAATGAAAATTCAGAGAGTTATGTGACTCAGGTTCACACAGCCAGTAAGGGACATAGCCTGGTTTCAACTCTAGACCTCTCTGATGCGAGTCCTCTCTGATCCTTCCCTGCTGCACCTACTGTGGCCTTATGACTTCTTTTTAGGACTTAGAGATAAAGCCTTATACCATTATTCTATTTTGGTTCAGTTTGTTTTTATCAACATCATTCTGTCCTTTGCATTCCTCTGCAATATGCTTTCCCCATACATAGTTCCTATAGAAGGCTCTTAGATTGAATGTATCTAAGCATTTTCAGACATAACTCCACTTTCTCCATGATTTTCTTGGGCTCTGGGAAATGGTGGGGGAAAAATACTATTTTGCACTTTTGATTCTGTTCATGGGGTTCTGAGAGACTATACTGTGATTCACAGTCTTCACAGATGAATCCACCATGAAGTAATGTTGATATTTCCATGAGGACTTTCTTTCAAATGTGAATATACAGTAGTATTATGTAGTAACTATCTTACTACATACTATTATGTAATAAATCTGGGGGATACTCTGTGAGAAGAGATGGCTCTCAGAAGTCTTACCTTTGAAAATATTTACGTCAGAATTCATTACCTATTTTGGAGAGGAGTTTCTTATCAAAATTTAAATCTCCTGTGAGTTTCTCTTCCATGAGAAGAAATAAGACACTAAGCTAATTTTTTTCATACAAGATTATCTCTGGGTTTAGCTTTATAAATTTGGTTTCTGATACATTTACCTGACAAAATTTACCAGTGCCTCACCCATATTAAATTCATCTTTGAATTGAAGTAGTTCATTATTAATGAAAATCAATGTATGAATTTTGTAAACCATTTTGTCCTTAATTTTGTGTAAGGTACATTAAAAAAGCAATAATAGGTACCTGCTAGATGCCAGGTACTTAAAAATGAAATTGGTAATCAGATGCTAACAGCAACCTTACAAGAAAAGCGTTATTATCTGCATTTTATATGAAAGCCTGAAAAATAATTCACCAAAGTCAAACAACTAGTAATTAGCAAATCTGGAGTGCTAGTCCAGGTTCGACTGGTTGAGAACTTATCTTCTTTTCATCATATAGTATAGGTACATAGTGAATAAGATTTAATAGCATTAAGATCAGGTCAGCTCTCTTTTAGGGGAATGATTAACAAAATGTTTCTTTATAGGTATCAGTGATACACTGTATTGACTAAAATATTCTTCAAATAAAAAATATTTATATTTATTGTCCTAGAAATCTCTTACCTCTATGATTGAAAAACAATCAATCACTGTTGATCATTGCCTGAATGAGGCCTATATAATGAACTAAGATATTTGTGGAAAAGTTAGTTATTATAATGCAGCTCAGAATTCTAAGCAATAAACACAAACCAGGAAACAATGGAAAAAGATTTTTGTGAGAATTGATGGATAACTGTGAATGTAGATATCTGGCTGTGTATATAAAATGAAAATAAGTTAGTGAAGTGTTTATTTTGGTCATGATGTATAGAAGTCTGTCTTGTTGCTACAAATATTATATACTAATATTCATATGTGAATGAATCTATCTAGCCATTCATCTTTTCTAGTAGAGACTCTGCAAGTATATGCAGTTTAGCTGAGAGCAGAATTTAATAGAAGATGCCTTCCTAACAATTATGATATCTTTTTCTAGGAGTTTTCTAAACGAACAGAAGGTATTGCAGTCCAGGCTGAAAATCTTGTGAAGGAAGCTTCTGAGATACCACTTGGGCCCAAAAATAAGCAGCTGCTTCAGCAGCAGGCCAAGTCAATCAAAGAGCAAGTCAAAAAATTAGAAGACACACTTGAAGAAGAGTATGTGCTTGACAAGTCCTAAACTTTCTTCTCTGAGATAAAGTTTCATACAGTCTTTCCTGTATATTGTATTCAAAACATTCCTTTAAAATCTCAAAGTGTCTGTGTATTTCAGCATGTTTTGAGGAAGCAACTCACAGTTCAAAAGAAAGTGTCACCAAGACAGAAACCATCGTCTATATAACAGAGCAGAAAAATATAAGGGATGTGGTTTTGTATTGTAAACTGACTTTGTTCATGAGAAAGCCATATCTATTAAATTCTGTGGCCTTCATGCAATATCAAAGGAGAACCAATATTTAAAATATTTTTTTTATTGTATTGTACTGCTGTCACCAGTTAGAGGGAAGAAGAGATATTTTGATTGTATAGATGCTGGGCCTAAATATGTGTGACATAGACTAAGTGTCTCTATCTCCAAGAAGCTCACAGAGCTTATTTATAGTGCCTCAATATTCAAATTGTCGCTAATTGATATACTGTTTCCAAAAATTAACTTCAAAATTTTATTTTACTTTTCAACATTTAATATTTGTTTATTTAAAAAGAAAGAAAAAATAGTTTGGCCTATGGTATGCTATTATGTACAAAATAAACAAAAAAATTTGGAGGGGATAAATATATGAAGATATGGCCAATGTTCCTCAACATAATATGACTGCACATTTTTATTAAAAGTTCTTTACTGGCAAATCACCAACACATATTATTCTTAAGAGGATATAATTTCTAAAGTGGATTTTAAAATGTAAAATTTGTTTTTAAAACCAGTGACACCTGGAAATTAACATTGTATGTTTGCCTAAACTTTAAAATTTGTTAAATAATTTAAAGGAAATTATGACTTAAAACTTTGAGAACTTTATATTAAATATTATCCATCAAGTTATGGAAATGATGAAACTGAGAGTTTATTAGAAAAGAAGCTACTTTTATTAGAAATACCCATTTGAATCTATTTCATTTGAAAACTTGCAATATAACTTAGCTTGCATTAACTGTACTGATGAGAGCATTAGGCACATCCAGGGTATACATTAGAGACTGCAATATTATTTAATTTAACATTCAACGATTATTAAATTAACAATGCCACTGCATTCTTCTTGATGTCTTCAAGTGCCTTTTGGTAAACCGGGAAATTCTTTCATTTTTTTTTTAACCCTAAGACTTATCAGTTCAATGATATACTGTTAGTTTCTTAATCTTTTTCTAACTGAAAACCATAAACACATGGTTATATATGCATAGCTGTTACAAACTGGACATCTATAGCTGAAATTTTGATCACTAGATTTGTAACAAGTAAAGCCCAAATTTTCTAAAAGCAGTTAGGGTGCTCATGTACAAGAATGTATGAGTCTTTTGGAATCAAGACTGTACAAACATCTAAATTTAGCTGAAATCGTTATAGGTTATAAATTGCAGGCTTAGCTCTAATGATAGAAGCAGTTCCTGTAAGGCAGCATGGGATTCAGGTTACAAGCTCTCTCTTGATTCACAAAGGTACATTTTATAAAGATCTTTGAATATAGAGTATCCCTGCAGTATCTCTGCTCTTAAGAGCAAAAGACCTTGTCCACAAGAGCAGGACTGCTAAAAGACTCTGTACACTGGAAATTATGTGGGCAGCTTATTAAAAGTCCTGGCAACTACTGGTCATATGAAGAGTTTACCTAGATTATACCTGGATTCAAACCCCTTTGGACCTAGTAATATTTTGTTCGAAGCACAGTTCCATTCATGACATAGTGTAGATACTACCTCGTTAAATGCTCATTCTCAGAGGAGATAGATAGGAAGACTTGTGGACTATTACTCAGTTCAAATGTGCATTTCTTTCCTGTTCCAATAGTTTCACTTTCACATGGTCACAAATGCTTCGCTATCTTTACATGTGGTGATTTAAAGGAAAATGTATTATTGTTTTCTATTAAAATACTGCATTTTATTTACTTAATTTGGTTAATTTTAGTATTAAAACCATGGAAATGGTGAAAAACAAGTGGGATCATTTTGGCAATAATTTTGAGACCCTGTCCATCTGGATAACTGAGAAAGAAAAAGAACTCAATGCCTTGGAAACTTCGTCATCTGCCATGGACATGCAAATCCACCAGATTAAGGTGACCTGCTCACACGTTGTTACATTTATAATCCATATCTAGCTTTTAAGAACTCCTTTCTTACATTATTTCATCAAATGCTAGTTGGCCCATGACAAATCTTTCATTGCTATGTGACTCTATTAAAATTCAATTCACACAAAATGCTGAGCTGAGAGGTCTTGATTCATACTGGGCAACACTTTATAGTTGGAATTATGTATTAATATTTTCTGACTTATGCATTCAAAGTCAGTATTGTGTGCAATATCATTAAAATGTTTTTATGGTTACATTATTCTTTTCCTTGATTTTGAATTAACCCCATTGGAGTGCTTTGTTGATTCACCTATGCAACACGAAATGTATTTATCACTTACAATTGTACATTTTAAGTATTATTCCAAATAGCTAGCTCAATACTAGTGGCATTTACCCTCACAAACCACAGGGAGGAGCGATTACTTTCTTTAGGTGAAGCCATCAGACTCCACTGTCTAATGCTTTCATTTATGATGACCTTTGGGCACAGACTGAAATACTCCGATACTTTAGTTCTCCCAGCTCTAAAATGACCTTGTGCATAGATAGTCATTGTTCACTTCATTCAAATCATTTAAGAAAAAATGGACTGAAAGTAATGAATTCTTTCTTTTATACAATTTTTACACAACACACTTGCAAAATGCAGCCACTTTTTCTATCTAATCTCATTTTTTAAAAAAATGGGAAAACCCTCTGCCATTTCATTCAATTAAAAATAGTAAAATAAATACCAATGTATTTCACATTATGGATCAGAACAAGTCATTACCATGTGCACAGTGGAGGGGTACCATGTCCCTTAGCTACGATTACATTGCTGCGTAGATTATCCTGGTTTATCACACATCTTTTGCAATCAAGGATACATAGAGTCTGGTATACGGAGTCTGCTTATGTTTTGTGTGGTATACTAGGGAAAATAGATGTCAACCTGCTAAGGAATATACATAAAATATGTTCAATCTCTAAAACTGTATTTGAAAGTAGTTATTTGATCATTTCACTAATTCTAAGTAAACAAAGAATAGTACATTTAAATACTTTTATCAAAAATATGCTTTCAAAAATTTTTGGCATACACTTTTTAATGTGCTTATTCTTGCTATAATTCAATTTATTATTATTTAAACCTTAATTCAATTCCAGGGCTTCTGCAGTATATCAATGATCAATTGTCGTTGCCTCTTTACTCTTTGGGAAACAAAATGATTACACATTTTATTTTTAAATATATAAACATTTAATTGTATATTTCAATACCATTTAGACTAGAAATACATCTTAACATTCCAATATGGCATTTGAAAGCTATCTAAAGATGTATTAAATGAATATGAATAATAAGAATGAAGTATTTGCTAGAAATAAGCAAAGATGGTGTGGAATACACTAGTACTGTGAAATTTAGGCTAGTAGGTTCATGTTCTCTTTCCATACAGAGACCATATTATAGGAAATATTAGAAATAAGGTAACACCTGTCATAATGTTTCACTTTAAACAAGCTTAGGATTAAAATTACTGAAGCATTTGCATTGTCATAAAGGTTTTTATCTATAAGGCCATGCTATTCCAAATTGACTGATTTTTTATTCTTAACTGATAATTTCCAAATGATAAGAACATACCCTGGGTTCATCTTCCATCTTCCCTTTCCGGATTGGAATCCAATAATATGATTACATAGTTTGCACTTACGAATTTGTTGATAATGTGTATTACTGTAAAAACTAAGAAATTTTGTTTTATTTAAGATTGCTTCACTGAGGTGTTACAAGCACCTAGAACAATTTTGGCACATAGGAGATACCAAATATATTTTTGTTGAATTTATGAGTAATTTTTCTAAAAAACATCATCTTGAAAAAGAGCAAAACAAAGAAAGGTTGTATTCATGTTCAAATAACAAATATCTATTAGATATACCACTGTAGTGATTCATAGGAAAAATAAAAATCAGTAAGTGATGAGCACCTGGCACAAATCTGATGCAAGTTATTTCGAATTGTCTCATCTAGAAAGAAGTTATTTCTGACTATGTTGTCTCATGTAGACATAAGTCACACATTTTTTTCCCTAGGGTAACAGAATTCTCCATTTAAATTATTTGAAACTGAGACTTGTCTGAATTTTTGGCTGTATTTGATTGGAAGGTTTGGCTTTTTTTCTCAGAGAAATCATTTTCATTCTCTTATGTATAAATAAGCCTCTGTGTTTGTGACAGACGTGCCTTCTTCCCCCCACACACATCCTTAGTGGCTTTCAGTACTTTTCATGTGTTACTAATATATGAAGTGTCATCCTGCTCCAAATGGAAATGATAGTATGTAGGCCTTTCATTGTGGAGCCTACAGCTAATGAGTAAGACAGTGGTTCAGAGTACAGCCTGCATAGCAGGAGCAGCATCGCCTAGGTATTTGATAGAAGTGCAAAGTCTTGGCCTCCCCTGCTGATCCTGAGTTCCTGAGGATGGGGGCCAGGTAATCCTAATGTCAAAATTTGGAAACCACTGGCATAAAGATAATAAACTTGAAAAAAAACTGGTTTTAGGTAAGAGTGGAATCAGAAAAGCTTTTAGTTTGGTAAATATGAAATACTCAACTATATTGGAGGAAAATTATATGAATGTCAATATTAGCATTTCTACGAGTTACTGGAACACACTGCTTCCCAGATCAGCTGGCAAAAGTTATGACTCTTAGGATAAGCAGAGAATTTTCTTTACCTCTAGACATACTTCTTGTTTGGTAAAACATGAAATGCAAAAATGAAAAATATGAAATACAGGGACATCTCCCTACTTCTCTGCAAAAAGTTAGCTCTTTCTCTTTATTTTCAAAATAAAAATAAAGTGCAGTGAGCACAAACACCATCATTTTGTATTTTTCAGACATTGCATATCTCTCCTCTCCAAATAAGGTGAGGAAACATATGGTGTTTGTTCATAGCTGCTCTCTAATGGTCCAAGTATGTTGAAATGTCAGCTAAAAAGACCTCTCCTGAGTTTCTCTCTGCAGATAATGTATCATTTCAGGAATACAAGCTTGCTTAGCCTACATTGTCACTTTTCTTATTTTAAATATTAGGTCATAATTCAGGAAATACAAAGCAAGCTCAGCAGTATTACAGAGCTAGAAGAATCAGCTCAATCTTTTGCTCAGTTTGTCACCACTGGAGAATCTGCTCGAATCAAAGCCAAGTTGACACAAATAAGAAGGTATTGGGAAGAACTCCGAGAGCATGCACAGTGCTTGGAAGGAACAATCCTGGGACATTTATCTCAGCAGCAAAAGTTTGAAGAGAATCTTAGAAAGGTAAGAATGGGTCCATGCATTCCGAAATTATCACTTCTATTGCATTTATAATGAAATGCAATAAATAGTGGACTAATCATTTACCAAGTTGTCAATGATGACTAAGTTTTTCATTATTCATGTGGTACCTTTTTTGAGGGGATAAGAAAAAGTTATTATACATTATGTTCAGATAGGCATTAATGCTTATCAATCCCTTTCAAATAATGGGACACACTGATTTTAGATTTTTTTAAGTATGTATTTATTATCATTTAATTGAAAGTTATCCAGAAAGATAAGCATGTTGCTTCCTTAATAACTTTTTTCCGCCTTGATGTACATTTTTCCATTATCTTTATATTTCATAATATTTTAGATCCAGAAATCTGTGTCTGAATTTGAAGATAAACTTGCTGATCCAGTTAAAATATGTTCATCAGCCACAGAAACATACAAAGTTCTCCAGGAACATATGGTAAGAGGAATATGATAATTCCTGCTAGGAAACATAATAAATATTTTCATGATGGTTAAAATTGAAAGGGTTTTTTTATGTTACTTGAGGAATGATATAGATCAAACATATTCACTTCATACAACACAAGAAATACAAGTGTGCAGATAAGTTTTTATTAAAAATGCATATTAAAGGAGTATTCATTTATAATATTTCTTTCTCATACTTAGGACATGTAACTTTTTCTGATAATAGCTTTAGTAAATTGTTACTTCTTGGGAGCATTACAAAAAGTCAGATGTGCATAAAACATACATATGCAGAGCAGATTTTATATTTCAACCCACAACAGTCGATATGCAAATAGTATGTCCTCATTAACCTTTAACCAATGACTGGCTTTTTTGGTCTGGTGCCTGAACTGGTGATTAGTGTGGGTTGTTCACAGAGCAATGAACAGATGCCTTTGGTGTAATTTAGGCAAGGAGCAAAGGGAGAGAATCAGGCACAAAGAAAACTAAAAGGCATGCGTTACCATTGTGCTAATTAAAAAAAAACAAACTTGTTACCCCTATGTATGTGCATGTTTGCCAGAGGACGGCGCTGCAGTGATAAAAACCATGTAACAAATGCACATTTGGAAAGGAGAGTGGAGTTTATATCATTTGAAAACGTATAATAAGAATGTGGGCACCTGGGTGGCTCATTTGGCTAAGAGGCTGCCTTCAGCTCAGGTCATGATCTCAGGGTCCTGTGGTGGAGCCCAGGCAGGGCTTCCAGCTGGGCAGGGAGTCTGCTCTTCCCCCTTCGTTTGCCCCTCCCCCTTGCGCTCTCTCTCTTTCTCTCTCTCTTTCTGTCTGTCTCAAGTAAATAAATAAAATCCTTATTTAAAAAAGGAATGCATTTTTTGTGCTACTTAGATAATTTTTTTTTAAATACCCAAAACATGATGAAAAGTAGGAAAATGGAATTTCATGGAATTATTTTAATAGTTAACTAAGCTAATAATTGAGTACCAGAGAGTATAATATTCTATTTTTTCTAGTATTTATATTTCTTAAAGCAGATTATTTTTCTGTCTTGATTATCTGATCTCTAAAATGAGGATAATAAAAGAACATAACTCTTAAGATTCTTATGAAAATTAAATGAGTTAATATATGACATGCACATAACATAGTACCTGCCACATTCTGAGGCACCATTATTACTATTATTATCAATGATTCCTAATGGCTATGTCAGCCATAACACTCCCTTTATAATTTTTATAGAGATTATGGGATGTTACATATAGCTCTTATAAATTAAATAGAGTTTTTTAAAATATACATTTGGCATAAAATGAATAATTTCACAAATTGAATCATTAAGGGAAAGTTGAAATTATTCAGATTACAGCAATAAATTCTTATTTGGGGAAGAGCCTTTCCATTTTCATTTTTGACTTCAGCATTCAGAAGTCACTTTAACTATGTCTTGCTGAAAACCATGGACTGAGGGAAAATTTTTAGTGAAAATGGATCTCAAAGAACAACATAGGCCTCATTTCTTGATGCTTTGCTTTCTTTGTATTCCTTTTGCCTCTTGTCAGGACCTCTGCCAGGCTCTGGAGGCACTGAGCAGTACAGTGGCCACCACCTCAGCCAGCGCCCAGAAGGTCGCTAACAGAGGTTCCTGTGTTCAGGAGGCAGCTGCCCTGCAGCAGAGGTACCAGGAGATGCAGAGTCAGGCCAAGGAGAAGCAGACTGCACTAGAGAAACTGCTGGCCCACTGGCAGAGGTGAGCAGCCTTCCTTCCTGAGTTGGCAGCATGGATTTCAGCCACCACTCTTAAGTAGGAAATTCTGGACCAGCTGTTGGGAAATAATCGTCCCAGGTATAAAACACAACTTATGTGTCTAATATGGGAAGATCTTGTTGGTCTTTTTAGAAGCTGAAGACCCCTGAAAGTGGAGAAGATGTATGTGTATCCTTCATATTACACAGATGTAAACATGGGTCCAAATATATATATGAATGTGAAGAGAATGGTATTTTTACCTTCACATCTAGAAATAAGATAATCAACATTGTGTTATTCATAATGGTTTGTGTTGGACCTCCAACTTTGGAAAGGTTTCGTTTTCTGCCATGATTATTTTGAATAAGTTTGTCTCTCATCTCTGCTTTCTCTAGGTTGGAGAAAGAATTATCAACCTTTTTAACCTGGTTAGAGCGGTGTGAAGCAATAACCAGTTCCCCAGAAATGGACATTTCTTCAGACAGAGTCAAAGTGGAGAGTGAACTTCAGTCAATACAGGCAAGTTCAAGTTCAGATTTCCTCCTTCTTTGACTTTAAGGGTTTTTCACACTCTTGGTTCTCTCTCCTGACTTTCTAGTTAATTGTACACTGACATTCTGCATTAATCTCCCGAAAAGTTGCTCCTCAGAAACCCCCAGTGGCTGTTTCCTGTCCTGAGGATAAAGAGCAATCCTCATTCCACACTGAGGAAAAAAAGATCTTATCTTTTTATAAATACACTGTGAAGTGTTCTAAGAGGGGAAGTCCCAGCTCCTTTTCTTAAAAATGACACAAAGATATCTGGCCATATAAAACTATTCCTATACATCTCTACACAGAAAGTAAGTGCTATACAGGTTAGGGGACCAAGAGGAGGCTGAAGGCCTCTGCGACTCCCATATCCAGGCACAGTGTCCGCCAAGCTGCCTCCCACTCACTGTACATTCTTTGTACATCCCCCATCTTCTGGCTTTGTGTGTTTTTTTCTGCTTGGCTTAGATCCTGGTTCTGCCTTGTGGTCTTTCCTGCTATCCACAGGCTATGTAACTACCTTTAGCAGGTTTGTTTGTATCACACAGACAGCCTCATTAAGAAGGGGGAAAAAGCATCCTGACAAGCATCTGCTATGCGCCATGCTACACTACCATCCCATTTAATATCATGTTATGTTGTTAGGTATCTGTATGTGCTTCTTTTATCTCTTATTAGATAGGAATCACAACTTTTATGTTTTTATGTGCCACTCACAGCACCTTACAGGTTCATTGCCTGATTAAAAATAAGTCATTCTGTTGCATGAAAACAAATGAAGAGCCCTTAAGTTCCCCAGTTTTGCCTAATATAGTCTTTAAATGAAGAAGGACACCACATTTCTGGTACCCAGAGTTGCATCTCTATTATTATTAGATATGCATTATTTCTCTTTAGCAATAGCTTTTCTTGGTTCTCTTTACCCACACAGTTTCTTCATCTTGAAAGAAATTCTACAGCTTCTAAAGTTGCCTAAATTAATAGAACTCAGATTCTTGAAAACTAATTCAGGTTTCAGTAGTATTTTAAATGTTTCATTAAAGGTGAAGCAGATCCATTCTAAATCAAGTAATAAAAACTCTTTTTAAGTCCCAGTGACCTCTGTTTTGCAAGAATGCAAAGCCTTTGGACAGCAACTACTTGTGTCACATGATCCTTCCTAGTCAATCATCCCAGCTTGAGATCTATAATGTATTCTGCTTTTCTTAGGCACTGCAAAATGAAGTTGTATCCCAGGCCTCAGTCTACAGCAACCTTTTGCAATTGAAGGAATCACTATTCTCTGTGGCCTCCAAAGATGATGTGAAAATGATGAAACTACATTTGGAACAGTTGGATGAAAGATGGAGAGATTTGCCACAGATAATTAGCAAAAGGTTGGATTTAAAAAATATTTATATCATTCATTTTTTAAGTGGTGAGCATATAAATTTAAGAAAGCAGAGTTTTTATTTGCTTTTACGTAGCCAAGGTATTCAGATAAGTATAGAAGGGAAAGAAAGTACTTTGTCATTTAAAAAATAAAAGTGCTATGACAAAGAAAACAACCAACAAAACTAAAAGACAACCTACTGAATGGGAGAAGATATTTGTAAATGACATATCCAATAAAGGGATAGTATTCAATTAAAAAAAGGGTCAGTATTCAAAATATGTAAAGAACTTATACAACCCAGCACCCAAAAAACAAATAATCCAACTTAAAAATGAGCAGATGATATGAACAGACATTTCTCCAAAGAATACATATGGATGGTCAATAGATACATAAAAAGATGCTCAACCTCATGCATCATCAGGGAAATGCAAATCAAAACCACAATGAGATATCCTCTCACACCTGTCAGAATGGCTAAAATCAAAAACACAAGAAACAAGTGTTGGCCAGGATGTGGAGAAAAAGGAACCCTTGTGTACTGTCAGTGAGGATGCAAACTGGTGCAGCCACTGTGGAAAACAGTATGCAGGTTCCTCAAAAAGAAAAATTTAAATGGAATTGTATGATCTAGTAATTGCACAATTGAGTAATTACACAAAGAATACAAAAACACTAATTTGAAAAGATCTATGCACCCCTATGTTTATTGCAGCATTATTTATGGTAGCCAAATTATGGAGGCAGCCCAATGTCCATCAATAGATGAACAGATGAAGAAGAAATGGATTACATATATACAATGGAATATTACTCAGCCATAAAAAGAATGAAACCTTGCCATTTGCAACAACATGAATGAATCTAGAGAATATAAGAGAAAGACAAATATCATATGATTTCAGTATTTCACTCATATATGAAATTTAAGAAGCAAAATAAATGAGCAAAGAAAAAAAGAGACAAACCAAAAAACAGACTCTTGAGAACACACTGATGGTGACTAGAGGGAAGGTGGGAGGAGAGGGGTGAAATAAGTGAAAAGGATTGAGAGTATACTTCTTGTGATGAGCACTGGATAATGTGAGAGTTGTTGAATCACTATTTTGTACACCTGAAACTAACATAACACTGTATGTTAACTATACTGGAATTAAAATATAAAACAAAGAAGAAAAACCTCAAAGTGTTCAAAAATTAGCATTTCTGATGAACCTCAGTCTAAAATTTTTGTCTTACCATTTGGGCAGATGATCAAAGTGATTGACAAATATTGAAGAGGGTAAGGTTGCTCATGTTTGTATTATTTTTGCCAAAGCTATTTGTGTACAGGAGAAAAATGGTAATTAAAATTTTGCTTCCCATGGTATTTCTCAACAGAGGCGATGGTAGTGTGGAGTAGCACTGTATCAGATGAGATAAGACAAGTTGATTATGTGGGGTCCCTCACAGATTGCAGTAAGGACTTGTGGAGTTTGCCTGCTTTTGTGGAATAAGGAAATTTACCTCCATGTTTAAGCTTCACAATGTTCTGATTACATTAAAATTATTCCTGGCTCTTACCTAGAGAGTGAATTGTAGAGACAGTGGTAGTAGGAAGGATGTCATTGAGGAGGCCAGGCAAGAGAAAAAGCAATTTAGACCCCGGAGGCTTGTGGAAATGGAGAGGAGAGCATAGAATAAATATCTGTAGTGGGGGTGCTGACACACTGTGTTGTGTGTGTTGGGGTGCATGGTATGCACAGATTAGACGTGGTGGTCAAGAACTGGAGGCATGGGGACACCTGAGTGTCTTAGTGGTTGGGCGTCTGCCTTCGGCTCAGGGCATGATCCCAGGATCTGGGATCAAGTCCTACATCGGGCTCCCCTCATGGAGCCTGCTTCTCCCTCTGCCTGTGTCTCTGCCTCTCTGTGTGTGTGTGTGTGTCTCTCATGAATAAATAAATAAATCTTAAATAAAAAAAAAAGAACTGGAGGCATGAAGAATGGCTTGTAGGCCCACCTCAGGGACGGTGGTGATGTTAGTGAGATGTGGAAAACTGAGAGCTTGAGAAGTCGAAAGCATTTGATAAGTGGAAAACATAAAAAATTTTGGTTTGTCCATGTACGACAATGTCACTTTTGCACTCGATTAGGCTTATTGTAAAAATGTCTCATTAACTTTCTTTTTTTTAATTTTTTTTATTTATTTATGATAGTCACACAGAGAGAGAGAGAGAGAGAGAGAGGCAGAGACACAGGCAGAGGGAGAAGCAGGCTCCATGCACCGGGAGCCCGACGTGGGATTTGGTCCCGGGTCTCCAGGATCGCGCCCTGGGCCAAAGGCAGGCGCCAAACCGCTGCGCCACCCAGGGATCCCCAACTTTCTTTGTTCATTTGTGAGACATTTTAACTTTAACACCTTTCTCTCCATAGGATTGCTTTTCTTCAGTCTGTGGTCGCTGAACACCAGCAGTTTGATGAACTGTTGCTTTCCCTTTCTGTCTGGATTAAGCTGTTTCTTAGTGAATTACAATCTACTTCGGAGATAAGCATAACAGACCATCAAGCAGCATTTACTCGGCACAAGGTAAAGCACGTACTTTTAAGATCAGAGAATTTATTCATCAAACAGAGCTCTTGAATTACAAAGAAAAACATTTTAAAAAAAACCCAACTATGGGGACCAGTTTACCCTTGCATTCATATGCAAATGTTTTAATAATTGAACATATGGGTCCTGGCAATGTGTTATGCAGATAAATTAAGCAGATAAAGCCACTTCAGATAAAATAGGCAACTGAATATAGACACTATTTCTTCAAAATGGAGCAAATGATTTCTTAGGGCAAAGTGAGGAGAATGTTCATTTTTAAGCTTTCTGATTTGTTTTGCTCCAATGCTGAAAATGAATACCGAATTCCAGTGCTTTACAGGTTTACTGAATTACTGTTTAGCTTGAATATTATTTAAAATTCATGATTTATTTTCTTTAATTATAAATTATGTGTAATATCTATCCTGGCATAAAAAAACATTTAAAAAATCAGATATTGATTAAGCATTGGAGTGGTTGGAGATAAGCTACACAATAAACTTATAACAATATTTAATGATAAAACATTTAATATTTATGGAGTGTTCACTCTGTGCTGAATTTGCTAATTGGTTTTATGGAAAAGAATAGTATTTTCTTATATCTTTACGACCTCAAGTAGTTTTACAACTTGGAGCAAGATGCCCATTGAAATTAGGCTCCTATCCTCTAAAAGAAACAAGGGAGATGGGAGCACTATCTTCCTTCAGGATTATATTTCAAACGTGTTACCAAACTGGAAAGAGTTCATTTGCCCTCTTGCAATGGAAAACCGAATACCATAACACTGGTCTTTTGCAAAGGGTTAGGATTTCTTACAAAGAAAGGAGATAAGAGACTATTTCAGATATGTCTCTCCAAAGGGTTGGGGTTGGGTGCATTTAAGGATAAGGAGTGAGGATGTCATGGCTATGCAGGTTGAATCGAATATGCTGATTAGATAGAGAAAAAAAGGGAGGTGTCCTTCTTTTTGACCATGGACATTCAGAAATTGTGTCTTGTCATGGGTCACCTGTTCATTAAGTGGCAGTGTAAGCACGATTTGCTTACACATGGGGTGTGTTGTCACAGGAGTTACTCATTTTTGATCCCTTCTATGCAACCGCAAGGATTCTTCCCAGGTTGCTCTAGTCTTAGCTTATCATGCTCATTCAACTTGCCCAACCAAGCTCATCAATCAGTCAGGTCAACCAGTTTTCTTAGGGTAAAATCAAGCATTTGTTAACTCAGCGTGTTGGTTTCAAAAGGATAACTCACGTGTCCTTGAGAAACATATTCTTGTGTTGTAACTATACAGAAGCTTTTAAAAAGGGGCAGCCCGGGTGGCTCAGTGGTTTAGCACCACCTTCAGCCCAGGGCATGGCCCTGGAGACCCGGAATCCAGTCCCATTTTTGGGCTCCCTGCATGGAGCCTGCTTCTCCCTAGGCCTGTGTCTCTGCCCCCGCCCCCCCCCCCCCGGCGCCGTGTCTCTCATGAATATATAAATAAAATCTTTAAAAAGAAAAAAAAGAAGCTTTTAAAAATATTTATATCTAAAAAAGGGCAGAGAATTCGTTTGTAAATTTTTTGAAGTAAATGCTCAAGAAGCTTTCTAAAGTTTAATAGTCAAGCAGAGACAGATATTAAGGCCATTGTGGTCAAGATTAAGATAGGTGTTAATTTCTCTTTAATGGGTACTATGCTGAGCTTGTTAGCAATGCTCTTAGAGATTTCAAACATGATTTACTGTGAGCAAGTCAAATTTTCTATACAACACTCTCAATGAGTTCCCCTTTGTTTCTTTAAGGGAGGCTGCTAAAACTTGTGCTTTTGTCTGTTTCACCCACTGCCTCTGAAGAGAAGCTAATACCCATCTATTCCTACACTCCTTTCCTATAAGCTCTGTTAGAATTAACTTTATTGTATATATATTTAAAATCTTTCAAACTTCAATACCTTATATATTTAGTTATATATAATATATGGTATTGTTATTTTATATATAGTATTCTTAAAAAAACAAAAATTTAACTAAGTTTGAAGATCTAGTTGCCTTTACTAAGCGATTTGTGAATAATCAAATAGAAAAGAGCTCAGAGGAGTTGTATAAAATGGAAGGTTTTCATCGGAAGAAGAGTGGGGCAAGGAAGTTATTAGGAAAAGAAAGAAAGGATCCTTTCAGGCAAGGTCCCTTTCCCTTATGAGTAAGAGCAGGGGGTCTTATCCTGTAGATTACCTCATCTTCCTTGGGTTGGGGAGTCATGGGGGAGAAGATAACCAATGTTACAGATTACCTCATGGGTACTGACCAAAAAATTCCTGACAAGTTAACACTCTATTTCCGGAGGAGTCTGAAACTGCAATTAGGTTAGGTATGAAACACCAGTTTGGTGACATGACCTACCCTAAGTGACTCCATTTTGGGCCTGTGATTTGCTTTTTGACTATATATATATATATATATATATATATATATATATGCCATTATTATGTATACTATAATATAGTTTTTACATATATTGCATGGTATATATACTGGAATTATACACTTGCATGTATAGTTCTAGTATACTTTCTATATATACTAATATATATACTACATGTACTACACTTGCATGTATAATTCTACTATATATATACACACATATATATTATACATGCATATATATATTTTAAATCTTCTAAATTATGCATATATATATTTATATTTATATAAAATTTCCTTTTACAATTTCTATTTATGAAGACATTCTTTTCCATGCAATGAATTAGTTCCAAATCATGGTTGTGTTTTATGTGAAACATACAGATGAGAAAACAGGAAATTTTAGGAACATTTCTAAAAGGTTTACCATAGATGACCTTTAAATCCTATACCATCCACTGCATTGAAAACTATCTTGACATCACAAATAGTGAATATGTCTGTGTTATTAGCCACAGTGTATCTGAGGACTCACTAACTCACTCTTCCCTTCCAGGACCACGCAGCAGAAGTAGAGAGTAAAAAGGGAGAATTGCAGAGTCTGCAGGATCACTTGGTGAAGCTGGGTGCTCTGGTTCGAGCTGAGAGCCTCCCCCTCCTCCAGGGCAAGGCAGAGGACTGCTTCCAGCTGTTCGAGGAGGCCAGCCAGGTGGTGGAAAGGCGGCAGCTTGCCCTGGCCCAGTTGGCTGAATTCCTACAGAGCCATGTCTCGCTGTCGGGGGTTCTCCACCGGCTGAGACACACAGTGGAAGCAACCAACAGTATGAATAGGAAACAGACTGATTTATTAGAGAAGGACTTAAATCATGCAATTCAAGATGCTAAATCATTAGAATCTGTGGCCATCAGCCTCGACAGCGTTCTTGCTAAAGCTCAATACCATCTTAAAAGTGGAAGCTCAGAGCAAAGGACTTCCTGCAGAACTACAGCTGATCACCTCTGTTCTGAATTAGAGAGAATTCAGAACCTTCTGGGAATAAAGCAGAGCGAAGCAGATGCCCTGGCAGTACTGAAGAAAGCATTCCAAGACCAGAAGGAGGAGTTGCTGAAAAGCATTGAGGACATTGAAGAAAGGACAGACAAAGAGAGGCTGAAGGAGCTTACCCGCCAAGCTCTTCAGCAGAGGTAGAAAGAAATGGCTGGAGCCAGTTCTATTTATTTTTTTAATTTGTTCTAGAATTAACCTTTATGCAACATTTGAACAGTGTCACAGCAACTTCCTTTAATATTTTGAGGATAAAATTAGTGACTAATTTGCCTCCTGCGAAGTACTAAAATTTCTTTGGTTTCCTTAAAGATTTTCCTAAGGGCTCTGTCTATATAAGCCTAAGATCTTGTTTATAACAAGCTGTAGAGCATATTATCTATTTTTAAGCAACGGTTAGCTTTTAGGAGAAGGTCCCCATCTTCTGTAGTAAGAATGAAAGCAGAAGAGAGAGGGAGTGATCCAAGTAGCTTTTTAGTCCTGGTGGTGAAAATATGGGGGAGTTCTTCCCGGTGGCTGCCAGCCCCTCAGAAAGACTGAATAAGCTCATGAGATGAGAGTAACAGGATATTGGCAGAGAGAAAATGGTATAAATGGTTCTTTTATAAGAGAGGAAATGGAAATGATATCTCTGGAGCTTGTTAAGATGATAAAGCTGCCATTTGAGTTCTCTATTCCTTCACTTAAAGTGAAACCAATCAGCTTGGCAGAGTAGTTTTCAGCAACTACCTGTAACTGCTTAGAGATGTGGAAAAGGCAGACAAGCGAATTTAAACTGCTTAAATTTTGGTTTTGTCAGGTGAGTTTAATAGAGAACCTAAGGGGGCAGTGGTATTTTCCTGCAGTAATTTTGGAAGTAATTTTTTTCCTCTAATACTATAACCTTCTTCTCAGTCTTATTTTTCCTCCTTCATAGAACTTTCTCCCCATTTATGTTCTCAGGGTCATTTTGTCTTCCATTTTTTTTCAGGGGCAAATACACAGCTGAAATGCACTCATACCAAAGTGTCCATAATTGATAAGGATTGTGTTGACCATGCCAAGACCATTTTGATTTGCTTCCTTTTAATTGAATCAAGCATTTAGCAAAGGCTTACAGTTAGATAATAATGGCTCTTAAGTTTATATGCATGATGAGTGTGAAGTTGACTAGTTTAACAGTAAACTTACAAAAAAGAGTAAGATCTGAGAAGGAAAAACAGCCTCTGGAGTAAAGACAAAAAAGAGAAGCCAACATGGCAAAGGAGCAAACAGCTTACCCAGGAAGTCGGCACTAGGATTGGTGTTGCAGAATGGCATAGCCCTCTCTGGCCTGCTTAGGCCAAGCAGACAAGAAATCCTAAAATTGCTAGAGAAGAAGGCCCAGGTCGGGTTCAAGAGCCATATCGATATCTCTAACACTAAACCTCCAACATCACACAGAGGTTTTGGAAAATGTTGCCCTCAGTTGATATAGTTATTAAACTCCCCCCATACTTATGCTTCACTGTGCGATCTTGGGCAAATTGCCTGTCTTCTTGGAAGATGTAGGTAATGATAGTCCATCCTCTTAACCACCTTTTTTTTTAATGAAATGGAATCATGCATGTACACTCACTTTATAACTCTATAGCACTATATACTAAAATGCAAGAATGTATGAGTCCATGGCTGCCTCTATATGACCACCTTTTACAAGTATTCCAATATTAATATATTAAGGACCAAAAATAAAGCTATTATTTTAAGTTTTTTTCAGATTTATTTATTTATTTATTTATTTATTTATTTATTTATTTATTCAGAGAGAGAGAAGAGGCAGAGACATAGACAGAGGGAGAAGCAGGCTACATGCAGGGAGCCTGATGTGGGACTCGATCCTGGATCTCCAGGATCACACCCTGGGCTTCAAGCGGCGCTAAACCGCTGCGCCACCAGGGCTGCCCTAAAGCTATTACTTTAAATGAAACAACTGTACCCTGAAATATTATTATTTTACATGAGTTGGACCTCAAGACACAGAAGGATTTTTTTTACCAAAAGTCTTGTAATAAGTGCTCATCTGATTTGTCTACAAGCTCAGCCCCAGTCTTAAAAGTCATATATCATGAAAGCAAAATAGAAAAAGAATACAAACTTCATAGAAAGTTGAAGATCAATAGTGAAAATGACTTTAAATGTTCCCCAAGGTATAGTCTGAGTTCTGCAAAGTTCATTTTAAAGGTGTCTTTCACAATTGATATATATTAACTTAATTTCTGTGTTAAGAGTTTTTCTAGATATCTATAGGTATGCTTTAATGGAGAAGAAATATTAGTCCTTACCTTTAGTAAATTAATAATAAAATAACATTTTAATTCACAGACTGAGAGTCTTTAATCAGTTAGAAGATGAATTGAATTCTCATGAGCATGAGCTATGTTGGTTGAAAGACAAAGCTAAACAAATTGCTCAGAAAGACGTAGCCTTTGCATCTGAAGTCGATAGAGAGGTAAACCGCTTGGAGGTCACCTGGGATGATACAAAAAAACTCATTCATGAAAAGTAAGTAAAAAACCTCTCTCTTTTTTTTTTTTTTTCAACTTTCTTTTTTGTGTCATTGGGCTGTTGTCTGTTGATTTGCATCAGTGTGATCAAGAATTGAATATCTTTTGCCATCTTAGGTATTCTGTGTCCCTTTAGTACATTAGAAATTTAGTCCTACAGAATTTTGTTGAAGAAGTTGAGATGACAATGATAGGTGTAATTCAGTGCTTGAAAACAGAAGCTGTCAAAAATTATAAAGTGCTACCATGAGAATCTTAACCTTCGATTTTCTTTTTTTGTTTTGTTGTACTTGTTTGTAATTAAGATACGTTTACAAATGGTAAAATTCATCCTCGTTAGTATATGCTCTTAAACTGTATGAGTTTAACACACATGCAGTTTATGACTACACACACACTATATGAGTAACTATTATAACTATAATCTCATATGATCATTCCACCACCTGAAAAAAAAAATCCCCTTTATCTCATTGTAGTCAGTCTCTCCCCCACTCCCAGTCCCTGGCAACCTTGATCAATTTTCTGTCTCTGTAGTATTGTCTTTTCAGAATCACATACAAATGGATTCTTTCCAGTTTGGATGATTAAAAATAAAGCATATATAAACATTCACATTCAATTTTTTTGTGTACATAGGTTTTTACTGTACTTGGGTAAATAAATTCTTTTACTCAGCACAATGTGCATTGCTATGTGTATTAATAAAGTCCATTCTTTTTATAGTCAGATAATATTCCATTTAATAGGCATACCACAGTTTATTCATTCACCAGTTGATGAATATTTGAGTTCTTTCCAGTTTGGATGATTATAAAAAACCATCTATAAACATTCACATTCAATTTTTTGTGTGTACATAAGTTTTTATTGCACACTGTAGATTATTAATGTAAGCTTTTAAAAATTTAACCATCTTATAAGATTTTATTCAATGTTATTGAACATTCTCCTAAATTGTGCTTTGTTAGAGATTGTACAGTAGTATTCAATTATAAGAAGGTATCAGAATTTATTCAATTATTAGTGTATTTTTAACATTTGGGTTACTTCTATTTTTTTCTCTTGTTATAAATATTAGTATAAAGAATATAATTTTACTTAAATCTTAGGGCACATCTTTTATTCTGAAAAAATTACTACGTGTACAATTGCTTGCTCAGAGGCATTTTACACTTATAAACAAAAACCATCTATTTTGGTTTGGGGTTTGTTTTTGTTTTTGTTTTTGTTTTGCCTTCCCTTAATACACACCATTATGATGTAATAAAGTAATGAAAAAAATTGAAAAACAAAAATTTGTTGGCATCTACATAAGTTTTAGTTGTCAAGAACACATATTTTTTTTCTTGTCATTGAGGTCACAGATTTTACTTTAATGACTGCATTCTTTACTCATGGAGAACAATTTGGACATTAGAGTTAAGTTGGTTTGACCAGAACTCTTGACTTCTAGGTAGAAATATGGTTTCTTCTTGATTCCAGCATCCATCTATGAATATATTTATGTAGTGACATATCAGGTCCAATCATAAGGAACCGTTTACTTTCATACATGATAATAAATGATACCTTTTCTTTAATTACTATAGCCAGGGTCAATGCTGTGGACTTATTGACCTAATAAGGGAATATCAGAACTTGAAGTCAGCTGTATCTAAAGTCCTAGAAAATGCCAGCAATGTGATTGCAACTAGAACTACTATAAAAGACCAGGAGGATCTTAAATGGGCTTTGTCCAAGGTAATAAGCAAAACTATTTTATTGTAGTAGACTACTTAGTAGATCTGATTTTCACATACAATGGATTCTCTGTACAACTCTTGTCAGTGCATATAGATGTAGAAAATTCTGCTGACCAACTCTGCATAAAGTCAACCGTGAATTAAATTTCTCAGAGTCAAATGGTTTTGAATGCCTGACTTATCACTGATTATTTTATTAATTAAGGAAACATTTATGTCCACAGCATGAAACTGCCAAGAATGAAATGTGTAATAAACAGAAAGAATTGGATAACTTTACCAGTAAAGGAAAACAGTTGTTATTTGAGCTGAAAAAAATCCACAGTAGTGATTTCATCTTGGTGAAAACAGACATGGACAGCACTGTGGACAGATGGCTGGATGTAAGATAATCCCCTGGGTTGTACAAACCATTCAAATACTCACATTTGTCAATCATAATTTTGGGCAAAGAATTATTCAGGGATGGAATTACATTTTTAACTTTTAATGCTACATGCAAAATGATATTTTGAAGAAAAACAGTATTCACCTATAGTTTAGAATTAGTAAAAAAAAAAAATTATTTGCTTTATTTTGTTAAAACTTAGTGGCAGATTTTTTGAGGGTACTTGGATGGTTCAATCAGCTAAGTGTTCAACTCGATTTCCGCCCAAGTCATGACCTCAGTTTGTGAGATCGAGCCCAAAGTTGATTTCCATGCTGAGCATGGAGCCTGCTTAAGAATCTCTCTCTCCCTCTCCTTCTGCCCCTCCCCCTACTCTTAAAAAAAAACAGTGGCAGATCTTCTAGAATTGCACTTGGTAGCTTTAATTAAAACAAATTTATAACTTTAATTTTTTTCTCAAAACTCTGGGATTATGGATAAATACTGAAGGATAATTTATAAATATCCTACAGAATATTAAACTATAATGTATCATAATTTAGAATAACAAACTATAATTTTGCATTGAAAAGCATCAGACTTGTAGTTTATATCCTTGGGTTTTAGTTCTTGCTCTGTCATTTACTAGTTTTGTGACAATAGAACAAGTCACTTGATCTCTCTAGAACTCTCCATCTCAACTCATACATATTTTATGTAGCTTCCAGCTCAAAAATCCAGTGATTCTGTTGTCCTTCTATTAACCTAAAGTGCATTACTGTAGATTAAATTACTTAAGCTGAATTACTAAAGTTAGACATTGATAATTATGTAATGTAATCAAATAATTTGGGGACTGCAGAAAACCTTACCTGCCCCCATTTTTAGAACATTCTTACTATAGGAAGAGTATTAAGCAATAATTCTTTAGTTTAAACATATAAAGTTGGTTGCTGTCGTATTTATTTACTCGATAAATATGTTCAAGTCTAATTAATGTCCATTTTTATATTTCAGCATTACAAATAAAAGTGCTTATTATGTTACTTTCAAAGATAAACACAATACTTCCTTAGATGGACCTCTATCCTGTAGAAGTTGACTCCAATAGACCTATTCTTTGTTTCCCAATTTACAAATGAAAATCAAATGTCTCAGAAGTTCGGTCAACTCTCTAAATGACAAAAACAAATTATGTAATTGTTAGCATTTGTTTGAGTCAAGTGCACTGATTCCCTTGCAATAATATTTGTAAAACTTTGTTTTTCAGTCAGAATATAATTTTTTGATTAAGGCAGCATTGACATTATTAGTACTTTGGTGGGATAAGGAGCATCTTTATACTTTGGATTGATGATGCTATGGCTTCTGTTTTCTATCCCAGATATCAGAGAAAATTGAGGAAAACATGGATAGGCTGAGGGTAAGCCTGACCATTTGGGCTGATGTACTTTCAAGTAAAGATGAGATCGATGGATGGTGCAACAGTTCTGTTCCGCGGCTGGCGGAAAGCATCAGCAACCTGAATAACAGCCTCAGAGCAGAAGAATTCCTTAAAGAATTTGAGGTAAATTGACTACATTTACCTTGGTGAGCTTGTGAGCTCATTGACCAGAATACAGGAAAGTTGTGTCCTTCTTGTACAGTTTGTTCTTTCTTTCAGAGACACATATGAACATTACAGAAGTTTTAACTATCTTTTGTTATTTACCTGAAAGCTGAATAGGCAATGGATAAGGATTTTCTCCCTATTTTTATCACTTCTTAGTTGGGACTCTGTACTTAAGATATTAGTGAAAAAAGTAAAAGCCCATAAAATCTGTATTTTTCCATTTTCCATTCATCTGAGACTATGGCACCTTCCTATTGGAAAACCAAATTGAAGGTTTTTATAATTTAGTAATATTTACAGGTGATTTTTCTTTCATTCAAACAAGATGTCTATTGAGTATTTACCATATGCTGAACACTTATCTTAGGTACTGGGTTCTCCCACTTCCTCTTCAGAAATGGGAGAAAACTGGAGATTGGAGTATGACAGGCTTCCTCAGAAAGTGGCCTTTTAAAGTTCTAGTCACCAGTTTATTTTAAACTTTTTATTTTCATTTATTGCATTCACTTGTTTATTCACTCATCAGATTCTTAATAAGCACCTAAAATATGTCAGGCACTATTTTAGACACTGAGAATAAACAGTAAAACAGACAAAGCCCCTACCCTTGTGGCATCTACTTTATTCACATTACACTATGTATGTAAAATGTGCAGTCCTAGTTTAGGCTAGGATGAAAAATGAAGTAAGGTAAGAGGAAATGGTGATAAGAGAAGACTAGTTTCATAAAGCCTATAAACACTACTCTCTATGAGGGCAGAGACTATTCACCATTGCATGTCTGGGTGCTGGGTACTGTGCCCAGCCCACAAATGGAACACAACATGTAGGTAATGAATGGCTGCGGTCGGAAAAAATGTAGGTGAATCAACTGTATACTTGTGTTGTCTAGCTTTGACACAAAGAACTTTCTGGTGATTTTTAAATCAAACGCCTATTTCTAAGGGAAAACAGAGGTAAAGGAAATTAGCCAGACTGAAAATGCGATCAGGAGACCGATACTGCAGTTTCTTAAGTTATCTTTGATGTTGTTAACATTCCAGCTCAAAATAGTGGTGTGCCCTGGAATAGGGTTAGCTTTCAAAAGTCAATTGGTAAATTTTAAAGAAGTTTGCAAACCAGTGTTAACCACAACCATTATTGAAAATTAAATTATAAATTAGTTTACAATCAAATTATATTAAAAATTAAGCTAATAAATACTTAAAACTTATCACTTTTAATTTAAGCTCTACATACAACTATTATCTAGGGTCTTGAGTTGTTGGTATCTGTTAAATCTGCATGGTGAAATATAGGATGCTGTGCTGTAGTGCAGTGCTTCCAAACTGTGTGCAGTGACATTGTGGTATAATGCAAAATGGTGGTAAATACTACAAGTCAGGGTAGAGCTGATTGTTTAATCAGCATGCGGGACCTTCCACTACTGGCCTCTGGGATCCAGGAAACCAAAGGGCATCAGTCCCACATTCATATGCAGGTTCAGTCACTCACAAAGGTGGGTTTTTTAATGTTACCGACTATCTTTGTGGTACAGCAACTAATAAAGTTAGCAGCCCAGATTGAGCCCTGTGCCTTATTATGCAGTGCTGTTGCAATTCAAAAGTAAAGTGTATAAGGGTGAAGGTGTAATCTTTAATTTCTCAGCCTGCTCCTGGAGAAAGCCAGTGGGCCTGACAGTTAGTTCATCATGGCTCACTGGGTAAGTAAATTACTTTCTGGATTGAAGGCATCAGGAGGTTTGTTAGTGTCCACAAAGCACCAAAATGCTGTATTTAAGATGAGAAGGATATCTATCAAATGTTCCTTTGTGGCCCCAAAAAAACCATGCAATTTATAAGCATCTAATTTGTTTAGTAATGATTCTTTGCCTATTTTTTCTTTGTTTTGTGTTAGTGTTGGTGCAAAATAATAAAAAATCGGAAAGCAAAAAAATAAAAAGGTATTTATTTAAAATACAAGTATTTTATGTTTTTATTTGAAACATTTCTGATGTATTACATATAGTCTACATATAGTGAGGCACTCTTGACATATATTTGCTTTGAAATACTTCCTCAAAACTTAATTCTGCCTTGGGAGCCAGTGCTATTAATGCTAATGAGTAGATGACAGTTACTGTAAATTCCCACTAACTCAAGACTTTTTAGTTAGTGTTTAATTTTTTCCAGGAGATTTTTTTTTCCAATAAAAGAGGATGGGAAGAAAGTTCTGCATACTCCCTAACATTCAAAGTAAAAGTTGATGATGACATTTTTCCACTTGCGTAAATAATGAGTCCTCAGAAAATCAGAGATTTTTTTTTTTAAAGCCTGGCTTAAAGTTGGGTTAACTCTTGAAATTATTAAGTGCCAAATGTAATATGACAATGTTTGGACTAGTTATGCTTTTTCTCTTTCTTTTATTTTGGCAGTCTGAAGTTAAAAACAAAGCATTGAGACTGGAAGAACTTCATTGCAAAGTTAATGATCTTAAAGAATTAACTAAAAATCCAGAAACACCACCAGACCTTCAGGTAAGTACTCAATCAGGTTAGTAACAACTACTGTATACTGACTCTGTCTCAAGTATAATCTCTAGTATCATTGATATATAATAACAATAAACAAATGTTATCTGTTATATATATGTATTTTCATTGTTATCATAATTTCAAGCAAACATGTGGATCTTACCATATATGGATGTTAAAACATTAACATCTTTAGAATTCCTTGTGCTAGTATTAATAGCATATCTCTAACACAAATATTAAAATAAGATAAGTTCCCCTTTTCCTTACTAAATTTTGGCAGTAGTATAATCTAGCTTGCCTCATATGGACCATTTTATGTCTGGACCAGACCAGAAACCACATTTATGAATATTGATATTTTCCTAATTCATTTACTCAGTGATTGAGTCTGCCATTGCAAACCTCTTTTCAGGGCTTCATGGGTGTCACAGATCCCCAGGGAACAGGAGGGAGGCTGGGGTAGACCAGCTCTGACCAGGAAGCCTGGGCTAGGTCAGTGAGGGAGCTCTAGGAGCAGGCAGCATAGGGGGCCTTTTGGCAGCAGCACTACAGGCTCCAGGCTAAATGTTCTGCTGCCTTACTTTAACCTGTGAATTTGTGGCTGCCCTCATGGATTTTCTCTGCATTTTCCTTCTTCCTGTTGTGCCTTTCTACTTTACCTACTGCTTCTTGCTTACCCATCTATCTTGCTTGATTCTACACTTGCTTTGACCAGAGACTGTATATCTGTCACTTAATATCATCAGTGAATGATATGCATGGACCAGAATGTTAGAAGTTCACCTGAAGCAAGAATAGACAAAGGGTACTAATTACAGAGAAAACTAAAAAGGAGTGCTTATGCATGTTGCTTGTGCCACAATATAAATGAGCAACAGGTAGACTTTTGCAGAGTTAAGATGGAGGCAGGGTTTTGGGAGAGAGCTACTGTTTTATACTCTGCCTTCTTACCCTCCCCCCCCCCCCCCCACACACACTCAACAAAAAGGTGTTGGGACACCTGTTCTTTACCTTAAAATAAGGAAAAAAGCTTTAGTGGTACCATCTGGAAAAAATAACACGTGCCCCTGCAGTTAGTGGACTCTGAAGTCTACTATCTAACTCCCCCAAAAGACCTTATGGGTGAAAGACAGGCTGGCTAACTGTTGGTGTATTTGCCAAAAGAGAAGTAATTGTATTGAGTGGTGTGCATCTTAGAATCATCTGATGTGAATGCCAGAGTGTTACACTCCCCGTCGTGTCCCCCTCCATCAAGAAGTGAATTATCAGAAGAAAAGCAAGGAGAAAGCATCTGTGTGTGATTATCTCAGAAGGCTTTCTGGGGGAAGAACAGGCCTCAGCAGCAAGATACAGAGCTGTCCACAGGCTGTGGAAGGAGAAAGAGGAGTACATAGCTTGCATCTAGGCAGTGTCAATGGGAGGTCCCAGCAGTAAGGGGAGTCTCAGAAAACCCCGCAGATTAAGTTGTGTAACAGGAGAGAATGGGAACCATCATCCAGCCTTGGAACAGCTTGGATGCCAGCTCACAACAGTTGGATGCCAGCTCACAACAGTTGTCAAAATTTCAGAGCCCCTCACCCACCTCCTGCTTGTTCAAGCCTGTAGAGGTCAGAAGCTGGAAAATGTGGGGGAATAGAAGTAAAGTGAAGAAAGAGAAAAAGGCACCTGGCCCTTTTCTTCAGATGGGCTTCCTGTTTATAGCAGATCTGAGCTAGGGGTAAGAAAAAAGCCTTAACTTTAAGTTCAATGTGTTGATTATTAAATGGGTCTAGATGTTTTAACTGTGGAATTGAAACCATTTTGCAATTTATCTTGATTATAAGTCCTTTTATTATCTATAGGACCAGAGAAGTCAGGAGCCCTCCCAAAACAGATCGTTTGGGAGAGAAGAAGTAGCCTCACTGAATACTTTAAAGGGGGAGACAAAAATAAAATTGTTTCAAGATAAAATCCTACAGTGGTATTCAAAGCAGTGGTTACATCAGGGCATGAAATGAGTGTTTCCCAGGAAGAAGTAAGAGCAGGTTTTGGTCCCCAACTTGGTAACTCCGTGTAGGCTGAGCTCTGCTTTGGAAGTGTGATTCCTTGGACCATCAATCAGAATGCCACTTCAACATCCAGTGTCAACTGTAATCCTTACTCTTTCTAGTTTCCCATCACTTACAATGTTTGACCGCTTGTGCCTGCTGATTTCCCTTCTTAGAAAAGTTGAATTAGCATCCATGGTTAGGCTTATGTTTTGTTTTGTTTTTCTGTTAAGCTGCACATGAACAGAATTCCTACTCAATGAGTGTTTTGGTCTTCACAGATTTTAATGAAATCCTACTTCATGTTTAGTTTGTAGAAGCAGACCTAAGGCAGAAACTGGAGCATGCCAAAGAAATTACTGAAGAAGCAAAAGGAACCTTGAAAGATTTCACTGCTCAGAGTACACAGGTGGAGAAATTTATTAATGACATAACAAGCTGGCTGACAAAAGTAGAAGAATCATTGATGAACTGTGCCCAGACTGAGACATGGGAAGGGCTGAAAAAAGTAAAGGTAGGTAATTATCTATCATTAAGCATTTATACTTCCAATGGTAATACTGGTTTTCCTATTTTGTGGTGACTGGAATAAAAATAAAACTTTTGCTCTCAGTTACCTATATTAGCACCAGGCTGACTAATTCATGATATTGGATACAGCAAAGTAAGTCAACAAATGAAGAAATGATTGCAGGTAGTAGGAAATAGAAGGTTAATAATCTAAAAACAGAAAGCATGCATTACTGTAGGACCTGCTCATAAGCTATGCATATTCATATATTTTTTACTAAATGGGTAGAGCTTATAGAACACCTGTTTGAATTTCCATGAATTTTCACATTTGAATGCCAAATACTTTTTTATTTCTTAATTATTTTTATTGGTGGCTATGACTGCTTTTATCTAGAGAAGGATACATTAAAAAAAACAGTTGAGAAACAATATTCTACTACTATGTCGTCTGTCTGTAGAGATAATGTTCCTGATCAACTGTCTATAAAGCTTGTGAGTTGATTTGACTCTTCAACATATGTGATCTGTTGTCTTTAGCATATTTTCTTACTGTACTTAAATTTTAAAAAGTAACTAATGGCATTTTGGTGAGGCCTATGACCCTAAGACAAAGCCCAAGAAGCCCATCAAAGAATGTGAACTTAGGCAGAGACTCCATTAATAGTTTCTAATCAACTAAACCCAATATTATGGGCTGGGAATCCCTAAGAACATATTTAGTTGCTTGGAATCCTAGACTATAGCCCAAATCCTAGTACCTTTGAACAGCTGTTTGCTGTTCCTGAGGAGAACTGGGCAAAACTCTCAAAGAGTCAACACAGATCTATTATACTAGAAAAAAAAAATCCCACAAAAATGCATGCATTACTGAGTGGATTTCAACAACATAAGTTTCTAAAGAAGTACCATAGTGAGGTAGAGGGGTATTTTCCCTTGAATGTGATGAATATCTTTCATGACATTCTTTTATTCTGTAGGAAATACAAAAGGAACTTCAGAGTCAGCAAAGCAACATCAGCTCCACCCAAGAAAATCTCAACAGTTTGTGCCGAAAGTACCACTCCGTTGAGTTGGAGAGCCTGGGGAGTGCCCTGACCGGCCTTATAAAGAACCAGGAAGCTGTGAGCCAGTTGTGCTCCAAAACACAGGCCAGCCTTCAGGATTCTCTGGTGAAGCACTTCAATGGTGAGCTCCGACAGGGCTTAGCATGAATCGTTTGTTTATAAGAAAGAATCCAAACCAAATGCTGCCTAGAAACTGCCAGCAATAGTTGGAAATACTTTACAGAAGAATATTATTAAGAATATTATTTTAAATTCATTTGTGTGTTGAGATTTGGGCAGTGAAAGGGCTGTGTTTGGACTCCCATCATGAGCTGATTTCTTCCTTTTTCTCCCCAAGCAAGTAGAAATCCACCATATTGAGGATTCCGAGTTTGATCGGGATTTTCTACATTTAGCTCATTTTTGTGGAAAATTACTTCCACTGCTGTGATGAAGCAACACAGTAAGCTTGGAAACCAGGAGACACCATGAAACAGCAGCAGCTGTATAGTCCAGGAGAGCTATGCCAGTCTCATGTCCCTAACTCGGCTTCCACACAGCTGTGCCTCTGCCCTGATGAAGATGCAGAATGATGGTCTGTCAGGTTAGGAGAGGAGATGTTTCCTTCCTTTGCCATAAAAATGGCTTTAACACCCCTACAGCCTTTCTTCCTTCACTCTCTTCCATATTCAGGCAATTTTCTTTCTTTACCAAGAGAAAGAAACACAATGGGAAGTCAGATATTTCAGGAATACAAATTTCTTTTCAGCCTTTTCCCTGAGATAATTTCTCCATTCTGCCCCAAACAGTTATGGTTATAGATCATGTTGTAATATATTCTATTAATATTATTGTTGTTCTTGTTATTATTTTCTTTCTGGAACATTCTGTAAGGCAACATGCAGTGAGCTGAAGGCCAGAATTAATTCACTGTGGTAATCCTAGAAACTCATTCAATGTTCTGGATGTATTTCTCATTTTCATTATTTTCAAAAGAGTCTATGCAGGAATTCCAAGAGTGGTTTTCTGGAATAAAGACAGCAGCAAAAGAATCATCTGACAGAACTGGTGACAGCAAAGTTCTAGAGGCAAAGCTCCATAATCTTCAGGTATGAGAGCTGGCAATGCTTTTCCTTCTTCCCTAAACTGCACTCCTGTGCCTTCAGGTCAGACCTAAATCGTCTTCTTCTACAGGTCTTATTTTATTCAAACTTTTCTTCTTCTCTAATAGAATTAGATTCCTTGAATTGTAAGGAGATAAGCAATATGAAAAGTATGTTGAGAAAATAAGTCAGAGCTACAGAATTTCTTGATCTTGTTCTTCTCTCTTTTAGCCTATTGACCATTCTTTAGAATTCATCCAAAACTAAACCTAGTTTTAATTTTTCTAGCAGTAAAAACATAAATAATTCTATTTCATATCACTACTGTGGAAGAGTTTTAAAAGGAAGACATACTTATAATTTTTAATAACCTACAGTCTAAATTTGAAGCTAGGATATACTCAAAGTAATAGATAATATAGGTTTTACAGGTTTTACTGACTGAAAAATATATGACTTCAAGAAGGAAAAAAGCCCTTGTGAAGTAGAGTTCAGAAGTGATTGGCTCAAATTGAGTTTTGGACAAGCTTTTCAGGTAGCTCATCTGAACAAAGCACTGCATTAAGTATTATTTTAAAAAATATGAAAGATCATATGCATGAACATGGCTCTTTATCAAGAAAAGAAGGGACCTGAAGGGAGAATTTGTGTACAAGGTGGATCAGAAGAGGAAGAGGGGTGCAAGCAGCTAACCAGTTAGAGGGTGTCACACTAATGTGTGAAGAAGTGTAGCCGGGGCTGGGCTGGGTCAGTGAGAATGGGGCGAAGCTAAGAGAAATACCTTGATGAGAACACCTTCCTTTGCAGGCTGGCCTTGTTCACAGTTTAGTCCGCAGTCAGTGGTTCCAATGACTGACTGGTACCGTGTTCGATTATGAGCTGGATTCTATCTAGTTGTACATTCTCACTTGGGCCTTTTTAAAGACTTTCTGCCTCTAGGCTCTGTCTTTCTTCTCTTGCTCTACTATCTCAACTAAAATTATAATCAGTGCTCCCATGCTCCAGGTCTCTGAGTAATAGTGAATATTCTATGCCACCTTTATTTCTTGAAACAGAACATTTTGGACTCAATCAGTGATGGGCAGAGCAAGCTTGATGCTGTGACTCAGGAAGGACAGACTTTGTATGCTCATGTGTCTAAGCAAATTGTCGGCAGCATTCAGGAAAAAATTACAAAGGCTAATGAGGAATTTCAAGCATTTCTGAAACAATGCCTTAAAGACAAGCAGACTCTTCAAGACTGTGCTTTAGAACTTGGGAGGTAGGTTGTTTTGAAAAGTGTAGACTCCATCATACACAGATATGTTTTCAAAGACTTTGAAAAGAGACATTGTGAGTGAACAAATAATATTTGAAACTGTGTTTAAATTATAATAAGCTTCAGCCTTAAGTACAGGTTTATACTAGGACAATAATTAATTGCTTGGACTCTGATGGTGCTGTTTGGCTTTATTTTCTACATAGAAAAAGTAAGGAATTATATTCACTGGTTATTATAAATGGCATGCGTGCATGTATATTTGTCTGTGTGATTAACTCAAAATATGAGAGCTTTGATGCTCAGGTTTTAGATTATTCAAGTCTTTTATTTGTGTTCACTTCTGTTGGGTTGGAGTGATGGCAAGAAACACTTGCCAAATTTCTGTGAATGAAGATTCTGGTCAGGAAACTATGTCAACAGGGGTAAATATAAAATTAGAAGAAAAGAACCCCCAAAAACTAGGGAGAAAAAGATGTCAGCATAATCAAAATGACTTCTGATCACAAA
This sequence comes from Canis lupus dingo, assembly GCF_003254725.2. Classification (NCBI taxonomy): domain Eukaryota; kingdom Metazoa; phylum Chordata; class Mammalia; order Carnivora; family Canidae; genus Canis; species Canis lupus. Next base: position 42,614,740 of record NC_064243.1, on the reverse strand, counting down.
GTAATTTGCTTTACTCTTACTTAGGTTTCTTAGAGAAGTTATGTTGTTTTCAAAACTTTGAGCCTTGTGTTGTTATGCCATATTCAAATCTCCGTAAGATACAAAGACACAGAAATGACTTTCCCTACTTTTTCCAGGGCTTCCCCTGCCATACTTAATCCTTTGGCCCAAATTCAGAGTCCTGTAGTAAGACACAAAGTTAAGTGCACATTGACATGAGAATGGAATCTTGCTGACAATTATGAGCTGATTACCAGGAATTCCATTCAGCAAGATAGGGTGACTGTGTTAGGATCTCAAGAGAAATTTCCATGAGTTTTCATTTTGTTACTGAAATAAGTAATAATTTGGAAGGGCTTACTGTTGGGTTTTCTTCCATACTTGAAAATTCATGAGATTTTTAATTGCCATAGACATTGAGACCTCAGATATTAGAATTTATTGATCATAATGAGTGCAGAAGAATTTCTACAAAGTATTTTCTTTTCTGTAGCTTTGAGGATCAGCATAGAAAACTGAACTTATGGATCCATGAAATGGATGAAAGATTAAGTACAGAAAACTTAGGAGAGAGTAAACAACACATTCCTGAGAAGAAGAATGAAGTCCATAAAGTTGAAATGTTTCTAGGAGAACTGCTGGCTGCAAGGTATGGTGCTGAAATGAAGTAGGTCCTTTCCCTACTAACAAGTTTTTGTTTGGTTGGTTGGTTAGTTGGTGGTGGTTGTTTATATGTATTCTAGACATAGAATAAATGTCTAGAATACAGATGATTGTGCATTGTTCTCTGGCAGATTGGTAATCTGGAGAGAACCTATATAGAAGTGAGGAGCTATCTTCATCCATGTCCCTTTGCTCAACAAACTGGACAGGCCATTCATTTCTTGTATTTCTTGATATCAGCCTCTAAGCATTATGCTGCTAAGTAATACCATACTTTATTCTTGGGGGTTATTATAAGGATAGAAGGTCATTATAAAGGTAGTCTTCACTTACATAATAATACTATACTAAAGAGTATAATGCTAAGTGAAATGCTAAGAGAAAGACAAATACCATTTGATTTCACTCATATGTGGAATTTAAGAAACCAAACAAATGAGCAAAGTAGAAAAAAGAGAGAGAGAGAAACCAAGAAATTGATTTCTAACAAGAGAGAATAAACTGATGGTTACCAGAGGAGAGGTAGGAGGGAAGATGGATGAAATAGGTAAAGGGGATTAAGATTACACTTATGATGAGTACAGAGTAATGTATAGAATTATTGAATCACTATATTGGACACTGGAACGAATATAATGCTGCATGTTAACTATAATGGAATTAAAAGAAAAAAGATAAAAAAAGAAACAACGCAATAGACCCTGTTTGCATATATTCTTCACAGACTTTAGCATCTAGTTCCATTTCTAATCCACCCCCATCCTTATCATATTCTTAGTAAAGCAAAAGGTATGGTCATTAAATCTGACTGTCCTGGAGGTTTCGCTTCTTTACTACAGTATTTGTCTCTTCATTGTTTCCTGACTAAACAGATCTTTCTGGCTCCTTTCCCAGGCAAAGTTCTCTGGACTATGCTTTTGACTCCACCAGCTTCAGAGCTTTGCTCCCTAAATTCATGATCCAACTGACTTTGTTGGTACTTAGAGTGCAGCTTGACCCAAAACTTCTTATCTATCATCTTAAAGAGCAGATACACTCATCTGTGAAGCAAGAGAGGCTAGCACCCTGCCTGCTTAATCAGAAAAATTAGCAGCAGTGATCAATTCAGGTCTAAGGGATCCCTGGGTGGCGCAGCGGTTTAGCGCCTGCCTTTGGCCCAGGGTGCGATCCTGGAGACCCGGGATCGAATCCCACATCGGGCTCCCAGTGCATGGAGCCTGCTTCTCCCTCTGCCTGTGTCTCTGCCTCTCTCTCTCTCTCTCTCTGTGACTATCATAAATAAATAAAAATTAAAAAAAAATTCAGGTCTAATTCTGATCATATTCATTCCTTGTTTCTGCTGAGTCTTCTTTTTGGTCAAACTTACCTAGTATTCCTTGCCTTAAAAAACAAACACATCCACAAATATGACACATAATGAGCTATTATTAGCGTGTTAGTTTGATGACTATTATAAAATTTCCCTGCAGTGCTTTGGTCCCATTCTATGAGCCCTTACCATTGGGTCCACTCTTTGTTGACTCTGCACATGCCAACCCCCAACAGTGAATTCCTCAAGGCCAGGCATCTTTAAGTTTTTATCATTATTACAGTCCCAATGTCTGATATAGTGCCAGGAAAAGAAAATATTTGCTGAATTAATATGATAGCATAATCATTCCAACTATATAGCTTTCTGAAAATTATACTGCATTTTATTTGTTTTTTAAATCTTGACTTGGATCTAGGTAAAATGTAACATGGGCTGACCTACTTCTCTCTTTCTTCCAGACTTCTAAAATGACTTTACATATTCTTCTTGAGCTTTTACCCCTGACATTTCAGGACCAGATGCTAAGAGTCCTTAAGTGTGTCTGCTCCCAGGCTCTTTGTACCTGGTTACTTCTCTAGACAATTCTATTGTACTCTGCTGCTCACCCAGCTTCTCCAGCTGAGTCACCTGACCCTCACCTGCTGGCCACTTGATTCCCCCAGTCCTCTGGATTTTTCATCATTGTATTTCCAGTACTCAACTATCTTGGAGGGTTGCATTTTTTAAAAGTACCCCAGATTAATAATTATTGAACTTTTATCATCCATGAAACAATCCTTGTAGTAACAAGTGATATACATTGTTTTGAATTATTTAGCTCACATCCTTGCTTAAGCCAGCTTCTTGTTTTATCAGACTATAAGAAATGTAATTTAGAGTAGATGCAATATTATATAAATTATATATCTCCCAGAGGGCCACAGGATGCTATGTCTTTGGTAGATGCTCAGAAAAAAGTGACAGACCTTGTAGGAGATAAAGTTTGTATTATTTTTCTAGTATTCAGAAGAGTTCATGTTCACACATCTGTACTCTCTCTTCTGGTATCCTGGGAATTTCCTGATAGACATGCTGATCAGAGTTCAGAACTCTGTAAAACAAGATGAAGCCAACCTAGCCACATATGACTACACTTTCCCTTGACTTAATTAACATAACTCCAAACTGAGATGAGCCAAGTGCCCAAGGTACAACAAGGAAACTCATCAGCACTCATATAATGGCCTTTTGAAAGAAACTGGTGTTTTGCATTTTATCTTCTGGATTGGGTCCTGGGGATATGAGATGAATGCGATAATCCTGGCTTCCAGAAGGTGAAAGCTCTGGACTGAGACAGGGTGTAGGAGGGGATAGAGCAAGACAGGGCAGAGAGCAGAAGGCACATGAGGTCAGCACAGTACTGCCCAGGGAGGTGACGCCTGCCCTGCGATTTGAAGGTTTAGCCAGGAGGGAAGCAGAGGAGAGTAGACGCATTTTTACAAAGCAGGAATCCCCACATATACACCAAAAAGCAGAGGTTTGGGGACATCTCAGGATTAGGATATTTAGTCGGAACAGAGGTGCTAGAGATGAGGCTGCAGAGGCAGTCCTGGGCCATTTTCTGAAGTGAATTCCTCATAATCCAGAGGCCAGGATCTAGGCACAGCACAGACAGAATGAAATTCCCCGGTGTAAATTGACTACATTAAGAGAAATTGTAGAGAATGTAAGTAGCCGGCCCTGTGAAGGTCCTGGGCCCTTGGCATCTTCATTTTATTTTATTTTATTTATTTATTTTTTAAAGATTTTTATTTATTTATTCATAAGAGACACACACAGATTGAGAGAGAGAGGCAGAGACACAGGGAGAGGGAGAAGCAGGCTCCATGCAGGGAGCCCGACGTGAGACTTTATCCCAAGTCTCCAGGATCAGGCCCTGGGCTGAAGGCGGCGCTAAACCACTGAGCCACCCGGGCTGCTCAGCATCTTCATTTTAAAGGCATGTCAGCTGAACTCTAGTCTGGTTACTTCTCTAGTATCAACAATCACTGGTCACTCTGCTGTGCTCTAGGATGTCAGAATTCTTTTTTTCTTTTTTTTTTTTTTTTCCTGTTTTCTTTAGAGAATCTTTGGATAAGCTTTCCCAGAGAGGGCAGCTTCTCAGTGAAGAAGGCCATGGTGCTGGGAAAGAAGGACGCCTGTGCTCCCAGCTCCTCACTAACTACCAGAACTTACTCAGAATGACCAAAGAGAAACTCCGGAGCTGCCAGGTGGCCCTGCAAGAGCACGAAGCCCTGGAGGAAGCCCTGCAGAGCATGTGGTCCTGGGTGAAAGCCATTCAAGACAGACTGGCTGGTGCAGAGAGCACCATCGGAAGCAAAGACACTTTAGAAAAGCGGCTGTTACAAATACAGGTAAGCAGAGCACCAGCCAGGCCTGACAACTTCTGAAGACCAATTTGCTCAGATTCACAATGTTTGAATTGGGTCCCAATTGTTCTGTGACCCTCTAAATAAAGATTTTGGGGCAAAATGGAGAAAATATTCTGTTTGCAAAAGAGGTATGGAGGAATCATGTTTTCCCTTTGTGAAGGAACATTTTTGTTTCAATAGCTTTAAAATGATTTTTAATTTCACTTAGTGAGTATTCAGCAAATGTAGACTACTTACTCCAAGCACTATGCAAGCTGTTGGGATAATAGAAGTAAGAATTGGTGCCTGCATTCTAAGTGCTCACAGTCTAGTGGGAGAGGCTAACCTATGAATTATTACTTGCAGTACCCCTAGGAATTAGGCAGGTAGTGACAGTAGGGGACCATTAGGTTTGTGACAAGTGTGGGACCATTAGGTTTGTGACAAGTGTGTCTTCATTTTCAAAAGAATTTATTTTTATTTTGAAACCAACATTCAATAAATGTATAATTTTCTAGGTTAATGGCCCAGAGTTTTCCAGGAATTTAAATTGGAGTTAATTCTTGATTCCCAGACTCCTGATATCTGATATTTAAATTAAGTGTCATATTACAATAGGGTACAGAGTTTGTTGTGTTTTGATTTTGTTGTTGTTGTTGTGATTGTGTTTTCATTTTAAAGTGCATAAGGTAGAGAGGCCTGGGTGGTTCAATTGGTTAAGTGTCAGCCTTTGGCTCAGGTCATGATCCCAGGGTCCTGGGATTGAGCCCTGCATCAGTCTCTCTGCTCAGCAGAGAATCTGCTACTCCTTCTCCTTCTGCTCCTCCTTCCACCCATGCTTGCACATACACACACTCTCTCTCTCTCAAATAAATACATAAAATCTAAAAAAAAAATAAAGTGAGTAAAGTATTCCCTATATTGATTCTCATGGGAAACATAACTGTTCCTAAAAATATGAGAAGGTTTTAATATTCCTACTGACCTGTATTCACTGTTCCTCCATAGGATATTCTCCTGATGAAAGGTGAAGGAGAAGTTAAGTTGAACATGGCCATTGGCAAAGGGGAACAGGCCTTGAGAAGTAGCAACAAACAAGGTCAGAAGGTGATTCAGACTCAGCTACAGACCCTTAAAGATGTGTGGGCTGACATCATGAGCTCCTCCGTACATGCTCAGAGGTACAGAGCCTATTTTTAGTGTTTATTTGCCTACACGCAACCTACTGGGCTTAGTAAAATGATGGAACAATGCTGAGAGTGTATCTTGCGGTAGAGTTACCAAGCATATTATTTTAGCTAGTTGTATGCTTTCTTGTCTTTGCTTGGATTGTATTTTCTGTAATGGGAAAGACAGTTGTATTTGTTTGCTTGTTTGGTGTGTGTGTGTGTGTGTGTGTGTGTGTAATATTTATATCTCCCATAATATTTCTCATGGAATCTTATACACACCATGGACTCAGTAAGATACCACCTTTCAATTCATCAAAGCAAGCCTTTAATAACTTTTCCCTTTTTAGAGGAACATATGGGAAATTAATTTGGTAGCTATGGAGCTTAACTATGAGTGTTTTTTATAACCAGAAGTCATGTCACCCACAAAGGCGCTGTGGAAATATGTGTAGGGTTTTTGATTATCATAGCGATGGGTGCATTCCTGACATTTAGTGAGTGAGGCCAGGAGAGCTTACATCCTGCAGTGCATGAGCACATTCTCACAGCCAACAATCAACCCACCCAGGATTCCCTGGTGCCCCTGTTGAAAGGCACTGGAGCAATTAGAGAAGATACTTATTGTTACACCAGGTGGTGTTATTGCTGTTACATTTATGAGCGGGGGTTTTTCACCTTCCTCTCTTTTCCAAGAATCCACAAATAACCTGGCTGGCTGGTTGGACAAATGACCCTCAGTCAGAATTATACTAAATTACCTTCCGGAAGCCATGTTCTGAAAGCTATGTATAGTGTTAGGTCACTGAAGAAGTATGTGTTTAATAATAAATAAACGAATAGCATAATAAATGGATGAAGAAAAGATTAAAATTCAGCACAAAACAAAACAGCTCTGCAATTATCCACAATGTAAACAGTGAAGCATGGTTACAACTAAAATTTTGGAAGCTTCATTCTGTTTTGTTTTATTTCCTTTAAATAGGGAACACAGGTGGAGACTCGTAAAGTCAGCAGGACTTTGAATCCAATAATACTCATAATGGTCCACAAAGAAAAAAAGTCAGATCCCGTGGTTCTGATAGCATGGACCACTGGAGCATGGACTAACTCCCAGTGCTTGGCAATGGGCCAGTTCCAGAAAAGTGAATAAGAATATGGGTGAATAGTTTTGGGATGTTGGAATAAAACATTAAATATAAGAAGCAGATTCAAATCCTTGATTCTTCCTTTTCAGCAAGAAATTAAATTTGACAACCACATATTGAGCAGTAGTGGTGCTCTAATTGTTAAGCTAAAATAGTTGACCAAAGCAAAGTAGTTTTTGCTTCCAAAGTGCTCAGAGGCTAGGGTAGCATGCATCCTAAAACACTCTGACTCAGATTGCATTACTACAACACTGTGGGACTGTAGGATGATGCTTCTGAGGTTGCTTCTGGAGATGTGAGATTGATTTATACTTTCTGGTAAATTCTTTGAGGAAAGGATAGCACTTTAAGGCACTTATGCTGAGGTTAATATTGATGCAAAAGGGACAATTTTAGGAGATGCTGGAAGTATATTTACCAGAGATAATACTCCAGGATAATAGGGTCATATGCATGGGACGCTCAGAATGGTCACCAAAGATGAGTTTAGAATAGTTTGTAGGGACACCTGAGTGGCTCAGTAGTTGAATGTCTGCTTTAGTTCAGGTCATGATCCCGGGGTCCTGTGATGGAGTCCAGTATCAGGCTCCCTGCAGGGAGCCTATGTCTCTGCCTCTCTCTGTGTGTCCCTCATGAATACATAAATAGAATAGTTTGTAAAGCTAAATAATGGAAGTTTTTTTAAAAAAAATACCAGTATGAAGAGCCTTTTACTTGATAATCTGGAGAGCTGTTTACTTGATTATTATTTATATGACTAACGTGACTATGTTTTTATAAATATATTAAGCTTTTTCTTCCTTCACAACATTCAACTCAGAAGCACTAAGCCTATGCATATACATCCTTAAGTGAAGATCAGTGTAATGATATCATTTACTTAGAAAGAATACCTTAGGGACACCTAGGTGGCTCAGCAGTTGAGCGTCTGCCTTCCCCTCAGGATCCTAGGATCCGGGATTGAGTCCCACATCGGGCTCCCTGCAGGGAGCCTGTATCTCCCTCTGCCTGTGTCTCTGCCACTCTCTCTGTGCTCTTTGTGTCTCTCATGAATAAATAAATAAAATCTTAAAAAAATACCTTAAATTTTGGGGTTTTTTTTGCTTTTTTAGTTTTTGTTTTTTTTTAATTTTCTCTTTAAATTTTGAATTCTAGTTAATAAATAGTTATCAACTGATTTGAATATGGGGTAAACAGAGTCCAGGAAAATTAAGAATTGATATATATTAAAATGTAATTGGTGCCCCAGCAGTGATGTTTTAAAAACAAAACATATAACTTTGTTTATTTAGATCAATTAGCATTTGGAAGACAAACTTTAGATGCCTATATGACTATACCACCTTACTTCAAATTCGACATAGATAAAAAAAAAAAAAAAAAAAAAAAAAAAAAAAAAAAATTCGACATAGATTTTTTTCTTTGAAGAAACTGTTATGGGTCAGAGGAAGTCTTCCTCCCTGCACTTAAAATCAGAGTTTTCATCACAGAATAGCATTCAAGTCAAACAGCTTACATGTATGCAATGCCCTCATACTTGGTTTCAGTAGAGATGACAAGATAGCTTATTTTTGTAATATGTGACATTAATTCTAGCACTTTGGAGTCTGTGATTAGCAAATGGAACGACTATCTAGAATGGAGGAACCAGTTGGAGCAGTGGATGGAATCGGTGGATCAAAAAGTAGAGCATCCCTTGCAACTGCAGCCAGGTCTGAAGGAGAAGTTTTCCCTTCTGGATCACTTCCAGTCCATAGTATCTGAGGCAGAAGATCATGCTGGAGCCCTGCAGCACCTCACCTCAAAATCCAGGGAGCTTTACCAGAAGACAGAGAATGAATCTTTCAAGGAAACGGCTCAAGAGGAACTGAAAACACAGTTTAATGACATAATCACTGTTTCCAAGGTTAGTGTTTTATATTGAAGAAAAAAACCTTTAAGGTTCAGGAAAAGAATATATTACCACTTCAGGGCACCTTGGTGGCCCAGTCAGTTAAGCATCTGACTCTTGATTTTGTCTCAGGTCATGCTCTCATGGTTGTGAGATGAAGCCCCACTTTGGGCGTGGAGCCTGCTTGGGATTCTCTCTCTCCTTCTCTCTCTAAAAAAACAAAACAAAAACAAAACAAAAGCAGAACATACTACAGGTTGAGTTATAGGGACCTGGTTGCTCTTAAAGTATTAATACGTTTAGTGAACAGTTACTACATGAAGATCATATTTGCCTGTGGATGCTCATGAACCCTCCTCTTTTTGCAGTTTTAGGATTATTTTTTATTCTTTGTGTTTTATCCTTCTTCACTTAGGATGTTAGTCTGTTTCTTTTCTTTGTATGACTGAGCCATAAATGCCAGTATTTGTTGTTCTTTTTCTTTTATTGCAGTTTATATTTGTTGTATTAAATGCAAGTCTGTTTACCTCCCAGATTTCAATCATGTACAATGTATTTTGTGCATTTCTCATTGCAGTATAAACCACCTTTTCCTATCCTAATTCTCCACATATAGGTTCTTTCATGTAATACCAAGATTGTTTTTAGTTCTCTCTGCATGTTTATTTTCTCCATGATTTTTCTTTTTTGTACTTTGTGACAACATCTTTTTCTCAGTTTTCCTTTTGGGAACTATCTTTGTATTTTTAATGCATCATTTTCTTCAACATTTGTGTTAGTATATCTTAATTTTTACGTTGATAATGGTTAAGCCCTATGACTCTGGAGTCAAAAAGACCTAAATTTGAATTCTGGCTTTGACTCTCTTTAGGATGTCTGACTTTGGACATGTTACTTCTATAATGTCTGTAAGTGTCCTTTCCTACAGTATAGTGATAATAATAGTATATATATCACAGGGATGTTATGAGTAGTAAATGAGCAAATGCATTTAAAGTGCTGAGCATATTACTGTACATGTTATAATATCCTGTATTGTTGCCTGAATAATAAGAATAGTTATTATAATAATTATTACTCAATGGATTATTAGTGAGGGATATTAGTAAACCTTCATTCAGTATAGATTTTGTTCTAACCTAGACAAAAATAAATTTAAAGTCTTTAAATTTAGTCTTTCAGTCTAATTAAGATTTAATGTTTTCATGTTAAGATATAAACGGAAAGTTCAATAATAGGAATGAGGGATCCCTGGGTGGCGCAGCGGTTTGGCGCCTGCCTTTGGCCCAGGGCGCGATCCTGGAGACCCGGGATCGAATCCCACATCGGGCTCCCGGTGCATGGAGCCTGCTTCTCCCTCTGCCTATGTCTCTGCCTGTCTCTCTCTCTCTCTCTCTCTCTCTATGACTATCATAAATAAATAAAAATTAAAAAAAAACAATAGGAATGAAATCTTCTGAAATCCTTAAGAGACCTGTTGTTTTGTTGGATTTCATATTCTCAATAATGCCTGCTGTTATAGTAGCCTTTTCTTTGTCTACTAGGAAAAAATGAGGAAGGCGGAAGAGATTGTGAAGGACCATCTCATGTATTTAGATGCAGTCCAAGAATTCACAGATTGGCTCCATTCAGCAAAGGAGGAACTTCATCGGTGGTCAGATATGTCTGGAGACTCATCAGCCACCCAGAAGAAATTATCTAAAATCAAGGTCAGATATTATAACTTCATTGTTTCGTTGGTTCTTCAGTAAGATGTATCTGTGATGAAGATTCTGTAGATAAGATTTATTTTAAATGTTTCCTATTTTCTATTTGTCGATAGTTATTGCCTTGCGCCTCACAAATTATAAACATAAGTAAGGGGGAAATAATTCAAAACATTTACACCTGTGAGTAAAATGGAATATTGTCCGTGTATATATCCTTCCACATGCAATGTGCTTATGGCCATAGCCATAGTAGGGGAGACTATGAAATATATGCCAGCTTGATGGGCTGGCCGAACCAGGTACTATTTTCCAGCTCAGTAACTAAGTTTGTAACATAACTTAGTTAAATTATTTGAACAGTAACTTGGAAATGTTGTGCTAGATGTTTTATTCTGCTTTCCTACTCAACAGTACAACAACATAATGGAAGGCAGTGCTTTAAAGGACATTAAAATTATCGCCTAGTTTACTCCTCACAGGGAGAACTTTAAAAATAGAAATTCATGGGGATCCCTGGGTGGCTCAGCGGTTTCATGCCTGCCTTTGGCCCGGGGCACCAATCCTGGAGTCCCGGGATCGAATCCCGCGTTGGGCTCCCTGCATGGAGCCTGCTTCTCCCTCTGCCTGTGTCTTTGCCTCTCTCTCTCTCTCTCTCTATCATAAATAAATAAAAATAAATTAAAAAATAGAAATTCATGTATCTGAAGGAACTGGAACAAGTATATTTCTAGTTATTTGAATATTAAATTGCAATAATTCCCCCATTAGGTTGCAAGAACAGATTTTAACCTAAAAATTAAGCAATGATGAAATTCTAAATGATTTAGTTACTGACGAGGAAATGTTGGGAATGACTAGTATAATTGTGGTCAGGACTTTAAGATTCACATATGTTCTGATCCCTAGACATCAAGAATATAAAAGTCCTAAAAATACTAGTTGATGATAACAGTAATAACTACATTTTGAGAGGGTATTTTTAGGTGCTTAGAAAGTATTATTTAAATTTTACAATGACTGTGTAGGTTTTAAAGGAGATAATTGCATAAAGGATCTTTTGAAATTCTTATTTTCTGTGTGATTCTTTTTTTTTAGTTTTATCACTTTATTTATTTTTTTTATTTTATAATAAATTTATTTTTTGTTGGTGTTCAATTTACCAACATACAGAATAACACCCAGTGCTCATCCGTCAAGTGCCCCCCTCAGTGCCTGTCACCCATTCACCCCACCCCCGCCCTCCTCCCCTTCCACCACCCCTAGTTCGTTTCCCAGAGTTAGGAGTCTTTATGTTCTGTTTCCCTTTCTGATATTTCCCACACATTTCTTCTCCCTTCCCTTATATTCCCTTTCACTATTATTTATATTTCCCAAATGAATGAGAACATACAACGTTTGTCCTTCTCCAATTGACTTCCTTCACTCAGCATAATACCCTCCAGTTCCATCCACGTTGAAGCAAATGGTGGGTATTTGTCGTTTCTAATGGCTGAGTAATATTCCATTGTATACATAAACCACATCTTCTTTATCCATTCATCTTTCGATGGACACCGAGGCTCCTTCCACAGTTTGCCTATCGTGGCCATTGCTGCTATAAACATCGGGGTGCAGGTGTCCCGGCGTTTCATTGCATCTGAATTTTTGGGGTAAATTCCCAGCAGTGCAATTGCTGGGTCGTAGGGCAGGTCTATTTTTAACTCTTTGAGGAACCTCCACACAGTTTTCCAGAGTGGCTGCACCAGTTCACATTCCCACCAACAGTGTAAGAGGGTTCCCTTTTCTCTGCATCCTCTCCAACATTTGTGGTTTTCTGCCTTGTTAATTTTCCCCATTCTCACTGGTGTGAGGTGGCATATCATTGTGGTTTTGATTTGTATTTCCCTGATGGCAAGTGATGCAGAGTGTGTGATTCTTTAAAATATTTCTTTGATACATTTTTTCCTCACTGATATTTTATTCATCTGTCCATTTATCCATTTATTCAACCAGGGTTATTCATTCCCTCAAGGAGCCTGCTGTGTAGTTGGGAGCAATGATGCACAGGCTGATGTTTTAAAAAAAATACATTAAATGTAATAATAGCTCACTATACATTTAGAGTTTAGGCTCTACAGACCCCAATGCTGTATTCTGTGACTACTGGTTTTCTAGCTGTGTTGGGCAAGTCACTTGATGTCCTTGAGCTTCAACCTCTTCCTTGATAAATTAATAACAATAGTACCTGCCTCACCAAGCGGTTTTGAGGATTAAATTAGATCACACACACAAAACATTCAGCATTATGTTTGACACATGGAATACACTTAGTAAGAAAATTCAGTAGATTTGGTAAATGAGTGATTTAACTGTTATGGGGTGACAGTATAGGAGAAGCAAAGAGTGATGGTCTAGACTATATGCTCTTTTTTTGCAATACCTTGATAAAATACTTCCCAAAATATGGGAAATGATGGAGAAGTAGCTGGCAGGAAGAAACTGGAATTCAGGGAGGAGAAAGTGAAGTCCAGGTCAAATATTCCTGGAGGCTGATGAGGGGGTGAGGAGGGATCTTGGAGGAAATATAAATAATCACCTTCTCTATCTTTCAGTGTTGTCCCTCCCCACTCCCAAGAATAACCACCAAGAAGAGACAACTTCGAGCCAAATATGTGTGTGTATAAGGGTGTGTTATGCATATGAGATTTTTAAATAGTTAAATCCAAAACAAGAAAGTACAAATACAAGTCATTTCAAATACTTTAAAATGATGACATTCTTGGGATGTCTGAGTGGCTCAGTTGATTAAGCGTCTGTCTCTTGGTTTGGCTCAGATCATGATCTTATGGGTCGTGAGATCAAGCACCACATCAGGCTCCATGCTCAGCAGGAAGTCTGCTGGAGATTCTCTCTCTCTCTCTTTCTCTCTCTCTCTCTCTCCCTCCCTTCTCCCTTTGCCCCTTCCTCCACTCTTTCTAAAATAAATGAATAAAATCTTTTAAAAATTGATGACATTCTTATTCAAAATTTGGATGAGTAGAATTAGTGATTGCAGATATCGAAATGTCCCATTTTATGCCAAAGAAAACTAAGATAATGCAAAATAGAGAGTATTTTGGGAAACTGATTTTGACTATTGATACTCTCTAAACTCAAAATTTGAAATCAGTTGAAAGGCAAATTAGAAGTATTTAAATCCAATAATTAGACATAGCTCATTTAAAAAAAATCTATTATTTGTTTTCTTCCCCAAATCTCTACTTACTTTATACACTGATAAATAAGGCAGAGTATCCTGCCTTATTTTCCTGCTGCTGAGGAAAGAATGGGTATACAAATTAAATGCTAACTATGTGTCAGATTCAGGTGATTTCCCCTTGGACTATGGTATAAATACTTTTAAATGATCTATACTAAAATGTGGCTCTTATACATAATTTTGAGAAAGTATATTTATTTCAAGAGAATCTAATGAAATATGAACTATATTTGTAGGTTAGTTAACATAACATGCTTCATACTTAACATTCCTATTTTTTGTACACTTGTTAATTTGTAATTGATTTTCATCTTGAAATTTTTTCCCTAATAATCCTCTTTTCCTTCTATTTAATCCAGGACAGAAGTCATAATTTTGCATTAATACTATCTAAATCCTAACTTGAGCAATAGATATGTAAATATATAAAAACCCAGATGATGAATACAGTGAGACAAATTTCAGTAAAATAATCTCTTCTCAGAAAGAAATGTCACTACCTAATTTGTAATGCATATTTTAATTTTATCTTGTCCTTTAGAGTACTTGTGTGCTTTAAGCTAAAAGCTATACCTAAATTGTTAAATTTCTGGTAAGCTTCTTAAAAGTAAAAATAATAGCAATAAATAAGCCCAGTCTAAAAGTTACTTTGAACTTTTGACTAAGTAGGTCTCTGAATTATCCATTTTAGTTACTATAAAAATGTTTAAGGTACTGAAGTGTTTGGAATTGAGTGGGACTACTTCTTTGGTGATGATGTCGTGGCTTGATTCCTTGCAGCATAGAACTGACTTCAGCCACCATCTTCTGGAAGAAGATGAAATGGAGCAGAGACCGTGGGCAGGGCACAAGTCCTGGTCACTCATCTGTGAACATAGGGAGAAATACAGATTTGCATATTTATAGGAGAAACACAGTACAAGCAAATGTTTATATCACTATCAAAACAATTTCACATATTCAAACAATGCCTGACTTCAGGGTCCCTGTCTAGTCTGTTCCAGGATGTCACAGATTCCGCAGCTTATTTAGCCACAAATCTCAGCACTCATGATGATAACTCCACTATTCCAACTTAAGTGTGGGCGGATGAATTGATTCCGGTCCTTGTGGCACACTTGCTAAAACTTCCTAGCAGGACAGGGTCCCCCTCTGTACACATTTGTAAACTTGCAGCCCAAGTGACTCACAGCCTCCTTGGTTGCCATGACGATATTCCATTACAGGAGCTGATGGATTCCAGAGAGATTGGTGCAAGCCGCCTAAGCAGAGTGGAGTTGCTGGCTCCTACAGTGAAACAGAACACAAGTGCCAGTGGGTGTGAGCTCGTGGACACGGAGATGCAGGCCCTGCGCGCTGACTGGAAGCAGTGGGAAGACAGTGTAGTCCAAACGCAGACCAGCTTGGAGAACCTGGTTAGCCAGATGGCCCTTTCGGAGCAGGAGTTCTCGGGCCAGGTGGCTCAACTGGAGCAGGCCCTGGAGCAGTTCAGTGCCCTTCTGACAACTTGGGCTCAACAGTTAGCTCTCCTGGAAGGCAAGAACACGGATAAGGAGATAGTGGAATGCTGGCAGAAAGGACAAGTAAGTTGGCTTCCTGTCTTCTGTTGGTGGTTATGCTAACAATTTTGTTTGGTTCTCACTGTTGCTTTAAAAAAAAAAAAAATGCTTGCTAACTAAAAACATGCAACCTTTAGACTTAAAAGAAATAACTATTTACCTAACTAAATTTTCAAATCTAGCTTGTTTCCTTTTGCTCGTAAGTCAGACTACTGTAAAACTGAAGATGTAGGGGAGAAGGAGTTCGTTATTATTTACTGTAGGAAACATTTGTTAGTGCAGACATTTTACTTTCATTCTTATGGTGTAAGAGTCTGTAATATTGTATTCAGCCATTCAGCCTGAAAACTAGCCTGTGGGTAGAGGCATAAATAGACGGAGAGTCATAGCTGGTTTTCTGCCAGTGAATTATTTCCAACAATTAAATGATTGAACTTATAGCTTAAAAAGAAGCATTTGGTAATCACCTAAAACACAATTATTAGTTTTCACCCTGATTAGCTCTCCTAGAGGTGATTTTGACAGCTGTGCTGAATTAACCCGTCAGCCTAACCTCTGTGTCATGCTTTCGGGTTGCCTTCCAGACTTTTTTTTTTTTTTTAACTAATGGCAGCTCTTTCAGAACATGAATGTAACAAAGTGTAGAAAGGATAGTGAAGAAAGAGTAGAAGCTTGAAATCCTTTCTTTTACTGTTAAATGGTATCTTCAAAACACTGTTGTTACTTGCAGTTTTATAACACTCAGAACCATGGATGTCCTTAAAAGGAAGTTTCAGTGAAGTAAACTTCTGTTTCTATTTATGTTATAATCATTTCAAAATAGCTTCAGCCAATTAGAAAGTCATGTAGTATTTCCAACATTGTCTTGTTTTAAATCAAGTATTTCAAACAAATGTAGTATACCATGAAATAAAACTTTATTATGATCTCTTTAGGTTTATTTATAGTGTTTCTAGCTTATTGTTTTTTTCCGATACCTGACCTATCTTTTAGATGTAAACACTAGAATAAAGTGTAGAAAGCAATTTTGTAAAAAGGAGACAAGGAAGTCAGTAATTGTTCCATGTGGTATTATTCACTCTGATAAAAAAAAATCAGTTATAATTTTTAAATTCTGTTTCTCTTCCTTTTCCTATCATTACCATGAGTGACATTTTTAAAAAGAAAGATTTGGTGATATTTAAATTATATTACTATTCTGAACTACCATTAATTTTTGCATTAGGGATACTGCTAATGAAAATTATAAGTGAAACCTATAAAAAAATCCACATGATAATGCAAAAGTAAATGGGGGCTTTTAGCTTACTAGCAATTCAAAGATGATGGCTCTCTGCTTAGATCTACTTCCAAGTTTGGCTGCTCCAGAGCTCATGTTTTTGATGACAATAGTACGTTTCCCCCCAATGCTCATCTTTTCTCTTATTTTTATTGATAATATAAGAAAGAAATGGTAATTATGTGATGAGAGATAGAAGTGTTAGCTAATGCTGGGGGGTAATCATTTTGTAATATATGAGTGTATCAAATAAGCACACTGTATATATACCTTAATTTTTTTTAAGATTTTATTTATTTATTCATGAGAGACACACACAGAGAGAGGCAGAGACATAGGCGAGGATGTGGGACTTGACCCCGGGTCTCCAGGATCATGCCTTGACCCAAAGGCAGATGCTCAACCACTGAGCCACACAGGCATCCCAGCACACTGTAAACCTTAAACTTATCACAATGTTATATGTCAATTATATCTCAATAAAGCTGGTAAAAAATTTTTTTAAATGTTTAAATGGAGGTGATACTTCCATTACAATGAATACATAGGAAAAGTGTTATAAAATAATGAATTTGTTTGGATTCTTATAGCATTGTTTTGCTGTTACAGAGGGCTTATCATTGTTGACAATCATAAGTCATAAAGCTTCACAAGTATTTACTTTCTCTTTTGCAATTAAATGATAATACCCAAGAAATATTTCAAAATGTAAAAATGGGTCACCATCTATAAACTATATAAAGTCATGTTGCAAAAAATCTTGTTTGCTGTATTTGTAAAATTCATCTCTTAATATCCATTGGGTTATTAGTGTTTGAAATTTAGGCGATTTCTTAACTTAAAACCTAAGGGAAAAATGCATTCTAGGACTTAACTGAAACAGAAGTATATAACCTGATGTTTATATAATGAAAGACTCTATTAAAACACTTTAATTTGTAATGAAGTTATGGAAATTTATTTAGTGTAAAATTTTGATCTGAAGCTTTTTTCTTTTGATATCCTCTATTTTATAAGTGACTTATTTGAATCTCTGGTGGGTTTTTTGTTTTGTTTTTTACTTTTTTTGGTATGTGGTAAGTTTCTACAGCTTTTACTAAGCTCTTCCTTAAATAAAAGATACAATATGGATAAAATAGTAGCTACTAGTTTATTTAGCATTTGGAGTTTCAGAGAGAAGCTTTCTAGTTATTATGAATTTTGTAAATAAAAATATCTTAGGCTTCCCTAGTCCAGACACTAAGATAAATAATTTTAAAACCAAGAGAACACTATCCCTATCTCAGAATCCCAGTCTAGGTGGAAAGGCCAGTGAGTTCAAAGCCAATGGGGATGCTCCACTGTCATGAGCTGACGAGGTGCTGTGTGTCCTCAGGTGAGAAGCCCCCACCACGAGGTGGGAAGGAGGCAGCGTCTTGAAGTTTGTTACAAACTGACCAGATAGGTGAGGTGGAGGAACAGTCCCAGAATCCAAAATTAGTGGGGAACAAGAAAATACAGGAGAGAAAACTGGAGAACAGGACTCAAATTGAGAGGACATCGTGCCATTCCAGAAAGAAATGACAGATGTGTGAATGGAGACTGAGTAAGATGCAGAGGGAAAAAAGTCACTGAAAGAGAGCTAAGACTTAGAACAGACTGGACCTCGTTGTTTCTTGTTTCTTGGCAAGGCCAAAATGTAGCTTAGTTTTCCGATTTAGATCAGTGGGAGGACGGTGGAGCCATTTACTAGGATGAGGAATGCAACACAGACCTGGCTTGTTGAAAGGTGTGGTTTTCCTACAAATCTAGGCCATGTCTAGATAAAAATCTGAGAACACAAATAGTAACACCAACAGCCATCTGAGTAGTCACTCATCTTCTTGGCTCTCCTCAATTAATTTTTTTCTTTCTTTCTTTCTTTCTTTCTTTCTTTCTTTCTTTCTTTCTTTCTTTCTTTCTTCTTTAACTGTGGCAACACCATTATTTATACAATCCCACTTAAATATTTGCATGTCATTTACCTGCTGTTTTTACTAGTTAGGCATTTCTCAGTGTGCCAGGGATTCTGCTAAGTACTTGTGTGATCCCATTTGCTCCTTGTGACAATCCCATAAAAGCACCTTGTATAATTCAGGGGATCATGGCCTTGATTTTAGAGATGTACTTGACAGTCTTAAGACTTTATTATTTTTATTTTTATTTTTTAAAAAGATTTAATTTATTCATGAGAGAGAGAGAGAGAGAGAGAAAGGCAGAGACACAGGCAGAGGAAGAAGCAGGCTCTATGCAGGGAGCCCGATGTGGGACTCCGTCCCGGGTCTCCAGGATCACATCTTGGGCTGCAGGCGGCACTAAACTGCTGCGCCACCAGGGCTGCCCTCAAGACTTTATTTTGGATTAGATATTCACAGTAATGTGATTGTTCATGTGTCTTTCTCTTCTGTTAAAGTGAGTGCTCTTCAAGTATAGGATTCATATTTTCAGTCATTTTAGGGGGTCCTAGAATCCAGAAAAATGCTTGGCACATAGCAGGCATTTAGCAAATATTTGATGACTGTGTGAATAAAACTATGAAATGAATGAATTACTAGTTAAATCAGACATTTTTAGTGTGAAAGTT
Organism: Canis lupus dingo; assembly: GCF_003254725.2. Lineage (NCBI taxonomy): Eukaryota > Metazoa > Chordata > Mammalia > Carnivora > Canidae > Canis > Canis lupus. Next base: position 42,595,780 of record NC_064243.1, on the reverse strand, counting down.
AACTGTATATACACGTAAAATCACTTGCTATGTATATTTTTAATCCAAAATCAGTATTACCTTGCTTTCAAATGATTTTTCTTTACCTTTCAACAATATACCTATCTTCCAATGGCCTAGTCAAACTATTATTAAGCAATTTAAGTTATTTTCTCTTTCCCTTTTCTGTCACACTTTATTTGACCACCTGATCATTTGATTACTTGGCAACATTTGGTACTGGAGTGCCTATCTTTGCCTAGAAAAAGATGCAAATAAGCCAAGGGCTATTTTTGCAGTGAGGAATCCTAAAAATAAGATGTATTTCTTTACTGAACTTATTATGTTGGTTCTTTCTATACTAATAATTTATAATATTATTTATGAATGTATAGTGTGAGGATATGGAAAATACCTAATTTAAATACTGCTTCTCTGTCTTGTTATTTCCTAATAGGAAATACTGGATGCCCTACAAAAAGCAGAGCCTAAAACAGAGGATCTTAAGTCTCAGCTAAATGAACTTTGTCGATTTTCCAGAGACCTGAGTACATACAGTGGAAAAGTTTCTAGCCTGATTAAAGAATATAATTGGTGAGCATGAACCTTACTGGTATTCAAAATATTTTTATACAAATAAGCAGCCAGAAGTTTGTTTATTTTAAGGTACAATAAGTTAGTCATTAACTACATTGCTTAATGTCACTGCATACTCTAGGAACTGTTGATTCTAACTTTATAAAAATCTATTTTATCATTTTTTCCTTCCCTTAAACATTTCAAATCATGGTTTTAGTCTTTGTTTGCAAGCATCCAAGGGCTGTCAGAATAGAGAACAGATTTTACAGCAACGATTTCGAAGAGCCTTCAAGGATTTCCAGCAGTGGTTGGTTAATGCAAAAATCACTACTGCCAAATGTTTTGATATACCTCAAAATATTAATGAAGTTTCAACAAATCTTCAGAAAATACAGGTAAGAATGCCAACAATTAATAATAGTGCTTAAGTGAATTAAAAAGGTGCCTCTAGATCTTTTTATAAGCATATTAAAGTCATGCTTAAGAAACTCGAATTTCAAATAAATCCTTGCTGGAAACAATTAATTGTGTTTGTGAAGAGAAACTAGTCCATTCACCCAAATGTGTGCTATTTTTATATACTTACAGGGATGTGGGGACTAATAAAGTTCCTTTGTATAATGTAAGCACTGTTCCTGGGCACCCTAGGCAGATTGTCTCATTTAATTTTCGCAATAAGCATATCAGGTGCATAAGATTATTATTCCCATGTATAGAGAGGGTAAAAGAGTCTTAATGATTGAATATATGAAATGAAAAATGGTTTATTTCTTCTCTTTGAGTGTATCAAGAAAGAAGTAGAAAATCAATGTATTTTAAAGCATAGAGCATTTTATCATGCCTAATCTTAGCATTTTTCTTTGTAGGAATTTTTGTCAGAAAGTGAAAACGGACAGCACAAGCTAAACATGATGCTGTCCAAAGGAGAACTTTTGAGTACTCTGTTGACCAAAGAGAAAGCTGATGGCATCCAGGCCAAAGTTGTAACTGCAAAAGAAGATTGGAAAAATTTTCATTCAAATCTCCACCAGAAGGAATCTGCCCTAGAGGTATAATATAGCCAAGCACAAGGACATGTCCTCAGTAGTTTGTTGCTGTAGTCGTTGTCAGTTAAAAACCACACTTTCATTTATATCCAAATATGGTTGCCAATGATTTTGGTATTCCTCTCTGAATATTAATGGATAACTGGGTAACCATAAGAAACAGCTCAATATTAGAAGTATGGGCCTCACTGAGGAATTTGATAGCTTCTTGCCTGGTAGGGGCTATTATCATAGTCTTTCATTGTCCCACCAGAAATAATAGGTTTTTACTTTTAAACAATATCACTCAATCATTCATTTGAAATCCCTCAAGTTTGGAAGCTGTTCTGAGAGAATGAACAGAAATATCCATGTAAGACTACAAAATGCTATTGATGACAAAGTATTTTATAACTAATGCAAATGTCAAGTAATAGGTTTTAGGAGTTAAGTATGCAAAGAGCCAATGATTATGCAAAATTCTTTTATCCAGAGACAACATAAGTTGAATTTATTATAATCATAATTACTGCCACAATGCAAGTGTTTTTTTCTTGTGAGATTACTTGTTTTGTGCATCAACTGAGAGGAATATTTAGAGGCATGGAGAGTAATTTTTTCCCTTTTAAACAACATTTCCTGGCAGAATAGATCCTTTATTTGATTATGATAATAACTAATTGGAATGGAAAAAATAATAATAGAGGATTAATATCTTGAAAGAGAAAATGTGTGTTCCCTCAATTCTTCCCTAGACCAAGACTATTGTAATTCTTCTCTGTAATGGTGGCTACTCCTGCGTAGTAGGCATCTTCCACTTAATAGAGAGTGATAACCATTGTGCAGTGCCTAGAAATTTATTCAAAACCTTACAGAGATCATTAGTGTAATGTGGCCTGAGCTCTGAAGCATTTATTGTTGAAGGTAGTACATCTGGCATTGATTGCATGGTTACCTAGTTCAAGAGATGTCCAAGAGTAGATGAGTAGGTGAGGAATAACCTGCCTTTCTGTCTTCTTTATCATCTTTCCCTTTTTCCTCCCTCTCTCTTTCCTTGTATCCCTCCCTTCTTCCCTTCCTCCCTTTCCTCTTTCCTTTATTTCTATTAGGAAAAAAACAGAAAACAATATGTGTCAGCCACTATGTTAGGAATACAAAAGGGTTAGTCTCTTCTCTTTCCTCAGGGAATTTACTTTCTAGACCGAGAAATAGTACATAAAGAGATGATTGCAATATAATCTAGCTACATCCAGGAAATGGTAGTCATTCAAAGAAGGAAACAACTAACTCCACTTGTAGAAATCAAGGAAAGTTACCAGAAAGGTGACATTTAAACTGAACCTTGAAGGCTAAACATTCTTTGAATCTGCCAAGGCTGACCTGCTTTCAGGTAGAAGGAACTGAATGTGCAGGGCCAGAGTGTCATGAGTGTCAGCAATGGGGGACTTTAAGAAGTTTGACATCCATGTGGGGTTTTGTGGGATGAACAACAGAGATAAGATTGAAAATGAATATTAGGGCAAGATAGGAAATGTTTTGTGTACTAAGCAATTTGATCTTGACTCTTACCAGGTTTTTTTTTTATCTGAACCCCTAAATAGCATTTATGTTCTCAATTTTTCCAAGGATGTAACATAACCCAGAGACAATGATGAGTAAGAGAAAGGTTAATTTATTACAGAGAATGGATGTTTTAGGACACTTGGGCTTCGTTTTTTCTTAAAATTCTAGTTGAAAAGGCTGAGTAAGGAACCTACTGGTTTTCAAGTTGGAGATAAATGTGTCAACTCTGACCACAGTGTAGACAAGAATGGGGAAGCTGCAGGACCAGAAAAAATTTCTCATAATGGTCCAAATGAGGAAAATGAGGGAATTAAGGAAATAATAATGGATAGAGAATGATCTCTAAGGTAAAACACCACAGGATTTGGTAGCTAACTCAGTGAGAACTCAGTGAGAGGCATGAGGAAAAAGGAGAAGTGAAGTATAAGTCTAGTTTTTAGTTTGGAAGATGACATGAATGGTAATGCCATTATCCTACACATGAATATAGTAGAAAACGTAGTTTTAGAGGGGATAGAAAAATTAATTCAATATAATATATGTTCAATTAGATGGGCCTGAAAGATACTCAGCAGGTATTGCCAGGAAAGTAGCAGTGACCATAAGTACAGAGTCCAACAGAGAGAATAAAGCTACAATAACAATGACAGTGAGCATTTACCAGTGCCAGCGCCAGTGCAAGCACTGAGCATGCATCAATGACCATAACCATTCTCTAAGGTAGGAACTCTCTTATTTAGGTTTTGTGGATGAGGAAATTAAGGCAAAAGGTGATTTAAATAATCTGCCAAATTCTTACTGCTAGTAAGTGATGAAGACAGGTTCAAACTTAGGCACTCTGACTTAAAGTGTTACATAAATACAGTTATATAAATGTGGGATTTTAAGATTTTTAGATGTGGGATTTTAAGATTTTTAGATGGCCATTGAGACCTTGGGAGAAATAATTGGAAACGTGCAGAAAGAACATTTAATGGGAAGTCTCCACAGCCCCATAGAAAAGAAGTGTATGAGAAATGTTAGGAGTTGTTTGACTTAGTATCAAGCTCTTATTCCTGTTCCTCAGGCCCCCTGCTCACAGCCTGTGACTTCACTCCTTACCTAAGGAACCCAGCCATCTTGCATTAGATCTCTAATGCTCTGCTTCTTAGCTCCATTTTTTTGTAGAACTAAATTCCTAATAACATGGTCTCCAGTTTGTCCTTTAGTGGTCCCGTGAGACTTCAGTAATAGAAGGATGGAAACACCTTGAATTTATTAATTTATTTAATTGTTCAATAGATATTTGTTGAGCATCTTCCATTTGCCAAGGACTATTCTAAGCTCTTGGGATATAGCAAATAATAAAACAGAATAGAACTCTTGTCCTCATGAAGCTTAAGTTTTTGTAGAATGCTCTAGGGATTATCCTGGTATCTTGCATTTGTGAAGCACTCTTAGTTTTCCAAAGCATTCCTACAGCTGCATGTCTCCCTAAGAGGTGACCACGGCAGGTATGACTCTCCCACATTGTAGACAATCCAGCTCAGATGCCAGCAGAATCTGGAGCATTCTCCCACAGTCTCCTGCAGCCCTTGCCACTTAAATTTTTCAGCTAACCTTTATGGATTTGTTCTTTGACAGTACTACCTAAAGTTCTGATTTAAATTTAAGTTTAAAAGCCTTTAGTATGTTCACATGATAGCATAACTTTCAAACTCACTTCAATATAGCATTCTTATAAGTAATAGAGGATATAAACACCTTTGCAAAAGTTAAATGGTGCTGTATACAACTTTATCAAATACATTTTACAGCTATTAATACCTACAAAGTATCTATGAAAGCAGTCACAGCTTCTTATGTAATAAACACAGAACACTATGAGGTATTTTTTGGTATCTTTATTAATTAGAATAAACAAATTATTTATTAAAAACATAATTAGCATATAAACTTTATGCTATTTCTTATCCCATGATTAATCAAAGTTGACAAAATGTATGTTAGTATTTATTGATATTTGTACAGGGTACCAGTGGTGTGTCCCAGGCCCTCTCCTTGCAGAGCTTGTAAGCTAGTTGTGGAGATAAGACATGCTGGCATGAGATGAAAACTCACAATCTAACCCAGTCTGTGATAAAGTATAGTGACTGATATTAACAAGTGTGATAGAAGTTGAGAAGTGGGTGTGAACTCTGTTGTAGGCTGCATAATGAGGCAAAAACTCCTTTTTGAAAAAACTTGTGCCTAAAATCTCTAAAAGGATATTAAAAAATTCCGTAGGGGCTACAGTGAAAGATAGAATGTTCTATGTGTTGGGAACAAGGAAAGAGGGCAAAAGGGTGAGGAGGCCAGACTGCCATTGGCTTTCAATGCCAAGTGAAGGATTTTGGACTTGCTATTAAAATCTGTTTTTGGGACACCTGGGTGGCTCAGTGGTTGAGCATCTGCCTTCGGCTCAGAGCATGATCATGGAGTCCTGGGATCCCACATCAGGCTCCCTGCATGGAGCCTGCTTCTCCCTCTGCCTGTGTCTCTGCCTCTCTCTCTCTCTCTCTCTCTGTGACTATCATACATTAAAAAAATATATTTTTTATTTATTTATTCATGAGAGACACAGAGAGAGAGAGAGAGGCAGAGACACAGGCAGAGGGAGAAGCAGGCTCCATGCACCGGGAGCCCGACGTGGGATTCGATCCCATGTCTCCAGGATCGCGCCCTGGGCCAAAGGCAGGCGCCAAACTGCTGCGCCACCCAGGGATCCCAATAAATAAAATCTTAAAAAAATAAAATAAAAATAAAATCTGTTTTTATCCCTAACGTGATTTAAAACCTCATAGAATCTAAAGATCCAAATGAAGGACTTTGAAGTAAGTGCTGAGCCCGTCCAGGACTGGCTGAGTAAAACTGAGAAGTTGGTGCAGGAAAGCAGCAATCGCCTGTATGATCTGCCCGCAAAGAGGAGGGAACAGCAGAAGCTCCAGGTAAGAGGACCCCCACCCTTCTAGCCACATCTTTACCCCTGTGCTCTGCACACCTTGCATTCAGGTGGACCCTGGTTAGGTTATGCTGTCTGGAGATGGAGCGTACCCCTTCCCAATTTCTGACACATTCTGTGTTTCCTGGCTTTCCTTTAAGGTGCAGTCTGTTTCTGTAGTCTGTAGTCCTGTAGTCTATACGGTGCGTGGAAATAACAAAGCCTTCAAGGCACACCCCTTGCTCACCATGTTTATTTCCGTGTCCTTTGGGCCAAAGCTTCGTCCGTGATGTGCTTTCCCCCAGCCTCTTAATAGTAACTTGCTTGTGCTTTTCAGTCTGTCCTTGAGGAAATAAACTGCTACGAGCCTCAGCTCAACAGGCTAAGAGAGAAAGCTCAGCAGCTGTGGGAAGGACAAGCTGCCAGCAAGAGCTTTATGCACAGAGTGTCGCAGCTGTCTTCTCAGTATCTAGCTCTAAGCAATTTAACGAAGGTAACGCCCGCCATGTCCTTGCTGTGTGTGCATGTGGTCCTGAAGCCACAGATCTGGAGCCTCAGTAGGGTTGTGCGAGGTTGTGTGCTGGCTCGGGATAAGGCATGTCAAGTGTCCTTCCTGGCCTTCCAGTCTTTGTCAAGCATTTGTGCCATGTCACCTTTGTGTGCATGTCTGAAAAGAGGCAAGAGAGGTTTCAAAGGCTGAAGAGACCCAATCTCTGTTGTTGCACAAAATATTCTCCTCAATACTGAAATGAGATGTTCTCTAGGGCTTTTACCTTGAAGACTCGAAGTGTAAACATAAGGCAAAGTTCAGAGTTGGGGTCTAAACAATCTCAGATTAAATTAGTTTAGAAAAGCATGAATTCAGAGCAGTTTAAATTTAATGGATTTAACATGATGAGTTTGTGATAATTTTTTTAATTATAGTTGTCAAGGATGTGTTGATGGAGAGTTTCATTCCGTATTCTAGAGCAGAGCTCAGAATCGGCAATGACTCACATAACTGATTAAATATCTTTTCTAATAGTTAGAAAAAAAGTAAATGGGATACCATCATGAACTAATTTAGAATATTCAGCAGGTATTATTCAGGCTCATCTTGAACTTCATCGGGCAGGTCTACCTTGAGCTTCATGTGGCTTGTAACATTTGTTCCCTGTATTTTTCTTTTGCATTTCAGATCTTAGAATATAGGGAACCTACCGTAATATGGCTTCACCTATTTTAGTGTGGACTTACTTCAAGGTCTGCTAATTTGGGTCCTCAATAAAGCATCATTGAGACAGTTACACTAGTATAGATCTTACAGTTAATAGTTTGTTTCATCCAGTTTTTTTCTATGAATAAGTTCCTTCTCTTTTGTCCTTAGAAAACCTGGGATATATCTGAAATTAGAATGAATTAAGGACTTCTTTCTAGTCCTTTGTATTTATTTAGATATCCAAAATCAATAGATATTTGAATGCTTTAAGAACTGTAAACATAGTCTTTATAAAATCTTCACTGTGTCAAAAATAGCCTCTAATTAATAAATAAAATCATATCTATGGTCCCAGTTTTAAAAATTTAGGATTACTACAAAATCTCAGATAGTTACCTTTTAGAACTGGCCACAAGGTAGGCCATATAGGTCCATAGTATCAGTTGAGCCAAATGTGGTATGGGAAAGGTAGAAACTATTCTTATTCATCTCCCACGTAAAGAATTAGGAAAAAGGTTTGCTCATTCCAAAAAAAAAAAAAAAAAATCACAATTGTCATAAAGAAGATTAGTGGGGGCAATAAATTATAATTGTAATCATTCTGCTTTTGACCCAGTTATTCTAATTACAAAGATACTTCCCACATCTCAGATCAATACAGACTTGCATCGTATTTGTGCAGCACAGGAATTTATGCCTGATTGTAGTTATTTGAAACTATTGGTTAGCTTTACAATTTGAGCATCTGTAGGCTGTAAAGTAGTATGGACAGCTGGAAAACGATTTCTGTCATTTCCAGGAGAAAGTGTCAAGATTGGATAGAATTGTTGCAGAACACAATCAGTTCTCCCTGGGGATTAAAGAGCTCCAAGACTGGCTGACAGATGCAGTTCACATGCTGGACTCTTACTGCCACCCAACATCCGACAAAAGTGTGCTGGACAGCAGGATGCTCAAGCTTGAGGTATGCATTTTTAGAGGAAAGTCTCTAATTTACAGAATTGTTTTTCTCAAAATTTCTCAAGTCTCTGTCTGGTGTGATTATGTCACACTCTCTCTACAACAAATCCAAGAATGCTCTATGAGTGTGATCCTATTTGCAGAGGGCGGCTTTGACTGGACATCCCTGAATCATTTGACCCCAGATATGTCCACTCACAAATACTTGACAAAAATTAAACTAAAATTGCAATCAAATGTAGTTACTTGTTTGATACAGTTAAGAGATGTGTTTCTAATTACATCATAGACACATTTATTCTTAGAAAATATTTTGATGAAACTTTTTTTAGAGCAAGACATTTCCCATCTTGGTCAACTTGCTTGTCTGCCTGTACCCTTCAGTCAATTCTTCTCCCATCCCAGCATATTAGTTCTTTTTCGCATTTGTGATAAAATAACTGTTCTGCAGTCATTCACCTGATGTTCGTATTATAGGAGACTGGCACCCTGTCTTGATTTCAAGGACTCAAAAATGAATAACATGGTCATTGTCCTCCAGGATTTCATTGTCTGAAGCTGGAGGCTGACACAGACAAGTCAGTAAAAAACAGGAGTATGCTTGCAGTGCTACAGACACATGAAAGAGTGGGATGTGTGGGAGGGACCTGGTCCAGATTCAGAGGAGCTTTCTCAGGAAGTCTCCTACCCAGGCTATGATTTGAGAATGGTACCAGCAGAAGCAAAAGCCAAAGAAAACAAATAGCATGGCGTGGGAGAAATTGCTAGTAGTTTCTTCTTGTCGAAGCGCTAAGTGATGGCAACGAGGGGCTGATGCTGAATCTGTAGAGGTTGGGAGGGTCCAGATTAGGGAGGGGAATGAAACTTTGCCTTTTAAGTGATAATGCCAATTTTATAACTTTGAATTCAAATTCCCTTCTTATATAGAAAAAGAAGAGTGCCTGTGAAGATCTCAAGATATATAAATTAACATTTAATATCAATAGGCTTGTTGTACTAGAGACCTTAACATAAAGCTCTTCATCCTGTGACCTTTGAAAATCTATGAATTCTACTGTACTCTATTTTTCTCTATTGAAAACCAGTTGCTGTGATGAGCACTGGGTATTATATGCAAATGATGAATCACTAAATTTTACCCCTGAAACAAATTTTAAAAATTGATAAACACACCAAAAAACAAAGCAAAAGAAAACCAACAAAATAAAATTTCAGTGGAAAGAAGGGATTATTCAGAGAAGAATTGAGACCTAAAAAGCAAGACCCCTTGGAGACCAGCAGGTGACTGTGGATTGGTTATTGACTCTCGCCAGCAAGTGATTCTCCCATCTGCCACCCAGTGAGCCTAAGAGATTCATGGCTCACCTGCAATTGTATCATTCTACTGTCTTCAGGAGCTCTGAAACATTTAAAGCCAGAAATGCTAAAGATGCAAATGACAAAGGACTTCTGATTTTGTTTTCATAGGCTCTATTATCAGTGAAACAGGAAAAAGAGATCCAGATGAAAATGATAGTGACCAGAGGGGAATCTGTCCTGCAGAATACCTCTCCAGAAGGCATTCCTGCTATTCAGCAGCAGCTGCAGAGTGTGAAGGATATGTGGGCTTCCCTTTTGTCTGCAGCAATTCGGTGTAAAAGGTAAGTGAACTGAAGCCAACTCCTGCCAAGCCATTACCAAAAGATCAATATTACAGCATGGTAACAGACTATTCCTGGAGTTTCCTTCCTTTCCTTTCCTTTCCTTTCCTTTCCTTTCCTTTCCTTTCCTTTCCTTTCCTTTCCTTTCCTTTCCTTTCCTTTCCTTTCCTTTCCTTTCCTTTCCTTTCCTTTCCTTTCCTTTCCTTTCCTTCCTTTCCTTTCCTTTCCTTTCCTTTCCTTTCCTTTCCTTTCCTTTCCTTTCCTTTCCTTTCCTTTCCTTTCCTTCCTTTCCTTTCCTTTCCTTTCCTTTCCTTTCCTTTCCTTTCCTTTCCTTTCCTTTCCTTTCCTTTCCTTTCCTTTCCTTTCCTTTCCTTTCCTTTCCTTTCCTTTCCTTTCCTTTCCTTTCCTTTCCTTTCCTTTCCTTTCCTTTCTTTCTTTCTTTCTTTCTTTCTTTCTTTCTTTCTTCTTCCTTCCTTCCTTCCTTTCCTTTCCTTTCCTTTCCTTTCCTTCTTTCCTTTCCTTCTTTCCTTTCCTTTCCTTTCCTTTCCTTTCCTTTCCTTTCCTTTACCTTTTCCTTTCTTCTTATTAGAACAGAAGAAACTTATAGGTACACTCTTGCATTTAGGTTGGCCTGCCATACCATGCCTATGTTTTAATATAACTACATGGTTTGTTACATGTGTTCATTGCTTAAAAAGTCACAAGATAAATAAGGGTTTCATCATCTAAAGATATATTATTTAAACCAAGTATTTACTTGGGATTTCCTAGGGAAATACCAGTAGGTGACAGGGGAGACAGATGAGGAAGGAAAGGCAGGTGATAGAGGGAACGTTCTCAAGCAGGTTACCCCAGCAGACAGTTGAAACATCATTGAGCCGGGCAGTGCTGGGAAACAGTGTAGAACACGTGTCTCAGAATTATGCACCGAGGACAGGAGGACTAGAATGTTTGTAAACAGATTCCCATGAGTCTCCCATGAGGAAGGCAGTTGAGGGCTGCTCTCGAGAAGGGCATATAATCCCTGGCACTTCTCACCTGCATTGCACTCAAGCTGAGCAGGCCCTGGGGACCAGAGAATGCTCTCAGGTCAGGAGGGCAGAGAGCTGGCAATCAGAAGTCCAGCTGACAGTGTGCTGCAGTGGTACGGTTGGAGGGTAAATAGGGGTGGAGAGTGTCTGCTGCAAAACAACCCAAAGCATGGTAGTTAAATTAGGCACAGATGATTAATGGAGTAGAAAACATAACATCCATAGTGAGAGGAGGGCTTAATTTATCTGGAAGAGAAGTAATCAGGTTAGACCAGAAAACGTTACCCTATTTTTCCATCATGATTTTCTGACTTTTAAATCTCATGCAAGATAGTTACTGTACTTATTCTTACTTCTTCCTTCCTTCTCTTATTAATTCATTTTTTTCTCTCCTCTGGATGTCCTGCTCAACTTGATGGAGTTAAGTACTGATTCTCTTCCTGCATAGGGTCTTGGCTCCAGAAAAGCCTCATAGAGAGGATCTCTCCCAATTTTGCCCTCAAGTCTCTCCCAGGGTCTTGTGTGACCTGCTTATTGATTCTAAGTTTTATGTCCAGTCCCACTACTCCACTCATCGGCCTGGACTTCATGGTCCCTTGCTTCCTGAGGTTAGACTTGTCAAGGACCCAGACTCAGGTGTGATAAGTCCTGTCCATTGAGCCCACCCCAGCTGGCCTTTGTCCTGATCTGTTGGTGGAGTGGACAGAGCAGGTGCATAATAAAGATGGGACTTACATGGCTTCTCAATGTAGATTATTGTCCTTTCGCATACCTTACAGTCAACTCGAAGGAGCTCTTTCTAAGTGGACAAGTTATCAGGATGATGTTCGACAGTTTTCCGGTTGGATGGACAGTATGGAAGCCAGCCTAAATGAATCTGAAAGGCAGTATGCTGAACTGCGGGAGAAAACAAGCGCTCTGGGAAAAGCCAAGGTGGGAGCCGGATTTCAGATTCCGTTTGCCCTCTGGCAGACTTCTTCAAAATGCCTTAGTTACATATAAATATGACTACCTGTATGCTAGGGTTGTGCACGTAGGTAAAGTGTGTTTGGGGCTTTTACTATAATATCTAATGGCTTCTTAATCTTTTGTTTGTGACTATTTTATTTGTGAGTGAAAATTTTCTCTTCAAAAAAAAATTTTCTCTTACAAGGAAACTTTATAGATTCATATTCATTTAAATTCATCATGTACATTTAAAATTTGACAACTTGTAATATCTTTTAATATCTTCAGCCTACTCATCATTAAGAAGTAAAAATGCTTTCTTTTTATCACATCTTTTGTACTTCTACTTTTGTACATTTCCATAATGCTTATATTAGTATAGTGCTACATATATTTTTTAAATAAGTAGCCAGCTAAGTAGTTAGCCTACTAGATATTGGGGATATAGTCTTAAATCTTTTTATTAATAATAGTATTCAAACATAAAATCAAATAAACCTTTGATTTATATCCTTACTCGAGGGTGTATTTATTGGATGACCTCAACCTTTATCACGTTCTAATCAGTACTTATTACTTCTACCCCCTAAAGCCTTCAAATTCTGTTATTCTCCATCTCAGTTCATTTGTATCATCTCAGGCTGAATATCCTAAATTGGAAAGTTCATTATCCCCAGATCCTTCTTTCTTATCCCCACTTTGAATTAGGCATTAGGTCCTGCTGGTTTTATCTCAGAAATGTCTCTTGACTATAATCCATCTTCCTTTTCCTAAATTGCAACAGGCTCCTACCTCCTCATTTTGTCTCTTGTCTCTCCACCTATGGTTATCTTCATATGAAGGCGAATGTCTCACTTTCCTGCCTATGGGTGCCATTGTCCATGGCACCCAACCAGTTTTCTTTATCTAGTTTATAAGAATTTAACACTCTCCTTTGTCACCCTCTTTCCTTCACTCTCATACCCTTTCTTCCCATGCTTCAGCCTTACTGTATTTCTCACTATTTCCTGAAAATGGCACTTTAGATGGAACAGAGATTCCATGCCTCTGCTGTAATGATCTAGCTCTACCTCTGTGGCCAGCAACCTTCCACTCACCTTTCTGAATTGGCAGAAGTCTTTTTGCTGCCATACTACCACCACTCTGAGCTTACTTAGTTCTTCTGTTCTCTATCGTTCATATCTCTTTATCGATTACATAGAATATATGCTTACATGTCTCTTGTCCTCAATAGATAGAGATGCTTAACTTTTTTTTAATATCCTACCATTTGTCTCTCTGTATGACACAGAGCAAATGCTGAATAAAAGTTATTTGAAGGACTAAATGGCCTTATTGGACCTATGGCAAGTCACTTAACATTTTAGGGTCTCATTTATGCATCTGAAAATTAATAGAATCATAATTATCTACCTCATAATATTGTTATAATGATTTATTGCCTAATTAAATTATTCATCTATTCAATAAATATTTATTGAGATCTTGCTTCATGCAGGCATCATGTTCAATCCTAGGCAAAAAAAAACAGAGGAGGACTGTGTTCTGGTGAGGACACATATACTCTTCAGAGTGCATGAATAAATAAATAATTATAACTGGTGATAAGTGCTAGGATGAATGAAGTGGCCCATGGTGAAAGAGTAAACTGCACAAAGCTAGTACAGATTGCTTGTAGTGGAGGGAGGGACAGGAAGGTCCTCTCTGAAGCAGCAGACTTGTAGACCATGCCAGAAGGAGTGCAGTGCAGAGAAGTTATCCTGGGGAGGAGGTGGGAAAAGAGCGGTCCAGATGGAATAATCAGCATGTCCTCAGGCTGTGAGGAGGGGGAGAATCTGTCTCAACATGGGAACTAGAAGAAGACCACATGCTGCTGGAACAGAGAGTGAGCAGAGTGAGTGCTGCCAGGTGAACTGGCAGAGAAGCAGGAACCTGGCCGTGCATCGCCCTGTAGGCTCACCTGAGGATTTCCACTCGATCCCCCCAGCTTGGGGAAGATAGTCGATGCTTTGAGCTGGAGAATGACAAGATTCCATCTACAGTGTTAAAATCTTTTATCACCCAGGCCGCTCTGTGGAGTGGGGAAAAGGAACAGAGTAAGAATTGGGGGCAGGGAATCTGCCTAGCAGTATATTGCAAAAGTCCAGTAAAAAATGGTAGCAGCATGGGCTAGGGAGTTTGCAGGAGACGTGAGGACAAATGTCAGGACATAGTCAGGAGATAGAACTAAAAAGATTTCATTGTGGATACAATGACAGAGAGTAGGGAACAAGTGTGACTTCCAGTGTTCTGAGATGGCCATCTGGGTGGCATATGTGGCATTTGCTGCTTGAAATAAAAGACTGAAGGAGAAGTAGATTTGGGGTTTGGTCGGGGCTGGAGAGGAATGGGAATGGAGAGGAGATTAGGAGCCTATTTTTGGACAAATTATGTTTGGGATATCAAAGTTAATTGGAATCAGTATCTCAGACAAGTTCTGAACCATATGTGTAACACACACACACACACACACAGTCAGTCTATATTTGTGTATAGATGGACGGATCTATCCATCTACTTGTCTAGAGGTAGATGACCTAAGATCACTTGTCAACTACACAGTTAAAATATCTTAATTTTAGCAGTTCTACTAATACAATGGTATACATGGTAACTGCTTTATTTTCTTTTAAATGTTCTCTAGTTACTAAGTGAAGAAGTGCTGAGTTACAGCAGCTTGCTGGAGACCATTGAGCTCAAAGGGGCTGGCATGACAGAGCACTATGTCACCCAGTTAGAGTTTCAGGATCTTCAGGAGAGATACAGAACCATCAAAGAGAGGGCCAAGGTATGCCTAACCATGTTCCATGCAGACTCCCTGAATAGGAGGGGTTAGACCTATGCTTATTTAAAGAATCATTTATTTTCAGGAATGCTGATTTGTAAAAGTACAAAAGAACAAATGAGTTTTAATAGTTATTGGTGAAACCAAACAAAACCTTTAAATACTGTTAGTTCATGAAAGTTACTGAAGGAAATGGTGAAACCATTGGTGAAACCAATCATTGGTGAAACCAAACAAAAACCTTTAAATACTGTTAGTTCATGAAAGTTACTGAAGGAAAATAATTTTCAATAAAAATTCCCAGAAGTTAACCAATTTAAGAAAAAAATTGAGCAGCTTCATAATGAAGAGTCATAAAAGTTTTAATACATTTTGTGATGAGAGTTTTCTAAAGCAGTAAATAATTACAAATAATATTTATCATTCTTCATTTAGACCTCACAAAGAAACTAAAAATAAGTTTCAAACATATCCTACCTTATTAGGCAAAATACATGAAAAATTAAATCCACAGTAAGTCCTAATCCTCACTTAAGGCACAATATAAGAATTTCACGTTTCTTCATTAGCAAAAGCATATTCTTATGACAAGGAAAGTTAATTCATTTTTTTGGCATTTCATATAACATCTCATAAGGAATTCAGACATCAGGTAGTTAATTCAACAAAATGATCTTCAAGGCCCCTTTTCATAGTGATATTATGTTTTTATACTTTTTATATAAATCTTGAAGCTTCATTCTTTGAGGAAATCATACTCCAGTGATTTAATAATCATGTTTTCCTAAAATTCCAAAAGTGAGTTCTTATAGTACATCAAAACTTATAGTACACTATAGTACCATAGTGCATGTGGTAATGTATTCTTATCTTAATCATCTTAAATGCTGATAATAGGAAGCAGTAACCAAGTCAGAAAAACTAGTTCGCCTGCACCAAGAATATCAGAGAGACCTAAAGGCATTTGAAGTTTGGCTGGGACAAGAACAAGAAAATCTTGACCGGCATTCAGTTCTTGAAGGTGATGCTCACACTCATGAGACAACATTGCGGGATCTTCAGGTAAAGTCTACTTCATCTTAAAGGAATTTTCATTCTGAATATGCAATTATTATTTTAGGCAATGGGAAGTCCCTATGACCGTAATCCTATAACGAGCTGATAATTACTAAGGGAGATCTTGATTTATGGCATTCTGGGATCTCAGTAGTATATGGAGAGAGTGCTATACCAATAAACTACAGCATATGGCTATGATGCTTACATTTTAAATAAAGTTTTATTGAAACATAGCCACATCCTTTTACTTATGTATTATCTCTGGATATTTTTGTGCTGTAATGGCAGAGTTAAATACTTGCAGCAGAGACTGTATGGCCCTCAAAGCCTAAAATATTTACTCTTGTGTCTTTTTATTTAAAAAAAAATTGCCAACCCTGAATTAAAAGAATTGTACAAAATTAACTTTAAAAAAACTAAGAATTTTGGAATAAAGTTTCTGTTTGTGGACATTTTGATTCATATTTTACCATATGTCTTGTTATTTTCCATTTACAAAGCATACAACATTCTTGGAGTGGCATCATAGCTGAGGAAAAATGTATCCATTAGTTTGAACCACAAGAGAGCTCTATTTTTGTAGATTAAAAAAAATTGTCAGATATCAGAATTTCAAATGGCTTGAACTGATGTTGAAGATTTTTAAAATAATACCACATTTTAACTAAATATGTTGAAACTTTTAACATTCTTGGTGAGATATGACTTAGTTCCCTTTAACTTTAGATTATCAGATCAAGTAACAGTATGGATTCTTTAAACATTAGAAAAACAAGTATATAACATTGTTTTGCTAACATCCTTGAGGGTATAACAGTTTTTCTTTCCATAAAACATAGTTTATGTTCTTCAAGATTTGATTCATACCACATTCATAGGGTACATCTTTGGGGCTTCTGCTTTGGTGGAAGAAAAGCTATTTTTTTGTACCTGGGAGTTCCTAGTGGGCAGGTATGATGATCAGCCTTCCAGGTTTGTATGCCCTGTACTCTCCAGGGTCAACTTTTATGACCATCACATCTTCTAGAACAACTCTAGCAAAGGATCCTTCTTAGCAAAAAAAGAGTCCATGTTCCTTTTTCAGCTACAAATATAGTACTGACCTCATTCAATGTGTAAACAAAAAGGCTTGGACTCTGAGTAGTTTATGAGCCATAAAAAGCCTAGGTTATTCTTTTAAACAAAACCCCTTTAATCACAGATGGTTTTGCCTATAAGCTGAAAAGTCAAATTTCAAAAACTGTTTCTAAGATGATTAAGACAACTATTGGGCTATGTGTGTGTACATTTATGCAAGTATGTATGTATTATGATCATTTTACTGGAAATATATCTGAGTCTTTTGACTTGAGAAACAGGGTTCAGTGTTAGATACACTTTTTTGGCATAAGGCAGAATAAAATAATTCTTTTCTAATGTGAAGTTCAAGATGGCACAGTTGACTTGGGTGAGACATGATAACTTGTGCAGGTGTAAAATATGCATACCTTTCCCCTGCAGGAGCTACAGGTGCGCTGCGCAGAAGGGCAGGCACTGTTGAACTCAGTGCTGCACACCAGAGAGGAAGTGATACCATCAGGCATCCCCCAGACAGAGGATCGGGCTTTAGAGTCTCTCCGGCAGGACTGGCAGGCTTACCAGCAGAGACTGACAGAGACCCGGACTCAGTTCAATAATGTAGTCAACAAATTGAGGCTGATGGAACAAAAGTATCAGCAAGTAGATGAGTGGCTCAAAACACTGGAGAACAAAGTGAAAGTTAGGACAGGGCGTCAGTCCAACAGGGCAGCCAAGGAGATACAGTTACATCAGATGAAGGTACAACTCTTATAAATTCTTGATCTTTGTCAAAGTATCTGTGACCTTGCATTGTTTGTTTCATTAAAATATTTAGTAACTTTTTTTGTCCAAGATTTAAATTTTGCAAAATCTCTTCCTGCTGGCAGCAAAGAATTACTATGTAGAACATTCTTCTACAGCAGTTATTTAATAGAATTTTAAATTAGTCTTTAATAAAATATAATTTAATTAAATGTTTTGTACTTCCTTCCCATACCCTATTGCCTTGGCTTTGTAAGGATACATGAATAATAGTATTGAAATAATTTAAGTTAAAAAAAAAAAGAAATCATTTAAGTTTGTGGTTCTCATGTGAAATTGCTCTGATGTAATGCATTGAAATAATACTTGATAATTAGTTTTATTCTAACTTTTATTCAAATTCAGTAGGAATGATCAAAGTAATGCTTAGGCCTTTGGAATTTCTCTTTTTTCTTTCTTTCTTTTTTTTCTTTTTCTTTTTTTAGATTTTATTTCTTTATTTGAGAAAGAGCGTGAACAGGGAGGAGAGGGAGAAGCAGACTCCTTGCTGAGCAGGGAGCCTGAGATGTGGGGCTGTATCCCAGGACCCTGGGATCATGACCAGAGCCGAAGGCAGACAACCAACTGGGCCACCCAGGTGCCCCAGGCCTTTAGAGTTTCTTATCCATATTCATCTAGTTTAAAATTTATCTAAAAGAAGATACAAAAATTTATGCCACTCTTTCTCTTTTAAAAAAGTTTTGAACTGGGGAATCTCTGAGTGGCTCGGTGGTTTGGCGCCTGCCTTCCACCCAGGGCGTGATCCTGGGGTCCCGGAATCAGGTCCCGTGTGAGGCTCCCTGCGTGGAGCCTGCTTCTCCCTCTGCCTGTGTCTCTGCCTCTCTCTCTCTCTCTCTCTCTCTGTCTTTCATGAATAAATAATTTTTTTTAAAAATCTTTGAAAAAAAGGTTTTGAACCAGTGTAATATATACAGAAAAGTATTCAAACTCATAAAGAATAGTTTTTGTCAGGCAGCCCCGGTGGTGTGGCGGTTTGGTGCCGCCTGCAGCCTGGGGTGTGATCCTGGAGACCCGGGATCAAGTCCCATGTCAGGCTCCCTGTGTGGAGCCTGCTTCTCCCTCTGCTTGTGTCTCTGCCTCTCTTTGTGTCTATAAATAAATAAAATCTTTAAAAAAAATAGTTTTTGTCTTATTATAATACAGTTTTTCATGAAGCTTATATTAGACACATTTTCAAAACTGCATCTCAAAATAAATATATTCTAAACATACACTGAAATCATTTACTATTAGGATGATTTTTATATTTTTTAATACTTTTTTCTTGTACTAAAGTATAACACATACAGAAAAGTGCCCAAATAAGTGTACAGCTTTTATCATATTGCCATAATACAATTTTTCATGAAGATTATGTATGATATATATATATACATATATATATATACATATATATATGTATATATATATATTTCTTTGCCTAAGATTAAACCTGTTTCTGCAACATTTATGTCATTTCAGAAGTGGCATGAAGAAGTCACCGCGTACAAAGATGAAGTTGAGGAAGTGGGAGCCAGAGCACAGGAGATGTTGGATGAGAACCACGTGAGCAGTAGAATGGGCTGCCAGGCCACCCAGCTGACTTCCAGATACCAAGCCCTTCTTCTCCAAGTGCTGGTAAGTGGGCTTCCAGTGCTCGCTACAGGCCAGCAAATTTCACCAGCGAAAATGTTCTCCCTTTCATTAACTTCTGGTAAAGACACACACTTATCAAAGAGACACTGGTATAGGTCTGTAATTTACTGTCCAATTCTGCTTTTCCTTTTAAAGGAACAAATAAAATTCCTGGAGGAAGAGATCCAGAGTTTGGAGGAATCAGAATTATCCCTAAATTCTTATTCTGATTGGTACACCTCTACTCATAAAAATTTCAAGAATGTGGCCACCAAAATTGACAGAGTAGATAAAGCGATGATGGGGAAAAAAATGAAGATGTTGGAGGTAGGTGTGCATATATCAGACTTGTCTCCAAGCCTTTGTTCTTCCACATTGCTGCTCTGTTCCCTAGTGCAGGCATTGGGAGCATGTGTACCTGGGATGAGTGATAGTTCATGGCTCACACTTCACTCCACATATTAAGTTATAATCTCTGTGAGACTAAAAGCTGGCTTTCAGTTCTTTGTGATGCCATGTCATCTGAATGAGTAGACTTGGTTGTTTATATCTGAATTCCAGTTTTACACTTAAATATTAGGATAAAAAAATTATCCCGAATTCATGGCCCCACATACTAAAAAAAGAGTTTTTACTCAGATCTTGAAGAATACTACTAAGGATGAGAAGAACATCATATTCTTTTTTAAGTCTCTGATTTGAAAATGATATATTGATCAAGACTTGTTAAAACCTATATTGAAGTAAAGAAAAGAAGATTCTGACTCCTGGCAGATCACCTCTTCATAAAACTTCAAAAATATATCATAAAGAGGAAACTCGAGAATGGGACTTGAAAGCCTTTTCTTTAAAAGGAAAGAAATGCTAACACTATATTTGCTTCCTGCTTACTCTCTCAGGGTTTGCTAAAAGACATGGAAAAAGGCCATAGTTTGCTGAAATCAACCCGAGAGAAGGGAGAGAGGGCTCTCAAATACCTGGAGGACAGCGAGGCAGAGACATTAAGGAATGAGATCCATGAGCATATGGAACAGTTGAAGGAACTGACCAGCACTGTCCGGAAAGAGCACATGACTCTGGAAAAAGGCCTTCTTTTAGCAAAGGAGTTCTCAGATAAATATAAAGCACTAACTCAGTGGATATCAGAATATCAAGAAATCCTACACACTCCTGAGGAACCCAAAATGGAATTATATGAGAAAAAAGCTCAATTATCTAAATATAAGGTAGTGTGCCATTACTCACAAATGTGTAGGAGGGTCATATGTGTAGGGACTTAAATGGGAGAAACATGAGAGCCCTGGTGTGTGCAGGTGCTGGAAGATATCCCTAAAGTATCTGTTCTGTTGCTTGTGAGTGATTGATTTGTCTAGGTATGCTACATCAGACTTATTTTTCCACTCAGAAATCCTATTTGCCAGTTATTCAAAGATTGTATCAATAAATGGAGATCTATTCTAACAGTCTGATTCAGGTACATGGGTACTCCAGATGAGTCTTCCTGGTATCAGGATCTCATATCTGTAAACTTTATCTCTTTTATATAGAGTCTTTCCTTCATCTTTTGGCACCCAATACCTATAAGCTGATCTATGGTGAATTAAAAATGAGATGCCATATTTGTAGGAAAATAAGTTCTAATTAACCAACTGTAGTTAAACATCTTAGAAATTAATTTTTGAAAGAATAAATGGTGATATGGATATAGCTATATAGTATATGTAGATATAGATAGTTCACCTGCTCAAATCTTTGAAACAATTTATTGAGGCTTATAGGTGGAATAATTTGTGTTCTAAATTTGACCCAAATTATTAGCAATATTTTTTTGAGAATTTCAGTATGATGGCTTCCCTCGGAGCTTTTCCTGCTGGAAGCTTTTTCCTCCTCTAGCCAATATGTCTTTTCCTATTCTTGGGTTTTTGTGCCAAGGGTAGCAGTCTGTCTTTTGAAGGTGCCACATTAGATCATAACTGCTTTTCTCTTTTTTCCCCCCACTGAGTTCTGGATATTTTTAAATAGCTCTTTTAGCCTGTCACAGCAGTATTGCACCTGGAACCTAAATCTCTAACTTCACATCCAGTTCAAACTGCAATTAACTTCATGAGCTAAAGTCAAATGATAACACCTCACTTCCTTTTGTGTAGAGTCTTTTTTTTTCCCCTCCATTGGAAGAAATGTGGTAGGAGCCAGAAATATGAACTATGTTAAATTTAGCTAAAGGTGATTCTTTTCCATATGTCCCTCTCCACGTGTGAAGGGCTATTTGCTATGTTACTCTTACTCTATATTTTAAAACTTTATTAGCTCTAAAAGTTATTCCCTAATGTTTTACATTTATCAATTTATAAAATATGCATCAGATCTTTGTTGAGGTAGATCATCTCATACGTGGCACAGACATATGTATGTATTCACCTTGATCACATAGATGAACTGGCTCTTTTTGTTTTTCTTTGTACTTAAGTCACTTCAACAAATGGTGCTGTCCCATGAACCATCAGTAAAATCAGTGAGAGAAAAAGGTGAAGCTCTCCTGGAGCTGGTGCAGGATGTCACTTTAAAGGATGAAATAGATAAACTTCAAAGTGATTACAAGGACCTCTGTGATGCAGGAAAGGTAAGGAGAGACCAGAAATTCAATAAAAATGTGCTTATTTGACAGAAAGGGGTCTTGACTTTTTTTTTCTGTTAGAAAATTAAGGGCTGGTATGAGTCAGTCTTTTTCCTTTTATTCAGATAGGATTTTCAATGATATGATGATTCTTTATGTTTTTTTCTGTTCCTAGTGATTTTTAGAAATATGTAGCTGTACCTGCCCTATGAGTTGCACTGGGTTTTTAAAAATATAAAGCAGTTATCAGTAGATTTTTGGCTTGAAATTCATCTCTAATGGGCACCTGGCTTCACAGGAGCATGTCTGCAGCCTCGAGACAAAAGTCAAAGACCACGAAGATTATAACAGTGAGCTCCAAGAAGTAGAAAAGTGGCTGCTGCAAATGTCAGGCAGACTGGTGGCACCTGATCTCATGGAGACGAGCAGTCTAGAGACAATTACCCAGCAACTGGCCCACCACAAGGTATGCCTCATCTCTAAATAGCTAAAGAATGCAGGGTTGGCTTTAACAGCTCTGTGTGTGTGTGCGCGCGCACATGTGTGTGTGTGTGTGTGAGAGAGAGAGAGAGAGAGAGAGAGAGAGAGAGAGAGAGAACCCAACTCTAGATCATAACAGCTGTACTAAAGAATCAGGTCAAGTCTCAAGAACATATGATAACTGAAAACAGTTGAATTCAATATTTCAGTGAATCAACTACAGTTAAATCCTGGCTTTCAACTTTTGAACACATTTTTCCCAGCTAATAGTTTCCCCTCCCCCCCCACACACAATTTAATCTTCATAAAGTAATTTATCAAAGGAAGAGATTATCTGTATTTTAGAAAAGTGTAGCCAGAGATATGGTACAGGAATAGTAATCAGAAAGTCTGGATTCTCGCCAGACTGTCATTCCCAGCTAGGGAAACTTAACCTGATTCTCCTCCTTTCACTGTTCTGTTAAGAGCAGTAATGATGCCAATCCTGTCACACAGCTGTTGTGGTCATCACAGGCGATGATGGGCATGAAAGCATTTTGTAAACCATAAAGTATGATACTGATAGGCAGTGTTATTATTTTTATTAATATATATTTGTAGTAACTATATGTGCCAGAGGACAGATGTCATATGTTCACAATTTTGTGGAGCAATTTTGGTGATCTTAGTGGGAAACTGAATTGTAGTCATCTGTGCCCAACTATCTACTGTGTCTTAGGAAAGCCAGTTAACCTTTCTAGGCTTCAGGATCCTTATCTGTAGGAGGAAATATTACTTAGCAAATATGAATAGAAAAGTTTAACTATATAATATATTCTATTAGGCACTGAGGAAATACCCTCAGTCACCTCATGATGTAGTGGTTCTATAACAGCTCAAAGACAGATGGTTCTTTTTTTATTATTATTATTTATGATAGTCACAGAGAGAGAGAGAGAGAGAGGCAGAGACACAGGCAGAGGGAGAAGCAGGCTCCACGCACAAGGAGCCCAACGTGGGATTCGATCCCGGGTCTCCAGGATCCCGCCCTGGGCCAAAGGCAGGCGCTAAACCGCTGCACCACCCAGGGATCCCCCAAATGGTTCTTTTTAATATGGTGGATATATTAAAACAGTAACTCAGCACCACCATGGAAAGTGGTGGACTCTGAGCTGCTGAGGGACCACTAGAATTTCTCTTAAATGTATTAGTGTATCAACCCAGGAAATCTGTGGTGAAATGTGCCACTTGTCATTAGTGTTGTATATAGCATTAAGGAAACTAAAGCCTGATTTGAAACAGTTGATTCTCTGCTTTAAGTGATCTATGAGAATGCTCACTAGAGAACGCATGTTGGAATAGTGGTGTGTACAAGTTGGAGTTAGGCAACCCAAGGTCCACAGGCTGGGTGTATGGCTCTGAGGGTGATATAACCTCCCTGTGCTTCAATCTACTTATCTGTAAAATGATGATAATAATATACATTTATCAGGGATAAATAGTTCCTGGACTATACCAGGGGTTTAATAAATGGTGCATAGTAAATATTATTTTATTAGTATAAATACTATTCAATATGCTAGATATTATATAAATTACTAATTAGATATTAGATTATTATATCAACCAGATATTGTATTATTAGGTAAACTAGGTATTAGTATATTAGATTAAATAGTAATTAGATTATTTTAGGTATAAATCATACTATTGTATTATTAGGTAAACTAGGTATTAGTATATTAGATTAAATAGTAATTAGATTATTTTAGGTATAAATCATACCAGAATTATCATTTATAAAGCTAAAAAAAAGTATGAACATCCTTTTTGCTGATAATAATACCATGAAACAGATATCTCTGTAACTCTATAACTGAGATTAGCCATGAATTCACTCTAGTCTTAATGGTTACTGCATCATCCCTATAGAACTTAATCCATTAAACTCATTAGCTCTTCCCATTAGGGTTTCCCTGAAAACATACATTTTTTATTTGTTAATATAGTAACAAAGACAAATTATGAAACTTTTCCAAACATCATTATACAGTAAAATTACTTATTTTAAACTTTGATAAACTGGTTATTTAAAAACTGAAAATGGGGGATCCCTGGGTGGTCCAGCGGTTTAGCACCTGTCCTTTGGCCCAAGGCGCGATCCTGGAGACCCGGGATCGAATCCCACATCGGGCTTCCGGTGCATGGAGCCTGCTTCTCCCTCTGCCTATGTCTCTGCCTCTCTCCCTCTCTCTCTGTGACTATCATAAATAAATAAAAATTTAAAAAAAACTGAAAATGGAACTATGAGAATTCTATATTTCTCTAATTTTTGCAGGCAATGATGGAAGAAATTGCTGGTTTTGAAGACCGTTTGAACAACCTTAAAATTAAAGGTGACAATTTGATTAGCCAGTGTGCAGACCACCTTCAAGCAAAACTAAAACAAAATGTGCACGCTCATCTTCAGGGCACAAGTGATAGTTACTCAGCTATCTGCAGTACAGCTCAGAGGGTGAGTACCCCTGGAACATTCTAGAGTGATGATGAATTAAGGAGAAAGTCTGTACTATCTAGAGGTTCTTAAAAATAGCTTTGATCCTCAGTTTTTGGGTTAGTTTTGTTGTATGTCCAGAAAGGGAATAGGAGGATAGGTTTCATAGTCTGTGTGGACGCAGGACTAACATATCATACATTTGATTATTGTGATGGAATGGTAAGTTGCAGATACTCAGTTTTACCCAATCCTTTTATTTCATAGATTGATTATGAAAAATTTTTAAAGATTTTATTTGCACACTATCAATACTTTAACTTGCCATTTTTTCTCGAACACCAAAGTGAGTTTATTCTGTAATTCTCACAATAATTATTTTCTGTTTAACTCTATGCTACCTAGGTTATACTCCAATTCAGTATTTTTATGAATTCATATAGAAATTGGATGGAGTGAGTACCAAATTTGAGTTATAATTTATGAGTATACTTAACACTAAAATAGAATTCTTAATGTATGACATTAGCAGTAAGTCTGAGACGGATAAGAATCACTCTTCTAACAAAAATTAGGTAAAATAAGTGAATTTTTTTTTAATAATTTAGAATTTCTAAATGGCATCACAAAAAAATCCATGCATTTTTGTTGCTGGGCTAGCCAGTAAGAACTGGAGATGTACACATGACATGGGAAGAATGCTCTATCTTCATCCGGATTTGAAAAAAAAAAAATGCTGAGTGACATTAGATGACTTCCCAGACTTGAAAAATTCACATTCAGAAAGTTAAGAAAAAAGAGCAGGAGATGGGGGTAGGGGAATGGAGTAACTGGGTGAAACCCGAAGGGGTTTCACCCAGTTAAAGAGGGCACATGATGTAATGAGCACTGGCTATTAAGTGCAACTGATGAATCACTGAACTCTACCTCTGAAACTAATAATATACTATATGTTAATTGAATTTAAATTTTAAAAAAAGTTAGGAAAAAGGAGGGATAAAGTAAATCTAACAAATGATTTCAGAAGATGACACGGAGGGGAAAAGGGAGTGAAGTAAAATAAAACAGCATGGAACTTCCTGGTGAGCTGGCTAGTGTACTCCTTCAGCAGAGATTATTTTGAACACTGACATAGCAAGCATTTTCTACACAGTAAGGATTTTGCACATTTGAAAAACAATGGTAAATGTTCAAAAGACATATAGTTTAAAAATACATCTTTAAAAAACAGATGAAATTCTAAGAACATAATCAGAACTTCATAATTAAAGTGTGTAAAAATGATAAAGAGAAAAAAACACCTTTTTTCTTTTTAGTTCTGCTATAATAAGATTAAATAAGAGACCATCCGAATATCAGTGAAGATAATGAGTTTAATAGATGACAAAGAAAAACAGAATTCCATTATTGTTTCACTTGTCTTAATAAAAAGCCAGGCTAACTTAATTTCCTTCTTTTTTATTTTATTTCTTTCTTCTTTTTAAAAATAGAATAGTTTGCTCAGAAAAACATAAAGGTATATTTCACTTAGTTTCTCAGGATTTATGGATAAAATGGAAACTGGTTGGCTGGTTGAAGATTAATTAATTTGAATAGACACACTAGAAAACGTTTGGATTATTCTGAATTATTGTTATACTAAAACACAGCTTCTAAAATGAAATGAGGGCATCCAACTCTCCCTTCCCCTATGTTATAGTTTAGTTTCTTTCTTTCTTTTTTTTTTTATAGTTTAGTTTCAATTTGACCATATTCTTAAGCATTTCAGTTAGGGAAATATTGGTTACCTTTTCATGATATGATATTTTATTTTTATGTTTAGTTTCTAGTTTAAACAAAAAGTGCAGTAATTATACCATGGAGGGGGTACTGCAAAACCCCTGATTTATGTTTGATAATTTACTTCAAAGATTTCATGTTTTCTAACACATTTCTACAGTCACATCAACCCTGCCCACATTCTCTTCCCCTAATCAGGATATTATATTATAACGTGTGGGTTGAGAAATTATAAACTGAAGATGGCCTTTGAGCTTTGCAACATTTTGGAACATATGCAAACTCCTTAGATATGTATTATGGTTCTGGGGAGTCCTGTGGAGAAAATGTACTTAAATGGACTTGTCAGTATGTTTCATTTGAATCCATGATCTTTATAGAAATCAGCAGAGATTTTTTTGAACTCTCATAACCGTAGCATGATTGTTTTGTCTAAGGTGTACCAGAGTTTGGAACATGAACTTCAGAAGCATGTTAGCCGACAGGACACTCTGCAGCAGTGCCAGGCCTGGCTCTCAGCAGTCCAACCAGATTTAAAGCCAAGCCAGCTTCCACCTCTAAGCAGGGCAGAAGCCGTGAAGCAGGTAGTAGACTCCTGGAAGTTCATGTTATATTGGTATTCATCCATTCAATGAAATTGTATTACGTACTTATTATGTGCCAAATTGTGCTGGCTCCCAAGGGCATGAAAGTATGAATAAGGTCTGAGCTTGACTCTAGTCAAGTTCATGTTTTAGCTAGGAAGACAGACACAATACCAATGGTAGAATAGAAAGAGCATGGGGGATGCCTGGTTCAGCAGTTGGGTGTCTATCTTTGGCTCAGGGCATGATCCCAGTGTGTACGGGATTGGGTCCTCATCGGACTCCCTGTGAGGAGCCTGCTTCTCCCTCTGCCTGTGTCTCTGCCTCTCTCTCTCTTTCATGAATAAATACATAAAACCTTAAAAAAAAAAAAAAAAGGAAAGCAAGAGCATGGGCCCTGTAACCAAGACATAACTCTAATAACTACTCAGCAGGGTGACCATGGGTTAAATCACTTAATTTCTCCAAGCCTCAGTGTTTTCATATATAAAGTGATGATTATAAGTATACTTACTTCTGAAAGTTATGAAGAAATCCAAACATCATACCACATGATTTAGAAACTGAAAGGAGGGGTGGTTTTTGTTCCCCATGGGACATTAGACAATGTCTGAAGACATTTTGGCTGTCGCCCCTGGGAGTGGTGGGATGCTATTGGTATCAGCCTGGGAAATTGCTGGGCACCCTGTAATCACCAGGACAGTCCCTCCAGCAAATATTTACTTGGCTTCAAATGTTAGTAGATTTGAGGTTGAAAAGGCACAGAGGCATAAACCTAACAAATTCAGATGTAAGGTCTTCCGTGGTTTTCTCCCACTCACCTCTTTGACCTCTGCTCCTACTGAGTCACTATGCTCCAGCCTCAGGGTTTTGCACTTGCTGTCCCTTTCATCACCCCTTGGCAATACTTCCTACTTTCTTGAATTTAATTTTGTTCCTCAAAGAGATCTTGGAGGTACATTCTTCTTAAAGTAGCAGTGCCTCTTCATCATACGTCCCTTCCTTTATTCTGCTACATGGTATTTCTCACTACCAAACATTGCATTGCATGTTTATTTGTTTATAAATTATCTGTCTCTCTCATAAGATTGCAAGCTCCATGGAAACAAGGGTTTTGTCTTGGGTACTGCATTGTACTCAGTATCTAATGCAGAGCTTACATACACTCTGGGTATCTTCACAGAAACACATCTCTCTGTGTTTCTGTATATAAAGATTCACCCATCAGCCTTTCTTGGGGTTATGGAAAGGAAGGAGCACTATATGAACTTCTGCATATAAAAAGAGCCCAGCCATCTGCATTTTTACCAGACTCCAAGGAAGTCTACAAATGCACAAAGACCTCTTTCTTTCTGTCTCCAGAATATACAAAAACATATGAAGTAGCCAGAGTAGGGTACTGATCCTTTCTGTGAAATGGAAAACAACCTAAAATGTGGGCAGAGAATCTGGAAAGATGTAGAAGTTTCTTGGGTGTTCCCCTTCCCAGACTGTACAGACTAATTACATTGAGAAGCAGCTGCTGGACAAATGGATCCCTGCCAGTGTGTTTTGAATTCCTTCCTGCAAGTCACTAATATGTGTCATTTATAACAAAGGTGAAACTACTGAGCATAGCAAGGTTATTTTTGAAATGTCAACAAAATACTACAAATGGTACAAATATTTGCTATCTAAATATAGCATGTTTCTCTTTCACTCTGACAAGTTCGGGTTGTTTTTTTGTTTTTGTTTTTTTTTTCAGGTCAAACACTTCAGAGCTTTGCAGGAACAGGCAAGGACTTACTTAGATCTCCTCTGCTCCATGTGTGACTTGTCAAACTCTTCAGTGAAAACCACAGCAAAAGACATTCAACAAACAGAGCAAATGGTAAAAGTTTAAAAATCACATTGGATTTGTCTGTTTCTTGCTTGATGTGAGATGTGAAAGAAGATATCTCCTGGGATTATTCTTTCTATAAGGCTTTTATAGTCATTATAATAAATAGATATTTGAATTTCAACTAAGTCACAGACAGTAAGCACCCTGATCTAATCCCACTGAATTGGAACATTTAGTCCCCTTGCACTGCCGATCATTAATGCCTCTTTCCGCTCCTCCTTTCTCCTTAATTACCATTCTCTTTTTCTCTTTTCTAAATTTTCCTGTCACATTTTTGTTCTTTTTTTTCTTTTCCAACTTTTTCTTTAGGTAATAATGTGAAGAGGTCCTGATTCTTGCTTTGTATCAAGGATGGCAAAGAGCATGCTATCCGTCAAGATTCTTCTAATCCATGGGTGGTTACTGAGTGTAGTATTGAGAAGGATTCTGAAGCTGTATCTCAGCTCAGTGGAAAAAGTGTTGTAAGGAGTTTGCAGTACTTGTCCACAGCAGATAGCAGCACAGGAGCCATGTGCTCATCACTGCTGCCTTAAACTTGTCAAGGCAACACATTTAGGTTTAAAAAAGAAAAGAAAAATATACTTGGTTTTGATATTTATTGACTGAATATTCACAGAATAGTAAAAGGATATAAAAGAAAAAAGTATCAAAGAAATTAAATAATAAATACTAATGTAGATATTAAAATTACCAAAATAATGTAGATTTTTTTACTTTTATATTACCAAAACAAACCTCTCTTTAAATCCTTATGAAAGGTGATATAATTCATACATCTTTTTAAAGAAATTATTTATTGAAATAAATTATGTGGTTTCGAAAACCAGTGAAGCTGATCTAAAAATATATTCAAAGCATCAATTACTTGGTGTTTGGTAAGTATCAACAAATGTACCAGAGAGAACAATATAAGTCTTCTAGTTAATCCCAAGACTAAATTCATGAGTCCGTCAAGCAGTTGTGTCTACTGAAATGCCCACCATAAAAAGCCACTAGGGTAACTCTGACCTAATTGTTAAAACTTCTGGAGCTTCACAACTAATTGAAATCACATGGCATAAGTCTTTGACATTTAAAATTTTTAGAAAATATAAAAAGAAAATCTGCTTTACTTCAAGCAAATAAAAATTTGTTTTGGATTTATTATAGAGTGTGTGTATGTGTGTGTGTGTGTGTGTGTGCATGTATTTTGGCCTGTGTACATGGGCAGCCTGAAGGATCACATTTCTGATTCACTAAACCTAAATGTTCTATCTCTGCTGCTAAGTTTTGCCTCTGTGTTCTCTCAAGATTGAACAAAGGCTTGCCCAGGCACAGAACTTAACTCAGGGTTGGGGAGAGATCAAGCACATGAAGGCCGAGCTTTGGATTTACCTCCAGGATGCTGATCAGCAACTACAGAATATGAAGAGGAGGCACTCAGAACTGGAGCT
Source organism: Canis lupus dingo (assembly GCF_003254725.2). Taxonomy (NCBI): domain Eukaryota; kingdom Metazoa; phylum Chordata; class Mammalia; order Carnivora; family Canidae; genus Canis; species Canis lupus. Next base: position 42,565,275 of record NC_064243.1, on the reverse strand, counting down.
CAACATTGCACAGAACATGGTTTCCCAAGTGAAGGTAGGAATTAATGAGTCTCCAGGGGAGATAAAGGAGACGACGAGTGGTATGTGGCAGCCAGTCCTTCAACATTAGTAGAGCTATTTAGGGAATGAGATAGAATCAGAATAACCTTCATTTAGTGCCAGGAAAGGACAGTTTAGAAAGCAAACATTCAAATATTTTCTTGGAGCCCCAATTAACTACTTGGATTGAAGGACATTCACTCTGTAGTTTGTTTTTGAATAAAGCAGTTATGGTTTAGCCAATAGAGCCAGAAGGTACTTCCACTAAACAAACACGAAGCCTTATTATTTACTAGGCTTTCATCATGATATTGCCAAAGCTGTAGGATTGTAAATGTATCAATTAATTAAATATATCTAACCCATAAAACATATATTAATATATAATTAATTTTAAGTATAATATAAATAGGATTTATATTGTATATTTACATACACCTTAAATGTAACAGAAAATTATTTAGTTTATTAACTTCATTGGAAGTTATACCAGATTTTTAACAAACATTAAGATTTATTTTTGTCATGATAGTGAGCCATTATATTTTCTACTGGAATATTGTTTGCATATGCAGAAAGAAGAATAGAGATAAATTAGATTTTTTTAAAAAAATTAGATTTTTTTCTCAAAAGAAATGAACTTTAAAAATTTTAAGAAAATTAGGGCTGTACTTTAAGATAAAGTATTACCTTTTTTTTCTTAATGACTATAGTCTAGTTTCACATTTATCAGTTTTCTTTATACTTTTCAAAATAGCATAGTGAAGGAAAATACCACAGTTACCCTTTGATTCTTATATACTTGAAATTTGTAAATTCATAAAGAGGTATGATTTTTAGACTTCCTCTTTGTCTCCCATGACTCATTCATTATACATTCTTCAGATACTTGAAGTGTTTGGAGGTATTATATCTATGTCTCACTCTGTCTTTATTGGACGGGGAGGGGGAGGTTATTATACATCATTTATTTTGTTATTATTGTTATTCTTTAGGATTTTGTTAAGAAGCTACAGTGCAAACAGGCATCAGTGACTGCTATTACAGAAAGGGTGAATAAGTTAACCAAGAAGCAGGAGTCTCCTGAACACAAGGAAATAAGTCACTTAAATGACCAATGGTTAGATCTCTGTCTTCAGTCTAACAATCTGTGCTTGCAAAGGGAAGAGGATCTTCAGAGAACAAGAGATTACCATGACTGTATGAATGTTGTTGAAGTGTTCTTAGAAAAATTTACTACAGAATGGGATAACTTAGCCAGGTAACAACAATTCTCTAGTGACTCACCAAAATGCTAAACCAGAAATTCCCTAATCTTTATAAAACTCAAAAATGTCTTACATTTTAAACATCTATTGTCTACCATAATAAATTCCGATAAAACATTATTAAGAATCTCATGCCATATGGGTACAGAATCATGGTTTTTCTTGCTCAGTATCAGTTTAACCAGTGAGTAAAAAGAAAATGTTTGAAAACAGTACCATTTCCCCCTGTGACCTTAAGGGATATTCAAAGACTGTTACAGTGTAACTTTAAAGAGTATCTCAAGAATATTTCTAGCTTTGTTTAATCATCAGTTATAGTACTATCATCTATCAATTCATAAAATGAATCCTTCTTAAATCTATGTATTCTGTAGGTTTTTTGGCAATTCTGTAAAGTAGTGCATTCTCTATAATTCCGTCAAGTTGTCTTGTACTTGTGGAATTCTAGAAATTAGTGAACAATCCAAATTTAATTAATGTGTGTCCTTTGTGATTTTTTAGCAGTTGAACCCCTCTTATCTTGTTGTTTGAAAAGAATTTCCTTTTCTGCCACATATATGGGGTTCATATGGAAATCTTTCTGTACTTCTGATCACTATAATTGTTAAAATCTTCACTTTTTCTGCCTACATTTATTAATTTGTAGCAATTAATATGGAAAACATAATTTTAGATGTAATTAAATTATAGAGGTTTTTTTTAGAAAGGTGCACTATTTTCTGATTTGTTTACTTTTCATTGATGCTAAACATCCTACTAGCCTTTAGAACAAATCTAGTTGATATCAGCAGAAACCCATATTTTGGGTTTATAATAGGCATCTCCATTTGGTTGGCCCACAGACAACTCGGATCTAGTAAGGCCCAAACAGAACTCATCATTCTACCTCCCAACCCTGTTACTCACATTTCAGAGTTGATCATTTTATAATTGAAAGAGACTTATAAGATTCCTTTTTCTCATGTGTGTTTTATAATTAAAGGGTTGAGAATTCTTTGTATTTCACACGTATTTTTAAAGATTTCTAATGATAAGCAAAAAAAATCTCATTATATAGATGAGTGACTGTTAAAGTCATTGATTATATCTTACAGATTAAATTAGTACTATATTGTTTATTAGAGGTTCTTCTCGTAGGAAAGCACATGACTTGTGAATGACCTATTAATTTCTTTTTTTTTAAGATTTATTTATTTATTTATGATAGAGTGGGGGGGCAGAGACACAGGAGGAGGGAGAAGCAGGCTCCATGCTGGGAGCCTGATGTGGGACTTGATCTTGGGACTCCAGGATCATGCCCTGGGCCAAAGGCAGGCGCTAAACCACTGAGCCACCCAGGGATCCCCAACCTATTTCTTTAAGAATGCAGAAGAAGAAACACAGAGAAATATCAAGGCAACTTGTTTTGGTTCAACTTCTGATATAGAAATAAGAGTCTTGTATTCCATAATAATCACAGAACCTCTTCAATAAATGTGAATTTGAACTACTGTAAGCTAAGAACATCCGCTTTAAGAAAACATTTGTTGAAATATAATTTAACATGGTATGAACAAACATAGATATTAATTAAAGCTATTTGTTTTTTGTTTTCTTTCAATATATTTATAGGTCTGATGCAGAGAGTACAGCTGTCCACCTAGAAGCTTTGAAAAAGTTAGCCCTAGCACTGCAGGAGAGAAAGCAGGCTATTGAAGATCTGAAAGATCAAAAACAAAAAATGATAGAACATCTGAATTTAGATGACAAAGAACTAGTCAAAGAGCAGACAAGTCACCTTGAACAACGTTGGTTTCAGCTTGAAGACCTTGTTAAAAGGAAAATCCAAGTGTCTGTCACCAACCTGGAGGAGTTAAATGTGGTGCGGTCCAGGTTTCAGGAGCTAATGGAGTGGGCAGAGGAGCAACAGCCCAACATTTCTGAGGCCCTGAAGCAGAGTCCCCCACCAGATGTGGCTCAGAACCTCCTCATGGATCACCTTGCCATTTGCAGTGAACTGGAGGCCAAACAGATGCTCCTGAAATCACTGATTAAGGACGCTGACAGGGTGATGGCTGATCTTGGCCTAAATGAGCGGCAGATAATCCAGAAGGCACTCTCTGATGCACAGAGTCATGTGAATTGTCTCAGTGACTTAGTGGGCCAGAGACGAAAGTACTTAAACAAGGCCCTATCCGAGAAAACCCAATTCCTTATGGCAGTGTTCCAGGCGACCAGCCAAATTCAGCAACATGAGCGAAAGATAATGTTCCGTGAGCACATCTGTCTGTTACCAGATGATGTGAGCAAACAAGTTAAGACATGTAAGAGCGCGCAAGCCAGCCTCAAGACCTACCAAAATGAAGTCACTGGACTTTGGGCTCAGGGTCGTGAATTAATGAAAGGAGCCACAGAGCAGGAAAAGAGTGAAATACTGGGTAAGCTCCAGGAGTTGCAGAGTGTCTATGACACTGTCTTACAAAAGTGTAGCCATCGGCTACAAGAACTAGAAAAAAATTTAGTTTCTAGGAAGCATTTTAAGGAAGATTTTGATAAGGCTTGTCATTGGCTAAAACAAGCAGATATTGTTACATTTCCTGAAATCAATCTAATGAATGAGAGTGCTGAGCTTCATACACAGCTGGCCAAATACCAACACATTCTTGAACAATCTCCAGAATATGAAAATCTCCTGCTTACACTACAGAGAACTGGGCAGGCCATATTGCCATCACTAAATGAAGTTGATCATTCCTACCTCAATGAAAAGCTAAATGCTCTGCCCCTGCAATTTAATGTAGTTGTTGCCTTGGCTAAAGACAAGTTCTATAAAGTCCAAGAAGCAATTCTTGCTCGGAAAGAGTATGCTTCCTTGATCGAGTTGACAACTCAATCTCTGAGTGAACTTGAAGACCAATTCTTAAAGATGAACAAAGTCCCCACTGACCTGATAGTTGAAGAGGCTCTGTCTCTTCAGGATGGTTGCAGAGCCCTTTTGAGAGAGGTGTCAGGCCTCGGGGAGGCAGTGGATGAACTGAACCAGAAGAAAGAAAGTTTTAGAAGCACAGGTCAGCCTTGGCAGCCAGACAAGATGCTGCACCTTGTCACCTTGTACCACAGGCTGAAGCGACAAGCAGAACAAAGAGTGAATTTATTGGAAGATACCACCAGTGCATATCAAGAGCATGAAAAGATGTGCCACCAGCTAGAAAAACAACTAGAGGCTGTGAAAACAGAGCAGTCCAAAGTAAATGAGGAGACACTTCCTGCAGAGGAAAAGCTCAAAATGTATCACTCACTAGCAGGAAGTCTTCAGGATTCAGAAATCATACTAAAACGAGTAACTGTACATCTTGAAGATCTGGTTCCACATCTTGATCCCTTGGCTTATGAGAAAGCAAAGCAACAGATCCAGTCCTGGCAAGAGGAGTTAAAACTGTTGACTTCTGCCATTGGCGCGACGGTGACAGAGTGTGAGAGCCGCATGGTACAGAGTATAGACTTCCAGACAGAGCTGAGCCGCTCCCTGGACTGGCTAAGGAGTGTAAAGGCAGAGCTGAGTGGGCCAGTCTGCCTGGAACTGAGCCTACAGGACATCCAGGAGGAGATCAGAAAGATCCAGATTCATCAAGAAGAGGTACAGTCCAGCCTGAGAATAATGAATGCCCTGAGTAACAAGGAGAAGGAGAAATTCACTAAAGCCAAAGAGCTAATTTCTGCTGATTTACAGCACACTCTTGCTGAGCTCTCAGAGCTGGATGGAGACATTCAGGAAGCTTTACGCACCAGACAGGTTAGTATACTAGGGCTTCTCTTTTCTTTTTTCTACTCTGCTTATTTGTAAACAGTTGTGAGAAATTTCTTAGTTTTTGTTATTGGTTAGAGATGCTTCGTTCAATTTTTTTTAGATAGGAAGGGGGAGGGAGAGAATGAATCTCAAGCAGGCTCCATGCACAGTGCAGAGCCTGATGCAGGGTTCCATCTCACAACTCTGAGATCATGACCTAAGAGAAAGTAGAGTCGGACACTTAACTAAGTCACCCAGGCATCCCTATATTTCTTTTTTGACACTATATAGAATCATCTTCAACATCTTTATTGCTCATATGCATGGCATTAATCTCATGTATTCCAGACTTTTACTTTTCCTTAGTTATAACACAGTTCTCTGTGTTACCTCAGTTCTCTCTCACCTTTAGGAGAGATAATGCATGAAAGCACTAATATAATCAATACCACACATGAGTACATTAATACTGAAATTAATTAATTAGCAATGAATAGTTAGTGATGCCCTTCTTAAACAATGTGAAGCCTGACATTTCTAAGATTAGTGCTAGATGAAGAGCCTCCAAAGGAGGTGTTGTGGACATGATGCAATCCTGACCTGATTCCAAGCCATGTTTATTGTGGGGTTCCTCATCAGTTTCCCCTTCTCTTCATCCTTTCCTCATCTTCTCTTGGTCCCCTGCAGCAGGAAGCAAGACTACAAGATTCGTTCATGACTTTACTTGGGGAATAACAAAGAATTGAGAACATGCACAGAGCTTCCTAGTTCTGTGGAATTTCAACCAGCCATTTAGATAAAAGACCGTTTTCCTTAGGATAACATAGTAGCTAAAGCTTTGGAGTAAGGCACACCTGGGTTTTATTATCAGTTATTTGATCTTGGGCAAATGACTTACATTCCTCAAATCTCAGCTTCTGTTCTGTGGAAGAAGGATAATAATATTTCCCTCTTAGATTTATACTCTCAGTGTAGGGCCTGATGGAGACAGAAGTAGACCCCGAAGAATCTTAGCTGATAGCTAAGATTTAACTGTATTTTCCATATAGATTGGTTAACACTAAATAGTAAATCTTTTTTTAATCTTAATATTTGGGTAAAATCTTGGGAAATTTCATTAGCTAAAGTTCTGACTTCTTAAACAATAGTCTATTTAGTATACTTTTACCTTTTCGTGTTGAATCAAGGTCACTGTTAAATTCTTTTTATAATTTCCCTATAGCTATAGAGTGTTTAATCTAGGGTGAAGAATCAGGACAGAAGTTACCTGGAGTTTTCATTTCTGAGAAACATCTGTCCTGTAAGGTTGCTTCTGTTGATTTATTGATTTTTTTGAACCAAAATCTTGAATCTGTTAAGGTGTCCCTACTTCTGCCATCTTGTGATTGATAATCTTATTGGTTGTCTCGGTCCCAGTAACTAAAGGTCATGGTTCCAGGGGTATTATTAATGTCCACACTGATTCTTTGCTTGACCATCTACATCCTTTCCACGTTAAGTGCTAATCTTGCATGTACTTTCTGTGTCTGCTTGCATAGTAATGGCTTGTCTTGTCCAGTCACTGCTGGCTGGTTATGATCTCTCCTTCTGCATTTGAATGGATTTCACTTTATGGGGTCAGCTTTCCATTCTTAAACTTGTTTTGTTTTAGTCTCTATTCAAGACTTATGGGATACTAGTTCATTTTCAGAAATTGCTATTTAGTATGGTGAATGACAGTTTGGAAGTTTGGTGTTATACTTCCTTCCTCCCAACCTCCTCTTTATTGAGGATTAACTGACAAATAAAATTCTAAGATATTTAAAGTGTACAATGTAATGGTTTGATATATGTAAACACTATGAAAGGATTTCCCCCATTGAGTGAATTAGTATATCTGTTATCTCACATTTTTTGTCGAGAACATTTAATTTCTAATGTCTTAGCAAATTTCAATTATACAATGTAGTATTATCAACTATAGTCACCATGTTATACATCTTCATACCTTATTCAACTTAAAACTAATAATTTCTACCATTTTACCAACCTCCTCTATTTTTTCCATCCCTTAGGCCCCCTAGCAAACACTAGTCTGCTTAGTTTCTATGATTTCAACTCCTTTTTTTTCATTAGATTCCATATATAAGTGAGACCATGTGGTATTTGTCTCTCTCTGTCTGGCTTATTTTGCTTAGCATCATATCCTCTAGGTTCATCCACGTTTTCTTTAATGACAGGACTTCCTTCTTTTTTAAGGCTGAATAATATTCATATATACCATATTTTATTTTTTTTAATTGAAGTATGGTTGATACACATTACATTAGTTTCAGGTATACAACAGTGATTTGACAAGACTATATGTCATGCTATGCTCACCATAAGTGAAGCTCCCATTTGTCAACATACAACACCATTACAATACCATTGGTATTACAATACCATTGCTATGTACCCTATACTGTACCTTTCATCTACATGACTTATTCATTCCATAACTCAAAGCTTGTACCTCCCATTCCCTTTTACTCATTTTCCCCATTCCCTCACCCACTCCTCTGGCAGTCATCAGTTCTCTGTATTTATGGGTCTGTTTCTGCTTTTTGTTTGGCTATTTCTTTTGTTTTTATATTCCACATATAAGTGAAATCATTTGGTATTTGTCTTTGTCTGACTTATTTCACCTAGCATAATAACCTCTAGCTTCATCTATGTTGTCACAAATGGCAAGATCTCCTTTGTTTTTATGGCTGAGTAGTATTCCATTGTGTACATATACTACAGTTTCCTTATCCATTCATCTATCAATGGACACTTGGGCACTTCCATATCTTGGCTATTGTAAATAATGCTTCTGTAACATAGGGGTGCATATATCTTTTGAATCAGTGTTTTCATTTGCTTGGGTAAAAATCCAGTGGTGGAATTACTGGATCATATGATATTTCTGTTTTTAACTTTATGAGGAACTTCCATACTATTTTCTGTAGTAGCTGTACCAGTTTACATTCTCACCTGATTCTGAGTGGGGAAAAGGGCATGAGTGTTCCTTTTTCTCTACATTCTTGCCAACACTTGTTATTTCTGGTCTTTTTGGTGCATTTTCATTCTGACAGGCACAAGATGATATCTCATTGTGGTTTTCATTTCTGTTTCCCTGATGATGAGGGATGTTGAGCATCTTTTCATGTGTCTATTTACTATCTGTATGTCTTTGGAAAAATATCTCTTTAGATACTTTGCCCATTTTATTTGTGGGTTTTTGGGTATTGAGTTGTGTAAGGTTTTTTTTTATATGTATTTTTGGATATTAACCCCTAATTGGATATATTGTTTGTGAATATCTTCCATTTAGTAGGCTACCTTTTTTTGTTGTTGTTGACGGTTTCCTTTGTTCTGCAAAAGCTTTTAATTTTATTTTTTTTTTGTTTCCTTTGCCTGAGGAGACATATCTGGAAAAATGTTGCTGAGGCCAATGTCAAAGAAATTAATGCCTATGTTTTTTTCTAGGACTTTAATAATTTTAGGGCTCACGTTTAGGTCTCTAATCCATTCTGAATTTATTTTTGTATACTACATTTTCTTTAACCATTCATCTATGGATGAACACGTATGTTGTTTCTATACCCTGACTAGTGAAAAATGCTGTTATAAACATAGGAGTACAGATATATTTTCAAGATAATGATTTCATTTTCTTTGGATAAATACCTAGAAGTAGGATTGTTAGATTATATGGTGTTTTTATTTTTAATTTCTTTAGAAACTGCCGTACTGATTTACATAGTGGCTGTACCAGTTTACATTCCCACTGGTGTTATACTTCCAACCAACTAAGGCATTATTTCACTTTGGTAAATATTCAGCCTGTCATATATTGCAAAGCATTACATATTTATTTTTAAAAGAGAGAGAACAAACTTTCAGAAGTAATCAAGATACCACCAATAATTTCTATTCTATTTGTTTCCTTTTGTATTTATTTTAACTGCAATAATAAAACCAAGGATAGCAGAAGGAAAAGTAAAAGATAATAGTGAAGTGCACCTAAAAAAATTCCACCAACTTATCAATTCACTTTTACACATATATCCACATAACTGAGAACTAGAAAAGAAATGGCAAAAATTAAACTATTTACAGAAAATACATTGCAAATGAGAGTTGATTATGTTTGCAATTACTGTTTTTCAGGCTGCCTTAACTCAAATATACAGTCAATGTCAAAGGTACTATCAAGTATTTCAAGCAGCTAACGACTGGCTTGAGGATGCTCATGAGATGTTACAACTGGCAGGCAATGGCATAGATGTGGAGAGTGCAGAAGAAAATCTCAAAAGCCACATGGAATTTTTTAGTACAGAAGATCAATTCCACAGAAACCTGGAAGAGCTCCAAGGTCTGGTAGCCAGCTTGGACCCACTCATCAAGCCAACTGGAAAAGAGGACCTGGCACAGAAAATGGCTTCCCTGGAAGATAAAAGTCAAAGGATAATCCAGGACTCACATGCCCAATTAGATCTCTTACAGAGGTATTAGATTTGTTTTGGTTTTTATATTCCAATGAAATGAATTTTCACATGGAAAACAGGAATATACCAAAGATGTACATGTAAATTCATTCTTCTCTCTTAAGTATAGTTAGACATATTAACATCAGAGCTCTGCACAGAAATGTGTGATTTTATGTTGCTTTTTAGCTTTTTTTTTTACTTATTCAAGGTGTGCAGCTCAATGGCAGGATTATCAGAAAGCAAGGGAAGAGGTTATTGAATTGATGAATGATGCAGAAAAGAAATTGTCTGAGTTTTCGTTATCAAAGACTTCTTCCAGTCATGAAGCAGAAGAAAAATTGTCAGAACACAAGGTTAGTTTTTTGTTGTTGTTTTAAATATCCTTTCATTGTAATTGTAATGGGTCTTTGGCATCTGAGAGTTCTAGAGACAGGTCAATATATCTTCATTCCCACCTGGATGCATTTAAATATGAAAAGGATACACTAAGTCATATTTTATAACAGTTTGAATTTAATTAAATGCTACCACCTTTCTGGATTCCTGATGAAATGCACAGCTAGTTTTATAAAAAGACCTTCAGAGAAATTTTCTTCTGATAAGATATGATACTTAATAAATTTCAGTAAATACTTTTCAGTAAATAATTTCAATAAATTGAAAATTTCGGTAAATAATTTCAATAAATTCAAATTATATTCAGATATTAATAACTGAGTCTCACTCATATATCACAGCAATATAAGGTGGAATGTAACATACTTAAATATCAAATGCAGTTTACTTACATTTTTACTGCTTTTTGAAATTGGGAGAATGTTATCTCAAGTTGCAAATAAACTTTTTAATAAATAAGTTTTTAATAAAGATATATTTATCTTACCTCTTTAAAAAATTCAAGCCTAAGTGAATAAAAAATTAAGTGTAAAAGTAAGAGTTACTAAGGGAAATAAATATATATAGGAACATTTCCTTTTGCAGGTAATTTGGGCTTTACTGAAATCCATAAAACTTTTAAAAAATCAATCTCTCCTCATAACCTTTTTTATCCTCTCGCTACCTCAGTCTTTAGTATCAGTAGTTAACTCTTTCCATGAGAAAGTTGTGGCCCTTGAGGATAAAACTTCACAATTGGAAAAAACTGGAAATGATGCAAGCAAAGCAGCCATAAGCAGGTCCATGACTACTGTCTGGCAGCGCTGGACACGTCTCCGTGCTGTGGCTCAGGACCAGGAGAAGATACTAGAAGATGCAGTAGATGAGTGGAAGAGCTTTAACAATAAGGTAATTTCCATGATTAATGGGCCCAAATAATTCTTTCCTTGCTGATGACAATGTATTTTCAAAAGCAATATTATTTTGTTCCTTTTTTGAAATTGGCTTTATGAAAACGAAAAGCCTTTCTTTTTTAAGTCTCTATTTCGTGGCGTGAAAACCAAAATATGAAATACAATGTGCAATTTAATGTGAAATTTAACCCCAAGTCACGATCTGATTTTTTTAAAGGTTTATTTATTTAAGTTTAGATAAAGAAAAAGAGAGAGTGAGGACAATGGGAGGGGCAGAGAGAATGCCAAGCAGACTCACTGCTGAGCATGGAGCCTGACTGGGTGTTCAATCCCACAACTCTGAGCCATCAAGAGTCAGATGCTCAACCAGCTGAGACACCCAGGTTCCCTAAGGTCTGATTATTTTAATGAGAAAACCAAGCAATTAAATTTTGAAAGAAATACAAGCCCACTTTGCCCCTTTTGCTAGGCTCTTAATATAATTTTCTTACCCCCTGCCTCTCTAAAATAAATAAATAAATCTTAAAAAGAATGGAGTGCCTGGGTGGCTCAGTCAGTTAAGCATCTGACTCTTGGTTTTAACTTGGATCATGATTTCATTGGTCCTCAGACTGAGCCCCAAATGGGGCTCCATACTAAGTAGGGCATCTGCTTGAAATTCTCTCCCTCTGCTCCTCCTCCTACTTATGCACACTGTCTCTCGCTTCCCCTCCCTCTCTCAAATAAACAAATTTTTAAAAAGAAATGTCTTACCTGGCCCTGAAAAAGTATAAAATATTTTCTTTGCCATAAAAATGAGCAAGAATTTAAAATCCCATATTTAATTCTTTTTATCTTTTAAGTAAGCTTCAATGTTTTAAACCATATCCTCCTTAATGACTGAAAGGCATGCATTCATGTCAACATAAATATTGGAAAGAGTTTTTCTTTTATCTGTTCAGTTTAAAAAAAAAAAAAAACCTTTGTGTTATGTGGTGTCTGGTTGCCCTATTATTTTGAGATTAAATCCTAAAACCCAGAAATCTTTCCTTTCACATTAAGGAGATTGTTCATGTTTAGTCCCTGATATTTAGACTTTATGTCATGATCTTAATGTGTTTCAATGCCTTAGTATCAAATGTGGCATTTATTGGAATTGCTTGGCCTTTTCATTTTGTTTTTGAGCTTCATAGTATATACATTTGTTATCAGGTTAAAAAAGCCACTGAAATAATTGATCAGCTACAAGATAAATTACCGGGAAGTTCAGCAGAGAAAGCCTCAAAAGCAGAACTCCTAACTCTTCTTGACTTTCATGACACGCTCATTCTGGAGCTGGAACAGCAGCAATTGGCTTTAGGCCTGCTGCGGCAGCAAGCTCTAAGTATGCTCCAGGATGGAGCCACAAAGTCCCCTGGAGAAGAGCCATCCATTGTCCAGGAAATCACGACAATGCAAGATCGGTGCCTGAAGTAAGTATACACTTGCTTTAGTTCTCTGTTACTAAACTTGGCCATAACCCAAAAGGATATACATGGTATTAGAGTCTGAGAATGTTCCATCATGCTGCCTTAAAAATGGGGGGAACTGTTCTCTTCATCCCTGCCTTTCATTTTTCTTAACTCTTGAAATATTTATCTGATAAATACATACTAGTAGTAATTAGAAATATAGTAATGAGCCATACAGATTCAGTCTCTACCTTCATGAGGTTTTCACTCAAGCAGCAGAAACCGACAACTACAGAATCATTTAGATAGAGCATGGAAAGAGTCGTAAGGGCATAGAAAGCAGAAGCAACTAGGAAGGCTTCCCTTCAGGAGAGGTACTTATGCTGAAGACTGGGCAGGCTTAAGCTAGGCAGTGAAGTGGGAGGAAAGATTAGCAAACAGGAATAGAATGTAAGGAAGCTTGGATGTGAGCATGTCATTTTCAAGGAGCTGTTGGGCAATGGGGCAATTCATAAGAAATGAAGCTTGAAAGGTAAACAGGTGAGAGCTATTGAGAACATTTTGTTAAAGCTTGATAACTTTTTGGCTAAATTGGAGGACAGGGAGATAAGAGTAATGTCAAAGTCCAGATAAATAAAAACTATTTACTGATAGTGAATTTAGCAGAAGGAGAAAGTTAATCTTAAGGATGCAAAGTCAGCCCAATTCACTTACTGAGCCAGAGAAAAAATGTCAATAGATAATTTTATCCTGTATTAACTAATACTCATCCATAGCCTATATTCACCTCTTCTACTTATAAATGAATTCAGGATAATCTGATTTCATTTATTTGAACTTTTTTATCAGACTTATGTCAATTCAAATAAAAACTTACAATTTGGATATTGAACATTATTAAGTGCCAAATTTCCAAAGCTCGATACTTTGTTTAGAGACTAGCCTCTAATAGTCACAAATATTCCAATTATACATTACTTTTAAATGCTGATGATTCTGCACCATGTGAGTAGATTTCCAAAGAGAAAATAAATAAACAATCACTAGTTACTTAAGATAGGAAAATTCATTGCAATTTAGGGGTTTGGAAGTATGTCAGCTCTGTTTTCCGGGGATAAATCATTGACTTCATATGACATATATTCTTCTGTTGTCCTTGACTTAAGTTTTACTGAATATCATCTCACAATTCTGGGAAGAGTCTTTACTTGCAAAAAAAGATATGAGGCTTCACTTTTTTTACATCTATTTTTAATAATATGATGTCATGAATTAGGGACTTCCTTTCATTTCAAATCCACTTCTGGTTTATCATTTTAATGTTTCTGAAGCATGCAGGAGAAAGTGAAGAGTAATGGAAAGGTGGTAAAACAAGAGCTAAAGGAACGAGAAGTTGTGGAGACTCAGATCAATTCTGTGAAATCTTGGGTTCAGGAAACAAAGGAATATTTGGGGAATCCAACAATAGAAATAGATGCTCAACTTGAAGAACTTCAGGTACAAAACTCTTCTTATTCCCTATACTCATCATTTTAAAATGTTGTCGTGATTTTAATGATATATGCTTGCTTATATTCAATGAGTATTGAATTAAAATTCTTCAGAAATGTACTATATAAAAGGCTTTTATTATTTCAAGGGAGTTTCTTTCGTTCTGTATAAAGGGGACATGCTTCTCCCCAGAAAGGCTTGAGTTTTTAAAAAAATGTTTTTCTAAGTCCACACTTCATATATTGATGAATAATACATGGTCTGATGTCTTTTTTTTTTTTTTTTTAGATTCTCCTAACAGAAGCCACAAATCGCCGACAGAACATTGAGAAAATGACTGAAGAGCAGAAAAATAAATACCTGGGTCTTTATTCCATATTACCTTCTGAAGTATCCCTTCAGTTAGCTGAAGTGGCACTGGACCTAGGAACTATCCATGACCAGGTAAATCTATGATCACAAAGTATGCCTTTCCATTCTTTCAGAGGCTCAGTGTTCTTGTAGGAGAATTCTTGATTTTCATAATTATATCTCCATGGAAACAGTTAAAAATGCATCGGTATAAACTGACAATATTAAATTAGAGGTCTTATTTGCTGGCAATATATCAGATGATCGCAGATATGAACAATATAAAAATATAATTAATATAATATGTAATATAATTAATATAATTACAAATAACTTACTACTTCACCTTTTTCTTTAAAAATGACTTAAATTTTTCTAAAAGCTGTATTTCATGTATTCAACAAATTTTTTTAGTACCCAGGACCTGCCAGGTACTCCTCTAGCTGTTATTTCAGTTCAGTAAAATATAAGGTAAGTAGGTAAGATATTTGAAAAAAGGGAAAATCAGAGTGAAAAAAATAAGGTAAAGCTAAGGAAGAATTTATTACCCAAAATGCATGTTTGTGAGTCATATAATTTTGCTAGAGGAAGGCTCATTAAATAACTCTAGCTTTCAAATGACCAATGAAAGATGTGCCATGTAATCTAATCCATGACTATAAATTTTACAAGTCTTTTATTTTTAAACAAAGAGATACATAATCATTCATAGTACTGAGATCAGAGGGAGATTTCTATGTTAGGTCCTAAAGAGAGGACATGCTTTCACGTAGTGAAAATAACTTTGATAGCATCTGTTTGGAAACATAATAGCTTTTTAGGACCTCCTTGGTGACATAATGCTAAAACACAGTTAAGTTGAAAGCGGTCTATAGAGGACAAAAAGAAGATATATCCCTAATTCTAAAGTGCTACATAAAATGGAAAGTAGTATCACATCATAACAATTATAAAATTCATACAAGTACATTGCATTTTTTGGACACTCCAATGTATATTGTAAAGTGTTTTTAAAAATTTCATCAAAATCCAGTGCTACATCTAAACTAAATAAAATAAACTAAAATGTTATTTTCTATTTTAAGTATTTAATTGCCTATTTGGTTTTTCTTCTTAGACATTGGAAGGTTTACTGGGAAGGATGACTTAGAAAGCTCAAATCTTAAAAAAAGAGTTTAAATTTAATTTTTCTTTTTCTCTGGGTAAATTTTTCTATATTAGAGTTATTTTCATGCATCCCATTTACATTGGCACTCAAAATTAATGAAAGCCAAAGAAGTATTCTTTTTTAAAAAATATTTATTTATTTATTTGAGAGAGAAAGAGAGAGATAGAGTGGGTGAGCAAGTGTGAGTTGGGAGGAGGAACAGAGGTAGAGAGAGAGAGAGAGAATCTCAGGTGGACTCTCTGCTGAGTGCAGAGCCATGCAGGCCTCCATCTTACAATCCTGAGATCATGACCTGAGCTGAAACCAAGAGTCAGGCACTCAACTGACTGAGCTATCTATCTAGGCACCTCAAAAAAGTGTTCTTTCAATGCTGTGTTTCCTCTGTACTAAAGTGATTTTTTTAAGGCCTTTCACTTATATAAAGAAAATATTTCTTTACCGTTTTCTCTTAAGCATTTTATTAGAAGTAAAAATATCACTGTTATCAAATCAAACCAAAGCCATTAGAAACTTATAAATGTTAACTGTACTTTTTTTTTTAACCTTTCTTTTTTATTAGATGTGCTTAACCTTTTTTTGATATACTATAGGGATGCACTTGGAAAGTTGGAAAAGGAGTTAACAGATCACCAACAGCTATATATAAAAAGGTGCTTGGAAACAAATCCAGGTGCTTCCAATTATCTGGAAATGTTTTCCATTTTATGGAAGAACAGGCTTAAAGGAATTTGTGTTCTGAAGGTAGTAAATGGAGAAGATAGGATTCAAACTCAGCTATATGTATATTGCTATCTATAATGAATATTCTATAAACATTTGATGCATAGATCACTGTACATGCATTGCTTGTTTCTTTGCTGAAACAGCAGCAGAAAGGGACAGTACATGCATAAAGGTGGTGGGAAGCAAAGCTGTGTGGAAAGCCATGAGAGCTCATAACAGCATGTGGCTGGTCTGACAAAGTGCATCCATGCCAAAATGGCATTAACCATGCCAGTGTCTCTCTTGTCAACATCTTATGATTGAGGTTTTCAGCAGCAATTATGCAATTTTAATCATAGTTGGTTTTGCTGTTCTCATTGATTATTTAGATCCAGGACAAAGTAAGAGAAGTTGAACAGAGCAAGGCCATGAGCCAGGAGTTCAGCCGGCAAATTCAGAAGATAGCCAAAGATCTCACAACTATTCTAAGTAAGCTGAGAGCAAAGACAGATAATTTAGCACAAGCTAAATCTGACCAAAAGGTAAGGAAGGAGAAGGGGAAACATAAGAGATGCTACTGAATGAATTAACTATGTTTTGAAGTTATTTTATTTTGGGGATATAGAGGGGGAAAAAAGCTTTCTTGATTAGCAAGCTTCATTAAATCCAGAAAGTAAAGGCAGACAGTAAGACATTGTATAAACATAATAGCATAGATCCCTTACAACATTTATCTCATGATTACAGTGGAGCTGTATTAATAGATGTCCCTGCATACATGTGTAATAGGGAAAAGTGTCACAGGACCAAATAATGATTTGGGAATATAAATATAAAAATTCCAAATGGAAGGATTATTTTGGTGGTTAAATCTGTGTTCTCGCTCTGCTGATGAGTTAAGTGATTAATCCTTTTTGGGTGCGGCAGAAGGAAAACAACCATCTCACTCAGCCTCCTAGGAAATAAACACCAAGGTTATAAAACATCCTGCCTGCTCTGCCTATCTAACCGAAGAAACAGAAATGACCTGATCAGAGTATAATCATTCTTTATAATATTTGACGCATACAAAAATCATTTAAAATACCACCCTTGACCTTGGGAAATCTAGGGGAATTTATTTCTTGTAGTCTAATGTTCTTTTGTTTTGATTACCACCTAGGTGCTAGGAGAGGAATTAGACGGCTGTAATTTAAAATTAATGGAACTAGATGCAGCAGTACAGAAATTCTCAGAGCAGAATGGACAACTGGGTAAACCACTGGCCAAGAAGATAGGAAAACTGACTGAACTTCACCAACAGACCATTAGGCAGGCTGAGAATCGGCTCTCCAAGCTCAGTCAGGTAGGTCTTCCAGGACAGGAATCAAAATCCTTTAAGGCAGATATTCAGTGTTTGCTTTTTTTTTTTTTTAAATAAATAAAAAGATAATATTAACAATGATAAGAGTAGCTTATTTCATACCACACTTGTGTTCCTAAAACTTACATGTAAACTTCCCCTTATTTTATATCAAACTATATTATAAGTTCATTTACAAAGGTGGTCATATAAATGGACTATTGGAATGAATATTTTGTCAACTGGAGAAGTATTTTGTGAAATGAATACTCATCCCTTAACATGTTTTACAAATTCAGTTTGGGATGAATTCAAATACCTTTAAGTATTTTATATATGTGTGTGTGTATATATATATATATATATATATATATATATATATATATATAATTTTAAGTATTTATATTAAGTATTTTATATATAATTATATATATAATTTATATATATATATATTATTATATATAATAAAAATACAAAGATATAAGACAGAAGGTATATATAAATATAAAGATGTAAGACACAAGATAGATATAGATATATAGATACATAGATATGCTTGCATTTACTTAATAGGTTTGGGTCACACATCTCTCATAATTGTTGACTGTAGACTCACCTTTATAAATTCATTATGTATTTTTTCTGTAATCACAGACAAACCAAATTAGGATTTGGCAATAATAAATAATAGTACAAATAAATAAATAAATAAATAAATAAATAAATAAATAAAATAAACCAAAATTTGGCAGCTATAATCCCCACTACCACCTCCTGAATCAGTGAGAGTGGAGTATAGAAGGAGGGATAGAGAGGTACTAGACTGATGACTCAGAGATGAGAAAATAGAATATTTTTAAAAGACAAATTATTCAAGCATATTAAGGATTTGAACTTTATCCTAAAGTCACTGGGAAGTCCTTGACAGGTTTTCAACAAGGGAATGATTGTTCATGATACCTTTAGATAACACAGATATTATAAAAATCAACCCCTAGGATTATTGTACAGAAAGAGAAATAGAAGACTGTTTTCTAGTTCATGAAGCAGAGTTTACAATTGCTATCTGAATGTTAATGATTTTTTCAGGCAGCATCACATTTAGAAGAATACAATGAAATGCTTGAATTCATTTTGAAGTGGATTGAGAAAGCTAAAGTGTTGGTACATGGAAAGATTACATGGAATTCTGCAAACCAACTTCGAGAACAATATGTTTTACATCAGGTAATTTTGGGAAAAATAGTTTTCAAAGAGTAAGGGAGCAATTTGATTTAACTAGCTAGACTGGCAGAAAATTTAAAGGGCCATGATGTGGAATTATTGTAGGTTCCAGATAAAAAGAAAGCTAACGTAACCCTAATGACTTGTCCAGTGGTTTAAAAGGAAGTGGTTACCCATAAGATTTCATAAAACTATATAAATAAATATCCTCTATCTCCCCTAGATTTTTTTCTCTCCAAGACCCAAATAGCCCTGTATAGGTTTTTCTTTTTTTGCAGCTTCTTTGAAACAATCAGATGCTTGGATATGGTGGGAAATTCTTCCCCATGAAGAGATATGACATGTGGAGAGATTATAGACTGCAGACTCAGACTGATGGGAAAACCAATCTCTGCTGTTTAGGGCTGTGCAATTTGGAGCAAACTCTTTTGCCTCCCTGAATTGTGTTTTCTCATTAAGATGGAGATGTAAATGATACTTTTATTGCAGAATTATTAGGAGGATCGAATGGTTTAACATATGTGCAAATATCAAGCACACTATCTGCCATGTGGGTCCTCCTCACTCTCAGCACTCAGCCTGGTCTCAGTTGTCTGGCTCTGCAGAGGAAGTGGGGGTCAGCTAGAAAGTAGCAAAGAGTCCATATCAGAAGGTGGCTGCATTACTTCATTTCCGGAAGTTTTCTTCTGGTTGTATCATCCAGGAAATTATTTCATCCTTTTATTATCTTTAGCTTGAATTAGATACAAGTATGTAATAGCACAGTTCACTTACAATACAACACAGAATGATTTTTACTTACATGGATATCCTGAAGTATTTTAGATTCTCTCTCTTTTATTCTGATTTATGTATACTCATATCTTTTAAACCATTCCCTTTTCCATTCCTGTGGACAGGTTTCTAGATTAAAGCCTCATTGCCTCCTTGGAATGCTTTAACAGATGCTAATCAGTTTTCGTATTCTCTAATCAATCTTGTATACTCTTCTGGAATCTTTCTTAAACCACTCAAGACAAGACTTAATTTACAACTGGTTGTAAATGATGAGAAAAATATTGAACCTCATTAGAAATCTAGAAATGAAAATTTAAAAGAGAGTGTGAGAGAGCACTTTATCAAATTAATACCATTTAAAAGTTATTTGAGATTCATATTTAAAGAAGAAAAAGCTTTCAACCCTAAAGTTTAAGTGTTAAAATCATTTTGAAAAACAATTGGCAAAATGCATCATGATCACCAAAATCTTAGTTATTACTCCGCAATCCAAAACGTAGAAAATACTTTATGCAATATTAATAATTATACTGGAATTTTATTTTTCTATTTTTATTTTTTAAGATTTAGTTAATTTATTTGAGAGAGAGAAAGAAAAAGAGTTTGTGGTGGGGAACAGAATGGGAGGGAGGAAGGGGGGGAAGGAAGGGGACTCCATGCTGAGTATAGAGCCTGACAGAGGGCTTAATCTCATGACCCTGACATTATGAGCTGAGATGAAACCAAGAGTCAGCTGCTTAACCATTTGAGCCACCCAGGCACCCCACTATAGTGGAATTTTTTTTTTAAGATTTTATTTATTTATTTCGGAGAGAGAGAGTGAGCACAAGTAGAAGGAAGAGGGAGAGGGAGAAGCAGGGGCTCAGTCCCAGGACTCCAGGATCATGACCTAAGCCAAAGGCAGACGTTTAACCAACTGAGCTACCCAGGCGTCCCTATAGTGGAATTTTAAAGAAAACTGTCAAGTCACTTTTCTGAATGACATTTTGGATATCATAAAGTACAATGTAGTCTTTAAAGTAACCATCAAAACTTTTTTTTTTCTTGAAATCAGTCCTGCACTCATTTATTTATTCAACAAATATTTATAGAATACTTTCTCTCCAAATCTAGGAATCTTGTTAGGCCTTAGAATACAAAAAAATACTGACTGTTCTTGCCCCAGGGAATTGATAAAAGGAGGCACAAGACAGACAGATCTAGACAATTACAAACAATGTGGTAAGTGTAGGAAATGATGATCAAGATGCTGAGGGAGCCCATAGGAGCATGATCCACCCACACTGCCTCATAAGGTAATGACAGGCTACCTACTTGTGTTGAAATTCCAGTAGTAAAAGTGAGGGGTGCTCCATTTGGTGCAGTGGAGGGAGCAGTACAGTAGGAGGAGGTGTGGAGGAGAGCTGGGAAAAGGCAAAGAGGTAAGAATAGAGAAAGAACAGAAGATCCAAAGGCCTGTTGAGAACTTGGGCTTTACCCTACTCTGAAGCCTCTGATAGATATTTTTCAGGCAAGCAACAAATTCAGGCTTATATTTTAAGAATGATTTAGCAGCCTGTGGAAAACAGACTGATGAAGATAAGACAGCATGGAAGGTGGTTTCAGTGTTAGGCTAGAGAGTGACAGGTCTCTCTTTGGAGGTTGAGAGAAGACAGACGCAAGGGCTACTACTGAGCTAGAATGCTGGACTCTGGAGGCTCTTGGATGTGGGTGAAAGAGAGGGAGGAGCTACGGACGGCTCCTAGGTGTTTTGACTTGGGCAGTTGGGTGGATTGATGCCTCAGGAACATGGGAGGACAGACACCACATGTCGAGGGTTCTCTCAGTTGCTCAGGAGAGAACTCATCCTGTAGATATTATTTTGGAGAGTTCTCTCATCCCTGCCTTAGGTCAGACTGCCTTAGGTGGGGCTGCCCAAGTTTAGCCAAAAACAGTATACAGAGAGAATGCATGTGTTCTAATGTCAGGTGGAAAAGAAAGAAGGAAAATTATACATATATTATGGTCTCAATTACCTAAAAATATACCCAAATATAACAACAGTTATCTCCTACTTAAAGTTATCTCTGACATATTGTGGAGTATTTTATTTTCTTCTTAATATGTTCAATACTTTTGAAGCTTTATTATATATATAGCATTCCTCATGAGGAAAAAACTGTACTTTATTCTAAAAAAATAAATATCTATTGCCTAAGAATAATGTCTCAGCTCCCATTCCTCCTCTTTACACATCACACATCCCAGTAACTTCCCATTTTGTGCTCACTCACCTCTGCATCTTTGTTTTGCTGTGCCTTCTCCCAGTCTTCCTCCAAGTAGTAGCACATCTCATTTCTGCCATCTTTAACATTTCTCCTCTTTCATTCTACCATACAATGTGTATTATTAGTCTCACTAGATGATACTATCCTGAATGACGAGGGCTGCATTTTATTCCTCATGGTATCTCAAGTAGCTTCTACCCACTTTGTCTTATTAAGCCAGTGTTCAAAAGTTTTTGTTTGTTTGTAATGTTCTTGTGTTATTTTTGTTTCTTGGATTGATAGGCATCTTAGATCTTAGACATAGGATATGGGAGCTGAAAAGCATCTCTTGAGTTTAAAATGAGAAAAAGTAGCCTTAGCAACCTGATGAAGATACCCAACATGTCAGAGCATCAACACTCCTGGGGTACTTATGTCCTGACCCTCCCCAGAGAGCAGCTTAGGGTGGTAGATAGAGAATGAGCCTTAGGGTCCAATACTTAATAACATGTAGCCTTGACAAATGGTTGGCAGTTTCTAAACCTTGATTTCTTTTTCTGTGAAATGGGGATAAGAATAGGCAGGGAGTAGGCACAGGGTGTGAGGGTTAAACACAGTAAGACACATAGAACCTACACAGTACTATGAGAACTGTGGATAACAGCTCGCTTCCTTTCAGTCTGACAGTCTTATACCACACCAGATTGATTACCTATATGTCTCTGTCTGCCTGTCAATGTCATAAATTTTGATAATTCACTTTAGACCATGCTAGAAGAATCTGAAGAAATTCACAGCAATCTGGAAGCAATGATTGTGAAATTACAGTACCTTGCTAGTGTGTACTCCACAGAAAAAATGTCTCAGCAAGTGGCAGAACTGGGACGGGAGTCTGAGGAGCTGCGACAGATGATCAAAATCCGTATGCATAATCTCCAAGATGCTGCCAAGGTAAAAAAAAAAATAGTAATTCAAATTGGAAAGTCTATCTTTTTTTTTTTTAACGGTGGTGTTATAGTAGAGAAGTAGTACTCACCTCTGATAACGCCTTCTTGACTGTGATGTTATTCTCTGATGACTTTGAACTTCAAATGCTTATATACTAACATTCATATTGCTTTTACTCTCTAGGATATGAAAAAATTTGAAACCGAGCTTAAAAACTTACAAGTTGCTTTGGAGCAAGCCCAGACAACCTTGACTTCTCCAGAAGTGGGCCGTCTTAGTCTCAAGGAGCAACTTTCTCATCGACAGGTAAGCAAAGATAATCCAGAGGAAATGAGAAAGGAGATGTATTTAAAAAAAGAAGAAGAAGAAGAAAAAGAAGAAGAAGAAGGAGAAGTAGAAGGAGAAGAAAAAGAAGAAAATAGTGAGGAAAAATGATTTTTAAACTCAGTTATAGTCTTAGTACTCTTTGCATTATTTAAAGAAAAATTCTGTGCAGCCTGGGTGGCTCAGCAGTTTAGCACTGCCTTCAGCCCAGGACTTGATCCTGGAGACCCGGGATGGAGTCCCACGTCAGGCTCCCTGCATGGAGCCTGCTTCTCTCTCTGCCTGTGTCTCTGCCTCTCTCTCTCTTTCTCTCTGTCTGCCTCTCTCTCTTTCTCTCTCTCATATGAATAAATAAATAAAATCTTAAAAAAATAAATAAAAAGAAAAATTCCTTGGAAAATATTTATGACACGTGACAGAGCTGTAATTTAGTAAATGTCTCTTGCTTAGGAAATAAGCTGTTAAAGTAGAACATTTTTAAACATTTTTACAAAACAAAATGTGAACTCGCACTTTCAGCATTTGTTATCTGAGATGGAGTCACTCAAGCCAAAGGTCCATGCTGTGCAGATTTGCCAGAGTGCACTGAGGATCCCTGAAGATGTGGTTACCAGCTTGCCACTGTGCCATGCTGCTCTGCACCTGCAGGAGGAGGCCAGCCGGTTACAGCACACAGCAATCCAGCAGTGCAACATCATGCAGGCATGTACTGCTGTGCCAGCCAGAGTCTCTTGTAGTCCCCGTGCCAGGCGAGCAACAGCAAATGAGTCATGGGCTTCTTTTCTTAGCATTGTGTGGGCTCAGCCATCAAAACACATCCAGAAAGTTAAATTTGACAGATTGTTGTGGTTATATAAAATAAGGAGATGAAATGCTCTCATTTGGATCACCCACAAAAGCCTGGGGAAAGCTCTATAAAAAATAGCCTTTGGTGAAAGCTATCTTTTAGAAATATATTTTAGTAAAGAATAACTTATAAAGGTTAATTTTATCTTCAGTCATATATTTTTATCTCTTATTATTCATCTGAGAATCCTCTAAAACCTTGTAAAATGCCTTTGTTGCTAGCATAATATTACAGAATCTTTTTTCATATTTCAGCTTATTGATACACTAAATGCATTTTTTTTGGCCTTGAAAGTGCACCCAAGTGGAACTCTTAATCTTTTTAGCTAATAAGAGAAAAACCATTTACAGGAAGAAATGACACTCTCCACTTTATATCTCCTTTCAACTAATACTTTACTTACTTTATCCAAAAATTGTATACATATCTTTTCATTAAATAGTTAATGGTCAACTTGGTCAACTATTCTTGCTCCTTGGATTATCCTGTAATTTGTTACATAGTAAATTCCTAAGGATAGAAGTCATGCTTTCTTCATTTTTTATCTTCTACCTCAGCATTTAGACAAGTGCCTTGCATATATATTTAGTATTTCTTAGATGGAAAAATGAAGCAATCGTGTTTCTCATACCGCTTCCTACCATGACATTGTTCAGACCATGACATTGCTATATTCAGGACAATATGAATAGGGAGAAGAGAGAAGATCTAGCCATTTAGGTATTTTGAGTCTGTTAATAATCTTAGTAAACTATTTTAGAGAGAAGCTTTTGAAATATCTGCATAAATTTGAGGACTTGAGTCACCCAGGGATTTTACCCATCATTTGTTATTCCCAGACACACAGGTGAATACCAGTTAACACTGTAGACGGCAGCACAGAATGATTCCATGTAGTTATTGATATAGAAAGATAATCATGTGTTGTTTTCTCTTTCAAAGGAGGCTGTGGTGCAATATGAACAGTATGAGCAAGAAATGCAGCACCTCCGGGAGCTTATAGAAGGAGCGCACAGAGAAATCGAGGATACACCTGTGGCCACCAGTAACATCCAGGAGCTGCAAGCCCAGATTTCTCGGCATGAGGTGAGACAGGCACACAGGCAAGGTGCTTGCTTGGTTAGACTATGTCATTGGTTTCTAGTGAATCTAAGAGAAAAGTTTTCCCTATTGTGCACATAGTGTGCTCAGTTCTTGGGCATCCTCTCTGACTGATTTTACCTGTTCTTGCTGGTGTTTTCCAAGACCCAGGAGCCTGAGTCTTCCCCTTGAGGCCAAAACCTCTTTACATATTGGGATGATATATCTTAGCTGGGATCCATCAACTGTCTCCTGCACCCCAAATTCTCACAGTTATTTATACCAACACATGGTCTGCTCTGTATTCAAAGACTGCTAGAAACAGCAGTGCTCACAGCCTTGTTGCTTTGATTGACCTCTTCACAAAAAAGAGATATTTCATATTAAAAACAAAATCATTTGCTCTTTGAAATAGAGGTTACTTCAGTCCCTTCCACTGCAATCAGTATGGCCCATGTTGTTTTGCTGATTTTCAGGTCAAGTTTTTGGCGTCTTCTCCATTTTCAAATATGTCTTCTTTCTTATATTTATAACTTCCTTATAAACTTAGGATTTGAACACCCCTTGCATAGACTTGGTCTCAGAGATCATAGATTTTCAGTGTTTCGGCCCACTGATATCTAGCAGTGAATTTCTTCTGACCTGTCAATTCCTATTTGGGTCACATTTACTCTTTCCCTTAGGAACTGGCTCATAGCATCATGAATCAGGGAAGCAGCAGGACAGAGGAGAGTGTCTAATTTCTCAGGGCTAAAGGTGGATATTTAGTTTATTCTTCATCTGCTCCATTTTAACTTTGTTGTCATAAGAGCAACTATTTTTTCAAACCAAATATCATAGTGAGTTTCTCGGAAGATTCAGTTGTTGCCTTTGAAGGATAAAATGTCTCACTACCTGCGCTCCAAATGCAATTAATTTCTTGAAATATCCAACATATCAGTAACTTACATTTATATATTATTTATAAAATTACATAAATAAACTTCCCACCTACATTTACTTCTACACCATAGCTATTATCTATGTTAACCATTGATTTCTCTTATGCCATTGGTCAAATGAAAATATGTTAAGCAAATATTTGAAACCACTGTTTGTATAATTCATACATTAGACTATGTATTAGACTATAATTAAAAATTAATTTTGAAACTATTTTTAACCTCAGAAGATCCAGAATTTTGTTGTAACAACATTCTATCAGAGTACAGAAAGTACATATTTTAAAAACCTTGTCTGAAATAGCAATAATTATCGTTACTACAGTTTGGGTTTTTAAAAAAAAAACAGTTTATAAAGTTGTTACATTATCTTTTATATCAATGCTGTGAGGCAAGGATTTTTTTTTAATCATCACCATTATACTGATAAGAAAACAGAAACTGATTTTTTTAAAAGTGACTTCCCAAGCTCCCAAGTCTAGTAACTGATAGAAACCAGATTCTAAGCCAGTATCTGTTGCTTCAAATTCCATGATTTTTTCCCCCTGCAGTAGCAACTGTTTGGGCTACCTTATTTCACAGAAGAAAAGAATGATGGCCCAGAAAATAAATGACTTATCCAAGGTCACAGAGCTGGCTCTGAGCACAATCAGCTGTAGACTATCCTCCAGGCTCCTGTTCTGTGATCCATTCATTTTGTCACATTTTCTCTTTCCAGTTCTAAACAGGAGTGTAGACTTTTGTAAGTTCTGTCAGGTGATTTAGGATACATTTTCATAATAATAATGGCATAGTCCTGTGTGAGATTCATTGTATATATAAAACAAACACAGGAAGGAATGTGCTGAGTGGAGATAGCCTGATTTACGATAACATAAAAATGTGGAAGACTGCTTTTTCCTGTATTTTCAGTCTGCTTTCAATAGAATTTCAACTGTGTGGTGAATCTAGCATCTAGGATAACTTTAACTGATAAAAATAATTGATTATAATAATGACATAAATTGATAATTTATCAAAAATTGATAAATTATTTACAATATATGTATGTGTCTAAGGAATTAACTTTTTTCTGTAATTTTTTAAATGCTGCATTTAACCTGAAAAAATTATCTTGCTGCTTTTAAATCATAAGAATAGTCAGGCCTCCCTGCTTTTTACCTTACGTACAAGGCCTTCTCTTGAGTGCAGGAGACTGCCCACAGAGGGCAGCTTTCCTTAGAACAGCCACTGAATCTGAAATTCCCACCATCATTTTCAGAAATATCCAGTAAAAATTAAAAATATATGTGCTTTCTGAAAATGGAGAACACATTAAGCCAGTGGGGTTCCATTTTAATTTAGCAGATTTAATAACGAACCCACAGTTATTCTGATACAGACAGGTTTTATTGTTGCAGAAGGAAGTTCTAAGGAGCTGTTTCTCCAAGGGGATAAGTATAAAATGCCTTGTAAATCACAATCTTTTGTAGAGAACAGAACTGCATTGTTAACAAACAACTCAAATGAGTTTTATACACAATAAAGTGTAGAATTCCAATTTAGGAGATGGATGTTTACTGTCAGCATGGGCACACCTTTGCAGGGTGTAGCAGTTGGGGACACAGCCATGCATGTAACCAGAAAAGGGGAAGGACTAAAATTAATGCTACTTCACAAAGATTCTTCAAATCTACCCAGTGTGGCAAGCCATTGTAAGAAGGCTTAGTGATTTGTCCTATGAAAATACAGTATTCAAGGAGTCCACTGATTGGTAGATGTCTTCTATATGTGCATGCCAACTAATTATAATAGAGTAACCATGTATTAGGCACTAGGCCAACTGTTTAATCAATATTAAAAATAGAAACCCATATTAGGTTTAATTAAGTACCCACAGCTCTAAAAGGTAAAGAAGTGATGATTTCTACATTTTAAATTCTTGCTTTAAAAATTCTTGTGCTATAGAAGAAATCAAGAAGACAGGCTACTGGCTGAGTTTTGCAAGGTTTTTCCTTCCATTAGTCAGTTTTGCCTGGGAGGGGAGAAACTAAATTATATATGTGTGTGTCTGTGTGCATACACATATACATATACACACATAAATATACATTGTACATACACATACATCATATATACCAGTTTGTTGTTATTTTGCTTCTGAACTTCAAGTTCAAAGCTCTAGTTTGAATGTCAATGTGTTTAAAATGATAGTATTTGTATCATATATACATATAGGTGAAGTATGTATAGGTGCCCAGTGTGTATATATGGGCATATATGTATATAAACACTATCGTTTTTAAAGACATTGACATTCAATGTTTTTGTTGCGAAATATGTTTCGTACAAACACGAAATGACAGTTTTTCAGGAAAAGGAGCCAAATAAAAGGAACAGAAAAAAATTAATGGTTTGATACTTTTAGGATTAATGTTTTGAAATATACATCTTTTTTGTTAAGCATGTATATATCTTTTAGTATAAACTTAATGTTTTAGAATTACCATTTTAGATTATTTATTTAATATTTTAGATTTTTGGGAGCTGCCAGCTGTCCAGAATATATTTTCAATAAGCTCTTGGTAAAAGTTTTAAAACCTCTGTCTCTTAAAACAAGTTTTTCAACAACAGATGAGTTTAAAAGACATTAAATTTGAACTGAACTTCAAGTTCAAAGCTCTAGTTTGAAACATGAGAAACATGTGAGGCATGATGGAGTACATGAGGGAAAATTTGATGAATGTACAAAACGTTATTGTGGGAGTAATCAAGATAAAAAAATTAGGGTTTCCTATGTAATATTTAGCTTATCTACAAAACAAAACAAAACAAAAAAAACCTCTATGGCTCACAGGAATTGAGGTGCAGGTTACTTTTGAGACGCTGCCCCTTAACAGATGACTGCTCTATCTGATATGTTCAGTATGGTAAGAGCTGAGCATTGCATTTTTTGCAGTTTTAGTCATCACATGACCTCATTTCCATGGCATGAACCATCTGGCGGGTTCGGATTCTTTAGACATTTTAAAGAAAGTTGCCAGTGCCTAATGTTCCATAAGTTCCCGATTGCACGGCGAGCGTCTCCCGGGATTAGAATCCCCCGGCCCAGGGCCCTGGTCTCCCGCGCTGCAGCGGCTCTTGCGGGCCCGGCTGCGCGGTGCTCGGGCTGCGGTGCAGGCGCGCGGCGGACAGGCTCCTGCGCTCGCACGTCCACATCCTGCCTCGGCCGCGGCTGCTGCTGCCGCCTGGCGCAGCTCTGCGATCTCATTGGCCAGCGCTGGAGGAAGATGAACGCTACGAGTTGTGTTTCCTTTTGATGCTGCTCTGACACACAGTTGGGGGGCGGGGGGGCGGTGGTGGAAATGTTTCCCCAGGAGCTGGCTCAGAAAATCAAGGGCTACCAGGAGCAGATCGCCTCTTTGAACTCCAAGTGCAAGATGCTGACGATGAAAGCCAAGCATGCCACCATGCTGCTGACGGTCACGGAGGTGGAGGGGCTGGCGGAGGGGACGGAGGACCTGGACAGGGAGCTCCTCCCCGCGACCTCGGCCCACCCCTCTGTGGTCATGGTAAGTGAGGGTGAAGGCCGGGTCCGCTGGGAGCCAGCGCGCTCCCTTCTGCCCGCAGCCTGGCCAGTGGTTCCAGGTTCCCTCTTCGTGACTTTTAGGGATCAGTGTTAGCTCTTGAAGATTCGAACTGAGAGAACAGTTTCCTTAACTCTGACTACCTTTGGGCCAAGGCCAGTTTTTCATACTGTAAACAGGGATAGCTAAAATGAAGCTATTTGCTTGAGGGGGCTGAATTATTTAATATGCCAGAGGTTGGCCTTGCATTTGTTTATAATTAAACAATAATATTGAAAGCCTCTGAGCTTAAAAAAAATTTCCTTTGCACAGTTTTCTAGTTTTTCTGGGGGATAGGAGAATCATCCTGTATATATATATTTTTGTGTGTTTTTCAAGCTAAAACACTGGCCGACTAGACATGTTTGTGTATTCTGTTGTACAGATATTCAATAAAATATGGAAGAAAAGGTATTGTTAGGAAAATAAGAAAACTGAGAACCCAAAGTTTAGCTTTGGATTAGAATAAATAGGTTCCATTAATTTCTGTTCTGCAATATCACTTGCTTATCACTTTGTATCTATAATGCATGACTTATTTTAGTAACTAAAATGTTTTCCAGTGCTGTATGTTTTCCATACATGTGTGCTGTGCCTCAGGTAGCATATAATCATACCTGGACTCTTCTGGCAAAATATTACTTTGGGTGTATTTATCTCCCTAGAATATTTAGAATTTGAGATGTCCACAAAAGACCCAAGTTTTATTTTGTAGACCCTTCCCTTGCTTTTATAATTCGTGATTTTTCTACTTGTTTATAAAGATACACACCTCAAGGAAAGGAAAATAAATAATCAAGAACAAAAGTCTTTATTGTGATATACACCCTCTCTCCCATATGATCCCTAGAGTCATAGTCACTTGAGGACAAAACTTTTAAATACTAACACAGAATTTGTATGTAGGTATGGGTCTCTGTATCCCTAACCTTTGTTATATTATGACTTTCATTTTGACCTGTGCCTGACTAGGTCTTCTGTTAACATAGCTAACTGACGTTTGTGTCCTTTGGGCTACATTTTATGTGATAGATGACTGCAGGTCGTTGTCACACTTTGCTGTCACCTGTGACGGAGGAGTCTGGGGAGGAGGGAACCAACAGTGAAATTTCCTCTCCACCTGCCTGTCGCTCCCCTTCACCTGTGGCTAATGCAGATGCCTCTGTTAACCAGGTACCACCCATTTGGAATTCCTCTAGTTACAATCTCTGGATGGTTGCAGAACTCCATTCTCTGTTCTTAATAGACTGTGGGTGTGCATCTTAGACTTTGAGGGACTTACCATTAGGTGTGAAATTGCACAAACTGTGATTGTCATAGGACACTACTCCTGGCTCAGCACATCAGCTCCACTTCTGGGCTGCTGGCAATGAGATGAGCAAAATTTAGGTCACAGAAATTATAGATGGAGAAAGCCCTGTTTTAAGGCATGATGGCTTTAGTTTCTGATAGCTGTCTGCGATGGAGTACTGCAGCCTAACAGAAAATGAAATATTTGTGTCACTATTGCAAAATAACATATCTATTTGTATTTTAACATTCATTAAACATGGTTTTACCATTTACCAGCTCAGATTTTGAAGATGAAAAGCTTCTGCTCACGATTTATACTTTTTCTTTACTTACTGTCAACCATTTTAAGGGGTGTCTGCCAGTGTACCTATTGGAATGTCTCAGTAGACTCGTGTTCTTTACTTACTAATCTTAATAATCAGTAATCTTAAATTCTGTTTCCTATACAGTGGAGGTAATAATACCTTGCTATGTGGTGCCTTTTAACATGTATTCTGTTAAATTTAGATTGTACTAAATTAAATAGGTCACAGGATTTTCATGAAAAATACTGGATAGAAATAAAAATATGCTTTTACAATAGCTAAAAATTTTTAATGCACATTAAGTAATACTTTCCTTTTTTCTTTAGCCAAATAACTTTATAAAAGTTTAATTACATTACTATGAAATTATGTAAGTGTTCAAAGGAATAGAGATTTATTATTAAGAAAGAATTATTAAACAGAGTACATGTTCTATAGGCTGTCTTACAAATCAATCACAATTATTTTTATTATTTTTTTAAGATTTTATTTATTTATTCATGAGAGACACACAGAAAGAGAGGCAGAGACCTAGGCACAAGGAGAAGCAGATTCCCTGCAGGTAGTCTGATGTGGGACTCGATCCTAGGACCCCAGGATCACGACCTGAGCAGAAGGCAGATGCTCAACCGCTGAGCCATCCAGGCCTCCCTTATTTTTATTTTAAAGAAGAAGCATTTGAAACGGTATTTCTGTGATTAAAAAAAAGCCCTTTTCCCCCAAAGGAGGAAAATAAAATTGATGAAAATTTTAGATAAAACAATTATCTTGGTAAAAATGTATATAGCTCTAGGAAATTATCAATTTATTCATTCATCAGACACATTCTGAGCACCTGCTTGGCATGAAATCTTGTGTGGGGTCCCAGATAGGTAATATAAAAGACAACAGTGCCCCTACCCTCAAAGACCTTGTAATCTAAAAAGAAAGGTGGATGTGGGATGAATAATAACAGAAGTGTTGAGAGGAAACTAAAAACAAAAAGGGAGAAGTTCAGCGCACTCTGGAGGGAACTGTTCTTCAAATTCTCTTTTTAAAATACATATTACTCATTATTTGACGTTGTGTTCTTCTGTGTGGTCACAGATGTTATTAGAATCAGAGAAATTTGGCTATGGTCAGCTATTTATTGTATAGGAAAAACATTACCCCTATAATATACAATGTTCTTAAAATTTTCAAATTGAACAGTAAACATTGGCCTTGAGATTAACTCTGTGGGAAGAATATGCCTTTTCTAAGGTAGTTTCAGTGATAGTTCTTATAAAGTTCTTTCAACGTACATGTGAAAAAGTCTTGTGAATGATAAAATATGTGAATGTTTTATTATGGTTACCTTAACTGTCAAACTCAATCACATCCTAAAAGCATGAGTGAGATTTTTGTTTTAAGTCTATTTTGACACCCCCTCCCCATCAAAGGAAAGCATCTATTAAATCACATTGTTAATGTTCTTTTATATGATATTGCAGATTGGCAAAAAATGTCTTTGTCAGATGGCTTTCCTCAGAGGAGGCTTTTAAGAAGCAAATGTGTTATGCTTGGTGTTGTTCAAACAAATCAACTCTATCATTAAGGCCACATGTTATTCTTGTACAGTAATATAAGTCAGAGGAAAATGAATAAATAGTACAACATGGCCAAAGGCTTTCTTCTGAAGCTGAGGAGGACATTTCGAATCCCCATAAGTTCCACTTTTCAGACTCAAAATACTGTACAGAATGTGCACAACTGTTTCAAGGGGCAGCCAAATAAAGCAACCGCTTTATAAAATTGCAGCTGTTAAAAAAAGGTTTTGTGCTTGCTGCTTCTGTAAGTAGATCTTCATTACATAACTAACTGATTCCCCCCACGCCCCTACCCCACAGTCAGTGTGTTCTGCCTCTGACAGTAGCTATTAGCTGAAATGTGGTAATGGTTTAGCTTCCTGGAGACTAGAAATAACCAGGCAATTCCCAAATTTGCTGCAGAAGCAAAGCAAAGTTGTGTTCCTCGGTAGAGTCAACAGAAGTCAAAGTTTGAAAAGCACAATCTTGTACCAGGAAGAGTGGCAAGCCCCAGGTTAAAAGCTCAGAATGGGTGCCAGCTCTTTTCCCTTTAAGCTGAAAGGTCCCGCAAAGTCCCTAAGCAGCTTCATTTGTAATAGGAAACAATGTTCCTCATTTCACAAAATTTTGAAAATTAAATGTGATGTGTAGCATGAAGTACTTTTTAACCTGGACAATGTTAATAAAATAGTAGCTATAGCTTTCCAAATTTATTCCCTTAGGAATCTACTGGATAGATAATAACTCTCATAACTTAGGCACAAAGCAACAAGAGACATGTTTCTAAGGATGATTCCTCACTAGGCCAGTTAGTGCCTCTGTTTAGTAGTTATGAGACTGATTGTTTTATTTTGTTGAATCTATATAGTCCTCAAATAGATACAAATTCTTCATCTACAGAAGGTGACATATTTTCAAATGCTTTTAAGAAACCAGGAATTGTCATTCCTGTTTAATTGGCCTGACCAATAAACAAACACATCCACAATCACAGACACACACACATGCACATATTCGTGTACAAAAGAACCAGAAAGAAAATTTTTTTTAACAACCCATTTGTTTTATTCTGGCTTTTTTTTCGGGGAGGGGGGCTGCTTCTTTATTTATAAAAGAGTATTTAATTTAAAATTTTTACGTTTAAAGCAACATTTTGCTTTTCCTTGTGGACAGTAATAGTACGACCTTCCACGTATATAAAATAATAAAGTTTATAAAAGGGTTTTACACATACGATTCATTATGGACACATATGCCTGACTGTTATTTGGCAAACACCCTAAGACATGCTCAGAGTCAAAGATAAAAAGCTCACTCTGGTCTTAAGAGAGCTAGTTCACAGTCTGTGTGAAAGCAGGCGAGTAATCACAACAAAATGGAACAAGTGCCATGACAATGGGAAAACTGCGTGGTGAGTGTGGTCTTGGAATAAGCACCTGACCCTGGAGTTCGGGGAGTGGGGCTGTCAAAGATGGCACCCAAAGCTTTAGGGAGGGAATACAAGTTAGGCAGCTGGTGTGATCTAGTGAAGTGAAATTTTTCAGACAGGAGGAAGGACATATAGAAGGTATGCTGGCTGGAATGAGGATGACCCATCAGACAACTGCAAATAATTATCAGTATAATGAGAGAACCAGATTTGGAGGAGGGAGTGGGGGAGAAAAGAAACTGAGAGGGGTGAAGGAAACACATCATGAAGGACCTTGAATGACACACACACAAAAAAATCTGATGTTCATCCAGAAGCTAATAGGTAACCACAGAGAGAAGCTATGTACAGAAGGAAGTTTTAGAACAGGTCATTCTGGATCAATGTAAGTAGTAGAAGAGAAATAGACAAATTCGGAGCCAGAGAAGCTAGTGAGAGACAGAAATTGCATACTCTGATGCCTGGCTAGGACTGGTGATGTCAATGAGAGAAACAGGCTAAGGAATGAAGAGGATCCCTCAGCAAGTCTATAGTTAGAATTACTGTAGCCACGTGGACACAGAATCCAGTCTTATGTACCTCCTGGTTTGCAAAAGGAGCTATGAATCTGGATTCTTATAAGAGTCTCTCTACTTCGATGAAATTTTCAACAATTTCATACACTGCATAAGCCAAGCTAAATGTATGCAAGCCAGAGGCAGCCTAGAGGCTGCCAGTTTACAGCCTGGGAATTAGGAAGTTGTTGCTCTAAGGAGAACTTGAACCAGTGCTGTGGCAAGGATAAGTGTCAATAGAATTCATCCTAAATAAGCAAGGGATGTGAAAAGAGAGAAGAAATAGAGAATAAATATCAGGTCCAGTGCTTTGATGAGTAGAAGTTCCATTTATTGCAGGGTGGATAGAATGTTATTTTTTTTTCCTAAATTCAGTTCTCATCCTGGATCTTTTTTTGAAAATGTTGAGTTTGAAGAGCCTAAAAGCTATAAATGTACAAACTGAATATGTGAGTGTGGAGCTTATAAATAACCAATATTTAAGAGTGAATGGAAGAAACAAACTACACAAGAGAAAGCTTGAATGACTGGAGCTAGAAGGAAAACAGATTCAAAGGAAAGTGTTTCCAAAAGGGGACAGTCAGAGTTGTTGAATACTTCTGAAAGATCAGGCAGAAAAATAGCTGAAAATAATTATTTTGTTTCATAGAAAAGAGTCACAAAAGTCAAAGTTCAACTGAGTATTTAGAAGTAGATCAAAAGTGAACATTGTCAAATATAAATGGCCATTTGCAGAAACTGGATTATCAAGTGAAAGGGAGAAAAGGAAGATATGATCATCACAACGGTGTGTTCATGTGTGATGACTCATCATGTTGTGATTTGTGGACTTTTCCATTATGTGATATCCTGTAAGAAAAATACAAAAATAAGATGTTTTTAGATTGAAAATATTTGACTATATGCTGGAGAAAAGGTTAATAGAGAGGGAGAGGAGGAAGGTATTAATAACCAAGGTCCTTGAAAAAGTGAAGGTGGATGGGATTCTGAGAGACGTTGGGAGGGTTATCTTTAAGCAAGGAAACTGACAGTGTTAAGATAAAGGTGAGTCTGAGAATAGACAGATTTTTGGAAACTTGAGAAGTTTCAGGAGTATCTCCTCAGTGGCTTCAGCTGCGTGTCTGTGCGTGTGTGTGGAGTGTATGTGTATGTGCCTGAACATGCACACGCATGCACTCTGGAAAGTAAAATTGGATTGAGTACTGCTTGGGATTTTCCAGATGGGTAAAGCAGAGTTTAAGGGGAGAAGGAAGCAAAGGTGTTGGCAAGAGAAGGGTTTGAGTAACTTTAGACATAGCTAGAAGTGCACATGGGGTGAACCAATTCAGTGATGACAGGCTATCATGTTCAAGGGGTGGAGGATGGAAGTGGGGTAAAAGTAGGGCAGGATGAATGGGGTGAACTAGTGGGGCAAAGACTTGAGAATAGCAAGGAAATCTACTCAAGATGGTGACAGGATGACAAATGAAGAGGAGCCAGTGTCATAAGTTAAGGCTGAGGACTTATCCAGAAGTTTCAACAACAAAACAGGTAGAAGGCCTCATGGCCACTCAAATACGACTTTATTTAATCCTCAGAACTCTCCAGTTTTGTACAGATGAGAGAGCTGATACGTGAGATGTGAGTATAGCTACTTAGGAGGAGAATTTCCCCTGGAATCTCATTTGTCCTGACTCCTCAGGTGTCAGACTCCTGAGTGAACTCCTCCTAGTACACAATCCTGCATCTGTTCTTGTACAGACTGCCAAACACCAGCCCCTTCTTGTTATTACTTTGATTTCCCCAGTGGCTGGTACCTTCTTCAAGACTTTTTATCAATATATTATTATCAATAAGGTGTTTTATATTCATATACATAATAGTCTTCAACAGTATAATTGCAAAAGCAATGAACTTGATAATAGAAATTCCTAGAATATAAACATTACTCACCAGTTCAATTTCTATTTATATGTATAAATAAGTATAGAAACAATTGAAAACACATGAATTATGTCTTGATATAGTAGATTCTATTATGAATACTAAAAGATATGTAATGTTACTTATAACCCAACAAACTAATAAAAAATTCAAAAGTTTTGTTTTTCATCATTCACTTTGATTATTTCTAGTGTACTTCCAGGAACTGATTGGAAGGAATCCCTTTTATTGTTTCTTAGAGTAGTTTTAATTTTCAAGGTATTACATTTTATTTCATTTAATATTAAAATATTTTAATTAATTTCTGTGAATAATGAACTCACAAATACTGAAAATCTGGCTATATCTTAAAAATGACATAGATTTAATTTTATTTAAATAAAGTACATTTTAAAATTATGCAGAACTATAATCAATTCATTAAAAAACATTTTAGGAAATTAAGTAGATTCTCTCTTTTTTTTTTTTGCCCTGCTGGTTAATCAAGCTTTTTTTTTTTTTTTTTTTTTTTTTTTTTAATCAAGCTTTAAACATGTGTACCACTCAAATCCTTTGTATATTTTACCAAATACAAACTAAGAATGACTTTTGACAACTTGAAATGTTGGTAAATCTGTTCATTTTTTAATAGAAGCCAAAATTCAAAGAATTATACTAACTTCTATAGTTTATAGCCCCCTGGGACAGAGGTGAGTCCTAAACCTTTACTCCACATGACAGATAGTACCCAGAGCATGTTCACTTAGACTCTGTTTTCCTCCTGAGTCCAACACTGGGCTTTGTACCCACAGGACATTGCTTATTACCAAGCACTATCTGCTGAGAGGTTACAGACTGATGCCGCAAGGATCCACCCCAGCACGTTGCCATCTCAGGAGTTCTACGAACCAGGACTGGAGCCATCTGCTACTGCTAAACTGGACGATTTGCAGCGTTCTTGGGAAACCTTAAAGAATGTGGTAAGTCTCTGAAACATGGAATTGTTTAGTGGACCAGCCACAGATTACCTTAGCAATTGTCTTATGAAACACATGCAGAGAGTTTACACACTGTCCACAGTTGAATACCCTCTGTTGGGCCACAGAGGTAAGAATGTCACATGAGGAAAGAAATGTCATAATCTACAAGATAAGGGACTAGGAAACATTTGGTAATATCCTTTTCTTCTCTAGATAAGTGAAAAGCAGCGCACTCTCTATGAAGCTTTGGAACGCCAGCAGAAGTACCAGGACTCCCTACAGTCCATCTCCACAAAGATGGAGGCCATTGAGATGAAACTCAGTGAGAGTCTGGAGCACGGCAGGAGTCCAGAAAGCCAGATGGCTGAACATCAGGTAAAAATAGCTATGACTTCAGTTTCCTGCATGATTAAGTAGGTGCACACTCTTGTGACTAATCAGCCAGCCAAGTGGCCAAGCATGTTTTTGGGAGAGCAGACTGACCTTTTTTTTTTAAATTATTATTATATCATTTCTTACAGAGTAAACAATATTCCAAATGGTGGTTGTTCCCACCACTGCTTCAGGGAGGGATCTAAGAGGGGAGAGATAGAAATTCAGACCTTGAACTTAATTAAAGAAAGCTGCATACCTTGGCTTTGCTTCTTTATGTTTATCACATAAAGTACATTTCCTAATAGTTGCCACATCATTCTATTGTTGTTGTGAACTGTTGTAGGAATAAAATGTACCCCACATCCTCCTTCTGTGGTGACTGTTGTTTTAAGAAATTTAGCCAGCATGTGTTTAGCAGCTTCCCATTATCATTAGAGAATAATTCTCAGACTTAAGTGGACACAAAGGCAGTTGAAGAGTAAGGATTCAAAGTTATAATCTTACAGTTGTCCCTGACTTGAATCTATTTTTAAAAAGTTATATAAACGAGGGAAAGCTTAACTTTACACGAGAAATAGGGATGATTACATTAACCTAACTTGGAAAGGTGTTAAGAATGCATCAATTTAAGATGCATGCTGAGAAAGTGCATATATTAAGATCTAGTCAATGCTTTAGCAGTATGATCAAGTGTACTATTAATATACAATCAGGTATAATTAGGAGCTAGAGGTATTGAGGTATTCACCTAAATATGCAGTGAGACTCATATTTCACTGACACTGAAATACTACTTGATCCTGAGCAGAATGAAGGAGCATGGGATAACCCTATAAAAGGCAGAGGAAAAGAAAGTATTTTTAGATGCAAATTAAGTGCTATAAAAGCAGGATATGAGATGTTTGTCTGTCAAATACTGAGTAATTTATTAGCTTTAAGAGTGAAACTCTGTACTTTGTTTTTTTTTTTTTGGAACCCAGGATAACCTTGGAATACATTGGTTGTCCATTTGTATGGTCTATTGATAATTCCATTCTTTTACAATATAGGACTTTACAGTATAACCCCAAAACAAGAACATTTCATCTAGAGACAACATATTGAGAATTAGGGGTTTCAGGTTTTTGACGCTCTTGTAACTTCTTAAGTTACAAGGGACCAATGTGTATAGCACCCATTTTTAGGCCTTATTTTGGTAACACTGCCTTCTATGGGGCTTTCTGCTATCCCAAAGTCATTCATAGTCTGGCTGGGAAGGGTGCTGTAAAAATATAAAATGAAAGTCAGTCTTTGTTTACCTGGACCAAACCAAACATGAGGACAGTCAGGGACCTTGGTGACTACTACAGTGCAGTTTCCTTCCAAGTGCCACAGTCCTCTTTATGTGCTACTCCAGTTTTCAGATGGTCAACTGCCATCACCTCTTTGTCATCTGAAGTGTTGTCTGTGGAGTGCCAGTGTGCTTCCTGGAATTCTGTTTGCCCCTCTGCCCTCCAGCCCCTTGCTTCAGTGTGCCTAAAGGGGGAGGACAACTTACCTCCATTTGATTACAGCTTTCCTTTAAACATTCAAAAGGAATTTGGCATAAGTTGTCCAAAGGCTGCATTAGAATGAATTTGAGTGTCACACACTCATATTATCAGGAGCACATGCTCCAGAGGAAGGGTTTAAATACTTAGACACTTTCTACTTTTGAGTCATCTCTGCCTTTGTTCAAAGCTCATCATTCTAGTGTCCCAGGTGTGTGACAACAGCTTGCAAAGACCCTTCACTAGATCCCCCAGGATTTAGAAACTGCATAAAAGAGGATCCTGGTAGTCTGTCCAGACACTCCAGAGTTCCTAACTGAAAATGCAAATTAGCTGCCAATCACTGCTACCACCCCCTGCCTCTCTGGCATTGGTGTGAAAACATGCATAAGCAATGCAGAGCAAAATTATTATTTTGTTCAAGGGTTTTAATGGAGAAAACTCAAAATTGTATATTGATGCTAAGTATTAAGTGCTAGAAATGAATCTGTGACTTTTTTAATACTTAAGGCCAACCCCTTGACTTTCTGTGTATTTCTAAATTGAGAATGGTAATGCAAACAATTCTAGCAGTGAGATGTAGCTAATTCCATGATGATTACCCATCATTTGAATTTAACAATTATATTAATGTTATGATGAGAGGCAAAAAATATATAATGTATTATTTTTCATATAATTGCAAATCTAAAATTTTCCATCTGACCTACTTTTGCCATCTGTACCTATGTTCTACAAATTCTGGGACAGAGCTGCCCACGTGAAAAGCTAATGGTATCACAAAGTCTAAATTGGTTCTTAGCTTTTGGAATGGTATTTTAAAACTTCCAAGAAGTGTTGTAGAATTACTATTTCTAAGTTCCAGCTAAATGTGGATGAGGAAGCCCAGTATACTTTTTTATATTTTCTAAAAATTAGTAGAAACACTTAAATTGTATTTCTTGGAAGTACTAATGTTTCTTTAAAAAGCTAACCTAATTCCTATATTTATCCTCTAAACGTTTGTCTAAATCTACTGAATTTGGGTGGAGTGCTGGGTCTTTCCTGTTATCTTCTCTAAATTGTATGGTAGATCTAATTTTAAGACATTAATACAGTTCATAAGCTCACTTGTGGCTGTTCTAAGTGATAAGCCCTCTGTCATAGAGACCTTCATAGTCATAGGCAGTTAATGCTTTATGGGTATGTGTTGTCTTTGGCACATTAAGCTCAGTGATGGATAGATAGTAAGCAGAGCACTGAGGTAATTTTGTTATTGTTTCTTCTTCAATATATATGACAACTCAAAAGTTTGAAACGAGCTATGTGGATGTTGATAATTCTGAAAATCACAATGAAATTCATGTTTACCTTTGGTGTTGAATCAGACGTTAACTTTATGTTCTCCCTAGAGTGAGTCATTTTAGAGAAGCCCAAGGTATTTCTCTAAACCACAGAAGTGTCATGCACATACCCTCATTGTAAACACAAGTCAGAAACCCAAAGATGTGTGTTTCTTCTCTTTATTTTAGTTTTAAGTCAGATATTGTAAGGCAACAGCTGGCTACCAGCTGAGACAGAGTTAAGGGAGTAAAGACATATTTGACTGCTGGATCTTTTTGTTTAAATTGAAGTGATACTCAAATCACATAAAATTAACTCCTTTAAAGTGTACAACCAGTGGCACTTAATGCTTTCACAATGTCATACAATCACCCTCTCTCTATCTGATTTCAGAACATTTTACCTCAGAAGAAAACCCCATGTCCAGTAAGCTTAGCTGATGGATCTTGAAGTTTAAAACTATAGCTACCTTCCAAAAACATCCACTCTCCCTTGAGAGTAAACTGAAGCATATGAATAGGGAGGCTTTACCCTAAGAGGATGAAAACCAACAGTTCTAAGATGCCTAAACCCTTTTATTCCTTACTGCAGAACATTCAGAGAGCTGTTTTAGAATGTTGTGAGCCTACAACAGAAGCTGGTGATTTCACTGTACACTGGATTGGTCAAATCCACTGAGGTTAAAGGAGGTGGCTTTTTTTTCTTCCTGGTTGCTTCATGATTCAGATACCGATTTTATCTATTGTGAGTTAGAATTAAGTCAACTAGATGTATTGAGCACCAACTACATGCACAGCTGAAAAAAACAAACTTTCTCCTTAATATATGGTTTAAAAATGTGCTTTAGGGGTGGAGTGAATTACCAACATGTTGTGCAAAAACAGCAATGGGATTGTAGGTTACAATGATGGGAAATAGATAAAGGAAACTCTATCAGGTCTTTTCAGAAGCACAGATTAAAAAATTTGTAGTGGCAACAGAAGTGGGCAGAAGGCACTGTAAATATAAACACGTGTGAAGAAAGCCTGGAGGAGGTAATGCAAATGAACATGGTAGAAGATAGTGGGGGGTTCTCCTTGCTTATACAGAGGATCAGTGCCAAAGGAAAAAAAAAAGACATAATAGGGTTAGTCTAGTTATGGAGAATCCTTTAAAAAAAACCAAATATTATGAATTTTATATATTTGGCAATAACCAAAAAATGGTTATGAAGTAATGGAAAATAATTTACTGGAGAAAAAAACATTTTGAATGTATAACAAACAAGTTCAGTCTTTAAATTCATTACAATTTCATTAAAATCCTCCAGCAAGTTCTTTGGTAGAGACTGGCAAACTAATTCTAAAATATTTTGCAAGGGGTACCTGGGTGGCTTAGCTGGTTAAGCAGCTGCCTTTGGCTCAGGTCATGATTTCAGGGTTCTGGGATGGAGCCCTGTTTCAGGTTCCTTGCTGGAAGTCTCCTTCGTCTTCTGACCAACAAGCATAGGAAAAAGTGCTCATTTTCATTAGTCATCAGGGAAATGCAAATTAAAACTACAATGAACTACTACTATGACCTACTAGAAAGACTTAACTGGAAAAGATCCACAAACCAGGTGATACTGGAGTACCATATAGCAATGAAAATGACCAGCTCTTTTACAAATGCAACATAAGCAACTTTCACAATCATGGCAGGGAGTGAAGAAAGCTAGACATAGAACAGTACCTCAGGCATGATTTCAAACAGGCAAAAGTAATCTATGATATTCAAAGGTAACACTGTGATGATCTTTGGGAAGAAGGGAAGTTGTAACAGGGAGGAGGTCAAAAGGGCTTATAGAGCCCTAGGAATGTTCTGTTTCTAGATCTGAGTGGAAGGACATAGGTATATGCAGTTTGTGTAAATATATGAAACTATATATATTTAGAATATGTGTACTTTTATATATAATAATATAAATAATGTATAGATGTTTACATGATATATAGATGTATAGAATAACTTCACTATAAATATTTTTAAAATCGGTTGAGTATGATGACACTTGATATTAGGAGAATAGAGGGGTTTTTTTTGTTGGTTTCTCATATTTGTTGAGAGCCCATTCTAGGAGGCACTGGGCTTAGCCTGAAGCCTACAATCCTGTGGCAGAGCTATGAACTATGCAAATATGGATACATTAGAAACCATGAAATATTAATAAATATGAAGCCAGTATTTCTTTATTTGAAGTGCTGGTGGCCCCTCATGTGGTAGGACCTGTTTTTTTTTTTTTTAACATACCATTCAAATTCTAAATAAGAATTTCTCCTGTCAAGATTCAAGTTAAAGAGTAAGTCATAACATACAAAAAAAAGGGGGGGAAATAAAAAAACATGTCTATAATTGTGATGGATGCAAATAAAGAAGTTAGTGTGCTATTTGCCTGAAAGAGCTGGAGGTCGTAGACTAAGTACAGAAGGCAGAAATGTAGCAAGCAAGAAGGGAGTATGGATAGTACAAGGGTGGGAAGTGATGAGACATACCAGTAGGGTAAGGAGTCTGGCTCTTATTTTACAGACGATAAGCCACTAAATATTTTAAAGCAGGGGAGTGAGAGGCTCTGATTACCTTTTTAAAAGCTTACTCGAATTGCTTTGTGCAGAGTGGACTGGGGAGACTAGGTAAGCCTGTAAAGCAGGAAAGCCACCAGTAGACAGAGCAATTCAGAGAGCCGGCTGAATTGGGATGGGCAGAGGAGACGTATAGGATGCGTCATGGAGGAATTGGTGTTGGATTGGATATGGCAGGTGAAGGAGAGGAGGTGTGATGAGGACTCCTAGGTCCTGAGCTTGAACAATGAGAGAGTGCTACATTTCACTGAGATGAGGAAGACAGAGGAGGAAGCAGGCTTTGTATGTAATACTCTGGAGGTACCCAGGGAAATGTATACTTGGAATATAAAGCCTAAAATTTAGAAGAGATGTCTGAGTAAGGGATACACCCCTGTGAGCATTCAGCGTTAGAAAGCATTTGAAGCTTCAGGAATGGACAGGAGACAAATGAGATGTGACAACAAAGAAACAGGTGAGAGATCTCCCTGGTCTTATATAATGTGAGCTTTGGGTTAAAGTGTGGTATTGTGGAAGACTTGGGGAAATTTGAAATGGAAAAAAATCTCATTGAGGAAGAAAGTAGTGAGTTGTTTTCAACATAGAATCGTAGAGTCGGACTGAGACTGAGCATGTCCCCACTCTTGGACTGCAGGTGAGCCTAATTGAAAGCCAGAAGGATTCATTAACTTGTTCAAATCCATTTATGTTAGGAACACAAATGATTTTGAAGTCAGGAATGCCCTTTCATTTTGGAACTTAGGTTAGTGGGACTTCTGTTTGCTGACTAAATGACCTGCATGTGAAGTATCTAACCTAATCTCAATCGATGTGAGACTCAGCTAGGGACACGATTCCTCAGTCCAAAAAAACTACATACAGGAGTGTGATTCCACAGTCTTCTTCACAGGCACTGATGGATGAGATTCTCATGCTTCAAGATGAGATCAGTGAGCTCCAGTCGTCTCTGGCAGAGGAGCTGGTGTCCGAGTCTCCCGAGTCCGACCCCGCTGAACAGCTAGCCTTGCAGTCCA
Source organism: Canis lupus dingo (assembly GCF_003254725.2). Taxonomy (NCBI): domain Eukaryota; kingdom Metazoa; phylum Chordata; class Mammalia; order Carnivora; family Canidae; genus Canis; species Canis lupus. Next base: position 42,521,094 of record NC_064243.1, on the reverse strand, counting down.
CACTCACTGTCTTAGCTGAGCGGATGTCCACCATCAAGATGAAGGCATCAGGGAAGCGACAGCTTTTGGAGGTAACAAGCCACTCCGCAGGTTCCCCTCACATCCAAATTAACTCTTCAACTTGTGTTGACAAGCATGAGAGTCATTTACGTGATCTACATTTTTATGGTTTCCCTCTCAGAAGAAGCTGGTATTGTGTGTGTCTCAAGGAGGGTCTCATGAATAGAGCACTGAGTCAGTGTGTAGCCTTGAATGTGTCTTTTCACTACTTTCTGACTCATTTCAGCATGAAAAATTGAGAATGTGGAAAGCAAAACTTGGTAGACGTGAGCCTTGTGAAGAATAATTGTAAAGATTTGCATAATAGTTTGCTCTGTTTAAATAAGAGCATTTTATGACTAGTATTATTAATACTCTGAAGAATAAATCCTTAGTCACCCTTAGCCAGTTTAAGCACATTAGTTCATGAAAATAGTTTTGCAATTCTGGTTCTCATGTTACTTAACTTTAACATTATTTAATAGATAAATTTTGGTAACAATAACATGCAAAATAAGTTATTTTGCTTTTTCTTGTTCTCTTATCATTCCTGGCCCTAAACATATGTGATGTTCATATTGATACTCCTATAAATTTGATTAGACTAGAGACTGCTTAAGGACCTTTAGAGTATCTGTCTCCTGGTATCTCAGGGTCAAGCGGCTTCTCTGGCACATAATCAGTTCTCAATTATGTTCTCAATTTATTATTATATGAACTTAACATTATTTAGCTGCTGGTTATGCTGTAATTCAGTTGAACACAGACCTATTGTTGGGTGTGTAGGCTCTTTCCAGTTTTACCTATTATAAGATTAATCAAATCATATATTCATTTATTTTTTGTATGGGAGACACTTAAAATCAATGTGTTAGCTTTATTTAATCTCTATTTTCAACTATTTAATAAAAACTGAAATTTAAAAATAACAATATAATAAATTATTAATGAAATAATTTTTAAAATAAGGTATTCCCAGTACTTGTATTAAAAATTAATTTTTTAATTCATTAATATTGTCCCTAATCATACTTTGAAATCCTTGTGGAGTTTTCAAATGAAGTGATTGGCTTGGAGGCTTTTTTTTAATATGAATTATTTGCTATCATTGAGAAAACCCAGAGACATATCCAAAAAATTTGAATTTCCTCCTTTACTTAAGAAACTAGTACCACTGAGCCATCTGTTCCTGTAGGGAATCACTTGCCTGAAATCACATTGTGGTGCTCTGAATGGGCTTGCCCACCACTCCTTATACTTTCCCAGACACTAAGGTAAAGTACCTATTGCCATTTACTCTCTTATGCCATTGTTTCATTCTAATTGTTGGTCAATTTCCATTATTTACATTACCTGCCAAGCCCCATAGGTATATTATGTAAGAAGCTTAAACTCTGGGTTCATGTTAGTATCATCAGAGAAGCTTTTAAAAAATACTAAACTTGAGACTCACTTCCAGAAATTCTCATTTAGTGCTCTAGGATGTGGCCTAAGCACGTTTTATTATTATTATTATTATTATTATTATTATTATTATTATTTTAAAGATTTATTTATTTATTCACGAGAGACAGAGAGAGAGAGAGGCAGAGACATAGGGAGAGGGAAAAACAGGCTCCATGCAGGAAGCCCGATGTTGGACTTGATCCCAGGACTCTGGGATCACGCCCTGAGCCAAGGGCAGATGCTCAACCGCTGAGCCACCCAGGTGTCCCATATTATTATTATTATTTTTTTTAACTTTCACAGGTGATTCTGATGCACAACCAGGACTAAGAACCTGGTGTTCTGTATTGTGTTGCATCTTAATGATTTTACTTCATGGTGATGTATGTTACATTCTACTTTATTCATCAGGAGAAGTTAAATGATCAGCTTGAGGAACAGAGACAGGAACAGGCCCTGCAGAGGTATCGCTGTGAAGCCGATGAGCTGGACCACTGGCTCTTGAGCACTAAAGCCACTTTGGACACAGCACTGGGTACAGCGAAGGAGCCTATGGACATGGAAGCCCAGCTAGTGGACTGCCAGGTACAAAAATGGTCTTGAAGGAATATTCCAATATCACAGAGTATACTGTGTTTAACTACAGAAATTATAACAGTAAAAAGACTTGATATGGATATATGATTTTTCTCAATCAGTATATTGTATATATTTATTGTATAAATATATATTGTATATATTTATATATTTGTATATATGTAGAAAAATAATATCTTATAAAAGATTAAGTGAAATTCAGAATTGGACTTATTAGTCTTTTGAAAAATTTTACCAGCGGTGTCTACTCTTTAGAAAATCTTTAGCTTCCTAAAGGACATTTTTTTTTAAAGACTGTAAATACTAAAACACTTATGGTATCTATATTTAGTGGCTACTAAGGACTACAAACCCAATGAAAAGAATTAATATCAGTAAATCAGACTGTGGATAAACACAAAAGGAGGTGCCCTTAAGTGCTCTGTTGCAATATTGGTTCTAATTTGGATATATTATTTGGACAACTTGGAAAAACTCAGTTACAGGCAGATAGACTGAACATAGGAAGGTTGTCTTTTGGAACAGAGAATTTCCTTCCTCTAATGTGGGGTCTTTAGGAATTTTTTTTTAAAGGATTTATTTATTGATTCATGAGAGACACAGAGAGAGGCAGACATATAGGGAGAGGGAGAAGAGGCTCCCTCTGGGTGCCAGGAACTCAATCCCAGGACTCAGGGACTCAATCCCAGGAACTCAGGATCATGACCTGAGGTTCAAAGGAAGATGCTCAACCACTGAGGCACCCAGGTGTCCCAAGGTCTTTAGGAATTAATGTAAAATGACATTAAGGTTTTTATTGTAGCATTTTTTTATCTCTTCATTATGGAAAATTTCAAACACATGTGTAAGTATAGAGACTAGGTAATGAACTCCAATGTACCAATCACTGAATTTCAATGATTATCAAAATAATAGACTTCACGGGGAACCCTGGGTGGCGCAGCGGTTTAGCACCTGCCTTTGGCCCAGGGTGCGATCCTGGAGACCCGGATCCCACGTCGGGCTCCCGGTGCATGGAGCCTGCTTCTCCCTCTGCCTATGTCTCTGCCTCTCTCTCTCACTGTGTGCCTATCATAAATAAAATAATAAAAATAAAATAAAATTAAAAAAAAAATAATAGACTTCACACATGGCTGAAGTATGTCTAAAAGCTCTTTCATTTAACTAGCAACTATCTAGTAAGACTTCCTAATCTACAGGGTTAAAATATCAGCATGTGTGACTCCATATGTCTCTTATTTGGAATCAGGAAATATGAGAAAACCATTAATGAATGAATGTTTTCTTCTTAATATGTAGTATGCTATTTTGATCATTCCTTTTATTAGATTTTAGATTTATTGTAATATTGATCATTATAACTGGGATTTTTAAATGCTCTAGGCAATTTATTTATGTGTATTCAAAGTATTGTTATTCTCTGCCTGGATGGTAGAGAATAAAGAACCACGTGTGAATGTTTTTTAAATTATTTATATCATCTTTTCTAAAGTTTCCTTACTGGAAAGAAACATCTATTTTTTGCATTCCCTTCTAAGTGCTTAAAATTAGCACATGTACTAACTAGCATTCTAAAATTATATTTTACCATTACTCCTACCTCTCCCTTTTGGATGTCTCTATTTTTATGGCTATGCATAAATTTCACAATTCAGATAATATATTTTAGGATTTTTATGAAGCATTGAAATGGTATTTTGATAACATTTTTAGAAACTAGAACCATATGGAATCACACAAATACACAGCAGTTCCTCAGTCAATTCAAGTGTAGTATTTAAGCCAGTTGTGTAATTAGAACTGTGGCTGTTATGAGGGTCCTATTATGACTTTTGGGGCTCTGGGCACTTTGCTTCTGTGGGCTTCTTCCTCTATAAAAATATTAAAAATTGTATTTTTAGTATAACTACTTTGGTCCAAAGACTAATATGATCTAGAGTGGATTCATTATTACATATTCATTGTTATATTCATTTGTTTCTTCCGATTTTAGAAGAAATTAAAATTAAGATTTTTATTGGGCCTCTAAAAGTATTATGAGCCCTTAGCGCTGTGCCAACTGTGCCTAGTGGTAAAGTCTTGGTATAACTATATTAGTTTCTCAAATAGAATCTTCAGGGAATCATCCGTTAAGCCCCATTTAATTAAATATTTCATGCTTTCATTTAGTTCTAGTTTTGTAGTTTAAACATATATTCTTAAAAGTTGATGGTAGTTTTTCTGATTTAAAATACTTTTCTCATTAGTAAATATCTTGATTGAAATTAGAGAGTGCATTTTTTAAAAGTTCAGAGTTAAGGAATATAAAAACAGAAGGATTTCTGCAGAAAATAAAATGATTGTTATTTGTTTACCTTTGATGTTTTTATCTTGTTCTTTTTTAGTTTTTGTTTTAAACTTCACTTTGGAAGAAGGGAGACTAGTTTGCTCCTTCTCAAAATCTAGCTTGTATTTGAGAAGAAAAGCAGCCTTAGAAAGTTGTCTCAGAAAATGAAAATAAAATTCTTAGGAAAACTTTTAGAAATGTAAGGTTAAAACTGCATTATATAAAAACAAAAAAAATTAAAATCAAGAAATAAGAGCAACAACCTGAAAAAAAAAAAAAAAAAGAAGCAGTGTCTTGAAAGAGAGAATAACGGTTGATTATATGATATCTTTACTACTATTTGTCATAAGCATCACAATCTAACACTAAAATGGTAAAACAGTTGGAATAATGGGATAAAGCAAAGGTGTGGTCTTTTCTCCTTATCCCTTGGCTATATGAAATATGCTTTTGTATGCTTTTAAGATGTTTTCCATTATATAACATCTAATCTTAAAGACAAGAAAAATTAGGAAGCTCAAAGAATCTGAAAATCTGTAACTACTCTTCAGGTCTGTCAGAAAAGTAGGAAAAAAACATGAACGCATACTCTTTTGGTGAAAGACTAGAAGTATTGTGTTTCGCTGTGAGAAATTATCTTTATGTGCAGAGACTGGCAGGGTGTATGAATTTCATCCTCGTTTTGGTTTTCCAGAACATGCTGTTGGAAATAGAGCAGAAGGTGGTGGCCTTATCAGAACTCTCAGTCCACAATGACAACCTGCTGCTGGAAGGCAAGGCTCACACCAAGGAGGAGGCTGAGCAGCTTGCCATAAAGCTGAGAGTGCTCAAGGGGAGCCTCCTGGAGCTGCAGAGAGCCCTGCACGACAAACAGCTCAACATCCAGGTGAGGGCTCCAGCCACCCAGTGCTCCATCCTAAAACATGGCCGCCAAGGCGCCTTTTCCCAGCCTAGGATCTGTAAAGGAAGAGCTGTGGAATGTACATACTTACACACACTTTGGCACTGATTTTCAGATAGGTTTTGTAAGGACTGTTTGAACCCATAGACCCAAAGCCTGCAGTACAGGAAAAGAAAAGATCATGAAAATAAATACCCATATTTAGCAAATATACTATTTAAAAAAGTATTTCAACATAGGTCATAGATTAAGATATTCAATGGCATTTTAATATTTTTCTTCTATTTTCCTACATTTTATTTTTCAGATATACTTAGACTTTTTGACTTAGGGCTCATACCTTACATTGTCATATATTCCAAATGAATTGAACCATTTTATTCTCATGTAGTGACCTTAATATTCCCAAATAGTGATTTCTGTTTTATATCCCTGGAACTTTTGGGGGCATAATATTAGCCTAGTATATCCTTTAACTTTCCTTCAATTTCACCCTTTCTGTGTCCTTCTGTTTTAGATTTACCTCTTGGCTATACTTTGTTGGTTTTAAACATTTATCTAATCAGAAAATCTCTGACATTGAAAGGACAGGCTTAGCCCATTTAAATTTACTGTGATTACTGATGTGTGTAGATGTCTTTTATTTTACTTTTAAAATTTTTGTTCTCTTCTTTTTTATCCTTTTTAACTTTTATTTTTAAGTGGTTGACTGCTTCCCCCCTCCCCTAATATCTGCTCTTTACCACTCATACCTAATAAATTCTAAGTTTATTTCTTAATCTCCTTCTAGGGCAGTATAATTAGAACCTTGGAACACTTTCACTCAGACTTCTCCTCATATACCTTTCATACTGATACTGTCCAATATTTTAATTTTGTTCTTTTTAATCTGTAAAAATTAGATATTGCTATTGTTATCCTATACAAATATTAAGCAAACATTTATTGAGAAGCAACTGTGTGTCAGCTGCTATTTTATACAATTGAGTGAAAGAGCCTGGAAAATAACTACCTGTATTTGGATGTCTGTATTTATAGCTATATATTCCTGACGTCAAAGGATTATGGTTGGAGGAAATAGACAATAAATAAAATTAAAAAAAAATAAAATTAAAATACATTATTATATATTAAGTTAGGAGATGATAAGAGCTATAGGTGAGATACCATAAAGTGGATAGATGGGGAAAGGCAATCTGGTTGGATTTGCAGTGCTAAACAGGGTGGCCAAGAAAGCCCCCTAAAGTCACATTTGAAGGAGTGAACTATGCAGATATGAAGGAGAGAGTTCAATGCAAAGGGGAAAGCAAATACAGAGGCCCCAAGGTGAGATCATCCTAGGTCTGTTCAAGAAGGCCATTGTGGCTAGAATGGAATGAGCAAGGGGAGAGTGGCGTCAAATGAAGCCAGACACAGGTAACAGGGAACATGGTAAAAGGATGTTATAGGCATTGTATACACTTTGGTTTTTACCCTGGGGGAAATGAGAAGCCACTGGAGTGTTTGGGAATAGAGGAGTGATAAGATCAGCTTTTATCCACTATAGGGAACCAGAGTAGAAGCTCAGACACCAGTTTGAAGACATGGCATAGAGGTTGAGGTGATGAGAACTTCCTAGATTCTGGATAACTGTGAAGGTGAAAACTATCTGAGGAACAGATGTGGGGAGAGAAAGAGTAGTTAGATCAATAGTTTAATTTCAGATAGTGCAGTGTGTGATGTTTATTCAGTGTCATGTAGTGGCTGGAGTTCAGGGGAGAGACCTAGAGTCATCAGCCTCTAGATGGTCCTCCTTAAGGTATGAGGCTTGATGGGATCCCAAAGGATTGAGGAGAGATGAAGACCAAGGTCCTGGAATCAGGCGCTAGAACACTCCAGTGTTATGGGTTTGGAAGTTGTGGAGGAGCCTATAGAAGAGTGTAACAAGGAGAAGCCAGGGAGGTGAGAGGAAGATGGAGAGTTTGGTTCCTAGAAGCTACTTGCAGGTAAGTGGGGCAAGATGAGGATTGGGAGCTGACCATTGGATCTCATGACATGTAGGTCTTTGGTGACCTCAACAGTAACTGTTCCAGTTGTATAGAGAAGGCGAAGGCATTCAAATGAAAGTGAGGATAAGGAGGGACGGGTTGGAGAGGAGAGCAAGTGATTCAGGAGTTTCCCTATGAAGAGTAGCAGAGAAATGATATACTTTAGAAAACATTTTAAGGCGATCCCTGGGTGGCTCAGAGGTTTTAGCGCCTGCCTTTGTTTGGCCCAGGGCATGATCCTGGAGTCCTGGGATCGAGTCCCACATCGGGCTCCCTGCATGGAGCCTGCTTCTCCCTCTGCCTGTGTCTCTGCTCCCCCCTCTCATGAACTCTCTCTCATGTGCATCTCATGAATAAATAAAATCTTAAAAAAAAAAAATTTTTAAATCAGAAGAATGTGGCATGCCTACATGTAGATGGAAACAACTCAGTAGAGGAAAGAATGATGAAAAAGAAGTTGATAAAAAATGTGTAGGAGGGAGAAGATAGAACCAAAGGGCAGGGTGTGGTCTCAGAAGTACAGTACCAAGGAAACCTCTTATCTCCATGCAGGTGCTGGCGGAAGACAGGGCACCAATATTGTGGTGGAAACTTAATGAACATACTATTCTGCTTGCTTTTGTTTTCTCAGTATAATGACAATTTTTTTCAGACTACACTACATATTTTCAGTTCTTTCTGCTAATCATATAATTCTGTGATCTGGAAGATCAAACCTGATCAACAGAAAACTATTAGAAGCAATGGAAGAATTTAGTAAGATGACTGGCTTATTTTAAAAATGGAGAATCCAGGGCACCTGGGTGGCTCAGTCGGTTAAGTGGCCGACTGCTTGATTTCGGCTCAAGTCATAATTTCAGGATCCTGAGATGGAATGCACATTAGGCTCCACACTGAGCTGGCAGTCTGATTGAGGATTATTTTTCCTCTCCCTCTGCTTACTCTCTCTCAAATAAATAAGTAAATCTTTTTTTAAAAAATATAGAATCTATAACTTTGCCATGTACAAACAAAAAACAACTTAGAGAAATAATAGTTTTCTATCTGTGATATCAACAAAATATGAAATATTTGGAATCTCAACAAATAATATTTTAAAACATGAGTAGAAAGAATGTGAAAAAATGGACAGATAAACTCTATTCTTAGGAACATAATATTTTAAAGATGGCAGTTTTTTCCTGTACTAGCATATATGTTTAAGTTATTTGGAATGTAATGCAATGATATAAAATGTGACAAAATGATTCCAGGTTTCCCTGGAATAAAATAAATGTGAAAATAACCATAATATTCTGAAACTGAAGAATTATGAGGAGCTAATTTGATCTTAACATATGTTAAAATACAATATTACAAGAATTAGAATAGTTCGGCATTAGCACAGTAAATGGATCAACAAAAAACTTTACAGAATACATATTCCAGAAAGAGACCTCAATATTTAAGGGAGATTGATTAATGGTTAATGTAGCATTTCAATTCAGTGAATAAAATAATAATAAAGTAATAGATGAACCACTTGAAATATGATAAACTAGATTTCCTATACCATTCTTTGCAGAAAAAAAAGTCATCATAGATGGACCAAATATTTAAATGTAAAAATTTAAACCGGTAAAGTTCTGGATATATGGGTATTTTTTAAAAAAATCTTAGGATGGGAAGGATCTATGCCAGTATGCCCTAAGCCCAGAATTTTAGTTTCTTTAAAAACTACAACACAAAAATGAAAAAGTTCTATTACCACCAAAAACACAGAAACCACATGAAAAGACGTGGACAAAAAGGGAAGAAACTGCATAATTCACATGTCAAGGAATTAATTCCCTTAATTTCCACAAATCTTTTGTAAACCAATATGAAAAGGTCACGTGATAGAAATATGAACAAAAGATAAAGAGACCATTCAAATGAAGAGACGAGACCTACAAATGGCCAGTGAATGTATGAAAAGATATTTTAACTCACTGTTGGTTAAATAAATGCAAATAACGACAAAATACAGCTTTTCACTTTATATTTACATACTTCAAAATGTACATGTAATCTGACTTTATGAATCAAAGCAACAAGAAAAGTGTTAAAAATATAAAATTAGAGAGTAAGGAATATAAAAAAAATTTAAATTGTAATTAAAAAATCAAATTTGAACAAAATGAGGTTAATTTTCTAACTGTAAAAGTTTATACTAATTTACTTGGTTTTATAGAAAAGTATCATCAATCTAATATATAGTGCATTTTTTTTCCTAATGGTGTTGTATGAATGAACCTTATCTCTAAAAAAACCAAATCAAAGGAAAGACTTCAAGGTTTCACATCTGGAATAGTAATTTAAAAAGCTGCAATTACCCTAAAGGCAGGTAGGAAGGGAGGGGGAACCTGATATGCAAGTGGCACATGTCAGGATAAAAGGGGGTTTGAGGGGTGGAGGTGAGGGGATAAGGATACACTTTCCAAGGCCTCAGGGCCTGGTAAAGGCATATAAATGAGTGAAGCAGGCCTAGTCAGAATCTTGGCAAGCTGGTCTCACGTCAAGCAGTTATCTTCAGCTCCATCTATTACAGAAGATTTTATAGGCAGCATTGCTAGATCTTTCAGAGAAGGGACATTTGGATTATTTTTAAAATCTCCCAATTTTAAAACCCTGTCATTTAATTCTAAAAATTCTAAATTAAAATAATTTGTGTGCCAAACAGAGGGCAGACTAGATTCTTTGACTAGCACTTTGCAACTGCTATCCTGAAGTCTCCCCATCCTGGTGTACCACCTCTTGTCTTGTCTTGTATGGCCATAAGCACACCATTTCTCAGTGCTGCTTGCCTACAAAATGGTCAGATCTATCACAGTCATCTTTTTAACTAGTTATAGTTATATCAAAAAAAATATATATATATATATATCAAAAAATATATATCAAAAAATAACCAATCCCTTGAGTCCCCCTCCCACTAATAGATTCCTTCTCTTTATGAAGTGACAGAGAGACACATGGGCATGTAATACTCTCTTGAATTACATGGTATCTTTCCTCATAAAAGGTTAATCATTTTCACACATTATCATCCTTTGAAGGAGCAGAGTTTGCCCTATATAAATAGTGAAACGCTTTGTAAAGAAATGTTTTACTTAATGTTTAGCATTTCCAATCCTCACTAATCTTCCAAAGAATGTTCCTGGCAACCGTGGTTACTGTTCTAGTATTTCCAAAATAAACAGCTTATGTAGCTCCACCCCTGGGGGACTCTAGGGACTAAAGCTGCCTTACTTCCTCTTTCCTTAGGTAGGAGAGAAAATGGTTATCAGACGTATTAGAATGTAATTACCATTATTCTATTCCTTCTGTCAGTGCCTTCTCATCCCCATGGGAAAAGGAATGAAATTTGAACTGGATCCTTAATCATTTTTTGTTTCCTGTGGTCCAAGTCTTATGTTTCAAAATGGCTAAATCAGTCAAAGAAAAATTTACTAGCTGAAAAATGGAACCTAACCACATTAGAAAATACATACTAAACATCTGCTTTTGATGCTTCTTAATTTTTGTTTCTCTAAAGCTGTGGATTCAATTAGTGAAATATGACTCCCCTTAGATTTTAAGTCTTAGATTCTGAATATGTGTCTGTGCATGTAAAACTAGTTAAGCTATTCTTAAGATCTAACATTGCAATTGTTATTTTTTCCAAGCACAAATTTGCTGTGAGGAATTTGGAAAAAAAAAAAAAAAAAACACAAAAAACAAAAAACCTCTTAATCAGACAGTAGTAACCTGTGCAGAAGGGTGAGGTGATGCCCTTGAGAGGTTACCATATGAGTCTCTAGGCTGGGCTCTGAAAACAAACCTTTACTGAAGAGCAAAGCGAGGGAAAGTGATCGGATCCCACGAGAGGCATCAGGTCATGGCCAGGGCCACCATTTCATCAGCTGGGGCAGCTTTCCCTAGAGATAGCATTCAGCCTTGTACACTGACTTCCCTGGGGTCATTCTCCGCAGGTCCCCTTTGACCTGCTGTTTCATCCTTACCAGAAGAGCCACAGTCTTTCAGAGTTTATGTTGGGTAGATAGTGCATTCTCAGATGGGAGAGAATCTGTTTCAGGCAGAAAATTACTGGCTTCAGTGCTGAAGAGTGCCCATTCACCTCATACCTCCTACCTTCAGGAGAATCACTGCTCATCTGTAAGAAGCATTACTGGAGGAGTGGGGAATATACTGAATGGGGTGTTTCCAGTCACCCACTCTGAAGGTCCTGTGAAATGCACATGGAATACTTTAGGCCCTGGCATCCCCATTGTTCTATATGAGCCATAGTTTCTTTCTGGGAAGCTGGATCATCTTAAAGAAAAGGAAGTTACTTGTGAGCTAAGGTGGCTCAGAATCTGGGAGAGGATTATGTATCATATTACCTGTGGGTTTCATGGTTTCCTTCCATTCACTGTTCTTCAGGCACTGATACCAACATTACAAGTTCATTATCTCCACATTATCTCAAACATTTTGCAATTTAATCATGAGACTAATGAATAAAACAGAAGAGTAAATTGACCCCATTTATTTTCCTTAACAGCTAGGGTAAAATTTTGAAAATAAGAGGAAGAGAAGGGTCTTTGTGGGTGATCAAGCTGGATGACCTAGAGCAGCTGGATCCCAGTCCATGGTCAGATGTAGCAATGAAGAACCAAAGGACTGAGATATAGGAGCCCTGGAGCTTAAGGGAGCAGGACCACTCCTTTGCGGAAGCTACTTGTAAACTGTCCCCCTTCCCTGCCCCCATGGTACAGCCACACTGGCCTCTTCACTTGTTGTTGCTCTCTCTGAGATGCCAGATTCCTCTCTCTCATGGTCTCTGCTCCAACTGTTCCTCAACTTGGAAAGCCCTCTACCTAGGTCTTTGCCAGGCAGGTGGTTTCTCATCGTTCAGTGCTCAATGCAGTTGTCTCTTCTCAAGATGCTCTCTCCCTGACCAGCCTAAGAAACCTTCCCCTTCACTCTCTATGCCATTATCTAGTTTTAAGTTCTTTATGGCTCTTATCTCAACTTATCTTGTTTATTATCTGTCTCCCCAGAAGGACCCTTGCCTGGCTTCTTGGCAGAAGATGCCTAGAATAGTGGCAGACACACAATGCATGGTTATTTAATAAACATTTAGTGAATGAGTTATATTAAGATTGTGTACTTTATCTTTTTGACATATATATACATATGGGTAGAAGGATTCTCATTTGAACTAATTCCATTCTGTATGCAGTATTAGAGGGCCTTTCAAATTCCATCAGAATCATCAAGCATGATGGATAAATTCCTGCCTCAGTAATTAATAATTACTCTTGTCTTTCTCCCTTAACCAAACATTATCCACGCCAGCAGTGGCAACAGATGACAGTGGGGTCTGGTCTGGGTGGTGATAGTAGAGGAAGTGAGATCTAGAGTTATATTCTCATGGAAAAATTTCTGGAATATCTGGTGACCACATCAGTGAGCTAAAAAAGCCTAGCCTCTAAGTAGACAGTTTCCCCCTCAAATATTTGAGTATAATCATCTATTTATTGTTCTCTTTTCTGCAAATACCATAAATTCGATGGGTTTTGTCTTACCATTTTTTTTTTTTAAGTCTGGTTTCACATCCAAATGGATCTACTTTGGTATCATTATACAGACCACACCAAAGTTGCCTTTACTCCATTTGGTTAAGGTTTTTCTGTGGATAGTATGACTCTTGATTTCTGCCTCATTAAAAGCAGGGAACAGCACAAGAGAAGGAGGAGAGCCATGTGGACCTGACTGCCAGCCAGAGCCCTGGTGTCCAGGAATGGCTGGCCCAAGCGCGGACCACGTGGACCCACCAGAGACAGAGCAGTCTCCAGCAACAAAAAGTAAAGCATTTCTGACCCCTCTGTAGCCTGCAGACCTGCCAAGCAAACACCTTGAGAGAAATGTTTTATTTTTTTTTATTTTTTTTATTTTTTTTTATTTTTTTATTTTTTTTTGAGAGAAATGTTTTAGATGGACAAGTGACTTCTGTACTAAATACAAAGTGCCCCTTTATTTTCTCTTTGGACAGAAACAAGACCTGGCTAACTGTTTCAGTGTACTTTCTTATGACCACTGGAATGATTAGTCATTTTAAAGCCTGTTCTTTAAGAAAAGCTTGTGCTCAGGTTTACAAATAGCATGACTCAATTTTAATCTGCCTTATGAAGGTTACCTACTCTATTTTCAGATTTGCCCGAATTCAAGCCTATTTTATATAATAACCTCAGGAAGGCCTTTGAGAATTGGTAAAAGCCTGAGTTATGTGTTTTTAAAAAACTTATTAAAAATGAAATTTATTTTTCACTTTTAAGTAGATACCATCACAAAATAGGATTAAAAATTAATTGCCTAGTGAAATAAATGAGCTGATAAATAAGAATGATTTCTCATTGATACTTTAGCTTTATGTATAGGGCATATTAAAATATTTTATTTTCTCAAACAGAAAAGAAATTTTTCATAAATATTGAAAAAGTAAACCCAAATCTTGTCCAGTTTATCAAGCAAGTTGCGAATTCAAGAGAGCTGCTGAACTCAAGGATTTCTCTCAGCTCTGGCTGTATTGATTTTGAAGAGTGAAAGTGCGTTGTACACCACTTGAGGGCACCATTGCCCAGCAGAATTTTTCCCCCCATTAATTTTTTTCCAAGAGATTTCAGAGATAACTTTTATAAAAACTAAAGAAAGGTATAGAGTACTTTGGAGACATGTTTGTGCATTTACCTAAACCACACCTTTTATGCAACATCTGAACTTAGAAACTTATTACAGGAGTTCTCTGAGAATTTTCTAGACCTAAAACCATGATTGTAGCCAATAATCATAAAGTAACACATGTTTTCATTTCTCCTTTTCCTTGAGCAGGAGTTGGAACAGGAATTAGCAGAGCAGAAGAGCCTCCTGCGGTCAGTGGCCAGTCGTGGAGAGGAAATTCTCACCCAGCACTCAGCTGCAGAGACCTCTGGTGGTGCTGGGTATGTTTCAAAACACTTTCTCCCAACTTGCCCTGATTTGAAGAAATGTAAACATCTCACTCAAAATTTTAAACATCTGCAAAATGTTTTCACTTTAAGATATTAAAATTATTTGCATTTTGAACATTTCTTGTACAGCATGAGTATAGCTAGTAATTATGATGGCTCACGGCTGATAGCTAACTTGTTTGCCCTCTTTCCAGTATGCTGAGCATATCTGTCCAAAGAAGATGCTTATGAGTTCATTTTTTAGAATCAAATAAGAAATGCATTCTAAAAATAAAAAAAGAAATGCATTCTAGAATTAGATCCATTGTGTTTCTAGCTGAGTGATTATATCTAACTGCAAAGCATTTTCCCTGCAAGAGCTTATCTTCCCCTAACATCACTCTGAAAAATAAAAATAAATGTATGTGCCCACTAAATATCTTGATTTTTCTTGATCATATCTGTCTGTAGTTTCTCATTGAGTTTCGAGGCCTGGTTTGGAATGGAGTCTGAAAGCCTTGTACACAGCAGAGCAAAGTGTTCAAATAAAAGTGAAGGAAGTTGGAGAATTTTCAAGTTGGAGATTTTGATTTCAAAGGCAGGATGAGTTGAAGTATCCTTGCATTTTAAGTCAGATCTGGGTTTTAACTCTGTTTCTCCAGCTGTCACTATGGAAGAGGAACTCAACTTTAAGCTTCAGTTTGCTCATCTTTAGGATTACAGCAATAATTGACCCCCTCCATTTCAGAGGGGTTATGAAAGTGGTGGGCACAACTGAGAGGATATGCAGGAAAACTTTAAAATCCAAAACATTAAAAAAAAAAAAAAAGTTTCAGTGAAACCTGTGTGCTCATGCATTGTAAAGATTGTGATTTAGTAGTATCCTTCGGCAACCAAAATACAGCAAATAGCTTTAACTCCACTGACTCCAACATTGTCAATTCTGAGCATTTATTGGAGGAAATAGCCAAAGGAGAAGATATATGTTATGGAAGTGACTTTTGAAATATCATTTAGAATACCAAATAATAGAAAAGGGGGAAATGCCTGCTAGTATTAAAAAAAAAGCCTAAGAAAGGTTTTTGTATATATATATACAATATATATGTATATATATGTATATTAATATATAATATTTGTATATATATACAATATATATGTATATTAATATATAATATTAACAAAAAACTATATGATACCAGAAAATATATATGTGATACTAAGTAAAGGTGTAATATAAAATTGTAGGTATAGTATATGCATGAGTAAGAACCGGACTATACAATATAGATGATCAAAACTAACTTTTGGGGCACCTGGGTGGATCAGTAGGTTAAGTGTCTGCCCTTGGCTCAGGTCATGATCCAGGGTCCTGGGATCGAGCCCCATGTCAGGCCACCTGTTTAGCAGGGGAGTCTGCTTCTCCCTCTCCCTCTGCCCCTGCTTGTGGTCTCTCTCTCTCTCTCTCTCTCACTCTCACTTACTCTCTCTCTCTCATATAAATAAATAAAATCTCTTTAAAAAAGCTAACTTTGGAAAAGATAGATGCAGAGCCTTTTATTGTATTTTTTTTGCAGTTTAATCAATACTTATGAAATGTCCGTGACATATAACATCAGTGTTGACTATATGTTTGTATATATGGCTATGTTTAAGAATTAAAATGCAAGATGATAGAAATTGAACTACAATTCAATTGAAATAGAAAATAGACATGACAAAATATATAGGAATTAGGTTGTCATCAAAAAGAAAAATGAAACAAAAAGACAGCAGAAATATTGATAAAACTAATAAGTATGAATTTAAAAAGAATACAAATGAAAACTGTTATGACATCACTAGTCAGGAATTCCATAATCTTAAAACTCTAAAAATTATGTTAAAATATGAAGGAGTTTTCAAAAATCCTGATTGTCCATCATGCTTACAAGCACAGATAAGGCTGTAAATATGTGTGTCTGTGTAAATCCAACGTGAGAAACGCCATCCCTTGCATGCTGACTGAGTCAAGACGTGCCTTTGCTTTTCATTTTCTATTCTGTCTCCGATTCTTCTAAAACATTTATTCATTTTTCACAATTTTCTGAATATTTTTGCCAAATGCTATTTTTACAAAGAACTCATTCACACATTGCCTCCTCATCATATGAATAGTCACAAAAAGCAGCAGTAGGAATCTTCTGTGACTTTCTTGCCATGATATTTTTCTTTCCTTGGCCTTTAGCTTTGGAAACAACTCAGATGAAAGACAAACAATTATAAATTGCTGTTTCAAATACAAAAATATTTTAAAGAGAAATTCACAGTGCAATACTGCCTTTCTACACAAGATTCGCTTTAAAGACTGCTTTATAAATTTTATAAATTTTTAAATTTTTAGTCCAAATCTTTAGAAAATTCACCTGTAAATCTATTGATTAAAGTTCAACCATGCCTTTCAAGTCTCTGTGTAAATAAGCCAAACAAACAAACATAAAGTAAGCAATATCTAGTATCCAAAAGTAAAAATACATGTATTTTAAAAAGAACAAAATAACATTGCTAGGGGAAAAAAAAACAACCCTGTAGTCAGACTTCACCTTATTAGCTGATTTCTAAGACTATCAAATATGAATTGGTTTATGTAAGAAAACCCCTATGAGAGGGGCATGATTTGCTTCAAGGGTAGAAATTTAATATATAAAGAATAAATACTATATGATGTATAGAAGGTTGATGGAGGGATCCTTCTAAGATAAGGAAACTCAATTGGATATTAATTGATATAAATATCAAAGGGAAGAATATTTTTCCATGGGAAATAAAAGGCTTTGTTCTAAGTTAAGACTGATTTGCTGCTGGCATTTTATATGCATTAATGATTAAGTGTAAGAATAGAGATATTTAATATCCCATGGTTTTATACTAAAGTGTTATGTAAACATAAGTGAATTAAAAATACAGTCCAGCAATACAAATGACATCACAATAAAAAATTTAATTTCATAAGAACTTTAAAACTTTTTTTATTTAAAAAGATTTAAAAAAAAAACACAGAAAACTCCAGAGACTAAGATGACGAGCCAAATTAGAGATACTAACTTGATTTTAGCACTTTTCACTCAGTATCAGCTTTTAAACAATCCCTGTTGATACATATAGATCTAGTTCTATCATTTTAAGTGCTTAATGGTATCTTGTGAAAATAACTTGTTCACTCTTTTTTTTTTTTTTTTTTTTTTTTGCTGATGGGCATTTACCTTGCCACTTTTTAATTTTTTTTTTAATTTTTTATTTTTTCGCTAATATTAGCATCATTGAAGTTAGCCTTCTTGAGTGTCTTTAAGTGCACAGGTTGGAGAGATTCTCTACGTCGTATCCCAGAAAGTAGAATACACCACATTACAGCCTTATAGATAATTTTTAAAGGCTTACTTCAACAGATTTACCTAAAAAGCTATTGTATTCAATACTTATTCTGAGAAAAGTAGACGTTAGGGTAATGTATAGTTTTATCTGGCCAATGAACTTGTTATTTTTTTTCCACTTAAGCAAAAGTTCTGTCAAAATATTAATTACAATCTAATATGTCTTTCAGATGACATGGTTCTAATTAGGTCTTTTTTTAAAGGCTTTATTTATTTATTTATTTATTTGAGAGAGAGAATGCACAAACAGTGGGGCTTCAGGGGGAGCGAGAGAAGCAGCCCCCACCCCCACCCCCGCTGTCCCCCGCCCCGGGGCTTGATCCCAGGACCTTTAGATCATGACAGAAGCTGAAGGCAGATGCTTAACTGACTGACCCACCCAGGCACCCCTCTAGTTAGGTCTTTAAAACTTCTGACAAACTAGGATCTATTGGAACTTGGGTCCCCCAGGTTCGTTTTGTTAGGCCCCACCTATCAAGTGGCTATTATGTTCCAGGTAGGGTTCTAGGCATTGTGCATGTCTTCTCTACATTCTTATACTTCTGTAAGATAGACACTAGTTATCTTTATCTGAGGATAAGATAGTAGAGGCTCAGAGAATTGAAACAAATTACTCAAAGTCACAAATCTAATATGCTGGAGCAGAGATTCCAACCCAGATCTATCTCACCTCCAAAGCCATGGTCTTTCTCCGATGCTACCCTGCTGCCTTAATAAGGATGATACTGCAGTACCTTCCTTCCACCCTCTGTGCTTCTGTTCCATGTCCTGAAACATTGTAGCATTTTCTTTGGACTCAGAATGAAAACTCTCAATAGACTAGGTGGCATTTTTAGGTTTTTTTTCATTATTCTGTGGGCTGTTTGTTGATGGACACTAGTCTAATTGTACACTTTGTTTCTAAAAGTTATAACTATTTTTTATCTTTACTAGTGAGCTATTTTCAATGAATTGTTAAATTACTGTGCTCACAGTTCTTATACTTACAAGTAAGAATATATTTGTTTATGGTTAGTCTCAAATTTTCTATCTTAATTGATAGTTTTAAAGTTTAAACTAATGACTAAAATAATCTAGTTCCAATTTTGGAGGCCAGATCTAGTATATACAATAAATTACCTGGAACTTAACACCTTTTTGCACAAATTGTAAACTTAGATTATTTATTCTTCTAATAGCGAAAAACCTGATGTGTTATCCCAGGAATTGGGGATGGAAGGGGAGAAATCAGCTGCTGAAGACCAGATGAGAATGAAATGGGAAAGCCTACATCAAGAATTTAGTACCAAGCAGAAGCTACTACAGAATGTTCTGGAACAGGAACAAGAGCAACTGGTATCTGAATATTTTGATTTTATATATTAACTAATATAAAAGATATGTAGGTTATGCTAATGGAATGTAACTACAGTAATCTGTAACTTCATTATCAATTCTAAAATAACACATAAAGGAATTATTTATTTTATATTTTTCTTAACAAGCATATTTCATGTTTCCTTTAATAATTATGTATTTATGTGTGTAAATTTATTTGATTTCTAGATACCCTTTTTTTAAAGATTTTATTTATTTATGCATGAGAGACACACAGAGAGAGAGAGAGAAACATAGGCAGAGGGAGAAGCAGGCTCTCTGCAGGGAGCCTGATGTGGGACTGGATCCTAAGGCTCCAGAATCACGTCCTGAGCCAAAGCAGATGCTCAACTTCTGAGCCACCCGGGTGTCCCTCTAGATACTCTTTTCCTCAGAGTTAGTTAATATCTGATGAGATTTATTAGCATAAACCTAATTAGCAACCCTTCTTTTCTTCACAACCTTGAAAATTAAGGTGGAAGTCAAGAATATACACATCTAGGACAAGAAAAATTCAACAAATTTGGTTACTTTCTGGAAGTAAATGCTAAGTTATCTTTTTTCCATTACTATTTCCAGTATTTAATAGTTTCAGAAGATCTTAATGAGAAACATGTTGGGACCTCAGTGGATCTAAAAGGAAGGGGAAGCCAGTTGTCAGCTAGAATGGTTACTGGTCCATCTGTAGGCTTGTTCCCAGGATGGTAGGTACTGTGTGATGTTCGACTTGTTTCACAAAGCAAGCCAAATCCAGTGGAATCTAATATAGCAACAGAAGGGTCCAGGTAGATAATAGCTATTAGTTCACTGTAAGCAGAAGCTAGAGAACAGTTGAGTCAGAGGAATCGACTCTGTGGAGAGTTAGTGCATGAGGTGGAAACCCAGACAGCCCTCAGATGTTTATCACAGCTGTAACCTGGCAGGATTTTTTTTTTTTTTCCTGGCAGGATTTTGAAGACGGAACCCTAGTCCTGGGTCCTGGGCCAGCAGTGCTTTTCTAGGCCATTCTGTGACCATTGTACAATCAGAGTAAAGTCTAGGTCCTTAGATCTGGGGAAGCTGCTGTTCCCACTGATCTGACTAGGACTAGCTTCTGGGCTGGGAGAGGCTGCAACAGGAAGTGAAACGATATTAGTAACTGGAGTGCCTCTGAGGGGAGAAGGCAGGAGATGGCAAGGCAGGTACTATAAAACAGATACAGCTTGCCAGATACCTGAAAAGGAGACAGGCTGATGGTCACAGTGTGTCTCCTTATCTGTGGGGAACCATGCATTAGTGCTCTAGAACCATGCATGTCTATCTCATTTTACAGACTCTTGTGTCATGCCACCCTTTCTCACTCCTCTACTCTGGCCAGCAGCCTTCTTTTTTGGTGTCCATGTGAATAGTCACCAGCACTGGCTCTGGGGATCATAGAGCACTCCATTCTTGGAGGTAGTTATCCCAGAATCCTCTTCTACCCTGGCAAGTGGTGCCTTAGAGCTTTCACGTGGACCTCCGACCTGTTTGAATTAATGCTTCTTCACATCCCTGATCAAACATTTCTGACTTATAGCCTGAATTCTTGATTTCTGATGTAGAGCTCCTGGACTTGAGCACTACCTCACCTTTATTTTACAATGTTCCCCATGCCTTTGACTATAAGGGATAGTTCAAGTCCTAAATCAGGGACTGCAGTCTTTTCTGATTATCCTAAGTCAGATAAATCCAAGGCATTCTTAGTAATATTTATGTTTACTTACTATTCTATATTCAGTAAATGCCCAAGTCCTGGATTCCACCTTTGTCCATCCAGCCTAAAGCATCTGCATGGTTCACCCAGGACTCCAGACTTCCTGCGTGTCTCATCTATCACCCAGTCTTGTCTCAGAGAGCTACATTTTCAGTCAGTGCTGTGCTATCATCTTGACATCCTCTTGTGTGAGCCTGCCAGAAAAGCCCTGCCTGCTCTCACTGACATTTCATACTCCCTAGACTGTTAAAGTTTAGGTTCAGGTCCATATTTTATTGCCTTTGGAATTGGAAATGGAAAGCATTCATTAAATGTTCTTTATTTTATGGCCTTTTTTTTTATTTGAGTACTTTCTTTCCATAATCACTGGCCACTTATAGAGAGTGCACCCTTGGTAGTTTTCTTCTTTTTGGTGTGAAGAGGTGAGAGAAAAGGTGAGGAAGAAACAGTGTGGCCTTGAGAGTTTCCAAGAAGAAAGGGATGATTGTTTAGTGAATGTATTTTGTGTTTAGTGAATATATTTTGTGTTCTAGGTGTTATTTCTAACAACACTGTGGCGAAGTTGACATTATCTATATCTTTATTTCTGAGAAATTAGGCAATCATGGTAGGATCTGTAAGCAGGAATTAAAAAAGGAAACAGAAGTAAAAAAAAAAAGTAGAAGGCTATTGTAGTGGTGTAGAATTTGAGGTGGTGGATTTTAAAGAGGTGCTGTATGGTGGGTGTTCTAGCTCCAGTGGGAAAGGAGTTGTTTAGAGAATAATGAGTAATCAGCCTGAAAGGCAAGGTGAGGATGAGACATTTTATAAAGTATAAGACTCAAACATTTTATAAAGTATAGCACTCAAACTTTTGAATGATGTTTCCAATCAAGTTTAAGCGATATCCTGGACCTTATCAGGGAGACACTGTGTGTGCCTACAAGAGTTTAGGGGAGGTTAGGTGAATGAAGAAAGCATAAGGATCAGTCTAGATCTGTTATCTAGGATGGATGATTTCATCAAGGGTAGTCTAAAACCAAGAAGACAAGTTGAGAGGAAGGCTGTGATAGATTTCAGGCATTTTTCCCACCATGTTTTGCTGTTGTTGTTGTTGTTGTTGTTGTTGTTGTTGTTTAGTCCATCAGTAGAAATATTACTCTTGCTGAATTTGGTCACCATGTTTAGTGGACATGATATGTTGAAGAGGTCATATTTCTCTAGAAGAAGTTTTTATAT
Organism: Canis lupus dingo; assembly: GCF_003254725.2. Lineage (NCBI taxonomy): Eukaryota > Metazoa > Chordata > Mammalia > Carnivora > Canidae > Canis > Canis lupus. The sequence continues at coordinate 42,499,050 of NC_064243.1, read as the reverse complement.
ATGGATAGTTTTTCCAGCATCTACTTCACAGTATAATTCTAAATGATGAAACCTGAACATAGTACATAGGCTCTTAAATAAGTGCCCCTGTTTGCCCACAGCTATACAGCAGGCCAAATCGGCTCCTGTCTGGTGTGCCACTATACAAAGGGGATGGGCAGACCCAAGACAAATCTGCAGTGACATCTTTGCTGGATGGATTGAACCAGGTCTTCGAAGAGGTTTCATCACAGGTAGGGCTGCACTCTTGGTTTGCTCATGAATCTTGGTCTCCATTAAGTTGTTCTACCTCAGGTCATGAATGGTTGAGGTCAAGCACAAGTGATTAGCCCTGAAAGGCAGAGCCACTGGTCCCTGGTATCTCATCCTGGTATTTTTCTTTGATTCTCGAAAGCACTATAATTAATTCTGTGTCCTCCTCTCCTTTTTCTCAGAGTGGGGGGAAAAAGAGGCAGAACATTCACTTGGAACAGAAGTTATATGATGGGGTGTCAGCTACCTCCACATGGTTGGATGATGTTGAGGAACGTTTATTTGTTGCCACAGCACTTTTACCAGAAGAAACAGAAGCTTGCCTCTTCAACCAAGAGGTAAGTTTGGCAGCTGGTGTGTGTGAGTATGTAATATTAGAAAGCACTTTTAATTTTGGTGTTGGATAATTAACGTATAAGGAAGGTCACACATAAAACAGTTCTAATAAAGAATAAATTAGGCATATTTCCAAGCAGCATAATGCAGAAGAGAACTGCCTGATGTAAAAAGCTCCCAGAGATATTAATGTTTTGCATTTTTGTTCTCTATCTTATATATGTAGCAGGAAGAAAAAAGTGGAGGACTCTTAGTAGAAACTTGTTGTGTATTGTAAATTTTCTACATATGAAACATAGCCTAAAAAATATTGTATGACTTTTAAATAGCCCTTTACAAAGTCTCATTTTTCACTGAATACATATTATTAATATTAGCTAATAATGTAAAGTTTCTGAGAAAAATATCTCCAGTATCAGCTTCCCTAATATTTATAGAAGTGAAAGTGGGTCAACTTGCCTGATGTATAATTATCACTGAAAAGTAGGAGAGATATAGTGGACTTTCTATGACAAAATGAGTTGATTTGTATATAGACTCATGGATCTAAGCATTGAAATGTGCTTTCTCGTTTATCAACCCTAGACTCTTGCCAAAGATATTAAGGAAATGTCTGAAGAAATGGATAAGAACAGGAACTTGTTTTCCCAAGCATTTCCAGAGAATGGTGATAACCGAGATGTCATTGAAGACACTTTGGGTTGTCTTTTGGGCAGGTTGTCCTTGCTAGACTCAGTAGTAAATCAGCGCTGTCATCAGATGAAGGAAAGACTTCAGCAAATACTAAATTTCCAGGTAATACATCATCAAGAGATGTTTGATCATTCTCTAGCTATAGTCAGTAATAAGCAGGATGTCTTACTGAGGTATGACATAGACCTATTTTTTTTTCCAAATATGCAGTGAAGAACAAGAACATTACAGAAAAATAAGGGAATAGAGCTCTAGGATTAGGAAACTAAGAGTTTAACATTCCTAGAAATAGAAAGTTGAGAAAACCAACTAACCAAACTAAGGGATGAATATAACTTTAAATTTAACCTATAAGTCATGATTATAATATTTAATTGATAATTGGAATTTAAAACATATAACCAAAGTTTATTTAAAACAACTAAAGAAATATACAAGTGCTATAATACTCTAGAACCCTAGACTCCATTTACCAGGAGCTATTAAAAGTGACTATGGCCTACTTACTTCTATCTCTGTTAAAAATGTATGGCATTGAGGTACCTGGATAGCTCAGTCAGTAAGGATCCAACTCTGGATTTCAGCTCAGGCCATGATCTCAGAGTTGAGAGATCGAGCTTCACATGGGGCTCAGTGCTCAGCATGCAGTCTGCTTGGGATTCTTTCTCTCCTCTGCTTCTCTCCCACTTCACTAAAGAAGTAAATAATAAATAAATAAATAAATAAATAAATAAATAAATAAATAAATAAATAAAATCTTTTTAAAAAGTTTATAGCATGACTTCCTAACTCCTCAGACTTACTGCCTTTTAGCCCTAGACTAGAGTTCCATTGCCAGCTGAGTAATTGTCTGCCTATGAAACTTTTCCTTAGACTATAAACTTCAGCAAGTGCAAAAGCCACTGATAAACTTTGAGTTGATTTCCATTTCTAATAAAAAGCATCTTTTGGGAATACGTAAGTTTTAATTGAGTTTCATTTATTTATTCATTTTTTTAGAGGAGGGCAGACAGATGAGGAGGGGGCAAAGGGAGAGGGACAGAAAGACTCTTAAGGAGGCTCCACGCCCAGCACAGAGCCTGACATGGGGCTCAGTCTCATGACCCTGAGATCATGACCTGAGCCAAAATCAAGATTCAGACACTTAACTGACTGAGCCACCCAGGGAGCCCCTAATTGAGTTTTATTTTTAAGAAACCTGGATGAGGGATCCCTGGGTGGCGCAGCGGTTTAGCGCCTGCCTTTGGCCCAGGGCGCGATCCTGGAGACCCGGGATCGAATCCCACGTCGGGCTCCCGGTGCATGGAGCCTGCTTCTCCCTCTGCCTGTGTCTCTGCCTCTCTCTCTCTGTGTGACTATCATAAATAAATAAAAATTAAAAAAAAAGAAACCTGGATGATTTATAAATTACATAATTAAGGCTAAGAGTTTGATATAAAATTTTGATTTGTAAAAAATACTGTTAAAGTGTCAAATGTAATATCAGCCAAGATAAGAGGAATTTTCTAGGTATTCACCTACAGGGACAGATTATTACTGCCTTTCAGTAATTTGTATTCTTAAAACTATAAAAAAAATATGAGAAAATTTTGTGTATCATTTTTTATTCTCAAAAAATTTTCACCTGTATTATTAATCTTCACAACATACTTCTTAGCTAAGCATTATTCTCATACTCATTTTGCAAAGTCAGAAGAACAAAAAAATTAAGAACAGTTTCTAAAACCAGCCCTCCTGGGTTCAAATTCTGGCTTTGTCATCTACTGCTATATATGCTTAGCTGCTTCTCTGAGCCTTAGTGTCCTTGACTATTAAGTCACACCCATCATAATTGTCTAATGGGGTTTGGTGAGGGTAAAATTAGTTAAAATGTAGAAGATACTTTGAACAGTGCCTGAAACATAGTAAGCACTCAGTAAGTTCTGTTACTGTTATTGCTATTAATGGCAGTATTCATGATAACACATATAAAATCTGAAATCAATATGGAGTTTAAATTACTTCTCTAAGCTAATTCAACCATCAAGAACTAGAGCCAGGATTTGACTCAAAGAATATTTTTATATTTTATATCATTAGGGTGCTCACAGTGGATATGGAGAATAATAGACCCCTTCAAGATGTATTTTGAAGACAGAGTCGATAGGAGCATTATTTATGTGTGGCTTAGAAATGGAGAGTGAGAGAAAGGAGCACTGCTGAGGAAGTCCAGAGACCTGGACTGACAGGGCTGGTGAAGAGCAGTGCTGTTGACTAATGGGCAGGGCTGAGCTGCTGGCTGGACAAGCATATGCCATAGAATTAAAATACTCAGGTGAATAGCCGCAGTCTACATTTGAGTATAAAAGACTGGCTTTGAGGAATGGCCTGGACTAGATATTTGCATTTGTATTGATTATGACATGTAGGTCATAGAGAGGAAAATACATTTCACTTGGAATCAGAAAAGCTGGGGTTGATTATTTGGATATTTTGTTTTGGATGCAAGATCTGATTGTGTGTACATGTATACACCATCCATCTATAATCGGCAAAAGTGTTGTGTAATTTATGGAAACTTGTTTCATTACTCTAAAATGCACTTGCATAAAATGCACTGAGTTTTAACAGTATTCTGGTTGGTTTATCAGCCATCAATGAGGGGGGTTAAAAGTACAAATGTGTGTATCACTTGGAAGCATATTTACCTTTTCTTTTTAATATTTTTTTTTTTTTTTTCAATTTTTATTTATTTATGATAGTCACAGAGAGAAAGAGAGGCAGAGACACAGGCCGAGGGAGAAGCAGGCTCCATGCACCGGGAGCCCAATGTGGGATTCGATCCCGGGTCTCCAGGATCGCGCCCTGGGCCAAAGGCAGGCGCTAAACCGCTGCGCCACCCAGGGATCCCATATTTACCTTTTCAAATTGCTTTTACTATGCTAGTGTCTAAAGTACTTTAAAATCTTTATTGGTAATTATAGCCAGTCAGAGTAAAATATGAATTAAGCATGAATAAATAAATACTCTGGAACTGATTTTCTCTAGAGGACCAAGAGAAGGACATATAATCATGAAATTCCCTTTAAATCATGTTCCCTATTTTTTTCTGCCAACAAGTTTCTGCCTGTTGGTGGCCAGCTCACGAACAACAACTGACATTTCAAAATGTTTGTGTTCCAATTTAATTGAAAGACATAGTTCCAAAGTTAATATAATTAAAGGTCAAGTCACCAACCATTTTATTTTACTTTGCACCAAGCACCTGGTATGCTGTCAGTGCTCAGTAGATAATGGAATGATATGCCTTTATCTTCCATTTTACTTTTGAGTATTGGCTTTTGTCAGGCTGTTAATGTTGTCCTATACCCAACAGACAATCTGCAAGAACATGTTGATGGTATGTAAATGTATGTTATCTCCATGGAATCACAAGTTAATCATCAACTATTCTATTTTTTTTTCTATAGACTTAACCTCAAATAAATTTACTAGACATTTTTATAATTGACTATTTTATTTAAAAACTGAAAAAAATGAAAGAATTATTTATTAAGTGAGCGAGGCAGCACAGATGATTTTAAAACTTGAAATGTTATGTACCTGTTATGTACCTTATATGTACCTGTTTTTTAAAAAGCAAGAATCCTGCCTCTCTATGTCCTACAAGCAATGCCAGTGACCATATGATAAAACTTGTGATGTCTGATATGTCTGTGATATAGAGATGCCTTAATTATCCTGCTGTATTGCATGTGGAGTGAGAAAACCAGCTAAAGTCTTTGGATTTTCATTTTTAAAAAAATACCAACATCCATGGGATGCCTGCATGGCTCAGTCAGTTAAATATCTTGACTTCAGCTCAGGTCATGATTTCAGGGTCCTGGATTTGAGGCCCATGTCAGCTCCCTGCTCAGCAAGGAGCTGCTTGTCCCTCTCCCTCTACCCCTCCCCCTCACTCATGTTCCTGTATTCTCTTTCTCTCTCTCAAATAAATAAATAAAATCTTTAAAAACAAGTTAAAAAAAAAACAACATCCTTATGATTATTAACACCTCTTCAAGGTCTCTTATTTAGTAATTTTTAAATCAATCATATTCTCTGCTTTAGTATCATCTTGACTGGCCCCTCTCAGTAATTAGTGAGGCTTCCAGAAATGTGAATTCTGTTTTCTATTAGCTTTAGTACAATATAATTAAGACAGAAAGTATGTTTTGAAAATATAAAGATGATGTACAGGGAGTATCTCTACAATCTTCATTTCTTTTTTCTCTTTTTTTTTAGATAGTTAGTTTATTTATTTAAGTAATCTCTACACCCAACATGCAGCTCAAACTCAAGACCCTGAGATCAAGAGTCTCATGCTCTTCCAAATGAACTATCCAGGCACCTCCACAATCTTCATTTCTAACCCGCTATACTATTTAGACTTATTTACTCATTTAGATTAACTGAATTAATGTTATTCTAAATATATATAGCTAATAGAGACCTTTTCTTTTGAATCTGTTCAAATGAATGGGAAACATCTTTTCCCAGGCATACAAACAGATAAATATGTCATCATCCTAATTGCCCACATGGCCTCACCCTGAGCACAGTTGAATAATACAAACATTGCTATAATTCATAAGTAAAAACCTTGCTTCTGGCATCATTTTTCCAGGGCTGTTACAACAATTTCCTAATGAATCCACAACTAGGCACAGACTGGTTTGGGTTTTGGTTAGTGACAGTTATTGCCTCTTTGGATCGTATGCTTTCTCTAATGTTCATGTGCAATTTTTTCTTTTTCTCTTTTTATTTTGCTGCATAATCCACTCACTATTTTCTTTTCTAGCCTTGCATTTTGTGTCATAAGGCTGGCACACATCCTTAGAGATGTTTTTTTTTTCTTCCTTGTTATTAACTTTCTCCTTATGGACAGATTTTTACATCTTGGTGATGTATCCTTGTGTATATAACATCAGTCCCCAGCAAAGAGGATGTGATGAGTCAAAACTTCAGCCTCTGTTGAACAACCATCCCATCGTTGTTGACCAAGAAGTAGAACTTATTTGTGACATTTCAAGGAGGAAAGCTAGGAATTATAGCATTCAAATTTTGTTCCAGTTCATTATTTCTTGTAGAACTGAGGACCAACATTCTGATATTTAACTTTCTTGTTGTATAAATGTAACTCAACATACATATTTAGACTTTTAAGTGAGTAATCTTTTTGAACAAAAGACTTTACTAAGGTCTTTTTATATTGTCTCATCATATGTCTTTGGTTGTCACGGATAAAATTTATTTTCTACACTTCAGGGTGGCTCTTTATAAGCTTATGCAAATTCTCTGAAAAAAGGAGAAAAAAGGAAGTATAGGAGAGAGGGAATGAGGGGAGAGAGGAAGAAAGGAATTATATTAATGTTAAGAATCCCATTTTTCATTAAATTTAAGATGCAGTTTTATTTTTTTAAAGATTTTATTTATTTATTCATGAGAGACACACACACACACAGAGGGAGAGAGAGAGAGAGAGGCACAGACACAGACAGAGGGAGAAGCAGGCTCCATTCAGGGAGCCTGACGTGGGACTCGATCCTGAGTCTCCAGGATCACACCTTGGACCAAAGGTGGCGCTAAACCGCTGAGCCACCAGGGCTGACCCTAAAATGTAGTTTTAAATAAAATTTGGACATATCAATAAAGTAAAAAAATAAAAAAAAATTTAAAAATAAAGTAAAAAATGTAAAATAAATTGAAATAAAATAAAATAAAATAATCACATTTTTTCCAAATAACGGTAACAAACTTAGGTTGTTTTACTAAATAGAAATCATTAATGTAATATTTCTACTGCAGTGTTTAAATATGCACATTTATTTCCCACAGAACAAGAAGATTAGGGTGACTAGTACTGCCTTTTATTTGTATGCTTCATCACTATTTGTATTGTGTTGGAAATACTTAGTTTAATAAATTCATCAAACATCAATTTTAACATCTAGGTAAATTGTGACCAGTTCCTTTTCCCTTTTCCTGGGACAATATTGTTTCTCCTGGACACTAAATTCCTACACCTATATTTTATTTCTAAGAATGTGTGTTATTTTTACAACAATTTGAATTCCTTGTTACACATGTTGAATCTTCCTACTGCTTTCCTCTTTAGAATGATCTGAAGGTGCTGTGTACATCACTGGCTGACAACAAATACATCATTCTACAGAAACTGGCAAATGTGTTTGAACAACCTGTGGCAGAGCAAATAGAGGTATTTACAGTTGCCTTTTTCCAGAAGAACAAATGCATAGAGTAGATCTGATTTACTAGGAGATTTGAAATATTATATAAAAGATTCATGGCTTACTATAGCATTTTAGTTTGTCATACATTTTGTCTTTAAGTGCCAGGTTTGAGTGACTGGCCAGGTGATATGGAATCCATCACTTCTTCCTGTACAGAACCAGGAAATAGGAGATGGGTAAAGGTGTCAGTGACAGATGATGACTTGAAGAAGTTTGCCACTTAACACTGAGATTAGACATGAGCCTCAGTGACATATGACAGAAAGTCAAATTGTCCTTGGGCAATACAGATGAAGCACTGTGGACATTCAGAGGAGGAGCAGACTGCCTCCAGCAAGGGTATGATCAGAGGACATTTTGTAAAGGAAAATTTGAACCAGACTGAGAAGTTTGGACACACAGAGACTGGGACAAGAACAAAGGCATAAATGTCAGACCGTTCAGAGCACTTCCAGAGAATATCAAGTTATCCTATTTGGGCGAATTTATGATGAATGAAAACAATTGAAGGGACATGAGTTTGGATGAATTTGAGGCAGCTTGCAGGGCCTTTTGAATGTCAGAGAAATTTGGACTTCATTCTACAAACCAGTGTGGTCTCTAAACTTTATTGACGCCATACCTCCTTAGTTAAAAAAATAAGCATACACAAGTATATGGATATTTACTTATTTATGAATTAGAATCAGGTAGTGTTATAAAGCAAATACACAAAAATTCAGAAGAATATGATTGAACATAAATGAAATATGTAGTGTTTCATCCTCACAAATCATTTCATATACTTTTGGGTGTCTGCACTTGACCACTGGGAATACAGAGTCAGTAGGGATGTTTGAAAGCAAAAATGTTTCTGGATGGTGGACATGGCAGTGCCAGGTTAGGAAGCATCATATACCTCAAGAAGCTTCACATAGCTGCACTGATGAGAAGGAATGAGAATTCTAACTTGTGTGATGTCATTGAAAACAGGGAGGAAAGAAGTAATGGGAAGGATGTTACATATAGTATCTCCTGTTTCCCAAGCTAAGTAATTATGAAAAGTATGTGTTTTAGAAATAGAATTTCTTAACCTAATTTCAGCAGACCTCTAAGGGTTCTATGAGTAGACTATAGAGAATCATCTGTGATAGAAATCCCTTGAAATATTTCTGAAGGTAGATATCTAGATCTATCTATCCATCCATCCGAAAGATCACCTAAAATAACTTGCAAAATTGTATGTGAATGTATATTTTTTTTACCATAATTTCATCTGCTTTTTAAAACAAATCCCTCATTTCCCCCAAATTAAAAAGCATTCTTCTGTGTCATATCTTCTACTTGAAGGAACTTTTTAATTTTTACTTTTTAATTTTTGCCTTTTAGCATACCTGACTCCAAAAAAAAAAAAAAAAGAGATTTCAGCAGCTATAATGATGTTTGCCTTGATTTTCTAATGTGAAATATAGGATATGTATGATCACAAGTAACATTTTTACTAATTATTAACTAGTATCACTAAAGTGAATCCCACAGATAAAAATAAATAACTAGACTATTTCTCTGAATAAATGGAAAGCACCAAAAAAAAATTTTTGCTTTTCCACCTCAACCCTTCTTGGGTTAAAAGGTAATAATAGGGGTTCCCTGGGTGGCGCAGCGGTTTGGCGCCTGCCTTTGGCCCAGGGCGCGATCCTGGAGACCCGGGATCGAATCCCACATCGGGCTCCCGGTGCGTGGAGCCTGCTTCTCCCTCTGCCTGTGTCTCTGACTCTCTCTCTCTCTCTCTGTGACTATCATGAATAAATAAAAATCTTAAAAATAAAAAAAAAAAAAAAAAAAAAAAAAAAAAAAAAAAAGGTAATAATAGCAGAAAGCATGAAGATGATATCTCTCAATATATTCATCTTTTGAGCTGTGTCATTCTGATTTAGAATAGACTTGTCTCCACAAGCTTGGTGCACAGGTGACTTCCAGGGATGCCCTTTACCACTATTCTGAGAATTTCCATCACTTTTCCCTCTGTTGGATCTTCTCTTTTTTGAATCTCAAGTCTGACTTTATTGTATTGCTTCCTTGTCTTGTTAGTACATATCCTTACTAAGAAAAGATGCATGCTAGATGTATTTTTTTAATATTTTGCATATCTTAAAAGGTCCTTATACTATGCTCACACTTTATTGATAACTTGGCTCACTATAAAATTCTTGGTTGGAAATCAATTTTCTTTTTCTTTTTTTTTTTTATTTACAATAGTCACAGAGAGAGAGAGAGAGGCAGAGACATGGGCAGAAGGAGAAGCAGGCTCCATGCACCAGGAGCCCGATGTGGGATTCAATCCCGGGTCTCCAGGATCGCACCCTGGGCCAAAGGCAGGCGCCAAACCACTGCGCCACCCCGGGATCCTGGAAATCAATTTTCTATAGAGTTTTGAGGCACCTGATTGTTTTCTATCTTCTGGTGTTGGCTTGAGGAATCTAAAATCATTCTAATTCCCAGAGGTATCCCAGTGCTCTGAAATTTCACAGTGACACACCTTGGGAAGGGGCTATTTTATCCACTGGACTGGAAGTGTAGTAGGCTATTTTGATTTGGTAGCTCTCCTCTTTCCATTTTGGAAAATTGACTAATGGATTAACATTTTTCATTCCTCCATTTTATCTCTCTTTCTGGAACTCTTTTTAGGCAGATGTTGGATATTCTGGTTCAGTCTTCTAATTTTTTTATTAAAAGATATTTTGCTCTATTTTTTGGAAGACTTCTTGATTTCAACTGTAAATTTTCCTACTGAGTTTTGCATTTCTGCTCTCATTTGTTTCATTTTCCCTGAGCTCATTGTGGTTCTCTGAATGATCCTTTTTTTGTAGTATCCTGTTCTTTTTCTAATAGATGCATTATCTTTTGTAATCTCTCTGGATATATTAATGATTTTTTTGGCCAGAGTTTTATTTTTCCTATATAGTCTGTTTCCCTTCAACTTGCTTTTATTCATTTGTTTTAGGCTCCATCTTTCATGTTAGCAACTTTTCTGAGATTATGGAAATTCTATTGTTGTCTATTCACATTTAGAATGGAAAACTAAACCGCTGAATGGGAACTTTGTGTATGGATGTGGCTTGATGGCTTTGAGATTTACTGAATGTTGGGCCGTGTGGGCTATTTGTTGGAGAATTCTTGTATCCAGTTTTTAGGTTTTTCTAATGGTCTTTCTACATTTTTTTTCTCTTCCCCTGTCTGGAGACTAGAGGTCAGGCTGCACTACTCTAGAATATGTCAGAGGGGCTCCCCATTTAGCATTCTGTGGGCATTCAGTCACATATCCCTTATTTTCAGTCAAGTACTCAAACTCACAACTATGTGGTACCCCTCAGTCCAGAGACTATTTGTTTTACCTTCTTTAGAAAATAAACTCTCCATCTTTCCTAGAGAAGGAAAAAAGGGCCATGTGGAATGAGGAGGAGGCTCTGGAAATTTCATTGCTCTTTAAACAGCTTTTTATCAACCCTCCTTATTTGGTGCCCCATCCCACCCACCCAGAGTGCCAGAGATTCCTATTGCTATAAGTCGGGTGATGTAGCTCTCCCATTAACTTAGGATTCAGCTTTCTCAGATGTCTTAAGTCAGTTATCCTGCATGCTTCTGAATTCCAGCTTTCAAAATTTTGTTGGTATTGCCTTATTTCCCATTTCTTTGTCCTGGTAGATTTATGGGCAGGCGAGGGGCACCAAAAAACAAGCAAACAGAATATTTACTGTAGTTGTAGTAAATGACTCAGGAAGGAGAAAATAAGACACATGTGTTTCATCTGCCATCTGGAGCCCATGTTCTTTTCATCCTTCAGTGCAACTAATGTTGTGTTTCTTCCAAAAGTCTGCTTTAACTGCTCCAGAATCCACTGCTGTCTCTCTTCTCCAAACTCCTCTAACAGGGGTAAGTTGCATCAAGTTGAGTATGTCATTGGATTCATCCTTGTTTTGTGTTGCTCTGTTTACTCTGACTTCCTAACCAGACTGTAAGCTCCTTGAAGGCCAGAGTGAGAGCTTGTACTACTTCTATAGAATTCACACTGGGAAAATGAGGCATAGTGCCAGCAGCTACTTTAATTGTTGATCACTTGCTTTTCTATTAAACAAAGAGTGAGCTTTGTTTGACGATGCTGTGAGATATTTTCCTCTTACCTCACAGAGAATCTCTCTACAAGGATGCTCAAAAGGCATATCTGGAAACCAAAACACGTTCCCCTAGGAAATCTCAGGAAAATATCTTTTCTAACCATGTCCTAAAGTCATGCTTCTTTTTCAGATCTTGCTGTTTATGAATTCCCATGTTTGTTTAAGGAAGCCACTGTCCTCCCAACCCTCCAAATGAAGTCCCTCCTACCTCCTTTCCTGTAGGGTAGCCAATTGTGGTATAATAAAGGACCTCTTTCTCTTTTCTGTATACTAGATGGTCATGGTTTTTATGTTGTATTAAAATGACTCCTTTTGTAGGCATTGAAAGTACTTACTGTGGAGAGAACAAATAGAGAGACCTAGTAATCACATTTTGTGTGGGAAATTGTTAATGGGAATTTTAATGAAATATCATAAATCTTACATAGGCAATACAACAGGCTGAAGATGGGCTAAAGGAACTGGATGCAGGAATCATTGAATTAAAAAGGCGTGGTGACAAGTTGCAGATTGAGCAGCCTTCCATGCAGGAACTGTCCAAACTTCAGGTACAGTTTTCTACCAATCAGCTTCAATGATACATCCTAACTAGAAGTCAAGAGAAATTATTTTCTTTATTTTCTTGGTTTTTCTCTATACAATTCATGTCATTTAGATCCTAATCTTTATTCTAAGTAACACTTAGAGATTTTTCTGAAACTTTTACCAGGTTTAATGTGATAAAATAAATTGTATTCTTAAACTTCTAAGATTTTTTTTCTGACATTTACTTTATTATTATTCTAGTGGTTAAGCATTATTATATATATGCCTTTAGTTGTCGCATATTATTTTCTACTCCAGAAAACATAATAATTATCACTCCTATCTAGAAGAGTTAAAAGAGAGACATCTACCCTGCATTGTAGTGGACCTCAAAAAACCTTTTTTTTTTAAGATTTTATTTATTTATTCATGAGAGACACACACACAGAGAGGCAGAGACATAGGCAGAGGGAGAAGCAGGCTCCATGCAGGCACCTGAGATCACACCCTGAGCCAAAGGCAGACGCTCAACCACTGAGGCACCTAGGCGTCCCTCAAAAAACTATTTTAAAGAAAAAAGGCTCAAGCTAATATTTTTTTAGAAAGTAGTTTTTCTCTGGTATTTCAAAACCATAGTTAATCTTTCCAACATGTCTGGATAGAAGAGGGACACAGTGTCAATACCAGAACAAAAGAAAAAAATAAACTAGAAGGTAGGTGAAACCTAAATAGATTTCCCAGGATCCTTCAGGATTGGGAAATAAGTTGGAGTTAATTTGCTTTCTTCTACCAGGCTGCTAGGCAGAAATCCAATATGGGGATGTAGGGAGGAACTGGGATATTAGACCAGCAAAATTTAGCAGCTGATAAGCAACATAGGTAAATTACATTAAGAAAAAATTGTGTACAGTGACACACACATGTTAAGTTTTCTCTGCATTACAGAGAACCATTGAGGGATTAATAGCATAACTTCAGCACAAGGTCACAAGTTCTTCCTTTTGAGAAAATAAAATAGCCCTTATTTTTAAAAGAACATTTTTATTTTAACTGTCTCATTCCATTATCTAACATTTCACAATGTCATGAGCCCACTGCCCCCACTTTGCACTTAGACAGTTTTCCAACAGTGCTTAAATGTCAGGTGGAAGAGTCAAACGTCATAGTTGTAAATGGGCATTAAAGTTGAACTTTTCCAGATTGAACCATTTTGACCTGCTAAACCTTAATATGATACATTAATCAGGTCCATATGGTTCAAATAAATTTTGTGTTTGGTGTATCATCATCTCCTAAAATGTCTTTCCAGTTTAAATAGTTATTTACTTATTCCACCACATTTGGCAAAAACATTGCCTTTTTAAGTCTTAAGGCATTCTGCTCACATTAAACTCCTCTGTTTCTCTAGATCTTTATTTAGGGAATAGTCCAAAATCTGACCATTATTTAGCAGATAAAATGTGAAAGATACTATTCAGTTACTCTAAAATTATGTACATATTAAGAACATAGTAAAAATTAGAATTACACTTATATTTCCCTCAGCCCATAAACAACTTTTCAACATTTTGATCCCATATCCCACCATAAACTCATCTTTACCTGAAGGAGTGTTCTTGGTTGGGTCATGGGTTTGGTAGGTAGTATGCTTTTCAGAGGAGAGCCAACATACTAATTGAGAGTGAGTATCACTGTCTCTGTTTTGTAGGATATGTATGATGAACTTATGATGACCATAGGCTCCCGGCGGAGTGGTCTGAACCAGAATCTTGCACTGAAGAGTCAGTACGAAAGGGCCCTGCAAGATCTGGCTGACCTGCTCGAGACTGGACAGGAGAAGATGGCAGGTGACCAGAAAATCATTGTGTCTTCCAAAGAGGAAATTCAACAACTACTTGACAAACATAAGGTAAAGAGAAAGAGAGGGGGAGAGAGAGAGAGAGAAAAAATAGTTGTGAAAGCATATTCTTAGTTACTGATATGTATCTACATGGTAAAACCCAATATTAATCTTTTATGAGTCCCTCCTTGAATAAATTACTCTTCAAAATGGTCAACAAATGTCTCTTCAAACCCATAGACATTAAATAGCACAGAAAAATTATAGAGGATATGTTCCTCTAATTCTGTAAGTTGAATACAGAGGCATTTGGTGGCTCAGTCAGTCAAGCATCCGGCTCTTGATCTTGGCCTACTTCTTGATCTCAGGGTCATGAGATTGATCCCTGTGTTGGGCTCTATGCTGGGCGTGGAGTTAATTAAAAAAAAAAAAAAAAAAAAGAATAACAACAGTCCCAGTAATATTAGCCAGGCTTTTCTTCATCATTTACTGCAACCAAAGGGAAACTTGGGGACTTTCTTCAAAGTGCCTGGCTTCCCTCTTAACTCTATTTTGATTTGTCTTTGGGTCTTTTATGCCCATTTATTCATCTAGTTCTGAGTATTCTCTCTGCCTTTCTTTGTCCTGGGTAGCAGCTGCTCGCCACGCCTTAGGAAAGCAGAGCTACCTACTCAGCTGTGGGACTGGGTGTCTATCTCTTATGTCCATCACTCAGCTCTTCTGGCCTGTAAGCACATGTTCCTCTGGTTGCTGTAGGATGAGTCCTTTAACTATGTGATCAAACTAGTAGGCCTGAGATTGCCCTATCAATATGTGCCATAGCCAAGCTCAAGTTAGAAACCACACCTTCGTAAAGGAATGCCTATTTAATGTGCACACACAAACATTTTTAGACTACAGAAAGATTAGGTTTGCCAATTCAGAAACCCAAACTCCTAGACTGTAGGAATGTCATACATGGAAACTTTGAAAATCTCACTGGGTTGTAGATAGTTAACATTCTACCATTATGTAGCTCTGTAATGGCTTGTAAAGGTGAATTTTTTTTTTTTTTAGTTTTACTTCTTGCTATTTTTCCCAGAGATTTTTGTCCAAAACTTTGTGATTTATTAAAGCCTTATCATTTAGCTTTGAAAAGATTCCTTTAAAGTTCACAGCTGGTTTCCCTCAAATTTTGACAACAGAAATAAAATATCATACTGAGTTATTCCAGAGAGGAAGCTAGGATCAATGAGTATAAATAACAGAGGAGTAGGCCCAATAGGTAAAGCACTCTAAAAGGAATAGGCTGCCATTGAGCAGACAACTTTCCTGGCCATGAGAAGACCATACAACATCCAAGGCCATTAGGGGGAGATTGGGTTGTAAAAAGAGTATCAGTTTTTGGTGAATGTTGGACTAAATGACCTCCAAGTTCTCTTCCAACTTCAAGATTCTATGATACAATAATTGTCAGTTAAAAAAATGAAGATTCTGGCTTCTATTGACCAGACTATTTTGGGAGGGAGAGGTCTGCAGTGACCTTGAACATGTTCTATAGACTGAGTCATTCAGTGTCCTCATCCACCAAGTGGGAAATAAAACTACATACCTCAGAGAAGTGTTATGAGGATTAACTGCATTTGTCAGTAAAACACTGGTAGAGTTTCAGCATATCGTCTGTACTAAATATTGTTATCAATTTGCAAGTCTTCAGCTCTACCCACAGTGGAGAGAACAGGAAGTCGGATAATCCCTGTCTCCCTCCTCTGGGGCCTTCTACACATAGAAAATAACATTTGAAAACACATTTGTAGGACTGTCCAAGGCCTGTAATTCTGTTTTGTGTAGGTATAATGAAAGGGAAATTTAAAACTGTATAATACCCATTGGTACATGTCAAGTTATGCTTGGCAATGAATATTGGAGCACAACAAATGGGAACTTGGAAAAGTAGAGCTCAAACCCAACCATAGAGGAAGAAAAGTTGTGAATGTGTGGAATGAGGACATCTTAGGAAGTATGGAGTAAAGCCAGAGGCTGAAGATGAGGGACTGGGAGCTAATGTGTCCAGAGATAAGGAAGGCCAGTTTGCATGGTGGAATTAGTGAGAGTCTCCCAGATTGTACAGGGATAAGTCATTTAGAGAGCAGAGGGCTTTTTTTTTTTTTTTTTTTTTTTTTAGCAGCTGGTCACATCTGTTGTGGGGTTGGAGTATCTGCAGCACAGCCTGTGTAGGTGCACATGAATGGGGGGACGAGAGGCCAGTGAGGAGACTGGAGCCCTGTTTGGGCAGGAAGCCATGAATACCTATGTGAGGTGGGGGTGAGCAGGGATGGAAAGATGTTGCTCATGTACTGAATTCCATTAGCTTTCACATCTGAAGCAGCTTTTATTGTAGGTGGTATATGTGTGAGTTGCTGACCTCTCTCTATCTGAAAAATTGCAGGAATATTTTCAGGGCCTGGAATCTCATATGATCTTGACTGAAACACTCTTCAGAAAGATAATCAGCTTTGCAGTCCCACAGGAAACTCAGTTCCACACAGAACTGATGGCACAGGCTTCAGCTGTACTAAAACGGGCCCACAAGAGGGGTGTGGAGTTGGAGTACATTCTAGAGGTGAGACTGTTGACATAGCACCTTCCCTACAGCAAACTTAACCGCAAAACACACCATTAAGGCAAGACATATTTACCCAATTGACCTCATATAACTTTGGAATCCCCTCAGACTCAGCATCATGTTTTGCCTTGTCCCACTTGTATTTCCTATTTGTATTTGGATAAGAGCTATGCCATACCTTGAGTCAGCTAGATTCCCTGAATACTGACTTCAGGTAGAGCATGACCATGTTTGGGGTTTCGACAGTCACACTGAAAAACTGCCAACCTTTGCTTTACATTATTGAAAACGACTTCAAATAATTTTTACAAAGATTTTCCAGTTTCAAATAAAATAAAAATCAGAATTTCGTAGTGACTGGTTTGGGATTTCTCCTTATTAAAATGTCTACACCATATATTTATATTTCTTAAATGTCTGTTATAGCTTTTTTTATTTGTGAATGTAATGTATTTACTTCGCTTTAGTACATGAAGTAAACATATCCTTCCCTTTTACTTAAATCATACATTGTTACTGTGGTAATGATAAAACCATGCATATCAGGTGCCTACTGTGTTCCAGGTGCACTGCATCCAATTATTCTGCTAAATCCTCATGATGAACAAGATAGCTATTATCCTTTTGTTTTTTTAATACTGTAAATGAGGTTTAGAGAAGTTTAGTGACTTGCCCATATTCATCAGCTGGTTGGTTGCAGATACCAAAGCCTGTGCTTTTCAAGGTCACCATCTGATTACCTGCTTCAAAGCCATCCTTTGCTTCCCAGAGCATCTCAACACAAACATGTCCAACACAACTTTAAAGAGAATCTGTCAGATGCATATTTTGTACACAAAAAAGTACCACTGTTCCTTAATGAGGATTCTTTAGCTCACTGATTGATACTATGTTTGTAGACATGGTCTCATCTGGATGAAGACTATCAGGAGCTCAGCAGACAGCTGGAGGTGGTGGAAAGTAGCATCCCGAGTGTGGGGTTAGTGGAAGAAAGCGAGGACAGGCTCATCGACCGGATTGCACTTTACCAGGTCAGCGTCCAGTGGCATCTTGGTGTGAAAAGTACCCATATTTTCTTTTGAAACTTTCCCATGGTTTTAACAGGACTCTAAACAAACTTGCAATCAAATATTTTATTAAGCACTTTTACTTTTATTTGAAGCTACTGACATTGTTCAAAACAGATTTTAAGTGTTTTCTTTATAATAGAACATAAGAAAACTCTTTTTTCTTTTCTTTTTTTCTTTCTTTCTTTTTTTTTTAATGAGAGAGCTCTAAAACCAAGCATTTTATGTGGTATATACTGGTGTCACAATATCCTTAACTATAACTTGATAGTTTTAAATGTACCTGAAGTTACTACAAAGAAGAAGATGACAACGATGACGGATGACGACAATGACGACAATGGAGAAGATCTATACTTAGATATAGATGAGCTATCTCAAATTTTCTAATCTTACTTGGGTGCAAATATTTGAAGTCTGACTAATGGAGCAGAAACATTATGGACATCAGAGGAACTAGAATTCTTAAAGAGAAAAATTGTATCATCCAAACATTTAACCCACTATTTTTAATCATTTTTAGCACTTGAAATCCAGCCTTAATGAATACCAGCCCAAATTATATCAGGTATTAGATGATGGGAAACGACTGCTTATATCCATTAGCTGCTCAGATCTAGAAGGCCAGCTAAATCAACTTGGAGAACACTGGTTAAATAATACCAACAAAGTGTCTAAGGAACTTCACAGATTGGAAACAGTATTGAAACACTGGACCAGGTAATACAATGACTACTAGACATCATTTTAGATTAACGCTACAGAATCTTTATAAGGCTCCTGGGTATGGGACTTTAAAAAGACTTGATCCCTTTAGACACTATTCTCATATTTTAAAAAATAAAGGCAAAAACAAAGTCTCTAATTAGATTCTTATGTAATTGTATAAACATGTATTAGAAATAGGCAGGGAAGCAAGTGCCTGATACACTGTATCTTGGACCTTTGATCCTGCCTTGCCTTTTGACTGTATATGAGTGGTCACAGTAAAATCTTAGGAGAAATAGAAGGAAAGTGTGTTTGAGAAACTAAAGTTTCTCAAGGGCAGTAGGAAGTATGCAAGAAAGTGGAGGTTGATTTTACATAATGAAATACTCTATTTCAGTGCCACCTTTATTTCCAAGAACTTTTAATAGTCATCTAATATTTTATAAATAGCCTCAATGTGAAGGAGTAGGAGAAAGATATATGTATATTTTTACATTCAGCTTAGAAATGAGAAAGTTGAAACTTGCTTACAGTATAAATTTGAAGAGAAATTGACAGTGTGAATGCAAGACATTTATTCTCCCAAACCTGTTGCATCTCTTGTTTTAAAATTGGCATTGCTGAATAACATGGGTTAACAGAAGAGATGTATTGGATGTTTACTTAATAGGCTCATCAATATAATTGCAGATATCAAAGCGAATCTGCAGAACTTATTCACTGGTTGCAATCTGCAAAAGACAGGCTAGAATTTTGGACTCAACAATCTGTGACAGTCCCACAAGAACTGGAAATGGTCCGTGATCATCTAAATGCCTTCCTGGTAAGCCTAAGAATCTAAAGCACTTGATTCAGTTTTATATACTTAATAAGCCAAGCTATAGAGGGTATGTCAGTGTTAACTATGTATGGTCAATAATTGCCTCATCAAAGTAATTTTCAAGGAATGGCTTTGTTGTTGGCTTTCATTCAAGGCAATGGTCTGCTTGCTTTTGTTTTCCTCTGGAGTGCTTAACATAACTCTCAAGAGGTAAAGAAAAATTGTTTATGCAGTAAATGGTTCTCTTTCCTTAAATTAAAGGTCTGACCATTTAATCCTGGTTTGAACGTTGCTACTTCTTTTAGGAGTTTTCCAAAGAAGTGGATGCCAAATCTTCTCTGAAATCGTCTGTCCTCAGCACTGGAAATCAGCTTCTTCGATTAAAGAAAGTAGACACAGCTGCCCTACGTTCAGAGCTGTCACACATTGATAGCCAATGGACTGACCTGCTGACAAATATTCCAACTGTACAGGAAAAGCTCCATCAGGTATAAAAATAATCATAGGTTTAAATCATAATAATTGATTTAAGCAATATTAAATGAAAGGAGTATTAATCTGCTTTTACTTCCAAATTTAAATCAGCTTTGTCATGGACATCTTGACTTTTCTCTCTTGGATTGTTCTGCATACTAAAAGTGAACTGCTCTACAAAGCCATACCTACAGATTTCATATCTTCCAAGGAGTTCTTTACTCTGTGTGTGTGTGTGTGCGTGTAGTAGAACCTTCACCTGGCCTTATTTAAACTTTTTTGTTTTCTCATGAGTAAAACATGGGTGACACTTCCCTCATAAAGTGGGTAGTTATGAGGATTCAATCACACTATATAGAAAAGACCTATAATCTCACCTACCATAGAACAACTGGCATTCAATAAATGTAAGTACTTCCCTTATCTGGAAATACATTTCTCTCCCCTAGATCCCAGACAGTATATGTTTATCTCTCTTTGATATTCATCATTCTACCAGGTATAATACCTGTGTTTAATGCCTTCTTACCCTCCTAATCAGCAGCTATACACATCCAGGGGGCAGGAAACAGGTCACATCTATCTCTATATCTTTCTGCACCACATAGAAGTCCATAAATATTTTAAATTATTGCTTTTGTTTCTCCAAATCATTATAATAAGTATCTACAAAAATGTATGATAGATTAAGTAAGATTCAGAATTCTAAGTATATTTTAGTTAAAGAGTAAGAAAATTGGCTATGCTCTTAGGAATAAATATCAGAGTGCCAAAAATCTAGAAAATGATAGTTTGTAGTGTGGTATTTTTCTTTCTTCCTTTAACATTCCTGAGTCATAATACACAGAAATTTTTACAAGATAATTAATAAAATACATCTGTTGAATGTTTTGTAGTTAAGTTTTTTTAACTCATAAAACTAGCTATAAAATAAGAATAATATTTTCTTCTTACTGGTATTTTGATTAATTAGTTAATGTTTATACAATGTTTATAGTATCGGATGTCAAGTAAACATAAGATGACTATTATTGTTCAGTGTTTGCCTGATATTTAATTTCAAGTTTCTAATGAGGTTAAGATCCAAAGATGTCATTAGGAATCATTATCTCAGTTGGACATTAATAAATATTAATGTAGGGGTTTTAGGTTGGAAGAATTTTGGTTTGAATTTTAACACTTGTGTCTTATTCTGTCTCTTATTGGGCAGCTCCAAATGGATAAGCTGCCTTCCCGTCATGCCATTTCTGAAGTTATGACTTGGATTTCTCTTATGGAAAATGTTATTCAAAAGGATGAAGAGAATATACAAAATTCAGTAGGTTACAAGGCAATTCATGAATACCTTCAGAAATATAAGGTAATGGAACTTTTTTCTAACTTTTCATATTTTAAGATTCTTTTATCCAAAAGAACTCAAATTATGGACATCAGATTTTGGAGTATATGTTTCATACATAGTGACCAGAGAGGGGTACAAGGGTAAGGAAATTGCCTCCCTAGTTGTAGACCATAGAAAAGTTGTTGTACTAGGAATAATTTTGAATATGATTTTGTGTCATTTAAATAATCATAAAAATGTTATAATTTATAAACATGTTTAGTGAGATAATACAATTTATCCATTTCTACATCCTCTACCTAAAAATATATACATATATTTACATTCAGCACATTAATAAATTGAAAATCTTATAAATTCAAATTCGTATCAATATATTTATAAGTTCAAAATTTATAGATTCAGGATGATCATATATATATTCAACTTCTGATAATAATGAGTTATATAAATATATGCAGTTTGTGCCTCCTGGCTAAATCATGGAAATGATAAAATTCATCTTTTTTTTTTTTATAAAATTAATCTTAAGGTTACTTGAGGCTTTCCAATTCCTGATAAAATATAAGATATTTATATGCATAGCCTTGTTTTCTTATTTTTATCCCTTCACTTTTCAGGGTTTTAAGATAGATATTAACTGTAAACAGTTGACAGTTGATTTTGTGAATCAGTCTGTGCTACAAATCAGTAGTCAGGATGTGGAAAGTAAACGCAGTGATAAGACTGATTTTGCTGAACAACTTGGAGCCATGAATAAAAGTTGGCAAATCCTGCAGGGTCTAGTGACTGAGAAGGTAAGCCAAGTGGCCTCTGCTGTCCATATTTACATGAAAATGCCAAGAACAGTCACATTCTGTAAAGAAGACTCATTTCACAAGTTGTATAGCTACACAGGGCACATTGATATTTCTGCAGGGGACACCACTGAATCCTGTTGTTCCAAATATTTACTTTTTCATTATTTTCTCTTATATATCATCTACTCTTTACCTGTTAACATGTTGTTTTATTTTTTTAATTGCCTCATGGGGTGCCTGGGTGGCTCAGTCAGTTAAGTATCTGCCTTTGGCTCAGGTCATGATCCCACAGTCCCGGGATGGAGTCCATATCAGGCTCCCTGCTCCATGGAGAGCCTGCTTCTCCCTCTCCCTCTGCCTGCCACTCCCCCTGCTTATGCTCTCTTCTCCCTCTCTCTCTCTGTCAAATATATCAATAAAATCTTTTTTAAAAAGATGCTGCTTAACTTCTTTTGCCTTTCAAGTTGACTTTTTTACTTACTTATCAATACTAGTCACTGATTCACACTTTATAAGATTCATTTTTTAATCATATATCCAATAAACTATATTGTAAGAATTCTTAATTTAGAGGGAATAGCGGCTTGAGTAATTGGAGGAAATAGTGGCTTGAGTTTAAAATAAAATTGCACATTTCATTTCATTATGTTTGTTCAGATCCAGCTGTTGGAAGGCTTATTGGAATCTTGGTCAGAATATGAAAATAATGTACAAAGTCTGAAAACTTGGTATGAAACCCAGGAAAACAGACTAAAGCAACAGCATCGAATTGGAGATCAGGCTTCAGTTCAGAATGCAATGAAAGACTGTCAGGTAACTTGTCCAGGTGGCTGACATGCATAGGTCACAGTTTTATGACCCTGGGAGTTGAGAGTTAGATACTGAAAGAAGTTTTGTTCGGTAATGAGTTTTTCTGATTATATATGAGTTTGTAGAGTTTTTTGTTAACTATTATGTTCTTTCACCTATTTAAAAGAATTTGAAATTATGAGAATTTTGAGATACACTTGTAAGTAGAATGCTATGAACCCCTCTATACTGATCATCAGATTTAGTAATTATTAAGATTTTGACATATTTGCTTGAATTATTTTTAAATATTTTATAGTGAATCCCAGACATCATGTCATCTTATTTCTGCATACTACAATACACATCTCTAAGAAATGGACATTTTCTTATATAATCATAACGTCATTATCACCACAAAAATTTTAACGATAATCCCGTAGTATTATTCAGTGCTCAACTCATAATACTGTTTCCTCAGTTTTCTTTGAAATGTCTTTTTTTTTTCAGTTAATTTGCTCACATAAGGGTACAACAAGGTCCACATGCTACATTTGTTATTGGATCTCTTAAGCCTCTTTAATATTTCTTAATACAATTAACTTGCTGCAGAACCTGTAGACTGGCCTCAGGTTCTGGATGAGCCTTGGACTTCATTTAAGATGTTCTTTACCTTGCTCTTTTCCCCTCTGTATCTCCTGTAAAGGGAAGTTAGCACCAGAAACTTGATTTAATTCTGTTTTTAGCTCTGAGGAGCAGAGTACTTCACAGGTGACACCATTAATTTCTCCCATGTCCCATGGGAAGCATTCAGCAGCATATGCTTGTTCTACTATTAGAAGAATCTCTGGTTCAGGTGGAGTGAGCACACTCTAAATGTTTTCCAGTGACTTCAGAACACTTAACATTTGCTTAGGTATTCTTGTGAATTACAAAAGAAATATGAGTCATTACAGGTAATGCTATAGTAAAATTTTTAAATAATTCAATAACTTTTAATGTACAGATTAGATGTGACTATTCTCTGTAGTATTTCCAAAGAACAATTGAAGACTCAGCTATGAAATAGTTCTACAGAAACACTTTTCCCTAAATCTTGTTTTCATATTGTAGACTCCAAAAGGAAAGGCCTTTCATAATTATCTTCCTTCCAACAAGCATTTTTTTTTTTCCTGGGGGCACCTGAAAAGAGAGATATATTTAAGCTCTCAATCAAAGCTTTTCCATTCAGAAAAGGAAGAGCAGATGCTCTTGTGCCGGGCTGACAAGCTAATGGATTGTAATTTCCAGAGTACATAAAAATGACAAAGAAAATAATCATATAGAGAAATACCTTGAAATTTTATTTTTTAAATAAATTTATTTTTTATTGGTGTTCAATTTACCAACATACAGAATAACACCCAGTGCTTATCCTGTCAAGTGCCCCCCTCAGTGCCCGTCACCCATTCACCCCCACCCCCCGCCCTCCTCCTCTTCCACCACCCCTAGTTCGTTTTCCAGAGTTAGGAGTCTTTATGTTCTGTCTTGAAATTTAAAAAAAATGTTTCACATCAGAAGATGGGCATATAAAAGACTGAAGACCAAAATTATGCATCACCTAATCTTACTGCATTTCCAGTTTTCCAGGGGCCTGTAGTATTTCTAATTTGGGCCATCAATTTTGTATATCTAAATGTACAAAAAAATCCAGAATTTCACAATTTTCCTTTGAGGGATGAAAAGTCAGACCTCTTAAGCTTCTAAATTAAAATGTTTCCACCAAAGTTAAAAGATCATTTAAGTGTTAGCATTAGTAACATTACTGCTTCTTTGTTATATCATTGTGATAAACCTTACTGTTAAAAGTGAAACAATACATTAAATTTTCCTTTTTTCTACATTCTCTACTACTTTTTCTTACTATTTTTTCTTCTCTTTCCTGTACTTTTTTTCTGCCATTTTCTGTTTTGTTTCTTTTCATGACCATGTCTTCTATTTAACAGAGACAATACTATCGAAAATATAGCAGAAGCTTGGCCAAGTTTCACAGAAGGTCACACCAGGCGTCAGGAGGGAAAGCTTGAAATGTCGTTTAGAGAATTTCACACACAATGCCAATTAGATATTTCAAATTTAATCTTTCTTTATATTTTGAAACAAAGAACCGAATGAATGTAACCCACACAATTATTTTGGGGCATCACATAAAAATCACAACAGCTTAATGGCAGGTTCTATTTGGCAGTACCACAAACCTAGATAAAAATTTATTGTCATTTTTGAGAAATTGTTCCTCTGGACCAAAGTGTGAAATTCAAGCCAGCAGACTTAAATCGGTGACTGGATTTAAGCTTATTTTCTTTAAAACATCTTGAATATTTTCCCACTTTTTCAGAGGTGATTTATTAATTGAAACCAACATAAAAATAATATTTATGAATTAACTCAAGAATAATTTATTAGAGCAAAAAAATGTTAGGTTTGGCTTTTTTCTTCATTGATCAGAAACAATTATCTTTTAATTATTGAAAGGAAAGAAAAACACAATTTCATTTTGGACAAAGTATATATTTCAGTCAGTCTTGTTTCCTTCCTGGGTTTTGCTTTTATGCCAGCATAAGCATGCAGGCCATTTTAGAGATGTGTTTTTAAGTAATGGATCATTCATTTAATATTGCTCACTAAAAAAGTTACCATCTATGGATAAATAGGATAAATTTAATTTCAATGGCTGGATTTTAGAATTATATTAAAGACTTGTTGGAAGGATTATTTATGGTTAACCCTTTAAAAAAGTTGAGAGAGAAATCCTTAAATAGTAAAATTAATTATGTTTTCCATATTGCTTAAAGGACCTATGACTCTGGTAATCACCATATTCATTCTCTGATCAATTAAAGCTGTCAAAATATTGACAGAATTATGATGTAGAAATGAAAGCACAATATTAAAAATAAAAACAATCTCTTCAGGCTACTAATTGCATGAATTTTCAATTAATACATCAAGAAAAAAATAGCTTTATGATAATTAAGGAGAGAAAAATAAATAAATTAGTATTGACTCATGGCTGATGACCAAATAGCTGAATAGACTAATACTATCCTGCATTTGCCAAATTTTTAACAGCTTAGAAGACATTTCATGTATATTATTTAAGAATTTTCTTCACTTTAAACTCCAGTGCGTACAAATCTACGTATCTAGTTCTGGAGATATACTTCTGAACGTAAGCATGCAACCAGGCTTTAATATATGGCTTCTCACATCAGCCGCATCTGGAACTTACATCCTCTCCACAGGTCACATCTGGGGACTCGCTTCCAACACTGTGCTAGGAGTCAGTAGACCCAGCAGGCTTGGGTTCTAATCCCTTCTCCAGGCTTCACCAGCTCTATAATCCAAGACAGGTTATATGACTTGATCTCCCACTTATTCATCCATCCAAAATGAGCTTTCCAAAGTTTCAAATGACATTAAAATATAAACTAGGGTTATAATGTATGGTTAAGGCTGATCTCCTCAATGTTGCCTCATTGCATTTTCTTTTTTGAAGAATTCATACTGACTGTTATAAAAGCATATGCCCTCTAAAAATAGGATTTGATTCATGAAAAAAAAGCCTATAACCTTTCAGAATTATATAGAATCAGGGAAAAAGGAAGGCTAAAAGAGATTCTGATTTTCTGTCAGAAGAAAGAGACCCAGTAGAAGTTTTTAATTTAAAGAGGCACATCTTAATAGTAGCAGAAATGTAACTAAACTCAGATACCGAGAATACCATCCTTTTACATTTCATCCTGTGGCCTAGGACTATGTAACTTTTCCCACACCAAGATTCATGAATTTAAGAATATAAATCATGTTACCATTTCCCACATATATTTCTTTCCTTCTTACTTCCTGAAAAAAAATTACATGTTGCCTTGTCTTTATTAGGTAATCAAATTTTACTTTTTAAAAGTTATGCTAAAAAAAAAAGTTATGCTAATTTCTCTTAAAAGGCTGTTTTAAAAATTTAAATGTAGGAACAAGTATTGCTGTGGAGACCATCTCCCTAGAATGATAAATTTTTTGGATTAGCAAAAACTTGGGGGGATATGGGGCTGTAATAGCTCAATTTCAGTGTACAGAGTTCCACAATAGAACAATTTAAAATGACTATTTTTAATCTTTCAGGATCTAGAAGATTTGGTTAAAGCAAAAGAAAAAGAGGTAGAGAGAATTGAGCAGAGTGGACTTGCTTTGATTCAGAACAAGAAAGAAGAAGTCTCTGGCATTGTCATGAGCACGCTGCGGGAGCTGAACCAAACCTGGGCAAATTTAGACCACATGGTAATATTGCTTGCAGAGACCTGACTCCAAGGCTGTTTTGTGTCCAAACATGTCATGGTGTTTTGGTTTTCTGAAAATAACAGTAAATAGTTACAGAATTTCTACATGATCTCTTTATATTAGGTCTACTTCGTTAACCTCTTCCTTATTTTATTTAAGATTTTTATTTATTTATTTGAGAGAGAGACAACAAGGGGAAAGGCAGAGGAGGCCGACTCCTCACTGATGAGCAGGGAGCCTGATACAAGGCCCTGTCTCCCTACCTGGAAGATCATGATGTGAGCTGAAACCAATAGTTGAATACTTCCCTGATTTAGCCACCCAGACACCCCTATTAGACTTTTTTTTTAAGTCTAGCTTTGGATATTTCCTATAATAAACATTATTATGAACATTCTCTCTTGGCAATCTCATCCATTCCCACGTCTATAGGTACTGTCTAGGTACAGACAATTCTCAAATGTAAATCCCCAGCCTGGATTTCTCTCCTAGACTATAGATACAGACAGAGGCAGAGAGAGAAATTCAATTTATAGACAGCTCCTCTTGCATGACCAGTAGACACCTCAAACTCACATGCCCAAGCCAACATTTGTTCTTTCCCCACAAACCTATGCTTTCTGCCATCCCAGTTAATGACTGCTCTGCCTGGTTGCGTAGGCAAAAGCCAGAGTCATTCTTCACTCCTTTCTCTCATACCTCACATGTGATCCATCAGCAGTCTTGTCAGCTTTCTTTTCAGCACAAATCAAGAATCTTACCCTCCCCCCATCTCCATAGCCTACACTGGGGTATAAGTCAACATCACTGCCGGCCTTGATTTTTCCAGTGGCCTCCATGCCAGAGAGCTCCTGTTAAATGGAAACCAGGTCACACCACTCATCTGACCAAACCCTTCCCCTGCCCCCAGTAGCTTCTTGTCTTATTAAAAATGAGGCCAAAGCCTGGTGAGGGCCTGAAGGCCCTTAGGACCTGGCCTTCTATGGTCTCTCCAACGTATTTTCTGCTTCTGTCCCACACATTCATTTTGCTTCTGGTCTTTCCTAACTCTTGAACTCAATCGGCACATTTCACACTCAGGGGCTTTGCACTGGCTCTCGCCTCCACCTGGAACACCTCCTCCCACGTATCCGCATGGGTTTCTTCCTCTCCACAAACTTTTTCAAATCTGCTCTCTCAGTGAGGGCTTTCCTGTTGGCTTTGTTTTAAATGATAGCTTCCACATCCCTACCTCGTACTCCCTGAAGCCCTTCTCTGTTTTGCCTTTATTATTTATCAACTTCTAACAAAGTTTTCAGCCTACTTGTTTAAATTTCTCTCATTAAAATGTAAGCTCTATGAAGACATTTGATAAATCTATGCCTAATGGAGTGCTGAAGTCTCCAATAAAAAATATGAATAACAACAAATACTGCTCTGCACACACCTGTGCGAGTACTTATCATGGCAGTTTGCAGAGATGAGAGCTAAGGCACAAACAGGTTAAGTGACTGGGACCTATGGCATACAGCAAACAGCTCCTTACAGTCTATCTACCTTTCTAGGTGCAGCCTTCCAGGCTGTCCTTACCTTATCTTTAACCCAGTTTTAAATCTGTTTTACTTAATTTTATGCATTCTTATAAATCATCACAAATCTTGGAAATAATTTACTATGTAAATAAATTAAGTGGTTCTTTCACAGAAACATCTCATGAAAAGCAAGTGAAAATAATACACAGAAGAAATAGACTATTTAAAAACTCTGATTACTCTCCTGGCTTTATTTTCATGTCTGCCCCTGACTTGCATAAACTAAGTAAGCCCTCACCCCTGTCTGCACCTCGAGGCTTTGTACCATTTCTGAAACAGCACTTTCATAGTCCTTTGGCCCGTTAGGTAGTAGTTTGATTGGTTTCAGCATTTTTTATTTATATTAAGAACAAAAGCAGAGAATGTAGATATAAACTAATTTATATTATCTCTTTCCTTAATTATGGCCATACTTCTACCTTATTCAAAATATTACATTTAGAAGATTAAGAGTGCCATTCAAGAAGTCCAAAGTAGATATCTTTCCAAATAACACAGACCAAACAAAGAGCTTAAATTTTCTGTTGCAGATAAGTCTAGGGAAAGGATGTTCTTAAATGTTTTGTCTTAAGATATGAATTTGAGTGTTGGTGTGTGTGTGTTTGTGTGTGAACATGCATATGTGAGATTAAAAAGAGAGAAAGAGAGAGAAAGGAAATGAGGGAAGAGATAGATAGATTTTTATTTCATTTTTTAGGACCAGACTGCCTAGATTCAAATCTAGGTCTCTCATATTCCAATAGTATGATCTCAGGTGATTTTTATGGCCTCTTTGAGCCTCAGTTTCTTAATCTGTAAGATGGGGATAATAATTATACCCACCTCGTAAGGTTGTTATATGAATTAAATGAGTTAATGCATTTAAAACAATAATTTAATATATTTCCTAACTGTGGTGTTAAATATATTAATCTTTTATCACCTGTATATTATATAGATATATAGAATACATATTGTGTATATTTACATTCAAAGGTTGTATGTTACTTTTTTAAGCATTCTAATTTAGACTGAGTGGTCAAAAATTCACAAAAATATATAAATTTCAGTGTTTCTATGTCTTTCTTTTCAAATCTTTCTTTTCTAGTTTATTTATAATGTCTGAAACCTGATGAAGTTCTTAAATATTAATGTTTCCATCAATTCAATATGAATTCCATCATTTTAAATATTTAAAATTTTAAATATTATGCGATTATAAGAAGCATCTGCCTCTTTCAAAAGGTTGGGCAATTAAAGATACTGCTGAAGTCCGTGTTTGACCAATGGAACAATCACAAGGTGGCCTTTGATGAGATAAACACCTACCTCATGGAGGCCAGATATTCTCTTTCCCGCTTCCGTCTGCTGACTGGCTCTTTAGAAGCTGTACAAGTTCAGGTAGACAATCTTCAGGTAAGGAATGAAGTTAAACCATCTTTAATATTCCTTTTAATTTCTGAAAATAAAAAAGCAAACATGAACAGCATTCTAGAATATTGCTGTATATCGTTTGCATTTAATTATTTTTAAATACGTAGAATCAATCCTACGTGCTTTATTTGTAACTTAAACTTGCCTATAGATACCAAATTTCTGGATTAGTTAATATATAACTAAATGATTTTTAAAATTCTATTATAAAAATATCCACTTAAATGCATTTTATAAAATGATTTCACATCTAAACCAACCTCCTTGATCTCGTTGCTACTTTTATATCTTCCCTTTCTCTCTTTATCCTGCTTCTTCAAGAATATTCTAAGGAAGTAAAAAGAAAACAAAGAGAAAGATAGCAAAAATGGTAAACTTGTAAACTCTTAAGTTGTTTTCTTTTTGTTCAGCATAGTAACAGTGGTCTGCCTGATTTGTACACATAAGCCTCTATTTCTAGCACTTACTGCTTGGTTTCCTGTCATACAGAATGACATCGCTGCTGTTGACTCTGCAGAGCACTGTCTCCTAACTCAGGCCACTGCCTTCAAATCAGCTCCAGCCCTCACCCTCCTGCACACTGGGCACTGATTGGGCACTGTCACCTATGGCCACTCTTTCTCCCTGGCTAATTCATGCAGACTATATGATACAAGATGGGCAGCATAGGCCCTCAAGAGATGAGTTGCCAGCAAGAGCCCAGCATGTACCCTCCTTAC
This sequence comes from Canis lupus dingo, assembly GCF_003254725.2. Taxonomy (NCBI): domain Eukaryota; kingdom Metazoa; phylum Chordata; class Mammalia; order Carnivora; family Canidae; genus Canis; species Canis lupus. The sequence goes on along the minus strand of NC_064243.1, from coordinate 42,468,353 downwards.
ATCAATCCCTTTCCCTGGCTTGGCAATGAAACTTTATATGTTGCTGACCTCATACACAGACTCTCTGATCTGCAGGGAACACCTTTTCTTGGGGTTGGGTAGAAAGGAGGAAGGATAAAAAATACATATATTTAAACCTTAAACAATTGTTGCATATATTGAAAATCATTAAAATTTGCTTTGCAAATACTAAATTTGAAAACATATTTTATAACTTTGAGGAGATTAGAAGTACTTTTTAATTTAGCCTAGTCTGTATTTAATACCAGCACATGCTATCTTTAAGATCTGAAAGGATTTTGATTTGATAGCAATCAGATATTGGTGTTAAATAAAACTGTATTTTTTTTAAGATTTTATTTATTTATTCATGAGAGACACAGAGAGAGAGAGAGGCAGAGACACAGGCAGAGGGAGAAGCAGGCTCCATGCAGGGAGCCCGATGTGGGACTTGATCACAGGTCTCCAGGATCACGCCCTGGGCTGAAGGCAGCGCTAAACCGCTGAGCCACCTGGGCTGCCCCAAAACTGGATTTTTGTAGCCTCTGTCACCTATAGAGTTTTATTAAGAACTGAGTCTAGCACCTCAGCAATATTTCCTTCAAGACCTTTCGCTAGTTTTTGGTAGAAGACTGGGCCAAGTCTATAGCCTGTCTAATAAATGCTCTTTGCAAGGAAGAACACCCAAAGATAGAATTTATAACTGATACTCAGAAAAGCCATGACTTCTTACGGTCTATTTATCTGAAGTTTCTGGTAGAACAACTCTAGGTATGTAATAAAATGGAAACCTGGGTTTTGACTCTGAGTAACAAAGAGAACCAGTGTGACAGATTGCATGCATACCACCACCATAGCTTCCTACTAGGTGAAGGACAAGGACACTCATGTGAGCTTTTCCAGCAGAATTCCAGATGCCACTGTAAGAAGATTTAATTTTAAAGAATCCCTTTTCACACTCATAAGAACAAAATTATAGAAGAAAAAATGGCTATCTAAAGAAAATATAAAGCATCAGAACAAAGTTATGGCTTATATATTTTTATGTATATATTTGTGAAAACAGCTATAAATTCCTTTTAAACTTGATTATTAAAATTTATTATCTTGGCATGTCATCCGTAGCACTTTTTTTTTTTTTTTTTTTTTAATTTTGGGGCAGAATCTTCAAGATGATCTGGAAAAACAGGAAAAGAACCTACAGAGGTTTGGCTCTATCACCAACCAACTGTTAAAAGAGTGTCACCCACCTGTGACAGAAACTCTTACCAATACATTAAAAGATGTCAATATGAGGTATGGAACATGCTACTTTTACACTGCTATACATTATTTATATCACAGTGTTGTTATAAATAATGATACAATTAAAATTTGCTGGCATTTTGAATTCAAGCTGTATAGATTCTATTAATGTTTCAGTTTTCACAAATGAATTTAAAGTAACTGAATGTGGTGAAGAGCCTTAGAAAGAGATTACAATTGCTATATACCCAAAGATTGACCTCATTTTTGCCCCTGAAATACAAGTGGAAAATACTACATGGCAAAATTATGTCTAATAGAAATGAGACACCCCCCATTATTTCCATATTCACATAAAGCAGGATCATGAAAAATAAAATAGCAAATAACAGCATTTGGTGAGGGGTGTTAATCTGCCCATGAGTGTTGGCTATTGTTTCTAGATGGAATAATTTGCTGGAAGAGATTGCTGAGCAGCTGCACTCCAGCAAAGCCCTACTTCAACTCTGGCAAAGATACAAGGACTACTCCCAACAGTGTGCTTCTACAGTTCAGCAGCAAGAGGACCGAACCAATGAGCTCTTGAAGGCAGCCACTAACAAGGACATTGCTGATGACGAAGCTGCTACATGGATTCAAGATTGCAATGTATGTTTTCCCCCCAGGCTGGTCTTAGACTCTCTCTCAATTTCAGCAAGGCTAGTGCTGATGTGTGTAAGCTTTTAGTACAGTCTCAGTATGTGGGACAGCTATCCAAAAGTTGTTTTTAAGTATCAGAGTCTGCTAGGTTTTCAGAACACTGTTGCACATGTATCAGATTTAAGTGGTCCCTCCCACTGTTTTTAAAGAGGAGTTGTTTTTGCATTTTTCCAAATAGCATGCCATCCACATGAAGATTTAGGTTATTTGTTTTTACACATTTGGTCAATATTAAGATATGAGAGAGTATGGAAAATAATGTACCTTTTAAAAATCCACTGTGAAAGGTATTACCTATTTAAGTCCATTATCTCTTATGTAAGCATCACACATAATTATTTCTTCTAAGAACTTAATAAGAAGTCTTTCTCTCCTGATTTACTGGTATGCTTCTTTTTAATAGCTTTTTAATATTTATCTTTTTCTCTGAAGTTGCCAATAACCTACTTTAGGTTTTCAGAAACTGTTCTCTTGTTTCACCCATTACATGGTTCCTACCATGTGTCATTTGTCCTGATTTGTCTTTATTTTAATGAACTTGTTTCAAAGATCTCCTTGTAAACTTTCCCAAATCGGTTTATTAGGCAAGTTATAAAAAGCATATGAATTTCAACCTATTGTAATACTTTAACGTGAATACTGAATAGTGACTTTAGGGCTGAAGTTTAATATTTACAGTAAAGATAACATAATTCTTTTCTCACCTCCTTCCACATAATTTATTCTTACAAGATTTGTCATTTTCAATTTTCAATCCTCCTGAGTTGATACATACACACTGGTTTTAAGGGGTAATACTCCAAATTATCTCTCTGAATTTGTCTAAGATCTATGTCAAGGTCAAAGCTGCCTTTTGTTTTTCTACCTCTCATGGGAGTCACTGTTCAGGGTTAACAGGCTCTACCCTTCCCACCATGTCTGGTGGAGCACCCTCAACAGGTAGAATAAGTCATTTGTCATCTCTTAGTGATAGATGGAAACCAGAAACAGGGAATTTCCATTGGTTACATTTTGAGCATTTAAGAGTGTCCCACAAAAGGTGGAGACAAGAGAAGCCATAGAAGAAAATGGAGCAACAGTATGCTTTAATCCCTGCTCACCAGGGCCATTGTTGGGGCTCTATGCTCCACTGAGATAGGAGGGTCTGTCGCAACCACTATAATGCAACCATGCATATGAAAGATGCTGTTGACAAACTCATCCCCTGTGTGTATAATATTAAGCAGAAAAAGGTCAAATGTAGCTCTGTGTATTTTGACTTGATATCAACTACATGGAAAGATAGGGGGAAAAAATGCCCAAATGTTTCCACTTATTGGGTCTACATGAAGAAAATGTTTCTTCCTTTTATGTATGTTTCTCTGCATCTCCCCCAGGATCCTACAATGGATTTCTTTGGCTTTTATTATAAGGGTAATACATATACTTCTAAAAATGATAACATATCCATTTTTTAAAAAATCAGATTTAATTCTTCATTATTTTTCTGCAGGTGTAAAGGTTATTTAGTGTAGTAATTTGACAAGTAAGAATTAACTATTTCTAGATGTGTGACCTTTTGCTGATTATCAGTTTAAGGAGTACACTCACCATATTGTTTCATAATGGGCATATTTTCATCATCTGTAGGATCTCCTCAAAGGACTGGGGATAGTGAAGGATTCTCTTTTTGTTCTCCATGAGCTGGGAGAGCAGCTCAAGCAACAAGTGGATGCTTCAGCGGCATCAGCCATTCAATCTGATCAGCTGTCTTTGAGTCAACACCTATGTGCCCTAGAACAGGCTCTTTGCAAGCAGCAGACTACATTACAGGTATGTTACAGAGCTCATAATAGGTATGTCTTATAAATTGATTTTCTGTAATATCTGAACCTAACAACAGGAAAAGAAATTTTTTTCATCATTAAGACAATACCTCTTTCAAGACCAAAGAATTAAAAAGTAAATGAACTTGGAAGTTCCAGTGAGGACAAAGGAAGGTGGAAGTCTTTAACACTATTCCTTATAATGTGATTTTTGCCCCTAAAGCAATGTTTCCTTCTATGGTACTGAGTGAAATATGTTCAACTAATAAACAGTAAGTGGCTTTAGTGTTGACATTCTTGTTTATATAACAAGTTTTTGCCAAGAATCAGAATATATTTCTATTTGGTAGCATATTTTAAAAATAACTTTAATTAGTTAATTAATAAATGGAATATAAGAGTAATTCCAAGTTTTCAAAAAATTACATTAATAAAGAGAATAAAGGTTAAATCATATAGTCTTATTTCTTTAGTTATTGCTTCTTAAGGATAGCAATTTGGCACAAGAATATGAAAAATAATTTCAGCATCCAATTGTCCTTTCACTAGATATCTAAATACCAGTTTTCTTTTATGAAAACAAAAGGTTGGAGTTCTTGACTATGAGACCTTTACCAAGAGTTTAGAAGCATTGGAGGCCTGGATAGTAGAAGCTGAAGACATATTACAAGGGCAGGACCCTAGCCACTCATCTGACCTCTCAACCATTCAGGAAAGGATGGAAGAACTTAAGGTAAATGCATTCAAAAGCTAGGCCTAAATCTTCTTTTGTGCCCCAGATCTTAAGGATTACTCACAACTCCTGACATACGCCTACTTTTTATTGTGAACTTCCAAAGAAATCCTTACCTGCTCTGTTTTCCTGTAGCGAGCACATGCTGATTTCACACCCTATGATGGGAGCCCAGCCAGGAGCAGTCCTAGGATTCCAGCTCACTCCTCCTTCCCACCTCTCATCCCTGCCCCTGCGTAGTAGGTCACCTTCTCCTTTGGAGCCTTTGAGCCTCCCATCTCCATCTATACCCTTATCCTCTCCTAGGCAAGTCCTCTATTTCTCAGACCCCACCAATAGCCTCCATAGCCTTCTGTATAGCATCTTTAGCCCATAGTTGCCAGAATGATCTTTTTCTTTAAAGAGTTTTACATAATTATGAATTATTTTAAACATTCAGTAAATAAAATGATACAATAGACATGCCAGTTTTATCATATTATTTCTGTTTAAAACTCTCCACAGGTTCCCATGGTTCTAAGGGTGAAGACCAGTGGACCTGGCTTCCATCTTCCTAAGGATCTTGTCTTCCTCCACTAGTCATCTCAGTGTCCATCACAGTGCTTCCTAGCATCTGTGCATATAACATTCTTTCTTTCTGGAATTTCTTTTTTGTCCCCACCAAGTCCCTTCCCACCAAAAGGAATGAACTTTTGGTCATTTTGTTCAATGTCACTGTCTTAAGAAAGCTCCACCTTTTGATTATGGTCAGGCTCCCCAGCCACATACTTTCATAGCATACCGTTTTTCTTCTTCAAAATTTTTTCATACCATTTAATTACCTTTGTGTGATTAGGTGACTACTGTTGTAGAATAGTATTATTGGAATAGTATCTTACTGTCTGTAGGACCCATGAGAAGGAGCCCTGTATATCAGTTTTGCTCACTGCTAATATCTACCCATGGAAAATCTTCCATCTAATTGTTATGCTTTCAACTTTAGCAGTTGGAAAGATTTATTCTGTCTTTAGGGTAATGAGCCTATTTCAGAGCATGCAAAGAGAAAACACACACAGCCAAAGGTGTCCTGCCATTTCCCCCTTTCTATAGCCAATTTCCTAGCTGGAGTTACAGTTCCCTCCCCCACCCCACCCCAACCCCTGAAAACCAGAAAAGACAGCTTTGTCCTGTGTTTGAAGGGGGGGAAGAGCTCTGAAAGCACAGACTGCTTTGTCAGTTGAGTCTTACCAACTTTGGGATTGGGGCCAAACACCTAAAATTGAAGCTGCTGGATAATGTGTGGTGACTTCAAAACTCAAATGGAATCAAATTCTATCTTGCAGGCACTTAAGGGCTCTTGTTTACCCAGCTCTGCTGCTTACTAGCTGGGTTGCCATGAGTAATTTATTTACCATTTCTAAACTCATAAGGTTGGAATAGTCATGGTACTTACCTTAGGGGATTGTTTTGGAAACAAAATGAGTTATTACCTGTAAAGCTCTTATAAGAATACTTGGTTCATAATAAGTGCTCAAGAAATGTTAGCTGTTGCTATTATAAATGGTTATCATTATAAATGTTCTTACTGATATTAGGTAATAAAGAGCAGATTAGCATAGAGAAATGGAAAACAGAGTAGGAAATATGCTTTTTCAGTCATCAACAGAACTTTCATCCATCGGCAAGTAAGTAATACACGTAAACTACTAAACATTCAGTGGAAACAAGTAAGCTGTAGCAGCAGTGGCAGTGACAGCAGTGGAGCTTGTTAGGAGACAAAGCTCTATTTGCAGATCTGAGATTACAAATCAGTGGCTTAGAAATGTAGAGACTTCTTCTCCATGCACTTTAAAAGAACTCTGCCTTTCCTGACCATAGTGCTAAACTGGCTTTTAAATCTTGCTTTCAGGGACAGATGTTAAAATTCAGCAGCATGGTCCCTGATCTAGACCGTCTAAATGAGCTTGGGTATAGGCTACCACTGAATGATAAAGAAATCAAAAGGATGCAGAATCTGAACCGGCGCTGGTCTCTGATCTCCTCTCAGACCACAGAAAGATTCAGGTACATGTCTGGGCCATTCTGATATATCAGGAGAAATAAGTGCATGGTTTGTGCATGTTTATCAATCTTTCCAGTGATATTCACAAAATTTGAAGTAGAAGTGGAGAAATCAAATTGTGAAGTGGGTTCCCATGCTTGATGTGCTAAATATTGTTTTAACAAAAAAGAAAAACTCTTTTACATAATATATTAAAGATACATACATAATTTTATCATTTTGAAAACTTACCATTTTATTTTAAGGATTTTCTTTATTTATTTGAGAGAGAGAGCATGTGAGAATGAGAGAGAGAGAGAGAGAGAGAGAGAACACAAGTGGAGGGTGGAGGGAGAGGGAGAAGCAGACTCCCAACCAAACGGAACCCGATGCAGGGCTCCATCCCAGGACCCTGGGATCATGACGTGAGCTGACAGCAGATGCTTACCTGACTGAGCCACCCAGGCACCCTGAAAACTTACCATTTTAAACTTTTTTTTCTTAAAAATTTACTACCTAACATCAAAAGCTTCATGGTGGTCAAATTAGAATTGCAGGCAGAGAATATTTATTTAGTGTAGTTTTATTGCTAACATTAGAAGAACAAACAACAATATAATCATTATTCTTTTCCTTTGTTCTGTCAGTAAGTTGCAATCATTTTTGCTACAACATCAGACTTTCTTGGAAAAATGTGAAACATGGATGGAATTCCTGGTTCAAACGGAACAAAAGTTAGCAGTAGAGATTTCAGGCAATTATCAGCATCTTTTGGAGCAGCAGAGAGCGCATGAGGTAAGTTATGTTGGTAGGTTAGTGGGGTAATAAAATAGTTTTTGATCCTTGAAAAATGCTGCACAATGCCATGGGGAGGAGTTCAAGCACTATATTTTGCGTTGAGTCTGCTCAGGTGTAGTCATTGTTTGCCTTCTTTCTTAAGCTTGAGGTTTTCATATGTTAATTACAAAAATGTGGTCCTATTCTTTGTTTCCTTAGTTGGTTTTAAAAATGTGGTGGGCTTAGATATCCTGCAACATATACAGCCAGAATTGTGGTAAAAGTCTATTTACAAGGGAGGGGGGGCGGGGAATCAAGGGTATGTGTGAAAGGAATGCAGAAATAGACAATTTTCAAATTAGTTACATACTACATTAATCTTGCCAAGGCTAGTTGCTAAAGAGATTGTTTTGATCAGAAGTCTTTGATAAATGAAAATTGTGTGTTACGTAAAAAACATGTATATATTTTATACTTGGAGCTTAAACTACCAAATATCTCCAAGAGTACCTCTTTTTTTTTTTTAAAGATTTTATTTATTTATTCATGAGAGACACAGAGAGAGAGACAGAGACAGAGACACAGGCAGAAGGAGAAGCAGGCTCCATGCAGGGAGACAGATGTGGGACTAGATCCAGGGTCTCCAGAATCACACCCTGGGCCGCAGGTGGCGCCAAAGCGCTGCGCCACCGCGGCTGTTCTCCAAGAGTACCTCTTGATCAAATTGCATTATAATTATTTCTTAAGAAACACTGAAGAGAGAACTAAATACAAAAAGCAAATTAATTAATTTGCATTTCATCTCGATTTTGCTGTTTACTGGTATAACCACATTGGGCTGTATGTTTCTGAACTATACACAAATGGAGAGTTAGGATCTACCTAAAAGCAGAGAAAAGCTGAAAATAAATTACAAGAGAATGAAACTAACTTTAAAGCATTTTGCTTATATTTTAAAAGTAGAGAATTTAAATATGTATAAGGTATTTTTAAGTCAAGTTTTATTAAGTTGACTGAAGATGAAATAAAAGACAATGAATCAAAACCATAGTGATATATCACCATACCCACTGTGATGGCTTTGATGAAGAAGACAGTTAAGTGTTGGCGTGGGTATATAGGAATTGGAATCCTCATACATTGCTGTTGGGAATGTAAAATGGTGAAGCTGCTTTGGAAGACAGTTGGGCAGTTCCTCAAAATACTTTACAGAGTTACCCAATAATTCCAATGACCCAATAATTCCAATCTTAGGTTTATACCAGAAAGAAATGAAAATATGTGTCCACAAAAACTTGTGCGACAATATTGTTCATAGCAATGTTATTTATAAGAGCTGCAAAATGAGGACAACCCTAAATATCCATCAGCTGATGAATTAATAAATCAATGTGGTATGTCTGTACAGTGGAATACTATTCAGCAATAAAAAGGAATATGGTGATGATGCATCCTGAGCATGCATCAACCTTGGAAACATGCTAAGTGGAAAGAAACCAGTAACAAAAGACAGTACATTGCATGATTCCATTTACATGAAATGTCCAAAGTAGACAAATCTTCAGAGATAGAAAATAGGTCAGTGGTTATACCTAATGGGCTTATGGGTTGTGTTGTGCCCAAGATCGCGAATCCGAGAAACCACCAAGGAGCCGACACCAATGCAAACACACGAGGGTTTATTACAAGCTTGAGCTTGGGTCCAAGTATATCCGACACAGAGGAGCAGGGACTTGGACCCCGAGACTAAGAGGCATAGCAGCTTTATAGGGGCCAGTGGCCCATGGGATACACAGATAATTGCACAGTCATGTCAGTCCACACGCAGGTGGCTGATTGAATTACATCTTACCCTACAGTATCTATTTGAGCTGGCCTATTACTTTGGTCAGAATTGGCGTGCAGTTTTGGCGGGCACAAGGCAGAGTTACATTATTATGAGCCAATTTCCGATTAGGGTGTGCCCAGCAGTTTGACTAGGGTGGGGCAGCACCTTAAGCAATAAGCAGGTCATGTGGGGGTCATATAGGAGGTGGTGGGTGTAGCACAAAATGGAGTTGGTCCTGCTCTGCTTGTCCAGGGGTAGGGGATTTTGTTAAATTTCCTGGGTCCCACAGATTGGGAAGAGAGAGTAATTGCTGAGTGTGGAGTTCTTTTTGGTCTAAAATCAATTATGGTGATGGTTGGCCAAGTCTGTGGATATGTTAAAGGACATTGTTACTCTAAATAGGTGAATTATAAGGTAGGTAAATTATATCTCAGTAAATCTATTTTAAAAACAAAAGCAATAATTTGAAAAACTTTGTTGAATTTTTTGTAATGAAATAATTTTATTAACCAAATTAAATAAAAGAATATTGAGTTCCAAAAAAAAAAAAAAAAGAAAGAAAAGAAAAGAGAAATGTGGAGTTTCTTAAATCTTTTTTAACTTTCTGAAAGGTCTTTAGCTATTCTCTATCTGAAAATAAATTAGAATATAAATTATGTTATTAGGTGATTTTGAAAGAAGGAAAACATAATTTTACTTTTAGTCACTTAGTTTTTGTAAGCAAAACTAAACTTTATCTTTAATTATATCTCATGTGATTGTTTAAAAATGCATTATTCCTATACCGTGGGACTTCACACAAACTCCAATTCAACTGGAAATATTTTTCAAAGCCTTGCTAAAACAAAAATTTGGGGAAGTTACTATAAAACTGGTCACTAAAATTGGGAACTCTAAAGTGTATTTTTCTGTTTTTTTCACTTAATAGTTGTTTCAAGCAGAGATGTTCAGTCGTCAGCAGATTTTGCACTCAATCATTATTGATGGTCAGCGTCTTCTAGAACAAGGTCAAGTTGATGACAGGTAGGATCTTTGATATATTTTTATGAAGAAAGGTTCCAGTGAATTAGTCATTTTCTTTTTAATGAGCAGATTAGAGGGCATATGTCTAATCTTCCTAAGGCAATTGTACTTCAGTGGGGCCTCAGTAATTGGAAGAAAGGCTTGTCTGAATCTCTGAAATGACTGAGTATTGAATCTTTTTAAAGAATGGCTATTATATTACATGAAGGACATAGAGTAATTGGAAATCACCTAGCCAACCTTCTCCAGACCTCTGCAGGAGACTGGAATTAATGAATAGATCAGAACAAATTGTATCAATGATGTATCAATGGTTTGTAAACAGATGCTTCTAATCTTCTCCTGCCCTAACAGAAATTGTATTCCTCAAAGGAGCATAGAGATCACTTGATCATCTCTTTTACTTAAGAAGAAAACTTAAGGCACAGAAATGCAAACTGATGTGGCCAAGGTCACTCAACTAGCTGTAGAATTGTATATCTGGTTTTTAGTCAGGACCAGCCAGCTTTCCCACAACATGGTAATTCCAGGTTTCAAAAGGGTTTGTTACCTTAAGTCAGACGACACTCAACCTGAAATCTGGCTTCCTCTTTTTTTTTTTTAATTTATTTTTTATTGGTGTTCAATTTACCAACATACAGAATAACCCCAGTGCCCGTCACCCATTCACTCCCACCCCCCACTCTCCTCCCCTCTACCACCCCTAGTTCGTTTCTCAGAGTTAGCAGTCTTTACGTTCTGTCTCCCTTTCTGATATTTCCCACACATTTCTTCTCCCTTCCCTTATATTCCCTTTCACTATTATTTATATTCCCCAAATGAATGAGAACATACACTGTTTGTCCTTCCCCGATTGACTTATTTCACTCAGCATAATACCCTCCAGTTCCATCCACGTCGAAGCAAATGGTGGGTATTTGTCATTTCTAATGGCTGAGTAATATTCCATTGTATACATAAACCACATCTTCTTTATCCATTCATCTGTCGATGGACACCAAGGCTCCTTCCACAGTTTGGCTATTGTGGACATTGCTGCTAGAAACATCGGGGTGCAGGTGTCCCGGCATTTCATTGCATCTGTATCTTTGGGGTAAATCCCCAGCAGTGCAATTGCTGGGTCGTAGGGCAGGTCTATTTTTAACTCTTTGAGGAACCTCCACACAGTTTTCCAGAGTGGCTGCACCAGTTCACATTCCCACCAACAGTGTAAGAGGGTTCCCTTTTCTCCGCATCCTCTCCAACATTTGTTGTTTCCTGCCTTGTTAATTTGCCCCATTCTCACTGGTGTGAGGTGGTATCTCATTGTGGTTTTGATTTGTATTTCCCTGATGGCAAGTGATGCGGAGCATTTTCTCATATGCATGTTGGCCATGTCTATGTCTTCCTCTGTGAGATTTCTGTTCATGTCTTTTGCCCATTTCATGATTGGATTGTTTGTTTCTTTGGTGTTGAGTTTAATAAGTTCTTTATAGATCTTGGAAACTAGCCCTTTATCTGATAGGTCATTTGCAAATATCTTCTCCCATTCTGTAGGTTGTCTTTGAGTTTTGTTGACTGTATCCTTTGCTGTGCAAAAGCTTCTTATCTTGATGAAGTCCCAATAGTTCATTTTTGCTTTTGTTTCTTTTGCCTTTGTGGATGTATCTTGCAAGAAGTTACTGTGACCGAGTTCAAAAAGGGTGTTGCCTGTGTTCTTCTCTAGGATTTTGATGGACTCTTGTCTCACATTTAGATCTTTCATCCATTTTGAGTTTATCTTTGTGTATGGTGAAAGAGAATGGGCTAGTTTCATTCTTCTGCATGTGGATGTCCAATTTTCCCAGCACCATTTATTGAAGAGACTGTCTTTCTTCCAATGGATAGTCTTTCCTCCTTTATCGAATATTAGTTGACCATAAAGTTGAGGGTCCACTTCTGGGTTCTCTATTCTGTTCCATTGATCTATGTGTCTGTTTTTGTGCCAGTACCACACTGTCTTGATGACCACAGCTTTGTAGTACAACCTGAAATCTGGCATTGTGATGCCCCCAGATATGGTTTTCTTTTTTAAAATTCCCCTGGCTATTTGGGGTCTTTTCTGATTCCACACAAATATTAAAATAATTTGTTCTAACTCTCTGAAGAAAGTCCATGGTATTTTGATAGGGATTGCATTAAACATGTGTATTGCCCTGGGTAACATTGACATTTTCACAATATTAATTCTGCCAATCCATGAGCATGGAATATTTTTCCATCTCTTTGTGTCTTCCTCAATTTCTTTCAGAAGTGTTCTATAGTTTTTAGGGTATAGATCCTTTACCTCTTTGGTTAGGTTTATGTATCTTATGCTTTTGGGTGCAATTGCAAATGGGATTGACTCCTTAATTTCTCTTTCTTCAGTCTCATTGTTAGTGCATAGAAATGCCATTGATTTCTGGGCATTGATTTTGTATCCTGCCACGCTACCAAATTGCTGTATGAGTTCTAGCAATCTTGGGGTGGAGACTTTTGGGTTTTCTATGTAGAGTATCATGTCATCGGCGAAGAGGGAGAGTTTGACTTCTTCTTTGACAATTTGAATGCTTTTAATGTCTTTTTGTTGTCGGATTGCTGAGGCAATTCCAGTACTATGTTGAATAGCAGTGGTGAGAGTGGACATCCCTGTCTTGTTCCTGATCTTAGGGGAAAGGCTCCCAGTGCTTCCCCATTGAGAATGATATTTGCTGTGGGCTTTTCGTAGATGGCTTTTAAGATGTTGAGGAATGTTCCCTCCATCCCTACACTCTGAAGAGTTTTGATCAGGAATGGATGCTGTATTTTGTCAAGTGCTTTCTCAGCATCTAATGAGAGGATCATATGGTTCTTGGTTTTTCTCTTGCTGATATGATGAATCACATTGATTGTTTTATGGGTGTTGAACCAGCCTTGTGTCCCGGGGATAAATCCTACTTGGTCATGGTGAATAATTTTCTTAATGTACCGTTGGATCCTATTAGCTAATATTTTGTTGAGAATTTTTGCATCCATGTTCATCAGGGATATTGGTCTGTAATTCTCCTTTTTGGTGGGGTCTTTGCCTGGTTTTGGAATTAAGGTGATGCTGGCCTCATAGAACGAATTTGGAAGTACTCCATCTCTTTCTATCTTTCCAAACAGCTTTAGTAGAATAGGTATGGTTTCTTCTTTAAACATTTGATAGAATTCCCCTGGGAAGCCATCTGGCCCTGGACTTTTGTGTCTTGGGAGGTTTTTGATGACTGCTTCAATTTCCTCCCTGGTTATTGGCCTGTTCAGGTTTCCTATATCTTCCTGTTCCAGTTTTGGTAGTTTGTGGCTTTCCAGGAATGCATCCATTTCTTCTAGATTGCCTAATTTATTGGCGTATAGCTGTTCATAATATGTTTTTAAAATCGTTTGTATTTCCTTGGTGTTGGTAGTGATCTCTCCTTTCTCATTCATGATTTTATTAATTTGAGTCTTCTCCCTCTTCTTTTTAGTAAGGCTGGCTAATGGTTTATCTATCTTATTAATTCTTTCAGAGAACCAACTCCTGCTTCTGTTGATCTGTTCCACAGTTCTTCTGGTCTCTATTTCGTTGAGTTCTGCTCGAATCTTTATTAACTCTCTTCTTCTGCTGGGTGTAGTATCTATTTGCTGTTTTTTCTCTAGCTCCTTTAGTTGTAAGGTTAGCTTTTGCATTTGAGTTCTTTCCACTTTTTGGATGGATGCTTGTATTGGGTGTATTTCCCCCTCAGGACTGCTTTTGCTGCATCCCAAAGACTTTGAACGGCTGTATCTTCATTCTCATTAGTTTCCATGAATCTTTTTAATTCTTCCTTAATTTCCTGGTTGACCCTTTCATCTTTTAGCAGGATGGTCCTTAACCTCCACGTGTTTGAGGTCCTTCCAAACTTCTTGTTGTGATTTAGTTCTAATTTCAAGGCATTATGGTCTGAGAATATGCAGGGGACGATCCCAATCTTTTGGTATCGGTTCAGACCCGATTTGTGACCCAGTATGTGGTCTATTCTGGAGAAAGTTCCATGTGCACTTGAGAAGAATGTGTATTCAGTTGAGTTTGGATGTAAAGTTCTGTAGATATCTATGAAATCCATCTGGTCCAGTGTATCATTTAAAGCTCTCGTTTCTTTGGAGATGTTGTGCTTAGAAGACCTATCGAGTATAGAAAGAGCTAGATTGAAGTAACCAAGTATAAGTGTATTATTATCTAAGTATTTCTTCACTTTGGTTATTAATTGATTTATATATTTGGCAGCTCCCACATTCGGGGCATATATATTGAGGACTGTTAAGTCCTCTTGTTGGATAGATCCTTTAAGTATGATATAGTGTCCCTCTTCATCTCTCACTACAGTCTTCGGGGTAAATTTTAGTTTATCTGTTATAAGGATGGCTACCCCTGCTTTCTTTTGAGGACCATTCGAATAGTAAATGGTTCTCCAACCTTTTATTTTCAGGCTGTAGGTGTCCTGTCTAAAATGAGTCTCTTGTAGACAGCAAATAGATGGGTCCTGCTTTTTTATCCAGTCTGAAACCCTGCACCTTTTGATGGGGTCATTAAGCCCGTTCACGTTCAGTTACTATTGAGAGATATGAGTTTAGTGTCATCATGATATCTATTCAGTCCTTGTTTTTGTGGAATGTTCCACTGAACTTCTTCTTAAAGGGGGATTTTAAGAGTCCCCCTTAAAATTTCTTGCAGAGCTGGTTTGGAGGCCACATATTCTTTCAGTTCCTGCCTGTCTTGGAAGCTCTTTATCTCTCCTTCCATTTTGAATGAGAGCCTTGCTGGATAAAGTATTCTTGGTTGCATGTTCTTCTCATTTAGGACCCTGAATATATCCTGCCAGCCCTTTCTGGCCTGCCAGGTCTCTGTGGAGAGGTCTGCTGTTACCCTAATACTCCTCCCCATAAAAGTCAGGAATTTCTTGTCTCTTGCTGCTTTAAGGATCTTCTCTTTATCTTTGGAATTTGCAAGCTTCACTATTAAATGTCGAGGTGTTGAACGGTTTTTATTGATTTTAGGGGGGATCTCTCTATTTCCTGGATCTGAATGCCTGTTTCCCTTCCCAGATTAGGAAAGTTTTCAGCTAGGATTTGTTCAAATACATATTCTGGCCCTCTGTCCCTTTCGGCGCCCTCGGGAACCCCAATTAAACGTAGGTTTTTCTTCCTCAGGCTGTCGTTTATTTCCCTTAATCTATCTTCATGGTCTTTTAATTATCTCTTTTTTCCTCAGTTTCCCTCTTTGCCATCAACTTGTCTTCTGTGTCACTCACTCGTTCTTCCACCTCGTTAACCCTCGTCGTTAGGACTTCTAGTTTGGATTGCATCTCATTCAATTGATTTTTAATTTCTGCCTGATTAGCTCTAAATTCTGCAGTCATGAAGTCTCTTGAGTCCTTTATGCTTTTTTCTAGAGCCACCAGTAGCTGTATACTAGTGCTTCTGAATTGGCTTTCTGACATTGAATTGTAATCCAGATTTTGTAACTCTGTGGGAGAGAGGACTGTTTCTGATTCTTTCTTTTGAGGTGAGGTTTTCCTTCTAGTCATTTTGCTCAGTGCAGAGTGGCCAAAAGCAAGTTGTATTGGGAAAAGGAGAAAAAGAGAGGAGAGAAAGAAGGAAAGAAAAGAGAAAAAGAAAAAAGATAAAAGGAAGAAAGAAAAGAAGAAAAAGAGAAAGAAAAAAGGGTGGGGGAAGGAAACAAATCAAAAAGCAAAAAAAAAAAAAAAAAAAAAAAAAAAAAAAAAAAACCCTAACAAACAAACAAAAAAACAAACAAAAGAAAACAAACAAACACAAAAAACAACAATAACAACAACAACAAAAAAAACAACACGGGGGAGTATCTTCTGATTCTATGTACTTTAAGTCCCTTGACTTCCCCTGGAACTTGTCCGTCTAGCTGGTCTTCTGGGGGAGGGCCTGTTGTGCTGATTTTCAGGTGTTAGCAGTTGGGGGAGCTGCTCTGCCCCTGCCTGGCGCAGGGCTCAGGGGGGTTGTTTACTCCGTGAGGCCCCAGGAGGAACAGCCCCAGTGGCGGGGCCAGCTCTGCAGCCCTGGCTTCAGCCCCTGCAGTAACCCCGGAGCTCTCTGTCTGCAGGGCCTGGAGGCTCCGGGGCGGGGCCGCTGATCTGCTCAGCTGGGGCAGGAGCGTCCTTGCTGTCCTGGGCCCTCCCGGCCTCTGCCTGTCCCGGGGGGAGGCCGGATCCTGGGCTGTGTCCCTGCGCCCCGTGCTCCGGAGCCTGCGCTGTTGGATTCACGCTCCCGCCCCGCAGCCCCCTCCCCGGAGCCGCCCCCGAGCCCCTACGAGCTGCTCCTGGAACCGCGCAGCCCCCTCTGCACCGAGCCTCTTCCTCTGCCCGAGCCCCTCCGAGCTGCTCCCGCCCCGCAGGCCCCTCCGCACCGAGCCTCTTCCTCTGCCCGAGCCCCCCCGAGCTGCTCCCGCCCCGCAGCCCCCTCCGCGGAGCCGCCGCCGGAGCCCCCCAGAGCTGCTCCGGGTCCCGCCGTGCGCGCTGCAGCCCTTAGGGAGCTCGGCGCACTCTCCCGGGGCGCAGGTGTCTGTTAGTGTCCCCGGGAGCCCGAGGGCATCCCCGCCCTCCTGGGTCCTGCTCCAACTCCCCGCGAGCCCCTTTCCGCCCGGGAAGGTCGGTGCAGCTCCTGCTCCTCCGGGACGGGGCTCTCCTGTCCTGGGGACACTCGCCCCGGCCTCAGCCCGGCTCCTCGCGGGGCCCCTCCCCCTTGGAGGCCTTTTGTTTCTTTATTTCTTTTTCCCCGTCTTCCTACCTCGATAGAAGCGCGAACTCTTCTCACTGTAGCATTCCAGCTGGTCTCTCTAAATCTCAGGCCGAATTCGTAGATTTTCAGGATGATTTGAAGGTTTTCTAGGTAATTTGGTGGGGACAGGTGACTTGGGGACCCTACTCTTTAGCCATCTTGCCCCTCCTCCCTGGCTTCCTCTTCATTTACTTAGCAGATTACCTCTTTATTAAAAACGAAGAGGTAAAATCCAGCTCCTCTTTTGACTGCCATTATGTGAAATGCTGATTTCATACTATATTTACATTTCCCAGGAACAATATCTAGTCCATCCCACTTACTTTATGTAGTGATATTTGGAGTACAAACCTCATTTAAACTTATACATTTACATAAGAACATCTTTCCCATATGAAGAACGAGTAGTTCTGATTATAATTAGTATTTTTTAAAAAAGAACATAAATCACTATTTTTATTAAGAGGATTTTTTTTAGTGTTCTGGAATGAATTTCAGTTTTAAGTGGATATTTCTTTGGAAGTAACATGAACGATTTTCATGGTTAAGTTTGGAACAAAAAATGTGATACCATATTTATTCTGTTCAAAGTAAGCCAAACTTAAATGTGAGCTTTACTGAGAATATACGGCTTTCAAAATAAAAAGAAATTGAAATGCAATTAACTTATCTTTTGCTTTATCCTCCTTTGGTCAGCTCTATAACAGTATTATAAAAGTTTAAGCCAATAAATAAAACAAAATTTAAAATTCATGTATAAGCCAACATCTATTAAATTATAAATGTTAACAGTTAAGGGAAAACACCAAAGAGAAGAAAATGGAAGTTTTGGATGAGGATAATTCTGAAAGCTGAGAGAGAGAAAAAAATCAGATTAGAGCATGAGGGCCCCAGATTACAAACGTATCGTGTATTAAAAGTTCATTTATCAGTTTTGTGTTTTAGAGTTCAAGTTCAGCCACGAGGACACTGTCATGTATTAAGTATTTCCTTACGCTGGCAGGTGGCTCAGGATTGTTGAGCTCTCCAAAGCCAGGACAAGGGCTCCAAAGAGATCTCGGATGGTGGTCTGGTGGGGATAGCAGCATGCAGGGCACTTTTCATGTTGTAGGACATTCTCAAGTCTTAGAGTTAAATGTTTTCAGAGATGATAGATACTTCTAACTTCTAGGAGAGTTTCATGAACCTAATCCATCACGTTTAGTTCTATTGCAATTAGTTATTAATATCAGAATTTCCTTTCAAACACAGAGGTTACCAATTACACATTTGGTTACGAAAGCAAGGTTTTACAGCAGGCCTAGATGATAGGAGGTAACAAGAATATAGGAGTCCACGACAGTAAGTCCATCTCAGATTTGAAGCCACCCTTAAGAGAATAGTATATCTAGGGAAGAAAAGCAAACTAACACAATAGAGAAAAAAGTAATGTTACACTTTAATATTAAAATGTGAATAATACCCTAATGTACAAAGAAATGCATTGTTACTAGACAAACCAGTTCTAGAGCTACAAATTGAATTTTAAAGAAAACTTCATAAAGAACTATCAATGTTCTTTAAAGGTGGAAAACACAGGGGTATAAAGGATGAACAAACTAAAAGATCTGAGATTATTTAGCCTTAAATTGAGAACACTTATATATTACTATCTCTAAGTATATGGGCAACCTTCATACAGACAGTGATAACTGGATAGTTTTCATTTCTAAGAACAAAATGAAGTGGGTTTAAAATGTAGAAGAAATTATTTAGATTAACATATGGAGTAATCATTAAAGATTGGAGCTGTTTATTGTGAGGGAATATCAAGTTTATGAGTATAGTTTTAAAAAACATTTTTAGGGGCCCCTAGGTGACCCAGTTATTAATTTCAAAAATCACATGAAATAGACCCAGTAACAGATTATGACATAATATTTGTCAAAACTTCTGCCCTAAAATCACTTCCCAAGGTTTATTACTGTCATAAAGTGTATGTACAGTGTGTATATCTGGCTGATGTGTAAATGCATCCAGGGTAACAATTTTTCTTCCCTATGTAATTATTTCTGTACCAGGGATGAATTCAACCTGAAATTGACACTTCTCAGCAATCAGTGGCAGGGAGTGATTCGCCGGGCCCAGCAGAGGAGGGGCATCATTGACAGCCAGATTCGCCAGTGGCAGCGGTACAGGGAGATGGCAGAGAAGCTTCGTAAATGGTTGGTTGAAGTGTCCTATCTTCCCGTGAGTGCTCTCGGAAGTGTCCCAATACCACTGCAACAGGCAAGGACCCTCTTTGATGAAGTGCAGGTAAGGTGCAAAACACATGCTTTTTAAACCTCTTATACATTTCCACTGTACACCTTACCCTTGCCTCAGTTCTTCATAAGGATCCTGGAGTGACACTAGAATGAGGACAAATATGGTTCCAAAGTATCAACAGGAACATATAAAATGATTGTATTACGTTTTATGATGATTTTATAGTGATGATAGTCTGGTCAGGCCCAGCCGCTCACAGAGCCACTCCATGGCCCACACCAATGCCTCCCAGCAGCTCACTGACTTCCAGCATGGAGAGAAAAACAATGACCAAGAAAGGAGCACTTTGCAATGATCATAATCATGAACAATTTTTTTTTAATTTTTTATTTATTTATGATAGTCACAGAGAGAGAGAGAGAGAGGCAGAGACACAGGCAGAGGGAGAAGCAGGCTCCATGCACCGGGAGCCTGATGTGGGATTCGATCCTGGGTCTCCAGGATTGCGCCCTGGGCCAAAGGCAGGCACCAAACCACTGCACCACCCAGGGATCCCATCATGAACAATTTAAATGTGTAACTTGAGTATTCTGAAAAAGATAAAAGTCTCAGTCCTGTCTGGACTCTTTGTCCATTCTTGGTATGGCTGCTTCCTTCTGTCTTCCCCGGGAACCAGGGTCCCCTGCCCCTGAGACAGATCCCTCCTACCAGTCAGTCCTCCCCAGTGTCTTTTCTGGTCTCTTCACTGTTGGCAGCTTCCTTTCTCCTTGCTTCTCTGGGAAACCCCATGAACACATGGCTTTGTTGGCCTTCTACCAGCACAGAAGGGCCCACGTAGTATCTCCTAGTCACATCCACCTCCTAAGCTTTCAATTTATGTATTCAACTGCCTTTTAGGTTTAGATATATATATATATATATATATACATCAAGGATATAATATATTCTATGGGTTCCAGCAGAGTCTGTGATGCCGGGACCAGCCATTCTCCTGCAGTCCCATTTCCTGTGTCCCTAATTTGAGGAAATGTCATTACCAGCTATCCGGTCTATCAGTCAGGGACATTAGAGTCACTCTACAGCTATATTCTTTTTCTCTCCCTCCTCTTTTCTAATACACTTCCAGTTTCTATCACCACTGACACTACCTTAGATGGGAAGCTCTTGATTTCTTAACTACATAGACAATAGCTTTCTAACCTATCTTAGTGTATCCAATATTTACCATTCTTCCATTTCATTTTCTACTCTACTGCAGAGTGTTTTAATCCAGACACATGACTTCCCTACTTAATTTTCTCCTGTGAATCTCAGTCACTTTCACTATTAAAAAAATTCTCATGCAGGGTATCATCTCGTGTCATCTTTTTTTAAAGATTTTATTTATTTTATTCATGAGAGAGAGAGAGAGAGAGAGAGGCAGAGACACAGGCAGAGGGAGAAGCAGGCTTCCCATGGGGAACCCGTGGACTCGGGTCCTGGACCCGAGGATCATGCCCTAAGACAAAGGCAGACGCTCGACCGCTGAGCCACCCAGGTGTCCCTCTCATGTCATCTTTTGCCACTCTTTCACAAGTATAATATATCCTAGCTCCTGAGAACTACATCCAAGGTCCTAAATTCATCCTGTTGATCTCCTATAGTAAATTTGCCTATCTTCATTTCTCCGCGTGGAAGGATTCCTCTCCCTGATTCCTGGCCCTCATCACACCAGCTCCTCCTTAATCTGGCCATGTTCATATATTTTCCAAGACTCATGAAGCCTCTTCATCTTGCTTCCATGTGGGTTAGATATTTGAGGAGTGGTCTTTCTTGGAAGTGGGTTGCTTGTATCAAACAAGCATCATAAATGTTTTTTGCAGAAGAAATTAAGAGATCCTAATAAAACTTAAACGAAGCATGTGACAGTGTGTTCCCTATACATCAATCTTCTAGAGCAGTTTCCATATTGCACGGTCATTGTACTTAAGTTGAACACAGAAACTGAACCTCTCCCGAGGCTCATCCTGAATGAATTCTCATTCATTTATGCAGGGCTTCATTCACACCCAAAGTACTAGCTCAATAAATGTTGGATAAAGAGGGCATGCTATGTATGAAAAACTGTAGGGTTACTTAAAAACACTTGTAGTAGGGAACTGCTGAAAAAAAGAATGAGAAAGTAAAAAGCTACGACTCCTTTCAGTTCAAAGAAAAAGTGTTCCTGCGACAGCAAGGCAGCTACATCCTAACAGTGGAGGCTGGCAAGCAGCTCCTGCTCTCAGCGGACAGTGGGGCTGAGGCTGCCTTGCAGGCAGAACTCACTGAAATCCAAGAGAAGTGGAAATCAGCCAGCGTGCGTTTGGAGGAACAGAAGAAAAAACTGGCCTTCTTGTTGAAAGTAAGTTCAGCTTTTTCCTCCTCTAGATGCAATGCAGTTTAAGAAGCCATGTAAGCAGTTGTTACTCCTGTTTTTAGCTTTCCAATCAGACAGTGCAAAGATCCATAAGTCATACCCTGCAGTATTTTGATCCCCTGCCCTGTGTCTTAAGACTTTGTCCTGTCTTGCATGAGCTGGAGAAGTTTCTCGATTTTCAGCAGTTTGTCTTTCAGAAAAATCACCCAGCTAAGTACTTTTAAGTCTAATAAGACTGTCCAAGTGATGAATTCTGATTAATGGTCGGTGCTAAGCCAAGAACCATGCAATGACTTTATAAATCCAAACAGGAATGCAAAGAGTAGATTCCACTCCCTGATCTAAGACTCTAAAGTGGTTTTTAAGATTGATATCTTTTATTTTATAGCAGGGAAAAACTTATCCAAGAGGATACTTTTGATTTCATCTTAGTTTATCCAAGCATGTTGCTATGAGAGAAAATTCAGGAGGTATATTCAGCCTTTAGTTGGATACAGAGAGGATACTGATCACACTGCAAGTTTCAGACCCCCCACAAGATGCTTTTCTTCCTTACTTTTCAGTACCATATTCAATACATAATTAGAATGCATCAGAAAAAGGGCATGGTCTCTGACCTCAGATAAACCCAAATTAAAATTTTAATAAACTAAGTAACTTGGTTATCTCAACCTATCTGAGCGGCAGTTTCCTCCTCTCTGGAGTAGGTATGATTACCCCTCCTTCAGATGGCATTGTGAGGATTTAATGAAATAAGGAAAGTAAACATGTGGCACAATACCTGCACAAATTGAGCATGTGGTAAAGGGTGGTAATCATCGTTGTTGATATTATCATCATATTAAAGAGTGAACAGAGATAAATAGTAAAGTTTTATACATGCTGATAATCACCAACACTTTAACAAAAGTATCTATTAAATTTGGCCTGACGCTTTTTTGGATCACAGGTAGTAACTAAAGTTAAAAGAACACAGTTTGCTTTTATAATGCTTAAAGTATGCACACCCATTGGATTTATTCTATTGAATTTTATTTAATAATATATTACCTTCTGTGTAGGAAACAATCAATCAAAAATGCCACTGAGCATTTGTTAAAGAACTATTATTTGCATACAGCACAATTCATCCGTAATACAATATGTCTGATTCTTTTTTCTTCTTTTTTACTTTCAATAAAAGATTAAAAACACTGTAACTCATTCTGTAGAGATATGTTAATCATATATTTTTTCTTTATTTGTGATGTGATTTTTGGACAGATTCCCAAGACTTTAATAAGGCAAAATGGCTGAGTCATTGCATTTGCTTTTCTTGCCAGTCTGTTTGCTGGTGTGTAAAACATCCACTTTGATAGATGTTTGCAGACCATGACATTTTGTTATGTCCTTGTAATTCATGTAGTAAAAAGACTGGGTTATAGCTTTGGAATCTAAGCCATTCTTGGAAAGGGGAATCCTTATTCTTCTCTTGTTAAAGTTTATTTTATTTTAAATCATAAACTAGGACTCATTTGCCGAAGAAGGAATTTATGAAGCTATATTCTAATGTCATTTTCTTTATTTTAGGATATCTTTATATCACAGCCATAATGCTTATGTATTTTTAGCTCTTGACTTAATGCTCTGAGTAAATATGCCAAAAGTAGAGTGATGATGATTCTGTGGCCTGCATGTTCACCTGCTTCACTATGGCCTCTTAATTTTATTATAAAAAATAAGAAACTTATCTTTTCTCTTTTAGATCAGTGGAGATTTACTGATGGCATGTTGATGGGTTTCAGAGGGTGTGATGATTTCATTGAGAATGCTTGTTCAGTTTAGTAAAAGGATCTCACTATGCTTAACATTGATGAACTAATTGTAGCCTGGGAACATGGAGGTACTTTAACAAAGGGGAATTAGAACAAATTTGTCCAAGACAGACAGTTAGTGTGTTTTCTGGTAAATGGAAAGAGGGAATGTGATTATGTACTCTAGGAAGTTCCCTGAAGGAATTTAAGAGAAATGAACCTTAGGCCAAATTCTCAGTTCAGTTAGAAACCAAAAGACCTTTTGAATAGGGACACACTTTTGTCAGCACTTCTAACAGAAGACAGTTTTGGTCATAGCACCTATGGGTTGCCGTGCTAAAAATAAAGCATCGGAAGAGAAAGACAGAAAGAGCCCAGCCAAGAAAAGACTGGTAATGGTGGAAGAGGTAATGTGAAGGAAAATGCGGCATAATTTTGCCACCAGGCTCACTACTAAAAGCAATTCTGTCTTTCTTCAGAGCTCAGTAATTTAAGTTGCAGGGAGTGGCTACTGGGAAGGGTTACTAGGAAGGGGGGACAGGAATGGATGGTCATAGGTGAAATTAAGGAGATTTGTTTAGATGAATTTATTTTGATTTTATTTATTTATTTTTTAATTTATTTATGATAGTCACAGAGAGAGAGAGAGAGAGAGAGAGGCAGAGACACAGGCAGAGGGAGAAGCAGGCCCCATGCACCGGGAGCCCGACGTGAGATTCGATCCCGGGTCTCCAGGATCGCGCCCTGAGCCAAAGGCAGGCGCCAAACCGCTGCGCCACCCAGGGATCCCTGTTTAGATGAATTTAATTTGAATTTTCACTGAGACACTGGATAGGAGTTAATCTGTAGGTCTAATTATATAAAGCATTATGATTCCTTTAATTTTTTCTTTCAATTAAAAAGAAATACATGTGTCTGATTTTAAAAAATCAGATAATAATTGAAATATGTAAAGCAAAAAACAAAATTTCCCCTATACCACAACCAAATCCTGTAATCTTCCACAGGAATAAACCACTGTTACAGGTCTGGTATGTAATCACCCAAAACATAACCACATAAATGTATGTTTTCTTTGTCACTCTGTAGAGATCTACCGGTCTATGCTGCCACTCTCTACTGCTTTTCTTGCTATATTCTTCTTCAGAGCACTCACTCATATTTGACATACTAGATGTATATTTTTTAAATTTTGCCTTACCTCTCTTCATCCATTGATTGTTTCAGTTTTTAGGTGTTTATATACTTACCCTTTTGTGATACATATTTCAGCATATTGAGATGAAGCCCACCCATTGCCAGCCTTTGGTACTTGTGTATTTCTACTTCTGTAACAAATCAAATGTATGTGCCTCATAGTGTTCATATAATGAGCTGAATCAGAGGCAGGGTTATATTATTTTTACATTTCATCCTGAAAGAATTTCCATATCCTCTTTTTGATCTCTTATAGAACATCCGAGGTAGTGTAGACACATTAATAGTGGGGTTAGAAAAGAGGCAAAATACTGTGATTACTTTCTTACCTCTGCAGATTGATTCAGATGCAAATAACAATTTTGATTACTTGTAATATTCTGGGCCTTGTATTTAGTGTGTTCACAGCCATGGCTTCCTCCAGCCCTCCAACAATTATAGAGTTTGTGTTATGCCCATTTTCATAGGGAAAATTGAGACATAGCATATTACCTGCTTAAAGTCACATAGAGTAAGTGTTGAACTCTCTGATGCTGCCTACATGACAATGGATGTGGACCCCCCACAAATCTTTAATTGTTTCTCTGGGATTAAGAAGAGTGTGGATCTTTTGTTTTAGTTTCTTATAAAACAAAACAAAACAAAACAAAAACAAAGCCATGAAATCTCTTCCTTCTCCCATTACAGGACTGGGAAAACTGTGAGAACGGAATAGCTGATTCTCTGGAGAAACTACGAACTTTCAAAAAGAAGCTTTCTCAGCCTCTTCCAGATCACCATGAGGAGCTGCATGCAGAGCAAATGCGTTGCAAGGTAGCTGACTGGATTGAGCTGTTAGCTGTCACTGGCCTGTGCGCTTCTGTTGTGGTATTGCCTTTGAAAGCATAAGCTAGTCAAACTGCTCCAGCAGTGTATATGTTGGTACAAGTTCCTGGATATTGCATTAGGGCAGACAACTCTGGTGAGGCTTGCTTGCTGATTTATTGTGGTTGATGAAATTAGACTGGCTTATGGTTTATATCTTGAGAAATATAAAACACAGCATTGAAAGATATTTAAAAGTGGGGTCGAAAGCAATAAACACAATCCTTTTTAAAGCGTCTGTACTGGAGAGTTGTTCTAGCAGAATAGTCTAGTCCTGACAGCCTGGAAATGCTGCAGACAGTGGTCCTTAGGGGAACACCCTGCCCTGTAGGCTCTTCTGTAAGGAAAATAGGAATGCAAATAGCAAGGAGACACACAGTCATTCAGTTATCAGGGCCCTAACTATTTATGAGATCATGAGCAACACCTCAAATCACAGTTGAAAGCAAATCAGGAGCTAATATAGACCACTCCCTGCATCGTGAGCTCGTTGAGATTAACGTGATGTGGTGGCAGAGGATTCGTTCTGTTCATACCTATATAGGCAAGTGAAGTGTTCAGCAGTTCTCTGTCAAGCAGTATGCAGATCTAGTCAAAACTGCCTTTACGAATGTCTCTTTTTTTCTCCCCAAATAATACACGTCCCTGTGTTTCCCAGTCATTTGCAAATTATTGTTCTGGAGCAATGCTGTAAAACTTCACACGTACTGGGGTGCCTGGGTGGCTTAATTGGGTAAGCCTCTGTGACTCTTGGTTTCTGATCAGGTCATGATCACATGGGTTGTGAGGTTGGGCTCCACACTCAGTGCTCAGCAGAGAGTCTGCTCGAAGATCCTCTCCCTCTGCCACTCTCCCCCTAAAATAAATAAATAAATAAATCTTTTAGAAAGAAACTTCACATATACTTAAATGATTTGGATTTAATCAGAAGTTTTCTGCTTCACTCTGGCTAAGAAGTCATAAGCATTAAGGAAAAATTAATTTTTAAAGGAGTCTTGAAATCATAAAAAGCGTAGATGTAAGAATTTTTCTTCAGTATTAAAATTTAAGGATATCCTTTGAAACTCAGAAGAGGCAGATTTAGGAAAAATAAAGGGGTAATATACATGACATCATGGATAGCAGGTGAGGAAAATATTATCTTGAGATGTAAGTTCAGAAGTATGCAAATATTAAAAAGTTTGTTTTAAATCTGTGATTGTAAATTTATAACAAGTGATTAAAGAAAATTGGCATTTATTAGGCTGCTCTTATGTGCCAGTCAGTAAACTAGTGTTGTCTTAGTTGACAGAAACACAAACTCATGAGGACAGTCTGTTATTTCCCTTTTACAGATGTGAAAACTGAGGCTTCTAGAAGTTTAATAATGTTTCAGTGTTAGTAAATATCAAGGCTTCCTGAATCCAGAGGCTGTATTTTTACCATATAGACTCATCTAATAGAGTCTGTGAGTCTGAAACAGTTGGTTTTGGTGGTGCTGTTGTTTCTTTTATAATCCTTACATTGTGAATTATGTCTGATGTTGGAGTTAGGGGCTAGAAATTGGAAAGAAAGGGGAAAATCTTTACATTGGCATGACAGTTTAATATGTGTACAAATATAAGCAGAAATACTGCATATTTTACTCCACCGGGATGGTCTTTCAGCCAAATGCTGTTACCATGGGACCTCATCACCCAAAATACAACAGTTATAAACATACCCGGCTATTAAGCTTGGAGATTAAAAGGATGCATTTTGGTCCAGCTCTCTGCTACTCTTCCCTAAACCACCCTTAGCAGCAAAACAAAGCAATTACCTGGAAAATTCAGACTAAAACCTCATCTGCCTAAATTGCCTGAGAAGTTAGCCTCAAACGCTACTGTTAATTGCATTTGCCTTTGGAAACTTGTATCCTGTGTGAAGAGGCAAAAAGAGAAGGAAAAAGCCATGTGAACTACTCTATTTATACACAAAATTAGCCAGAATCTAAAAGCATCCACAGCTGGCAAAAAGCAAGAGTTATACAAATTGCAAAACTGGTCATCGGTTCAAAGCATTGCAAAATCCAATGTCAACTCATTCAAATATTGCTTTATGGATTTTTTTCTTAAATCATTTCCCAAAAGGACAGAGTACATAATTTTTTCTTTAGTAACCTGAAGAAGTCTATGTTCCTACAGGAAATGAATTCAGTCCATTATTTTCAATTGAGTAATAATAGCAATTCAGCGATTATATTAAGTTGATATTGCAGAATGTAAATGCATAGTGTTTGAAGATGAAAGTTAACCTAGAAGTTTGGTTTTTTGAAAATATTTTAACATGATCAATAACCCAGGACAAAAATAAAGGCTGGATTAGCAATTTATGAAATCAGTTTAAAAGTAAAGGAGATCATGCAGTAATGAAAGTTCAATTTAGGAAAGATGAGCCAGGGGGCCACTTGGGTGGCTCATTCAGTTAAGTGCCTGTCATGATCTCAAGTGCTCAGGTCATGATCTCAAGGTCCTGGGATTGAGTCCTGCTTTGGGCTCCTTGCTCAGTGGGGAGTCTGCTTCTCCTTTTGCTCCTCCTCCTGCTCTTACATGCTCTCTCTCTCTCTCTCTCTCTCTCTCTCTCTCTTTCTCTCTCAAATAAATAAATGAAATCTTAAAAAAAAAAAAAAGGAAGAAGAAAAGGTGAGCCACAATGATCAGTTAAAAGGTAAATAGATCATAGGAAGATTCTTCCAACAACCTGGGTGGTTTTATTTTTTATGATTTTTAAAAATTTATTTATTAGAGAGAAAGAGAGAAAATATGACAGGGAGAAGGAACAGAGGCAGAAGGAGAAGCAGACTGCCCACTGAGCAGGGAACCCAATGCAGATGATCCCAGGACCCCAAGATCATGACCTGAGCTAAAGGCAAATGCTTAACCAACTGAGCCACCCAGGCACCCCACAACCTGGGATTTTATCAGAAGAACTTGGCAAAGTGTCAGACAACACCAGAGCAAATAGAATAAACCAAGTGAGATGTTCAAATAGAAAATAGAAAGCGATGGAAAGATAATTATATGATGAGGAGATTCCTAACACACACAAATTGTTTATGATAGATATTTGTGAGTATTCACATTTTTGTTTTTTTTAATCTAGGAGCTGGAAAATGTAGCTGGGAGCTGGACAGATGATATGGCTCAGCTGACACTGCTGAAGGATACTCTCTGTGCCTACATCAGCGCCGATGATATCTCCATCCTGAATGAACGCATGGAGCTTCTGCAAAGGCAGTGGGAAGAACTGTGCCACCAGGTAAGACAAACTCTACATTGAGCATTAGCTCAGAAAGGTGGAAAACTGGAAGATGACTTGAAATGTCAAATAGCTTGACCCATGTTTGTATCGACTCTATAACTCAGAGTATACATGGAGGAAGAACTCTGGCTTTTGTGAGAATATTGTAGATTAACATTATATTTGAGATGCATCTCAACTGAATTCTCTTGCTGCCCCTTTCACTGGCTGACATAATATTGTAAGAGGGAAAATAGTTTTTTGGTTCACAGATGTAGTCTTGCTAAGTACTGATGGTCTGTTTCTTACTTTGAACATATGAAAGACCTTTGTTTTATTTGCAATTTTAGCTAATACTGTGGAAATGGTTTTTTATTTGGAATGACTGTGGCTAATGATTTACAGTATTTTTTTCCTAGGAATTCATGTGTTTGGCATTTTTAGTTACATGTGATTCATTTATTAAGTACCTTTCTTGTGCATTGTACCTTAAAATTGGGATCCCAGATTGGATTTTGATTTTGAAATGAAAGGAAGAGATTGGTGGAAAGACAATGAGAAGGAATCAAAGACAAAGAAGAATAACATAGATTAATAACATAACATAGATTAAACACAAGTGAAGAACAGGCTCTGACTGAGGACCTTGAGACCATCCCCTCCAGGAGGCTGGGTGTGTGTCAGTCATGTCCCTTGCTGCACCTGACTGCATTGCCTGGCACATGAGAGGCTGTGGTCTATGTTTGGTAAATGAATCAGTCACACTAATTGTGAATTTCATAAACTAGAGTAAGTGTTCCTACCATCGATTTAACAACAGAGCTGAAACTAAAACCAGTCCAGAAGAACCTATGCCATGAAGAGAACTGGTTCTAACAAGCTAAAACAATGTACAGCAGTGTAAGCAAACCCAGGGCAGTGTGCACTGCAGGCAATAAAGGACACACATGTTGCAGCGGATAAATCTTCAGCTGAGCACTGAGACAGGGAGCACAAGAGACAGATTGGTGTGGAAGGAGCAAGCAGGTGGATTGGACGCGGCTGCAGCTTGAGTGAAGGCAGAGGAGGAGACAGAGGAGCTGGCTGGTGAGAAGCAAGTGCTGTAAGGATGAGGAAGGAGCTCTTGAGAAGGGGTCTCTTCGTGCCTCTCTAGTTTCAGGCCAAGTGTGCTAATCTAGAGCTCTCTCCTCTTCCGTCCTCCCCTCCCATTTTCCCTGACTTTAGAGATACTTATCTTCATGCTTCAGGAAACATTAAACAGAGATTAAGAGGCTTATAGCCTCCTGATTCATTTGACAGCAACAAGAAATTTGTTGTTAGGTAAATTTCTCTCTGTGTTTAGATAAAAACCAAGATATTTCTCAGACCATGAGCCAGAGGGTAACTCTGGAGCACACTTCCTAAATGTGTGAACAATTTCTTCTGAATATATACTTGGAAAAGGGAAAAGTGTAAGAGATGATTTTCATAAACATGTGAGTAATTTGAGTTCAAAATTAATTTAGCCATTTTTCATGGAGCTTCGTATTCTTAGTGAACACAGTGAGAAATTCACATGCAATATGATAATGCTAATCACAATATTTTATTCTTCTCTGAATTATTCAACCCAAAATCAATACATAACTATCCAGTAAATTCTCACATAATTTTCTAATGGAAGGACTTTATCAGGGTATTTCATGTAAGTGAAAGATAATTTGTGGTTACAAATAATGGAAAATTATCACAGCAGTGGTTTGGTTACTTTTATGAGCCTTATTCATTTGTTTTTCTTAAAATTGAGAAAAATCTAGCACTACTTCATGACCCAATACTTTTCAGCATATCCTGTGAAATTAATTATACTATATCTACTTCTCTGGCTAATTGATGTCTACAGAGCTTTCAGAGAGGTAACACTTCAAATAATAGCTTCCATTCCCTTCCCAAACCTGTCATGAACTGCCCTACCCCCAGACCTTACTCAGACCACTCTTCTGCCTAGACTGACTATTTCTTCCCTTCTGATTTTAACCCACCTTTTTTCAAATGCCACAATCCCTAGAATGTCACCTTTTGAGATGCTCAGACCTCAGTATTTTCCTATTCCCCAATTCCCTTTTGGCCTGTGCCATCATTTGATGGTGCATTGTTCCTCTCTTCTTCTTCTTCTTCTTTTTTTTTTTCCCAATGTTTGTGACTTTATTTCAAGACTATGAGACCCCTAAGAATGAAGACCATTTCCTTTTTTCTCCAGTGCCTAGAACAGCTAAGTAAGTGTTCATATATATACTGTTAATAATTAAAAGAAGACTTTAGGGCATTTATTTTATGTCATTGTGTTCCTCTAAATGTAAAATAATGACATAGTCTCTGAATAGTTTGGAAGTTAGGAAGATTATAATTGTGCAATATTTGTTTGATTTAGGAAAACCAGTCCTGTGTAAAAATGCCATGAGGTAGAAAGATTCCAAACTTCTAGTTATAAAGTGAATTAGTTCTAGGAATCTAACATATAGGAATGTGACTCTAGTTAATAAGACTGTATCATGTACTTGAAAATTGCTAAGAGGAAAGATATTTTAAAAATTTATTTAAATTTTTATTTATTTAAAAAAATTCCAATATAAACATAAAGTGTTATATTTGTTTCAGGTATACAGTAGAGTGATTCAGTACATTACTCAGTGTTCATCAATATAAGTGGTTATAATTAATAACCTTAATCACCTTCACCTATTCACCCTTTCCTCCTTTCCTCCCCTCTGGCAACCACTAGTTTGTTCTCTACACTTAAGAGTCTTCTTCTTCTTCTTTTTTATCTCTTTTTCTTTCTTCATTTGTTTTGTTTCTTAAATTCCACATGAGTGAAATCATATGGTATTTGTCTTTCTCTGACCAACTTCTTTCATTTAGCATTATACTCTCAAGATCCATCCATGTTGTTACAAATGGCTAGATGTCATTCTTTTTATGGCTGAGTGATACCTTAAAGGCTCTCACAACACACATAGAAATAGTAATTGTGTGATATGATGGATGTGCTAACTAATCTTGTGGTAATCATTTCACAGTATAAATGTGCATCAGGTCACCACACTATACACCTTAAACTTACACAGTGTGATATGTCTATTATATCTTAGTAAAGCTGGAAAAAGAAAAAAGGGGGCCAAAGTTTCCATGTTTAAAATTGCTCACGAGACTTAGATATATCCGTTTGGAAATACATTTTGAAGGATGCTATTGATCATATGATATGCCATGAAGAGATGAATACCTTTCACCTGTGAGTAGACTAAGACTTAAGTAAAAAAAAAAAAAAAAGAAAAGAGGAAGTACATTGAATACATAGTTTCTGGAAACTTCTAAATTGAATGTCTTAAGGCATGAAGCTAAAGCATACTGATCTCACATTGCTTCAACCTAAAAATACTATTTAATCCAGTGAGATTTTAGAGTTCGGAGTAGTCATGCCAAAGGTGCCAGGATATAACTATAAGTGAGAATATAAATTAGTTACTAGTTCTTGAGTTAGTGTTTCCGGAGTTCTTCTGTCAAGTATGAAACCACAAAAGGAAATGAGCTTGAGCCTATGGTCTCATTTTAAAAGTTAAAAACTTTACTTAAACCTGACATTATCCGCTATTAAAGAGCCGGTAGTCTGTTGATATTCCAATTGAAGCAGTGGGTGAGAAGGCAGGAGCAATTGGGACTACCAAGGAGGAGGAGGAAGACACGGTGTAAGTAAATGTTTCAGAGGGGAGTTGACGTATAAAAGTATACTGTTCATAAATAGACTCCCCAAACAGTTTGCTGTGTCTGTATTCAGCCATAGCTTATATTTGTTTTTATTCCTGTTTGGGTTTGTAGATCCGTGTGTAATTCTCGTTGAGATATAAATACATCATCATTGTAATTGCTCAGTGTTTTTCAAATTGTCAAGGCAAAAATATTTGAAGTAGAAAAGGATGTATTTCCTGTTCAGCTGCCTCACACTCTGGAGGTTTCAGCTGGTACTTGCCAGCTATTAACAATGCAGAGTGTTTATACTCTTGAGAAAACATAAATCTGTGCTAAACTGATAAGTAATATGAGGGTTTCAGTTAAACCCGAAGAAAGGGGTGGTAATGTTCACTTATCATATAGCCTAAACACTAGTTTTATAAACTGAAAGGTAAAAGCTGTCTCCACTGAGAATTTAAATCTTTTTAGAAGCTTTTGCACTGTGTTTGTGGTCTACCTGTTTCTTCTTTCAGCTGTTGCTTTACAGTGAGCAAATGAAAGTAACACTTCCATGGTGTGTGATAAGTACCAGAAATACATATGCAAGCTGCTCAGCGGAGGTATTGAATACATGGGTGTCGAGGTGGAAAAAATGTTAAAAACTCAAATAATGGAAAAAAAAAACTCAAATGATGTCCTGTAGTAGGAGGAGTAGGAGGAGTAGGAGGAGGAGGAGTAGTAGTATATTAATGGCCAGCTTTTGTTAAATCTTTAGCATGTACTGGTTATTTTCTTAAATTAATTTCTTGTTTGCATTCTATTATAAGCCTATTATCCCAGGACACATGTCAGTGCTTGGCACATCGTAGATACTTATTTACTGCAAACAATAAACATTTGCTTAATGAAATTTGGAACAGATGTAAAATTCATTTATAAATGAAGCAAGTGAGACATAGAGAAGATAAGTAACCTTGCCCTGGTCATATCATTAGTAAGTAATAGAGACTGTTTTTGAATCTCAGGTACCTCTGGATATTTGATCATAGTATTATATCACAGCCTTTATCAAAGACTCAAGCTTTGCTCATTCTGTCTCATACTGACTAGAAAGAAATATCTCAAATTTGTCTAACCTTCTCTCTGGAATGGGGGTAATAAAACCCACCTCTCAAAAAAAATAAAAAAATTTAAAATATTAAAAAAATAAAACCCACCTCTCAAAGAAATAGATAATATTTTTCTATAATGTGGTCATCTTCCCTGAAGATGTTGTTGAGGAAAGTCCGAGAATTCATCCTTACTCATGGATGATTTGGGGAAAGAGGAAAGAAGGAGATACATAGAGCAATAACTATTAATGTTGAATCTGAAGGGTGGGGGCTTTTAGTCTTTTCTTAGAAAACAGTTGCTTTCAGAGGTCCCAATTATGAAAATATAGTTTCAGTTTGGACATCAGTTGAACCAGAATTTTAATGACCAGCCACACTCTTGACTCTGATGCTATGTGAATGAGAGGGAAGAAGTCATATCCACTACAAAATTCCAAATCGTAGCATTCCTGTAGAAGATCAGAATACACTCTGCTATCAGAGTTCAAGAGGTAAGGGAGTACTGGAAGGATTGTGCTCCTAACTGCAGCGCTGTCTTGATATAGCTTATTGTAGGTGAACTTTGTCTCCAAAACTTTTTAACCTATGTTTTCTTAGCTTTTTCCATTCCTACCAGTACCCACCCCAAGTAAATTCACTGCTTTTTGGTTGTTCTGTATTTTTCTGCCCCAAAGAAAACAAGCTGATTTTTACTAATGGGGAAATACTTAATGGATGCATCAGTGTCACCCTACTCAGAGAAATTTGTATTTTAAAAGATCATAATTCAAAAGAATGAATTTGTAATGATGACATTTTAGAAACTATGTTAGGTTATGGGGCCCACTATCTGAGCACCTCACTATGATGAGAGCTAGCCCAGGCATAGGGAACCTGCTCTCAAAGCCTAATTACCAGGTATTTTCTCAGATATAGAATCATAGACATTTTGGGTTATGTGGGACCTTGACTATTATTTACCTAATCATTAGCAGAGCCAATCTGAGGCAGAATTGCTAACTAGAAAGTGTAAGGTACCTTAGAAATATTTTCATTTTTAAAGGAAATTGGCTTGAAGTGCATCACAAAGTAAAATGGACTGATGGATAAAGGAATATATGTATTAAAGCAAAATGTAGCAAAATGTTCACAATTTTGGAGCCTAGGGAGTATATTATGGCTGCTTACCATTACAGTTCTTTCAACTTTTCTGTATGTCTAATGTTTTTCATAATAAAATGGTGGTGGAAGAAAAGAAAATTGAGGTAGGTGTTTAATGCGATGAGATGACTGGTGGAATGTCTAGCATTATCAACATGAGTGTGTAGAACATCTATAAAAAAGGATCATCTTCTTGCCAGTCAAATCACATTATATTTTGCTAACAGGTAGCTTGGCTTAACTAAAAATATTTCTTAGTATCGTAAGCAGCACTGCAAAAACAAGGGTATTATGAAATCATAAAATTTTAAAATACTGGAAAGGAACATTCTAGGTTTTTTTTTTTTGGAACATTCTAGATTTAGAGATAAGAAACAGACCCCTTGTATCTCTAATGCATAAAGAACTATTACAACTCAATGCTAAAAAAGAAAAAAAAAAAACCCAGCCCAATTCAAAAATGGGCAAAAGATTTGACCTGATAGTTCTCCAAAGAAGATATACAGATGGCCAAGAAACATGAAAAGATTTTCAGCATTATTAGTCATCAGAGAAATATGAATCAGAATAGCAATAAGATACCACTTGACATTCACTAGGATGACCAAATCAAAAAGACAGATAAATAGTAAGTGTAGGTGAGGATGTGGAGAAATGAATACCTTACTGCTGGTGGGAATGTACATTGGTAGACACTCTATAGTGTGTCAACATGTAACCCGGCAATTCTACTCATAGGTAAGTACCCCGTAGGCAACTAAACATGTGTCTCCACACACACTTGTCTACAAGTGTACAATTGCAGCCTTATTCATAATAGCCAGAAAGTGGAAATAACCAAAACATCCATCCATAGATGAATTGGTAAATAAAAGGTTGTCTATCCATCTGATGGGATACATTCAACAATTAAAAGGAGTGAAATACTGACACATGCCGCAACATAGATGAACTTTGAAAACATTATGCTAAGCAATATTGTATGGTATGTGAATTATATCTCAATAAAGTCATTATGCAAAAGAAGGAAATGAAAAAGACAAAGGTAAATAAATAAAAAAGAAAGCAGGCAGAGAAGTAAGAGAACTTGCTCAAAGTAAAAGGATCGGTATAGAGCTGAGCAGCAGGGATCCGTCTTCCACTTCAGACTTCTCTGCACTCTGCGCCTCTGCTCCACTCTCCAGACACTTGAGATTCAATTCACTCTCCCTTTTTCCTTTCTTTCCCTTCTTTTGTTCCTTTCCCCTTTTCTTCCTTTTCTTTTTTTCCCCTTTTTCCTTCTTTCCTTCTTTTTCTATCCCTCCCTCTTTCCTAGCTCTTCCTTATCTTTTAGTAAAAGTACATTCAATATGTAGAGGGATCCCTGGGTGGCACAGCGGTTTGGCGCCTGCCTTTGGCCCAGGGCGCAATCCTGGAGACCCCGGGATCGAATCCTACGTCGGGTTCCCTGCATGGGTCTGCTTCTCCCTCTGCCTGTGTCTCTGCCTCTCTGTCTCTCTCTGTGTGACTATCATGAATAAATAAATAAAATCTTTTAAAAAAAATATTGCTGTAGAAATCTGCATAGAACTAATTTCAGTGTGAGGCTTGATTGCTTGGAACCTTGAATAAATGAAGGTGCATGCAGCTCTTTAGAGAGGTGGAAATACAGGGTGGGGTTCCTCCCACTGGCATTTCATTAGCAGGTCCTTGTTGTGAAAGCTTGCTGGAGATCCCTCCTGGGTCTCAAACTCAGGGAACAGTACCTAAAGACATGCACAACTGTTGCTTATTTCCCTCCACCCAACTCAGTTTATTGGTCCCCCCCCACCCCCCGTGACCCAGGGTACAAGTTGTACTCTGATTATCCTTTTACATTTTTTCCCATTTAAACTTTTCAGCTCTCCTTAAGGCGGCAGCAAGTAAGTGAAAGATTGAATGAATGGGCAGTCTTCAGTGAAAAGAACAAGGAACTTTGTGAATGGTTGACCCAGATGGAAAGCAAAGTTTCTCAAAATGGAGACATCCTCATTGAAGATATGATAGAAAAGCTCAAGAAGGTACAGGATGCCTAACTATGTATATTTTTACTCTTCATAACACTTAGGTGTACTTTTAACAGGTATAAAATATGGTTTTACTCATTATTAAATTACTTTCCTGTAAAAGGAGTACTATCTTTTAAATGTTTTATCTTTTTAATACAAAATAAACTTGCATGGAAAGGCCTCCTTTATATACAATATATATGGATATGATGAAGTAAATTATCTGCTGATAGATAAATGTTCAGTGTTTTCCCGTTTTAGCTACCTGTTCAGAAGGAATCATTTATGTGTATTAGTTTTCTTTTGTGTTTTTTTGTTCTTATTTTTTTTAAGATTTTATTTATTTATTCATAAGAGACACAGAGAGAGAAAGAGAGAGAGGCAGAGACACAGGCAGAGAGAGAAGCAGGCTCCATGTGAGACTTGATCCAGGGACTTCAGGATCATGCCTTGAGCCAAAGGCAGATGCTTAACCGCAGAGCCACCAAGGTGTCCTGTTTTTTTGTTTTTAAAGAGGTAAAATCACTAGAGAGGAACCAAAAGAAAAAATTTTTAGGATTCATTAAACTGACATTTTCTCTATAAAACACTATCCACAGACAATTGCAAGAATAAAAACTTTCCTGGGGTGCCTGGGTGGTTTAGTGGTTGAGTGTCTGTCTGCCTTTGGCTCAGATCATGATCCCGGGGTCCTGAGATCGAGTCCCATATTGGGCTCCCCTCAGGGAGCCTGCTTCTCCCTCTGCCCTATGTCTCTGCCTGCCTGTCTGTGTCTCTCATAAATAAATAAATAAAATCTTAAAAAAAAAAAGAACAAAAACTTCCCTGTGCACCCCAGTTGGTTGAGCAGTTGAGTGTCAGACTCTTGATTTCAGCTTAGGTCAGGATCCTAGGGTCATGGGATAAGCCCTGCTTTGGGCTTTCATTCAGATGGAGTCTGCTTGTTCCTCTCCTTCCCCCTCTGTCCCACTTGTGTGCTCTCTCTCTAATAAATAAATAATTTAAGGTAAAAAAGAACAAAAACCTCCCTGAGATTTTGCTTCATATTATTTTCAAGTTATGTATGACTATTAAATTATTTTATATATCATCTGGCTCTAGAACATTTTTCATGTCTCTGTTGGGCTGACCAAATTTATTAGCATTTAAAAATGTTTTTGGTGATATCAATAGTGCTTCCATATTTTGAACAGTTAATCATTTTTATTTTAGTTTATGTTCTTTATTAGCACATATCACTATCTGGCTTCCACCATACTTTCCCTCATTACTTATTTTTTATCTCTGTACAGTAGATGCCCTACTAGATTGTCAGCTTTGCTGGAAGTGTCTTTGTTTATTCTTGTATCTCCTGAACTCAGAGCTTCTTATAAGTACTCAGTCATTACTGAATAAATGGATTATAGCCTTATTCATTCTAAAATTCTAAAATAAATATAAATAATTATTAAGAAAAACTATCTTTATCCATGCATACGCATAAAGAGAAAAAAAAAAACTCCAGTGTCAACATGCAGTATAACTTTAAGACTTCCACTTAAAATGTTCAAATTCTAGCAATAAGCATTTGTATATTTGATATGGTAAACCTTTAAAATGTGAACTAAGATAATACAGATTTCACTATAACATCTGCTAATAGCTTGCAGTAATAATTTCTGGATATCAGGAAATGCTCTACTGGACACAATATACTATAGGTATTACAGTGAAGCTTGCTATACAATAAATTTTGGATAAGTGTATCTATATTCTTATTGATTTTCTTCATGAAATTTAAGATGCATATTTTGGGGGTGTGGAAAAAACTCTCTCTTAGACAAAATACAATTACAATTTAAAATTTAGAAAAACCAAAAAAAATTTAGAAAAACTTTAGTGTTTCACCTAATTATGTTTTACTTTTTGGCACAATGTCAGAAATAATCTTTAAAATATTAGCTATACTATTTTGTCTATAAAATGAATTATGAGATTTAAAAAGACATCTCTATGAGCTTGCCTCCGTGGTGTGAGTGCATCTAGCATATTGGCCATTGAATCCCACTGTGGTGAAGTAACATAAAATGGAAGGTAGGTGAGGTGGGGTGAGGTTTCTGGGCCTAAAAAGAGCACTCAACACCAAGATAGAATAAAACTACACTGGCTTCTCCATTTTTAGAGGGCCTCTTGCTTTGATAACTGACTTGAAAGGATAGCCCTATTGCCATACTAACTTTAGAGCAAGAGAGCATTAAAATGCCCATGACCCTCTAAGCTGTCTTTGTATATTATTTTGTTAAGATAATATATGCGGCATGACAGAAGTTTGATTCCAAAATGAAGAAAAAGAAAAAGTGATTCTGAAGATTGGCTTCTGTCACTGTGGCAAGAGTAAGAGGATCATTGGTCAGGTGGTGAGGGTTGAGGAGCACAGGGCATGTCCATTCATCATCACTTAGACCATACCATTGGAGGCCTCTGTCTTGCATATGAAGCCAGTGTTTCCCTATCCAAAACAATCTTTAAGAGGAGTGAATACTGGATAAATGAAAAAGGTGTGAGACCCACTGATCCCCTAAGACTAATGGTTATTATTCTTTTGAGTTAATTTTCCATTGATTTATTTGTAAAATATTGACATTGTATAGAGGATAGCTCATTAAAATGAAAGTATTATTTTTGAAAGCATTCTGCACAAATAACAGAAACACATAATATACATTTACATGTAAATACACATATATGTCAATTGCACATATATAATTGTGCATTGCCCACAGGCACACACACATATTCTAAGCCTCTTAGCAACTATAAGGATTGATTCTAAATATAACACCAGGTTGGTGATTATAAAAATAAGGTATAATTTCCCAGCATTAAAATCCTTCAAGCTTCTTCTTTTATTTCTATTTATATACCATTATTGATTTTTAATGCCCATTTTAAGTAAATAAAAATATCTCAATTCTCTTTAAGAAGATCTCTTTGAAAATTCCATTTAGAGTCTATGCACATACTGAAAATAATAGGTACCACTAATTCTTGTGTACATAGACTGATATTCACACAGTATTCCTCATGTCTAAACTATTCCAAGCAATAGAAAATAGTAATTATCATGTTTCTAGTAGAGCCAGGCTGAATGCATTAAAAATATGATTTCTGATCTCCGTGATTGCTATTTATTATGCAGGATTATCAAGAGGAAATTGCTGTTGCCCAAGAGAACAAAATACAGCTCCAGCAAATGGGAGAACGACTTGCTAGAGCCAGCCATGAAAGCAAAGCCTCTGAGATTGAATACAAACTCGGAAAGGTTAATGACCGGTGGCAGCATCTCCTGGATCTCATGGCAGCCAGGTAAAAAGGATCCTGGTCAATAGGACATGTGTGCAGAATTTTAAAACATTTTGTCCATCTTTCACTGCAGCTCAAGATAATCCAATGACTTTCTCTCTCTGTGTGTGTGTTCTTTATCCTGCCATTTTAGTTTAGCTTTTCTCATAAATGTGTTTCATTAACTTTGAAATTCTCCTTATTTAATAAATCCCGTGGTGTTTTCACTCAGCTGAAAGAAAGTCATATCCAAACAAAACCCATTCCCCCAAAAAATTATTTATTTCAGGGCTTCATGGGTATGCATCCTTCTATGAGGAAGGAAGTAAAACTGCTGACTAGTATTCATGGAGGGCACTTTTGTCTGTAGTAGCAAAAAATTTTTTAAAAGATATATATAAAATTACTTTCCTACCATATTTCTGGCTACCAGAGAGTGGGAATAAAGCTAATTATTGCCATTCAGCATAGTTTTAAAATAATCTGCATTATTGCAATTTTGTTTTTAGCTTTAATAAGTATCCGCTTTGTATCTGAGAGGGATATTATATTCAGTTTCTGTTGCAGAAGGGCAGGTTAGGGAAAACAGAAATGTAAAGAAAGAAAAAATATGTAAGGGTTTTTATTAAAAATATAGAGTCTGATATAATGAATGAGATACTATGTTGTTTGATATAAAGCAAATGACGAAGTAAGTGTTTTACTTCAGGTGAACTTGGCTTTATGTTGGAATATAGGCTCTGTAAGGGCAGGCACCTTTGTGTATCTATCCACCATATATCATGAGCATCAAGAACAGTAACTGAATACAATTTGGGCTCAATAAATATTTGAATGAATGAATGAATACTTGAATATTTGAATGGACATTCTTTTGTACGGCAGTTAGGAGAGGTAGAAAGTTACAAATACTTCTGATTCACAGCCATTTGGAACTAACTGAGAATACACTTTTAAAAATCTGGGTTCTTTTCCTCAGCCATGCTGCATGAATGTGGGCATGAAATAGTGCTTTTTGAATGCTGTGTGCCCACAAAAATTGTGTATGGGCAAAAATTCCATATGTTGATTCTGAAAATATCTAGTATATTTTTTTTCTCCAAGGGAGTTTCAGAGAGAAGCCAATTTAGGAAGAAGATGAAATTATGATTTATTTTAGCAATAATGAAACAAAAATGGAATAAATGTTTACCAATTTTCAAATGTGTAACAATACTCTGATAGCAGACATTTATTGAACACTTGGTATGTGTCAATGACCATGCTACAGCTTCATATATGTCTTCACATTTCCTGTTCACAATACCGTTTGTGGTGGGCATTCTTATTATACCCATTTTCCAGATGCAGAGGCTGACACCCAGGCTTGCCCATGGTTACACACCTGCTGAGGGGCAGAGCCTGCACTCTGACTGCAGCCCATGCTCTGGAGCACTACATGCTCCCGTCTGCCAATTTTATGACTTCCTGTCCCTGTTCTAAAGAATGCAATTAAAAGGAAATTAGATTCTGTAATTATTTCAACAATCTAATTTCCTAGTCCTTTGTAAAGTGCTCACAGCAGCTCTGAGATATTTTGAGGCCCCTTTCCTTGAGGAGTTCATGGTGGGCATATAAACATGCAAAGAAATCAAGTAAAGTGACAAGCTAAATGCCCTGGTAAAGCTATTACAAAGGGACAGAAACATACGGTTCAGCTCAAAATATATATAATTTCCAAATATTCTGGCATATGTAGGTTTTGGAACCCCATTGCTATGTTTAGCTTCACTTCTCAGTTTGTGATAACCAAATCTTATTCAGAAGGACAAATCAAAGCCCTTTGTACTATAAATACACTTCTTAGGGAAGCCACCCAGTTGGTAAACATCCCTTGATTTTTTTTTTTTTTTTTGTCAGATTATGACTCATGGATTGGCTTGCATTGCCATGTAATCCAGTTAAACTAGTTAATGTTCTTTTCTAATCTTTAGTGGTTCAGTGGTATGGAATGGGGGATACACTATGTTGAAGATGTTTTAAATTGAATTTAATATAGTTTATTCATAAGCTAGCTTAGTGTATACCCAGCTGTTAGCCAACATTACATCAAATGAGTTAGGTGATTTCTCCTCAAAGTTATGTTTAACTTGAATAACTTTTCTGTTATTCAAGTGAGGATTTTTTAAATGTTATTTATTTTTCCAAAAACACATTAGTAAAGTTGAACCAATTAAATATTTTTGGATCTATAGTCACTAAAGTCACTAAAACGCTCATATGTTTCTATTTTAGTAGAGTCTCATCATATACAGATGTAGATTTTTGTAGATGTGTTGTCCATTTCTGATTGCCTCACTCCAAAGTATACCAGATGATGTGTTGACCATTCACTTGTTTTAGAGTTTAATGCCACACTGGATTCAAAGTCTCTTTGAAGCCTCTCCTAAATGACACTTGGTCTTCATATTTACTTTTCTTTCCCTTGTTTATCTGAGCTTTGAGAGTACACAAACTAAATGTCTGTCCTCCACCCCCATCTTCAACTATGAGCAGCCAGCTCAAATATCAGATTTCTATGGTTCAGTCCCATTCACCACTCTTAGCTCTTCCAACTATTTTTTTTTTTTTTCACACTGATTCATTAAGGCAGAACACAACTTAGTTGGGCCTTTTGATATTTCTATGCTGCTTTGGTGTGGGAATGGAGAAGTCATTTTTGAAGATCATGTTTTCAGGTGAACAGTTTCCCAGCTAACATAAATAGGAAAAAGAAAAGAAAGAAAGAAGATTTACTGATAATAACCCTATTTGCATACAAATAGAATGCATAACTTTGAGCCAACTTCCTATCACTAGTGGATTAGCTTAGACCATTATGAGTACAAAGTAAATGTGTTTTCCATTGCATTTTTAAACTGTCACCTAGAATTGTCAGTTTTTTGGACAACAAAATTTGCTTAGTTATGTCTCAGTGGTTAATGCTCTAGTATCCTGTCCATATTTTCTAGACCTGCTCAGTTTAATATAGCAGTCATTAGCTACCTGTGGCTATTTAAATGAACTGAAATGGGATTTAATTAAATTACTGTTTAATTTTAATTATAGTCAGTTGTCTAGTCACGTTTCCCCAGGCTCAATAACCATAAGAGGGCAATGGCTACTTTATGGGCACTGTAAATACAGAACATTTTCTTCATCCCAGAAAGTTGTTGATCAACACTGGCCAAGACAATTGGCGAAAGCATTTCTGAGCCCTTGGCTTTCCTTAACAGTCAACAAAAGAAACAGTCACTGGTGTACTTTACTTTCTGTAAAACCGTCTGCTGGGATTTTGGCTCTCATTTTGCTTGTGAACCCTATGAAAAAACCCACATAGTAGTTTTCTAGAGCTCAGGATAATAGGAAATCTGTCGTTTAGAATTAGTTGTTCAGTGCTTTTTATACTAGACAGTATTTTATTGAATATTTCCCATTTGGGTATCTAGGAAGGTCAGACTCAAGTGTGCTCTGTTGCAATTATGTTTTTTTTTTTTTTAATTAACTGTACTCTCTAACATAAGGATATTCCTCTTGCATCTGCCAAACCTACCTCCCCATCACCAAAACAAAAGCATACTTTTTCTCCAATAACAGCTTTGTTGAGATATAATTTCACATATCACACAAATCATCTATCACAAATATATGATGTAGTAATTTTTAGCATATTTAGAGACCTGTGTATCCATCACCACAATCAATTTTAAAATATTTTCATCATCCCCAAATAAATGCCTTACTCACCTTTTTCGCCTCCACTCTCCCTCCTTCTGCTGGCCCCAGGCAACCACTAAGTCACCTTCTGCCTCCACAGATTTATCTATTTTGGACAGCCCATATACATGGAATCATACAATCTGTGGTCTTTTGCAGCTGGCTGCT
Source organism: Canis lupus dingo (assembly GCF_003254725.2). Classification (NCBI taxonomy): domain Eukaryota; kingdom Metazoa; phylum Chordata; class Mammalia; order Carnivora; family Canidae; genus Canis; species Canis lupus. The sequence continues at coordinate 42,424,472 of NC_064243.1, read as the reverse complement.
TTTAAACTGTGTATTTATTAAAATCCCCTTAAAAACTACATAGAAGTAGAGTAAAAAACAAATATAATTTTTAAAAAATTAAAAAAATTAAAATAAAAAATCACTGAATGTCTCCTGCATATTTAGTACTGTGGATGCTGCTACAGGGCAGAGATTGGCAAACTCTTTGCACAAGACTATCTCGTAAATATTTTCAGCTTTGCGGGTTAAATGGTCCCTGCTGAAACCCCTCTGCCATGTCACAAAAGCAGCCCTAGACACTACGGAAACAGAAAAATGCAGTTGGGTTCCAATAACATTTTGTTTACCAAAACAGGTGTCTAGCCATAGTTGGCTGACACCAGCTCTAGGGAATGTAAAAGTGGGAGAGGAAATGGCACCTAACCAAGTAAGGGAATGGAGCAAGTGTACACATGACTCACCGCAGGTCTTCTCCCTCCATCGCATCTGCCTGCGCACTCTCCTGCCCCTGTCTGGCCTGGCCCATTCCTAATTGTTCGTTAAGGTCTTCCTTTTCTTTGGACTGGGTGAGATTCTTCTTACCTTCTCAGCGGGCTTTCTGTGCTCTCCATGGAATTTCCCTGCTGTAATAGGTCTCTTATGCGATCAGTTGTTTACAGTTTCTTCTCTCTACTATAGTGTAGGTGTATCTGTATGAAGCCAGAACCTAACATAGCTCCTTGCACATAATGGTCAATCCAGTATTTGTTGCATTTCTCCAATCTAAGACAGGTTGAAAAGTGCCGCAAATGCAAATAATAAAGCAGAGCATGCACTTACGGCCTCACCTGCCTGAATTACTGCGTTGTTCTGCTTCGCCAACAATGGGATGTTAGGCAAGTTCCTTACCTTCTCAGTACCTCAATAACCACAGGTGTAAACAGTTATTAGGAGAACTAAATGAGAAAGTCCCTGTAAACTACTTAGCACAGCACACAGCAAATGACAATTCTCAGCCCAGAGGGAGCTTAGAGGCTGTGTAGGTGAACCGTGTATGCATAGCTTTGTGAAGTTGGATCAGCTGCCCTTAGAACAGGTTTCGGTTTCACAGGTGTTCCACCACCACTAGAGGAAAAATAAAACTTGATTCTTGGAATTTATGGCTGCCATTACCTCATGGGGGTCAATTCGGAAAACTGGCCAGGATCAGGAATGTATTGCTGCTTCAAGCATGTAAATAGCACAGAACAGATCAAGAGTCCTGAATTTGGTCCACCTTGCTATGGCTGTGTGACCTAGGGCTTACTACATAACCTTTCTGAGCCCTAGATTCCTCATTTTCAAAATATTCATTAAAATAATTGCCATATCTCCAAAGAGACAATGCAGGGGGAAAGGGTCAATGCCATGCATACTACAAAATGCCACATGTGGCAATCTTGTTCTTTTGGAGAGCTACAAAGTATGCCATAGTTTTAATATACCATGATTTATCCAATATTTCTCCCATTCCATTGACATTGATATTACCATTTTACTATCATAGTAACTGTGTCTTTAGAGCCGTGCTTTATGTTTAATCTGTTGCAATAAATATGTTGTCCTAATGATAATGAGCATAGGAACAAAATTTGAGCCCATGAGGAGAATTAAATAAAGTAAAAAGGAATTGAACTAGGAAAATGATGGCAGTACAATTTTTTAATGATCTCAAATTTTCAGAAATGTTAGTCATAATCAAGAAAAAATAAATATACCTACTGCTTTGGAATCATGACCAATATAGTCCTTTAACCAAAGCTTATAAGTTTATCTTCCTCATTGTTAAAAATAATATTTTAGAAGAGTGATTGCTTTATAAAGAATTCACAATAGAATATCTTTAAATATCAGGATTTGAAAAATAATTTTATTTATAAATAATTTATTATGTAAAATATCGGTTTGTTGCCTTTAAAAAAGAAAATATGTTCCTGCTTTAAAATTAATTATCTCATACAATCAGACCCAAATACTCTGTTTTATTTTGCAGCTCATCATAGAGGGCTTTTTAAAAAAAACTTAGCAAATTTCATTATTTATTTATTTGTAATCTATTTGTGTGTATGTATACCTTGATCTGAAAAGGGTTTAAAGCAGTCAGCATTCATCATATTTTATTAAATTACCAGCAATTAATAATTTGAGAGCTCATTTTCTTTAAAAGCTTAAATTATGAAATTAATATAGGTTCAGTGCAGAAAATTTGAAACTCTTGAAAATTACAAAGGAAGTTTTCTGAATCCCACCAAGCAAATGAACATACTTTTTTTATTATTACCTTAAAATGGACATATTACTTTTATCACTTTACATCATTTTTAAAAGGACAAAGGTTTTGAATATGTAAGGGAAGAATAGTATTTCTTCAATTACTTTTCTTGCTTAAACAGTCTATTCAAAAATGAAGACCAACTACTTTTCTACAGAATACCTTTTCCATCCCACCTTCCCAAACAACCCCTGAAAACTCCTACTTACACCACCGTAGCTGGCATTTCAAACAGAAGGAAAAAAAGAGTTGTTCTTTTTTGCTACCACAACTTGCTGTACTTGTAGAGGTTTTGTTTTTGTTTGCATTTGAGTGATTTGTCTTTTTCAGAAATCCTTTCCAACTTAACAAACAGCCCACAGGAAGAGTTGCCTGTCCTTCCAGAATGGCAAAGTGTCTGCAGCGGCCTTATTTTTGAGAGCCTTCTTTCTTTAGAAAGCCTCCCCCTCCTTGCAGATTACACTGAGCCTTTCCCCTTCTTACACTCGTGGCCTACATTCCAGGAGATCAGGCCGGGCACATGTTAATGAATGTAGGTTTTATTTAGAAACATGACCACTTGTCACTGCTCAGTGTCATATTATCAGGCAGAGACCTACCAACATTTGTTTAGAGTGAGCATTTTCATACTTCCATACGCAGACAAGGGGAAACTTTCATCCCCACACAGGATTTAGCCTTTTACTCTGCAGACCTAACTTTTGCAAGCTGGAAGCTTCATGGTGGTGGCAGAAGATCTGTGTGCCCTGAGGATGGCAGAGGACGGCTGTGTGGATGCAGATCTCCCAGAATGTAACTGCGATGTCACAAGGCAGGCATCTCCTTGAGTTTCTTCCATTGTGCATAGCTTTCATGTTACGTGGGGTTCATAGGATAGATGCTGGATCTTTAATCCGTAATCGTTTTTGCCAATGTTAAATGGAGATGATTTGATGTTAGTAGATAGTTGGCCATGGACTCCCAAGAGTTATTTATCGGTTTGTTTTCTTGTCCCCCCTACTGGGCATGCGGAGGGAAAGGTTAACGGACTTGGTTATGGTTTGGTATTTCAGTTGTCTCTGGACTGTATGCGTCATACAAGGGGAATGCTACAGTAGAGAGCCTGAGACACAGGAAAGAGATTTAAAAGAGACCCAGTAAGAAGATCCAGTTGGTCCATCATCTGCTATTTAAAGGATAAGCTCCTGATAAAATTGAAATTCAACCTTAGCACAGTTGCAGCTTTGTAGCTGAAGGCTTTCCCTTTATTAAATAAAAATCTGCTCATACTATGGGGGCCTGGAGGTTTTGTGTATGAGAAAAAGTTGTTTCTGAATAGGTTTATCACTAAGTTTTGGTCACTGACTTGTAGAAAGGTTTTAAAATGTGCAAAATGTAAAGATTTATATCTAAAATGGTAATTTTGTACATTATGCAAATGCTTATTTCATTATTTTTTTTCAGTTAGAATATTAACATTATATCCCAAAATTTAACCCATTTTAAAAAATATTATTCTTGTACCATAACATCCCCCGAATAAATTCCTACTGGTGAACAGGATTTACTAATGGTACTTTTGGTTCTGTTAAATTCAGAATATGAATTTTTTTGTTTTGGTTAATGGATTTACTAAATTAGCTTGAAGGAAAGTAGCGATAAATATATACATGTTGTGTATATGTGTATATATAGATATTCATGCAACTAGATTTAGTAGTAGAATCCTACTCAGGAAGGTAAAATCCCATGAGGCACAATGGACTGTGAAGAGACTCATCAGCTGTAGGGACTTATGGATGTACAAGACTTGCTAAACTTACCCAGACTTGTAACATCTGCAAACATCCATTTTGAATTATAATCCTGGATGCTACCAAAAAGAATGTTGCTCAAACTTCTTACAGTGATAGATAAATAACAATATTGTGACACTTTACCCAAGGATTTTCTTTAAAGAAATAATGGAAAAAATATGGGACATTTCTCTTGAAAGAAAGAAAGAAAGAAAGAAAGAAAGAAAGAAAGAAAGAAAGAAAGAAGGAAAGAAAAAAGGAAAGAAAGAAAGAAACTAAGATCCATGTCCTGCAAATCTTGGTTCAAGGAAGATGTTTGGGCTTAACTACCCACTTCCCCTCAGCTCACATCTGCACCCCCCCAACACACTCACAATGCATTGTGCTATTTGTACCCAAATACATGTTTTTAAAAAATGAGAAAGGAAAACCACTTAAATGTTCACTCCCATTGACTTTACTAAGATTTACACATTCATTTGAAGGAGGAACTTGTCCCTAATGGGCTATATGAATAAGCATTTCCATGTCACGATGCCCTTGACATATTGCACACTAACTGCTCTGACTATTGGAACTCATTCAATATTATACAAGATTACTAATCTTGTAAATTATTTGACTAGTGTAGACAATATCCAGTGGAACAATGTTTACTTACATTCTTTTGTGCCTTAGCTCTTTTGATCATTTTTGTAAGTGAATTTTGAACCAAGAAAATGAATAAATTTTAGTACTTGACAGTCCTTTTGCAAATGTTGGTCTTGGAGGAATAGTTTAAGTATATATTTAATATCAACTAAATTAAAAATAAAATATGCTAACCAAATAAAAGTATACTAATTATTAATGTTTATCAGGCATTTAAGTCATGCCCAACTTTGGGCCAAGCACTGAATGTAGCATTGCAGGGGAAGGGAAAACCAAAAGTAGAAATTCACAGTTCCAGTTTTCCAAGGAATTTAACATGAGGAGAGGAACTGGTGTATAAGCAATGCCAGGGAGTTAAAAATAAGGGAAAGAAGGAAGCAAGCACTGAATGAGGTATTCTTCCGGTCTCTAGCTCCACACAAAATCCTGGTAATATTTTGAGGTTCCTATAAAACCCTATCCCAAAAAGCATGGTCAGCATGCAGATCCTACCAAGTCTGAAGACAGGAAGCTGGTCCAGTGGCAGAGGTTCCCAAAAGAACTTTCTTACAGAGGTAAAAACAGGACAGGCATCTCAGTGCAACAAGCCTTCTGTAGTCCCGTTCCCATGTGTTTATTAATTGTAGATTGTCCTTTTAGTTTGGGCCACTAATGCAGGATGTCCAGGATCATGTCAAGTTGTGAGCCCTTATCAGAATCATTTGCAAAATGTGTACCCAGAGCTTCGCACCTAGGAGACATTCTAAAACCGTTATTCACTGACCGACATGCAAGTGAATTTTGTCTTATATGTGAAAAACATGTAAGTAGGTTGTAGGTAAATATTCTTGGGATTTTTATGCAAGGCCAATATTTGAAGTTCCCTGGGGGCTGGTACAATTTGTACTTTACAAAGCTAATTAGAGAAGTCTTACCTTGAATGGAATTCTGAGTCATGAAACAGAGCAACACATGATTTTGGTTTCCTGTCAGTAGACTATATTGTGGCATATGAATGTAATTTTTTAAACACACATTTTTTTCAGAAACAATATAAGCTAATGCCTAAGAGTGCCTTTATAAACAGAAAACATTTTTCAGATATAGGCACTATTATAATTAATGAAATACAGGTATTATTACTAATAACCAATCATAGTGAAAATCCTTTTAAAAGCATCTGTGTTGCAAAAAGAAGAGATTGTATCATGCTTAGATTTTCATTTGAGAGAGAAACATTGGTTTATAAACATAGAAATGGTGATATCAGTTTTAAGTCATTAAAAAGAAAGGAAAATGCTCAAAGAGCGGTTATGAGACATTTTCTTCAGAGCATGACTCTTGACCAAGACAGCCTATCAGAGTCCTCCAGGGAGTCCTTAGGGGAGGCAGGAAGAGAGTTGACATTGGTATCTGGGTCTTGAAAGCACCCTTAAGTGATCCTGTAACAGTCCCAGCTTGAGAATCACCTCTCTACTACCTGAAAGTAACAGAGCTGAGAAATACTTGATGACTTTGTGGGTCAGTTGTTAGTCTTAGAACTTGCTATTTCAGATTCCTGTCTTGAAATATATCACATTCCTAGAGTTCTAAAAGCCGTGTTGCTCTTGACCTTTTTTTTTTGGGGGGGGGGGGATAGATACCTCTTCCATTGAGCCAAGTTGACACCTCAGACATTGAAGTCTTTTGCTTATCTGCATTCATCTATATTATAAAGCACCGTCATTAAGGTGACCACATTTCCTGAACCTGAGGCAGGATTCCTGGTCTAAAAGCAGAAGTGAATTTTAAATAGGACTGTACCAGGAAATCATTGGTCATGTGCTCATTACCCCCCCATCACCTTTCTCTTTAGAGCAATCTATGGATACTCAGCCATGTCAGACCTGCACCAGGAACTCAGTAATGGATTTTTTGCTGCTAGCTATTACTTGATAATAATGGAGCTGAGAAATACTAGCTGTGTCCCTCCCAAACTCCTGCTTACCCCCTGCACCTTTCAAAACTACCCCTGCCTTATGCCCTTGACCCTGTCTCCTCTGCATCCTTGCTCCATCATCTGCATTCAGCTGTCATTTCTCTCCTCCTTTCCGTCTCCCTCTCTTTTCTTCTTAAAAACATTCCAAATTTGGGGTGCCTGGGTGGCTTAGTCGGTTAACCTTCTGACTCGTGATTTTGGCTAAGGTCATGATCTCAGAGTCATGAGATTGAGCTAGGCACTCAGTAGGGAGTCTGCTTGAGATTCTCTCCCTCTCCCTCTACCCCTCCCGCACTTGTGTACATGCACTCTCTCTCTCTCTAAAATAACTAAATAAATCTTTTTTTAAAATTCTAAAGTTATTCCAAATACTAAACTACATTAAACAAAACAAAAAAAATCTATTTTTCTTGTAGCCACATCATTCCACAGATTTCATGCCATATTTACTCACCTTCACTGCCTAATTTTTAAAAATAATTAACACACTGCTTTACCAATAAGTGTATTTCTTAACCCAAGTGCACTGTTTTTAGGTCTCATTATACTATCCTGCTGTGCATTGACAAAGTAGAACAGTGGTCCTCAAGCTTTAGTATGTACAAGACTTATCTGGAGTCCTTGTGCCGGTTCCCTGATTACATCCCCAAAGGTTCTGATTCAAGAGAACTGGCCTGGAATCAAGCTGGTGGTCTGCATTTATATGAGGCAAACCAGATGAATCTAATCAAGGGGATATTCAGATAACACTAAACCAACACTTGTTTTTTTCTAGTTAAACCAACACTTTTTAAAAAAAATTTATTGAATATATTTGACATATGACATTGTATAAATTTAAGGTATATAATATGTTGCTTTGATACATTTATAGGTTATAATATGGTTACCATTGTATCAGTATTTATCACATTACATAATTCCAGCACAAGATTGTTGTTTTTATTCATTTCTCATGCATTAAATCTCACTAGTTTACTTACTACTTGTTGTAAGTTTGTACGCTTAAGCAACCTCAATCTTATCCCCCTACCCACACTTCCTTCTTGAAGCTTTTCCTGTCTTTAGTTACATGCCACTTTCCTGGTTCACCTTCTTCCTTTCTGATTCTCCCATTGTCTCTGATTCCCCCTTCTTTAGCCAGCCTTTTAAAATCCATTCTTTTCATCCATTCCCTTTCAGGATGAAACACATCCTTTCATAGACCTCACTCTGTGCCAGCAATCCCTAAAGCAATGGAATAAACTCCGTTCTCTCCTCTGGACCTATGAACCTAAGAACCTTTCATACATGTCTACCTTATCCCCCAGACTCATCATACTGTAAACTTCCTATACCATTAATCTCATGAACTGGCTCCTCATCTTGTATTCTCTAAGATGGCAGCATCCATCTAGTTACCTAGCTGGAAAATACATCATTTTTAACTCCTTCTGCCTCCTCTCATGTCAGTTCATGAAGTTAGCAATCCTGCCTCACCTCTATCCCTGGCTTCCCAAGCATAGGCTTTTTTTTTTTTTTAATTTAAATTCAGTACATCATTCATTTCAGATGTAGTGTTCAATAATTTATCAGTTGCGTGTAACACCCCCAAGCTATAGGCTTTTGATGCTTGGGTTGTTCTGTTGACTTCCTGAGTGGACTTCCACATGAACCTCACTTCAAACTTACACATTCAAAATCAGGACAGATCCTATCATTCCTTGGCTAACACATCCTGGCAAAGTTCCTATTTATCTTTCAACTGCACACAAAGCCTTTGTCATGTTACCACAGACCTGTATAATGTTACTTCAGGTTGTCCATTTGTCTTGCCCCAGTGCAACTGCAACCCTCTTCTGCTTCTCTTCCCCACCCTCCCACCCTCCCCAGCCCCCTGGACATTATAACACTGTGCCTTCAGAATCTCTTCTCTTCTTCTCTATGTTTCCTAGGCCAGAAATGTTCAGCTTGGCTTATATCCACCTCTTTCAAGATGCAGCTCTAATGTTACTTCATTTCCTCAGTGGCAGGGATGAAACTTCATCACTGTATTTCTGTCCCTTAACACCTGTCTACCTAGCATCATAGATGTTTGTAGAAGGAATACAGACATGAGCAAATGGGGAATGGATGAGTGAATGGTTACTGAAAGCAGCCAAATGGAATCAATCCCTCCTTTTTTATTAGCCAGGGTACTTGGTTCATCTCTTTAGTTTAGTTCTTACCACACTGTTATATTCCATTGTTTCTGTCTCCAGATTCTGAGTCAGATTGTACATTTCATTAGGAAAATAATCAAGTCTTATTTATTCTGTCTTCCCTGCATCTGACACATAGGATATCCACACATGATTGTTAGATCTAAGTAGCAGTCTTAAGCAAATTGGCTTTTACTCTTTCCTGGAAAGAACGGGGAAAATTTTTTTAAAACCTGCTGTGTAGCAAATAGTGCACTGAACAAGGCTTCATGGGTGAAGATTGGACGATGGTTGGCCTTGTATCTTCCCTCTACCACCTGCAGCCCAAATGCTCCTCTGATGTGATCTGGCATTAAGTACGTATGATCACTCACTGATGGTTCATCTTAAGTGTGCTTTCTTCTTTTAACTGAGTTTCTGCCACGAGGGTGCTGAAATACATCCCACCAGGGCTGGAGTAATCAGAACTGTGAATTTGTGATTTGTTTGGTGACAATCCATTGGAAATGTTCATTTTTTCCTCCCAGGTATTCTTCATAGGAGTATAAATTATATAATGTGTGTCAATAACAATTTTTATGACACTGAGGTTTCTGTCACTGTTATATCATTATACTATGTAGAGCATCATCATAGCTGGTATTTATTGAATGTTTCCCATGGACCATGTATTATTCAACTCATTAAAATCTCACAGATATTTTTTCTTTACTCTCATTTTTATAGATGAAGAAACAGAGACACAGGAAGGGTGTGCAATTGCCGGAAGTCCCCCAGACACTGAGTGGCTGAGCTAGGCTGGACTTTGGCTTTAGGCATCTTAGCTTTAAATCCAGTGCTCACTTTTGCCCACAAGAAACACTTGAGTGAAGCCTCTCACTGAGGGTAAAGTCTCTCCTCTGCCCACAGGGTAAAGAAGCTGAAGGAGACCCTGGTTGCCGTACAGCAGCTGGATAAGAACATGAGCAGCCTGAGGACGTGGCTGGCTCACATCGAGTCAGAGCTGGCCAAGCCCATAGTCTATGATTCCTGTGACTCGGATGAAATACAGAAAAAGCTTACTGAGCAGCAGGTAAAACTTAAAACAACCAAAGGAAGTAAGTAGGCTCTTGAACATCTGCACTCCTGATGAGGCTACAGAGGCAGATGTGAGATGGTTAATTGAGATGGAAAATCAGAAGGAAGCTAGACAGGATTGCTGAGAAAGGAGAGGCTTGGGCAGGACAGGTGTTTGGGACAAATGGGTCCCATGTCGAGTCTAGAAGATATGGTCTCATAGGGTTGATGCCGTCAGTCCACCAACAAGACATCAGGAGCTGCTTGAGCTGCCATGATGTATCCATAACAATGCTGACGTTTTGTTTATTTCTTTCTGGGTCATGAACCAACTACTATATACATAGATAAGAGCCTTTTTTTCCTGCATATACTGTTTGAAGAAATATTACAGGGTATTCTTAGAGTTTTTAGAGTATACAACAATTTTGTTTTGCAAGGAATGTTTCATGACCTGCAGACCACAGACTGTAATTTTACCTTCATGTGTGTAGCAAAGACAACACAACACACTGGCATATGATAAACTACCCCAAAAAGTAAAAAAGAGTGGCCATGAAAAATACATACACAAAGGACTTTTAACTCCTATTCCCCTTCCTCATTTTTTTCCTTCCTTGATTTTACTAAGCTTAGCAGACTCCAGTTGTTAGTAGTAAATACCATAAATCGTCCATGAGAAATTTTGCTACTCCATGCTGTTAGATTCTCCTAACAATCTAACCTATCCACACTCTGGTTACTTCCATTACATTTAGGCCATTATAGCCAAGTTTCTTAACTTAAAAATACTATAAAATATATACAGGCCTATTTATGAAATCTTATGAAATAGTTCATATACTTTATTTTACAAACTATTTAAACCAATGCAAATAGATATTAAAATACATTTTTTAGATATTGGGATTATTTCAGTAGCATTTCTTTGTTTTAAAAAAATTGATAGCAGAACATTTGTCCATGTTTGTAAGAGTAAAGCCCTGTGATGGATTCTCTCATGTTTGAAATTCGAAAATTGAGCTGTTGAGGTTATAGTTGGCCTCCAGCTCCTTGAATATTCCTGGAGAACATGGTAATGGTATCTACCAATGAGAACTGGTTAAAAACAGTTAAAATCCTAATAGCCATTATTATAATTTAGCAAATGTAAGAAAATCAAAACAATATCTAATTAAATATGGCAAATCGATCATATGCATTTATTTATAGGCTTACCTAGTTCTAAACCTCAATAAAATGATAGGAAAGGGCAGGGGAGGTCAAGACCCACAATGGCAAAGAGACCAGGAAAGAAGTTGATAAAGATGACAGACATCCATCAGAATTTTAGGAGGCAGAAGTGGATAGATGAATAGTTACTGGTGTTAGCAGACTAGAGGATGGAAAAAGCTGATTCATGCTACAGAATTCCAAGAAGGCTCAGGGAGTGGAGAGAGTAAGTCTGTAGGGTTTTTAAATGGAAGATTGCTTGAAAGTCTGAATAAGGAGTGGTTTGACTGGCAGATTCCCCCTAATCCCAGCTAGCCAGGCAACTCTGCCTCATTCACTCTAGTGGAAGACCCGAGGATTACTCTCTGGAGAAGGCAAACCAGAGGGACTTTGGGTTTGAGGCCACAGGGCACCAATGAGGCTGGAGTCACTATATGAAAAATAAAGAGATTAAATAAGATGCTCTGTACCAAATGGTATGTATGACTCCTACCCCATTGCCTCAGCTCCCACCATGTCACTAGCCAGTCTTTTTTTCTTTTTTTAAGATTTGTTTATTCATGAGACACACACACACACAGAGAGAGAGAGAGACAGAGACAGAGACACAGACAGAAGAAGCAGGTTCCATGCAGGGAGCCTGATGTGGGACTCGATCCTGGGACTCTGGGATCATGCCCTGGGCCGAACAAAGGTAGGTGCTAAACCACTGAACCACCCAGAGAACCCCTTAGCCAGTCTTACATTACAGCCAAGGTTAATGCAAGAGTTTTAAAATCCAATTAGTTATTCCATAAAAGCCCCTCACAAAAAAAAAAAAAAAAAAAAAAAAAAAGAATAATAAAGAAAGAAAGAAAATAGAGAGGAAGAAATTATTAATGTAGTAATGTAAAAAAAAAAAATTCCCAAACTGAAAAATGTGTAAAGTTGACTCTTGAACCACACAGGTTTGAACTGTGTGGGCCTACCTATATGTGGATTTTTTTTATGCAATAAAATATGCAGTACTGTGGATTACTTTCCCTTACGATTTTCTTTTATCTAGCTTGCTTAATGTAAAATATAGTATATAATTCATATAACATACAAAATATTTATTATTCAACTATTTATGCTTTTGGAAAGGCCTCTTCTAGTCAGCAGTTGGCTAATAATAGTAGTTATGTTCTGGGAGAGTCAAATGTGATATGCAGATTTTCAACTGTGTGGGGAATTGGCAACCTCCACCCCCACATTGTTCATGGATCAACTGTGCTTCTAGAGCACAAGTCCTACAAATGCCCAGGAAAATTAAAAACAAGGCAAAACCATTATAAAATTTCAAAACATGGGAGACAAAGAGAAGATCTTGAAGGTTTCCAAGATGAAAAAGTCTGACTTCTCCAAAATAATGGTGGAAGCGAAAAGATAATGACACAATGCCTTCAAAAAACTGAGAAAATTATTTATGATTTAGAGCACTATACCTGCCATTTAATATATAAAATACTTACCTCCTACACATACGTTCTGAAGAAGCCAATGAAAGATGTACATACTGAAACAAAAACAAGAAGAATATTCTACACAAGAGAGAGAAGCAAACTCTCAGGACAGATGGTGAGGGAACAGGAATGTCCCAGATGCCAGCTGTCGTGCAGCCTGGAGCACCTCTGTTCAGACTGAAGTAAGGCATTGGGTGCTACAGGAGGGATGTCTCCAAGGAGTAAGACAGTCGAACTCTATTACGAGAGAGCTACTAGTTCCATAAACACAAAAAGTTATGTAAGAAAAGAAATATAACCATAGTATAGTTTGTTGCTCATATATGAAAAATATTAAGTAACCATATTAAATAACCACAGTCAAACAATCATTATTGTTCCAGCTATAAGATGTGCTGAAACAGTAACTGGAGCCATGTGAGTCAGGTAGAAGTGTATTCTGTCTCTACTATAGAAGCATAGATAATGTCTAAAATTTAAAAATCAAGAATTAGCAACATAAACATGCCACTTATAAATATGGAAGTTAAAACCAGAAGACAGTGATACAAGAGATAGAAAAGGTTATTTCTGGAAAATGAGAATCAGGAGTGAAAAGGGAACTATTTCACTGGAAGCTTAGTAGTAGTTTTTGACTAATTAATATATGTTCATACTGCCTTTTAAATTAAAGTTAAAGTTGAAAAAATAACTCTGTATCAGTGGTTAAAAGTAAGGGCTCCCTGGGTTCAAATCTGATTTTCACCACTTTTCTGCATGACCTGAATAGTGAACCATTTTAACCCCCATGTGTATAGAATGCTGATAATCAGAGTACATGGCTCACAGTATTATTATAAAAATTAATGTAAAAAGCACTTAGCACAGCACCAAGCACAAAGTTCATACTTAGTAAATTTTATGTCAATCCTATCATATTCACTTCAGTTTCCTTTGTGGCAAATGTTTAACCATGATTCTGTAAAAATTATAGCATTTGGGATCCATGCTGTAAAAGATAGATAAATAGTAGTCTATCTCCAAAGAGGAAGATTCTCTTAAATATTTAAAAAGAGATTATACTCAAAAGAAATATATTTTCTTCTGTTCTCCTCTTTAGTATTTTTGTATGTTTCTCTTGCCAATGTAGTTAATTCTTACACAGTTAATTGGACAGAAATATACATAGAATATACATAGATGATTCAGAGAACATCTTGTCAAATTTCTGTGTGCTATAGATGAAGAAGTACAAATTCAGACACTGTGTCAAGTCAGGACCATTACCAATGGAGGTTAAAGCTAAGACTGAAATCTTTATCTGTACTAGAGCTTATCCATAATTATATGGATAATAATTATAACCCTCTTCAAGCTTATTTCATATAATTGATTTTAACAAAACCTTTTGAGCAGATGAGCAACGGGTCTTTTCTCTGATATTTACTATGGGAACCTGGTTGATCTCCTGGAGTAAATTTCAAAAAATTGTGCAGGCTCCTCCATCCATTGACTAGCTCATCTGGAATTTTTTTTTTTTTTCATCTGGAATTTTTACCTATTTTGTCTACACTGAGCCTCCAACAATCCATCAGTTTACAGTTCTGGTTTTCATACCCTCACCCTGGTTACCACAGTGGTCTCCCCATGAGTTTCTGCACTGGGGTAGATCAAAAAGTATGTGGAGAAATGACATCATCAATATGGCTATATAGGTTATCTCTGACTTAAGTTCCCCTCACCAACAAGGAACTCTCTATAGACAAAAGACCTCTGTAAAACTCCCAAAACCCAAGGGTAAGGTTGAAGCACCAGCCTGGACCCCAGAGACCAGGAAGGACCACGTTAAAAGATTAAGAGAAGTGGTCACACTTTAGACCGCAAAAATCCTTCCTGGCTGTCACAGAGTTGTACCAACAGGGCACCACTTGACCAAAATGGGCATCTAGCTCCCCCGGCTGCCCCACCCTTCCCAGGAGTCTTAGTCTCAACTCATGGGGAGTACTAAGGGAACTTGTGTGGCTTGACTACTGGGGATCAGTTAGTGAGGGAGACAGGGGCTGAGGCTTAACTGCAACCAGCACTCACATCTTGGCAGACTGCATTCCTGTTTGCAGCTGCACCCAAGCCAAGATTCCAGCCTGTGCTGCCCATCAGTAGAGCCTAGCCAGTGGCCCTATCTGACCTGGGAGTTCACTTGGCAATTCTGCATGATTTGAGTCCCCAGACAATGGGCCATACTAACCTTGGAGACCTTTTCTACAATCTGACCTGGGCAGGGAAGCCAATTCCCAGCCCCGCCCAACAGCTGAGCATAGCCTTCATCCTTCCTCACCAGAAGGTCTGGCCAGAGAACCCAGGCAGCCCCGGAACCCATCCAACAGCCCTGCTTGAGAAGGGAGCCAAGCCAGCAGCCCTACCCAACTGCTGAGCATAGCCTCTGGCCCCATATAATCAGGGAGTCTGGACAGTGACCCTGGACAACCTCAGATATCAATTTACATCCTTGCCTAGCCACAGAGTCCAGCCTACAACCTAGCCAGCCATGGAGCCCAGATGAAACCCCACTCAACAGTGCAATCCAACCTCTGGCCTTGTCTGATCACTAAACACAGCCTGCAACCTTATTCAGGCAGGCAGCCTTGCCAGTGACCCCAAGCCAATCACCAAGCATAGCCTGTGACCCCACCTGACAAGGAAGCCTGGACAGTGACCCAGCTCAACCATGGAGCATAGTCTCTAGCTCCACACACTTTGGAATATAGGTGGAGGGTCCCTCCTTATCAGAGAGCCCAGTCAGTGACCTTGCCCAACAGAGTAGCATAGCCAGTGGCCCACCTGAAAGCAAAGCCCAAACTATCACCTCACCCAATTCCAGGGCATAGCCTGCAACCCTATGTAATCCAAGAACACAACCTGAGACCCAGTCTAACTGCCATGCCCTGCCTGTGGCTCTACCTGAATGCAGAGTCCAGCCAGTAGCACCGTCTGATCTAAGATCACAGCTTGCTATCCTACCTAACCAGGAGTGATTGCAGAGCCCAGCCTATAGCTCTACCCAGTCACAGAGCCCAGCCAGTAGCACCGTCTGATCTATAAAATTATAAATGAAAATGGAGAGATTACAAGAAATACAAAGGATCACAATAGCATACCGTGAAGAAATGGATAAATATCTAGAAACATGCAATCCACCAGACTGAATTATGAAGAAATAGAAAATATATGGGACACCTGGGTGGCTCAGTGGTTGAGGGTCCACCTTTGGCACAAGCCGTGATCCTCAGTTGTGGGATCGAGTCCCATATTGGGCTCCCTTTGGGGAGCCTGCTTCTCCTTCTGCCTATGTCTCTGCCTCTCTATGACTCTCATGAATAAATAAATAAAATCTTAAAAAAAAAGAAAATATGAACAGACTAGAAATGAGTAAGAAGGCTGAATTGGTTATCAAAATCCTCCCAACAAAGAAAAGTCCAAGACCAGATGGTTTCACAGGTGAAATCTACCAAACATTTAAAGCCAATTCTTTTCACTCTTCCAAAAGATTAAGGAGAAGGAAACACTCTCAAACTCATTTTATAAGGCCAGCATTATCCTGATACCAAAGCCAGATAAGGACAACACAAGAGGAGAAAACTATAGGCCAATATTCATGAATAAATGTAGATGCAAAAATTCTCAACAGAGTACTAGCAAACCAAATTCAATAGCCCATTAAAAGGATCATACACAATGATGTAGTTGAAATGCATATAAAAATAAATGTGATACATTACATTACTAGGCTGAAGTATAAAAATTTCTCAATAGATGCAGAAAAAGCATTTCACAAAATTCAAATGATAAAATTCTCAACCAAGTGAGTATATAAAAGAAGTACACTTCAACATAATAAAGACTATATGGCATCATACCCAGTGGTGAAAGGCTGAAAGCTTCTCACCTAAGATGCAAACAAGACAAGGATGCCCACTCTCACCAGACCTGTTCAACATAGTACTCAAACTCCTAGATAGAGTAATCAGAGAAGAAAAAAATAGAAGGCATCTAAATCAAAAAGGATGATATAAAATTGTCTTTGTAGGTGACATAATTTTATGCAAAGAAAGTCCTAAAGATTCCACTAAAAAACTCTTAGAACTAATAAATTCAGTAAAATTGCAGAATAAAAATTTAACATACAAAAATCAGTTACACTTCTATACACTAGCAATGAATTATGTGAAAAAAAGAAAATAATTTCTTTACAATAACATCCAAAACAATAAAATACTTCAGAATAAATTTAACAAAGGAGTTTAAAGATCTCTATACTGAAAACTGTAAGAATCAGATAGACATTGAAGAAGATACAAATAAATGGAATGATAGCCCATGTGGCTAACTTTACTCTTAATACAATTAATGTAGTCTATTTCACTTGTTCCGTTTATATTTTGGCATTGCTCACATAGCCAAAATATCTCTAGATTTGTTTTCTCCTGTTTTGGTTGCCATATTTCATAAAAGACATTGAAGAAACCTCATGGATTCAAGGAAAGGAGAGATTTTCTCATCTGTATCCAAGTATTTTAATAAAGCATGTCTCATTCCCCACAGGAGCTTCAGAGAGACATTGAGAAACATAGCACAGGCGTGGCCTCTGTTCTCAACTTATGTGAGGTCCTGCTTCATGACTGTGATGCCTGCGCCACGGATGCAGAGTGTGATTCCATCCAGCAGGCGACGCGAAACCTGGACCGGCGATGGAGAAATATCTGTGCCATGTCCATGGAAAGAAGGCTCAAGTAAGTGGGCAGGTTCAAAGAGCTGGGAAAGAGGAAGGACCAGAAATAGAAGGAAAAAAAAAAAAAACCTACCCAGAGTATTCACTGTTTACTATTTCATTTTGGTTGTAATGTCCAAAAGGAGCAAAAAAAAAAAAAAAAGGAGCATTGATTTTCCAAAGTTGCCGTCATCTACGTTTAGCTGGGAAAACAAGTAAGCATAAAGGTCATACCATAGTTTACCCCCCTACGGTATCCATAGTTTCTCTTTCCATGGTGTTAGTTGCCCATGGTCGGGCAGGATCCAGAAGCAGAGGATACTCCTTCTGGGGTAGGGTCAGAAGATCCACCGTAGTCTAACACTAGTCACAACAGCTATGCCATTCACATAACTTCATCCATCATGTAGGCATTTTATCATCTCACATCATCACAAGAAGGGTAAATTCAGGGGTGCCTGGGTAGCTCAGTCAGTTAAGTACCTAGGCATCTGCCTTGAGCTCACGTCATGATCAGTTCTAGGATGGAGCTCCATGTGTCATGTGGTTGGACTCCCTGCTCAGTGGAGAGTCTACTTCTCCCTTTCCCTTTGCACCTCCCCCACACTCTTACTTCTTTCCTCCGCTCTCTCAAATAAATAAAATCTTAAGAAAAAATAAAAAAGATGAGTCAATGCAGTACAGTAAGATATTTTGAGAAAAAGACCACATTCATGTAACTTTTATTACAGTGTACTATTATAATTGTTCTATTTTATTATTGGTTATTGTTAATCTCTTACTGTCCCTAATTTATAGTTTAAACTTTATTATATGTATGTCTAGGATAAAACATAGTATATACAGGGGTTTAGTACTATCCACAGTTTCAGGCATCTATACGGAGTCTTGGAATGGATCCCTCATAGATGGGGGGAGTTACTATATATAAATTTACTATATACAAATATAATATACTGTATATTATGAAACAATTATGCCTGACCTAATAGTTTAAATGTAATTCAGAAAAATAAAAATACGCCCTCGAATAAGTATATTGTTAAAAAATTGGTGGTATGAAAAGTAATATTAATTACATAAAAATGAAATTTAAAGGTTTTGGAAAAGCCCTTTGAAATTCTAGGCAGTAATAAAGAGTAGTGGGTTAGAAAATCATCTTGTGTACTCTTTGGAGAACTCTTGAAAGGTTAATATTTGTCTTGCTGTGATAGGTTTAATTTTAGTGAGGGTGAGTTTGATGTTGGACCTACATGCAGCTTGAGACTCTGGTTTAATTTCAGTGGAATCTTAGCATGAGTGTGCCCTGCAAACATGGCATTGCACTTTTGAGCTCCCTTGCATGTATACAGAACAGTTCAGGTTTTATATGTTTATAATACGTAATTTTACTAATTCCAAATCCAGAGCTTCAGGATGTGTATTTAAAAAAAAAAAAAAAAAACACAAAAACAAAAACAAAAACAAAAAAAATTTCCAAACTCACAGCTGTTTCATTTTAGCTCAGACAGTTGTCCCTTTTTCACTCTGGTCAAATTTGTTGGACGGCACAATTATTGTTTGGCACAATAGTTGCTTGCTTGGGCACTCTTAATCCTATTGCAGGCATTAGAGTTCTAAAGCATCAACAGTCTCAAACAATCAGAAACTGTTTTTTCGTTTTCTGTCTCAGAATTGAAGAGACATGGCGATTGTGGCAGAAGTTTCTCGATGATTATTCTCGTTTTGAAGATTGGCTCAAGATTTCAGAAAGGACAGCTGCCTTCCCCAGCTCTTCTGGGGTGCTCTATACAGTTGCCAAGGAAGAACTAAAGAAATTTGAGGTGATTTATAATTCTAAATATTTGGCCCTTATTTTGCTATGAGTATAGCCAGTTAGTAGTTGGTGTCTCAAGACATTAACTGTTCATCTGCACATTATTTGTTGAAACAGTTGGATGATGACTTTATGGTCATCTTTATTACTGCCTCATACACAGGCAAAGAAGGGGGAAAAAGAGGGCTTTATATTAAGTTCTCATGAATTACAAATAAAGTCATAATGACAAGAAATTCTGTTACAAAACACAAATCATGATTCCCAAAAAAAGATCTTGGCTTTTTAAAAAATTTCATAATTTTTTATTATCCACCATCTAAGGTGAAAATATGATGCTCTATACTATCAAAATCTCTTCCAAATATATTTTCTTGATTTTTATTTTATCTATAATTAGAGAATAGATGTGGATAGATAGATCGATAGATATAGATATACAATCATTGTAATGTAGAGTTGGCTCCAGAATTAAATAAAATACTTTTAATCATAAGCCATTTCTAATGACAAATGAAGAACGATGCCATCCTTGGATCCCCAAGACTTTTCAGTTACAGAGACAAAAACAGCAACAGTATAATCATATTCATGAAGGCCCCGCTCAGTAACTGACTTCAGTGTACTGCCTATTTGTGTGATCTCGGTCTACTCTATCCCCATGGGATGATAACAACCCTAACAGCTGCCTCTCACTTCCACAGAGGACCTGACAGAGTCTAAAGTTCACCATGTTTTAATTTGAAGTTTCTTTTCCCATCACTTCCCTCTGACAGGCAGGTGTGTACCCATAGATATTGACAGCAACGTCCTGATGCGTGTGTCTTACAAAGATCATTCTTGGTTGCTAATTCTGCCCCAAGCTCCCTGAGATGATTAAAAATAAGACTAAAAATCAAACCAAATCCAGTTGAATTTATTTTTACCTTGTAATGTCAGTTTGCCTGGCATTTACTGAGGCCTGTCAGAATAAATATGAAGTTTGGCTTTTTGCTTGTGGGGTTTAAAATCAAAGAGTCCTAGATGAGCAGCTATAGAAATCTATAAAAATGTTCAAATACTGTGTAAAATAAGTAAAAGTTATTCCGATGTCTGAATATGGAGTTATGTGTAACAAGCCCACTAAATTCCAGGAAAATAATTTCATATCTAAAATGTTTTCTCTTGGAAAATTTCTAGTGAAGAGCCACTATCCAGTGGAGTTCAGGTCCTCCTGGCATGAACCAGTGGTAGTGAGGTATTCATGTACTCCGTCTTATTATGCTCTGCTTCATAAAGGTTAAAACCTTCTGTAATTGGCTTACACTACAAAGCAGATTATGTCTGGTCCTTTTTGATGCTATTTTAGACTCTCAGATTTTATGGCAAAAGTTAGCCATATGTCTAGCTTCTATCATAAATGATTTTATCATTTACTTTTTAGTTAATGTTCTTGAGAGACAGAAATAAATTTAAAAAAACAAGATTTTGTTCGAGGACACCCTTTTCCTGTTCAAATAATAACAGTTTGAGATGGGTCTGGGTACCCACTTGTGGTGTCTATCACTGCTCCAGTGGGAAAACAAACTCTATGACTCCCAGTAATGGCTAAAGCTGAACTTCCCTTCCTGCTTCCTCTTCTGGGGAAATAACTCAAGTTGTTTTATTGAATTGGAGATTAGACTTACTAAGACCAAGTCTCTTAAAGCAACTCTCAGAAGGAAAGCCATATCAGAGGCACAGATGTAGTAGTATATAAACAGTGTAATGAGCCAAAGGAAGCAGAGTTTTGTGATTTAGATGAGTACAGACTGCTGGACTGTACAGTTTTCTGTCCAGTGTCAGGAAAAACACCAGTCATAAATCATACATATGAATTTGGAAAAAAATAGATTCATTTTATTTTGACTAAATGATTCTTATGATAGAACTATGCTATATTGCAGAGAGAAAGAAGAAAGAGTATTTTACCTTTTGAAACTCTAAAGTGTACATAGGATAACCTCACAACTAAACAGCCATAAGTGGATTGGACATTTTAATTATTTAAAAACTTAACTTTTAATCATTAAAATGACAGTATAGTTATGAAATTTGCCCAAGATATAACAGCTCGCATTCAGATACATTCTGCAAAAAGTGGGTTTAATTACTTTAATAGACATCAGAATTGAAGTTTCTGGATTTTTAGAGTACATCTTTCATAAATAGAGAATTCTTTTGCAGATATACCTTTTCTCAGTATTGACATCAGAAATTTTTGAACCTTTCAGACTCACATTTGAGCACACATAAATATTTGTGTAATCATTTGTTTCATGAGAAAATTTTGGGGGCTGTTCAGTATTTTAAAAGCTATAATACAGCAGCATATATATATTATACATGTATATGTATTTGTATATATACACATATAGTTATTACTGTTTACCAATTTCTTTCATATTTTTGTTTGATCTACGCCCTTTCCTTAAGCCATATGGGTCATATTACTCTGCTTTAACAAGGGAAAATAAACCCTCATTAGAAATTGTCCTTTCCTTGTCACTACAGTATGAGGCCAGGTGCTCTCGCTGAGAGCCCTTCACTGATCCCCTCACTGACATGCGTGCTTCTCTGTGGTCTTAGGCTTTCCAACGACAGGTCCACGAGAGCCTGACCCAGCTAGAACTAATCAACAAGCAGTACCGTCGCCTGGCCAGAGAGAACCGCACCGATTCTGCTTGTAGCCTAAAGCAGATGGTTCATGAAGGCAACCAGAGATGGGACAACCTGCAAAAGCGTGTCACCTCCATCTTGCGCAGACTCAAGGTCTGAATTACACCTCTTCTGTCGCTTAGAGACCCAGAGGACAGGATTGGGCCATTTGAACACATTAGACATAATCTTAGTGATTTTGTAAGATTGGGTAGCAAGAGTGGTTTATATAATAATTTACATTGTAAAGGATTACAGAGTTCACATTGTTGAGAAAATGACTTCCCATAAGAACATTGGAATTGGTGGTACCATCTCTATCTGTGCATATGGACTTTAGTTTTTATCATTTTCTTTTCACATCTAGCATTTCATTGGCCAGCGTGAGGAGTTTGAGACTGCACGGGACAGCATTTTGGTGTGGCTGACAGAGATGGATCTACAGCTCACTAATATTGAGCATTTTTCTGAGTGTGATGTTCAAGCTAAAATAAAGCAACTCAAGGTAATATAGTAGTGATTTTTCAAATTGCAAAGAAGGTGTGAAGAGGAAGGGATTTGTAGATCCTCTTGTAAAGAACATAGTAAAGAACTCTTTTGAAAAAAATTAGTTCTTGATTGGAAAAAAAATTCAGAAAATACAAAATATATTTAAAAAAATAAAGAACATTAAAGAGATCGCTACCATTAGCCTATATACTTTAAATTATTAACTTCATTGCCAAGGTGTTAGGAATCTTGTTTTTTGGCTGTTTTTCTTTTCTTTTTTTCTTTCTTTTTTTTTTTTTTTTTGCTTTGTTGCTACCACCTTCAAATAGCTTATTTGACCTCCATGTTCCAACTTTCTCATGTTGGAATTTCAGTCCACATTATTATTCCCTATCCTTAGAGGCCAAGTTAATTTTTAAGCATAATTGTTATGTTTCACCATGCAGTTCAAATGCAGTGACTAATTAAAAATTTATATAGGAGTGATACACATTAAATATAAGGAGTCCCTAAAAAGGAAAAGTGTTTTAACAACTTGAATTATGCAAGGATAAAGTCTCAGGATGAAAAAAATCCTAAAATAGATTCTCAGGATGAAAAAAATGTAAAATTTTTTTTTTTTACAGCGAGCCCTGATCCTATACCCGATCCGTCCCCCACTGACTATTCTAAGTTGTTTCATAGACAAACCAATATTTAAAACCTTCAACAGGAAATTTCTACCAAGTGGCAGTTGAATCTTTTCTTTTTAGACTCTGGCAGGGTCACAGAACTTACCACCATGCTCCCTTTTCATTAGTGGATAATTTCAACTCTTCTAGAGTTTATTCTTGTATTGAATTAAAATTTATCCCTGAAATCTATCCCTACTAGCTTAACTCATTTCAACTTTATATAACGAGTATAAATAATCCTCTAGAATTCCTTGTTTTTTAAATAATTATAATCTTTTCTGGTTATGTCCTAAAATAATAAAAGAATCATCTGAGAAGAATTTGTGACATTAGTTATCATTTAGTTGGTTTCTCTTAGTCATGTTTGACATATGATCAGAAAATCTAAAATTAAAATATTTAATTAACTCTCTAAAATGTTAAATTTATTTCAGTGGCACTGTATTGGTTACCATTGCTTTTCATTAGGGATAACCAATACTATCAATGTTATGATGGGTTTAAATGTTTTTTTTTTTTTTTTTTTTCTGTGATTCTCTACCCACACTGTCCATGTGGTAAATTTTATTAGCTGAAGGCGCCGTTCTGGTCATGGAATTCTGATGATTCCATTTCTGACTCCTGTTCTGATTTAAAATTTTTATGTTTGACTTTAGAAAGTAATAGCCTCTTGGCTTATCACCCTATATGGTAAATTCAATATCCCCTGCATGGTTTTTCTAAATATATATCTTATAATTATTTTATGTCACTGCGAACAACAAAAAAATTACATGAGATTTGTGTTCCCTAGGCCTTCCAGCAAGAAATTTCACTGAACCACAATAAGATTGAGCACATAATTGCCCAAGGAGAACAGCTTATAGAAAAGAGTGAGCCCTTGGATGCGGCAGTCATTGAGGAAGAGCTAGATGAACTCCGGCGTTACTGTCAGGAAGTCTTTGGGCGTGTGGAAAGATACCATAAGAAACTGATTCGCCTGCCTGTATGTGATGGTTTTTTTTTTTCTTTTTTTCATTGTCACAAAGTCTAAAGAGAGTTAGTTATATAGGGTTAGGTAGCATTGGACAGTGGGGAAAACCCTAGACTCTGGAGCCAGAATGCCTGGATTCCCTTCTGAGCTCTGACATGTGTTGGCTACATAACCCTGGGCAAGTCACATCTCTTGCCTTGGTGTTCTCAAATGTAACACTGATCTAATAATACTACCTACCTTATAGACAGGATCGCTTCAGATAGGAAACGAGTTAGTATATGTGTAAAAAACTTAGTACATGGCAGATATCTTCTATGGAAAGTAAAGAAGGTTCTAGAATAAATAAGGAGATGATAGTGAGCAGTGAAAACAGTTGCTCAGTTGATGAAGTTGTTTAGTTGAAATTTTTTCTCTTCCACTTTCCTAATAGCTACCATAATCACATCACAAAATGTTAGAATATTTGGAATATTCTGTGATAAAATATATTTTGCATCTGGGATATAAGGTAAAAAAAAGGACCAGGTAAAGTTTTCTTAGTAATTTCCTTTTATTCCTGAAATGTGCCATTGTGAACCCATTGTGTTGCAGGCGCACTACTCTGCTGCATGTATTTACATAATCTTATTTAATCTTAATTATTTGAAGTACATTTCAGTATTATTTCCATTTCACCAGTGATAAAACTGGAGCTTTGCTAGATTAATTTATACAACATTTTAAAAAGTGATCAAAGGATTCTTACTTATTTGATGTTAGGAAGTTATAAATTATCCCCACTGAGGTAGGAATATGGCCCAGATAAGCTTGAACCCTGAGAAGCAGAACAAACAGTGGTAAGGGCATCATCTGACCACTGTGGTAATGGAGTTGGGTTGCCTATATTTCTAGCTCCCAGATGATGACCATGACCTCTCTGACCGGGAGCTGGAGCTGGATGACTCTGCAGCTCTCTCAGACCTCCACTGGCGTGACACCTCTGCAGACAGCGTGCTCTCTCCCCAGCCTTCCTCCAACCCCTCCCTCTCACTCGCCCAGCCCCTGCGGAGTGAGCGGTCAGGACGAGACACGCCTGCCAGTGTGGACTCCATCCCCCTGGAGTGGGACCATGACTATGACCTCAGTCGTGACCTGGAGTCTGCTGTGTCTAGAACTCTACCCTCTGAGGATGAAGAGGGTCAGGATGATAAAGATTTCTACCTCAGGGGAGCTGTTGGCTTATCAGGTAGGAAAGAGCTCTTCCAATAGGCCAACTTAAAAGAAAATAAAAAGGACTGAATATGGTATTAGAAATGCATAAACTAAGCAGAACTTTCTTCTTCCTTCTTCCATTAGAGCAAATTGCACATAATAGAATAATTGCATTTAATGTGATTATCAAATATAAAAGTTGACATGATCATTGGTTTATCCCACATAGTGTTACATTCTTACTATATGACAAGCACTGTATAAGTATTAGGGATACATGGTTCATTCTAGTGTGGAACACTGACAGATAAGAAACAGCTGTGTGAAGTGTTCGTTCTAGGATAGTAATAATGTACACATGGTGGTACAGAAATACAGCCAAGGGGTGACTAACCAGAGCTTTGAGGAAAGGCTTTAGGGAAAAGACTCTTGAGCTGAGACCTGAAGAATAAGTGAGTCACCTAGATAGACACAGCAAAGTTCAGAGGAAGAGAAGAGAGTTGCACACCGAGCTTTATGATCAGCCACAGAGCTTTTGGTCACCAGAAGTTTGTCCAGAATGACAAGGCTGTAGATTGGGAGACATAGAGTGGACAAAGAGGAGGTGGAAAGGCAAACCAGGACATGGTCATAAAGCAGCCTGCTCACCACAGAGGGGAGTTCTCTCCTGAAGGCGGAGGGGCACCACCACAGATCTCTAAGGAGGAGTTCACATGATCAGATACATACTTTCACATAACCTGTCTCAATACTAGGTGGAAGGGATCACGTTGGAGAAGAGCTCAGATGGAAACATTTTATGATCAAGGATAGAGATGGGATAGTGGCCTGAACTAAGGAACAACATCAGGGATGGAGACAATGGAATCATGAAAACTCTCCTCCTTCAGTGATGGTTCATTGAACTGGGATTGAAGCAACTTTCGGACTTGGGCATCTTGGTGAAAGATGCAGAGAATGTTGTGGGTATCTGTGGGCCAGGAGACAGGGCAATGAGAAAGGGTGAGGTGATGATTTGGTGGTACACACCTGAATTCGAAATACTGTAGAATATGCAAATGGAATACCCAGCAATAGATGCATGGGTCTGAAATTCTAGAACTGGAAATGCACATTGTGTGGCTATCCATGAATAAATGGTAATTGTCCCTGAGAGAAAGGAGATCACCCAGGAAAAACATATGAAGTAAAACAAGAAAGATAAAACACTAAGGCACACATATAGTGAAGGGGTGGACAGAGAAAGAGGAACATTGTACAGAAGGTGAGGAAAAATAGAATAGAGGCCAATTTGCAGCCCTTGTAAATGCATCTCAAACATTCTGCAAAAGGCTGCCTCTGCTTGTTTCTGATGGTTCACGTTTGGATTCCCAAGGATATGACATGATCTAAAAAGAACATGATTTCCCTCATTTCTATTTTGTTTTCACAGTAGAGCCTACTAGGTATTTCTTATCTATAGCAGTGCTCACCAGTATGTATCCACTAGCCACATGTGGCTGTTGAGACCTGAAATGTGACCATGCAAAATTGTGTTTTGCTATGTCAAATGAACTTACATAAATTTATATGTTTCAAAGAGTTAGCACAAAGAAAGAATGCAAAATATTGATAATATCTATGTTGATAATATATTACAATTTTGATATATTGGTCCAGCAAAGTAAAGAACTAACATTTTCACCATTAATATGTCTCTTAAAACCTTTAAAATTACACACGTGGCTCACTTTATTTCTATTGGACAGCACTGCTCTAGAATCTGTCTAGATTGAAATCTCATTCTGCCAATTACTGGCTATTGAAACTTGGGTAAGTCACTTAATTCCTCTGGATCTCAGTTTTTCTTATCAATGAAATGGGAATAAGACTTCCATGTACCCTATGCAGTTTCTTCAAAGATAAAGGAGTGCTTAGAACGGTGCTTGACTCATAAAGCATTTTCAGTGTGAGCTTTTAAGATTTATTTCAGGAAATCTTGAGTGAGCATGCTCACACTCCTCTGTATATTCAAGAGCTGTCTGTCTAGAGTGACTAACTTCCTTTTTTTCTCTAGGAAAGTTATTTCCCGCCACAAGGAATCTAGCTGTCAACTTAGACTGTGCTCTTTTTGCAGATGTAATGATCCCCGAAAGTCCCGAGGCCTATGTAAAACTCACAGAAAGTGCAATCAGAAATACCTCTGGTAGGCACAAAAAGCCAGCAAGCCTCCTTCCCTCACCTGTAACAACCTCCTCTCTGAGCACATCTGCTGTACCTCTCACAGCTCTGTGACACCAGCATGTTAAGAACAACCTTTCTCTTACTGCTACAGTAGAAAACAAACAGAATCCAAAAGTATTCTGTTGATCAACAACAAGAATAAGATTTCAAGTTTCAGTGAAATAACTTCTCATTTTGTTAAAGGGGAATGAGTTTCATTAGATGTAGACCTAAGATGCCCATGAATGGCAGAAAATAGGAGATGGAACTACTAGTATTCAGCATCTGTGCCCTAGTGTCCTGCTTGATTGTAACCATACTGACTTCATGATTTCCAGGGCTTATAGACTTACCTGGGCCTTAACCTGTGCAGTTAGGGCAACTGGGGACTCTCATGCCCAAGTCTGCCAGCCTGCATTTGTGACCTCTGTTCCACATGTAAGACAAGGGGTGAGACCAGATGTTTGTCTCTAAAAAAAATTATAATTTTTAATAAGTCTTGCCCCATAAAATAAAGAAAGGAAAATGGAGCCAGTTTTGTTTAATGTTGCACTAGATAAACTATAGTTTAGCATAGTTAAACAATTTGGGGGAAGATAGAATAGGATTCAAACACAACAATATGATACTGAATTGCAAAGGTATTAGTTTACACTTAGTTTTTGAAGAAAAGCTAAAGAACAGGAAGCAAAGTAGCATTACTGAAATGGTAACTTCCTGAGTGAACCCCAGTGAGAGACCTCTTCCAGGTGTATTTAGCCTTTTTACAAAAGAAATTAATAAAGCTTACTAATACACATTCTGCTTTCACTCTGTGTTAGCTTCACTCTGACAATCAATGTTCTTGTTTAGTTCAAAAATTATAATACAAGCGCACACGCACACATTTTGTATACACACATTTTGTGCATGCACAAAAGGTGTTATATCTCTGAAAGGTGATGAGCCAGGAGTTCCAGGCCCTGAGAGCATGCTTAGATGCAAATGCTAAAATCTTAGCTTTCTCCTGGTTTTGTTTTGGGTTTTAAACAAAAGCAAGCCATTGGTAATTTAGTGTCTCCACCCATATGTAACTCAAGCTAGTCTTTTCTGGGTCACATACCTTAAGTGAAGGATGCAGCCAGGGGAGACTGTCTTCTACTGAGCACTGTCTTCTGTTGAGATGCGGGAAGAAAACAAAGGATTATATCTATTTTGCTTGATAAGTGCCTGCAGAGGGAATATGAGAAATAACTGCCTCCTGTTTTGCAGGAGAGCATAAGGCACCACCTTGGGCTTTTGGAGAAGCCTTCCACAACTTACGACATGTAGATTTTCAGGGAATCAGCTGGAAAAGGAGCAGATACACAGGCTGTTAGAACCCATTGCAGAGCCCTTTTGCAATATCTGCTGCTAGGACTCTTAGCCAACCACATTCATTGATTGGTCTGGTCATTTGAACTTCTAACTCACCAGCACGTTAGTACTAAATTCGCTTTGTAATTGCGTACACATATGCCATTTCTATATCACCTTAGCTGAAGTAATTTCGTAAACTTCTTCTTGAATGTCAAGCATGTAAAGATTCTTGTGGTTGACGCTATAGGAGCTCCCAGTGCCTTAGAGTCACAGATCCGACAACTGGACAAAGCATTGGATGAGAGCCGTTTTCAGATGCAACAAACTGAAAATATTATCCGTAGCAAAACTCCGACAGGACCGGAGCTAGATTCCAGCTATAGAGGCTATGTAAGTATCCTGACCCTTGTGATCCCAACATGTACCTAGAAATCATAGTTGTGTGACAAAGAACAGTCTGTCTGCGGCACAGAGCTTTCTGAGCTCTCTAAGCACCACACTGCCCTTGAACTCATTGGTTTGGGTATACAAAATGAAGCCACGCTAGCACGTTACCTTTTGAGTAAAACTGGCCCGTGCTCAGACACACTAACCTACTACAATGACCAGCCTGTTCCTTTACATGGAGAACTCAGTGAGATCCATTTAATTGAAAGCAACAAAATGCTTTGGCTCCCAAACATGATTAGGCATTTTTCCAAACTCAGCTAATAATTTTGGGGCCAAAGTTATCCTTGAAGCAGCAGATATGGTTAATGGATTACTAACATGGATTTTTTTTTTTTTTTTGTAGTTCTTTTCTGGGGTTTATTGATTTACTTACTGGCTTTGGGAATGTTTTTATCCTCTGTTATCAATATACTCATTCTGGAGAAAACAAATCTGACTTACAAGAGGGATTTGGGAAAAAGATGGCAGATGATTGTATACGTTACTAACTTCTGTTTTCGAAGTTCCTACCTAGTGAAGTATATACTAAGTTTATTTGCTCTGCTCAAGTTACTGACTAAATAATTTTTCCTGGAGAACTACCCATTTTCCTACACATACTTAAGCAAGAGAATTTAAAACCAAATCTCTTCCAAGGCTCAGCCCTACTTTTCATACCCAAAAGACTGCCTAGTAAAAGGAAAAGAAAAATTACTTCCCTAAGTCTAATGACAAATGTACTGCTTTTTGAAACCAGGGAAGAGAACTGTTGTAGTTATATATGCTGATATTAATGTCCTCACGATTACAAGAGAGGAATCAATCATGAATTCATTTCCTGTCCAGTGTAGTCTGTTATACCAACTTCTGTTATAGTGAACAGAATATATAAAATATAGTCTCTTCTTAAAATATATTCAGGTTTTATGGTGACCATGCTGATATCACTGAGATTATATTCAGTCTCAATCAAAAATAGTCAAAGTAATTTCATGGCAGTGTTATTTGTTAAAGACCTTGAAACATAACTTTATGGTTAGTATAGCAAGAATTTTCTGAAATGCTGTGCATGACATTAAACGTAGGGTTGGAAGGTTTTCCTTTGATGTTAGAATTTATTCCCCTAACACCTATTAAACATTGCTTAAATTTTCTTGTGAAACAGCTGTCTTTAATAGTACTTTCTGCTTCTAAGTATTTTAATTATTTAATGCAAAAAAATGTTCCTTTGAGATTTGTGGTAATATTATTGTTCCCACATTTCAGTTTAAGAAAGAGGAAGCAACTTGCCAAAAATTATATATTGTACTGCCAGCTGAGGGCTCTAAGTTTTAAATCCCAGATTGGTTTTTAGTCTGTTTTGACTCAGAAATTTAAAATAAATTTTGAGGGATTCTCATGCAAAACCCAGTATGCGAAGTGTATCTTCAAGGCATTGTTCTCTGTGTGTATGAAACTGTCCTGTGTTTAAGGAGAATGTTTCTGAACTTGACTTTTCTATTTTCAGTGGATTTTTTTTCCCACAGAATAATAAAACACAGCCACTGTCCATTTTAAGGAATAGAAAGATATTTTCCCCCAGAAGCTCTTGCACTTGTGAGAACCTGAGAATTCTGTGACAGGAGCCTGTATTCTATGTCTTAACAGATGAAATTGCTGGGTGAGTGCAGTGGCAGTATAGACTCAGTGAAGAGACTGGAACACAAACTAAGGGAGGAGGAAGAGAATTTTCCAGGCTTCGTTAACCTGAATAGTACGGAAACCCAAACAGCTGGTGAGTGAGTGATGCTCAGTTCAGGAAAGAGGGAAATAGGAGATCCTGAAGCACCTTGTGCCCTGTGTTACCCTGTGATGCTCATCTCATTCTACATGATTCTCTCCTGAGAACTCTTCTCTGCGTTACAGTGATCTCCTAACAGAAGAGGGGGTGAACAGCATTATAGTGTTTTCTTTCACATACCATTTATTTTATGTACTGTCTCAATATCTCTCATCTGGCATTTTTATTTTATTTTATTTTACATTTTTTAAAGCTTTTATTTATTTGAGAGAAAGAGTGTGAGTGGGGGAAGGGGCAGAAGAGGGAGAGATAATCTCAAGCAAACTACACTGAGCAATGAGGCGACATGAGGCCCAGTCTCACAACTCAAAGATCATGACCTGAGCTGAAATCAAGAGTTGGCTGCTTAACTGACTGAGCCACCCAGGCGCCTCTCGTTTGGCATTTATGCTTGCTCTCCAAGTTCTGTTGCAGAAAACAACCAAATGAATGTTATCTTCATGCACATTACTGCTTATTACTTCATAAAACTCTTTATGGTATTAAATCCTACATATTTTTTTTTACCCCATTATGATTAAAAATGCAGGTAGGAGAAACAGCCATTATACTGATTGTTTGGATTTTTTTTATAACTGACAACAACAGAAGTGCCCGTTAGAATTACTTCTCTTGTTGTTGTTATTTAAAGTTGGCCACTAATGTATGTTTAAAGCATTTCCCAAACACACTGTGTGGAGAAAAACAGCTCACTATTCTGTGTGTGGCGTGTCTCTCCAGGTGTGATTGACCGATGGGAACTCATCCAAGCACAGGCCCTTAGCAAGGAGCTGAGAATGAAACAGAACCTCCAGAAGTGGCAGCAGTTCAACTCGGACCTGAACAACATCTGGACCTGGCTGGGGGAGACAGAGGAAGAGTTGGAACAGCTGCAGCGCCTAGAGCTTAGCACTGATATCCAGGCTATTGAGCTCCAGATAAAAAAGCTCAAGGTAGCTGCCCTCAGCCTTTCCCACAGCAGCCAGAAAGAACGCTGCCGTATGCAATGCCTGCTCCTACGAAACCACTAGTACTAGCTGCTCTGTTATCACACAGCAGCAGCAGGGAAGTTGTCAACAGAAATGAACTCAGATACCCTCCTCTCCCCCAACCATCCCCAGTCAGTATTTATACAGAAGGCTTGGAAGGACAGAGAGATGGATCATGTTGTAGAACTATCCCCCACGTAAATAAACATTTGTGATTTAACGACCTGGTTCTTAAGGAAAGACTAATTAAAAGTTCATGAAACATCCAGGTGTCTCTGGGACCTATTTAACCTCTTTTATTTAATTTCTTTTAAGGGAAATGCAGCAATGACCAGGTTTCCGGCAAGTCTGTATCTAGAGCTAGAAAGGTTTCCTCTCCAAGATTGTGTCTCTGTGAGTTTGTAGAGACGTATTGAAATTGTTTGAGATTCTGGAATCAGCAGAACATCTGAAATAGATTATCGTAGTAACAGAAGCAATTTGCAGTGTAATGAATAAAACAAAACTGTGGAGTCATTATGGTAAAACACCTGGCATGTGCATTTGATTTTGGCCTGGATGATGTAGGACACTGGATAATGTCCTTTAGCTCCGTCTCTAGATCTTAACACTCTGCTTTAGCACAATTCTTGAAATGCATTAATATATGGAGACTTTTGTAAACATACTATGGGTTGAGAGCCCAGTTTTTTTTTTAATAGCTCCTTCAGTCATTTCTTTTTGTTTGGAGAGCATCAAGATGTGTTCTTCCTCTAGGCTCGCCAGGCTTAAGGATTAAACATGCTGCTTTTGTGTCACTCCGTTTCCATGTATGTTATTTATTTGGGGGTGGATGTTATTGTGGCTTATTGTTTCTTACAAATTTTCAGAGAAATGAATCTTCCCCACTGCTGTTCAGACGACTTCATTGATAGAATAGCCTCTGCACTAGCCCCATCAATTTCTAAATGAAGCATCAGATTGAAGATGCAATTTATGGGATCCCTGGGTGGCGCAGTGGTTTGGCAACTGCCTTTGGCCCAGGGCGCGATCCTGCAGACCCGGGATCGAATCCCACGTCGGGCTCCCGGTGCATGGAGCCTGCTTCTCCCTCTGCCTATATCTCTGCCTCTCTCTCTCTCTCTCTCTGACTATCATAAATAAATAAATAAATAAAAATTGAAGATGCAATTTATTTTTTTTTATATTTTTTTAAGATTTTATTTATTTATTCATAAGAGACACAGAGAGAGAGGGAGGCAGAGACACAGGCAGAGGGAGAAGCGGGCTCCAAGCATGGAGCCCGACGTGGGACTCGATCCCGGGTCTCCAGGAGCACACTTCGGGCTGCAGGCGGCGCTAAACCGCTGCGCCACCGGGACTGCCCGGAGATGCAATTTATATTATCTGGATTATAAAATGCATTTTTCTCTAGAGTACTTAAATTATTTTAGTTCTTCTCTGGGAAAAATGTAAGGCAGTGTGTATTATGACCAGACTCCTTAAAAAGTTGATAAAGCAAATGTTGGCCAGAGTCTGAGACCTAAGTGAAATTAGGTTGGGAAAATTAGACCTTGAAAGTCAGCCTGTGTGATAGGGAAAAGCCACCCTCTGTGTGCTTTCCCAGTCTTTCCGGTCTGTTCCCTGAGGATAAATCTGTAGAATAACCAAGTATCTTTCCACAATATCTCTCGATCTTATAATGTCTCCGTATTTGAATCTGTATTACTGCATTTTAAACATATTAGAAAGTGAAAAATTAAGACAAGCTGGAGGCCTAACGGAAATGTTGAGAACTTAGAAGAAAATGTAGCGTGGGTAGATGTGATTTGCAGGATCACTGACCCTAAACTAATCTAGGGATGTTTAAATAGTACACAGATATTGAATCATTAGTGCATAATCATGTGCTGCACAAGTTCTTGGAACAGTTCTAGATTTGTGGGAAATGCATGAGGCAAAAATCAGTTGCCTAATTTTTTGTGAAATCAAACTAAATTGGTTTAGCTGATGAAATACCCAATCTATTCTCTTTGCCATCACAGGATGTGGCCTAAGACATAGCACGGTTCTTTCTTTGTGGGCCACTAACTCTCTGTGCCTGTCAAGAGAGTTAGTGGCCCTAACTAAACAAACAGCTAGAGGCTGGGGCCTGGGAATCTGCCTGCTTCACAGGTTTCCCGTTTCATTCTTCTGCACACAACTTTGAGTACCAATGGTCTAGTGAAATGAGAATCTTCCCCAGGACATTTCCTCCTGCCCAGAACTCTTAGAGCCAGGTCTGCGTTTGTTCTGTCTTATTGTTGTTGAACTCCCGTGCTGTGGATTGAGTTAATCATACTCCTTGGTTCATTGCTCAGGATCATCAGTGCTTCCTGCAAAGTTCCTCGTAATTGTGTTTATTTATCCTTCCCCCCACTCTTCTTTAATCTCACTCTTCCCCCACTCTCTTTAATCTTTTCATTCCTGAAACCTGGCAACCATTCTTAAATATTAAAGGAGTATTTTTATTAAATTATTGGTTCATATAGGCATGAAAAATGTGGATTTGTGTGTGTGCACGTGCCTTTTAAATAACACCAATGCTATTGTATCACACACAGTGTTCTGTTTCTGACTCTTTTCACGCTATACCATATTTTAAAATCCCTTCAAGTTGTCAAGTGTACATCCAATCCATTTCTTTTAACTACAGTATAGTCCTCGGTAGTGTGTACCACTGTATTTTAGCTAGCCATTTGGTTAAGGCCAGTTTTAATGAGTGGATCTTTTAATTTGGGTGAAGCATTTCCTAAGGTCTTAAACTATGCTTTAAATGTTTTTATTGTTATTTTCTTTGGTTGTTCTCCTTTCTCTTTATAGGAGCTCCAGAAAGCTGTGGACCACCGCAAAGCCCTCATCCTCTCCATCAACCTGTGCAGCTCCGAGTTCACCCAGACTGACAGTGAAAAAAGCCAAGATCTGCAAGATCGCCTATCCCAGATGAACGGGCGCTGGGACCATGTGTGCTCATTGCTAGAAGAGTGGCGGGGCCTGCTCCAAGATGCACTGATGCAGTGTCAGGTTGGTGGGACATCAGACGGCTTATGCTCTGGAGTCAGACACTTCAACTATAGCTGAGTCTGTGACTTGATTTATCAAGGTCACTTAGAGGGATGCAGTTGCTCCCCAGAGTTGGGATTTAAGTGAGATAAATTTGTGCCCAAACTATTCATTATACTGGAGAATCTGTACATTTGAACAGAAGTTCAAAGCCAATGAATCCCATCTTTTATCCAGCTAACTGCACTATTCCCACAAGTTTATCTCAGCCCCAACTCATTCATTCAACAGATATTTACTGAGCATGTTGGTAGACATTTTCTGAACATGAAAGTGAACATTACAAATATTTATTCATCCATTCTATCAAAATTATTTGATGAGTACCCACTCTCTAACAGACATTATGCTGAGCAGTCAGGATACAACACAGCCTCTGATTTTGTTGGGGAAGACAAACAATAAAAATGTAAGTAATTGTTTAATGAAGATGCTGATAAGCAAGGGTGATAAGAGTAACTGAGAAAAGCCACTTTGAGAGAGAGGTCAGGGAACTTCTTCTTTTTTCTTTTTTTTTTTCTTTTTTTAATTTATTTTTTATTGGTGTTCAATTTGCCAACATACAGAATAACACCCAAGGCTCATCCCATTAAGTGCCCTCCTCAGTGCCGGTCACCCAGTCACCCCCACCCTCCACCCACCTCCCTTTCTACTACCCCTAGTTCGTTTCCCAGAGTTAGGAGTCTCTCATGTTCTATCTCCCTTTCTGATATTTCCCACTCATTTTTTTTCCTTTCCCTTTTATTCCCTTTCACTATTTTTTATATTCCCCAAATGAATGAAACCATATAATGTTTGTCCTTCTCCGATTGACTTATTTCACTCAGCATAATACCTTCCAGTTCCATCCACGTCAAAGCAAATGGTGGGTATTTGTCGTTTCTAATGGCTGAGTAATATTCCATTGTATACATAAACCACATCTTCTTTATCCATTCATCTGTCGATGGACACCAAGGCTCCTTCCACAGTTTGGCTATTGTGGCCATTGCTGCTAGAAACATCAGGGTGCAGGTGTCCTGGCATTTCACTGCATCTGTATCTTTGGGGTAAATCCCCAACAGTGCAATTGCTGAGTCGTAGGGCAGATCTATTTTTAGCTCTTTGAGGAACCTCCACACAGTTTTCCAGAGTGGCTGCACCAGTTCACATTCCCACCAACAGTGTAAGAGGGTTCCCTTTTCTCCGCATCCTCTCCAACATTTGTTGTTTCCTGCCTTGTTAATTTTCCCACTTCTCACCGGTGTGAGGTGGTATCTCATTGTGGTTTGGATTTGTATTTCCCTGATGGCCAGTGATGCAGAGCATTTTCTCATGTGCTTGTTGGCCATGTCTGTGTCTTCCTCTGTGAGATTTCTGTTCATGACTTGCCCATTTCATGATTGGATTGTTTGTTTCTTTGGTGTTGAGTTTAATAAGTTCTTTATAGATCTTGGAAACTAGCCCTTTATCTGATAGGTCATTTGCAAATATCTTTTCCCATTCTGTAGGTTGTCTTTGAGTTTTGTTGACTGTATCCTTTGCTGTGCAAAAGCTTCTTATCTTGATGAAGTCCCAATAGTTCATTTTTGCTTTTCTCTTCCCTTCATGGATGTATCTTGCAAGAAGTTACTGTGGCCAAGTTCAAAAAAGGTGTTGCCTGTGTTCTTCTGTAGGATTTTGATGGAATCTTGTCTCACATTTAGATCTTTCATCCATTTTGAGTTTATCTTTGTGTATGGTGAAAGAGAATGGGCTAGTTTCATTCTTCTGCATGTGGATGTCCAATTTTCCCAACACCGTTTGTTGAAGAAACTGTCCTTTTTCCATTGAATATTCTTTCCTGCTTTGTCAAAGACTAGTTGACCATAGAGTTGAGATTCCCTTTCTGGGTTCTCTATTCTGTTCCATTGATCTATGTGTCTGTTTTTGTGCCAGTACCACACTGTCTTGATGATTACAGCTTTGTAGTACAACCTGAAATCTGGCATTGTGATGCTCCCAGCCATGGTTTTCTTTTTTAATATTCCCCTGGCTATTCAGGGTCTTTTCTGATTCCACACAAATCTTAAAATAATTTGTTCCAACTCTCTGAAGAAAGTCCATGGTATTTTGATAGGGATTGCATTAAATGTGTAAATTGCCCTGGGTAACATTGACATTTTCACAATATTAATTCTTCCAATCCATGAGCATGGAATATTTTTCCATTTCTTTGTGTCTTCTTCAATTTCTTTCAGAAGTATTCTGTAGTTTTTAGGGTATAGATCCTTTACCTCTTTAGTTAGGTTTATTCCTAGGTATCTTATGCTTTGGGGTGCAATTGTAAATGGGATTGACTCCTTAATTTCTCTTTCTTCAGTCTCATTGTTAGTGTATAGAAATGCCACTGACTTCTGGGCATTGATTTTGTATCCTGCCACACTGCCAAATTGCTGTATGAGTTCTAGCGATCTTGGGGTGGAGTCTTTTGGATTTTCTATGTAGAGTATCATGTCATCTACGAAGAGGGAGAGTTTGACTTCTTCTTTGCCAATTTGAATGCCTTTTATTTCTTTTTGTTTTCTGATTGCTGAGGCTAAGACTTCTAGTACTATGTTGAATAGCAGTGGTGAGAGTGGACATGAGGTCAGGGAACTTCTATGAATCTTTGAGCTAACACTGGAGGGACATTGCCATGAAGGAGACTGAGCAAATGGGTTGTCCCAGAAACAAGAAAAGGCTTAGTGTCTTTAAGGTCAGAAAAGAGGCCAGTGTGACAGAATGTAGTCAGAGTCAGGGAGTGATAAGAAAGATCAAGGAGATGGTTAGCCGCCAGATCACTCAGGGCCTTGTAGGTCCTGGCTGAGAGTGCATTGTATTCTGAGCACAATGTAAGCCTTCTTTTCAGGTTTATATGTGCCCCAAGAATACCTTGAAAGCAGATACACAAGTTGTTGTTTCACCTCTAGACCCCCTTTCACTTTTCATCCCTGTACCCCCTCCTAGGCCTGTGCTATCCACATAGGAGATCTTCAGGAACTATGCATTGAATATGAATGAAACGTATAGGTAATCAGATTAAGGCCTTACAAGATGGAAAGGTTTGTATACAGGGAGAAAAAAGGGGAGCAGAGCTGATTTCTTCCAAACTGAATAGTAACCCTAGAAATTAAGTATTTCATGCCAGTTTTTCCTTATGTCTAAACTCTCCCTCAAATAATAAACTAGATGTGTTGGGGGAGAATATGAACTCAGATAATTACAACAGCACCAGTGCTTTTGTCAGAAAGGAGTTGTGCATAAGAACTTAAACCCCACAGTGGTAGCAATTGGAGAGAATGGAAATTTAAGCTATGAGAGAAAAAAAACATACTATTTAAGATGATTTTATATCCCATGTTTTTTTCTTCATAGGATTTCCATGAAATGAGTCATGGTTTGCTGCTTATGCTGGAGAACATCGACAGAAGGAAAAATGAAATTGTCCCTATTGATTCTAACCAGGATGCAGAGACACTTCAGGACCATCACAAACAGCTTATGGTAAGATGTGTGAACTCTGGCAGCTGCTGGTTATTCATAGCAGCCATCCATTTCATTTATAGGAAAATAATATAGGTGATAATTTTTTTTTTACACCTTTTACCTGTCTCTAACTTTCTCTTTTTTACTCATCATAGTTTCTGATTTTTGTGAGGCAAACATGCTCATAGAAGATGACGTCTATGAGCTTTAGAATTTGGTTCTAAAATCATTGCTCAGTTGTAGAGATCTTAGATGTTCTTCATCTTAAGTTGTTTTTACTAAAGCAGATCTTTGGCAATGACACTTATTTTAAATTTAAACTGTATTTGCTACATCTTTGTATAAAGTAAGTATATTGAGTGGCTTAAATTTTATTTTTATGGGCATTTAAACTATTAAAATAGAAAGAGACTATTCAGACTCCTTAGAAGAAATTAAATTTACCAGATTTAACAGTAACCTTGTCACCAAGTTTTGTGAAAATGAAGACAAAAAGGAAAGTGCGAAAAGTCATTTTCATTACCTGAGGGGAAAAAAAAAATTCTAGTTCTCAAGGAGAAAGAAACTTTTTCTAGCACTGAATTCAAAAGGAAATTTGTCGATTCTCATACAAAGGACTTTGGACAATATAATGTACACTGTACTTAAGGGATATTATAGAAAATAAAGAAGTATATTTCAGTTCCATTAGGAGAAAATGATTTGCATTTTGTAGCTTTCTGTATTTTTAAAATGTCATTTCTCAACATTTAATACTTATACTTACTAACCTAAGCCACAGAATTGGTAGCTTTTAATTCAGTACAATAAAGGTCTTAGAAACCAAGGGAGAAGAGCTATGCAATGGCATTTCTACTGACTTTTGACCTCAGACATTAGTTGTAAATGATGAAAATCACTACTGTATCCTTTAAAAAAAAATCTTGAACAAATATCAGAGTATACTTAGACATATGTGTTTTGCTATATTTATGTTAATGTTTCACTTTCTGTATAAAATAATATCTTGTCTCATTTGCATAATACTTGATATTTTAAGCACTTTCACATATATTCACCAGTTTGAACCTTCCAATATACTTACTGTGGATGAGACAGGAAATAGTATAATCATTTTACCAAATGAGAAAACTTGAAATTTGAAAGATTCAGGGGCCTTATAGAATATTTTTGGCAGAAGCAGGGCTAGAACCCAGACCCCAATTCCTGAATGCCATGAGATGCTTCATTCTTCCCTGTGTGAGTACAGCATTCAGATATTCAGGTATTGATGGCTCACTAACTTAAACTGATGTCACTCCGCCTTTTTGGAATTTTCCACAATGATCCAAAATTCTTAGTAAAGTATTTCTTATCACGTACATAGCAAATAAGGCATGAGCTGTTGGAATCCCAGCTCAAAGTGGCCTCACTGCAAGACATGTCTTGCCAACTCTTGGTGAATGCTGAAGGCACAGACTGTTTAGAAGCCAAAGAAAAAGTCCATGTGATTGGAAATCGGCTCAAACTTCTCTTGAAGGAGGTCAGTCGTCACATCAAGGAGCTGGAGAAGTTATTAGATATGTCAAGCAGTCAGCAGGTAAGCTCTAAGCAGACATCATTGTGTAGCATTTCTTACAGGAAACCATAGAAGCATCATCTTTATCCATTTTTAAAAGGACTTTGAATGTAGTACTTGTCAGAATAAAGTGCCCACTCTCAATCACTGCTCTTAGGAGTCCTGTCTCAAAATTAAAAGAAAAAATTTTAAGGGACTCATAAACTTTTATAGTAGGACACTGTTTTTGATTCTATTACATCAAGAAGACTTCTTGCAATTGTTACTGCTAACCCTTTACCATCACTACTGTGGCATTGTATTTTACCCTGTTTATTTAAGAATTCACATGTTTTCAGTCACACAGCTATGGTAGATCATAACCAATCATTGCAATATGAGTTTTGTTTTCAAACACTAGAAGGCATATGTTCTCCTGACATAGATGGCAATTAATTCATAGAAAATGTCCTCTGCTCATTTACTTTTTATATTTTTTTCTTAAATCTATTGCATCATGGTACTACTATTGGTTTTGAGAAATGCATTTGTAGATACAGAGGTGCTTGGTAAGACTTCAAACATTCAATTGTCAAATCCTGTCATGAACACACCAA
Source organism: Canis lupus dingo (assembly GCF_003254725.2). Classification (NCBI taxonomy): domain Eukaryota; kingdom Metazoa; phylum Chordata; class Mammalia; order Carnivora; family Canidae; genus Canis; species Canis lupus. Next base: position 42,383,842 of record NC_064243.1, on the reverse strand, counting down.
CACCCTACCCTGCCCTCTTGTAAGCATGCAAAAGAGCAGTCTACTCCGAATAACAGAAAAATGTTAGAAATACTACAAAAGCAGGCTCCTGGATGAATATCTTTTGTTTATAACTTAAATGAATTAGTTTCTCTCTGGCGTGAGACGCCTGTAGTGTAAGACCCATTCCTCCACCTCCTTTACTTCCTTTCATCCACATCCGCGTCACTAAGAAATAGTAAATCTACAAGTGACATAGTAATAGCAAAACTATATCTGTATTTTCCAGTAGGACCAAATTTATGCCCAGAAGAGCCTAATACACTAGAAGATTTAGGTTCTGTTCTTATATGTCTGATTCTGTTTTGCCGAAGGAATGGTTTGCTTTTTATCAGTACGGATGTGCTGGTAAATTCATTGCATATGACCAAGCCATCATAGCTTTGGGACATGGAGTCATTAAAAGAATCTATTTCCTATGCAGGATTTGTCTTCCTGGTCTTCTGCTGATGAACTGGACACCTCAGGATCTGTGAGTCCTACATCAGGAAGAAGCACCCCAAACAGACAAAGAACGGTAACTTTCCACTGGTCCTTGTCAGTTGGCCCATGGGTGGGAACATTGGGGAGCAACAGTATTTATACCTTCCTCAGGTTCCACAAGCTCCCCCCAGGAAAGTGAGAGTCTCCTTACAAAAGAGCATTGTCACACTGTAACACAGTGAAGTGTTGTTTCCTCAGCCCTGCCACATGCCTTTCCCACATGCACTCAGGAATGGAAAAGAACATTCTGTTTTTCAAAAGAATTGAGGGCTCAATGTGTGGTTGGTACAAGGAGACAAATTATTTCTCTTGCTCCAAGGGCCATTGCTAGAATGATGTTCCCTTGCTTCCTTGGTTGCTCCTCCCTTCAAACCACTACCACCATAGTCCACTTAAAAACAGCAGGTACCATGTAAAGGGGCACCTCAGCCAGAAGCAGACAAAACAGGGAGCGTCTCATGAGACCATTAAATGTATGAGACAAGTGGAGGTTCTGTTGAACTCTCAAGCAAAGAAGCTCGTGAAGGATTTTGGCAATTGTGCTGCCCCCAAAGAGGCAACAGCTCAAGAGGACTCACCCACAGAGCCTTTGGGGGGCTGCCTCGCTGGCGTTCTAAGAGGATGGAAAGACGAATCTGGCCCCTACTACCCTCTATACTTTGATTTCTCTGTGTAATTAGAAGCTTGTTTTTGTTTTGTTATTTTTTTTGTCCGGCTTTATGACTATATTCATTTTTATTACATCCCGTTTTCCTTAGTTTTTAGAAGTATTGATTTTGTTTGTACTCTTTTTGTTATAAACACTTAAGTCCTATGCTGATAAATGTTATTATCTTATTTAGGATTGTTTTTTACTACATTCACTAGTTTCCTATAGATCCTAGTTTAAGAATGTGAAGGAATACTGGCTTTTCAGGTCAAATTCTAGCCCTATTTTAACTTGTCTGGTTCTCGTCATTTTATAAAGAACAACCTCATATTGCCATTGGTATTTTTTTTATCTACCAAGAATTTCAATACTATTTCAGTGTTCTAGAAGATGAAAAAATATGGCATGACATGGCACACTGACCTTTATATTTATTGTAAGTAGATCCTTGGCTTGTGCAGTTATCTGTGTTTCCACCATGAAAAATGGGGGAAAATATACCCACTGTGGTGGGGACTCCTGAACCACAATTTCTGTTTCCTCAGTGACTAATGATAGAGATGTGAATTTGTTTCACTTCTTCAACAAAAGAAAAGCCAGTTTCCTGAATTTATGGGTACTGATCATTTCATTTGATTTATTTTTTCCTTTGCCGCATTTTTAGTTTAAATTTTTTTTCAGTAGCTTGTCTTTATTTGCCTGGACTGAACATTCTTCTTTCTTTACCCCTGTTCATTGCAAACAGCCACGAGGCAAATGTAGTCTCTCACAGCCTGGACCCTCTGTCAACAGTCCACATAGCAGGTACCTTATTCTCCTGGTTTCCACACTGTTCTAGAACTCCAAGAGGATGATGAAAATTGTCCATGATTTTGGTAGACCTCTATCTGGTCTGCCTCAGGGTAGTTGAAAAATTACTTGTTTCATCCCAGACCCTTTTTCTAATAAATTGAAGAGACTTTTTTAAGTGCAAAGTATAAGTAAAGCTCAGAGCACAAAATATTTGGATCCCAGCAGAATTTTATCTAGCTATACATAGGCTATCTGATACTTTTCATCACATCATATTCTGTGTGCACTTAAGGATTCAGTGCAATGAATGGTATAGCCAACATTTGTTTCATGGCAGACTTTCATCATCCTCTTTATTTCTAGATTTTACAATAAGACAGGTAATAGATCAATGAATTATTTTATCATTCACAGAACCCACAAATCTGAATAAAATATACTAACATCCCCAGCTTTTTATTTTATTTTAATGTTTTATCCAGATTGTGGGTTTTGAATTCTCAAAATGACAAGTCCTAATTTGGTATTATTTAAAATTTATAAGCACCTTCTCTCTTTTGCTTACCCTAATACTTCTCTTCTGCCAGCACACTCAGTCACTCACCTTCCTGACACTTGGCAAGCTCTTTCACGCTAGAAACAAGGGCAATCAGTACTCCTTCCTGGGGATGTCCAGAGAGCCTACTCACAACTGCCACTCGTGCTTTACGCCTGGCTTCCAACAATCCCTTATTTCTGCAGTTAGCGGTGCTTTTGCCTTCTTCGTTGTTGGTGTGATGTCTGTGCTCCCCTGCCCTTTCACTAATCAATTCATGTTCCCCAAGACAAGTCTTTAAAAATGAAAATAGTGTCCCTGGAGCTGATTTTTCATTCCAGTCCCAAGCAGTTCACTGTTAAAGTAGTTTTCTCCTCTGGAAACTTATCACCACTGAGCTGGAATCAAATTCCTGAAAGGAGGGTGAGGGATGAGGAAGTGTAGAACTATAAACAACCCCTGAGTAATAGTTTTCATTTTCCAGCTGTATGCTGAAGGGATTAGATATTTGATTTGGTCATTCCTACTCAGCTGAAGCAATGCAGAACGTACTTTGATGTGCTTTTTGGTTTTAAGCCTCCCTTTACTGTGTTTTTTTTTTTTTCTTTCCCTTTGGTTTGGTTTGGCAATAATTTTGTGAGATTTTTTTTGTCCATAATAAATCAATAATGGAATATGAATGGAGAAGAACTCACAAGAATTTTTGAAGATAGTGATGGACTTCTACAGGTGCTCTGATGTTGTCTTAGTCCCCTATGAGAAAAGCCAATCATGTACTATTGACAGATCATTGCTTGGTCCATCTTCTCCCCACAAATTGCTGATGTGCCATGAGCAAAGATGGGGACTGTCTCCATAGCAGTCTTTGTAGGATACTAGAGATCAATTCTTTGGTTGATTTAAATGATGGTGATGACAAGGGGGAAAGCTCTTATGTTATTATGCAACACCAATAGCAACTGCCCTCTGGTTCCCAAATATCACATCAGTCTGCTCCCCCAATCCTCTTAGTTGCATGGGTCTTCGGAAAATGTCAAAAGCATCATTTCTTAGGGCAGCAAGTGCTTCAACATGTCTCCTAACAGGGCTTTGCAGCTGGGCAGCCACATTCTCACTCAGCTCCGCTCTGTACAGCGCTATTTATTAACATCTTTCTGAGCATACAGCACAGTGTTTACTTTGCTACCTAGAGGGTCTGGAATACAAATGATCTACACTCGAATGGCAAACTTCATCAAACACCTTGGTAGACAGGTTGTGGTTGAACATTCTTGGACTTCTTAACTTCTTGACACCTCTGTTTTGGGATGCACCGAACCCCAACGATGGAATGTGGAGTCTGCTAAGAAGGAATTAACTTCACTCATAATCCAGCCTGTTACAGTGTTCCTTTACATTGAGACTTGAGAGTACCTTGTTGTTTGATCTTGCACTGGTCTAGCAAATTTGAAAGCACAAACAATGTAGAATGTTGACCCCACCGATCTACAATGGAAAATTTTAGACACATATTCTTTCTTAGAGAGGAAAGAGACTGAGTTGGAAGAAACTGGGTATTAGTTTGAAGGGAGGGGGTTCTTATATTATTTTTGTTGTTTAAAGTCTATTGTTAATAATACAGTTGCTTATCTGCTATTTATGGTTTCAGGTTGATTTTATAGCCACACTTCTATGTCCTCTTAAGTAATAGTCTAAGCTTATATATAGATTGATGCCAATATTTACTGTACATCTACTATGTTTAGGCACTGGGCTTACAAAATGCTGTACGGTTCCTACCATGTGTCAGAATCTACAGATTCCACAAATCAATTACAAGAAGCTCCTTAAGATTCTTTAAAAATTATAAACATTGAAAAAACATCTGTGCATAAATTCATAATAATTATTCGTAATTTTTTAGATTAAAAAGGTTTAAAAAGCAATGTTTATAATGGTCCAGCTGGACTTTTTTTCTACCTTTGACTTAAAATAATCTAACTCAATCACCAGTAAGTCTTCACAACTCTAAAGTGGATTATTTGAAGTTGACAAACGGAAAGATTACTCCAATTTCCAGCAAGGCAAAGGACTAATTGCTCTGTAGTCTGGATACAATGAGGTGATGACTTCATTCCAAAACTTAACCAAAAATTCTGAAAAAATTTTTCAAAAAATTCTAACATGCAAAATTTCCTTGGGCACCTTTGGTCTCTGGCACTTTCTACACAGAGAACTAAGGTGAAATGAGAAGCAGCAAACGGAAGTAAGGGGGAAGGAAACTGAACACTTCACTGTATATACTGTTCAGTTTCTTATGGAATTTTTTTCAAGTCTTTCCTATCAGGCTCCCCAGAGAGCCTCAGTCTACACAGGTGCACTTCTGGGACAGGCTGGCCTCCAAGGCTGAGGGCAGTTATAGGGTAAGGAACCAAAATGTTCCTTTTCTAATATTTTGAGGTATGCATCCCCAGTGTTTCCCAGGAATAAGCCAGTCACTTTGGCAAATGTATCACATCATTGAAAGCGCTACTAATAAACCAGGACTCTCCTTCTCCTGGGAGACAAGGCTAAATACAGCCAATCCCTAATGGTATGAGTTATCACGCCTTTGCTTTAACAATGATAATAAGTTATTAGTGATAAATTATATTTATTTAGCACTTAGGTGTCCTAAGCACTCTGCTAAGCATTGTATATTTGTTACCTCATTTAACTATTACCACATTCCCATGGCATGGCTATATTCCCAAGTTTACAGACAAGGACACAGGATCAGAGGTATGAAGATTAAAGATTTGAACCAGGTCTACCTGACTCTGGATCCTAGCTTGTAAAGCACTTCACTCTGCCAAAGGGGTGTGGAATCCTTTGCATGATAGTTCTGGGGCTTCGGCTGCCCCAGGCAGCCTGACACTGCCTAGGACCAGCCAGTTCATTTTTTGAAAAAAGAAGACCAAAATGCTAAATTGATTCTGGAAATATGTCTCTGAACCACACATCCAGGGAACAAAGACCATCCACACAAGAACAGACAACAAGATCATACATATCCTCAGTATTTTCTCAGAGTAAATTCCTATTACTACACTGTCAGTGTTAGCTAACAAGTAACAAAATGAATTGAAAGTTTCTTTTCACTTGCCTTTAAATAATGTATGCCCAGAAGTAATTCATTTTATTCTCCTTGATTATGTAAAATTTTTGAAATGAGTCATACTTCACACATGCTATTCAGGCTTTTTACATCCTTGGGCCATACTTTCTTTTTTTTGGGTGGGGGGGCATACTTTCTTTTGTGTGATATGTTATTATAACTGCTTCCTCCTTTACCATCTTCCTTCTTCCGCAACTATATGTATTTGTGATGAAACAACTCCTGGGCAGTTTTTTACCCAGAAATTTGAATGAGTCAGGGGAGTGAGAAAAATGATAAAATAAATATTTACTTGTAGAGAATAAACACATTTTTGCTGGACAGAATTATCTGAAATATCTCCATCAATTAAGTTCCTTGGATAAGTTCACACTTATTTCATTTTTCCCATATAAACACAATCTCAACTCACATCTATTTATGTAATAAGGCCATTGGAGAGTGATGAGTGACTAGTTAATGAGTTGTCTTTGTTCTTTCCCTTGTCAAATTTCCCAAGGCTCTTGAAACAGGTGATCTTAGATCAACAGGTAAATATTAAAAGCACCCTCTTACCCTGACACCATTATCCTGTTGGTACTAGAAGCTCTAGTACAGATTCATCTAAGAAGAGACAACTTTGGGCAACATTGAAACCCTGGGAATTGCCCCCAAGGAGGTGGCATTTTTCTCAGTAGATAAAGTGGACGTTTCCAAGAGCAGTCAACTGCATGGAAGCTCACTAAGCACTCTGTGTTCTCTTTGTCCCCTCTCAGCCCATTACTTCTCCCAGGTTGGCATTCTTCAACATTAGAAGGCACATACTAATTAAATTTTAATCAGAAATGCTCTGATGCTGTTAAATGTGCCATGTCCTTCAACAGACTCTATAACACATGAACCCATATTCCAAGATGGTGACCTTTCTAGTTTTCTGTGGGAGTGGATTTGTCAATGTGTGGCCCCTGTATTAATTTTGATCTTTGGCTTACTAGCTCAAAGAAGATAATAATTGACAAACAGGAGTTCTTCATCTCTGTCAGTCAAATTGTATAATTAAGTATATGCATGAACCTGCCCATAACTAATGTCCTTAAATATCTTCTAAAGAAAAAGACTCAGAGATCTCTTTCATTTTGCTTGAATACTGAATAATGAGGAAATGTAGAACTGTCTTTTGTGTTCCTGTTATAATTCATCCAGTGATAGATGGTGAGTGTCATTTGCCAGGGCATATTTTCAGGTCAAAGAAAGACACATTGAAAGAAAATTCAATCCAGAGTTCATCAGTAACTATCCCATTCTTCTCAAGACACTTTAAGGCAAACCACTGAAATCATAAACAGAGCCAAAACAATTTTAGGATATTAATGCACACCCCTTGTCTTTGCAAATGAAAAAATGAAGGCCAGAGAGACTAAATTACTTGCTTAAGACCAAAGAGACTAAATTACTTGCCCAAGATTGTACAGTTGCCTTGAGACAAAATGTCCTCAGCTCCATATACAGACTTGATCTGCATAATACTGTGAGGCTTCACTATTAGAGGCATTTATTTCAGACTCAAACCACTCACTTCCACATATCTTAGGATACAGGTATTGTCTTCTTTGCCTCTACAGGTGAGATACCTAAATATGACCTGGGCAACCTCATTATGTCATCAAACAACACAGTGTTGCAGACTTGTGAACCCTGACTTCCTGCTAGAGCTCTTCATTTCATTGTGTGATTTGGGGCAAGTGATTTATACATAGAATCCAAGTTCTGGGACTAAAAATCTCAGGGTTAAAATCTTAATTTTTCCATTTGCTAGCTATATAACCTTGAGCCAGCTACTTTATCTCTTTTAGTCTCCTTTTCATTATCTATAAAATGAAGATAATGAGCACACAGAGATTACCATGATGATTAAGTAAGAGAATAGAATAAATGCTTAGTGTGTTGCCCAGCAATTAGAAGAATAAATATTAACTCTCCTTAGCCACTTATCTACAAACTTAGAAGATGGATTGGATATTCTTTAAGACTTTATTTCAACATGAATATTTTATAATTTGATAGCTTGAGCAGTTTCTGTTTTCTCCTTCCATTAGTAGGTATGTGACATACTTTGTTTATGTTTTACTGTATTTTCACAATATACAGCCTTTCCCATGCAGTTCATGAGGAATAACTCATTGGCTTTAGCCTAAGGGCAGTTAATCAATTTGACCACTAGATGGTGATTAAACTCTTATGGCCTCTCAGTTGGTAGACTACTGACCAACTAGTAGAAGACATTAAATGTATAAAATATGGAACTTTCAACTTGGAAGAACATCTAATCTAATTTGAAGGTTTTGAAGAAGTTGGCATGTAGAGGTGAAGTGAGTTATTCAAAGTTACACAAATGTAAGTTGCAGACTTTGGAAAAGAAGTTTTGGCCAACAATTTGTTTTTTTCATTACACTGCAAGAATTGTACTAGGAACACAGTATGGTATGTGGCTGTTTAGGGCTTCTGCAGGTCTAGTCTGCTTGTCTCACATATGTCTTTGATGGTGTAATGAGAAAGCTTTGAGTACTCCCTCTGTTCCTTTTTAAGGGGATTGTGTCTGTTTTTATCTTAACATTTATTTTCTTTGGTGCCACCTCTTATCCCTCACTGATGTTTATGTAATTTACTTTCAGAAATTAATGGCTAATAGGATATCTGGAAACATAATATTTTCTTATGAAAAAAATGTACAGAATAATCAATATAGTTTTTACACCTTCATATCTCTCCAGTGGCCTCACATTCAGTGTCCTTACCTTTAGTGATCTTATACCCATTAGGGAATTCATACTAGGTATGGGGGAATGTGTTTCATTAGTACATACATTCTTTTTGCTGCCAGAATGTTTTGTGTGTGCACATGTGTGTGCGTGTGTGCATGTGTGTATACAAAATGCCTCTTGTAAATAACGTTTTCTTCTATGACTTTTCTACTAGTAACCAAATAAGATGTTAATGGATGCTCACAAAGAGAAAATAGTGCACCTCACCCAGGACTTACTTCCATATTTAAAAGTAGATGGGAAAATGGAAGTAGATAAGAAAACTTGGAACTTTGAGTCCAGAAGACGCCTTCAATAGGACAATCTATTCCCATCAGAAAATGGTGTCTGTTTCCCAAAATCAGAGAGCTGGTGATAAATGGGATCAGCCTAGAATCTATGCCATTCCAGACCAGTGTTCTGTAGGCTAACTCTGCTGCCACCTTGTTCATACAGCTTTGGAATCCACTTGGGTCAGGGCCAGATGCTGATTCAGTGCAAGATAAAACCAGGGTATACTCTAAGATTATTTAAACTTTATGGGTCTCTGCAAGATGGCTGCACTGTTCTTAACCTTGCTGCATAGATTTTGGCACATCCGGGATGACAAGATGAACATATTTTGCATAATTCTGACAGCAACTAATTTTGCCTTATGATGCTATTGATACTCTTATACCAAAAGTGCCCTGCATCAAACATCCACATTTTAATTATCCTGGACTTACTTAATCTATGCTGATAGAATGTGTGTAGAGCAGTTTTCTTTGTTGATGAAAAATGTTTTACCAAATTAAGGGATAGAATTTGAACCCAATTAGTTGCCTTTAGCTGACTGACTAAATATTTATTTTTCATCAGCGAAGTTTCCCAAAAAAAAACTTCCATATGGTGGTGGGAAGATGACGTGGGCATACTGCAGATGACTGCCAGCTAATTGCCAGGTTGGGTTGTATTTGGGATGGTCCCTTAGCTTCCAGGAAGGTGAGGAAGCAAAAAGCAGCATCCACCCAGCATTTGAGATATTTGAGTTATTTATGTTGATTCTCCTCTCAGGTCCATAAAAGGTGGCTCCGATTCCTCCCTTTCTGAGCCTCGGCCAGCTCGGTCCGGCCGAGCCTTCCTATTCAGAGTCCTCCGAGCGGCTCTTCCACTTCAGCTTCTCCTGCTGCTTCTCATCGGGCTCGCCTGCCTTGTACCAATGTCAGAGGAAGACTATAGTTGTGCCCTCTCCAACAACTTTGCCCGATCATTCCACCCCATGCTCAGATACACAAATGGCCCTCCTCCGCTCTGAATCAAGCAGATGCCATCTGCAGCAGTGCTGATTGCATAAGGAGGATTTGGCCAAAAGCAATCCCAAAGTAGTAAAAAGAGGACCGGAATCTTGGCGAATGTCCTTGATGTGGCACCTTTAGCTCATCTCTGTATCCCATGTGTGCAAATTATGGCTTCAGAGATAGTAAAAAATGACAAGAGGAGAACAGACAGACAACAGTTTAGGAAGAAATTTTGTCTGAAACTCTGAGCCTCAGTGCTAAAGAGGTTAAGGACTTCCAACGTTCTCTGGACGCATGAATTCTGGGATGAATCCTCTGCACACCCAAGGACTTAAGTAACTGAGCAGCTCTCCCCTGGTGCTGCTCCATCCATTCAACACAGGCTTCTCCCTGAATGCCAGGTTGGCATTGAACAATCTACCAACCAACCAGTGCTGAAGAGATTTTAGAACCTTGTAACATACAATTTTTAAGAGCTTATATGGCACCTTTCTTTTTACCTTGTTTTCCTTTGGGGCATGATGTTCTAACCTTTGCTTTAGAAGCACAAGCTGTAAATCTAAAAGGCACTTTTTTAAAGCTCTAAAGAAAAACTGGATGTAATAAATAGGATCATGGAAGGCTTTATGTGAAAAAAAAGTTGAATGTTACAGTAAAAAAAATATTTATGTATGTACAGTTTGCTAAAGCCAAGTTTTGTTTGTATTGATTTCTCTGCATTTATTATAGATACTATAAAATATTTTGTCTGTGTTTTTTTTCTTCCCCCTAAGAAAATGACTCTAAATTTATGTATTAAGCAGGCACTTATCAGAGCACACCCTAAATGATCTTTTTTGCAGAATGAGAGAACCTGAAACATAAATACATAGTAAAGAAAAAGAGTGGTTACAAGTGGCGCACATTTAGACATAAGGGACTCTGGATGATTTTTCCCCCTCCTCTTCCCACAGCTAGTCATATCTCCTGACCTCTTACTCCCCAACATGTTTTTTACAGACCCCTTTTCTCTCTATTCTCTTTGCCTAGTTAGAAGAAACTCCATCTAATCTCCTGACTGAGGCCCCATCCCCACTCCATCTCAAGGATACACAATGGCTGTGTGGATTTTTTTTAAAGGACTCTTGTTCACATCCCTAGTCTACTCCCAAATCTTCTATTGCTTTTCATTGTCTCCCAGAAGAAATAGTTTTCATTCCCCATTCAAGTCCAGATGCAAAAGATTATTCTGCCCCTCTGATCTTGCCAACCAGCAGCCATCGTGGGATTGCTTGGTGTTCATGGCATTTTAATCCATCCTTTTATAGTTGGAAGAGGAGGATTTTTAGAAAGCCCAGGTCTGAGGCTTCTCTTGAAAATGGGAATCCCTGGTGCCTTGGATACATATTCCTGGGATGACGTGGTTGCTGGGGTGACTTGGTTGCTGTCCCTTGAAGAACAGGAAGATAAAATTTTTACATTTGCCTTTATATCCTATTAACTCCTCTCACTAAAACCAGTCTAATTCCTGTGAGTATTTAGTTTACAGATACTATACATGGAGAATTTAAACCAAACTGAGGTACTCAACATTTCCTGAAACTGCCCACCATGGTTTCCATGATGTTTGTAGCCTGCATGCCATCTCAACTAGGGTTCCTGAGGATTATTAGGTTCCCAATTCCTGGGATCACCGCAGAACTTCTAGTCCCATCTCTGGGCATACAAGCTGAGAGTTTACGTTAAAAACAGACACCCGAGGTGATTTTTGCCCCATTAACTGTTGAAAAGCACTGTCCCATCCCTTCTACCTCCACAGTTTTGTTCTGACTACTCCTCTCTCCTACGACTCAACTTACAGAGTCACCAGCTCCCTAAAGACTTCTCTGATCAGTGATTGGACTATATTTAAGACTTCCCTCTACTGAATTTTCCTCACATGGGCATTCTGCTTTCTACCTACCATCAGATTATTCCTGTCTCATGTCCCTGGAACCCTGCTCAAGGAACAGATCGGAGTTGAGGTGTTCTTTTTTAAAGAGGAGAAACCTTAGCACAGGTTTCTCCCCTTCCTGTTTCTGGAAAGGCTGTGAGCAGGGGCAGAGATTGGAGCTGCTGGTGCCCTTATCTGAGATTGGGCCTTGCCCTTCCCTTACTTCCCCTCCACTCCTGCTCTGAACTCCGGGAAGTAGAGATCTGGGAACAGTCCAGCCCTTAGGAAAATCAGTGCACAATGAGACATTAGCTATGGAAGAGATCAGCACCAAGAGATTGCAGAGCCATTGCTTCTCCACATTATGCCTAACTGACTAATTAGGCATCTCCCATCCCTGAAGAATCAAGTGATAAATGTGGCTAAGAAAAAAGTTTGGTTTTGATTAAGAAGAATCTTGGAGTATAGTCTTTTTTGTGTCTTTCTAGAAACCCCTGGGAATCACCCAAATGGATGCATGATGTGCATTTCTATTACATTGTTGAAGACTCAATCCAACCTTGGAACAGAACAGAACAGAAGGGCAAAGTCCTGATGAGTGGAAGCACTGAAGCTGTGAAGTCATGGCTTTCCCCAGGTGATGATATGACCAGTCCAGTGAGGGCCAAGCCAGCCACAGTTGAGTCTGGTACCTCTGCCCAGAGCCCTCATATTCTCACCTGCTTCTTGAGGAAGGGGCCACAGGACACCATTAGGAGCACCCCAGCAGTCCTGGTAACAGAGAAAGAGGATGATTCAGCAAAGGCTTGAGAGATTATTCAGGGGGTTAAAGGGCTCTTGTTTCTGGAGTGAAGACTGCCAAGGGCCCTGCTGTGGCCTAGAGGTGGCCAGTGATCCCAAGAGTGGTGGGTGAGGAAGGGCAAAGCACAGAACCCATCGGCTGGCTAGGAGCATAATGAGATTTGCACAGGCAAAAAGGAAATATTAGAAATAATGAGGAAGGAGAAAATCCATAGAGCTAACATGGAGAAATGAAAGTTTGTAAACTAAAAGCAGCAACTTACCAAGAAATCCAGAGAAGAGTAAAAGACTTTCGGGAAAACTGCCCCTGGGGAGCAGGAACATTGCCTCCTGGAAAATGGGGTGGCAGTAGCCTCCCTTGTTTTTGTAAGAAGAGAGGAGAGACACCTTCAAAAGGCTTGGATGAGAATTCAGCGAGCTGAGGTCTGAGATTTCCTGTTCGAAAGGCAGGTTGTGGTAAACTGATTTATAGCCTATGCTCTGGGGCCAATTATTAAGAAACTAAAGCTACAAGACTTTATTGACAAGCCACAGAATAGATCGTAAAGCAAAGAAAAGTAGAGCGAGTTGATTTATGAAAGGCAATCGTGGCCAAAAACACAGGGTCTCTGGGAGCTGGTGTGGATGGGCCTGAGACCAGTCCTAATAGTTGGGATCTCTGCCCCTGCCTCCCACCAGTCCAGCATCACCAAATGTGTCCTCAGGAAACTGGGGAAGTAAGAGTCTCAGAGTAAGCACTGAATAGGTTCAGACACGCCGGGCAGAGCAGCATCCCTCCTATCATGGTGTTTATCAAATGCCTGCTGTGACGTGTGATCTGCCCCAGACCTCCTGAGGCCAGGCTCCACCAGGACCCCATCACTTCTCGTTTAATTATCCATCAAGGCAACCCTCACAGGGCCTTTGACATACAGAAGAACCTGTCCTTTCCTCCACAATGTCCTGAAACTGGCAATCAGGGCAAATGAGACAAAAGGGGAACTAAGACACAGGAACAATACCTGTTTTAGGGGAGAAAAGGGAGGTTAAGCCTTGTTAATTTTCCAGCACATTTCTTCTTTTAACTTCTTTGTCACCTGATTTATGTTACGGTGGGTTGCGTTTCTGAAGAGCATGAATGATAGTCTGTGGAAGCAGAGACAGGTGAGGTGATGGCACAAGCACAGAGGCCATTCCCAGCTTTGTTGTGAGCAGCACCAAGTTTGGGTGATGCGAAGGGACGTTTTACCAAGAGGGGTCATTTCAATTTTAGATTTAATAATACACTGTGATGATAATAGGCTGATTGTCAGACCCAAAGGAATCCAGAGACAATGAAACTTAAAAGAAATGCCTTTTATTTTCAGTTCCTGGCTTCTCACTAACCTCTCCCCCAGAGTTTAAAATCTCTACCAGGAATCCATATGTGAATGCCATAGAGGAGCCTGAATTTAGGGAAGAACCCACATTCAGAGGAGTAAGTGAAAGAAGTAGATGAATTGGGGGCACTTCCTGCCGCTGGGCAGGACACTGGGCAGAGGCGGCCGCTGGAGGAATTCATTGAACTGTGTGTTGAGGAAGGAGCATCTTGGAAGGCTAGAGAAGTCAGACAATTGAGAATTGCTAATAGAAAAAGGTGATATGCTGTAACACCACACCACACACTGAACAAGGAGGAACATTTAATCTGGGGAGCCGAGGAAACTAGTTGGGACGTGGACATAATCTTTCTAAAATACAAAAGTCACAGTAAAATAAATCAACCTTGCAAATTTTTTTAACCTGTTACCTAATACAGGAGCAGGAACATAACTGAATTTGAAAACCCATTGTCAGAAGAAAGTCCTTGATAACCTGTACTCACCTGGCTGACTGCATTGATGCCATAGGCAGTAGAGAAGAAATCCAGGTCTCCCTGCAGAGTAGTAGGATCAGGACGCACAGATGTGCATTCCAAGCCCAGCCCTAGATCCTGCCAGACCCATTCTGAGGCAGTTGCTGAGCCCAGAAAGTGAGGCTGCTGAGCAGCTGCCAACACTATGGACAGTTCCCAGGTAGTCACCCCAACCCCAAAGCACCCAGCACAGCTCACCTCCCTCCCAACCACACCTCTGTATGGGATTTACAGGTTGACCGGAAACTGTAGGGATGAGGTCTGTCCAGGCCAGTGTGTTCCGGGTGTGGTTCTGATCCTCAGCATCGGTGTTACCTGGAAACTCATTAGGATAGTACCACTTTGGGCTCTAGGCCACCACCTGCCCCAGATGTCTCCATCTTGGGACTGGTTAACTCTCCCTAGCTGGCCACATAGAAAATGTTGTAAGCCATTTCCCCATGTTCCCCCACAGACTTGTTATGTACATTTCATCAACTAATAGGTATCCATGTAAATTTAGATTTTTGTTCTGGATGCTGTCCTGTGCTGTTGATCTGTCTTTTCATTGCTGTCTTAATAGAATAATTGATTATAAAGATAATGTATATATCTATAGATACAGATATACAGTAAATAGTATAATTATGACTATTCATATACTAGTACAGTGTATCAGTTACTTTGTTACAAGTTTTAATACATCTTAGGACAAACACCATTTCTTTCTCTTTTTTATGTGTGTCCATTTTAAAGCTAATTATTGAAGTCAACCATTTGAATCACAAAAGTTTCTCTTGTTTTCTAAAGAAAAATGAACAGTTTCTGATCTCCCTCTCATTCATCTCTCAATTTGATGTTACCATTCTATGCTTTTCGATTTTTTTTATTCAAACAGCATACACATACTGCTTTTAAAAATTATAGCCGAATTTTTATTATTCTGTGACTTCCATTTTTAGCACAGTATATATGTGTTAATTCCACTGGCCATCTCAGTATCTTCCTTCAACAGTTGTTTCCTTCCAGATTCTTGCTGTCAAACAATGCTGTAGTAAACATGCTTGCATGTATTTATTTGCGTGTATATCTTTGTGTAGTGCTGCTTTAATTTCCCTAAGAGAATTGTCCTAGGAGGAATTACTGAATCAGAAAGGTATGTACATTCTAAATTTTAATAAATTTGCTAGATTATTTTTTTGAAAAGTAGTGATTTATGGTATCCCCACAGTGGGGAAGAGAACTATTACCTCAGACCTCACCCCTCCTCAATCCAATCTAGAGCAACGATTTCCAAATTATGGGAATTATTCCCAGTTTGTTAATGTCTTAAATCCTGCTCATTAGAATGTCTCAGGGAACTTAACAAAAATGTAGAACCACACACACCTTACCTTAAACCAATTAAATCATGGTCTCTGAGGATCAGTACTTGTATGAAGCTCTCTGTGATTCTTGTGTAAGACAAGTTTGGAAGGACTGGACCAAATGTTATCACTTCCTAAAATATTGCCCAACTGAGGGCAACAGTAGCTCATTGTTTTTAAAATTTGCATTTCTTTGACCTGTTCATATGATGATTCCATTAGTGTTACCTCTGTGCTTTATTTACGTCCTCTGTAGACTGTTTTTCTTTCTTTTTACTTTTTTATGCAACTTCCAAGGAACACCCTGTATATTGGAAAAATTAACCCCGTATACAATTTGTCTTGACTTTATATAATTCCTAGAGTTACACAGAAAGTTTTCATTTTTATGTCCTCAAATCTGACAGGTTCTTTTTCCTTTATAGTTTCTGAGTAGTCTATATTAAGAAGGTCTTTTCTTCTCCAAAGTTATGAAAATGGTTGCTTGTATTTCCTTCTAGAACATTTATAATCTGCAGTCATTTTTGTAATTGGTGTAATTGTAATTAGTGTAGTAAGAAACCTCTTTATCAATTTCCAAACAGACAATTATCCCAAAGCCAGTAGAACAAAACAAGGATAAATCCTTTTATTACTAGCTTTTAGCATCCAAAAAGTGAGCATAAAGCTTGTTGAATAAATTATAGTGCATATATACCGTTTACTATAATGCAACTATTTTTAAAAATGAGATCAATGTATACTTACTTATTTATGAGGAAGATGTCAAAAATTTTTAAAAAGATAGCTTCTATAATATAGGCTCCCATTTTTGTAGGAAGAAAACCCATATTAATTACCTAAGGCAAGGAAATTTTTAAAAAGTTATATATGAAATTCAAGACTTAACATCGTGAATGGAATCATCAGGGAAACAATTTAAACACATTACTTAAACCATGACAAGGAGCATGATTTGTTTTTGAGATGCTAATTGCTGTAATTATCATTTAAAAATCAAACAAAAGAGTACTTCTGTTCTTGCATGAGAGACATTTGACTTGCTTTTTAATTAAAAAACAATTTGGGTATGCTAAAAATCAATGGTGATGGGTCAGTTATTAAAAGTAGCATCTTTATGGCTGACTCTGCTTTGGGTGGTCATCCTGATTTTTTTTTTTTAAGATTTTATTTATTTCTTCATGAGACACAGAAGCAGAGACACAGGCAGAGGGAGAAGCAGGCTCCCTGCGGGGAGCCCAATGCGGGACTTGATCCCAGGACCACAAGATCATGCCCTGAGCCCAAGACAGATGCTCAGCCACTGAGCCACCCAGGTGCCCCAATCATCCTGATTTTATTGTTGGTTCCATTTCCAGGGTGTAAGAGCCAAGGTGGGCAAGCCCCAGTTTCAGACAAGGAGGCTCCTTGATCAGGATTCATGATGAATCCCAGAGAAGAGCTTTCCTGGAAGAGATGTCCTCCCAGGAGACTCAAGAAAAACCCCAGCTTTCTAAACTACCATCTCCTCCAGAAGTCACTGTTTGCAGGGGAGAGCAGTCCTATCAGGAGCAGCCTGGTCACCTGAAGGGGTGGGAGCAGGGACAGCAACAGCCCCTCAAAAGGCCCAGGCAGCTTCTAATATACCTTTCCTCCCTGATATAGGCGCTGCAGATTCACCTGCTTGCCTTTCCTTGAAGTCTGCCTCTAATCAACAGCCTCCCTTCATACCCTGCCTACATAAGCCAGGCTTTGTGTGGGGCTTGGCCCCTCCTCTCCTCCATCACCCTCATGGGAGTCCGCTGATCAGAATGGAAAACTGATAGGGTAACAAAGGACCTGGACTTTCATAAGGTCCTTTCTGTCCAGTCTCACTAAGGAGTCTCCCACAGCAGAGACTCAAGAGCCACAGTACCTGTGCTCAACCCCATAGCTGGGCCACTTCCTAGCTGTGTAACCTGGGCAAGTCACTTAATCTCTCTGTTCACAGGAATATACTAGCACAGAATGCAGGAGGTTGTGTTGAGGATTGAATACATCAGAGTATGATGGATTCACACTCTCGTGCTGTATGGTGCTTGGCAAGTACTGTTGTGCCCAAGATTGCGAATCCGAGAAACCACGAAGGAGCCGACACCGATGCAAACACACGAGGATTTATTTACAAGCTCGAGCCTGGGCCCAAGTATGCCCGACACAGACACAGCAGAGCAGGGACTTGGACCCCGAGGTGGGTGCCAGCTTACTTTTAAGGGCTGGTCTAGGGGACCTCCAGAAGGGGTGGAGGAATTTCTCAAGTTCTGTTTACATTTTGATATGGGGCTTTCAAGGGCATTGAGCTCTGTTCTCATTCTAATAGGGGCTTCCTGCCCTTGGCTTGGGCTCTGTTCTTATTCTAATATGGGGCTTTCTAGGGCATTAAGCTGTAAACTGTTTTTTTCCTGTAACTGAAGTAATGTAAATTTCAGCTCTTATTCCCAGGGGCCTGGGATGGCTGTACTTGTGCTAACACTGAACTTAAAGTGGAATGGCCTTGATTTTCTCGGCCTCCACAGTACAACGGGACAGATACACTGGCTGTTTGATTATTGTTTCCTCTAGTTTCGAATTGATTTCAGAAATAGCTGTGGGGAAGAACTTTCCAGACTTCACACTAATTTTTAACCTTTTATGGGAGGAGAAAGGCTCTTAGAATCTTGAAAACCCTTCTGGAAACTCTGGAACTAGCTGGCAGGAATAAAGGCCCCTCTCCCTGGTGTGTGCTTTTCCAGATCCTCTCACTGCCCTTCCCAAGTAGGACCCCCTTAGACTCTTGTTCTCTTCATGGCTGAGTGGGGAGGAGGAGACTTGTGAGCTAACACGCCTGACAAATGTGGCAGACTATAGAATAAGACAAAGGTCAGCATACCGCAGCCTGTGGCGTGTGTTTGTGTGTTGCCACAGCAATGGGCTTCCTATTTTTAAAGGGGTATAAAACAAAAATGGAGAAACAGAAAGTGTTTGCAAGCCACATTACGTACATACTCTCTGGCTCTTGACAGGGTTTCTGATCCACGAGACAGAGTTGCCCAAGAGTAACCCGATTAGCTGCAGGGCCACACTCATTGTGACCTTGGGCCCCACTCAGACTCCCTCGTCCTGATAGGATTTCTCAGAATCACATCCCTGCTGGGGCAGCTCAGCGCTTGATCAGTCTTCCCACACCTCCATCTGGCTACCTACCATTTGGGGTTCCTCCCTTGAAAACACTTCTACAGCTTCCATGAAAATTTCTTTTTCTTTCTTTCTTTCTTTCTTTCTTTCTTTCTTTCTTTCTTTCTTTCTTTCTTTCTCTTTCTTTTTTTTTTTTTTTTTTTTTTTTTTTAAGATTTTATTTATTTATTCATGATAGTCACAGAGAGAGAGAGAGGCTCAGAGACACAGGCAGAGGGAGAAGCAGGCTCCGTGCACCGGGAGCCCGACGTGGGATTCGATCCCGGGTCTCCAGGATCGCGCCCTGGGCCAAAGGCAGGCGCCAAACCGCTGCGCCACCCAGGGATCCCTTTCTTTCTCTTTCTTTCTTTCTTTCTTTCTTTCTTTCTTCTTTCTTTCTTTCTTTCTTTCTTTCTTTCTTTCTTTCTTTCTTCTTTCTTTCTTTCTTTCTTTCTCTTCTTTCTTTCTTTCTTTCTTCTTTCTTTCTTCTTCTTTCTTTCTTTCTTTCTTTCTTTCTTTCTTTCTTTCTTTCTTCTTTCTTTCTTCTTTCTCTTTCTTTCTTCTTCTTTCTTTCTTTCTTTCTTTCTTTCTTTCTTTCTTTCTTTCTTTCTTTTCTTTTCTTTTCTTTTCTTTTCTTTTCTTTCTTTTCTTTCCCCAGTTGTTTTTGTTGGATTGTGTTGGGGGTGGGGGAGGGCCAGGGCTATAATGTTCATCTTTGGAATGGAAATGGCATCTTCCCTCCCAGGTAATAGGCATGGAAGGTTCTGCAAATCCTTTGGCCTCTCAGAAATCACGTTGTCTGTGTCCTAGCTGGAGCACCAGCCAGGCCCATGGTCCTTGTTGTTCCCTCCACTGTGAGTGCTGACATCAGGAGCTCAAGAGCTCTGACCCCTGCACAGAGCTACTCTCTCAGGGCGGGGCACTTCCCAAGGCCTCCCAGAGCTCAGCAGGAATGGGAAGTAGGGGTTCCAGATGGTGACATAGTTTGGTAGGTAATAAACCTTGTTTGTTCAAGATTTTGGGATTCTTTCGATTCTGTGATGTCCTGGCACCACTTCCCTGGGGGCTTCACCAAGCAGTTTCTTCTTGTGGTGACCTTTGTGGTACCCTAGAGGCCTAGCAGCCCTGCCAGCTTCAGAGAGCTTGAGTGTCCCAATACCACAGAGGGGTAAGGGGCTGGAGAACAGGAGGACTTGTCAGGGTATCTTACTGGAAGTGGAACACAGGAAACTTGAGAGGGCACCTATTTTCCTATTTTATTTTTCTGCCTCTCTGCAGTCACAGAAAATAAATGAAAAATCTCCATATTACTTGAAGCTCTCCGACGTTCACTTCTCATTATTGTTTTTAAACATAGTCCAAAGTTTAGCAGCTTTTTCCATAGTAAGAAGCCTGGAGCCTCCTTGGGTTCTCTCTTTTTGGGGTCCAGATCTTTCTTCTACTTCCTGGACCCAGGCCCTCATGATCCTAGGCTGGAAGGGCTTGGTATCAACATTGCCAAGTAATGAAAAAAGCTTCTCTATCCAAACCTCCTGTTTTTTGTTTTTTGTTTTTTTTTTTTCATAAACCCGCTAATGCTTTTCCTTATACACATTTTATTTTTTGCATTAAAGAATGGATTAGAAAGTAAGGATTGTTTTGTTTTGTTTGTTAAGTGGCCTCCATCCCCAGGGTAGAGCCCAACATGGGGCTCAAACTCACAACCCTGAGATCATGACCTGAGCTGAGATTAAGAGTCAGATGCTTGGGCAGCCCCGGTGGCTCAGCGGTTTAGCGCCACCTGCAGCCCAGGGTGTGATCCTGGAGACCTGGGATCGAGTCCTGCGTCGGGCTCCCTGCATGGAGCCTGCTTCTCCCTCTCCCTGTGTCTCTGCCTCTCTCTCTCTCTCTCTCTCTCTCTCACTCTCCTCTCTGTGTATTCTCATGAATAAATAAATAAAATGTTAAAAAAAAAAAAAAGAGTCAGATGCTTGACTGACTGAGCCACCCAGGCACCCAGATAGTAAGGATTGTTAAGGGGAGTTTTTAAACATTTAATAATACATTCAAAATACATATAAAATAATAATACATTATCATAATAATAATACATACACAAAATAATACATTCAAAAATAAATGGCAAGTAATAAAGTAGCAAGGCTACTTGCTCTGGTTTGTAATCCTTTCTAGTGAAGCTCGTGGCAGTTCCAGTTTGGCACCTTCAGCCCTTCTCTTCATGTTAAAGGACATGCTTCCCTAATGTTGTGGAGCCCCAGAAAGCCAGCTGCACCTGGTGTCCTTGAAGGACTAGGGTGACACACAGAGCAGCTCCCGCTGATGGTGACGGGACCCCTCCGGAGACTGCACCCTCTTTTATTCTTCCCACCTCCCCTCTGGCCTGTGTTTGGGGAGATGCTAGGTATATACATGTCCTTTCTTGTAAATGTGGAAATATTCAAGAATCTTTACAGCTTAAACTCTGTTGAGCCTGGGGTGAACTCAAGAATTCAATCAGCCCAAAAACATGTTTACCAGCTCACAAACCTTTCATTGGCTTTTCCCACAATTCTTGATTTCTCAATGAAAAGGCATCTGATGATGGACTGAATGCTGCAGAAAGGCCTAGCAGTGCACTGAATCTGCAAAGTCACCCGGAGCATTATGTCATGGCCTTCTGAGTGACTGGCTCTTGGCAAAGTGTTCTGAATCAGCCACTCTGGAGTCCTTTCCTTTGCTCCTAGCTGGTCTGGCCACTGAGGTTTCCCACCCAGTTTCAAAATCACTTTTGAAAATGTTTGTCCAAATGCTTCCTTGCTTCAGTTTTTTTTCCCCCTTCACTTTCATCTACTTAGGACAAAAGCTACCATTTTGTTATTTCTACATGATTACCAGGTGCCTTGGCCATGGACCACAGGTCATGAGATAGGAGAGGGTCTTGTGGCAAAGAAAGGGAGTAGGCCTAGCCTAGGTGCTGTCACCTCTGAAGGCACCACTGCTTGTGGGGTGCCGCTGCCCCAGACCTCAAGGTCTCAGGCCATCAGCTACAAATAGAGCTCCTCCTGGTGCCAAAGTACAGAGGAAAATCGCTCCTCAGCTCACCCGCCACTCCTGGCAGAAAGCTGGGGCAGGAAGGGTGCCTGGTACAACCTCAGAAACCAAAAAGCATTGGCACTAAGTGTAAGGGACGATAGCAAAAGAAGTGCTTCTCAAGCTTTCCTATCCAAGGACCACCCACTGGAAAGAGAGGGGGACACATTTTTTCAGAACTTGGGGTACATGGTATTAGGCTTCCTGTCCAAAATGCCATTATTTCTTTAAAAAGTCACATTTTCCCTTAAAAGTTCATGTGAATTTTTCTACTCACAAAATGTCAAATTTGTCTAAATACAAAATGAGCACTTTCTCTGGTCTTGATTAAAATTTCATATGTGTTGGGGCCCCTGGGTGGCTCAGTGGGTTTAGCCTGCGACTCTTAATTTCAGCTCAGGTCATGATCTCAGGGTGAAGAGATGGAGCTTTGGGCTCCATTCATGCTCAGGGGGGAGTCTGTTTGGGACCTTCTCTCCCACTCCCTCTGCTCCTTTCCTTGCTCACACATGCACCTGTTCTCTCTCTAATAAATAAATAAATCTTTTGAAAAATTTCATATGTCCTGTGTGGCTTTAACTCCAGTTTTTGAAGTGGGAATCATGTTTACAGTCAGAAAAACTGACTGAATGTCTGCCATTCATAAGATTTCTGATCCTGGGGACCTTAGTTAACTGTTGATCCTCAGTTTCCTTACCTGTAAAGTAAGGACAGTAATATATCTACCCTCATATCATAGCTATAAAGATTACCTAGAAAATTTTGTATAAAGCTGGTACCTGGCATTGTGAAGCACCTCATAAATGGTACTTTTGTGTGTATGAATGTGTGTGTGTTGTAACTCAGGGTTGAAAGGAAAATCAAGGATCATTTCTTATGCTGAAAAAACCCTCAACATTTTGGCTTGGGGATTATCTCATCCATGCAGCTATAACTCCTGTTACAGGGAATTCGCCTCACCTGTACTATCAACCAGGTGTCCCAGGTTGTCTGCAGGCAGTTCCGTTAGAAAGTATATCTCTATCGTGAATGAACAGCTCTCCCCTGGACTTAGCACTACTTTTTGGGTGGTAGCTATAAATATTGCAACCATGAATGTGAACATAAAACTAGCTTTTTAATGCACATAGTCCATAGGCTAAATAATAAAAGTTGTGAAAATTTGCTTCCCTGAGGCATATATCCTGTATTTGAGGAGAAGCAAATCTAAATATGGCAATTCTGAATATAACTGTCCCTAAAGGCTTAAGAATATATCATGTTGGAGAACGTGATCTGGAACAAGTTCATGAGTAGAATCTACCTCCAGGCAGTATTCCAACTGGATAAATTTAAAAGTTCCACAGACTGCTAAACATTTTCCCCAAAGCTGGTGAGCTCTGGAAATAACACATGGCACATGATGACAACTCCATTCCTTGGATTCAGAGAAGTTTAATAAGGGACAAATAGACTGTGGTTCATGGGGACACATATATAATGAGAGTCACAGAAGAGATGGGGAGAAAAATTATTTGAGAAAATAATGGTTGAAAACTGCACAAACCTGATGAAAACTATCAGAGTACATATCCGGAAAGCTGAGTAAATCCCAAGTAGGGATTGACATCTACACACATCATAGCCTCTGTTGTTCAACAAAGAGAAAATCTTGAAAGCAGCAAGGAGAAAATTACTCACCGGATAGAGGTGAGAATCATAAGGATTGAAGAAATAGAAGCCAGGTGAGGGATGGTTACCTTCAAAGTGCTCAAAACAAAACTGTCAAACAAGAATTCTGTATTCAGAAAAATCACCCTTCAAAAATAAAGATGAAATAAATACATAATTGGATCCACAAAGAGAAGTCATTTCAAGTAGACTTGCCCACAAGAAACTCTGCAGGAATTCCTTCAGGCTGAAGAAAAATGACACCAGACAGTAACTCAAATCCACAGAAAGAAATGAAAAACACTGAAAATGGTAAAATATGTAGATTGATAGAAAAAATGTAAGTAATTTTTTTCTCACGTCTTATCTTTTTTAAAAGATGCAAAGTTAGGAGTGCCTGGGTGGCTCAGTCAGTTAAGCTTCTGCCTTTGGGTCAGGCCCTGATCTCTCAGGGTCCTGGGATTGAGCCCAGAGTCAGGTTCCCTGCTGGGGGTGGGGGGGTGTAGGAATCTGCTTCTCCTCCCTCTGCCTCTCCAACCCCACTCGTGTGTCTCTATCAAATAAATAAAATCTTTTTTTTTAAATTAAAAGGTGCAAAGTTGTATAAGCCAAGAAGTATAACATTTTATTGTTGGGCTTATTCCATATAGATAGAATATATATCACAGTAATAATATAAAGGAGTGGGGAAAGAATGGAAGTCTCTTACAACAAAGATATTTATTTTATTTTGTCAGATTTAAGTGAGTATTAATCTGAAAAAAGACCATGGTAGGTTAAGATGCACACTAGAAGAGCAATCACTAAGAAAATTTAAAAATAGTAAAAAAAAAAAAAAAAGGTGTCCTAAAGATACTTATTCAAATAAAAAAAGGAGGGGCCAGTAAGGAGGAACACAGGAAAGAAAAAGATAAAAGACTTATACCAAAAATGGCAAATGTAAATCCAAACCTATCAATGATTCCATTAAATGTAAATGTTCACAAAGGGTGGTAACAAGTACAATTAGGGTAGCTATCCCCAGGATAGCTTCATAGGAGCAGGTCCTAGACCAGGTACTTTAGATAGTTTTCTCTTAGAATCCTCATAATAGCCCCATAGGGTGGGTAGTTCTCATTTCCACTTTAGGCAGGAGGAAACAAGGTAAAATAGGATTGAAGAACTTGCCCAGGGATGATAAAACAAGAAAACAGAAGAGCTTCTTGGTGTCAAAGTGACTCAGTGTGATAAACCTACACTCCTGTTAGTGAGGAAGTGAGTACAGACAGGCATGGGAGAGGACTCAGGGAGAGCAGAGCAGTGCTAGCCACTGTCCGTAAATGCTTCCTGTGTTAACCCCTGTGGTCTTCACAGCAACACTTCAAGGCAGGTGGTGCTATTATTTTCTCTTTTTATAGGCAAAGAAACTGAGGCATGGGGAAATTGCCTTGTGCAAGGTCACATGAGAAATGGTAGAATGAAGCTTCAAACTGAGTAATCTAGCTGTAGAGCCTGCGTTGCTGTATTCTGTTGCCTCTTAATTAGTCACATTAGTTTCCCTCAACTCATTCATTAAATTACAGAGAAAATGGGCAAGAGGTAGCTCTGAAAAGGGAGCAGCCATTGGACAACAGAAACCCTAGGGTGGAGTGGGGTGGGATGGGGTGGGTTGGGGAGGCAATGTACTGGTCATTCCTGCTTTAAGGTCATGATTAAAAAAAATTGGTTTTTGAGCAAATCATGTAAATTTCAGATTGTTCATTCCAATTTGCACTTCTTCATTCAGGAGTAATTGCTCTCAAGCTTCTTTCTTCTCCCCTACAGGGAATGGGATAAGGTTAGCCATTAGAAAGCTACTATTTTAAAGAACACCTCATATAATCTTCACAACCACTCTGTGAATTAGGTGTCACTGTAACCATCTTGTTGATGAGGAAGTGGAGGCTCTGACAAATTCATTGCCAAGGATCATAAACCTTGTATGTGGTAGAGCCGAGAAGTGAGGCCAGGTTGGCCTGCCTCAGATGTCCACACACTTCCTCCTGTGCCTGGGAGGAAGGAGCCTGGGAGGAAGATCATCAGAGTGATCTTCAGGATTCACTGCATCCCATCACCTTGATTTGAGGCAGTCAGTGGTAAGCCATTAGCAAGAAAATAAGTTTACAAAAAATAAGCCCATTATCATTCGTTTAATTTTTTATTTGAACATCAAATAGATTGAGAAAATTGTTTACAGGTGCTTGAGTATCCCACTGGATTCCTTACTTTTTAAAGGTGCAAAAGAGGTTTACAAGTGTGTTTCAGTAAACAAAGCAAGGCTGCAACAAAACAGAATCACATCAATAATAGTATGCATCAGCGAAAAGGCATATTAAACCATCAGACACGATTTGGCATGTAAGCCTTTTCCCATAAAACAAGAGCTCTACATTGAAGAATATGTTGTGCACAAAAAGCATTGTTTATAAGCTGTGAGAGAACATAAACTGGCATAATGTCACTTATTAATTCAAGTCTCTATGACCAATGACCTCTCTGTGAATGCAAAGGGGTCCACATCTCAGGCACCTGCTCATGGGGCTGTATGTTGTTTCCAGGGTACACAGCTTTGTACAAACACACTGAAGATGGGTTTGGAACATGGCAGCATTTACATATTTTAAAAATTCAGGCACATTTGGATGCAAAAAAAAAAAAAGAATAGAAATTTTTCTCAAATCTCTGAAAGACAGTGCAAAATTGAAGTGCCATAATAGAGGCAGCAGTTACTTAGAAAACAATTATAAACGACATAGAAAGAGGCCACACTCACTTTAATCCAAATGAAAAGGAGATGCAGTTAGAAAGAGAGAAATTACACTAGTAGTGAAAAGATGAATATTTGGGACCACAGTTTAATTCATTTGCTCCAGTTGAGAGTAAGTTTTCAGGGAGTTCACCTAGGAAGTGTGCAGTGTAATCTGGATCATCCTCCCAAGACTTGCACCACAGGGAAGCAGGATTGCCTCAGAAACTAGTATATGACTATCTGCCTTCCAAATAACTAGTTTCCCAAAGCAGATTTGCCTGTGAATATTAGATATTACTACAGTC
Source organism: Canis lupus dingo (assembly GCF_003254725.2). NCBI lineage: Eukaryota > Metazoa > Chordata > Mammalia > Carnivora > Canidae > Canis > Canis lupus. Next base: position 42,357,254 of record NC_064243.1, on the reverse strand, counting down.
GTAGTGATCATTCCCGGCATCCACAGTCCATCTCAGAGTGGGAAAGTATGAATAGGAAGGGATTTGAAATTGGTTTCTAAACCAACAGCCTAAATCAATGGCCATTTCAGTGTATAAGATTTTAATGCGAGAATACCTTAATGTGATCAAGAGTAAATTATCAGTAAGTCCCTTATTTGTTCAGTCCCCAAAAGGTATGGGATATGGCATGGTTAGATAGCCTTGCAAGGTTCATCGGAAAATCTAACCAATGACTGCCCTTCCTTAGGGGCTGGATTTTGCAACCTCTGTAGGGTCTTCTCTTTGGATGAACTAGCTTCTCTGATTGTTGCATGACAGCAATCCAGAATCGTTACCGCAAGCCGGGAGCTAGGCAATGGCCAAAAGAAACCCAGACCACTAGCTACTCCGTAGATTGTGCAGACACTTGTTCTTCCATAGAATTCCAGCTGCCATTTTAGAAATGCTTGTCATTTGTAGTTCACAGGGCACAAGTGGAATATGGAACTCTGGTTCATACTCCAGGTGCCAGAACTGATCTGCCTCAAAATATTTCAAGGCTCTTATTACTGTATTTCCCAGTCTTGAAATTCCTGAACCTACTTCCCCACCCTACCCTAACCCCCCAGGTTGATTACGTCTTTCAAAACTTAAATTGCCTCAGAGTGGGGGAGGGGGGCGGAATTCAACATGTTCCCTACCCCCAACAGCAGTATCAGCTGCTAAGTGTCAGCTGTCCATTAGTGGCACTTCAAATAAGAATAAAAAGAGATATCTAAAATTTGAATTTTGCTGTGCTAACATTCCAACTATCTGGTGTTCTCTGCCCATTTCAAATGTAGTAGTATCTTTAACATGAATACAAACACATTAGATGAATAATGCAAAACCCTCCACTTCATTATTGTTTGGATTTAGCTGGTATTACATCATCTATAGTACTAGAATTTTTTTGTCTGTTTTTATTTTTTTAAAAGAAAATCTAAGTATAAACATTAAAAAGAACCCACTGACCCATTAGGTACTGTCCAAAAATATTACTACTGATATTTTGGTAAAGCAAAATTAGCTGCCCTGAATAATTTTCCTTTGCAGGCATAATCTCTGCTACATAAGATTGTCTATCGTTCGATATCCAACAATAGGCATCTAGATTAGTGCTATTTTGTCTACTGTGGATATAAAAGTTGATATGAAATGTGATCTTCATTAAAATGAATAATCACCAGGCCCTAGGCATCAATGACTGCATACATGACAAGGTAGCTATACAAAAAAACTAAATATCTTTTGTTGATTTTGCACATTTAACCCAAATTAAATCCAGAACGGAATTACTACATTCAATTGTCTGATAAACAAGCATTGTAATTTCAAAAAAAATATATATTATACTATATAAGGTGCTTCTTAAACAAAACAACAACAAAAGAATTATGTTCTAAACATATTCTTACTGCAGATACACAATATTGCCCCTAAATTCAGATGCGCATATATAAAAAAAAAAAACAAAACTTTTTTTTGGCCCTCCCAGGCTCCCAGTCCTTTGGTGATCACTTACTAAGTAATCAAAAATGAAAGAAATCCATTTTTTGAAACAGGCATCCCAAGAGAAGCCCTAGAGGCTTGGCTGGGTTGTTCGCTAACCCATCACTTCTCAATGGGGTTTGAGTTATAGACAATGAGGTCACCAGAGGAAACCAAACTCACTGAGAAGAAAGATAAACCATAGATGATCTGGAGAAGGAAAGGCCTAGGGAAGGCTGCCCTGTGGCTGGAGTGAGTCTTTCTTGTTTAGCCTATAGGTCAAAGGATTCCTATAGCCCAATTCTAATCTCGCTCTCTTGGCATATGAAGTTTAATGAAATGAGCTTTGGGTAAAGTTTTTTCTCCAAGACCAAACCGTGGTTTTTGGATGAGCTCTAAACAACCAAGAGCAGGTAAAGTTTGACCAGATCCCAGGCAGCCTGAGTAGTGAGCCTCCTATCCTCACCCTCCAGCCTCACCTAACCACGTGCAGGGCCAGCTGTAGGAATGCAGCTGTCTTGTCTATTGCTGTTCCTTCCAATCATGGGGGCAAGAAGAGGAGGGCTGCCCATGGATCCCAGGGCTGCCCCACAGTGCACACAGGGCCTGCCAGGGCCACTCCTGTGTAAAGCTACAGCATGTGGCAGAGCCACCGTGAGCCTCTCAGTTTTAGTTTCCACCCTACTTTCCTCCTGTTCTCTAATATGTACAATAATTGTGCACGTTTACTATTTACCCAAGTGCCCTAGGGCTAACGATGTCACCAGGTACCCACTCATTTAAACTGCCCTTGGTCATATGCTGGGCACTATTACTAATTGACCTTCTGTGTCAGTTACACACCAGGAAGAACCAAGCAGAGCGCCCTCTGCTGGTAATTGTGAGACCACGCTAGAACAGGTTCTGAAGCTGATTTACAAGTCCTGCGGGGAAAGGGCTTTCTTTCATAAAATGAAAACAAAAAAACAAATGCCAAGAATTTATCCCTTAAAAGGAAACTGGTATATGTGGAGGTGACTTAACTGGGATCAACTTGCTGTTTTCCATAGATCCATGGGAAGCAAGAATTAACTGGAACCCATGACCTGTACATAGTGTTCTCAAAAACCAGTGGAAGAGCTTTCAGCAAATCTGAAGGTGCAGTGTATTAAGTTGACAGAGTTTTGACAATTAGGGGACCTTCCTTCTCTGTGGGCATCTTGTATTCCTATAGGGCAAATGAAGAGACAATCACTGCATATTCAGCTCCAGCCATGCAACAGAGCAAAAGCTTTAAGGTATTACTTTAATAAAATGTTACATTACTACAGGAATACAAGATGATGCCATAATGAACCCTTGACCTAGCTTTCTCCAAGTCAGCAAATTAAAGGGGCCACTTTCAAGTCTTTCCTGTGGCTTTTTCTTAGATTTGTTAAAAAGTGCTTCACAGAGATGAAATGTCCACTCTCCAGGTCTGGGTCTCAACAAGTAGCTTAAATGCACAGTCACCTGAGTCCCAGCTCATAGACTGAGTTCCATCATGAAAAGCTATAGAATCCTCATGCTTAGTATTATAGCAAAGGGAGAGAGAGAGTGAAAGAATTTAGCCCTGGAATCCCTTTGGCTGTTCCCAAAAGAAGGCGTGCCACTAAGAACTGAGCAAGCAAACAAATGGCCACTCATATTAGAAAGCCATGGTGGTGGATGCATGCTGGAGTGTGCGCAGGAGCAGAACTCTGCTATTGTGATACATGACGTGGGTAAAATGGTACAGGGATTCTCAGGACCTTGGGGTAGCCTGGGAGCTCTCAGACTGTGGTAGGGAAATTCCCTGCCTCCTCGGTGATATAATACGTTTGCAAGGAATGTGATGAAGTTGGGCCCGTGGTGGCCAGCTGGCTCTGGTTTGTCTCCTCCATGGGCACACCCCCACGGCTGGCTGGGGCGTGCAGGCGGTGGGCATCCAGCATCTCCAGCAGCAGGTCGTAGAGAGGCACCACATTCTTGCACTTCATGTTGTACAGATGCTCCATGCCTTTGTTACTGTGGGTGGGAAGACACACAGAGGGACCACTTTAGAGTAGCGCAAGCCCTAGAGCTGCTGCGACCCCTCAGCAGGGACCAAAGTAAGGGAAACTCCAAAGACACCTGTAGGCCAACCTATCTCCCTGTTTAAAGAGCCATTTCAGGATTTGCTATACAAGTGATTTCCTTCCACTGATTCCAATAAGGTTCTATTCCCCACTGTTAGCATTGTATCTAAAAAGAGAACAGAGGCCATATGGCCATGTAGGAGGGAGGTCTTTTTTTTTTTTTTTTTTTAAGTATAAAAGTGGTTCAAGAACTTCCCTTCCTTCAGACTTTCCCCAGTGTTTTCCATTTAATCAAAATAAAATCTGAATTTCTTTCCATGCTCTCAAGGTCTAACTGATGTGGCTTCTGCCGACCTCTCAGGGCTCCTCCTGCCTCTCTCTGCTACCTCATACTCTTTAGCCATGCTGGGGGAAAAAAAAAAAAAGAAACAAACAAAAACAGCTTTTTAAGAAAGAGCTTGAAGAAACTGGGCTCTTTACTACCAGATGCAAGTGTTTATACTTACTGTTCCTCTACTTGTGTGCTCTTTCCAGAGCCACATTCTCTGAAGGGCCTTTTGCTGCCACGGGTGGCAGTCACCTCAAGGTCCTGTGGTTTTTACCTGTCCTCTTGCATTTACTCTGTTTTCCTCCTGGCTCTAGGACAACCTGAAATTCCTCTCTGGATGAGTGCATGCTGGTTCTTGCCCCCAAGCACCCCTGGACCTGTGAGCCACACACGCACACGCACACACCAACATGCACCAGGCAAATTCCTGGAGACAGCGATCTGCCCAACCTGCCGGCCTCGACCCTCGCCATGTATGCAGTAGATGCTCAGAAAAATACGGGGCAAATGGACACAAGGAAATGTAGACAAATGTCATTTCTTCTTTTGACCACTGTCTTCCCCACCCCACCACCAATGGGAACAATACAGAACAACTCTTATCAAGCTTGAAATTTTTTAGAAAGAATCATGTATCATGAGTAGTCAGGACCAAGAGTATTATCCTGGAAAATATTTACATTTTTAATAGGGGAAAAGTCAGCCCAAGTTGGAGACATGCCAAGAAAACACAGCATCAAGCTATTCAGGTCTTACAACACCACAACCTAATTACATATCTAAGTGGTTTTTGTTTGTTTGTTTGTAATTTAAAATGCTGTTAATATTAAATGCTGGCTGGATCTCACACAGTCTTGCTCTTGCAACCTAACAAATCACATTTATAGTCACATGGAATCTGGTGTTAAGTTCTTTGAGTAACAACATATGGCTGGGTCAAACTTAATAAAACAGAGTTCTGTGATTTAGACTGGCTGTAACAAGGCACCAAAATATTATTTTGTGCATGGGTGCGCATGCGCACATGCACCCCAGGGAGAGAGAGAAAATGCTCAAAGCTTTCAACAGAATAGCAGTTTCTCTCCAGCTTTTCACACAAGTCAAACAGACTCTAGAGAGCTCTCTCGCTGCTGTTGCCCTTCACCACAGGTTGCCAATAAAACTACCAGAGCCCTATAAATTTAGTGCAGATATATTGGGGTATTAACTCAATAGGCTTGCTAATGCTGAAAGCAGTTGACGGATTTGAAAGTTCAGCAATTCCTACCAACAAATAAAAACCTTCATCTGCAATACGTGGTTTCTACGACATCTTTGAAAATTCCTAGCCCAGAGTAAAAGCTAACACAGCTCTTCAAGAGGAAGCTTACTCTCTAGCCAGGAAACTTGGTAGAGATTTGCTATTCTGACACGTTCCCTGCCTCCCTTTTTATATTCATAAAAACATACACATGGGAAAGGATTGGAAAGTGTCCTCTGAATGCAGTTATCTACCCTACCTGGCCAAGGTGAGTCCTCCGTTTGTGATACCAGATATGTAGGCAATCCCCTGAGCACAGAAACGACAATCACTCTCTCTCAAACTTTGCCAAGTGGAAATCACCAACTGGGAATTTTGAATTCATGGGGTAGGGAAACTACACAAATAACTTATTCATCCATTCACTCACATGTTCATTCACTCAGCAATAATGTTGTGAGCCTATGCGACATAGCAGAGGTCGTCATATGTAGGACTGTGAAGGGATAGAAAGAAAGAAACATACATTTATTTTCTCAAGAAGCTATCAATTTTCAAAGATCTCTCCAGAGAGGGTGGCTCATGGGACTTTGATGGGACAAGCTTCTTGACACCTGATGCATAATCTCAAGGTTTGAAAGTCCCTTCAAAATTAAGCCAACCCTCCAGACACCACAGCCCTTCCCTCACAGCCACTAAGAAAAGAAATTTCGTTTTCATTCCTAGGGTCTGGGTGTAAACCCAAGGTCATACAGACTTCATCATGCATGGGTATCTGATCCCTAGTATCATCACTTCACCTCATTTTTATCGCCTTTTTGGAGTAAATAATCTTTTCTTTCTCCTTTTTCTCCACTTTCTTTTTAAAATTTTTTTTATTGGAGTTCTATTTGCCAACATATAGCATAACACCCAGTGCTCATCCCGCCAAGTGCCCCCCTCAGTGCTCATCACCCAGTCACCCTCCCCCCCCCACCTCCCCTTCCACTACCCCTTGTTCATTTCCCAGAGTTAGGAGTCTTTCATGTTCTGTCCCCCTCACTGATATTTTCACTCATTTTCTCTCCTTTCCCTTTATTCCCTTTCATTAATTTTTATTTTATTTTATTTTATTTTATTTTTTTAAAGGATTGTTCTTTTTTTTTAATTTTTATTTACTTATGATAGTCACAGAGAGAGAGAGAGAGAGGCAGAGACACAGGCCGAGGGAGAAGCAGACTCCATGCACCGGGAGCCCGACGCGGGATTCGATCCCGGGTCTCCAGGATCGTGCCCTGGGCCAAAGGCAGGCGCCAAATCGCTGCGCCACCCAGGGATCCCTCATTAATTTTTATATTCCCCAAATGAATGAGACCATATAATGTTTGTCCTTCTCCGACTGACTTACTGCACTCAGCATAATACCCCCCAGTTCCATCCACATTGAAGCAAATGGTGGGTATTTGTCATTTCTAATGGCTGAGGAATATTCTACTTTCTTTATCTGTGCCCCGCAGGCTGAGTTCAGCCCTGGGCCAGCCACATTACATGACTGTTTGAAGTGGAGATGAGACCATTTTCTCCTTTTGGCACAGAAAGGCCCCGTTTCCTTTGCTAATACCCTTCCTTAACTCCTATACAAAATATTTATCGAGTAGTTATTATAAGCCAAGCCCTACTCAGTGGTACCGGGTACACAGATTATCCAAGATGGGTTGTGGTCACTGCCTCAGAGAGTTTATGGTCTAATTGGGTAGTGAGAAAAATAAAATGGGGCAGCAATCAGGAAGAACAGAATGCAAATCCCAACTGGATTAAGGATCAGGAGATGCTTCCTGAAAAGAATATCTAAGCCAAGATGGATTAGTTTACTGTTGACAAAAATGCATTCCTCAGGCCACATGCCCCTGATCTTGACTTTAGCCCTCATAGTGTGACTTGTTGGCCAGTCAATGTGACTTAACTCAGAGATTAAAATGTACTTGCCCTTACAGGCTTGCTTTCTTGTACCTCTGCCATCACTATGAGAAGAGTATGTCCCAGTTAACCTGCGGGGGCGAGGAGGATAAAAAACACATGGCGCAGAGTCACCTGGCCAACCTGCAGGCCTGTGGGTTGCATCTCCCAGATGAGCCTGGGAGCAGCATCTCCCAGATGAACCTGGGCTCCATCAGCTGTCCCACAGATGTGGGAGTGAACCCAGGTGGGATGAACAGAGCTGCCAGCCAATCTGCATCCTGCTCATGACTCAAAGAACAATCATTTATGGCCAGAGCTCAGATCTCAGGAAGCTCTAGGGACTAGAGCACAGAAGTTCTATAAGCAAAATGAAGGGACTTATAGTTTAAAGGAATAGGAAGCTAATTCAGGGTCTTAAATAAAGGAATGACATGAGCAGATGTGGTATTAGATGGTCACTCTGGCTCTGGTGTGGAGAATGCATTAGAAGAGGTCAAGACTGAAGACAGGGAGGTGTGTTAGGTGGTCACTGCAGGAATCCAGAAGGAAATGGTGGCATGGATGAGGGGAGAGGAAATGAGGGGTGGCAAGAAGGGATCGGAGAGGAATGGAAACTGGACTGGAGGAACCAGTGTTGACTGAGAGGCTTAGGGACAGAAGTTCTCTCAGGGCTTCTACGTGTCTCTGACGGGAGTATGAAGTAGAAACCTTAACAGCTGCACCCAGTGCCTTCAGAGGATAAATGTCTTGCCTTGATCTAGGACAAAGTGAGTGGCCAAACGTCGCCATCCTCCCTCAACCTGCACACTGTGCACCTCTGCCCTGGTGGGACCTTGTTGTGCGGGCTTCAGACTGAGTGCAAATGGCACCTCCTTTCTGTAAGCTCTCTAACTAACGCCTGCCCCATGCCCTAGACTGATCTCATTCCTCCCTCCTCTGGCCTCCCCACAGCATTTATACACATGCCAGGAACTGTGCCAAGTGTGCTGTCTGCATTCAGGCCTCAGCACATTCTGGCCCATCTGTAACATGCTTGAGGGCTGGCGTTCATTATAGTGCTCCAGTGGGAACCCAAGACCGCCTCACCTCATGTGCCTGATGTGGGAGAGGATGAGGAGGAGCTGGGCCAGACGCCGGTGCTGCTGCTGCAGAGTGAGGCCTGCTTTGGCCATCAGATGGATCAAGGTGTCTGTGATCTTGTCTAAGATACGGTGGATATGGTCCTTCTCTTCCAGAGACTTCAGGGTGCTGGACAGAAATGTGTACACTCCTGAATGTGCAAGGAGACAATGAGAGAAATTCAAAGAGGATGAGGTCTAGAGATTCGCAGCATCCTTGGGCTATGCCACCCAGCCAGGATCTCCTCCCACCCCCTGCACAGCAATGGGGAAGCTTGGGACCCATTTGACCTAAGCAGCTCTACAAAATTCTCAATATACATGTCTGAGAGCGCTGAGGAACTCATTTGGCCTCCTGTGTTTGAGCCAATTTTTAGGATTTGACTGAAGATTCCCAGGAAGGGCGCTGTCAGCCTGGGGCTACCCCCTCTCTGCCAGGTCTGACACCCACACAAACTAGCCCATCCATGCTGACCAACCCTGCAAGAGAGGCATTACTATTTCTTTTCTCATGAGGAAACTGAAGGGCAGAGAGATGCATTAACTTGCTAATAAAAGTCCTCAGGACAAAGCAGAGCTGGGAAAGAAGCCCCACGTGCTGACTCCACATGTGGTCATGATCATGGAGTCTCTCAGGAGACATATGACACTTGGTAAGATGCACAGGGAGTGAGGATGACTTGCAAAGGGATTGACAAGTCATTTTTCCAGGGAGGATCTAATGTGCTGTTACGTTTCAGGTCAGGCGTAGGGCATTTTCATCCTCAGCTGAAAGGTTTATGAGGGAGGGGGTAGAGAGGCCCCTGGGAACTGCTGTTTTTCACTGCCAGGCATGTTTGGTTCAGTGGCGGTTTTTTTCTCCCACTCTTGCCTTTCTTCTGGTAATCGACCTACTTCCTGGGCCATGAGCAGACTCAGGACAGAAATTAGACAATCAAGTCACTCGATTCTTTGGGACAGTATTAACCCTGGGCTAGACAATCAGAGCTTTTCTGGGACTGTATATGGAAGTTGTAAGAAATTCTTCCCTCTAGGTTGCTGAGTTTGGAGGGTGAGAGTATGGGACCTTCTAGTAGCGGCCTCTTCCCTGCTCACAGGCTGCTCCACCTGCAGAATTCAGCCGAGCCACGGTAAGCAGAGGGTGCTAGGTACATGGTAGTGGGGCACAGGGGGGACGTCTGGATCCAGCAACAAGGTCCTACTCTTACATTGTTTTCCTTTGACCTTGGAACTTTCACAGTATCCTTTCTAACACACATGAATCCAAAAATTCCTTTTACTTAAGAAAGTGTGAGTTGGGTTTCTGTCACTTATAACTAAAAGAATCTGACTTTTTTTTTTTTTTTTTGAATCTGACTATTTGACTGAGTTGTGAACTCAGCCCGAGGACCAGAGGAAGCTGAGTGATAAAGAGGTGGGAGGGTGCATTAGTCTTGTCTTGGGACCACAAGGGTGGATTTCCTATCAAGTGAACACTCCAGAAATAAGCTCCATTCTGCCTAATTATACCATCTTCTAGGGAGCAGATGATGCTGTATTTTTCTCCAGATGAGAAAAATACATGTATTCAGCAATATTTTTTTCAGTCTTGCCTTTATTCAGCCCACTGGCCCTCTGCTTTTTTTTTTAATAAATTTATTTTTTATTGCTGTTCAATTTGCCAACATATAGAATAACACCCAGTGCTCATCCCATCAAGTGCCCACCTCAGTGCCCGTCACCCAGTCACCCCCAACCCCCACCCACACCCCCCCTTCCACCACCCCTATCGTTTGTTTCCCAGAGTTAGGAGTCTCTCATGTTCTGTCTCCCTTTCTGATATTTCCCACTCATTTTTTCTCCTTTCCCCTTTATTCTCTTTCACTATTTTTTATATTCCCCAAATGAATGAAACCATGTAATGTTTGTCCTTCTCCGATTGACTTAATTCACTCAGCATAATACCCTCCAGTTCCATCCACGTTGAAGCAAATGGTGGGTATTTGTCGTTTCTAATGGCTGAGTAATATTCCATTGTATACATAAACCACATCTTCTTTATCCATTCATCTGTCGATGGACACCGAGGCTCCTTCCACAGTTTGGCTATTGTGGACATTGCTTAACATCAGGGTGCAGGTGTCCTGGCGTTTCACTGCATCTGTATCTTTGGGGTAAATCCCCAGCAGTGCAATTGCTGGGTTGTAGGGCAGGTCTATTTTTAACTCTTTGAGGAACCTCCACACAGTTTTCCAGAGTGGCTGCACCAGTTCACATTCCCACCAACAGTGTAAGAGGGTTCCCTTTTCTCCGCATCCTCTCCAACATTTGTTGTTTCCTGCCTTGTTAATTTTCCCCATTCTCACTGGTGTGAGGTGGTATCTCATTGTGGTTCTGATTTGTATTTCCCTGATGGCAAGTGATGCAGAGCATTTTCTCATATGCATGTTGGCCATGTCTATGTCTTCCTCTGTGAGATTTCTGTTCATGTCTTTTGCCCATTTCATGATTGGATTGTTTGTTTCTTTGCTGTTGAGTTGAATAAGTTCTTTGTAGATCTTGGAAACTAGCCCTTTATCTGATACATCATTTGCAAATATCTTCTCCCATTCTGTAGGTTGTCTTTGAGTTTTGTTGACTGTATCCTTTGCTGTGCAAAAGCTTCTTATCTTGATGAAGTCCCAATAGTTCATTTTTGCTTTTGTTTCTTTTGCCTTCGTGGATGTATCTTGCAAGAAGTTACTGTGGCCGAGTTCAAAAAGGGTGTTGCCTGTGTTCTCCTCTAGGATTTTGATGGAATCTTGTCTCACATTTAGATCTTTCATCCATTTTGAGTTTATCTTTGTGTATGGTGCAAGAGAGTGGTCTAGTTTCATTCTTCTGCATGTGGCTGTCCAATTTTCCCAGCACCATTTATTGAAGAGACTGTCCTTTTTCCAGTGGATAGTCTTTCCTCCTTTGTTGAATAGTAGTTGACCATAAAGTTGAGGGTCCACTTCTGGATTCTCTATTCTGTTCCATTGATCTGTGTGTCTGTTTTTGTCACTGGCCCTCTCCTAAAGAGACTTCTCCCTCCCCTCCGGTTCCTCACTGGTACCTTCAAGTTAAGGCCCCCAAGTCTATTAATCCCTGCCCCTGTACTGGTAATGTGGTGACAAGTTACTGCTCGCACTGCACCCATAGGCTGGAGATGGAGAAAGCACCTCCACAGTGGAATCCATAGTAAATAGAGTTGTAACTGCCCAGAATGGAAAATAGCTTAGCTTTAAAACAAATACAACAACAACAACAACAAAACCAGGATGGTCAAGTCCTGGCTTACATGCAGTTGAATAGAATAATGTAGCTTTTGGTACCCAGAGGCACTTCAATCCAAAGAAAACAGACCACAGAATGAGTAAGCAACAGACAAGCAGTGAAGTAAGAAATTGTTGGATTCCTTCACTTATGTTCCATGTGAACTGTTGATAGAGAATGAATGTGTCCATCAGAAAAATGGGCAACTGTCCAGGGGCCTTGGGGTCAGCCTTGAGACAATGGATAGCAGGAGAGTGGTGCACCAGAGGGCTGGAGGTCAGGAGCCCCTCTGAGCCCCTCTGGCCCTACCTCTAACTTCCCCCTCTGTCATCACACCCATTCTAGCCTCACATGTCCCCGAGGCCCTGAATCTGGATTGATATTCTGGGAACCTACCCAGGCCACAGAACCGACTTAATCCAACTTGGATGATGCGTTTTCTACCAATTTCCGTTTTTGTCACCACCGGGGATGCTGGCCTCCTTCACCAGTAATCCCGTTCTGCTTCAAGGGAACTGTGGATTCAAGGAGCCTGCAAGCTTTGAGGTGACACCCAGCCACACTTGCTCTTCCTCCTTGTGTGTTCAAGGATGGAGCACACTGGGCTAGGATCTCAGACATCTTGAGGGCCAGTTGGCAGCATGCTCTCTCCAGTGAAGGTAAAGAGCCTTGGCACCCAGATGGCAGGAGGCAAAGTTTTCTCGGGCTTCTGGGCTCCTGCCTTCTTCCATGTGCACACATGGATTCCTTCCTATGGATGCTTTCATTAAGGACCTACTGTGTGTGTGCACTGTGTGACTTAATAGGGATCCTCTTGCTCAAGCCTTATCTGAAGTGTTGATGTTTTAAGTGCAGATATTGCCGGTGGGGAAAGAATTTTCTTAACACTGACTCTGGGGCTTCAGGCCTTCTCAGAACAGGCCTGTTTCTCTAGTCCTGTTTTGGCACCAATACAGCTTATCATTTCATCCTTGTCAGCAGATGCTTCCTAGCTATGCAAATATACTCTGAAAAAAAATATGGTCCTGTTGAAATGCCAATAATTGACAACAGTAGCCATCATCAGCTTTTTGGGTTTTTCTGGCAAAATGTGGTCTGAGTTTGCTGCCTTTTGCCCCTAAGGGCATGCTTGAGAGAAACAGCAGAACTCCAAATTCCCAGAATGCTTCACATGGTCCGGCAAATGCAAAATTGAGATGCTGGTAATTTCCATATCCCAGGTGGTCTCTGCCACCCTGGACGGCTGTACCACTGTACCCAGCAGCACAGAGCCAGTGATCAGACAGTGGCCTTCAGAAATATTCTTGCAATAAGGCTGGCTTTGCAACTCTCAAAGCTGCTCCAAATCTCCAAGATGGAAAAAAACAAAAACAATCTGGATGTCATTATCCAGTCTTTAAGTGTTATTAGCAAATCTGAGCTTGTACATATTCTGAATCTTGGCCAACGCTGGAAGATGCAGGAAGAGTATATGTAGAAATCTGGTGGCAGAAAAGAATGGAGAGCGAAACCACAAGGACCCCCCATAAAAGAGATCTCAATTCAGTCTTTCTCACCCTCTTGCTCTCACCGACTCTGGATTCTACTCTCTCTCTCTGCTCTCATTCTACTTGGATCCTCTCACTCTTCCTTCTTCCTTTTCTCTCTCCACTTCGCAGGAACCTCTGCATAGACTCTGTCACTCTTCCAGATAATGGAGTCTTCCAGAAGTAGGAGCAATGTAGGTGTGGACACTGAGGATGTGGATGCATGTGGCTGTGGCCAGAAGGAAGCACTAGCATAACCAACCACTGACCTGCACTGGTGGGCACACCTAGCTGTTCCTAAAGAAATGAGAAGTGATGAGGCCCACAGCTCAGCAGATGCTTCAGGACAAATTCTTCAAGCAAGGACACATGTTTTCTTCTCCAAAACAAAGAACATGCCAGTGGAACTGGAGATAATCCTTCAGTATATGGCAGCTTGACCAAATTAAAAAAAAAAAGACTCAAAAGGAAGTGGTAGCAAAGAAAACTCCTCAAAGTCCATAGTGGTAAGTAGTCTGGGCCAGCAAGCATGACACTCCACTGGCAATAAAATAAAAAGGACTTCTCTGTTCACCCAGTGATTAATCTGCAGGTCAGCCTCTAGGCCTTTAACCTGAAAGTAAGCAAGAAGCATGTCTGCTCAGAAGTGCCTTCGAGACCAACAGTGTGGAAAGTGCTTCATTTGTCTTGTGCTTCACCTATGACTGCAGTTCTTCCTGGGGCTCGTGTTGTCACTTGTGGGGTGCTGGTTGTTACAGACATTTAGTGATAGAACCTGTGGGATGTCCTACAAGGCGTGGGACCATTCCACATGACGAAGGATTTTTTTCCTTGAACGTGCTAATGAATTAACCCTACTACAAATCAAAATTTTGTAGTGAAAAGTTTTTTGAAGACTGTAGACAAAACATCTAGTATGCAGCTTGGTTATAGAAAGGGGAGCTTAAATGGAATACCTTTTCTCAAAAGCATTCAATAATTTACTCACTTCATGCAGCCAATTGAATGTATTACATACACTTGCCAGCTATACATTGAGGTGAGATGGATTTTAGTGCAGGTGTACAGGTACTACAGAAGCAATGTGACTGGTTGCAGTCAATATATAGAACAGATTTAAGAGTCCTCTAAACAAAATTAGAAGCAACTATTATAAAACAGAAGACATCAATGAAATATTGTGTTATTGCCCCTATGTGTTTTAAAATAATTTTGTGGCATAATTAGAAATCCATTTTGTGAAAAGTACATACTAAAATTATTTTGGGGTTCTTGTCTTCTGTGCTGGACTGACATTGTCTCCCTTAGGTTTCCCACAGACTTCTTGATCATATCTTACATGTATTACTATTTCCTCTTCCGATTCATCATCTCATCTCCATTGCATCCAAAGGATATAGCCTCCCAAGGCTTTTTAAGTTCTGTACACTTAATATTTGTCTTGAAATTCACGAGCTTTTAAGATAGGTTATGTGTTTGTATAAGAGATTCACTTAAGATATGAGGACATACACAGACCAAAAGAGAAGAGATGAAAAAAGATATTCCATGCAAATAGAAATGAAAAGAAAGTGAGTGTATCACTTGTTATAGGAAATACAGACTTTAAAATAAAAACTTTAACAAAAGACAAAGGGCATTACATGACAATAAAAGGGTTAATCCAACAAAAGAATATAACATTTATATATATTTATGCCTCAAAAAGGAGGGTCAAAATATATACAGCAAATATTAACAGACCTAAGGAAGGAATACAATAATAGTAGGGGAGTTACCAACCCACTTACATCAATGGATAGATCATCCAGACAGAAAATTAGTAAGGAAACACCAGTCTTAAATGACACGTTAGACCACATGGATGGAATGCTCTGAATACATCCATGGATTCAGAGCATTCCATCCATGAGCAGCAGAATACCCATTCTTTTTTTTTTTAATAATAAATTTATTTTTTATTGTTGTTCAATTTGCCAACATACAGAATAACACCCAGTGCTCATCCCGTCAAGTGCCCCCCTCAGTGCCCACCACCCAGTCACCTCCACCCCCCGCCCTCCTCCCCTTCCACCACCCCTAGTTCGTTTCCCAGAGTTAGGAGTCTTCCATGTTCTGTCTCCCTTTCTGATATTTCCTACCCATTTCTTCTCCCTTCCCCTCTATTCCCTTTCACTATTATTTATATTCCCCAAATGAATGAGACCATATAATGTTTGTGCTTCTCCGATTGACTTATTTCACTCAGCATAATACCCTCCAGTTCCATCCACGTCAAAGCAAATGGTGGGTATTTGTCATTTGTAATGGCTGAGTAATATTCCATTGTATACATAAACCACATCTTCTTTATCCATTCATCTTTCGATGGACACCGAGGCTCCTTCCACAGTTTAGCTATTGTGGACATTGCTGCTAGAAACCAGGATACCCATTCTTAAGTGCACATGGAATATTCTCCAAGACAGATCACTTTTTAGGCTGCAGGACAAGTCTCAGTAAACTTTAGAAGACTGACATCACATCAAGCATCTTTTCTGATCACAATGGTACAAAATTAGAAATGCAGGACATGAAGAAAACTGGAAATATCACAAATACATGGAGATTAAACAACATGCTACTAAAGAACTAATGTGTCGATGAAGAAAGAAAATACCTTGAGATGAATGAAAATGGAAATACAATGGTTCAAAATCTCTGGGATGCAGCAAAAGCTGTTCTAAGAAAGACGTTCATAGCAATACAGGCCTACCTCAAGAAATAAGAAAAATTTCCGATGAGTAATCTAACTTCATACTTAAAGGAACTAGGAAAAAGAACCAATGTTAGTAAGAGGAAAGAATTAAGCAGAAGAATTAAGAATTAAGCATTTATTCAGAGCAGAATAAATGAAATAAAGACAAACAAACAATAAAAAAGACCAATGAAAGTAAGGGCTGCTTCTTTCAAAAGATAAACAAAACTGACAAACCTCTAGCTAAATTCACCAAAAAAAGCGGGGGTGGGGGGTGGGGCACAAATAAGTGAAATCAGAAATGGAAGACAAATTACCACTGATGCTACAGAAATACAAAGGATCATAAGACATGGCTATGAATAATTATGTGCCAAAAATTGAACTATCTAGAAAAAGATAGATAAATTCCTAGAAACATAAAATCTTCCAAGATTAAATCATGAACAAATAGAAAATCTGAATAGACCAATTACTAGTAAGGAGATTGAATCAGTAATCAAAAAACTCCCAAAAAACAAACACCCAGGAGATTTCACTGGTGAATTCTACCAAACATCCAAATATTTAATACCTATCCTTCTCAAAATCTTCCAAAATATTGAAGAGGAAGGAATGCCTCCAAACTCATTTTATGAGGCCAGCTTTACCCTGATACCAAAACCAAAGACATCACACACACAAAAAAATTGTAGGCCAATATCCCTGATGAACAGAGATGCAAAATCATCAACAAAATATTACCAAACCAAATTCAATAATAATTAAAAGGATTATCCACCACGATAAAGTGGAATTTATTCCAGGGATGCAATGATGATTTAATACCTGCAAATCAATCAATGTGATATACCACATTAACAAAATGAAGAATAAAAATCATATCATCTCAATAGATGCAGAAAAAACATTTGTCAAAATTTAAAATCCATTTATGATTAAAAAAAAAACTACCAACAAAGTGGGTATAGAGGGAAAGTACCTCAACATAATAAAGGACATATGACAAACCCACAGGTAACATCATACTCAACAATGAAAAGGTGAAAGCTTTTTCTCTAAGATCAGAAACAAGACGAGAATGCCCACTCTTGCTACTTTTGGCAATATGGTATTAGAATTCTAGCCATAATAATTACACAAGAAACAGAAATAAAAGGCATCTAAATTGGAAGGGAGAAGTAAAACTGTCACTATTTGCAGACAACTTGACACTATATATATAAAACACTATGGGCAGCCCGGGTGGCTAAGCGGTTTAGCGCCGGCTTCCGCCCAGGGTGTGATCCTGGAGACCAGGGATCAAGTCCCATGTCAGGCTCCCTGCATGGAGCCTGCTTCTCCCTCTGCCTGTGTCTCTCTGTCTCTCTCATAAATAAATAAAAACTTAAAAAAAGAAAAACACACTAAAATCTCCACCAAAAAACTGTTAGAACTAATAAATGAATTCAGTAAAGATGCAGAATCAAAAATCAATATCCCGAAATCTGTTATGCTTCTATATGAAACCATCAGAAAAAAAAAAATTAAGAAAGCACTCCTGTTTACAATTGCTCCAAAAAGAAAAAAAATTCCTAGGAATAAACTTCCTAGGAAGTTTAACCAAGGAGATGAAAGACCAATAGTCTGAAAACTGTAAGATACCAACAAAAGAAACTGAAAAAGACACAAATCAATCAAATGATATCCATGCTCATGGATGGTAAAAGTTAGTATTGTCAAAATGTCCATGCTATCCAAAGCAATCTACAGATTCATTGTAATCTCTACCAAAATCCCAATGGCATTTTGCACAGAACTGGAACAAATAATTTTAAACTTTGCATGAAACCACAAAAGACCTTAAATAGCCAAAGCAATCTTGAGAAAGATTTCAAGGTTCAATCCTGATTTCAAACTATACTACAAAGCTATAGAAATCAAAACAGTATGGTACAGCTTAAAAACAGACACATAGCTCAGTGGAACAGAACAGAGAGTCTAGAAATAAAGACATGCATACATATTCAATTATTTTATAACAAAGTAGCCAAGAATATACCATGGGGAAAGTCTTTTCAATAAATGGTGTTGAGAAAACTGGACAGCCACATGCAAAAACTAGACTACTATCTTATAGTATCATGCACAAAAATTAATTCAAAATGGATGGAATATTTGAATGTAAGATCTCAAACCATAAACCTAAAGGAAACTCCTTGACATCATCACTCTGTGATGATTTTTTTTTTTAAGTTTGACTCTAAAAGCAAAAGCAGTAGAAGCAAGTATCAACAAGTGGGACCCATATCAAACTAAAAGGCTTCAGCCCAGCAAAGAAAACTATCAACAAGCTATGAAAAAAAGCCTATTTAATGGGAGATAATATCTACACACCAATATCTAATAAGGGGTTAATATCCAAAATATATGAAGAGCTCAACTTAAAATGAACAATTTGGTAAGAAGTGAGTAGATAATCTAAGTAGATATTTTTCCAAAGAAAACCTATTGCTGGCCAACAATCACGTGAAAAGATGCTCAATATCACTAATTATCAGGGAAATGCAAATCAAAACCACAATGAGATATCGCCTCCCACCTATCAGAATGGCTATTATAAAAAGACAAGAAACAAGAAGTACTGAAGAGGATGTGGACTGTGTACTGTTGGTGGGAATGTAAATTGGTGCAGCCACTATAAAAAACAGTAGGCAGGTTCCCCAAAAAATTAAAAATAGAACTACTATATGATCCAGCTCTTCTACTTCTGAATATTTATTCAAATAAAATGAAGACATTAATTTGAAGAGCTATGTTTGCCCTTATATTCATTGCAGAATCACTTACAATAGCCAAGATATGGAAGTAACCTACTTGTCAGGCAATGGATAAATAGATAAGGAAGATGTGGTATATATAGTGGCATTCTACGCACCATATAAAAGGAAATCCTGTAATTTGTGACAATATGGATATACCTTAGGGGTATTATGCTGAGTAAGATAAGCCAGAAAGACAAATACCATATGATTTCACTTATATACGGAATCTAAAAAAAACACAAAACAAAACTCATAGATACAGAGGACAAGTTGGTGATCAGAGGGGGAAAGGGTTGAGGGTGGGTAAAATGGGTAAAGGGGGTTAATTGTATGGTGATGGATGATAACTAGACTTATTCTGGTGCTCACTTTCTAGTGCATACAAATATTGAATTATAATGTACACCTGAAACTAATTTAATGTTATATATCAATTTTGTCTCAATTAAAAAGAAGAATATGTTTCTATACACTTCTGCTCTTATTTATCCTATGTCATAACAGATGGAATTACTTCGACAATACATATAATAAAGTGCACCTCATTTGCCAAATTTTCTTATTTCCTCACTATTTTTTTCACTTTGACAGTCTTTGGTTTTTCTCAGAATGTTTTGCTAAATCAATCTAATTTATTTATTTCTTCTTACCATATATAGATAGGTTTAGTTAGCTTTTAATTTTCTTATTCTGATATTTCTCTCTACCTCTGCTTTTTCATATGCCTGTACCTCTTATATAGAAAAGCTCCTGGTCAGGGCACCTGGGGGGTTCAGTTGATTAAGCATCTGCCTTCTGCTCAGGTCATGATCTTGGGGTCCTGGGACTGAGCCCCTCATCTGGCTCCCTGCTCAGCAGGGAGTCTGTTTCTCCCTCTCCCTCTGTCCCTTCCCTCTACTCATGCATGCTTGCATGCTCTAATAAATTTTTTAAAAATCTAAAAAAAGAAAATCTCCTGGTCATCTTATATCTGAACATTTATTGTAGATAGGTACAAGTATTTTACTACTTCATTATGTTTTCTACTGTAGTCAAGCCTGTGCATCTGCATTGAAATACATATCATTTTATTTTAGATTAGTTTAATATTATTTCTCCTTTATATGAGTTATAAAATCACATTGATTTTTTAAAAAAACTGTGTGTATAGAGAAACAAGTATTTATTTCATTTTAGCCAGCTCAAAGGGATATGCATTTTTTATTATTTTTTTAAAAGATTTTATTTATTTATTTATTTATTCATTCATTCATTCATTCATTCATTCATTCATGAGAGACACAGAAAGAGAAAGGCAGAGACATAGGCAGAGGGAGAAGCAGGCTCCCCGCTAGGAGCCGGACGTGGGACTCAATCCCGGATCCCAGGATCAGGACCTGATCCGAAGGCAGGTGCTCAACCACTGAACCATCCAGGCATCCCTGCGTTTTTTATTAAACTGGTACTGTTTACTGGCAATTCTATGAGATTTTTCTCCAAGGTCTGTGATTCTCAAATGTGGTTGTTTTTCAGAATCCTCTGGGAAATTTTTCCACATTTCTAAGACCTTAGTTTCTTAGTTTACTTAGAAATTATTTCTTTTCCCAAATGCCAGTATTGCCACATTTTGTTATTGAAACCATGATCTAGATTCTAGAACCACCTCATTATCTCCTGAATGCTAACCATTCACTTCAGATACTAGCATAGTTGATAGGAACTGATAAGTTAAACAATCAAGGGGCAAGCCCAGGACATTAGAATGTTTAATTAGTTATGAATGAAAGATGCAGCTTCCAATATTACCAAGAATTTAAAAGTTATACTATGCCATGTAGAAACTGACACCTTGTTTTATGAATTGAACAACAGTATTGCTTTGAGTAATATTTGTACATAGGTAGGAAACTCATCCTTCTACTGATGTGATTATTTACCTGAAAGTGAAAAACGTGTTCAAAACCTAATTCTTGAACAATATTTACTGTTATACTAGTATTTGTAAAATCACACAGTCATTCAAGCCCTCCTTTAAGTAGACTCAAAGTGAGAGGAATCACAATGAAGATAAGTGTTCTTGCCAGAATCCAGCATGAGAACATGGTGGTCCATCTGGCATCACTATGTACTTATGAGTTCCCTGTTGGCACAGATGACTATTAGATCATATGCTAATGATTAAGTGATATTTATCAATTTAGTATAATTTTTAATGAAATCTACTAGAAATCCTAAAAGGATTTCTATGTCAATGCTTTCAAGCTGACACAAAGGACAAATCCCTTAATGACTTCAGATAGTGAAATTGATGAACTGATTCAATTGACTTGAGAAGAAATCTTAATTAAATCTTAAATCTTAAATGTCCACTTTTTAATATTTAATATTTAATATTTAATCTTAAATGTCCACTTTTTAATATTTTTTAAAGATTTTATTTATTTATTTATTCATGAGAGACACAAAGAGAGAGAGAGAGAGGCAGAGACACAGGCAGAGGGAGAAGCAGGCTCCAAGCAGGGAGCCCAATGCAGGACTCGATCCCGGGACTCCAGGATCATGCCCCGGGCCAAAGGCAGTCACTAAACTGCTGAGCCACTAAGGCGTCCCCAAATGTACACTTTTTAAGAAAATATTTTAAGTGGAAGCCACGTGTCTCACTTTTTATTGAAGTATAATTGACATACAATATTATATTAGTCTCGGATATAGGACATAGTAATTTGATACTTACACAGATTATGAAATGATCACCATGACAAGTCTAATTACCATCTGTCACCATGCAAAGTTTTTACAATATTATTGACCATAGTCCCTGTGCTGGACTCCGTATCTTATTTATTTTATAACTAGAAGACTGGAACTCTTAATTTCCTTCAACTATTTCATCCATCTCCCCATCCCCCTCCCCTCTGGCAACCACCAGTTTATTCTCTGTATGTATGACTCTGTTTCTGTTCTGTTTTGTTCGTTATTTATTTTGCTTTTTAGATTATACATATAAGTGAAATCTTACAGTATTTGTCTTCCTCCGAATCCTTTCACTTAGCATATTGCCCTATAGTTTTATCCATGTTTTTGCAAATAGTAACATCTCAGTCTTCTTTATAGCTGAGTGATATTCCATTGTCTGTGTGTGTGTGTGTGCACGTGTGTGTTTCACAACTTCTTTATCCATTCGTCTATGGATGGATGGATCCTGGGGCTGCTTCCATATCTTGGCTGCTGTAAATAATGTCATGAACAGAAGGGTGTATATGTCTTTTTGAATTAACATTCTCATTTTTTTTGAATAAATACCCAGAAGGAGAATTACTGAATCATATGGTAGTCCTATTTTTAATTTTTAAAGTAAACTTCATAGTATTTTCCACAGTGGCTGTACCAATTTACATTCCCACAAACCATGCACAAGGGTTCCCTTTTCTCCACATCCTAACATTTGTTATTTCTTGTCTTTCTGATAATAGCCATTCTGACAAGTGTGATCGTAACTCATAGTGGCTTTAATTTGCATTTCCATGATGACTCATGATATTGAGCATCTATTCTTGTGCTTGTTGGCCATCTGTATATTTTCTTAGGAAAAGTTTCTATTAAGGTCCTTTGCCGATTTTTTATTAAATTGGATTTTTAAAATTTCAGGTCTTATGTTTAAGTCTTCAATCCATTTTATTTTGTATAGAGTGTAACAGAGTGGTCTAGTTTCATTATTTTGCATGTAGCTTTTACATATTAAATTGCAGTTGTGGGGGAGATTGGGCAAAAATGGGTAAAGGGGAAAAGGAGATACATGTTTCCAGTTACCGAATAAGTCACAGGAATAAAAAACACAGAATAAGAAATATAGTTAATGGTATTATAACAGTGATGTATGAGGACAGATGGTAGCTACACTTGGATGAGCACAGCATAATGTTTAAACCTGTTGAATGAGTATATTGTACACCTGAAAGTAATGTAACAATGTGTGTCAACTACAGTCAAATTTTTTAAAATTGCAGTTTTTAATTTTTGTACTAAATCATATCTTAGCCTTATACCTTTTAGAATGAATCAATATGGATCTATGTTTTGCCTTATTTTGCTTAGTTACATTTCTAATACATAAAGAAACAGCCAGGGTTTTGATTTTCCTATTCCAAACAGTCAAATACTAGGTTTCTGAGGTCAAGAAGAAGATGTTCTGAAGGGACATTTGATGAAAATGTGCAGCCCTTCTATTACAGAGGGATTTATTCACAAGGTTCCATGCAGAACTCCTAGTCCCAGTGAGCTGGCCTGGTCTCAGAAGGCCTTGAGGGTTTCATGTTTTCCCCAGAGAAGGGAGGCCAAAATAATCTGCATAAATTCATTTCCCTGGATCTCACATTTTTTTTCCTTGGCATTTAAGGGCAATGGATCAACAACACAGAACAGGAAGCAACTCTTACACGTTGGATCAGACTATCCTTTCCAAAGGTGACCACAATGGTATTTCCCATCCAACATGCTTTTCTATAACATAATCCTGCCACTCCTCCTATAGAGATGTCCAGTCTATGCCCTCCCTTGAGTCTGCGTGGAACTGTGACTTGCTTGCATTTAAAAAAGGGGTGGGGTGGCTGGAAATGATGCTGTGTGATGTCTAAGAGGCTGTCATACAAAGCCATGCAACCTCATCAGCTGGGACACTGGCTTCTGGAGCCCCTGCCACCTTCTAAAAGGCGTGGTGTACCAGGCTGTGGGGGAGCCACCTGGGGGAGACTACAGCTCCAGATGATGTCCCAGCTGACCGTGCACATCAACTGCCAGCATGTGAATAAAGACACCTTAGGATGACGGCACCCACAACTATCAAACTACCCCTACTTCATGAGTCTCCCCATTTGAGGCATGGTGGAGAAAGGACAAGATATTTCCTCTGTGCCCTAGTCAAATTCATGACCAAAGGAAGCCAAACTTTTTTTTTTAACTTGTTAAGTTTGAGGGGTAATGTATTGCACAGCGGTAGTAGGCAGAGCACATGGGGATGGCTGCACAACACACTCAGAAAGGAAAATGACCCAGAATAGGCAGGCTGGAGATTGGATTCCTGTTCTGATGCATCATGAAATGAAACTACATTTGAATACTTCCTCCCCCACATTATGAGCCCTACTGCCTATTCATGCCTTCATCCAGCCCTTGACCTTCACTCGTGGTACAACGGTAAGGGCTTGAACTCATCCTATCAGGTACTGCACACAGTTAACAATTTTCACTGGGAGCCATTAGCCTTGACCACTGCCTAGCCTACTATCAAAACATCTGGATCTTCTCCTAACTGGCAACCCAAAATATCTCCGTCTGGTTTCTCACCATAGAATAAAACACTCTGAGTTTTCAGTTGCACTATCCTTATCAAGCCTTAATTGTGAGAAATAGACTTTGTAGAGATTTGCCCTAAGGAGAATTTTTATGTTAAACAACTGGTCTGTTTACTTCTATTTTCATTAAAAGTCTCAGAACCCTATAATGGAATGTGTTCTTCTCTATGCTTTGGCCAAGAGAAGGAAATTTAGAGCCAAATTTGTGGCCTGTTCCTAAGAACTGTACAGATGTACTTCTGTGTGCTAATTTGACTCCTGGATTTATTATTTTATTCACTTGACTTTCCTTTTTTTTTTTAAACAGATTTTGTCGTTGATTGGTTTACTACCTTTGCATTGCACAAAATTTAGCAAGCTGTTTCAAATTCTCTGTGGAAGAGGCAATATATCCATAAAGTAATGAAAAAGACATCCCTCCATCTCCTGCCAAATCAATAAACAGTGTTAGTGTGAATGCAAATGTTTATCAAACATTCATCTAACTTAGCTTCAAAGCCAGAAAAAAGTGCCATATGATCTAAGAATATATAGTAGGCTGAAATGCACTTGTGCTCATTACCCTGAATTGAACAGCACAGCTTGAATGCCTTGCAAAGTTCAGCACTGGTTGCTAATAGATGAAGGTTGCACATTCTATGTTTATATCCAGAGCCACAAAGTTTCAGATAGATACAAAACTGAAACTGAAATGGCTGAGAGTTCTCTCTGACTATTTTGGAAAAGATAATTAGTGTCAAAAATTACTGTTTTGAAAAGACAAGTGGGCATGTGGATGGTACATGCTCTTTAGGCTTATCATTTCAAATAAACACTACAGTCCTTTTGAGTAAACACTACAGTAGATGAAAATTATATCTTAAAAAGTGTCACATGACTGTGATGAGTTTTTCATTTCTCCTTAAGGAGAGAAAGGTTACATTACATTGTAAAAAAGGAGACACAGAATTCCAGAATTATAGATTTATAAGGGGCCTTAATTTCATCTAGTTCAGTAGTTTTCAAACTATTTGGAGAATCAAAACCTCTGAAAACTGTGAACCTCATATGAATTCCTCACATATAAACTAGGCGAGGTGAAACTTCAAAAGCAGGAGAAATGAAGGAAGGGGGCTGGATCCCATTCACTCAACCTCTCTTCCTCCTCCAGAGGCTACTTCTACAACACAAGTCTTCAAGCAGAAGAACTTTAAAAACCAACGATCACAAAAGAATGAGAAGGCAAGACAGGCTGGAAGAAAATATTTGCAAAAGACATCTGATGAAGAACTCTTATACAATAGGTGCAAAGAACTCTTAAAAGTCAACAGTAAGAAAATGAACAATCCAATTAAAAAACGGGCCACAAAACTACAACAAATAATATTAAAATTTGTATAGAACCACAAATGACCTCAAATAGCCAAAGCAATTCTGAGAAAGATGAACAAAGCTGAGGTATCACAATCCCAGATTTTGAGACCTACTACTAAGCTGTAGTAATCCAAACAATAGGGCACTAGCACAAAAAGAGACACATAGACCAATGGAATAGAATAGAGGCCCAGAAATAAACTCATGTGTATACGGTCAATCTATAGCAAAGAAGGCAAGAATATACAATGGGAAAAGACAGGCTCTTCAGTAAAAGGTGTTGGAAAAACTGGACAGCCACATGCAGAAGAATGATACTGGACCACTTTTTAACCCATACACAAAAATAAACTCAAAATGGATTAACAACCTAAAAGTAAAACCTGAAACCATAAAAATCATTGAAACGGGTGCAGGCAGTAATCTTTTCTAAGATCAGTTGTAGCAACATTTTTTTAGATACGTCTCTTAAGGCAAGGGAAACAAAAGCAAAAATAAACCATTTGGACTACATCAAACTAAAAAGCTTTCTCACGGCAAATGAAACAATCAAGAAACCAAGAGAAGATATTTGCAAATGACATATCCAGTAAGGGGTTAATATCCAAAATATATTAAGAGCTTATACAACTCAACGCCAATAAAACAAACAATCCAATTTAAAAATGGGCAGAAGATCTGAACAGACCTTTTTCCAAAGAAGATATACAGATGGCCTACAGACACATGAAAAGATGCTCAAAATCACTAATCATCAGGGAAATGCAAATCAAAACCATAATGAGATATTTATCACCTCACACCTATTAGAATGGCTAAAATCAAGAAGACAAGAAACAAATGTTGATGAAAATGTGGAGAAAAGGGAACCCTTGTGCACTGTTGGCAGGAATATAAATTGGTACAGCCACTGTGGAAAACACTAGGGAGGGTTCCTCAAAAAATTAAAAATAGGTATACCATATAATCCAGTAATTCCACTATCAGGTACTTACTCAGGGAAAACACAAACTCAAAAAGATATATGCACCCCCATGTTTACTGAGGCATTATTTACAACAGCCAAGACATGGAAGCAACCTAAGTGTACACCAGTGGGCAAACAAATAAGAAAATGTGGTATACATACACAATGGAATATTACACAGGCATAAAAAGGATAAGACCATGCCATTTGAGACAAAATGATGGACCTAGAGAGTATTATGCTAAGTGAAACAAGATTGGCTATGGTATTTATCATATTATTCCATTCATAAATGGAATCCTAAAAAGCGAATAAACAAAAGGCAGAATCAGACCTATAAACACAGAGAACAAACTGGTGGTTGCTAGAAGGGAGGGAGATAGGTGGTTAGGCAAAATGGGTGAAGGACAGAGAGAGATACAGGCCTCCTGTTATGGAGAAAGAGTGGCATGGGAATAAAAAAGCAGAACATAAGGAATACAGTGATATTGCGAAGGCAATGATGTAATGGACCAGATGGTAGCTATCCTTGTGGTGAACACAGCATAATACATAAATTTGTCAATCACTAAGTTGTACACCTGAAACTAACATAACATTGTGTGTCAACTATACTAAAAAAAAGGGGGGGGGCAAAAGACCTGAAGAGACACCTCACCAAAGAAGAAATATACAGATGCCAAATGAGCGTATGAAAAGATATTCCACATCATGTGCCATTAAGGAACTACAAATTAGAACAACAATGAAATACCACTACACATCTATTAGAATGCCCCAAATCCAGAACACTGACAACACCAAATGCAGGCAAGGATACAGAGCAATGGGAACTCTTGTAGGAATGAAAAATTATGTAGTCACTTTGGAAGACAGTTTGGCAGATTCTTGCAAAACTAAATATCCCCTTACCATAAGATCCAGTAATTATGCTCCTTGGTATTTACCCAAATGAGCTGAAAATTTATGTCCACACAGAAACCTGCATGTGGATATTTATAGCACTGTTATTTATAATTACCCAAACTTGGAAGCAACCAAAATGTCTTACAGTAGGTGATCAGATAAATCAACTATGGCACATCCAGACAATAAAATATTACTGAGCATTAAAAAAGAAATGATGTATTGAGCTCTAAGAGGGGTTTTTGGCAGAGCAGCTAGGCCAGACTTGCCTGGGGTCACCCTGTGAGTAAATAAGTGGCAGAGCTGGCATCAGAACTCAAATATCCTTCACACCTGGATCACCATGCAAAACCTACACAAAGAATTTCCTAACTTCAAGCACTGTGAGAAACTAGAAATGATTGCCAATGGACTCACCTCCAGAGATATTTGAAAACACTAAGAATTTTCCTGGAATGACCCAGGAACAATTCAGCTTTTGCAAATCATGCAGGATGGTGTGGAGAAACGAAGGCACACCATGTGCACAGACATCTTCTAAGATCTCTTTAATTAAGAACTTTCACCAGAATGTTAACAATAAATACTTTTTGTGTGGCAAAATTAGGATTCCTTAGGAGATTATTTTTCTTGGTGGTTTTTCTGTATTTTCCAAGTTCTCTGCCTTGGGCATGTATGATTTTTATAATTCGGTGGAGGAAAATGCTATTAAAAACACAAAATCTAAGTCACATTTATTCCTATTATTTCATGAGCTTTGTCAATGCCTGGACTGATGAGAGAGAAGCACAGCTGGTGAATGGAAATTCCAAGGACTAAGGAGCTTGCTGTAGGGATATTACTTATTACTCTTTTCATAATATTTCTATCAGCTCTAAGCCTGAAATCTTCAGGCTTGTCATTTTGACAAGAAATAAAACTAATATGTGTCACTAAAGCTTCTGAGAATAATTTTCTTAGCTGGAAATGCTTTTGACATGTCATCGATAACCTGAACATGTCTAAGTACAAAAGAAGATTAACTTCAAAGACTGGCAACCCCTTTTGTCCCCAGAGTACTTGTAAGTTGGAAAGCAAAGAAAGTGTGGTGCTACGGTTTTATTAGGAGGAACTGAGTGTTTGGCTTTCACTGGATGTGAAGATTATATTTTCTAACTCAAAGAGTGACATTTGTGGGAGAAGATGGGGTAACTGGGTGATGGGCATTAAGGAGGGCATGTGATGTAATGAGCACTGGGTGTTATATGTAACTGATGAATCACTGACCTCTACCTCTGAAAACTAATAATAAACTATATGTTCATTAATTGAATTTAAATTTTAAAAAGTCGAAAAAAAAAAGAGTGACTTTTGCTATGCCGAGAAAAAGAGGAGATACTTCACCTGTCAAGATGAAAATGAATTTTACATTCTGGGTTTAATTCATCTCTGTTGATACCCATTTTAAAGAATGAATAAAATGCTCCTGTCAGTCCCTTCCTAAGAGTCCTGATCCTCAGGGTTGACTATTGTTCTGAGCTCTTGATGGACCAGCTTGGCCAGCATCTGTCTGCTTCCAGTTGTGAGTGTGGAGCAGGCCTGCACTTGATCCTTGGAGTGTCAGCGGCATTGGACAGGGCACTCTTTGAGCCATCACCAAAGAATGGCATGGTTGGAGCAATAGGGGGCTCATATGGTAAGCTGCTTCTTCCAAGTTCATTAGGGACCAAGAAAGGTCATGTCACTGTCACAGAGCCTCAGAATCCAGAGCAAATGAAACCATGGGAGGAACCAGGTTGTCTTTCCCTGGATGAGTTTTCAATCTTGGTAGGTTATTTGATTACTTAACATTTTCCCTTTGGAAAGAAAAAAAAAAGACTGTAATATTGATGATGATATTAGCTTATATATATATATATATATATATATATATATATTTTTTTTTTTTTTTAGCTTATGTTTTTAAGCTATCTCGTCCTGTCATAACAAACCCATAAGGTTGGCAGGACAGTTTAGAATTCTTTCTCTTTGCTAGTTGAGGAAACCAATGAAGAGAAGTCCATTTCCAGCCATTCAACCTGGTGTCTTTCTCTTATAAATATCACTTTAAGCAATCAGTGGTGAAGGAGCCAAGAGCAGAAGGTCAGACATGAAATGGCAGCCCCGTGTGCACCCCAAGAGCTTGGAATAAGGCCAGTTCCCTAGCCCAGAGTCTGTGTAAGTCACAAACCTGAAGCTTAGCCCAACAAGCACCCATACAGACAATAAAATAAAACAAAATTCTCTACATGATAATTTGCTTCAAATGAGGTGAGCTTGGAAGGTTCATGACATGATACTTATAATTTGACCTATGTAGAAGTTGCTGACTATGGGTCCGTCACAGCAGAAGGCAGTAGCTGGGCAGGAGGAAGCGGTCTCTCTCTCCCAACTGGCCAGCGGTCTGCACTCACCTCTGTCTCTCAAATTGCATGATAAGGTTACATTTATGCAAAAGTGAAATTTGATAAAGCTTTCTGGAACAGTAGGTAACACGGATCAAGAGCCTTTTTATATCCCTTCACCAGCAAACCACTACAAACATCCAAAGTCATAAGCAAATGTGGGCAAGAGATAATGAAAAGAATGCAAAACACGCATAGTTTATAATGCAAAAAAAAAAAAAAAAAAAAAAGAAAAGAAAGAAAGAAAGAAAGAAAGAAAGAAAGAAAGAAAGAAAGAAAGCACTTAAATGCTTAACAATATCAGGTTTGTCGAATTAATGAGCATATAGCCTCAATGATTATACAGCCATTTAAAATATTCTTTTTATGGAAAGTATATGTGTACAACACTTAAAATACGTAAATGTAAATATGGTTATACACATTCACAGTAGGGAAAAGGAAGAAAATAGTATCTCAAACAAGTGGGAGTGTTAGCCTAAGTAGACTTCGAAGAACTAATTCAGATTAGCAGGTAGGCACTATTATGATCTGCATTTCATGGACCAGGAAACAGAAGCACAAAGGGTGTTAGCAACACTCGTCCATTAACCCTTACACTAGACTGCAATGATGTACATCAAAAAGTCCAAATGGTTGGCTAACTTTGGGTTGTTAACTTCTCTAGGGATATATTTTATATTCCTAAATGGTCTCAGGTGAACATACTTCTTTATAATTGCAACTTTATTTTTGAAAAGATAATTTTTTTAATATATCTGTCTCTGTTATTAGACTATGAGGACCTTGAGGTAGGAACTGCCTTAGTAATCACCACTATTTCTATCACCACCCGTTGGGTAACCTTGATGTCACCACTCTTAGACACCGGGGAGTAGTTCCTATACCTCATCTCATATAAACCACTGGGTAAAAACTACTACAGATAAAGCAACTAAAGGCAATTTTGCATTTCCATCACTTAGTACTGGCCTGAAAAGTAGTAATTACTCAATAAATGGTAGTGAAGCTACCAAATGATAACTTATAAAGCCATGAATGTCACTCAGTTCAGTGTGGTATTGAGAGAGGCTGTGCTCAGGACCCCTATGGGAGGAGGTGGGGAGGACAGAACTTGCAGCAGGAAGTCTGTTTTTTCCATCTTTCTTTAACCATGACAGAAGCAGTCAGAAAGCCATGAGGCCCTGAGTGAAAAGCAACACCCGGAAGTAAGTTTTCCAAGTAAATTCAGTTTAGACTAATCCTGACGGGACAGTTTGACATTCCATTTAAATCTTTCAGGAAGTATACATGTTCTATTATGGCTTTTAATTATTCAATGAAAAAAAAAAACAAAAAAAATAATTATTCAATGAATAGCTTGTGGGGAAAGATAAACCCATTAAAAAACAATATTTTATTTTACTAGTGAGCTCAAGAAATTAGTGGGTTTTTATTGTTTTCTCGTGGTTTTCTTCAGTTCAAGTATCAGAACACTTTTAAACTATAGGTCAATATGCCGGGCATGAGAGTAAAGGGAGGGCACGTAAGGCCCTTCCAAATATAGACCTTAAGTGTACTTCTAGTCCTTTGATTAGAACAGGGTGATCTTGACACCAAAATCTTAGTAGGTATTCGATTGCTTAATATTTTCCCTTTGGAAAAAAAAGGACTATAATTGTAATGATGATATTAGCTTATATCATCTTGCTATCTTACTCCATCATAACAACCCATAAGGTTGGCAGAACTGTTTAGAATTCTTCTTTCTCTTTGCTAGTTGAGGAAACCTATGAAGAGAATCCCAGTGGCTTGAGGAGATCCTCACTGTTAGAGGAATGAATGGTGGCCTTTCTTCTCACTCCAGCTAAGTCCTGGTCGACCTCAAGGCTCAGCTGACGTATCAGTCCTCATGTAGGGACCTTACTGTCATGTGCTTACTATATGACAGTCCTTATCTCATGATATGCAAATAACAAGTTAATTATCTGTGACTCCAGCTCTCAATCATTTATTTGCTTCCAATGCTGGCATAGTTCTGAGCATGAGCAGCTGCTCCCTCAGGGTCTGCAGAATGGCTAGTTTCAAAGTACACTAGAGAACTATTTTAATGTAGCTAAAACATCATCTTCTACACTGGTAGTTTTCAAACAAGGTTTCACATATTCCTGAGAAGTAAAAATTGATCCATAGAGATATTTATATTGTCTTAGAGTTTTATAGTTTTGTGTTTTTATTTTAATGATATTCTAAGAAATACCATTAGACATAAATATCAGAATGTTCTGCATCACTTACATAAATGGTTCTCAATCCTGGTGAGATTGGAGTCTTGGTGGGGGGCTTTAATCAATACTAATATTCAGGCTCTGAAGATGAATTACATCTGAACCAATTCCATCAGAATCTCTGGAGGTGGGTCCCCACACAGATTTTTTTGAAAGACCCCCAGATGATTGAAATGTGTGGAGCACTGATACTCACCAATCTAGACCATCTTTGTTTCATAAGTAACACGTTTTCCACCAGTATTTATGATTACCTCAAATCCAATAGTTGTATTATAAGTATCTCATAAATAAATACAGAAGCCAACAAAATATGTAACTGATATGTTCTTACCAAAGCCATATGATGTCACAGCATGCTGCATGAGCAAAGGTTTTGTGATCATTCTGGACATAGGCAAGTGGTGGGGAAACTGAGTCATCACTAGAGTACTTGGTAGAACAGCAGACCAGGGGTCTACCCCAGGCATGTTAGAAATAGCAACTCAATTTCTACAAAAACATTATCAGTTTACCTTTTAGTTTGTACTTAACTTGTGAAATTGTTTTGGTTTTGTCCTTATATAAGAGCTATAAACAAAGTTTATACTAGTTGTCTATTTAAATAATAAATATAGTTATACATATTTAAGCAGCATTATGATTCAAAGAACAAGAACATTTAAGTCAGTGTTAGGGGAGTCTGTGATACTTTTTTCTTTTAAATGGGTCAGACTTAAGAATACTGATTTCATCATGTCTGGATCCTGATCCAAAGGGTGGTTGGATGAAGGACCTGGGAGATAGCTTCCCCCTTTCCTGGTCCCCTTAATGGGCACAAAATGGTAAGCAGCTGTCCCTCCCCAAGGCTCTGAGTATGATTGGAAACCATTCCTAATATCAGAATGCAAGAATTTCTAGTCTTCCAAGAGCTGCTGCATTATTCCTACTATCCCAGGAGGTCACATTAGGACTCCCCAAGTCTTTCCCAGGTTATAGGCACTTGGTTGGTTTCTCCAGTTCCACAGAAGCTCCAAAAGGTGTGTGCAAGATATAGGACCTGATATACTTGGTCTGCGGTCTGAGACTCTTCCATTCACAAGGATATTTTGGTCATAAGAATGCAATTTTTTTAACCACAAATGGCAGGGGTGAAACCCTGCCTCAGAACTTCCTGGCAGGAATTTATTTATTATCTATCTGCTAAGAAGAACACAGTAATTCCTTTCATAGGGAAGCAGCATATCAAAGGGCACCCGTCATTCTCTAAATTAAGTGACAGAGTTGCTTCTCTTGAATGACAGGCTGCTCTAATGACAAAATCCATGCCACACCAAATTCTCAGGAAATTATTGAAGACACTAGGCTTGTTTCAAGTCACATCAAAAGTCTGTAGCAGGAAAAGGCTCTAAAGAGTTGAAGCCACTGCCTATAGAATCCAGTCAGCCAGAGAGAAGGAGACAATGAGCCACTTAACAACTATGAAGTGTCATTTATCTCAAAATCATAAAAGAAGGCTTCCTGAGAGAAAGCCTGGCATCACAAAGAACTCAAGAGATAATATAATCAACTCTTCTCCACCATGCCAACAACGGGCATACCTGACAATGTGCCTGTCAGAGACTTTCAACTATTGAGAATTAATGCTCCTCAATGTTAACAGTCAATATGTTTTTAAAATGTTCTTTCATCTAAATATAGGGACTCTGAATGGTTGTCTTATTTCTCAGCTTAAATTCTTTATAAAAATAATTTTACATTTCTGAGTAATATACATGCACCCATTTGACATTCCATATCCCTTTTTTCCCTAAATGAACATCTGGGTATGCACTTGAGAAATGTGGCCATAATTCTTTCTGGTATTTTGTTTTCCTTTTCACCCTATAGTTTTTTACCTTCACTCTTCTTAATTACTCCACCAGTTGAAAGAGAAATGCTACCTGAAGGCCATTGTGATGAACAAGTAATCAAAAGAACACATTTCTACAGAGAAAGACACTGCAGGAGGGATGCAGGGATCCAGCTGTCTGAGGGAAGACTTGGTGGGGGGGGGGGCTGGAGTTGTTTGTGAGTCAGGAGACAAAAGTGGCTCTACTGCTGAATAGGGGACACGGGGCACAGACAGGGGTCTGGGACCTGGGACCTGATGGGCTCTTCGGGGAGCCAGGGGGATAAAGTCACCAGGAAGTGAGAGATGTGACACTCTTTGGAATTACTGTGGAATGTAAAGAACTATGGTCAGTAATAGGTTCAGAAAAGGGGCAGAAATAATTATTGAGTTGAATTTTGAAGGCCAAACCAAACATTTATTAGAGATTGCAGATTTATCCATGTTAAGCTTTGATGTGTGAATTTTTCTGAGTCTTAAAAACACTCACTAAAAGGGTAGTGATCCAAATGGGAGCGGACTCAAGGCTTGTGAAACTCTCATGCTGGAAGGGAGGGGATGAAAATGAGCACAGTGAACGGATGGGTGAGCACACTGGGATTTGTCTGCTGCTCACCACAGCGTTTTCATCAGGGTCGGCCAATATTAAGGTTCGATAATTATCCACAGGATCAATCTTGCTGTAAAATTTCTCTCAATAAAATTAAACAGCACAATTAACCAAGTCTCAGGGGAAGAGTCACAGTCTCTATTGTTATTATCATCCTTTAGTCCCTGTGTATTTTATGAGCCTAGCAGGAAACCTTTAAAACTAAAATACTTATTTTATATATATATATATATATATATATATATATATATATATATATATATATATATATTTTTTTTTTTTTTTTTTAAAGGTATATGGGGTGCCTAGGTGGTTCAGTCTGTTGAGCATCCAACTCTTGATTTCAGCTCAGGTCATGGTCTCAGGGTTGTAAGGTCTCTAAAATAAATAAATTGGTGTGAGTAAGAGAAAGAGAGTGAGTATGTGCACATGTGAGCCAGGGGGTAGAGGGGCAGGGGCAGAGGGAGAGAGAAAAATCTTAAGCAGGTTCCACACCCAGCAAGGTGCCCAATGCCTGGCTCAATCTCATCACCCTAAGATCAGGACCTGAGCCAAAACCAAGACTCGGATGCTTAAACAACTGAGCCACCCAAGCGCCCCTGGACTGGCTCCCTTTGAACCAGAGCTTCCCAAGTGATGGTGATAGCTGTCATTGATTGAAGGCCTATGTGTTTCATAAACTGGATTTGACATTTTATATACAATTTCCCTTTTAGCTCACAGTAACCCAAGGAGATGGGCATTATTTTTCTAATTTAATAGTCTAATGTTAGCCAGATCTAAAAAGGGATGATATATTTCATGATGGTAGAAAGACCATATGACAAATGGGAACTTTCCACAACCTCCTGGGCATGTATAGCAAATAAATATATATTGAGGGACTGAATGGTGTGGTACCTGTTGACAGTTCACAGGCTAAAGATGTGGGGAATGTCAAAAAGAAGTTTAAATAGTTTCTAGGGAAATCAGGATATACGTGCATGAAGAATCCATCCAGGTTAAATAAAAAAACTGGAAACCAAAAAACTGGGTCATTTATTTTTGCACAGTTTCTGAATTATTGAACAACGAATTAAATCAGTAAACCAATTAACCAAATGCTAGATTGTCCAGTACTGGCTCTCAGAACTAAAATAGTTTAGTGAAGGAAAGCTCATTGTGGACTTGAGTGGTAGCAAGATTTCTTTAATGAGATGAGGTCAGAGTGGGACCTGGAAGAATTAGAAATACTGGAATTATCAAGAAGGACTGAAAGCACACTGAGGGAATATGGTAAACAGGCACAGATAACTCCTTCCTGGTGCCCTGGTCCCCTTCTGCAGCACTGGCCTTGCCTCCTGTCATGGTTCCTCTTGGCCTTCTGCCCTGAGCTCATCTGTTCTGCTCACTTCCTTTGCTTGAGTTCTGTCCAGCTAGTTCTCAGGATACCTTGAAGATGGCATTGATTTTGCTAAAGCATCTCTGGATTAACCAGGAATGCCTCTGTCCTTTAGTGGAGAGTGGAAAAATAGTGTTTGTACTATGAATGATTCCAGGCTTTTGTAAGCAATGTAATGAATTATTCTTCATGAGGCATAAATCATAATGATTATCTCCCCATTCCCAAACAGCTGTGATGGGGGCTTCCCATGGAAATCTTGGCATTTGGGAGACCCTCATGAGACTTGCAGAAAGTCATTCCTATAGCCCACAAAACAACCTTTCAACTAACTACCCTTGTGCCTCTGCCTCGAAGTTAAGGCAACATAAACACACCCCCTCAGACTTTGGTGACAGGGGCACAGAGCACAACCCAAAGTTACTCCATACACTGAGGTCATGTCTCCCAGGAATCAGAAAAGCATCTTCCAGCTCAGGCTCCCTGAATCCTTTCCAGCTTGGCCTCTGCCAGAGATTCCTGGAATGATCATCACTTTGTTCTTTATCTCACAACAGGTGAAAAATTGCCTTGGATGGGAGTCATGAATTGGTTGGGTTCTTAGAAAAATCCATACTTCCAGTTGTGGGCAAAGATTGTTAGGACTGTGGTCACCCCAGGACTGACTGCTTTTTTACTCTGAAAATCTCCCAACACCATACCATTGTGCTTCAGTCTGGTCCTCTCTGATTCTGTTTTTCAGGAACAATATGAGACACTACGAGCTGTGCTCAGCAGCAGACCTGCCTTTCCAAACATAGCTCACTTCTGGATTGAAGAGTGCTTTCACTTTTTACAGGTTAGGAGACAGATTCTGTTTTGTTACTGTTTGTGAGCCAGCAGTGCCGTCCTTGACAGAAAAGCCATGTTGCCACACTGATATCTCTCTCATAAGAGGGACAACCGTAAACTCTGTCAGAATACAGTGCCTTGTGTTTCCAAAACAGTGTTCCAACCCTTAAGTGCAAGGAATCTCACAGAGGATCCTGAGAAAGATGAAGAAGAACACAGAGTAGGAAAATTTAACCCGTGTGAGGAGGAGTCAGGTGGAGGTCCAAATTCCGCAGTGGGAAATATGTGTTGAGATTCTGGAGCCAGTCTTTTCTTTTCTTTTTTTTTTTTTTTTTTTTTTTTTTTAAGATTTTATTTATTCATGAGAGACACACAGAGAGAGAGGCAGAGACACAGGCAGAGGGAGAAGCAGGCTCCCTGCCGGAGGGGGGAGACCGATGCGAGACTCAATCCCAGGATCCCAGGATCAGACCTGAGCCAAAGGCTCAACCTCTACCTCAACTACTGAGCCACCCAGGTGCTCTTGGGGCCATTCTTTTAACAAAAGACTTTCTTATGAGGGCTGAAATTTTTTCCTCCAGGATTTAAAAAACTTGGGTCTACAAATCCAGTATGTTGATGGCAAAAAGCGTTGCCCTTTTTTATATAATATTTTAAAAATCCTACCCTGTCATAGAAACAGAATAATAAAGGAGAAAGAGGCTACACAGATGTGGAGGGGCTATTTCTGGTTACCAAGATCAGAGCATCTACTTGTGCTTGATTATATAACTCTGGGTAATTTTCGCTTCCTGTCTGGAGTATTATTTCCCAGTAAAAGTGGGAAGAAAGTCCCAGCACCTGATAGGCCTGCCTTCCCTGAAGTTAACAGATTGCCCATATGAAAGCTGTCAGCATGTGCCAGCCCTCCACTGAAGAAGGAACAGGTTCAGGACCTGGCGCCGCGCAGCCGAGTGGCACTGCTCCCAGAACTCTCGTCCAATAAAGAGCCATTGTGGGATCTGAACCCTTCAACGTACCGGACAAATGACTGAAATGAAAAGCACAATGCATGTGAGTAGAACCAGAAAACTTGAATGCAGTGGTAATCACTTCCTTGGTGTGGGTCACATCATTTTTCAGGTAACTTCATTCTGTAATTCAGTCCTTGCCTAGTGGAATAGTACAGATTTCCATTTATCACTTGATAAGTGAGAATGATTGCTTTCTAACCATGAAGCGATGTAGGTTATTAGTACTGGTGTGGAAGGGAAGTGGAAAACAGGTAGGGGAGGTGCGCAGGGGTTGGTGTTCATCAGGAAGAGACAAAACATCTGAAAAGAGAAGAAAGTGCCGATTCTCCCTGCATGGGATTGATACAAACTCTAGTTCAGCTATTGGGAAATTCGAGACTGTATCTGATTCTAAATCAGGCCCAGGGCTTTAAAATAGCTAGGGTTTCTATGTGAGAATGAGGTCCGAGGCATGAAGTAGGGCCATGGACGGGGGTAAAGGTCCAGGCTACAGGCATCTATTGTGTGGCTGGCACCCTGTTGTTGAACTTCAGGTCCCACAGACTGGAGATCTAGTGCTCAGATCCAAATACCGAGGGCCAGGAGGAACACGGCAGTGCTAATTCAGGCTGAGCCATGGTTTCCATCTGGGTGACCTAGAGAAACTCTACACAATAGCCGACCTTACTGCAAACAAAATAAAACAAACCCCTAACCAGATGCCATGCTCAGCTAAGCTTTCTCCAATGAATCAATAGGAGGGCACAGTTGAATTAGTCATCAGAGACCTAATGAAAACTTCTTTTTCAGCTGGGCCTGCACTCTATGTGTCTCAATTTTAGGATCAGGTGTTTCTATCTCTGAGCCAATTATATTTGTCACCTAATCCATTTTGACCAGAGACATGGTCAGTCTCAAGCCTTTTTCTTTATGATCTGGAGCTTGATATTATTGGTCACTTGGTCTACTTACTTTCTGATATCTACAACTATCAAAAGATATATGCCTATACACCTCTACCACTTTAGTAAAACTATGCAGCTCAAAATAAATAAATCAAATAAAGCATCCCAAATATCTATAAAGGGATGCAAATATTTCAACAAAAAAGCCATTTGACTCAGTGTCCAATTTTTGTTCTTCATTTATCATATCTGACCACTGTAGGTTCTACCTCGATAAGCCATCTACAATGACAATAGGCTAAATTTTAAATGTGCATCAGTTGTTTCTTTCAATTTATGATTATGCCCTTGTAATAGCTTGTATGTATCTGGCTGAAATACAAATAAATCTTTCTTCCAGTAACCCATTATTAAATTCCTCCATGTTATCAACTCACCAGAATTAAGCAAAATGATGGATTTGAGGCACACAAACTCCTCGCCCTGGAGATTCATCATACGAAATCGAGATGACGTAGCCAGCAACATGTCAAAGATCTCCACGATGCCCTCTACACATTTTCCCTGGTTCCTATGAAAACATAGAAGATAAAAAGAAAAAAAAAACGGTATTAAAGCACAGAAAAGTTGGGGTGCCTGGGTGGCTTTGTTGGTTGAGTGTCCGACTCCAGATTTTGGCTCAGGTCATGATCTCAGAGTCCTGGGAGGGAGCTCCAAGTCAGGCTCAGCACTCAGCAGGCTGTCTGAAATTCTCTCTTTCCCTCTGCCCCTCTCCCTGCTCTCTCTCTCTCAAATAAATGAATCTTTAAAAAAAACATAAAGAACAGAAAGGCTCCAGACCCTGATAATGTTCACATTCATAAAAATCTACTGGCTCCTAATCTGTAACAAAAAAACTGCAGCCCATTTTTTTCATGGAACATGAACATTCATTTGGATTCTGGAAGGCAAAATGAAACAAAAAAAAGTTTTTCCATCAATAAAGCATTTCATTTCAAATTCTTAGAAGAGACATATTGTCCAATCCCTAAATCTGCCATGTTAAATACCTAGTTCTTCAAAGTGAACACTGGCAGTAATTTTTTTGACATCAGCCTTAGCAACTTTTTTCTAGATAGGTCCTCTGAGGCAAGGGAAACAAAAGCAAAAATAAACTATTGGAACTACATCAAAATAAAAAGCTTCTGCACAATGAAGGAAATGATCAACAAAACTAAAAGACAACCTACTGAATGGGGGAAGATATTTGCAAATGACATATCCAATAAAAGGTTAGTATTCAAAATATATAAAGAACTTATCAAACTCAACAACCAAAAAACAAATAACCCAATTAAAAAATGCGTAGAAGACATGAGCAGATGTTTCTCCAAAGAAGTCATATAGCTAGCCAACAGACACATGAAAAGATGCTCAACATCACAGATCATCAGGGAAATGCAAATCAAAACCATAATGAGATATTACTTCATCCCTGTTGGAATGGCTAAAATCAACAACACAACAATAGGTGTTGGCAAGGATATGGAGTAAAAGGAACACTTGTGAACTCTTGGTGGGGGTATAAGCTGGTGCAGCCACTGTGGAAATAATATGGAGGTTCTTCAAAAAGTTAAAAATAGAACTACCCTATGTACCAGTAATTGCACTACTGGGTATTTACCCAAAGAAGTAAAAAACACATATTCAAAGGGATACATGCACCCCTATATTTAGAGCAGCATTTTTTTATAATAGCCAAGATATGGAAGGGTTCTAAGTGTCCTCCATTGATCGATGAATGGATAAAGAAGATGTGGTACAGTTATACAATGGAGTATTATTCAGCCATAAAAAGAATGGAATTTAGTCATCTGCAACAACATGGATAGAGCTAAAGAATGTAATGCTAAATGTCTTTCTCAGCCAGAGAAAGACAAATGCCATATGATTCCATTAATACATTAAGAAAAAAACAAATGAGCAAAGGGGAAAAAAGAGAGACAAACCAAGAAACAGACACTTGACTACTGAGAACAAATATGGCTTCCAGCAGAGAGGTGGGTGGTGGATTGGGGGAAACTGGTGATGGGAATTAAGGAGGGCACTTGATGTGATGAGCACCGGGTGGTGTATGGAATTGTTGAGTCACTATCTTGTACACCTGAAACTAATATAACACTGTATGCTAAGTGGAATTAAAATAAGAACTTTAAAAAAAATATAGAGTTCTTCAACCTAATAAAAATGATTACAATTCAGATAAATGATTATTCTAAGTGTGTGTAATTCTGCTACTATATTCTAGGCACTGTGGTAGTTATGGGAATAAAAACAGAGCCTCTACTCTAAATATGCTCAAAACCTTGAAATAATATAATCAGGTCCAACAGACTTTATAAAGTGCTTTTGAAATACAGGAGGAACTCTAGCAAAGGACGGTGGCTGGGCTGGAGCCATTTACGCTGCCAAAGATGACAGGTAAGGATTTGCCTAGTAGGTGGCATTTGAGTTGACAGTTGAAGAAATGCAGGTTTTCATGGAGCAGGAGTGTGAAAGCATCACTGGAAGAGGGTCTTAAACACGGGAAGGAAGAGCAGAGTGAAGGAATATGGAGCAGTGTGCTAGATGTACGAAAGAGATAAGAGATTAATCTGGGAAAGGAAGAAAAGGGTAGGTGATAAAGGATGTCCTACATTATAAAAAATTTAGCCTTTTTCCCTGTGCAACAGCGCCCTGGCATCAAGAATTTAACATTAGTAGTTGCAACTACTAAATAAGCAAACCCGAAGGTTCATAATATGTAATATTCAAAAAAGAAATATTGGTATCTTTTCCATAGGGTTGTTGCAGAAGTTAAATGGGATAATACATGTGAAAGAAATTCATTGATCTTTCTGTTCACAAGCTGAATTGGGGGCATGTTGTCTTCGAGGGGGGCAAGAAGGATTTAAAATATCCTATGTATGTGCAAACATATATTTTGAAAAATATAATAATTTAAAACATGAACCGTAAGCACATTGTCCAGGATTTTGTTTTATTTTTAATTAATGTATTTTGGAGTTCTTCATCAGCTGTTTTTAACAGCTGCATAACTTTCCAACAGCATAAGTTTTGCACTGAACAAATTGCTATAATTTTTTTAACCACTTCTTTTTCAGCTGACACTTTGTTTGACTTCAAGTATTTGCTGTTACAAATATTTCATGAAATAACTATTCTTATGTTTAGGTCTTTAGATAGATGTATAGATAGCTATAAAAAAATTTCTAGAGGTAGAATTGCTAGATCAGAGGACTTACGCATTTTTAATATTGATAAATACTTCAAATACTGCTTCCAAAGAGCTTGTACTAATAGGCATATGGTAGAAGAATATATTGGTATAAGCTCTTTCTCTAAGAGATCTGTTCTTATCCTTTGCCGTTGGGTTATTAGCATTTTCACATTGATTCTTAACTGCTTTTTATATATTGTAGTAGTTAGCCCTTTGATCTATATACATTCAATGCTTTTCTTTTTTTTTTTAATTTTTATTTATTTATGATAGTCACACACACACAGAGAGAGAGGCAGAGACAGAAACAGGCTCCATGCACCGGGAGCCCGACGTGGGATTTGATCCTGGGTCTCCAGGATCGCGCCCTGGGCCAAAGGCAGGCGCTAAACCGCTGCGCCACCCAGGGATCCCCATTCAATGCTTTTCTACTGGTTTGTCATGTTTTTCTTTTTTTTCTGGTGTTTTCTTCTACCAAATATTTAATTATTACATTATCGATTGGCCAACTGTGTTGTTTAGAATAGTGTATCTTACTTGAAAAGGTCATTTCCCTTCCAGTAACATACATAAAATCATCTTATGTTTCCCTCTAGTATAGCTCCATGTTTTTATGCTTAAATCTTTCATCTTCTGAGATTTATTTTTTATAACAACTGTATTGAAACATAGTCACATATCATATTATTCACTCATTTTGAGTGGACAAGTCAACAGATTTTAGTATATTCCCAAAGCTGTGCACCCACTGTTCAGGATTTATTCTGTGTGAATGACATGTGGGATAGAACTCAGCATTAGTATTTGTCCCAAGCAGCTAGGTCATTTTAACACCACTTGTGGAGTAAACCATCTTTTCCACTCTGATCTGAAATATGCTAGGTGCTTTCAATGAATCCCTTTCTTACAATTGCCCTCTAAGGTAATATTATTTTTGTCATTGTCCAAATGAGGGGATTAGGACCCAAAACTGGAAAGTCAAACCATATTACCTACTTCCCAGGAAAGAATTCCAACAAGTTTTTCTTTTTTTTCCCTTCTTGCCCTATTTTAATTCATACTTGCCCATTATATACCAAACTTTGGGCGAGACATTAGGGTACAGAGAAGAAAGACACGAGTTTTGTTCATAAAGAGATCCAAAACAGAGGCAAGACAGACACAGAGAAAAGGCAGGTGCAAGGCTATGAGCTACATTCCTCCAGAAAAGGTATAGAAAGAAAGCCTTACAACTGATGTCAGCCTCTCCACATCTGACCCACATCAATACTGAAGCGATTGCCATAGTCTTCTCAGATAAAGGTAAATGAGGTTTTATGTAAAGTGTTTAGAATGATACGCGGTACACCGTAGCAGCTATATATAACAATTACTATGAGATAGGTGGGTAAATAGAGACGTAGATGTTCAGGGAGAGGTTGGTCTTTTTCTCTAAAGTATCCAGAAAACAACTGCCACAGAGCCCTCTGCTTCGACAGTGGCACCCAGGCTCACGGAAGCTCTATGGAAGTGGAGGCATCTTTAAAAGCTACATTGCCCAACAAGGGGATGAGACGGTGGTCACGCCGAAGGGTGACTTGGCCATAAGCAGGGACAGCACACTACAAGGGAGTGTTTCTTGTCCTGAACTCAAATTTTTTTTAAAGGAGCACATTTTCTTTCTAGTGAAAAAATAAACAAGGATAGGGGAAAATGTTTGGAGGAGGAAGCTTTAAAAATAACAACCCATAGCCAAAATAGAGAAATGTTCCTTTCTCAGTAGAAAGTCTCTGTTTACGTAACAGACTGCAGGCCGGCAGGGGAGGAAATCTCAGTGTGGGAGGGAGCCTGCGTTCACCTGCTGTGAGCAAAAGTTCAGCTTAGAAACCAAGAAAGTGGAGCCTTAACAATTCTCCTTTCTGCTCGCACCTTCTCAGCAGTCCCCACATTTTCCCATGAGAAGTGTATCCCTCTCAGCTTCTTCTCCCTGGATGTGGGACATCTGTGTCGTTTCGTATCAGCAGTTGTCACCCAAGCACGAGACACACGTGCTCCTCAGCACCCAGTAGGGGCCAGAGCTGGAGCCCCAGCAAGGGCTCCCAGCCAGAGCTCTCAACTCATGGTGTGGGAGTAGGAGTGTCCGTGAGTGTGTGTGTGAGTGGGAGGGTGAGTGGGAGTGTGTGAGGGTGTGTGAATGTGCATGACCGTGTGAGGGTGACTGTACGAGAGTGCTACGAGTGGGAGTATGTGAAAATGTGTGAGGGTATGTG
Source organism: Canis lupus dingo (assembly GCF_003254725.2). Lineage (NCBI taxonomy): Eukaryota > Metazoa > Chordata > Mammalia > Carnivora > Canidae > Canis > Canis lupus. The sequence goes on along the minus strand of NC_064243.1, from coordinate 42,313,339 downwards.
TGAGTGTGTGTGAGTGGAAGTCTGTAAGGGTGTGTGTGAGTGGGAGTGTGTGAAGGTGAATGTGTATGCATGTGTGCACGTACATGAGTGTGTGAGGGTGAGTATGTATGAGCATGTGCATGTGCATGGTGTGTGAGGGTGAGTGTGTGCATGTGTGTGTGTGAGTGTCTATGAGTCTGTGCATGAGTGTGTGAGGGTGTCTATGAGTGTTGTGTGAGTGCGTATGAGTGTGTGCATGTGCAGGAGTGTGAGGGTGAGTGTGTGCATGTGTGTGAATGTGTGAGGGCGAGGGTGAGTGTGTGGGTGTGTCCCTTTAGAGGAGGAGAAGGGAGCAGACATTAAATATAAGTCATTGAGACATTATGATAAGAAGATCCTGGGGCTTACCTCCCAGGCAAACAAGTGCTTCTCAACTTTGAGGGCCCCTGGGGGACATTCATTCCAGTGAAGTTGCAATAGTCTAAGCAGTGCTGTGAGAGTCTTGAAGAACTTCACACTGATGTCTCTATAAGACTAAACTCACTGTCCTTTCAATGGGAAAAACTCACTTGTTCTAAACACTTCAGCCAATCCACTATTTGTGTAATAAATTAAAAATATGTGCTTTGAGGGGCCTGGGTGACTCAGTCGGTGAAGAGTCTGACTCTTGGTTTCGGCTCAGGTAGTGATCAGGGTTGTGAGATGGAGCCCCTGAGTCCCACTCTATGCTGGGTGTGGAACCCGCTTAAGATTATCTCTCCCTCTCCCCTCCTGTCCCCTCCATCTCAAAATAGTAAATAAAGTAAAATGAAATGAAATGAAAAAATAAAATAAAATAAAAATAAAAATATGTGACTCTGAAGATGTTTCTGGTAAATCACTAGAAAGTTGCTCTCTTGGAAATAACTGCCTGGTTGCGTGGCATGTGTGGGTTTCCCACCAGTGTTGTTCACATAGGTGAAAAGGCTGGCGATGTGAGCTAGTGAATGGATAATGTGTCACCCTCAGATCAGGTACAAACCTATGTGGACTCCAAAGGGTAGACAGACACTTGTCACCTGCCTAACACAAAGGACCCTTTACTGTCCACTAAAGTCATTAACACGCTGGGGTCAGGGCTTAATTTTCAAAGTCCTGCTGAAATATTCTCTACTAACCTCAAGAACCCAATCAGCCTAGAGCATTTAACTGCATTTCAGAGGGGATGCATAAATCAACAGCACCAGAAATGGGTGATTACTAAGAATCTGGAAGTAAAGTTATCAAAATAAGACAAAATTAGGCTAAATCCATGAGGTGCTGCTGGGGTAGAGAAACATGTTGGGTAAAGACCAAAATTTATTTTTAAAGGAAGCATAGTCACAGACCAGAAGCAGTTTACCAAGCAGACCAGCCATGCCCCCCATCGTGAGATGTGACAGCTTGTGACAATGAGCTCCTCTACCCACTGCATCAGTCCACATTCAGAGCACCTCAGAGTCCCCACATGAAGAAACCTTGTTCTGCTCCTCTTCATATACAAGCCACTTGCACTTAAGTAGTGGAGAAGGAAGAGAACTTGAAAGAACACTTGCTCATGGCATGTTCTGGAAGTGTCTCCTCTGTGGAAATGAAAGCTTTTAGGTACTTAGTCCTTCACATGGGAGATAAAGGGTCCTAATGTTGGTAGGCAGATCAAACCTTCACTTGTACATCTTCAAAAATAATCTTACAAAATGTAGTTACCCCATCACCTCTCTGGATGAAAAGACATTGACAGATGGAAACAGAAAACCCAGGAGAGCAATGTAAGACATTTAATTTAGTTGTCCTGCAAAGAAAGTGCAATTAGGGGTAGAAAAAGACTATAAATTAAGATGCTGCCTAAAATCAACAGTGGCAGGTTTGGTTGTATTTAAAGAGTTTCTGTATCTTTGATGCTACAAAAGCTCTCAATACATGCTCTGAAATGCTGTGACTCCATAAATATTTGTATGATCAAGAGGTTTACATATACAACTCATTGGCATGTGGAACAAAATGCCAAAAGTGGCAAATTATAAGCAATACATCTTGAAAGATGTAAAATTTGAATGGCTGTATCTCAAAGCTGATGAAAGTGGTTAAGATTTTGGTGTCTGACTGCCTGGGTTCAAATCCTGGTGCATCTAGTTATCAATTGTGTGACCTTGAACCAATTACTTAAACTGTGTGCCTGAGTGAGTGTATAGAGAGAATCACCCACCGTGGACTGTAAGTTGAATAAGAAATAATTAATCCATTGGGATGTAACAGCTGTTTGAGCCAGCCATTTGCCTATGTGGATCAACAAAGAAACCATACTGGAAGTGGGTCAGTGCCATAAAAACTATTTGCTCCCCAGTGCCAAATAGCAAGAAACAGAGCAAGCCAGAGGACTCTGTCACAACATTATCTGGTAATGGCAAAAATATCTGATTAAATTGTGCTCTGAAATAACTTGGAAGGCAGACCACGTACCTGGGGAAGTGGATGGAGAGAGTCAGAGTGACAGTGTGTGGTGGACTCGACAGCTGCCTTAGTAAGTGTTACAAAGAGGTGAGCTGAGGCAAAGATTGAATGATCCTTAGGTGCCACCTAAGTGCATGAGGAAAGATCTAGAAGGTTTCTCAGGTTACAAAGTAACTCAGTGTTCAGAGCACTTCAGGTGGGTAAGGGGGACACTTACAGGGTGTTACCTCCCCATCCAAACACACTGTTTTAAAAAGCCTCAAGTAGTCACCAGTAAATCTAGAGGGAGGGGCCAAAGGAGAAAGAAGCAAATAGGAGCAGCAGTCTTGAGGACGGAGACTGGGAAAGCACTTCAGTTGCAGTTACAAGCAAATAGAACCGACGAGCAAATAGAATAGAAGCCCACTTTTTTTTTTTTTCTTTTGAGACAGTTGTACTGCCAAAAAAAATTACAAGTCTGAACTAAAAAACAAAAGCCTTGGAACACCTGGGTGGCTCAGTTGGTTAAGCTTCTGGCTCTTGATTTCAGCTCAGGTCAATGATCTCAGGGTTATGAAATCGAGCCCTACGTCAGGCACCAATCTTAGTGCAGAGTCACTTGAGATTCTCGCTCTCTCTCCCACAGCCCCTCCCCACTCCTCTCCACCTCTTTCCCCTCTAAAAAGCCTCTGAGTTTCCCGCCTCCAATCCTAACATTTCAGTTCAGAAATTCAAGAGTAATTTCTTTTTTCTTTTTTTTTTAATTTTAAAAATATTTATTTATCTATCTGAGAGAGAGTGAGAGACAGCACAAGTTGGGGGGAGAGGAAGCCCAACTTGTGGCTCAATTTCAGGACCTTGGGATCATGACCTGAGCCAAAGGCAGATGCTCAACCAAATGAGCCACCCAGGTGCTCCAAGTTCTTTCTTTCTTCATCACTGCCCAATGTAGGCATCTTTGTGGTAAGGCGACTTTCTCATTCAGGAGACCAGGATCCTTTTGGACTCTGATTCTGCCCTGTTTAGGTCCCTGAAATGTTCTTTTTGTGACAAGTTGTTGGGGAAAGGGCTGAGGCAAGCACAGGATGTGCACTAGCAGGAAGTGCTGAGAACACTGGTTAGCTCACCTGAAGGACCAGCTTCTCACCACTCACTTCAGATATGGCCAAGAAGAATAATGGAAAGAAAGAGCCTCCCAGAGGGTGAAGCCAGATTACATGGAGAACAGTGGAAAGCTCCTTTTTTCTAGAGAACAGATTCAGGGGCTAATCAAAGAGCTTTCAGGCTCCTCCCCATAGAAGCCTCTTCTTTATGCCCAATAGAACATCACAACTTCTGCACAAGAGTGACACTGACTATTCCCTCCTCCCTTTTTTTCTCAGGGGGAGTTTTTACTGCAGTTTTTTTCCCTTATCCCAATACCAGATATTAAGTGTATTTGTGGGGTGAGGCTGTCAAACCAGGAGGAGTCACATCCATGCTCGATGGAGTGGACTTCATGTCAGTGAGAAATCTTTCAATGAATGGTCTTGGAGCTGGGCACAGTCATGGCTAGAGCTTTGCCCTGTTTCCCTAGGAGAGAAGCAATGTGTGTTCTGTGTGTGGGAGGAATGGCTATTTGGTGACCAGAAGTAATGACTGACAAAGACTGCTATATTGCTATATTCACCAAGACACATTTCCTTTTTCTCCTGTATTTCCTCCTAAACACATCTCCCAGCATCCCTTGCAGTTAAGAGTGGCCATGTGGCTAGATTTTGCCCAGTGAAAAGTGAGTGGAAGTGACTAACATCACTTTTGTGGTGAAATAGGAAAGAAACCGGTGTGCCTTTCCCAGTCCTCTTCCTCATCTACTTCCCAAATGAAGAGCATTTCCAGGACTTAGTAGAAGGCAGAACCAAATGTTAGAAGGATCTTGGTCTCTGAATGAGAAGATAACCCCCCAGGATGCCTATACTGGACAATGACCTGAGTAAGAAATGAATTTTCATGTGTTGACAGCTGAAAATTTATGGATATCTGTGGTAACCACTAGCCTGAACCCCATAACGTAAAATAGATGGATGAGTCTGATTACTACCTGCCCCAACTCACTCCTGTCACACTGACACACAGGCACACTTAGGATACAAAGATAAACTTCTGTAAACAGGCTACTGACTGATCACAAGGATATAAGAAATGTATTTTCTGGCAACTTGCTTTATAGATTTTAATCACTTCCAACTGGCATGATTAGGAAAAAATGTCAAGGAGTATATGGCATTTGATGTAGGTCTCCATGGATAGATCGAATAGGAGGAAGAACATTCCACGCAGATTAAATGGTATCAGTAAAATTTGATAGGTGGAAGTGATGACGGAATGATGAGGAATCCAGCTGGTAGAGTTTGGTGTTTGTAAGGAGAGAGACTTAGAAAGCGCTTAGTCAGCATGTGGAATGGTTAATAAAAGGCTTAAAAGATACTATGTAAGGAAAGACCATGAAAGCTTATCAGTGGGTGACATGATCAAATAAGTGCTTTGTTATATTTAATTTGGCTTCAGTGTGCAGAGGAGAGTAAGGCAGAGAGGAGAGTCTGGAAAGAGACTGCAGGCGTAAGGAAGGAAGAGAAGGCACAAGACTGTGACCACGGTAACAAGGATAAAGAAGGGATATTTTGGAAAACTTCTGCAAAGAAACAATCAACATATTTGGGTGAATGATCTACAGTGTTGGGCAAAGAAAAGAGGAATTTAAAGGCATCTTTGAAATTGTATGCCAGAATGACTGGAAAGATGATGAAAGAAATAGAAAAATTAGCAGAAATAAAGAAACTCCAAGGATTTGTCATATGCCAGTAGAAGAAAAAAAATATTGAATTTAAAATTTCTCAAGACTATCTAAGTAGAGATGACATGCAGAAAACTGAAAATGTATGTCTGGAACTTGGGAAAGAGGCCAGGATTAAATATGTGAATTTGGACTAGTTTTTTCCACTTCTAATAGCGGGCATCTACAAAATAACACATCAAAATGTATCTCACCTTTTAAATGAGTGCCTCGTATTTTGCTATATTCATATTAATTTAAGTGCTTCCCTACTGATGGGCATTTATATTGTTCTTCATTTTTAGCTACAATAAACAATGTGCAATTATCATGCTTGCACACATAGGTATCACACTTGCCAAAGTGTATAGAAAAAACTCTGATACTTGTAATATCAGAGTCAAGCAGTAAAAAAAATACAATTCTAACAAATATTGCCAAACGCCTTCCAAAAAAGTTGTGGTAATTTACACTGCCCCAAACAGAGCATGAAAATGTCTGAAAAGGGCAGCCCCAGTGGCTCAGCGGTTTGGTGCCGCCTTCGGCCCAGGGTGTGATCCTGGAGACCTGGAATCGAGTCCCACTCGGGCTCCCTGCATGGGGCCTGGTTCTCCCTCTGCCTGTGTCTCTGTCCCTCTCTCTCTCTCTCTCTCTGTCTGTGTGTGTGTGTCTCATGAATAAATAAAATCTTTAGGAAAAAAATGTCTGGAAATAGAGATTTTTGAGGTATCTGAATAGAGATGGTTAAAACTGGAAAAGGGGTGGTACCTGGGTGACTCAGTTAGTTAAGCATCCAACTCTTGATTTCAGCTCAGGTCATGATCTCAGGTCCTGGGATTGAGCTTTACATCAGGTTCCATGCTCAGCAGGAAGTCTGCTTATGGATTCTCTCCCCCCCCTTCTGCCCCTTCCCCCACCATCAAATAATAAATAAATCCAAAAGATTTTTTTAAATAATAAAACTGGGAAAGGGAGTGAGCTCATCACAGAAAGGAGAGAGAGAGAGAGAGAGAGAAATATAGCAGACAGCTGGAGAGACAGAAGAAAGAAGCAGAGGTAGGAAATAGGAGTGAAACATCTCTGGCAGGGAGCCAAAGTTGAACCAGTCAAAAGAAGTGGGCATAGAAGTGGCAGGACAAGAGAGACTACAATGTTGAAAGTTTCAAGGTGGCCAGGAGAAGGCATGCCATGGGATAGGTGGCAGAGATGGAAGGAGAGAGACATGGAAAATGAAGGAGTGCAGACTTAAGATCATTGCAAGAGAAGGAATGTGTTTTTTTAACTGAAAAAAGAATAAGAGAAGAAATAATGTGAAAACAGAGAAACTCTGCAGTTATGGTTAGGAATACTACTACTTCAAATTGTTTAGTAAATAAGAAGTGATATTAGTTGCAGAAAATAGAGAAGGTAGATTGAGGTTGGACACTTTGGGACATGAGAGGAAAGTGTCAATGCTGTGAGGGCCCTGGGGTTGGGTGAAGCTTAAGAATGCCCTTGGAGTGGCCCCTGGATGGCTCAGACAGTTAAGAGTACAACTCTTGGTTTTGGCTCAGGTCATGAACTCAGGGTCATGAGATCGAGCCCCAAGTTGGGCTCCTCGTTCAGTGCAAAGTCTGCTTGAGGTTTTCTCTCTCTCTCTCCCTCTCCCTCTGTCCCCCCACCACTTGCTCATGCTCTCTCTCTCTCTCTTTCTGAATAAACAAAATCTTAAAAAAAAATGTCCTTGGATTTCTTACCATTGTCCAGTCTTCTCAAGTCCATTTCTTACTGCCTGCCTTGCAATTCATGCTGCAGGTCATGTGCAGATGATCCAAAGCATTTGCTTGTGATATTTTGATTGTTATCCTCATCTCACCCCTTTTTGTCCTTGGATATCTCTTTCTCATCTTTCAAGGCTCAAATAGGTATCTCCTCTTCTGGGAAGACTTCCCTGACAGCCTACCATTCTTTGCTGTGTTATACACTCTTCCTTTGTGCTCTGAGAGTATCCCTTATATTAGTGACCAGCAGATGCTTAATGTTTAAGACCAGAGGGTAAATATTTTAGATTTTATGGGCAATATAGTCTCTGTTGCATTGACTCAACATTTTTTATGGTGAAAGCAGCCATAGACAATATACAACTAATGAGCAAGACTCTGTCCCAATAAAACTTATTTACAAATAGTAGCAGAGTAGATTTGGCCCATAGGCCATGCTTTGCTCATACCTGCTGTGTACATTGTTCTACATTCAATGAATTTATCGAGTACCAACTACATGCTCATGTTGGGTAGTAAGAACATAATAATGAGCAAGACAGAAATGTGTCTGCCTCAAGAGAACTTATAGCCTACTTGGGAGGCAGACAGTTAAAAAGAAAAAGAAGAAAAAAGGAGCAATTTGATAAAATTTTAATTAGTGGTACAAAGGGAGGAAAAAACTAGGTGCTATGATAGTAAGAAACAGGAAGCCATATGTGGGAGAGGCCACCCTAATAGATCTCAGAGACCTGGAGCTCAGAAAAACCTTTAAGTCTGGAGATTCAGCTCTGGGAGCTGCTCCTGGAGGGTGTCTGAGTGGGGAGAGAGAGGAGCAGATGGCATGGTGGGGGGATATTGCCTAAAAGGAAGATGAGGGATGCCTGGGTGACATAAATGGTTGAATGTCTGCCTTTGGCTTGGGTCATAATCTCTAAGTCCTGGGATAGAGCCCTACTTCAGCCTCCCTGCTCAACAAGGAGTCAGCTTCTCCCTCTCCCTCTGTTTCTCCTCTTGCTTGCACTTTTTCTGTCTCTCTTAAATGAATAAAATTTTTAAAAATCTATCTATCTATCATCTATCTATCTATCTATCTATCTATCATTTACTTATTTATAATAAATAAAAGAAGATGAGTCTGTGCAAGACACATAAGAGGACTAGTGGGGAAGATGAAAAAGAACCAGGGAGGAAGGTTTCAGGAAGTACCGAATAATCTCTGCATAGTAGGTTAGAGAAGTCAAGGAAGATAAGCATGGATTGAGTCCCAATCATGATGGCATCTTGGCTTTTTCTAGCACTGTTGAGTAGCCTGGGGATGAAAGGGAAGCAAGCATATGGTGGATGGGGTTCAAAGTAAGAAGACTGACTCTGGAAGCATGGAGAAAAGTTGAGGGGGCAGAGATTCTGGAGGGTAGTTTTGCAGTTATTCATAATGAGGTTTAGGATAGACCAGGAGGAAAATGAAATCAGAAGACTGTAATCAAAGAATAGGAGGTATTAAGTGTCAAAGATAAAAAATCAGTCCAATAGGAATAAGGGGAGAGGAAGTAGGAGCTACAGAGAATATACTCTGGAAAGGGAGTTTCCAATTTATGATGCTGCTGGTGGTAGAGTTTCCAGGGGGTGGCGTCTCCTTAAGTAGAAAAGAAACCAAATAACTGGATTGTAGACCCTTACAAACACTGAGACCAATGCTTCTGTTGTTATAACAAAGCGCAATATTGAGCAGCTGATAAAGAATTGACAAAAGGTCCTTTTAAAAAAATTTCCCAGGGCTCATTTGTTTCAGACTCTTCAAAGACCTCCCAAGTATGAGGTCTTTACCTTGTATAACTATTCTGAACAAGTGCAATGATCTGAAGGCTACTAGAATAGGGCCCAGCAAATTCACTGGGAGGAGAGCTTTCTTCTCTCATTCCCAGCCTTCCCTTTGTGTACCTGTCAATGTGAACCTTGTGGAGTTGGACCAAACTCCGTGCTTTATATGTTAGTGAACTTTATCACAGGCTATATGTCAAGGAAATAGAGCTAAAAACATGATAATAACTAGCAAAATATATCAATCCTCTTAAAAAGGGTACTGTTTAGGTAGAGAATTATGGGAGAAAATGGAATAAAATGACAATCAATAAGGCAAATCTTAGGAACATGGCCAGAAGATCATCCTCTTGTAGTGATTCTGAGAAAGGGAGCTAAAAACCATGTTGTATATGACTCAGAGAAGGATTGGACTTTAAGAGGAAATGAATTTGGGTCCATTTTCTTGAGAAGAGTTGCTATGAGACCGAAAGCCAGGGCTATCTTCACTGAGTGTTTGAAGAATCAATGCACGGAGCAATTTAGCAGCATTCTAGAAATGTAAAGTTCTCAGAAGCCACATTTCAAGTGAAGCAGACCTTGTTGAAGAAGTTAGGAAATGTGACTCTTAAAAGAAAGTTTTTAGCTCTCTGCCTTTCCTAGCTTAAATTCATATTTAGCTTTGTCACTGTTGCTGTTTTCATTTGACACACAACCAAACAACATCAGTGTCCAGTAAATGGACTTCCATTGAAAATGAGGGAAAAGCCAACAAGATCCTTTTAGCGTAAAGAAGACATGCTCATTGCAATCAAAGAAAGGGGTAAGTATTTTCCTCACAGTGTCCTCAGGATATTTTTAGCTCAAGGAAAAAGTCATTCTCCTTCACAGTTGCCTTGCTGAGGTATTAACTCACTGATGATGATGGAAGTGTAGAAGTGGCTACTAATAGTTACTAAGCTACACACACACACCTAACTCCATACCCAACCCCTTCCAGAATGAAGGCCATATCCATGCCCCGTACCCATGCCCCAACACAGGACTTGGAGGACTCTCATTCCCTCCTCCTCCCTCTTTATGCCAGTCCCTGAGGTGGGCTCCAGCTTTGCAAACATGGTTGGGAGCCTACCTTCAATCCTGGTGACAGGGTACAGATAATTGATATACTTATTATTCACCGAAAAAGATTCAGACCCTCTTTGTTCATAACATTGCAAATGGCTATCATGAAAATTATATAGGAAACCTTAGCTTGACCTATCTGTGAGACATGTCTGGATATTAGCTTCCAACCTTAGTCATCTAATGTCCAATTATCTTTATTAAGCTGTTACACAGGAGTAAGACTCTGGGCAACTCTTTGCTATTTACTTTTCTCACATCAGGAGGCTGATAGTCAAAAGAGTTTTTAAGCCAAGAGATATTTTCTAATAAATAGAACAAGCCTTAACATGCACTCTTTTCATATACTTTTGGATGCTAAAGTGGCAAGAAAACAGGTTAGAGTTGGTAATCACAGATGCTTCTGTCAGGACGTGTAAAACACACTTCTGGGTTTGAATGGTTTGTCAAAGGGAGATGGAATTCTGTACTTTTATAGACAATGATCCACTTGAGTTTGCTTGTTCAGTGTGTACAGTTTAAGAGGTAAAGGAGGTCCCCAGGGGGAAAAATTTTCTAATGGTTGTGTCTATTCAAATACCCAGCTAAAAGAGATTCAATCAATCTTTTAAGATACCTACATCAAGTATGTAAAACATAAAAAAGGATGCCTCAGTTATTCACTTTTCAGTTGGATGTTTTGGAATTATACAAACAAAATGATTGAGTTGTTGTTCTCCACTGTACTTAAGAGAATCAGGTCCTGTTACTGGGAGTGACAGAAAACCAATGAACACAGAGGGTGTGCTACGTCTGGATGTGAGAACAGGGTTTCTGTTTTGGGTAAGCCATTCATTGTTTCTTCATAGAGAAAATACAATTAACACCTCACATCGTCATTAATCCAGTTTTAGTTGTGCACTATTTTTTGAGTCCATTATATACGTTATACTCTGTGCTAGAAATTAAAAACTCAAAGATCAACTCAAATACTCTGTGCTAGAAACTAAAAACTCAAAGATCAACTCAAATCAATCATGTATTTTTTTATTCATTCAGTAAATATTTATTGAGTCAGAATCTACCATTGGAGGCCCCACATAGGTGTGGAGGGTATAACAATGAGCAGACCACTGCCCTCTTGTAGTATACAGTCTGGTCAGGTAGACAGATACTGAACACAAACACACATACACAAACAATAAAATAAAACTATTCATTGTGATAAATGCCAAGAAGGAAGAGTATGGGGTCAGATGAGAGAGCTTAACTGGGGAACTATGTGAGATAAGGGGACTGTGGGTGTCAAAAAAGGCCTCTCTGGGGAGGCGACATTTAATCTGGAGCCTGCAGAACTAGCAGTTAGAACAAGAACTGGCAAGAGTGTACTAAGGAGAGAGACTTGTGTGTAGATTTTGGAAGCAAGAAAATGCTTGATAAGTTTGAGAAACTAAGAGAAAGTCAACATTCTGAAACTCTGGAACTCGGAGGTCCCAGACACAAGTGGTCCTGGATGAGACTGAAGAAGCAGCCATAGAAACAGGGCCTCAGGCTTTGATCAGCAAGGTGGTCTTCATCCCCAGGCCAAGAGAGGCCATGGCACTTTCATGAGAATTCCTGAAAGAATTTAAGAGAAGGGTGACTGAGATTTGTGTTTTCCAAAGATGAGACTCACGGGGGGTGGGGAGGGGGAGGAAATTCCCCCATGTCCTTATAGCAGGAAGAAAATAAAATTCACATTGCTTAACCTGGCCATCCCAATTGCAAAAGTTCTTATGCACGCAAAAACCAAACAAAATACACAAATTACAATCAGTCATGGCCATTGAAGGGCCTAAGAAAACACAATGTTTTTATTTCTTTATTTTAACATAAAATCTTGGGCAGCCCGGGTGGCTCAGCAGTTTAGCGCCACCTTCATCCCAGAGCGTGATCCTGGGGATCCGGGATCGAGTCCCACGTCAGGCTCCTTGCATGGAGCCTGCTTCTCCCTCTGCCTGTGTCTCTGCCTCTCTCTCTCTCTCTCTGTGTCTCTCATAAATAAATAAATAAATAAAAACTTTTTAAAAAAACATAATATCTTAATCCATTCACCATCCTTCAAGACAAATGACACTATTCAATAGAGAGTGTTGAAATTCCGATAACTAAACCAATGACCTAGAATTCTCACAGGGATACTAGTCACTCATTCAATTGGGATTTAGCAAGCTCTTATTCCATGCCAAGCACTTTGTAAGTTAATCAAAGCCTTCTACTTTCCTGAAGCTTCCATTCAAGTGGCAGAGGCAGATAACACACAAATAAATACAGATAAGATAATTTCCTATTGTGATAAGTGCTTTTAGGAATTAAAAGGGAACAGCAGGAGAATTGGTAGAAGGCCATCTTTGCTAGCTTGTCCTTGAGCAGGTGGCATGGAACCGAGTATAGGACGGTTTAAGGTGATCCAGACTCCATTTTTAGAAAAGAAATGTTTTGTATTTTTCATTAGAATAAGAAATAGAACAAGGTAGTTATTTTAGTGTTAGTTTTAAAGTTAGGATACACTGTTCTGGCTTTGAAATCCAGTAAGGAAGACCAACAAACGCAAACCATTTTGCCAAACAATCCAAGAAACTTGAGTTTAAAAAGTAGACTCAGAAGTGACCTGAGCACTATCTTCCTCTTAGAATCGCAGGCTTTTCATAATGAAATTGGAACTGCAATCATTAAGCAAAAAAGGGCTTGAAGCCAGTTCACAAACCAGGCCCATGAACAGAGTCAACAGAAGATACCAGAACTTCTGAGCTCACATTTGAAACAATTCTGTTTCATTGAACATATCTTTCTTTACTGCTTGTCATTCTTGTGGTGTTCTTTTGCTTCCTTCATCCTTTTTGTCTTTTTTTATTATCAACAATCCTTGCCTTGTGTTTACCTTATAATTTCTATTTTCTAATAACTTCATGTAATGTTTCTAAATCTAAGTTTTCACCAAATAAAAATTTGGACATGGAACAAACATACCCACAAGTGATACTGAAAACAGTGTGATGGGGGCAGTGGATACGTGTCTGCCAAATTATTGGCAGTTGCTTCTCATATGTAATTCTCACATTTAGGAACTAGGAAAAGTATATTTTTGAATTTTCCTTTCGATTTTGCTAAAATCTGAAAATTGTAGTAATCTTGCACTGTGTAGCAATAGGTAGTACCATGTAAATAGTAAAGAGCACTGTATCAGGAAAAGTGGACTTGTGTTCTTGGCCCCCTGCTCTGTCAGTAAATGGCTGTGCAACCTTGGGCAGATCCTTAACCTTTCTGAAATGCTATTTCATCTGTAAACAAGGAGGCTGAACCAATCAACGGTATTCAAACCATTTTTTAAAGTGGTGCCCTTATTAAATAAAATATGTGATACTCCAACTATAAAACAGAATAAAGTGCATCTGCCTTGGAAGAACTGTGAGCATGTCCCACAGACCCACTCCTTGCTTCCTTCCTTCCAGGCCACCTCTTAGTCATCTCCTTGGAAAGACCCACAGCAGGCAGTTTGAAGAGCACCACCCTAAGTCTCTAAAGCTATTTCAGTTCTTAAATAATGATTCAGTGACTTTGTAAGTGCAAATGAAGTAAGTCCCCAAAATCATACCTCATAGAATCAACATTCTGCAGATTTACTAACATCTGCAAAAAAAGGTAAAATTATTTACTCATTATCTTGAATTACTTAGCTCACTTTTTGGTGACCACACTAATTAAGATACTGTTACTCTTTCCTTAGTACCAACAAAATCTCATAGATTAGGCCATGATGCGATTCAGCTTCACTATGGACCTAACAATAGTGACACAATAGCCATAAAAGCTAACATTTATTCTCTTCTTACTGTGTGCTAACAAGTGTGGTCCAAGCACTTGACATCCACTCATAGAATCCTTATCAAGCTCCATGACAAAGATACTATGATTACAGAAAAAAGAAATTGAAGTTAAGCAACCTGCTCCAATTCACAAGTAGTTGGAAGCCAGTCTGCAGTCTGGCTCCAGAGCCTGGGCTCTCTGGCATCACACAGAATGGCCCCTCTACAACCATTCCCTTCACCAGCTGGGCTCATATCCATGGCTTTTACCCTTTATTGTGCCCTATCCCACGCTCAACCCTCCTAAAAGGTCTCTCTGGGACCCTCCTCACACATGTAGATCTATGTATCTGAACAATAGTGTGGAGAACCATGCCCTCATTGATCTCCAAGCTACTGCTGTGCTAAGACTATGAAGTTACCCACAACTCTCTTCTCAAAGGTTCCAAAGTGTGTTCAATGATCAAGTGCACAGTGTCTGTCCTGGGAATAAGACTCGGAAGCTGGGTACTAGATCCATAGATTGAATATTCCACAAAATTTTATCTTCTTCCTCTGCCCTGGGAGAGGGCCATTCATTTGCCCACAGTAAATAACTTTTGTGCTTTGCCATCTATTACTCCTGTGCCACCTTTCGTAAGATTAGGCCTGGACTACTGGCATACCCACAGACTCACTTATTATGTCTCCCCCTCATTTGGTACTTGTCTACTTTTTATTGACACATTAAGCCTTATACATTCATGTAACTGTCCTTTTCCCCTCAGTAGATAATAGGCACTCAGAGGATAGGTTTGTATCTTATTTTTCTCTCTATTCCTAATGCCTAGGAAAATGTTGATATTAACAGTCAATACCACTTATGCATGGTGCAATGAAAAAGCACTGACATTGGAATGAAGAGTCTTGATTCCTGCCACAGACCAGTCTTGCAATCATAAGTAGATACCTTTTTTTTTTTAAATTTATTTATTTATGATAGTCACAGAGAGAGAGAGAGGCAGAGACACAGGCAGAGGGAGAAGCAGGCTCCATGCACTGGGAGCCTGATGTGGGATTCGATCCCGGGTCTCCAGGATTGCGCCCTGGGCCAAAGGCAGGCGCCAAACCGCTGCGCCACCCAGGGATCCCCATAAGTAGATACCTTAACAGCTATAAATCACATTTTCCCCCAGAGGAAAAATGAACATTATAATGTCTATCTTTATATCCTCACAGAGCTCTTCTAAGGATAAATGAGAGAATGTGTAGGAGAGCACATTATAAACCATGAGGATGACAAACACTCTAGAATGGCCATCACACTGAAGACTTACCTTATTTTCTTTTAAGGATTAACTCTGTGGCTTTTTTTTTTAAGTAATGCAGTGTAAGACAGGTAAAGGTAATAGCTCATGAATGTTTATTAGAAACAAATAAAAATTAAGAAAACTTCACTGCGTCTTATTAACAGCAAGGCTCAAAACCATCTATGTGACCTCAAAGGCCAGGTGAACCTGTTCTACTCCAAGCAGAGTCATGTGTACTGGCATTTTCAGGAAAGAAATGAGAGATGATCTGTGTGTCCTTTACGGGTAAATGTGTCTTTCTCATCATCCTTACCGTGAAGGGCAATGTTCTGGCCTCTGTGTTTTGTTGTTCATTTGTTTTTATGATATCTCCTACTCTTTCATTTTTCTCTCTCCCCTTATTAAATATTTCCAAAGCTACAGGCCACAGTACATGTAGAAATTATACTTTTAGTCTAACAGAATAACACTAAACCAGGCCAATGCCATTACTCTAAGTTACCAGGAACTTCTTAAAGAAACTAAAGTAGGGATTGGAGTATAATCCTATCATTTCATCAGTGGTTGGCACTATAACGTATTGTTCTGGAAACAACTAGTAAACAAAACTTGAACCCATTCCTGGGCTTTTAGAAAAACATTTTCATCCTTTCTTTCCCCATCCCATGTATTCCCAAGGACTTCATGCTGCACTCTGACCCCCCAGGCCTCAGTGATGGTTAAAATTGATTCTGAACCAAGGTAAACAGGATTCCTCCCAAGGGCTTGGAGAGCTCAAGTCTGCAGAAAGCTAATGAAGCCCTTGAAGAAAGCTGCTTCTCTTCCACCCACACTTTATTGAAATGCTTTTGAGTCTTATTGTGTTGTAATTACATACTATAGAAAACTCGACCAACATCTATTTCAAGGATTGGGCCCATGACTCTTACTAAAACATTTCAATTCCATTTTCCTGAGCATACAATCTCTAAATGCATCTGTGAGGGCTCTCCACAAGTATTTCCATTTCACATTTCAGAGAACTTTAAGTGGCGCCAGTTCCTGACTTAGCTGGCGGTGGATGGAAAAGGAAAAGGCAGTCCTGAGCTGTTCAGGTTGTGCTTTCTTTCCTTACTATATTGTCAGTGTCCTATTTGATTCAAACAAAGGGATTTGAATCATATATATGTTTTTTTAAGCATAATAAAAAATGAATACTCACTTTTCTACAACTTTCTTTTCATTTTCTTTATAAAACCTGTTAATTGCGGAGAGATTCACTTTATCAATATTTCTTTTAGTCTCCTTGTTCAGACCCCATCATAGACATCTTCTTGCATTTTCTTATAAAAAGTTCTAGGTTTGGGGGCACATGGGTGGCGCAGTGGTTGAGCATTTGCCTTTGGCTCAGGTCATGATCCTGGGGTCCTGGGATTGAGTCCTGTATCAGGCTCCTCTCAGGGAACCTGCTTCTCCCTCTGCCTATGTCTCTGCCCCTCTGTCTGTGTCTCTCATGAATAAATAAATAAAATCTTTTTATTTTTATTTATTCATTTATTTTTAATAAAATCTTTTTAAAAAAGTTCTAGCTTTGTCTCTCAAGTCCTTCATTCATCTGGAATTAATTTTTTCACGTTATATATTAGAATCCAATTTATTTATTTATGTTTCTACATAGATAATCAGTTGTCCCAGGACTATTAATGTAATGGTTCTTCTTTTCCCTAAAAATTTCAATGTTCTCTCTCTCATAGGTCAATTGTTCATAAATATCAGTTTCTGAACTCCCTTTTCTATTTCATTAGTCAAAAGGCTTATTTCTATGCCATACCACATTGTCTTAATTATAATAGTTTTATGGCTTCAAAACTTAGTTAGTTATTATGGTTTTTGTTTTTTTTTTTTTGTTATTATGGTTTTTTACCCAACTTTCCCATCTTAATCTCAGCCTTCAGAAGCATTTAAGCTATACTTGGTCTTTGACCTCTACCACATAAATTTTACAATAAACCCAAAATTTTGCTTGGAAATGCAGTGAACTTATAGATTGATTTGTGAAGAATTAATACATTTTTCAATAATAACACTTCCTAGTCATAAACATGTATAAAACAGTATAACTTTCTTTACAATGCTTTATATTCCTAATGTCTTTCAATAGAAGAACCTAATTATCTCTATAGAGCTCCTGCCATTTCTTTATTAAATTTATTACAAAAGGGGCACCTGAGTGGTTCAGTTGGTTGAGCATCTGACTCTTGGTTTCAGCTCAGGTCATGATCTCAGTGTTGTGAGATCAAGTTTGTCTCAGGCTCAGCTGAGTGAGGAGTCTGCTTGAGAGATTCTCTCTTTCTCTCTCCCTCCCCCTCTCCTCCTCTCCTTGCTCATGCTCTCTCTCTCTCCCTTTCAAATAAATAAAATCTTTAAAAAAATTTTTATTCCAAATTACATTATAGTTTTTGTTACTATAAAGTATATACAATTTATAAATTAAAGTATATCTAAATACATATTTAATTATGTAATATTTCATTACATATATGTTTAATACATTACGTATGTACCTTAATTTTATATTTGTTGCTGGTATAAAAAAATAGATTTGTTTTTTGTGTATGTCATATATTGAATAACTAGATCTTATAAACATTCTACTGGAACTGAATATCAGAAAGATAACAAGGCAAACTCTTGTCTAAGAATGTTTTAAATCAGATATATTGAGTTTGTCTAAATTGCTCATGGTAAAAAAAGCAAAAACAAAAACAGAACCCTGGAATCTTTTTATTTTATGGGATGCAGCTGCTAAAAAATGGAAGCTAACCTCATAGACTTTTTATCTACAAAAATACTAACAAAATCCAGAAAGTGGGTAGCATGACCCATCTTTAGCTTGTATCCTTTGCTAGTTGTTAGTAAAAACTTGGTGTGTTGAATGAGGTCTATGATTCACTGGGGTACACTTTGACAACTCAGCTCTTTGTGGGACTCCTTCCGCAGAGTAAATGAAAACTGTAGCCTTGTATTTCAGAATTTAAAATACTAAAGAATATGGTAAAATCCTTGAATAGTTGCACATATTGGAAACCGAAAATGCAGAAATGATATGGTCAGGCAACAGAAACAAATAAAACAAGAACTGAGACATTTTAGAAATAAATCTGAAAATTAAGAAAAAAAAACATTCAGAAGCAAACTAAATTAGACAGGACATGACACCAAATAAGCTCTATAGACAACATAGTGTGGGGGATGCAAAGATAAATACTAAAGAAAAAGGATAAAAGGATTTAAGTGAAAGTCATACATATAAAGTACAGGTGAAGAGTATCCTTTGTGTATGGGAAAACTGACCCAAAATGGTCAGCAAGGAGACAGCTTAATAAGATTACCAAATTTAAGTCTATGGGGGAAAAAAACCAACATTGTAGCATTCAGAACCCGAATCACTAATAAGGAAAAGAAAATCAGACTACCATCCACCTTCTTGCCAGCAACATTTCATACTAGAAAACAATGAAGTTTAAAATACTTGAGGAAAAATGTGAACCAAAGACTTTTCACATAAAGGACACAGAAAAACAATTATAAACATTTTAAAACTAAAAAAAGCATTCTCATGAAGCTTTCCTGATAAATTAAGCTCCAGACAACCAAAAAAACTAAAAATATTAGAAAATCATTAGCATATGGTCTGAAGGTGGACATTAAATATGTTAAAAATAGAGTTAACACTAAAAATTGGGGTTAGCTATTACCAAGAAAACCCCCATCTAAGTATTATAAGCTCTAACAATGTATAAAAATACAAGTGATAAAAATCAGATGAGTAAGGAAGAGTCTTAGAAATTATTAGCTAATGGTTACCTCATAGGTATTAGCTGAATAAACTGGTATTTGTCTCTGACAAATCAAGTAGTAGAAGCTTAGTGAAAGGGAATAGAGGGGAAGGGAGAAGAAATGAGTAAGAAATATCAGAAAGGGAGACAGAACATGAAAGGCTCCTAACTCTGGGAAACGAACTAGGGGTGGTGGAAGGGGAGGTGGGCAGGGGTGGGGGTGACTGGGTGGCAGGCACTGAGGGGGGCACGTGATGGGATGAGCACTGGGTGTTATTCTGTATGTTGGCAAATCGAACACCAATAAAAAATAAATTTATTATTTAAAAAAAAAGGTAGTAGAGCTTAAGTATACCTAACACTGCAAAACTTAACACAAAAATAACCCTAGTGGCTAACATTTGAGGGTGGTTGAGGATGGTAAACTGCTAGCTAACTTCACTACTACTCATGATTTCTGCAGGAAGAACTAACTAAATATATAACCAAACCAAAAATACAAAAGACCTAACAACAAAAGAAAATAGGCAAATAAAAATAGCAAAGAGACCATTTAATATGTGGAAAATATAAAATAACAATTTGAATCAAACATAGAGGTTGTATCAATAAATTTTAAGTTGGCTTTACTCACTTATTAAAAAATATTCCCAGATTGGCTAATAAAGGAAAAGTCCAATCGTAGACCATAAATATAGAGACACAAAGCAAAGATATTCAGATATTAAAAATAAATAATGAGAAAAATATGTTAAGTGAAATAAAAAGAAACCAGGGGTCATGGTCTTGATATTAGATGGTAAAATTCAATTCAGAAAAAAAGATCAAATGAATAAAAAACTTTGCAACACAGAAATCTATAAAGGTCAAGACAGCTAAAAAATATAAATATGTATGCATTAGATAACAGGTTATAGATTTCCATTAAGCACAAATTACAGAATATATCAATTAATAAGAATACATAAGCTTTCATAACAAATGTATATGGAACATTTAGAAAAAGTGAACTTACATTAAGTTACAAAGAAAACTTTAACTTTACTGAAAACTTTACTTTCCAAAAATAATTGAAATAATCTAAGCAGTATTCTCTGATCCAAAAGCCAAAAAAAATTATTAAAAATAAAACAAAACAAACCCCCCCAAAATACTCTGGAAATTAAACTGTTTATTAAAACAACTCTTGAATAAAGGGGAAAATAAAATGTGAGGTTGTTGGAATATAGGATAATAAGATAATTTATATTATAACTTATCTTACTTATTATCCTAAAAATAAGGATAATAAAAACAAGATACATCAGAATCTATAGGACATAATCAAAAAAAACCTTTGAGAAAACTCTTTGCATTAACTATCTATATTGGGATATGAAAATAAGTGATTTTAAAAACCAATTCAAAAAGCTAGAGAAGTGACTACAAAGTTCACTGAATGAAAGCAAAAGGAAGGACTTAATAAAGCTAAAAATATAATGATGAGTTAGAAAGTAGAAAGCCAGTAGAACCAATAAAAAAAATTTAAGCTAGTCTTTTGGGGGGAAAGAACTGACAAAATACAGAAACCACTAGCTGACCTAAGTTTTCTAAAAGAAGGATAAATACACAAAATAAATTACAAGGTGGAAGTAACCATCAAGCCAGAGGAAATTTTTCCAAAAATCTCAGAAACTTTATCCAATTCAATGCAATAAACTTGAAAATCTAGATAAAATAAATAACTTTATCAGATTTATATAACAAAACTGACTCCAGAAGAGATAAAGAGTCTGAAAAGACTAATTATTACAGAAGAATTAGTTTCCAGAGAGCTCCTCTCTGAGAGAGCCACCAGGTCCAGAAATTTTTAAAAGAGAGTTCCAAAATTTGAAGTTTTAAGGATCAAATAATCCCAAAGCTACTTAAACTTTTCAGAGCATAGAAAAGAAAACTTCCAAACTAGTTTTGTGAGAAATGTGTAACACTGATAACAGAAACTTGTAAAGACAACCCAAAGAGAAAATTTCATGCCGAACTTTCTTATAAATTCTAATGTAAAAACAATAACCATCATTCCTAATAAAAACACCTAATAACACAAAAATCCATAGAAACTCTTGTAAATATGAATGTAGAAGAACAAGGAAATGATGTCTACTTTGCCACTATTTTTGTGAGGTATTATTCAACACAACTAGATAAGAAAAAACACTTCAACTCTTAGGGACAGAGAGGAAGAGGTAAAACAATCTATAAAACAATCTATGTTATGATTACATATTAGGAAAGTCTATAGAAATTAATGGAAAAAGTACTTCAAACAGCAAGCGAATTCAGTAAAGTAGTAGTGTACAAAAATAACATGTAAATATCAATTATCTATGTGCAAACAACATTAATCTATCTATATATATAATGACTAGGCATAATCTTAAAAATATATGCAAAATAGATATAAAGATAATTGAAAACACTTCTGAAAGACACATGAAAATAATCTGAACAAATGAAGAGGCACCTTGTTCTTAGATGGGAAGATTCAGCTTCATAAAGACACTACTTCCTAAGCCAATTTAACATGATCTTAATAAAATTATCAACAAGTTTTCTTATGGAGTTAAACAAAGATTACCTGTAAAAAGAAACCAGGAAGAATTATCTATAAACCCCTGGAAAATCAGCAGGCAGCATTGGAGATATAGTCTGACCAGAATTTTTTTTTTTTTTAAAGATTTTATTTATTTATTCATGATAGTCACAGAGAGAGAGAGAGAGGCAGAGACACAGGCAGAGGGAGAAGCAGGCTCCATGCACCGGGAGCCCGACGTGGGATTCGATCCCGGGTCTCCAGGATCGCACCCTGGGCCAAAGGCAGGCGCCAAACCGCTGCGCCACCCAGGGATCCCGTCTGACCAGAATTAAAACCAAATTTGGAGCCGCCATAAATAAAGCTATGTGATGCTGATTCATAAATAGATAAGCCCTAAATGATAAGTAAAATTTCATAAAAGGACTTAAGTTTATGAAGAAATTGAGCATGTAATTAAGGATGCATCTCAAATCACTTGAAAAAATAATGTTTTCATAAATGGTGCTGGCCATACTGAAAAGCAATCTGGAAAAATATAAAAGTCAATCTTTATTTCACACTGTATATCAAGTTAAATCCCAACTGGATGGACCCACCACATATGAGTAAAAAGTACTAAAAGCGAGCAGAAGTGAATATAATTATAACTTGGTGGCAGGGAAACCCTTCCAATAAAGTAAAAGATTAATATATTTTTGCTATAAATCTTAACTTACAAAAGTGTTTTGCATGGCAAAATCCTCCACAAACAGTTGAAATGCAAATGAGAAACTGGGAAAAGATTTTGGCCAATTTATACTGGGAAAAACTAGTCTATCTCTAACATACATACAGTTCCTAAAAATCAAGGAATAGAAAAATATAGGATACAACTCAACAAAGAATATGTGAAAGGGCCCTTAAACATAAATAAGATGCTTGATTTCATCCAGAAATAAAAGGAAATGTAATTAAAACCATTCTGAGATACTTCTTACCTATCAGATTGGCAAATATCCAAGTTTGACAATATATTCTGTGGCGAAGCTGTGGAAAAACAAGTCCTCTTATACATTGCTGCTAAAAAATCACAATGACACAATGTCAAAGGTAGTAAATATATTCCCCAATATCTAGCAAAATTGTGTATGCATGTATTTTTTCTATCATTTTATTTATTTTATTTTATTTCATCACAATCCTTAAACCCCATCTCCAATTTTCCCCATCCCCCACCCAGTTCCCCTCTGGCAATGATTCGGTTGTTCTCTATAATGAAGTGTCTGTTTCTTGATTTGTCTCTCTCTTTTCCCTTTGCTTATTTGTTTTGTTTCTTAAATATGAGTGAGATCATATGGTATTGATCTTTCTCTGACTAATTTCGCTTAGCATTATACATTCTAGCTCTATTCATGTTGTTGCAAATGGCAAGATTTCATTTTTTAAAGCTGAATTATATTCCACTGTATAGATATATAGATATATATGACATCTTCTCTATCCATTGATCTTTGATGAACACTTGGGCTGCTTCCACAGTTTGGCTATTGTAAATAATGCTGCAATAAACATCAGAGTGCATGGATCCCTTTTGAATGAGTGGTTTTGTATTTTGGGGGTATAATACCCAGTAGTGTGATTCCTGGATCCTAGGGTAGTTCTATTTTGAATTTTTTGAAGAACTTTCATACTTTTTCAACAATGGCTATGCCAATTTGCATTCCCACCAACAGTATATAAGTCTTCCCTTTTCTCCACATTCTCACCAGCATTTATTATTTCTTGTATTGTCGATTTTAGCCATTCCAACAGGTGGGAGTCAATATCTCATTACAGTTTTGATTTACATTTCTCTGATGACCAGTGATGTATATGCATATATCTCTTGACCCAATAATCTCACTTCTAAGACTCTATTACAAATACAGATGACTTATTCACAAAGTTATTTATTGTGGCCTTTTTTGTTGTTTATAGCATAAAACTGGAAAGAACCTACATTCCATCCCATAGGGGATTCCACACAAAGAAATATAAAATAACCATGAAAAGGAATAAAGAAGCTCTTTATATACACACATGCCATAACCTCCAAAGCAATATGCAGAATATTATATATAATAATTACTTTCATGTATGAAGTGGGGATATATATAGTTTCAAAGGTGCTTATATCCTAATTTATCCATTGAAAAGGCCTAGAAGTGATGTGAACTCAAACATAGTGAACACACCAAGTGCCAAGACTGAGTTGTAAATACCAACTTCTGGGCAGCCCGGGTGGCTCAGTGGTTTAGCGCCACCTTCAGCCCAGGGCCTGATCCTGGAGACCCAGGATCGAATCCCTCATCAGGCTCCCTGCATGAAGCCTGCTTCTCCCTCGGCCTGTGTCTCTGCCTCTCTCTCTCTCTCTCTCTCTCTGTGTCTCTCATGAATAAATAAATAAAATCCTTAAAAAAATAAAGAATAAAATAAATAAATACCAACTTCTATGAAACAAATGAGCACTCCTTGTAGAAATGATTGGTTCCACTTCTGGGGAAGGGAATTTACAATACAAGGTTGGAACATGTTCAAGGAGGCATTAAGGATGAATGGCTTAGGCCAAAATGACACAAAAGTCACATGAAGGAGCTCTGTTAGCCACAGATGGGATGATTGAAGTACTAAAGGATAATAAACTAATTGATATACACTGGATAAACAAAACTCCACGAGCTCATAATGTCATACCACTAAAAAATTCTTGTGGGATATGACTTGATGGAGCTCAGACAGCAGCTCTCCCTGATGCTGCTGCTATCAAGAACTACAGCTCCATGGCTTTTTACCACCAAACATTTCAAAAAGCTAGTTTACATTTCCTTTCCCTATTTTTTTCGCCTATTTTCTCTTCTATACGTTATACTTTCATTTAACACATTGATAATCCAGCTGTTGTTATTTTCCTATTTCTTTAAAAATGTCCTCTTTAGGGACAACTGTGATCCCTAATTAACAAATGCTTAGTCTCTTCCTTTTGCTTCTACATACATCTCTGTAGTGTTTAGCATAATTCACCATCCTTTTCCTTTTGAAAGCCATCTATGATTGTGAACCCCGGGCACCACCACCACCCCCAATCCTACTGCCCTTGGAATCAGAGACTGTGCTTCTGTTCTCAAACAACTTGGCCTTGGCCCCAGGCTGGCAGGCAGGGATTCTCTTCTACTTAGAACTCCTAAAGATCAGCCTTTTAAGAGGTCTTTCCTCAGTCCTTCAGACATCTCCTTCTCCACTCTCTTGCCTGCTTCTCATATTCATTCCACATTTTTAACTATGGAGCTGACTCGATTTTTCTATCTCCATCTTTCTTCTGATATTCAACTTTCTGCTGAACACAATCTTCAGGATAGCCTCCCTGCACCTGAAACTCAATGTGCATAATGAAAAGCTAATCAGCTTTCCCACTACCTACTCTTTCCCCTGTCTTCCTAATTCCTGTCCATAGCACTGCCATCAACTTCAACGGCCAAGGCCACAGATCTTGAAAACCTCTTCATCTGGGCGTTCTCTAACATGCCCATACTGAAGTAAGGGTTTGCTGAGTCTCTGCTCTCCTCAGAGGCTGAAGTGAATCTAGCTGCAGCCTCAACTGCTCATCCTGACCAAACCTGGAAGGTACAGGAGAAGCCCTTTTCCTCCCAGGGGTAGGCAGTAAGTAACCTTTCTTTAGGATCATAACATGTTTGTTGCATATTACTTTCCAATGATAAAGTCTTGATGGATCTTGGAGTTAGTGGCAGTGAAGAGTGGTAAATCATGTAAACACATTAAGAAACGGATTCTCTACTATGGTATAAAAGCAAAGAAAATACCAATGGAGTGTTTTTTTACATCTCTTTTCCATTTGATAAAATGAAAGTACAGGTAAAATAACAAATAACAATATTTAATGACTTAAAATGCCACTAGAAGCATCAGAACAGAAACTTCATCCTTATTCTCTGTATTAGGAGCCCACAAGGAGAAGTCAATAACACACACACACACACACACACACACACACACACACACACAAAGGAACTTAATCATTGAGTATAAGGTCATATAACTGTGATGCTAACAATAAAGACAATTTTGACTTTTACTAGGAAATGGAAACAAACATAGTAATTTTATTTATCCTGAAGCCAAACCTCAATGCACTCATAAAATTAAAAGCTGTCATCAACAGGAAAATATCCAAGCAGTACTAATACCTTGACAAAAGTAATGTTTCAATGATGCATAATCTGTGATTGTCGATCTTGATAAGTCTTTGCCAAAAACTCTTGCTGCCCTCCCGGCAGCTCCAAAAGGACCAACACATGGAATGATCTCACCTTTAGGGTTATCTATATTAGAGTATACTTTTAGGTTAAATAAATGTATAGTAAGTATATTTATGCCAACATGGGAATGTCAAGAGTGAAAAAGCATATAAATGCGAATGTAAACCAAGGAGTGATTTTTTACTCAGAATCTATAGCCATTAGAAATTGATGGAGGAAAATACACTACACATGAATGAAGTGGGATGGGGACCCACTTATGTCTTGCTTTTACTTGCATTCATTTGTATACCAATTGTATACCACCATTGATTGTATATTAATATCACTCTACCACTAGACAGGAGATTCCCTG
This sequence comes from Canis lupus dingo, assembly GCF_003254725.2. Taxonomy (NCBI): domain Eukaryota; kingdom Metazoa; phylum Chordata; class Mammalia; order Carnivora; family Canidae; genus Canis; species Canis lupus. The sequence goes on along the minus strand of NC_064243.1, from coordinate 42,287,286 downwards.
AGGATAAGTTTGCTTCTTACACATCTTGTTTTCATATCCTCCAGTATCCTGCAGAACCTCACAGATATGGTGGTACTCCATAAATATCTATTGAGTTGATTTACACTGAATCCTAATAACACAGACTTGAAGTTAGTTGCCTTCCTTTATCATTAGATTTTAATGGGACACATTAAAATTAATGAGAATCTTTCTGACCCCGACTATGGAGAGGTACCTTGATGAAAGCAGATCTGAAGGAGATTACTGATTATCCCTGTGAAGCATGTATAACTTATGTAATATTAAGATATTTAAAAATTAAACTATCAAAAATACTATTTTGATTATATTTAAGTCAATTAAGCTGATGTTTAATTGTTAATAATAAATGGTAAATACAAAAATAATATGGTATGTAAAACTGTAAGAAGTCAAATTAACCTCCAACACAGGATTAATTCTTTGGTTGGAATTATGCCTTTTCCTCTGGGGCAATTTTACATTGAGTGGATTCTTACTATTTACAGGCTTATGCCTCTTGAGAAGTTAAAGACTTGTGGCTTAGCAAGGTTTATAATATAGTGCTACTTAATTACTTTTGTTTTTAAGTAGAAACCTTGGTTTCAATGTTTAGGTTTTGTTTTTTGATTTTTGTTTTTTGTTTTTACTTTTTTCAGTAGAACCTCTACAAATGCTTTTATGATATGATGGTCAAAATGACTTCTCTTGAAATTTCAATATGTGTATGTTTAATATCTTTCATGAGATATAACTCACATATAATGTAATTAGCCCATTTAAAGTATATAATGCTATTGGTTTTTAGTCCAATAAATATTTTGATTCCTTTTCAATCACAAGTAAGCAGTAATAATGGCAAGTTGCTAATTTCTCCCTTTTTTTTGGCCTCAATTTTTCTCCTGTACTGTTTACAATTTCATATTCCCAGGATTTGTCAGAATGCTAAATGAAAGACTTTTACAAATCAGTCAATTGGCATCCACTGTTGAGTAATTAAGGACTCAGAACTAGAAAGAACCAATTGATCCAGGGTCAGAATATAAATCCTTTTACCTGTATTCTCATACAATTAATAAGATGTAGCATAGAAAACAGCCCACCCCAGTACTGTACACTTTAAAGAAGCTTAATAAATGTTGCCTTCCTTTTTCTTCCTTTTTTTATTCAATTCTTTAGAGTAAAAAAAGGTTATGAACACATTTCTTGAGATATGAATGAAGCAAATGGGTATGCAAACCAAAGCACACCTAGAAAGTTATAGAGGGAATCCAGTGGAACTACCAGAGTGATGAAAACTGTCCAGGACTGACTTTTCTGATGGGCGGATCATTCGTCCCTCCCCTCCCCAATACTGCACCTGCTTCCCCAACTACCACAATGCCCTCCTTTCATGCAGCACACATTTTTCAGAGAGGAGAAATCTGAAAACAGACTATTTGGAGGGGTCCCTCTTCATACCCAGGAAACCTTTGGACACATTACATTCTGAATTCATCAACTTATTTCAGAACTTTATTAATTTACTCTTCCAAGTAAAATATCTGCCAAGAATTTAAATCAAGCCTTACATAGGGGGGTGTGGGAGGCGATTTTTTTTTTAAGCCAGTAAAGTTGTTGCTGGAAACATTGTTTTATGTGCATGTTTTTATTTACATGTTTTTTTCTGAAATATTTACAGTAAACAAGCTAAATTGAGAATGTTCTTGCTTCTAGAAAATGACTTTTCCATTTGAAATGAATGTATCATCTGGAAACAGTCTGCTATTTAGTAGAAGAGGCCAAATGTTCTCTCTTGTACGGCAACCTGTTTTTCTCTTAAGGAAGAGAACTTATTCCTATTCCATGCCTACAAGGAGAACTTTCTGCTCTTCAATACTATTTCCTACAGGCAGAGCCTCCTGATACAGGAGCAAAGGAAAGAGCTAGATCAACAACCCTCTGGACAGACACTTGGTGAAGGGAATATTCTGCTTGTCGAATTAAGCCCTGCTTTTCAAGTGGATGAACGGTTGTTTCTCTGAGAGTGAACAGGACTCAAAACAGAGTGCTTTGGCTTCACTGAGAAATCCGCAAATATTTCTCAGAATTTGTTAGCGCTGATGGCGCCAGCAAAACAGAATTAGACTGTCCCTTAGAAACTGGATATAGTCTTACCAAACACACAATTTACATTGTTTCCTCTAACATTACATCTGCCTTCCAGCGATAGTAAACTGTACTCCTGTAAGAACAAAGAGACCCCACCAGAAATGATCTATGTTGAACATTTTTGCTTCTGTTTTCAGTCTATATTTTTCCAAGGCGAGCACTCAAGCAGGACTAAACGAAGAGACGCATTCCTAGTTGACACAGAGGACATATTTTGTGTTTTCTGGTGCCAAAACACACCAGAGGATTAGGTGCTAGAATGGAAAATAGTTCTCTCCATTTCCTGATTACTTTCACAGGCATTCTTATTATCTTTAACTTTCCTCTTGTAAAACACACACACACACACACACACACACACAGCACGAGAAATTACTGGGTTCTTTATTTATACCTTATAATAACCTTTATTTCTCGGTTTTCGCAGGAAGAGATGACTGCATTAAGTGCTTGGAACTCACTGCTGCAGGACACAGGGAAGAGCTGGAAAGTGTGGGTAGGCTAAGCACGCCAAGGGTAAAATTAGCCTTCGAGCATATGACTACCAGGAAGGCTCTGAACTACCAGAATCAAGATATCATGGGTTGTCATCAGGGAGTAAATCAAGCAATAACTCTTTTTAAGTAGACTCAAGATAGGAAATATGTCCTCTGTTCACAAATGTGGGATGGCAACCCAGCAGGTTTTTATATTCCTGTAATTACTAAACCCCATTTACCAGCACTGACATCTGAGTAATTACAAGGAAAGACTGGGGCAAATTTTATCCTCCTGATGGCCTTGCAAGGCACAAGGTTTGAGAGCATGGGACAGCATTGCAATCAATCACAGATAAACCCTGTCTCCAGTTAGCAACCTTGGTAATCCATGGGTGATGGGACTACATGGGATTCCTGGCTTTCCTTTTTCCCTGTTTCTATGTAAAAGTAAACAGCCTATGGAAGTGGCTGACTTTTCAAAGGTTGTGTCACCAAGCCTGAGCTAAAATTTAAAAAAGGAAGCTAATGCTCATTTGAGCTTACCAGCAGCGGTCAGTTAGCTTTGAAACAGGGATTTCTACAGTTTGTTACCAAAAAAAATGTGTACTGTGTACACTCTGATGGAAAAAGAGCAACAAGGAGAGCAGAGTGATTTATGCTAATTAGAGAGTTGAATGTTATCAAAAGGGTTAGGAGCCTGAATGGTGAAAACATCAACAGCGCTCTCTGCTATCACTCAAAACCATCTTGCAGGTATCTGGAACTTCAAATGGGCTGCTGATCACATATTTGTTTTTGTTTTTTGTTTTTTAAGATTTTATTTATTTATCTACGAGAGACACAGAAAGAGAGAGAGAGAGAAAGAGAGAGGCAGAGACACAGGCAGAGGGAGAAGCCGGCTCCATGCAGGGAGCCCGACATGGGACTCGATTCCAGGTCTCCAGGATCACACCCTGGGCCAAAGGCAATACTAAATCACTGCTCAGATCACATATTTGTTATGCATAGCTCAGTGCCATCAAAGGGATCCATCCCTCCAATATAAGGGGTAATTTAATAATATTGAAATGTCCTAATATTTGGGTGCATGCTAATTAGGAAAGTGTAGAGAATTTTATATCATAGATCAAATTTTATTTTTTGTATTCTATATTATTTGTATAATTTACACTTTTTAATGTACTTTTCTAATTACTAAAACGTACCTGAGTGTCTTTTTTTTTAAGGTTTTTCATTTTTTTATCAGAGACACAGAGAGAGAGAGACAGAGAGAGAGAGAGAGAGAGAGACAGGCAGAGGGAGAAGCAGGCTCCATGCAAGGAGCCTGACGTGGGACTCGATCCTGGGTCTCTAGGATCACGCCCTGGGCTGAAGGTGGTGCTAAACCGCTGAGCCACCGGGCTGCCCCTGAGTGTCCTTAAATGCATTAAGATCTTGAGAAGTTTACTCAATAGTGGGTCTAGTTATGGGAAAAAATAAGAATTAGGCTATCCTTGTTTGGAATTCAGAAGCTGCAGAACGGGTTGGTGGAGTATAAGCAGAAGGGTAAGCATAAGCCAAACGCATTTAGTAATTGCAAAAATCCTCTCAGAACAGACAGATTTTAATTTCTGCAAAATCTTTAAGGGACCAAGCCAGAAATTGATGAGCAGCAATGAATAAGGAGTGAGAGACTTCGATGCCAAGAGTAGCTGAAATGCCCATCAGAAGATGTAGACTTTACAGACTACCACTAGCCACCAGGGTGACCTCAGCCAGTGAAATTAACAAACACTTACTGAGCATTATAGAAGACTTTGTACGTTGGAGAAAACAAAAATATGAACAAGCTCTGGTTCCTGCCCACAGGAAGCCTATGAGTTGGTGAGGAAAAGAAGACACACAATCAGTGTATACATGGTGGAATGGGACTGGGAGCAGACCACACACAAGAACAGAGGCCAAGGAAAGATCCTCTTCACCTGCTGAGGAGCGAGTGTGAAGGGTTTAATGGAAGAGTACATGTGAAATGCACCAGAAAGAATGGATAAGTTGCTGACAAGGAATCCTAAAGGCAGAGGACCTTTGAGAAAAACTTGATGAAAATCCTGAAGTGTGTAGTTATGTTTATGCCTCTTGAGTTGAATTCAGTAACTGGGTATTTTTAGCCTGGACAAGAGCTCACTAAATTCACTTAATCCCCATCACTGCCTTTTGGACTCACACCCACTGGCCTTCCTCATTCATAGCATCTGACTGTCTCTGCAGATGTTTGTTTAGAGAGTCATAAGAGAGAGTCATGATTATCAAGATAAGAAGTCTAGACAGTTTCTTTTAAGGAATAGAAAGAGCCAACTAAAGGTGAGCCAGGAAGCATCAGGATCACGACTGTATCTTAATAGCTTCAGTGCCCATATGAATGTTGATGTCACAAACACAGAAAATAAAGAAAAAGAACAAAATAGATAAAGAAGACAGTGCATTCAAGTGAGGGATATGGTGAATCTGAAGATCTTATAGGGCACTGAAGTAGAAGTCTAGAAGAATTGTTCTCAATCAGGGTCAATATTGCACCTCCCCTCCTGCCACACACACAGAGCATGTATAGAAATGTCTAGAGACATCTGAGGTTGTGATCACTGGGGAGAGGGAGTGTTATGAGCCTCTAGGAGGTAGGGTCCAAGGATGCTGTTAAACAACCTAAAATGTACAGGATGGTCACTATGGGAAAGAATGAACCCGCTAAAAATGTTGGTAGTGCAGAAGTTGAGAAATCTTGGTTTAGGGGAAGCGAGAACTTCCAATCTGGAATTGAAGGAACAGAGGGAGATGAGAACTTTCATTCATTCATACTGCAGTAAGAAATTTGAGAGAGCATTAACCACAATGAGAATGCATGGAAAAGAAAGAGAAGCAGGTAGTTGGGGCAGCCCTGGTGCCCCAGAGGTTTAACGCCGCCTTCAGCCTGGGGTGTAATCCTAGAGACCCGGGATCGAGTCCCGCGTCAGGCTCCCTGAATGGAGCCTGCTTCTCTCTCTGCCTATGTCTCTGCCTCTCTCTCTCTGTGTGTGTCTGTCATGAATAAATAAATAAAATCTTAAAAAAAAAAAAAAAAAGAAGCAGGTAGCTGACAAAATCCTAGGCTATATCATCACCTCCTTTACAAAATGAGTTCTTTGAGATGGAGTAAGGTCACAAATTGTTTCACATTTATTTTAAGTAAACTCTACCCCCACCATGGGACCCAAACCCATGACCCCAAGATCAAGAGTCATGCACTCTACTAACTGAGCCAGGCAGGTGCCCCAACCCTTTCATATTTAACATGCAATGACATGATGACTTTTCAGGACGTGTGGATCCAAGAAAAAAGATATGAATGAAACGGGGCATCATGGAGAAGATCAGTTAGGAACATCCAAAAAAATGAAGGGTTGAAGATACATTCCAGTGTGTAACAGGGAAGCATTGTATGTGGTCTGCAAATTTGTTATAACTCAATCACAGAACCACATGACTGTAACACAAGAAAATTAAGAAAGAAGAAGTCAGAGGAAGAGGAGGAGGAAGGGACAGGGAGGAAGAGGAAGAGGTGGATGAGAAGAAGAGAAAGAAAGAAGAGACAAAGGAAACAACAACAACAAAAAGGAGTGGAAGGGGGAAAATGGTAAGACAAGAGAAACAAGGGGAAGGGAAAGAAAGGAAATGGAACAGTAGAGACAACCTCTAAAAGACACAGAATACAGTGTGAGTGCAGTTCTAAGGAGCAAGACTAGTGGTCATCCCCCAAAATTTGGCTAAACTCTAATATGGGAATCTATTCCACAAGCAGCAAAATCTGCTTCTTGAACAGTATCATCACTGTTTTTCTAAAGCCATGAAACACAAAATGAAAAGCAGTAACCAATACTTGTATAATTCTCCAGTACTTAAACTTTGCCGTGACTCTGCTCCAGAGGACTTGCCAGGGGTAGGGAAACCTGGAGTGAGACAAGAGATGAGGAGATGTTGTGGTGCTCCAAAACAAAGGAATATGGAATATGCATCACAAGCAACCTGGCAGGCTCGGACTGCTGAACAGAGGCAGAGGAAGTTTGCAAGAAAGACTTAGGAGATGGTCCTTTACCATTCAAATTGTTATGTGGCCCACAAATACGAGGTATGCCTGGAAGCCAAAGGAGGCATCACTGACCAAGAAAGAGGATGAAGAACATGAGCACAGGACAGAGGCAGGACAGTACTGAGCCAGGTAGATTTTGAATTCCAATCTTAGTTTCACCTTTGGCTAGTTTGATGCTGTTTGCGAGTAGCAGAATGACTATGAAACTTGGCTTCTTTCTAGTCATGTGAGACTGATAAGCTTCTCAGGTGTGCTATGATGTTTAAATGACATCAGGTATATAAAATATTGAACATAGTGACTGGTGCCAAGGAGGACTCCATCAGTGATAACTGATGTAGCATGTCTAAATCCTATTCCTCTAAGCAATGATCCCCCCAAAAGGGAAACAATTGGACCCACATTTTAAGTCAACCGAAATACAATACATTAAATAAGGTAACATATTTGAAAACAGAGATCTTCACTTTTGAAAATAAACAAGTATCTTTTATGAATTCATAGAACTGGAGTGGCCTTCAGAATGCTGGTCAAATTTCCTCATTTAACTGATAGGAAAATTGGAGAAGGAAATGAAGAGGCTATTGTAGTTTGGGTATACATGGGTCAAAAGAGACCTTAGTTAAGGGAGGATATGCTTTTTTAAAAATATGTGTAACACAAGATGAAGGCAAAGTTAGAAAATTAGAGTCCACAGTTATATAGATTCATATATACACACATACATAGTGTATATACATACAAACATATTCTATATGTATATGTACATATAATATATAAATTATATATCAGAATTCCTCTAAGGATGCTTGATTATTGATGGCCTAGCATCATCTAGCAGATGTTATCCTAGAGATATCTAGCAGAAAGTTGTCCTTAGGTTTCCGTGAACTTCTCTAGACCACATCTCCCAAATTCACCCCTTTGTAATGTAAACATATCAGACAAAGTTCTTGGGTGCTTCACGGAGTACTGAATAAAAGTTTTAGGAATAAACTGGTGATTATAAAAGATGTACTTCCCCAAGCTACAGCCAGTTCACTTACCTGTCTAGGAGCAAGTTAGGAGCAAAGAAGAGCTTCCCTGGATGCTCCATGGAGCGCCAGACAAGTCCAATCATCAGGATCTCTAGCCAAGCACATTCCAGAAGGTGGACCTGATCATGGAGGCTCAAATCAACAAAGCCTAAAACAAGACAAGAAAAGCTTGCTGACTTAAAATTAAAAGTCATCATTACTAGTGAAATGAATGCAACTGGGGATTTGAACTGGTGAGGTCTGTTTTCTAATACATTGTATGACATGTAATGGAAGAACACTTAATAGGAAAGTCAAGTAACTTTTTTTATACCTAGTATATCAAGGAACTTTAATGTAGTATTTAAGTTTCTAAGAGCCTTAGTGTTGTATCTATAGAAATATACTAACTTATACAACCTATTTAGTATCCTATAAAGTTCTGTACTTAAGTAATGTTAAAACTTGTTAAATCTTTTTTTACTTAGACATCTCTAATAGCTCTATGTGATTACTATATTTCACTTCTGATTCAGTTGAATATATTTACGTACAAGAAATTTAAACTACTGGCCTTAAACCAAACAGGAATTGGAGCAAGGGCAAGACCAAAGTCACTAAATTTCTATTTATTTGCTTCATCACTAAGCCATGCTCTTTTTTTTCACACTGTGTAAAAGAAAGGCTAATGAAACAGTACGTGTAAATAAATATCTTGGGAGAAAATGAATCAGATGAATAAAGTGACATCGTAAATACTTCTGGTAATAAACACTAATGTGTCCTTGTTTGCCAAAGGCCTTAATGGGAGATGAAAGCTTTTCCAAATCAACACTAACAATACAGTGGATGCCTAATGATAACAACAACAACAACAACAACAACAATAAGCAGGAGTAGAAGGGGAAAGGGTGAGGAGGAAGAGGAAGAAGAACAGGAAGATCAATTTACTGAGCCATTACCATGGTCTTGAAGCAATGCTAAGTATTTCCTGCACATTTTCTTATCTTTATTAATACAATAACTCTAAGAGGTAGAAATTGATGGGGATGTCTTTTTACAGGTAAGAAAACAGATGTTCAGAGAGCTTATACATTTGTTAAGATCAGAGATGAGAATATAATCTTCAGAACCTGTGCCCTTGACCACCTCTTATGAGCTGCAATTAATTATAGAATTTGAATCAAAAACTAAATAAATACAACCACACAAATGAAGATCTGCCAGAGTGACAGGCATTAAATGAACAAGATGACCATAAATCTTGCTGCTTTCCAAATCAGCTCCCAGTCATATCATAGGCTATATCCTTCCTCTCTCCCTCTGCTTTCAACTCTTTGTTCTCAGTCATCCATGAGACTGGTTCTAGAAATCCCTTTTCCTGTGTCCTCTCCTTTATTCATTCTCACTAATTTATACTATTATTAGCTACATATGGTTATGTTTATAAAAAGCCAAAACATAAATTTATTTCTCAAAGCAGTCAAGGATGAATGGTTGCCTACTGTATCTTTCCCTTTGGGGGTCTTGAAACTACCACAGGATCAGCACTAAACAATTAGCTCATCATTTCTGATACATGGATGGGCCATTATTACCACTAAATAAGTGACTATCCACATCGAAAAACCCCAACTAGAGAAAGATCTCAGAGTCTATGCCCCCCCCTTGCAGTCATCATCCCCTAATCAAACTCATCAATTCTATCTTCGAAGTAACACTAAAACTTTTCCTCTCTTTTCTATAGTCCCACTGTTACTACTTTAATTCCTAAGAGTCTCTCACCTTTCTGTCTGACTTTTATAACTCAGCATAATTATTTTGACACTTACCCATGATCTTCCATGTATGAATAGCTGATTCTTTTTATTGCCTATTGTGTAGATATATACAATAAATAAATACAATTTGCTTATCCTTTCATTGGACATTTAGATTGTTTCCAGTCTGTGGCTATTACAAATAGCCACAGACTGGAAACAGTAGCTTTTATGAGCAATCTATGTACTAATTTTTTGTATGAACATACGCTTTCAGTTTTGGGGGTAAATATCTAAGAGTCCATTGGCTGGATCTTACAGTAGATGTGTATTTCACTTTTTAAGAAATTGCGAAATTGTCCATTTTCTATTCCCATCAGCAATGGATGAGAGCACTAGTTGCTCCCATCCTCATGGAAAGTTGGTACGGTCAGTCTTTCTAATTATAGATGGTCTAGTAGGTGAACAGAGGTATCACACTGGCTCTGTGGTTTTAATTTGCATTTTCCTAATGACTAATAATGCTGTGCATTTTTTCATGTGCTTCTTCTAATAGATAGTTATCATACATTATATTCAAGTTAATTACGCAAGTATCTGTAAATCCTGCTAGGTTTTGTATTCATTAGAAGCACCAGATGCATGATTCTATCAAATTCTGCTTTTTAAAATCCAATTTGTTGCACCTTTTCCTACACCAATTAATTAACCATTCCAAGGCCCATAACAGTGTAGACTTCCTCAGAGCAGGTGTCTTCCCATTGGAAAAAGTGGGTCTCACATAAAGCAGGGTTTGCAACTGGAGAAAAAATTGGTAGCTCTGTTCATTAAAGAAAAAAAAAAACTAAAAGATTAAAAACACAGTGACTGGGTTTCAGGCCTCTTGGATAGAAAAAGGAACGGGTATCTGTACAACCTGCAACTATTTGCCTCTAAAGTACACTGGGTCAAAATGGACTAACCTTGTTCTGGAAGAAACACTGCCTGAGGAAATGAGAACTGTTTCTTTCTCTCAATGCCCAATGTCTAATGGGATAAATTGACTCCAGTAAGTAGTACTTGAAAGCTCTCAAGGAAGTTTTAATTCTATAAGATTTTACCCCAATCTTTTGGGTAAAATCTCATAAAAGAAATGTAAATGGACATTGTCAATTAAACTCACTTTCAGAAATGTTAATATTCAAAAGTGATGTCTTCTGGGGCACCTGGGGGGTGCACTGGGTTGAGTGACTGACTCTTGGTTTCAGCTCAGGTCATGATCTCAGAGTTGTGAGATCAAGCGCTGCATCAGGCTCTGCACTTAGAGTGGAGTCTGCTTGAGACTCTCTCTCCCTCTCCCTCTGCCCCTCCCCACCATGCTCTCACTTGCTCCCTTTCTCTTTCCCTCTCTAAAATAATAAATAAATCTAAAAAAGAAGTGAAGTCTTCTCTTATGGCATTCGCTGTTTTATATGGAAAAAAATATAATAACGTGATAATGTCATCCATGATGACACGTACACCACACTCTCCAATACCTTCCAGAAACCTCAAACAATCACACAGGATGAGATTTGGAAGTATCTTTTGAGAGAACCATAGCTGGCCACATAACCACTTGATTTTGGAAAACCAAAGGAGTATTTTCTGGTAGGAGCCTTACCTATCAAACTGAATCATACTTTTTAATTCTCACTTCAAAACTTCAGTGCTATTTAAGCCTGACAGTTTTAGTGGTCTCTTGGGAGCCTCAGAAGCTCACCATAACCATTTGTACAACACAAGTCTGGTGATTATGAAATCTTTCTGAAATATGTCTGTTAGCAATAGTTTTCAGTCTGAGTCCAATAGAATTGCTAGGCCCTTCTGTTGAGATGATGTAGATCTCTCAAAAATAAATGGTCTCTTTAGTTCTCTTTCCCAGCTATGCATACTGCCCTCAGAAAGGGTCACTGAATCTCTTGCATAGTGTCCTCTGCAAGTTCCTGGAGACAGCAGTGGGGGTGCAGAGATGACTATCAATCCACCTTCTCAAAGAATGTGAAGACTACTGAAGACTGTTCATTAAAGACTCTCAATTCATAGCCAATGGAGGAGACAAATAATGTACTAAATCCCAAATAAAATTATATTATCTATCTATAGACATCGAGTTTCAACCCTTGGTTATTTTCCTTATAAAAAAGAGAAATGATCTAATGTGCAATTTCAGCTGGATCTGCTATAATAATTTAGAGGCATTCAACAAGGTCTTTCTTGAACACTTGAAAGTGTTGCCAATATGAAGATGGAAGGGAGCAGCATTTACAGGATATGGATAGAGGCATCAGTGACAGATATTTTTATGGGTGACATAGTGAGAGATGATTCACCTCCCATCACTTGGGGACTCCCATTTTAGCGACAGTGACAGTGAAACATTCACAGATTTAGTAATAGAGTATCCTGGGGATGGGCTATCCTGGAAACAGAAACGCCTTAGCTCCTACTCCCCACCCACTGTGTGGGCAAGGATCTAATGAAGTTGAGGAAGGTCTCTTTCCCAGAGAAATAACCCCCTATACATACAACCAGCTTATTATCTCCAGTTTCATCATCACATAAATATATTCTATCCTTCTGTCCTCCATTATAAACTGTTTTCCCTCCAAGATTTTTATCTTAGGTTTAACTGTGAAGAGACCTCATGACATGTCCTCCTCCTTCCCTTGGGGCTCATGAGATCCTAAACCCTCTTTACCACTCTGTTGGAGACTGCAAAAAAAATTACTTAATTTGTCTTGTCAAGCCTCAGCCTCCCTTGTGGGGTACAACAAGGCTCTCAGAAATGACACTGAAAGTGTACTGAGATCCTTGAGCAAAACGACTAATATAATATGAACACTTGTAAAGTTCTGCACTGCAGTGAGGTAAAAGGTAAATCACAGGTAGTTGGTTCCCTTAGTAAATCCACTGGAAAAAATATTAGTTTCCTGACCTTCAGAAAAAATTAATCATGTTCTCAGTCATACAATGACCCCAATGTTCTCCAGAATGTCATTTATGAAATTGCCTATTAAACTCTTTTAGATTGCTTTAATTCAACAGAAGATTTAAATAATTCATCTCTTCCTTTGGATGCCAAAGATTCAGCGAAGAAGGAGAAGGTGGGGGGGGGAGGAAAAAGAAGGAGGAAGGGAGAGGAAGAGTAGGTGGTAGGGGAAAGGGGAGAGAAGAATGGAACATGAGACTGTAGCATAAAGACAGCTACAAGCTGAACACAATTTGGGATTTCTGGGAGAAAGCCTATAGAACAGATAATACCAGAGGAACCAAGATAAGCAGTCCTCATGCTCTTCATTTGTAATTTTTTCTCTTTTTCTTCAAGAAATTGTCACCTGATGTCATACTATGGACATGTGCCCCATGGTATGATCTCCCACCTCAAATAAAACCTTAGATTCTCCTTTTATGCAGTCCCATTATAGAGAGACCCATTAAAACTGTGATTCCCATTCTGTAACACTTTAAGCTATATCCAATAACACATAAGCACTGAAAAATTGTTTTAAGAAACAAGCTGAATCTATTTAAATATTGTCATGCAACACTCTGACCAAATATATACCACTGTTACAAACTGCAATAAATGGCAAAAGATTATCAGTTGTTTAGAAATATCGAATCACAATGCAAGAGATAGGCCTCTCCCCAGCCTGCTCTATATCACCATGTCTGTGTGTATTCAGCTTTCCTCTGCTATAATAAAGGGGAGTGTGCACAGGCCCCCTTCTGCCATAATACCACTTATCCAATGCTCTTATCACCATACTAATAGACATCCACCTTGCCAATACCAAGCTGACATTTTCCTGGAGCTACAACAGCCCTCAATTCTCAGGCCTGAGTATGAGGTATTTCCAACTTGGTATTTTTTTTATTATTATCAGGAGGATACACCCCCTCCCCCCATCTCATCCTCCCAATGGAATGAGGAGGATAAAAGTAATGAAAGAGTATTAGCTGAAGAGTCAAGTAGGCCTGGCTTGAAATTCTTCTGTGGCCCCTAGCCAGTTACTTAAGATCTCTGAAAGCTCTTCCCATCTGTAAAATGCAAATGGACTGACCTACCACTTCGGGTTATTGTAAAAATTAAGGAGTTGCCAGATGTCCCCGAGTACCAGAGTCCTATTCAGTGAATATTTCTTCTCCTTCCTATTCATCCCAACAGGCCTGGAACTTCTTCCTAATAGAAGGGAACACAACTTTTACAAAGCACCAAGAGAAATGTTTTGTTTCAAAATATTTTAGATTTAGAGCTTCAAACTTAAATTGGGCACTTTGTGTTTGCCCTGCCTAAGTCATGTTGTGTTTTCTGTTTATATTTTGCTCTTTATTCATACACAAAAATAACCTAATAAAAAGGATAAAAGACTTCCTGGACATCAAACAGCTCTTACAAAAGAACATTTTCATGATTTAAAAGTGGAAGGAACAAGAGCATGTGGATTATATTTCTCCTAAAATACATATGCAAAGAAATGAGAAAAGAAAGCACGTTTGGGGTTTTATTACACTCAAAGCATTTCAAGATGTTTAGCAAATCCAGAATGCAGCTGTATTTGTATACCCCCATATAAACGGTTGATGGTTTTCTACTGCACTCAGCAGACTTCCACAGTGTTTGCTGCCCTTATTTGCCTTGAGATAGAATGAAACTTGCCCTGTGAAGACTACCTGCCTTGGGAAATAAAACAGTGTTCTCTAGGCAATGCTCAGCAATAAAAACCAGTGGTAAGTAAAGAACTGAATTTGAAAATTTTGATATTTTAAAAATATGTCACATTTAGCATAGTTGACAGCCAATTAATGTGAGTAGAGGTTGAACAATTCAGGACAGAGTTTTAAAAGTAAACAGAAAAAGCGCCTTTTAAAATGAATGGTGTATATCTTGAAAATTGCTTATTAAGATGATCATATGTTAAAAGAATTACAGATGATATCATGATATCTATATAAATCCCCAAACTTGCCAATCTTGACTCTGAAGACTGACAAAAGTACCATGTTCTGACATAATATAATGAAGACATTTATGACATCATCACCAACTCAACTGTTGTTCAATCTGCTTTTTTTTTTAAGATTTATTTATTTGAGAGAGAGAAAGAGAGTGCATGATTATGCAAGTGAGGGGAGGGGCACAGTGAGAAGGAGGGAGAGAATCTCAGGCAGACTCTCCACTGAGTGCTGAGCATGGACTCAATACCACAACCTTGAGATCATGACCTGAGCCAAAATCAAGAGTTGGAACCTTAACTGACCAAGCCATCCAGGCACACCAACCATTGTTGGACTTTAACCACCATCCCCCGCACTATATTCAAGGAACTACATCCCATATAACACTCCTTCAAAAAATTATTAGACTTATCCATGGAAGCATATTCAGAATCTACTTCAAAAATTTTCTAGCATTGTTTCCCTGCTCTGGACATTAGGCCATATTTATTCTTTAGTTACCATACATGTTTCTAGGTATGTATTTGTGTGTGTGATATAGTATAGGTTACATTTCACTTACCTACCAATATTATAGGTTACATTTTATTTACCTACCAGTATTTGATTATTTTTACACATCAACACATAGGATATGAAGAAAGTATATGGAAATAAATTGTGTCTGATCTAAAGAGGTAATTATAGAACATCTCTGATTAGTAAGAAAAGTAGAGCTATACTGAAAAGCACCTCAAGATCTTAAAATTTAGGATTATATATTGTAGCATATGTAAAATAATTATAATGCAAAGAAGTAAATTATTCTTGATCATAAATAAAACTTTATAAAATATTTCCCTTAACCTTTCTTTAGCAATTTCATTGACAACACCCTTAAATGGCCAGACACCTATTTTCTTATTTTTCTAAGGCTGTACATATCTTAATTCTGATCATGGCAAGTATGAACTTGTGAAATGGTGAATATTTTCTTTATAAAAATGATGTTTTCAGTTTTGAATATGTCATTGCATCTTTAGGAAAGGGTAGAGGAAACTACTGGGCTGCATCCCTCATGTAAGCATTTATTTATTCTGCAAATTTCTCTCTAAATTTAATAATAAGGAAAGATTTTCTCCTTCTAAAGACCTGATGTGCTCCTTTTGCTGGAAAGTAAGACAACAGAGCTTACTACAGATTGCATGTAGCCCTACTGTTAGGAAGCATGGACATTAATAGAATATTCAAAGGCAAAAACAATTGTACCTGTTTCCTTGGATAATTACCACCTTACTCCTACTTTTTCTGGACTTATTTTTGACTGTAGTATTGAATTACAATGCACCTCATATATCAGACTTTGCCAAGTAGCTAGAGAAATAAATCATTAAAATATATGTTTGCTTTTACACACACATAATTATCCCCCCCTTTTTTTCTTTCCATTTAACAATAAGTAAGTTATATGATGACAGATAAGGAAGTGGTTTGTCAGAATAAAAGAATTAATCTTACAACCATATCTGACTTCAAAAAGAAAAATAAGTCAAGACTTTTAGATATCAGGATCAGATGTGGGGATCAAAAAAAATGTCCCTCAGAGAAAACAAAGCAGATGGCAACTCTACCTTGTTACCAACCCCATCTGTATTACACTCAGAGCCTTGGTTTATGAAGAGATGGTTGTCATGACAATAAGCATTTGAGAAGAGTTCTGGAGAAGCTGATGGATTTAAGAGTGTCTCCTAGTTTCCCAATTTTTGAAACACACACAAAAAACCATTCCCTCCATCCACCAAATAAACAATTCTATTACTTCTTATATTGGCTACAATTATTCTCTATTGACAGTATACATTTTTTTACTCTGTCTTGTCAAAATCCCCCTTGGAGGGACAGAAAAGATCTTTACTCTGATACAGCACAGCATGAAGGTAAACTAGTCTTTTATTTTTATTCAGCAAGGGCAACAGTATTAACTCTAGCTTAATTTTTTTCCTTATAAGCTCAAAAAAATCAATTTTGGCTTAAATGCAGAAGGGGAAAAGAGTAAAAGAAATTATTTTCCAGTTTCTGGGAGTATATTGCAAACTAAAGGAGGAAAAAAACTAATAAACTATAAAGTACTCAAGCCTGTCCTTTGACGTGCTTGGCAAATGCACAGAAAGGCCAGCACTTGGGAGCGGCACTGGGTTCGCTCATAAAAAGCATGGATTGGCTGTGTTTGAAAAGTCAACAAGCACTTGTACCTTGGAACATACATTTTTTTCCTGTCTACCTAGAAGCAGACCTACAGAAGCATTTCAAATACTATTGTCATTGTCATCAGCATGAGTTTTCCGGATAACTGTATGCTCCCGGGAAACACTACAAATGTCAACACAAAGAATGAGAGGGGAGCAGACAATTCTTTTTAAGCAAGTCCCCCAAACAAATGGACAATGATGATTTCTTCCCACCACCACCCTGCCTAAGCCCCTCAATGGAACCAGAATTGATGATCATCTTACAGTCTTAGGTTTCTGACGTACATACACACTCATTTGCTAGAGGAACACTTGTTATTACTAATGACCCAGGGACATCTAGTTCTAGAATTAATTATGAGCAAAACAGACGCTTATTCTCTCTTTGTTTTACTTAAATTCAGAATGTTAAAATGGGAGTCTTCCAAAGCAAAATCACCCAGAAGTAATAGAAATGCTGAGTATCAAATCACATAACAATACTGCCTCTGAGAAACAGAGAACAAGGTACAGGACCCCATACCAAGAAGGGGTTGGCAGTCCCAAGTCTGAGGCCAGTAGGGACCTGAGAGTCTCACAAGCACATAGGCAATGGCTTTAGAAAAGTCTGCTTCCTCCCTTCCAGTCTTCCCACAACTCACCTCTTACATTTTTACCATTAAGCTACACAAATTTCAGCCCCAGAGAGAACAAACAACAAAATAAAGGAGAAAGAATTATTTCAGCCTCTTCCATCCCAGAACTGAAGTCACTTATCACTGATCTTATATATACCACTGTAGAGAGAGGCCATAAAGAAATTAGAGAGCCAGAGATTGTTTTCCTTTAACCCATGATGGATCCTTCTATGAGCACAACAGATCTTGCCAGGTCATTAAATAACCATACTAAAAATAAAGTAAGTAGCTAGGAGAACCTATAAGAGAGATTCTCTAAATGCTAATTACCTTCAAAGCAAGAATTATTTCATTTCTTATTAGTTCAACATGGCCCTTGCCTTGGTATTGGGTCCCATCAACAATGATGACTTCCTAAGGACTGCAACAGGAACCACAATATTTTCTCATAAAAAAAATAACTCTTAGTTTTGTAAAGCTGCTATAATAAAGTACCACAAACTGGGTAACTTAAAAAAACAAAACCAGAAATCAGGAAACAATAGTCTGGAAGCCACAAATCTGAAATCAAAGTGTCAGCAGGGCCATGCTTTCTCAAAGACATTGGGGAAAATCTGTTCTATGCCTTTCTCTTAGCTTCTGGTGTTGCTAAAAATCCTTGGCATTCCTTGGCTTAGAGTCATCACTTCAGTCTCTGCCTCCATCATCACATGATGTTCTCTGTATGTCTTTGTATCTCTTATCTTTTTATAAGAATACCAGTCATGTAGGATTAAGACACACACTAATTGAGTATGATCCCATTTTAACTTGATCACATATGCAAATACTATTTCCGAGTAAGGTCACATTCACAGGTACTAGAGATTAGGACTTTAACATATCATTTGGGGAGATGCAATTTAACCCACAATAACAAACTGTAAACCTGTATCTCTTACATAGTCATGCTCAACATTCACCAAATGTCATTGAGCATCTCCAGTATATATAAAACTGGCATGAGGCTGGGTAGTGTGCGTACAGAGATGGGACAACATTCTCATTCTCAAAAAGGTCATAATCTATAGAAGAATCAAGAAAAATGTCGTAAGACCACAATGATATGTGTTGAGTGTCAACATACAGGAAAATATCTGAGCAGTGGGCACCTTCAATCTTTGAGGAAAGGTTATTCCTTAGGCTATGAGATATGTTTTTCCCTCTTCCAAGTACACTCTTCTAATGACTTCAACACTCTGAACATCAGGATTAGGTGCTTATTCCTATAGTAGCCCTTCTCTGTATCAGGGCTTATTTGCTAATTCATATCTCTCACCACATGGGAAACAGATTGAGCACAGACACTATGTCTTGAGGATATTATACCTGCAGGACTTAATGTAGTACTTGGTTGAAAAAAGGTCCTTAAATAAATATTTGTCAAATAAACAGGGGGGAAGAGGTAAATAAATGAATGAGTGTAAATGAGTTATCTTTTGCAATTTGAAGGACTTCCTGGAAGGTCTCCAATTTCTCAGTGAAGCAGAGGTGAGGTCCTCTACCCTGAAGAATAAGGAGGTGACAGGGTAGGGTGTTAGAGGGGCATAGTGAAGAACTGAAACAGTTGCTGTGGAAATAGGAAAGCAAGAGCAAGGGAAAGGTAAGAGAGAGAGAGAGAGAGACTGAAAGGGAGAAAGACAGAAAGAGAGAGTGTGCTGGATGGGCAAGTAGAATACTTGGGAAATAGAACTGCTGGATTCTCCAATCTAACTAAAAATCAGGCTAAATAGGATCATAGAACAAAATATTAATGTATCTTTCCCTTTAACTGGAAAATTGTCCTCCTGAATATAATGTCACTTAAGTCCTAAAAATTCAGTATAATCTATGTGTAGACCCAATTTTTTAAGGAGCAAAGAGTGAAATTTAAATACTCACTACATCTTTTTCCTACAAAGAGAAGTATTTAATAACATTTCTAAATATAGTACTCTTTGGAGTATTTAAAAGCATGAATTAATTACAGAAAAATTAATTGATTTACTATTTTAAACACCTATCATGTGTCAGGCACATACTGATTGATGTAAGGGATCAAAAAAAACTTAATAATCTTGGTCTCTGACATCAAAGCTATCAGAGAAGACAATCCAATTAATAACTGATTGAGAAATAGTATCTAAGACCACATTGGAGGACAATCCAGAGCTCACTAGAAACACACAGGATTGGTACCTAATCCAGAGATGTAAGACTTCCTGGGATTTCTAATTTGCATCTCGATAGCATACTTGATGGAAAGAGAGACAATGTGACAGAGGGACCAAAGGTATGGCATGACCCAGAAACTGTCTCTATACCAGACATGCAGGGGTCCAGAACATAGAAAGAAGAGTGGTCAGAAATGTCAAAGGAAGCAGAAGCCAGGGGATACTGAGGAGTTTTGGTTTCATCTTTGAGGCAAAGAGAAACCACTGGAGTCTTTTAAAAATAGGATTCTTGGCTAGGGTGAAGGTAAAGAGAATGAATAGAAAGACTCATTGCTGAATTAGCAAGGAAGGAGGAGAATTAACTGAATTTAACTGAGGGATGAAAATAGGGGGAAGGATCAATGATCTCTTAAGTGTCTGGCCAATGTGATTGGCCATGGTGATGGGCATACATAAGGAAGAGAGGGCTCATGGGGAAGGCAGTGAGCACCAGCTTGAATATGTTTAGTCTAAACTTCCTGAGGAGCAATAATGGAGAAAAGTCTTAATAGACTGCTGAAGTAAGGCTATAAAACAAAAAAGTCTGGGGCAGCCTCAAGTCATCGATTGGGTATTATCAGCAAAGAGGTAAAAACTGAAATCACTGGGGATGGGTGGTACCATTTAGAAGGAGTATGCAGAGAGAAAAGAGGCAAAAATGTCATGAAAAATGCCAGTGCATCAAAGAGACTATTTCAAAGTAAAATAATAATAATAATAATACAGTATGGGGCTACCATATGCTTTCCTTTCTTCGTACTTATTATGTCCAACACCATTAAATAGAAACTCAAAAAGGGAAAAATAAACATCTGTTATCTACTGATTCTGAAAAAGATCAATTCTGGCTATGTACGTGACTTTTTGTCAAAATACTTTCAATAACAAGAATTCATAAGTGACATGAAATACCTTGTTTTTTGATCATTCCTGCCTAGGGTGATACAACACTTCCACATAATCAAATTAGGAGATCAGCTTCAGAAGATCACCTATGTCCCTCTCCTTTAATTCAAAAGGGTTCCTTTTTTTTATTTTTTTTAATTTATTTTTTATTGGTGTTCAATTTACTAACATACAGAATAACCCCCAGTGCCCGTCACCCATTCACTCCCACCCCCCGCCCTCCTCCCCTTCTACCACCCCTAGTTCGTTTCCCAGAGTTAGCAGTCTTTACGTTCTGTCTCCCTTTCTGATATTTCCCACACATTTCTTCTCCCTTCCCTTATATTCCCTTTCACTATTATTTATATTCCCCAAATGAATGAGAACATATTATGCTGAGTGAAGTAAGTCAGTCGGAGAAGGACAAACATCAAAAGGGTTCCTGAAGAGAGACAGGGGTCCCAGCTCTGAAGAGCCTCCTGCAGCTGGAGGCCTGAGTTTCTGTTCTCCCTAACGCCCCCCCACCACCACCACTTCAGTGGCAAATGCAGGGTTGTCTTAGCAGTGATGTCACCTCCTGCTTCCCAACAGACCTTGCCCCAGCTTCCTCTTTGGGGAGCTAAATGTCACTGAGCTGCCCCAAGGGTTGCTAGCCTTGGAGCTGGCCATGCCCTCCCCTGAGGGGAGTGAGCAGAGCCACAGAACAGTTTTTTTCTCACAAAGCTGGCAAGCAAGGTAATAGTGTGGAATAAAATTTGAGGAAAATAAAACTCAAAATTACTTTGTCTATTTTGAGTTCCTGGAACTAAATGAATGTTGAATGGAATTACTTTTTTTCTTCTTAAATAGAAGTTGTCTTTATTTGTATAAATTAAGATTAAAGACACTATCCACAATTTTGGAGTAGTCAGATTTCCAAACTACCTTACACTGTCATAAAACCAAAGGGAAGAACTTTATCTATCTATCTATCTATCATCATCATCTATCTATCATCTATCTATCATCTATCTATCTATCTATCTATCTATCTATCTATCTATATCTAGTTTCTCTCTTCCTACCACCTATGAAACAGTTAGGAAATTCTCCAGGAAACAATAGACTAGAATTCCTCAGCACACTTTCAATATCTCTAGTGTTACATTCAGCTTCTCAAGTCTATTTCCAATTCAGAAAGTGGA
The DNA here is from genome assembly GCF_003254725.2 of Canis lupus dingo. Classification (NCBI taxonomy): domain Eukaryota; kingdom Metazoa; phylum Chordata; class Mammalia; order Carnivora; family Canidae; genus Canis; species Canis lupus. The sequence continues at coordinate 42,265,656 of NC_064243.1, read as the reverse complement.
ACTGAGCCAGAATTGGAGATGGGCATGAAGGTGGTTCTTTTGATTCACAGCACAAATCTATTTCACATTTAGCAGTGAAAATATATTTTGTCTTCAAGATTGTAAAATCTCTTGTTCTAAGTATTTCAAACCACAAATAGAATCTTAAGATCACTGAAAAAAAAAAAAAAAAAAACAACCCCCCCCCCCACACACAAACACACGAACCAATAGCACATCTACCAAGTTAGAAATAAAGTTTATGACTAGTTAGCAAGTCAGAGGAGTAGATTTTTTTCTTGAATACAAGGACACACAAATGCCATCACTGAAATGACATATATTCTTGTCTCTCTCATGATAAGATTAGTGATGGCCCAAGAAGAGAAGGAGCTTAATCCAAGAAATCATGGACTGGGCTCTGGTTTGCTCAGGCAATGCTAGATTGAAGAAAAGCATGAGCAGAAGTACCACTGTCCAGGAAGATATATTTATGTTTTACATTTACATAAAGAGAAAATTGTCTGTTGGCCAACTTCTAAGAGTTCAATAGGATTTTTAATGTTTCAAATGTAGAATGAGTTACGAAGATGCAGTGTGTGAGGGGAGGGGTAATGGGTTTTGCTGAGACCAGGTTTGTCACTTACTGGGTATACGACCTTAGGTGAATTATTTCATCTCTGGTGCCTAGCACAGTGTCTCTCTTGGTGTACGCTCCACGAATATTTTTTGAATGAATGAAGAGCCCTAGGCTTCACAGTTACTTTATCTACAAAGTTGGAATGATAATAATATCCCTGCACTATGTTATGGTGACAACTTAAAAGTATATAAAGAGCCTATCACATTGCTTAGAAAACACTGGTGGCCAACAAATAAATGGTCACTGCAATTGCTTTAGTTACTTTTTAATTTTTTTCAAAGATTTTATTTTTTTAAGAAATCTCTACATCCAATGTGGGACTCTCTCGTTCACAACCCCAAGCTCAAGAGTCACATGCGGTATCAACTGAGCCCACTCAGGCAATCCCACTTTAATTCCTTATTAATAATTAAAGTGCCAAATATTACGCAGATGACAAATTTTCTTCCCATACCCTGATCATGAGTTGCACCATCTATAATGCATAGCTTCATACAGAGTTATGACAAGGTTCTTAAACATTTTTGTTCAATTTGGTAGTCTTAAGTCCATGGGCTGCTTCTCAGAATAAGGTTCTGAATGCATGAAATAAAATATTTAAAAATCACAAAATAAAACCAATTATACTGAAATCCAGTTCTTTTTTAAAATAAATAAATAAATAAATAAATTTATTTGTGAGACAGAGAGAAAGAGAGAGAGCCAGCAAGCATGAGTGGGGGCTGAGGGGCAAAGGGAGAAGGAGAAGCAGATTCCCCACTGAGCAGGAAGCCTGACTTGGGGCTCAATCCCAGGATCCTGAGATCATTACCTGAGCTAAAGGCAGACACTTAACCAACTGAGCCACCAGCCATCCCTGAAATCCAGTTCTTTTTAAGAATTCAGTGTGTCTATGGATGCCAAATGAAGAACCTTTCACAGGGAAAGGATGGAAGTCAATGACTTCTCAGGTGACCAAGGGCTACTGGTATTTTCATGCACATCATGTTACAACAGGAACCTCCTCATCCTTTCCCCCACTTTGCTTGGAATGTTCTCATAAAACTACTGAAAAGCAAAGAGAGTGTTATTAACTATTGCAAATGCTGCCTACATTTGAGATGAGATCTTGGGGAAAAAAGGTTGTAATACAGACCTAGTACAACAACTGCTGTTTAAGAACACACACAGGAGTTGGCCTTAATGACTCACTTTCACTGACTCACTTCATAAGCTATTAAGGGAAATTATTAATATCCTTATTTAACTAAAGAATGTCTGTGAAAATTCATCAGGATTTAAAGACTGAAGGTAAATGGCAAGTCTTTAAATAACAAGATTATTAATTTAATGAATTATAAAATGAATTCAGAATGTTAAAAGACACGTTTATTTACTCTTAAGCAAAATCTGGGATGCCTGGGTGGCACAGTGGTTGAGCATCTGCCTTTGGCTCAAGTCGCGATCCTGGGATCCTTGGATCAATCCTGAATTGGGCTTCCCGCAGGGCACCTGCTTCTCCCTCTGCCTATGTCTCTGCCTCTCTCTATGCGTCTCTCATGAATAAATAAAATATTAAAAGAGAGAGAGAGAGCAAAATCTGTTAATAAGGAGTTATTCATGAAATAGGTAAAACTTCAAAAATATGTATTTCTCATCTTTCAAATCTCTCATAAAGATTTGTCAGATATGTGGAGTTTGTCTGGTATCTGACCCATACATGGCTAGCTGAGGACTGGCCAGGAAGACTAGGATGCCCACTCAACCATTAGCTTTGACATGACCATTATGAGGAGCGGCCATAATCTGTGGCCAGCTTAGGTACCAATAGAAGTCAAATTTTGGACTAGAAATTTATAGGAAAGCCAAATCAACTCAAAAGCATATAGCTATGTGAAAGAATTCTGCTTCGCATAGAATAAAAATGTGAAGAACACCTATACTTTGAATGTGAGCTGACAGGAAGAAACAGATCTTAGTCAAAAATACATGGGGAATCCCAGATCATATGGGAATTGATTATAATTGTTTACACAGACCAGTGATATCATCTCTATCTGGAGTCTGCAAGATGGTGCACGATTAGTGACATGCTTTCAGAAAAAAGTAATTGGTTGTTTGAAAAAGGTCTCTAACTCTTTTTCTCAGTCTTTCCCCAGTTCTAGAAGATACACTACCCTTCCAGTGTATGATTTACAGGGTCAGCTCTAATTGTAGACTCCCTAGAGAGAAAGATGCAGGATCTCTCATCTTTGCTTTTCCCAAAGAACTCAGAACTGTGCTTTTCACAAAACTGATATTTGGAAAGATTCTGAGTGAAAATTTGCAGGGAACTAAAAAAAAAAAAAAAACAGAGAAAAAGAAACAAACTCATGCTGATTTTATTGGCAACTATAATATCCTAATGGTATAATCTCCCAGGCTGGGCCTCATTATCTTTGTATGTAAATGGCATATTTACACATAAATTTTACCTAAACATTTAATATTCTCCCCAAATTGAGATACTTCAGAGAAACAACAAAGATGAATAGACAAATAAAAGTCCTCACTACATGGAAGAATCTAAAAGAAATAGATAAAAAATAAATAATTTTCCTAATAACAAAATCCTAACAAGTAATGAGATGGACTAGGAATGCTCTCACCACTCTTGGAAAACTTTAGGGACACTTCCAAGTGCTCTTTTCCCTGCCCTTGGTTTTTGGGTGGCTAGTTTTCTAATCTTTTCACGATGATGGCATCTCTAAAGCTTTTCCATTCTTTCTTTTATTTGCACGGTATTCTCTTCTGCTACTCCATTATCCAATGGCATTTCAGCAAAGTGAACACAATTTAAATTTTGAACTCTTAAGAAAAATTTCAAATCACTTTTGCCCTGCTAAAAGCATAGTCAATGTCAAGAAAGAGGCAGAAAGAGGCACAATGGTTTGTTGAAAAATAACTCCAGTTCTTGGATCAATCAGCTTCCAGCAATCATAGCTACTCTGCACATTACTTCTCATGGCATAGTTTTATCTGAATGCATCATTATTAACAGTTGTAATGGGTTATATTTGTCCTCCTGAAGTTCCTACAGTCATAATGTTAACCCTCTGGTATACTTTCTGTCTTCTGTCTCATTTTTGCCATCCTGGGATGGAGGTCGAAAAAAAACCACATTCTTTTAAAAATATATGTGTAAAAAGCATTCTAAATTTCTTAAGGCTGCTATGAAAAGAAATGATGCAAACTGAGCATGAAGGTTAGTGTTTACACTTCTATAATGCTTAATTTCTATGTCTTGAATGATCTACCATAGATCCCTTCATTTAGGAGTTGATTTGTAAATTATATGTTAACTGAATAGATGAAATAAACAAGTATAAGAAATTCAGAAAAAAAAAAAAGAAATTCAGGACCCAAGTATATATCAATACTGATTTCCCCCCTAGAACTGATCATATATAGTCCTATCAACAAGATTTGGGCAAAACAATAAACAGTCAGATGCTCTCCACATTATATTTTTGTTGAATTTTGCCATTTTGTTTTTGTCTTGGCCAAGACTAGGAAGAGCATTTATACAGGAAGAGACAGTATCTGTTTACAAAAAGTTCCTATAGGAAAATAAAGACATTGTTCCATAAATTCCATAGTGACTGAGAAAACATCGTCATTTATGAAAAGATATTAAAGGTCTTGATAGGAAAGGTCTTTTCTCACAGGACACTGCACTAGAGGTAGCTGCAATATTCAGTGTGATGTAGCCATGATTACTTAAGAGTGTGACCTTTGGAATAGATGACCTTGGCTTAATCCCAGCTCAGCCATGTCATAGTGGAGAAACTTTGAGAAATCTATTTAAATTTTCAATGCCTCAGTTTTTACATCCAAAAAGGAGATTTTAAAAAACACCTTCCCTAAGAAGACATGAATAGACATTTTTCCAAAGAAGATATATAGATGGGTAACAGACATATGAAAAGATGCTCAACAGCACTCATTATCAGGGAAATACAAATCAAAACCACAGTGAGGTATCACCTCACAACTGTCAGAATGGCTAAAATCAACAACACAGGAAACAACAGGTGTTGGCTAGGATGCAGAGAAAGAGGAACCCTCTTACATGTTGGTGGGAATGCAAGTTGGTGCAGCCACTTTGGAAAACAGTATGGAGGATCTTCAAAAGGTAAAAAATAGAACTACTCTATGATCCAGCAATTTGTTACTGTGTATTTACCCAAAAGATACACAAATATTGGTTCAAAGGGACACATGCACCCCAATGTCTACAGCAGCATTATCAACAACAGCCAAATTATGGAAAGAGCCCAAATGTTCATTGACTGATGAATGGATAAAGATGCTGTGGTATATATACGTATATATAATGGAATATTACTCAACCACCAAAAAGAATGAAATCTTGCCATTTGCAATGAAATAGATGAAGCTAAAGTGTATTATGCTACGTGAGATACGTCAGTCAGAGAAAGACAAATACCATATAATTTTCACTCATATGTGGAATTCAATAAATGAAGCAGATGAACACAGAGGAAAAATAATAAAGGGAGATATAAACCATAAAACAGACTCTTGCCTATACAGAACAAACTGAGAGTTGCTTGGAGGGGAAGTAGTGGGAGAAGGAAAGTGGGAGTGGGGTGAGTGGGTAATAGGAATTAAGGAGGGCACTTGTGATGAGCACTGAGTGGTTTTCTTTTAATTTCAAGTTTTTATTTAAATTCCAGTTAGTTAACATACAGTGTAATATTTCAAGAGTAAAATTTAGTGATTCATCACATATTCAGCACTCAGTTTTATGATTTTGAAGTTTGTTCCCTCTATCCCTATTTTGTTGAGGATGTTTATCGAGTGGATGCTGTAGGGGCGCACCTGGATATCTCAGTTTGTTTAGCATCCAACTCTTGGTTTCAGCTCAGGTCATGATCTCCTGGATTGTGGGATCAAACTCCTTTCAGGCTCCTCACCCAGCAGGGAGTCTGCTTGAAAGACCTCCCTTTGCCCCTCCCCTGCTCATTCTCTCTCTCTCCCAAAAAAAAAAAACAAAAAAAAAAACAAAAAAAAAACAAGAATGTATGTGTACTTTTTCAAATATTTTTTCCGCATCTATTGAGAGGATCATATGGTTCTTATCCTTTATTTTATTAATGTGGTGTATCATGTTGTGATTTGCAAATACGAAATCACCCTTGCAGGTCAGAAATAAATCCTACTTGGTTGTGGTGAATGACTCTTTTAATGTACCATGGGATTTTATTTGCTAGTATTTTGTTGAGAATTTTTGCATCCAATATTCATCAGGAATATTGGCCTGTAATTCTCTTTTATAATGGAGTCTTTGGTTTTGGAATCAAGGTAATGCTGGCCTCCTATAATGAATTTGGAAGTTTTCCTTTCATTTCTATTTTTTGGAACAGCCTGAGAATAGGTATTAACTTTTCTTTAAATGTTTCATAGAATCCCCCTGGGGAAGCCATCTGGTCCTGGACTGTTGTTTCTTGGGAGATTTTTGATTACTGATTCAATTTCTTTGCTGGTTATTGGTCTGTGCAAGTTTTCTATTTCTTCTTGTTTCACTTTTGGTAGTTTATATGTCTATTTCTTCCAGCTTGCCCAATTTGTTGGCATAAAATTTTTCACAAAATTCTCCTATAATTGTTTGTATTTCTGTGGTATTGGCAGTGATCTCTCCTCTCTCATTTGTGATTTTATTAATTTGACTCCTTTCTCTTTTCTTTTTGATAAGTCTACCTAGGAATTTACCAATTTTTTAAACTCAGAGAACCAGCTTCTGGTTTCATCGATCTGTTCTACTTTTTCTTTGTTGTTACTATTTCTGTATCACTTATTTCTGCTCCATTTTTTATTATTCTCCTTCTTCTGCTGGCTTTATACTTCATTTGTTGTTCTTCTTCTAGCTCCTGTAGGTGTAAGTTTAGGTTGTATATTTAGGGATTTTTCTTGCTTCTTGAGGTAGGCCTGTATTGCTATGTACTTCCCTCATATAACTGCTTATGCTGCATCCCAGAGATTTTTAGAACAACATGTTTTCATTATCATTTATTTTCATGTATTTTTAAAATTTCTTCTTCAATTTACTGGTTGGCGCATTCATTGTTTAGTAGGATGTTCTTTAGTCTCCATGTATTTGTGGTCTTTCCAAATTTTTTCTTATGGCTGACTTCAAGTTTCATAGTGTTGTGGTCCAAAAATATGCATAGTATGATCTCAGTGTGTTTGTATTTGTTGAGGCCTGATTTATGATGTATGTGACATATGCTGGAGAATGTCCCATGTGCACTTCCGCTTCTGAAAATAAAATGTGTATTCTACTGCTTTAGTATGAAATATTCTGAATATATCTGCTAAGTCTATCTGATCCAGTATGTCACTCAAAGCCATTGTTTCCTTTTTGATTTTCTGCTTAGATGATCTGTCCATTGATGTACGTGGGATGTTAAAGTCCCCTACTATTATTGTGTTATCATCAATGAGTTAGTTCCTTTACATTTTATATATTTGTGTGCTCCCAAGATGGGGGCATAAATATTTATAATTGTTAGATCTTGTTGTATAGACCCCTTTCTTATGATATAGCACCTTTCTTCATCTCTTGTGACTATCTGGTTAAAATCTAGTTTGTCTGATATAAGTATGGCTACTCTGGCTTTATTTTGATATCCATTAGCATGATAAATGGTTCTCTATCCTCTCACTTTCTATCTGCATTTGTCTTTAGGTCCAAAATGACTCTCTTGTAGGCAGCATATAGATGGGTGCTGTTTTTTTAATTCATTCTGACACTATTTCTTTTGATTGGAGCATTTAGTCCATTTACATTCAGAATGATATTTGATAGATATGAATTTATTGCCATTGTATTACTTGTTAAGTGACTGTTTCTGGAGATTTTCTCTGTTTCTTTTTAGTCTTTGTCACTTTTGGTCTTTCTTTCCCACTCAGAGCATCCCTTTTAATACTGCTTGCATGGCCTTAGTGGCTGTGAACTCTTTTAGTTTTTGTCTGTCTGGGAAAATCTTTATCTTTCCTTCCATTCTGAATGACAGCTTGATGAATTGAGCATTCTTGGCTGCATATTTTTCCCACTCAGCACATTGAATATATCATGCTATTTTCTTCTGGCCTGCTAAGTTTCTGTGGAGAGCTCTATTGCTAACCTTATTCGTCTTCCTTTGTAGGTTAGGGACTTCTTCTCTCTTGCTGCTTTTTTTTTCTTTATCTCTATATTTTGCAAATTTATCTGTGATATATCTTGGTGTTAGCCTGCTTATATTGATTTTGAAGGGAGTTATCTGTACCTCCTGGTTTTGGATGTCTGTTTCCTTCCCCAGATTAGCGAAGTTTTCAGCTATAATTTCTTCTAATAAACCTGCCCTTTTCTCCTCTCTTCTTATTCTGGGGCTCCCATGATCCCAATGTTGTTACACTTTATGGAGGTACTGCATTACCTAAGTTGACATTCATGATCTAATATTTTTCTTTCCCTCTTCTTTTCAGCTTCATTATTTTCCATTATCATATCTTCTGTATCACTTATTCATTCCTCTGCTTCTTCCATCCTCATTGTGATTGCATCCAGTTTCACATTTCAGTTATAGCATTTTTAAAATTTCAACCTGACTAGTTTTTAGTTTTTTTTATCTCTGGGGTAAGGGGCTCCCTGGTGTCTCCTATGCTATCCTCAAGCCCAGCTAGTATCCTTAATACTTTTGCTTTAAATTGTGGATCAAGCCCATTTTTTATATCTGTTTCAATTATATCCTTGGCCATGACCTTTTCTTGTTCTTTCTTTTGGGATGAATTCCTCCATCTTGGCATTTTGTATAGGTCTCTGTCTTCTTATGTATGTTAGGAAAGCCTATTACGTTTCCTGCTTCTGAGAGTAATGGCTTTAAAAAGAAGTCATATATTGTCCATGCCTGATGCTTCAGAAAGTGTCTCTGGTGTATGCTGTGTTCACTCTGCTGTGTTTTGGTTGCTGTTTCCCTCAGGTCAGTCTTCTGCAGAGTTTTTATTTGCTTGCAATGGGGGTGCTTGGACCTCGGCCAGTGTGGTGAGTTTTAACTAGATGTTCTCTGGTCTGCTTGTTAAAAGCGACCTGATGCTATTTCCACTAGAGCTATAGCTTTCCAGGACTGTAGGATCAGTATAGGTGGCACATGCAAGGGATTTGTGCTGGCCTTCTGGGGGAGGGGCCCACTGCTCTGGTTCTCAGGCACACTTGCCCAAGAAAAGCAGCACCAGCAGAGCACAAGAGGGTGGGACTTGGTGTAAGTGAGTTTAAGCCACCACTGTTGGCACTATGCTGCTTACCAAAGTTGGTTTATGCTGAGGGGGAAAAATGGAACCAACTCCCTCCCTCCTTCTCCTAGAGAGGGGAGTTCGCACCTACCACTCTCCAGGAAGTGCTCCCAGAAGATCAAACAATCTCCCCTCCTGTGTTTCAGGTGTCTCTCAGATTCCTGCCTTCATCCTGACTGTGTCTGAGCCATCTGCCTGCCAGCAGTGCAGTATACCTGTGTTCTATCCCAGGAAATGGCTGAGTTTTAAAACTCCAAACTTTAGGGACCTGATATGGCAGGGATTAACTCTGGTCCTCTGGTGGAGAGTCAAGCAATTCTGGGACTGATGCCAGTCTCCCCCAGGAGGGCAGTTGTACCAAAGCAAACAGGTAGATTTGGGAGTAAAACAATGTGAAGAGCCAGTGTCCAGGTTAGCCACCTTCAGCAGGTGTCTCTGTGCCTATGTTGAGGGGTAGGGTATGGTAATGATGCCTGCTCTTTTGTTTCCAGAAAGGCAATGCCACCTTTCCAATGCTCTCCAAGAAAGGGGAGTCATCTCTCCCAGTGTGTCCCAGGGGATCCTCAGATCATGCATACGTTAGTGGGCTATCTGCCCTCCTTCTCTACAGGAGTATTACAGTGCCTGCTGGGCTCCACACCAGCCACTCTGAGCACTGGGTATTAGATATTAGTGATGAATCACTAAAATCTACTCCTGAAACTAATATTACACTATACATTAACTAATTGGAATTTAAATAAAAACTTGAAACAAACATAATAAATAAAAACACCCGCCTCATAAGGTTACTATGATGAATAAATGAACCAATAAATAAATATGAAGCTTTTAAAACAGCTTCCTTATGGTTCAAGGTGATAGAATCTGTTTGGTTCGAGGTGGTAGCATCAGCTTAGTGTAAAAGTATTTTTGTGTCTAGGGTAATCAATTTCCTCTAAACTCTTGCAATTCATGTGAAATAAACAAAATAAAGTAACAATAATACTGATAATTTAGTTTTTGAAGATTTGACCAAAAAAGTGTATAATTGGAAAACAGAAATTAACACAATATATTTTAGAATTATAGCATTGAACTTAAAAATACCCTCATCAAATATTAAATACACATTTTTAAGTCCTATTCTTACTTCAAGCATCACTTCCTATATGAAATTTTTCTAAATATGAGTTCATGCTCCTAGAAGAATTGTGTACAATTCTCTTTTGTTTCTCTATCATATTTTCTAGCACATAAGTGCTCAACAAATCTTCAGTGGCTGAATGGATAGATGGATGGGTAGATGAACTAAGAAAAGCAAATAGGTAGGCAGACCAGTAAGCCAGAGCCACCTGTTCTCCCAGAGTGGGAGGCCTATAGAGAGAAAGGTATTTAGTGTGAACTATATCACACAGAGCATCTGGATTCAAGCTGAATACTCTCAGATTTTTTTTCTACTAATCAGACTGTCTCTGTGACCTTGGGCAACTTTTTTAATATCTCTGTGTCTTAGTTTCTCCATTTAAAAAAATAGTGATAATAATAGTAACTACCTCATTGTTGGAAAGATTAAGTAAATTACTTCATATGAAGCATTTAGAATGTCTGGCATAGAGTTAGCATTCTAGAAGTTATTCACTATTACTATTATCATTATTTTGCAGTATAAAATTTCAGGAGATATCTAGTACCAAAGTCCCAATACTTCCTCATCTATAAAGAAAAAATAAGTATCAAATTAAGTGACAATGTGATATAATGTAAGACAAGAGTACACATCCTAACTTTTCTATCAGTAGCTGTGTGGCTTTGGGTAAACCATTCAATCTTTCTTTAAAAAAAAAAAAAAAGATTGTATTTATTTATTTAAGAGAGAGAGAGAGCATGTGTGCTCTAGTGGGGAAAGGACAGGAAGAAAGAGAATCTCAAGCAGGCTCTCGGCTAAGGAGCTCAATCTCATGACTCCACAGTAGTGACCTGGGAGAAAAACAAACATCAGTTGCTTTACCAACTGAGCCACCCGGGTACCCCTGCCACTCAACCTTTCTAAACCTCGATTTCTGGGTGCTGGGATGGCTCAGTTAAGTGTCTGCCTTCATCTCAGATCATGATCTCAGGGTCCTGGGATTGATCACTACATCAGGCTCCTTGCTCAGCTGAGAGTCTGCTTCTCCCTTTCTCTCTGCCCCTCCCCTCACTTGTGCTCTCTCTCTCTCTCAAATAAATATAATCTTTAAAAATAAATAAATAAATAAATCTCAATTTCCTTACCTATGCGGTGGGAACAACAATACCCACTCTACTTTCTGCCCGATTGTTGAAAGGTTCAGGTGAGATACTGGATAATAGTGCAAGTTGTAAATTCCTAAGTTCTGTATATATCAAGAATCATAGGGCAGGAAATGGGGCCAAAGCCAGAGAACTAAAGAAGAGAGCTCTCAACAAGGACCTGCGAGGTGGTGCTGGTCCCAGGAACTCAGGAGCAAATCATGTATCTTTTCCTTGGCTTGTTTCCCTTGTGGAATGACTTTTGTAACAGTCAGGAAACTATGACTTGTGAGAAGGGGATAGGTTCTGTTCACTTGCTATATACCAGGTCTGACCCAGAGAAGAGAAGGTAATATTAGATTAACACATCTTTTTCCATATCTTGTTGACTATAACACAAAGGTTTTGGGTATCCTTTTGGGTTATAGGTCAGTAGCACTTTGCAATTGAATGTGGTTTTATGATCTCAATGGAGTTCAAGATGGTTCTCTCACTTTTAGATGGGTAGTTCCCCAGGACAACTAAACACACACACACACAGAGTATATGTGTATGTTTATACAACATTTATAAATGTATATGTATATACACATGCACCTTAGATTGTAGAAGAGCCAGATGACCAAATTTGCAGAATAACCACCTAAAATATAATAACTCATTTCTATCATGGAGTACTGTTCACTTCATGAAATTTCTTTTCCTTTTAGTAATTTCATTTTTATTTTTTTATTTATTTTTTATTTATTTTTTTTGTAATTTCATTTTTAAAATGTGTGAGTGAGGATAAACTCTTCTCCTTCATATCAACATTTTGCAATGCAAACAAAATCACTAAAATTAGCAAGCTAAGTATGCTTAACTACACAATACAATGTGCTCCTATGTGGACACCATAAATACTAAATAACATATAGTATGTCAGACATGTTTATGAAAAAAGTAGGCACTCCCCATTATTTCAGGCTCTACTCCTTTTTTTTTTTTTAAGTTTTTTTTTTTAATTTTTTATTTATTTATGATAGTCACAGAGAGAGAGAGAGAGAGAGAGAGAGAGAGGCAGAGACACAGGCAGAGGGAGAAGCAGGCTCCATGCACCGGGAGCCCGACGTGGGATTCGATCCCGGGTCTCCAGGATCGCGCTCTGGGCCAAAGGCAGGCGCTAAACCGCTGCGCCACCCAGGGATCCCCTCTACTCCTTTTTTAATCTGCCTCTCTTCTCTACCAGGTAAATAAATAATTCACTGGGATGAGACAGTGATCCTCATATAAGCCACAAGAACTATCATTTATAAAATAGGCATAAGCATATCCAGGAAAACTTAAGATATTTACCTCCTCAAAAATTTTCAGTGACCTACCACTGTTTCTGAATCAAATTCAAACACTTCAAGAAATTCAACACCTTCCCATTTTTACCCTGCCTACCTTGCCAACCTCATCCGCCCCAATCTTCTTCCAAACCCTAAGCTACAGTGTCCTTGTCCCCAGAAAAACCTCTTGTGTGTCTCTAGAATATAACAAACTATTTCTTTCTGCTCTTCTACTTTCATTCAAAATAATATTATTTACCTTCTATGTGCTAGGCACTATAAAAGAGATTTAAAAATGAATCAGACAACAGAGATGAGCCCTGAAAACATGCCAAGTGAAATAAGGCAGGCAAAAAAGGATAAATATTGTATGATTCACTTACATGAAGTACCTAGAGTTGTTAAATTCATAGAAACAGAAAATAAATTAGAGGTTACTAGGAACTGTAAGGAGAGAGGAAGTGGGGCATTATTGTAATGGGTTCAGAATTTGGGATGAAGGAAAGTTCTGGAAACGGATAGTGGTGATGGCTGCACAATAATATGAGTGTACTTAATGCCACTGAATTGCACACTTAAAATGGCTGAAATACTAAATGGAATGTTATATTTTATCACAATGAAAAAATAAGCATAACAAAAACATGAATAAGACACAGTCTTTGCCCTCACGGAGTCCATTGTATAGCTAGGGCGACCAGACAATCATTAAACAAAATGGTAGATGTACTGATAGGAGTATGTATCACACTTCACCAAAGGCCAAGGACAACTAAGCCCAGAGTCAAAGAAAGTTCCCCTGGGTGAGGTGATTGTTCATGTCACCTCATAACATTAAAAAGGAAATAAACTAGTAGTTTGAAGATGTTTGGAAAGAGATGGTGGCAGGGACAAGGTGAATGGGAAGAACAATAGGGATAGTACAGTTGTGCAAAGGGGCAGCCTGGAGGGAGAGAGGACCTGGGTCTGTGTGAGGCACTTCAGGCACATTAGTGCTGCAGAAACACAGGTGAGAGGCAGAGTGGTAAGGTATGAAGCAGAAGAGGCACTTTTATTCACAGTATCATATCCACCACATTTCTTCTATCTACTCCTTGCCCCTTGTCGCATCTAGACAAATCTGATCTATCCTCCAAACACCTGTTGAGGGCCAATTTTTTGCCAAATTTTCTCTTTTCAAGATAATTTATGACTTTCTTCCCTTTCTCTACATTCTCATGACATTTCTCTACTACTTGTTTTGTTTCTAATCATACACTCTAGCCCCTTGAGGGCAGAAACTATGTATTGTTTTGTCTCTCACAGTATCTAGCAGGTGAGATTCAAAAATTATTTCTAATAAATGTTCCTGGAGTTGAATTCTTCTTAAATTTCCAAGTCCTGTCTTCTAAGAAATAAAAATGAAACTCAAACACAATTCTACAAAAGAAATGCTTTCTCCAGAGAAATAATTCATATATGGATAAAGAAGTTCAGGCTGCACTAAACAGTGATTCAACTTCTCCACATGTCAGAGTAACCCAGAAGTCTATCAGTATTTTCTCTGTCATGACAGAAAATCAGGAGTCATAGATCTCAAGAAATTAATACATCATCAGTAGAGAGCTAATGTGATTTGGGCTTTTTGCTTAGCATTCTCCTTTAAGACACCATTCTCTTAAGGGATCATAATAGCAAAAAAATTCAGTGCATTGGTACAGATGTAGAATTGAATTTAGAAGATATGGTTGTACAAGAACTAGATATGGAAATGAACCTAACTTGTTATATGGGGAGGGAGGTAAGTAAAAACTTGGTTCATCACTAAGCAGTGGTATGTTACAATATAGAGGAAAAGAATGATGTCTTTATTTAAAATCTCAATATTTTGTTCATCATAGACTTTTGCATTACTTTTGATTTTTTAGGATATTGCATTAAAATACTATCTGTCTTGAATATTGAGTGTTCTGACTTAGCCTTAAATTTTGTGCCCAAGGCAAGTGCCTCACCAATCTCACCCCAATCCCGGCTCTGTTATGAAGGCAAGTAAGAGCACCCACCAAAATTTCATATTATACACAATCTCATCAACAATATGAATATGACATTTACCCCCCTTATCCCACACCACACATGTAAATGACAACCTTAAAAATTGAGACAAGGAAAATTTGACCAAGATGCCTGAGGGCAAGTGGATGCCCCAATTTAAAGCTTAAAATTGTGCCCTCCTTAGTGCAGTATAAGGCCTATATTTGGGTGGGAAAACTCAGATGATTCATTGATGACATTATCTATAGATTATACTCATTTTCAAAGATGGATTGTTTTCTTTACAGATGTCCTAAAGTATCCAAGTATGGTAAGCAAAGGTAAGAAAACACTTAAAATAGAAGAAAAAAATAAGTTTTCTAAATATTTGTTAAAATTGTCTGAAATTTCAACATGGGTATAGATTACTTTGCAGATACAAGGATGACATGAACACAGCATATGGCTATAAGAAATGATGTGGCTCATTTAATAAAGAAAGTCATCCCCAGTTCTGAGATGAAGAACCACAGAAATAATACATGTAAAAAATAATACATGCAAAATACATGCACTAGTTCTCAGATTATACAACTCAGGGTACACTGTGAATTCTACTCAAGCACTGATAGGAAATCATTAACAGAGGTAAAAAATCACTTTGCATGAAAAATTTTGCAGTTGTACACATAGGTGCCATAACTTGATTGATTTTAGCCTATTTTAAAGTGCCAAAATTGTTCACCAAGTTCATTATTTCTGGTGTTTAGGTTCTCAGACTGAATCTCACTTAGATATGTTCACTTGGGCTTGAGCAGCCTTGCTAGTTTTCTAGAAAGACCCACTGGTTTCATCTTCACCTGTATTTTTCAGAAAAGGAGAGACTTTATGACTGACAAGAAGTAGCATTATTTAAGATATCCAGTAAGAAATCAGACATACAGATTCAATTTGGGGAAAAGATCCCTGTGACTAGGAGGATTACGAGACACCAAAAAATAGTCAAAGATGGCAGTAAAAATCTCCTTTACTGTAAAGTGTAAAGAGTAAATAATTATCTTGTCAAAAAAATAATCTTGAGAATCCTTCTAAATATACCAGACTGTCCTAGTCTCTGTTTCTCTTTCGTTCAATTTTGTTTTTTCAGTTTGTTTCTCTTTCCCCCCCCGCCAATCTTGAGGGAGAATTGGTAAAAACAAAGCAACAAGGCAAAATCTACACTAAGTCAACTGAATAGAAATCTGCAAATATGAGAGTTCACTTGATTTTACTAGGGATTCAGAATTGCAAAATAAGCAATATACTGATCTCAGCTAGCCGCTGAAGAGTCATCTGAATCTAAATCATTTGTCTAGGGGACAGGTCTAACATCTGACTCCTGGTGAGAGTCACCTATTTGGGATGTTAGATGTGGGAATAGCAACCACTGCCACCATTGCCCCATGTATTCAAGTGAAAGAGCCAAAGACAAGAATGGGATTTGGCCCAAATTTGGCTGACAGTTAAAATGCCAACAAGCAAATGACTAGTAAACCCCAGAAGTGACAAAAAGCTTTCAGTATGGGCCATATTATCTTTGCCAATCATAAGCAATAATAAAAACAAAATAAAACAAAATGAAAAACAAGTAGCTTTTTTCCACTGGAAACGAATAAGCAAAGTAAATTTGCTTACAGCACAAAAAAGTCTTAATTCACAAGGAAATCACAAAAGTGACAAGCTAGAAATCCGGCTACAGAAGTAACAGCATTTTGGCACAACCTACATCATGCTCATATCCACCTCTCTGAAAAATGGGACCATGAATGATATTTAGACTCTAAACTACTTGAGCTCAAGGACCATATCTAAATAAAGCCCCAATACCTAGCCCATGCACCTCTAAGTGCATTCAGTAAGTTACTGTGAAATAACTAGAATCTACTAATTGCTACTCCACATGCTTTCAAGAGATCAAATTACAGAGTCTTCCCTCTTCCTCTTTATTTGGTAAATTCCTCCTGGGTTTTTAAGATCCACTTCACTGATTCCTTTTTTGTCTCCCTAGAGCTCTCTGCTCATGCCTCTATTATTGCATTTATCATACCAAACTGTCATCCTTGAGCTGCATTATCCAGCATGATAGCTACTAGCCACCTCTGGTTCTTGAGCACTGAAAATACAGTTAGTGTAACTAAAGAACAGGACTTTAAATTTTTTAAAAAATTTATTTTAATTTTTTAAATTTTTTAAAAATTTATTTATGATAGTCACACAGAGAGAGAGAGAGAGGCAGAAACACAGGCAGAGGGAGAGGGAGAAGCAGGCTCCATGCCGGGAGCCTGACGCGGGACTCGATCCTAGGACTCCAGGATCACGCCCTGGGCCAAAGGCAGGCGCAAAACCACTGAGCCACCCAGGGATCCCCAGGACTTTAAATTTTATTTAGTTTTAATCACTTACATTTAAAAAATTAATAATTCAATCATCAAAAAAAATTTGTTTAGAGAGAGAGTGAGAGAGCACAAGCTGGGGTGAGGGGGTTGGGGGGGGTAGATGGAGAAGGAGAGAGAGAATCTTTTTTTTTTTAAAGATTTTATTTACTTTTTCATGAGAGACACAGAGAGAGGCAGAGATAGGCAAAGGGAGAAGCAAGCTCCTTGCAGGGAGCCCAATGTGGGACTCGATCCCTGACTGTGATCACGCTCTGAGCTAAACACTCACCACTGAGCCACCCAGGCATCCCTGGAGAGAGAGAATCTTAAGCAGGCTCCATGCCCAGGGTGGAGCCCCATGCAGGGTTCTATTTCACAACCCTGAGGTCATGACCTGAACTGAAACCAAGAGTCTGACACTTAACTGACTAAGCCATCCAGGTGCCCTAAAATTTAAGAAATCTAGATGCAGATCAAATATTCTCAATGAATATTTAACACCCAAATTGAGATACTATAAGTATAAAATAAAAATCTCAAAGACTTAGTGCAAAATGAAATATGCATAATAGCTGATTAATAATATTTTATGTTGATTACATGTTGAAATGCTAATATTTTGGATATGTTAGATTAAATAAAATATATCATTAAAAGTAATTTCACCTGAACCACAAAGAGATATGGCCTCACTCCTGTCAGAATGACTATAATCAAAAAGACAAAAAATGACAAGTGTTGGTGAGGATGTGGAGAAAACAGAACCCTCATACATTCCCCCTATTGGTGGGAATGTAAATTGACAGAGCCACTATGGAAAATGTTATAAAAACTCCTCAAAAAAATTAAAAATAGAACTGTCATGCAATCCAGCAATCCTACTTCTGGGTATTTATCCAAAGAAAAAGAAAAAAAAAAAACCGAAAACAATTCAGAGATATATATGCACCCTTACATTCCTTGAAGCATTATTTACAATAGCCAGTATATGAAAGCAACCTAATCATCCATCAATAAATGAATGGCTAAAGATGTGGTGTATACTTAGAATGGAGTATTACTTAACCATGAAAAAGAATGCAATCTTGTCATTTTTGACAACATGAATGGACCTAAGGGGCATTATGCTCAATGAAATAAATCAAAGAGAGAAAGACAAATACCATATGATTTCACCTGCATGTGGAATCTAAAAAACAAAACAAATCAGCAAACAAAACAAAATAGAAACAGATTCATGGATTCAGGGAAAAAACTGGTTATCAGAAGAGGGACGGTGAAATTTAAAAAATAATAATTAATCTCATCTATTTCTTTCCACCATTTTAATGTGGCTAGTAAAAAACTTTAAGTTATATATGTGGCCTGAATTATATTTCTATCTGACAAGTCGTGTTGTAGACATTCTGTGAACACTTTCTAATGCTATTTAGCAAGATAAGAATTTTATATGTTAAATCTGTTTTACCAGAAAGGAAACAGGCTTCTAAAAAGAAATAATTAACATGGCCAGGGGAGCAGTTATAGTGAGATTTGAACCAGGTCTCTATAGCTTGTGGGTCCCAGCTCTCATCATCTCTTTTGCTCGGTATCTGTGTGTGTCAGCTTCCCATCTGACTGTGAGCTTCTCTAGAGCACAGACCCACCTTAACCATATTTGGGTCTTCACCAACTTGCATACAGTAGTCAGGCAATGAATTTTAATTGAGTTAGACACAGAATGAATAAATTCAATGGGATTATCTATGTAAATATATGTGTAATGTATAAAAATATCTACCCAATGTTAAAGTCAACTTTTGACAGAGAGGATGAAAACACATCTGATTTGTATGGAAATACTTCAGAACTCCTTAGTTTGGCATTGATGTTTGACTGAAGACATAGGACTCTTTGGAGGAAAACATGTTCATTATGAACATAAAGAGTTTAGCCTACATCTGAAATTAATATAACATTGTGTGTCAATTACACTCAAATAAAAAAAATTTTTTTTTGAGGGAATTTAGCCCAATGACAGGCAACTGAGAAACCAGATGGGACAGAGAACAATGTCTACCCAGAACATAAGGAATATTAAGAGACTGCACATATCTGAATTTTTAAAGTCAATATAGTTGAAAGTGCTCAAACTAAAGCAGCAATGACGTTATGTGAAGAGTTAGGATAATCTTATATTCTTAGGTTTACATTTCACAACACATTTTTTAAAAAGATGTTATTTATTTATTCATGAGACACAGAGAGAGAGAGAGAGAGAGAGAGAGAGAGAGAGAGGGGCAGAGACACAGGAAGAGGGAGAAGCAGGCTCCATGCAGGGATCCTGATGCGGGACTCGATCCCGGGTCTCCAGGATCTCGCCCCAGGCTGAAGGCGGCGCTAAACCACTGAGACACCCGGGCTGCCCCACAACAGATTTTTAAATAGAAATTCTCCACATAGTTTATAAGTCCATTCTATTGGCCTTGATCTGTCACTAAGAAAAGCTTATGTTTAAATGTGGATTTGTTTTATGAGAAAAAAAAACTCAGGTTTTAAGAAAGGAGAATACAGAAACTTTATTCTTGATACTTTCCTTATATTGAAAGTTTCTGTATTATTATTTTTCTCATTGTTGTTTACTCTAGGAACAAATCCAATTCAAGCCACAAAATTCAGCCAAATGACTGCTGGGTGCCAGTCACCTTGCTAGGTGCTGGTTATTAAAAAGTGAATAAGACCATGAATAAGAAAATCCTCCAGATGACTAGTTTTATCATTTCTTTCCTTTCTTACCCACTACTGAAAATTAGTCATTACTTTGGGAATGGCAATATAGGAAAAAAAATAAAACAAGTTTGTAAAGAAGCAAGGCAAGATCAAATACCTCTAAACCTTAAAATGCAAGTAGAGAGTGAACAGGAAGACCAGATCCACTGTTCAACTACAAATAGAAACTGCTCAGAACATTCTGTGCAGGACACAAGAAACGAAGCATAACCCTAGAGTTCATGGTCTGGTCATTCTTTCTAATCATTAGAAAATAAAATTAGTCTCCTACTAAGACACCTGCAGCCATTTTAAAACTTCAGATGGCTCCAGTTTGCAAGGTTTATCTATCTGAATTTCTTTAGGGCAAGATAGCCTTTTGGATATTACAAACCTCTGGTCTAATTCTGTCTTTAATGGCCATCCCAGAGAGAAAGGATCTTAATGGTAGTTAACTGTGCCAGTTAGTTATCTATTTTTCATCACCCATCTAAAAAATGTTTTAGAATATTTGGACAAAAATAGTTTCTATCTTTTATTTAAGAAAAAAATACACATTCATTCCTTCATTGCTTCCCTCTGCCCTCAAAGTCAAAAAAATTGTCCTTGAACAGACGCCAGGCACTGAAAATTACTCAAAGCATTATAGTGACACATCAAAGAAAGAAGAAACCAGGAAATTAATTGCAACAATTTCTTTTGAACACTCTAACAAGTGCTTTAACTGGTGTGTAGGAGTGTCAAAATCCAAGACTGCAAAAGGGGAGGACTTTAGAGGAAGAATACAATTTGGAATGTAGCTGACCATTTGAATTTATTTTCTTGTTTAGTAAAATTAGCAAGCAATGTGTTTCATCACTTACCAACCAACTAAAGGCTATTTTTTCTTAAGATCCCTTTCCAAACTATGACAAATCAAAGTGTGTTGTGTGAATCTTTCAAGCTCAAGCAAGCACATATTGAGCAAAATGGCTGTCACACAAAAAAATTATGTGCAATTAACTAGGCAGTCGCATATACAATTTGGGAAATCTGTCCCTCCGATTATTTTTAAAGTTCTTATACAATCCACTATATGACCCAATAAAATATTTCTCATTAAAAAATCAATAGCAAAGATTATACAAGTTGAGATCACAGCACTACAAGCTCATTAAATTCTAATTCCACGTGCTATTGGCATGTAGAAGGCAAATGTGTCTAGGATTTATGTTCCGTTATCTAGAAAAAAAGCCAGATTAATCAAGAAAAGCAACACTACAAATAATAGTGAAGAGGATAATATTATATAATATTATATAATATTTATCCCCGTTAAATCAAATTATTCTCAAGAATTTTAGAACTACATGTAATTAATTTTTCATTCTCAATCATTTTTATCTATTCATTAAAGCAGCCCTCTGCTTTCCTGAGTTCCCATACATTCTTAAAAGTAAATTAAAGTTTAATGATTTTTTTATGATTTTTAAAAAATATTTAATTTATTTATTTATTTATTTATTTATTTATTTATTTATTTATTTATGAAAGAGAGAGAGCCTGAGAGGAGGGGGGAACAGAGGGAGAGGGAAAAGCAGGCTCTCTGCTGAACAGGAAGCCTGATGCAGGGCTCAATCCCAGGACCCAAAGATTATTATCTGAGCCAAAGACAGATGCCCAGCTGAGCCACCCAGGCGTCCCTATGATTTTATTTTTATAGAAATAGTTCTATAACATTAAAATAAGCAGCAGGAAACCGAGTTAGGATTATGAGCCTATTATTTATCTTATTGAGCTTTTTTATGGTTTATAAAGGACAGAACTTGGTATGTTTAATGTCTGCTTTCTTCCAAAATTATCTTAAATTAAATAGACAAGTTCAATCCTCCAAAATCCTCTGTTCCAGAAGATGAGATGTTATTATAAAAGTTGCATTTATAATGATATGGCTGAATGATGTCTCTCTCAAATCTATATGTTTAAGTCCTGACCCCTTAGTATCTCAGAATATGACTACATTTGGAGATAAGCCTTTTAAAGAGGTGATTAAGTTGAAATAAAACCATTGGAGTGGGCCCTAATCCAATTGGACTGGTGTCCCCATAAGGAAATGTGGACACAAAGGAGACACCAGGGACGCAAGGTTCATAGAACCCTTCAGATCTCATCATCCTCTTCTCAACTTCTATACTATTATTGTCCCATATTATAGATCTACTTAATCATTTAATCTTCAAGCTAGACACTGTTTCACTAGTAAAACCTTATTTTTATTTACTCACATATTTCACAATTTTTACTCACCATTCCTCCTTGCATAATCAAACATTCCTTCTAGGATCGTATTTCTTTGACCTAAAATATACCTTCCAAAATTTCCTTTAGTGATTGCTTTTTGTAGGAAACTCCATTTCCATCTGATAGTGTCCTATCACTTTCATTCTAGAAAGATGACTTTACTATGTACTCTAAGTTGGTTAATGTGTTTTCTCAGGATATCTAAAAGATCATCTGACCAGTTTCTCATTTTTGATTGTTACTATTGAGAAATCAATCCTCTAACTGCCTCCTCCTTTGAAGGTTATCTGTCATTTTTCTCTGGCTGCATTTTTGATAAGCTCCACATCTTTGATATTCTGTTAAACACCAAGAGGGGTTTGGGTGTGGATTCCTTTTTACTTTTTCTGCTTGCAAACTATAGGCTTCTAAAACCTGAGTTTTGGTGTCTTTCAACATTTCTGGATGATTCTCAGCCACACTTTTTTTTTTTTTTTTTGAGTGTTGTATTTTTCCATTCTTTTTACCATCTCCTTGTTAACCCTGATTAGAATTTATTAGACTTTCATATTCTGTCTTCCGTATCTCTTAAATTGAAGTTCATACTTGCTATCTACCTGTTTCCTGAAGGTTTATTCCTGACCAACTCTCTCGATGTTTTTCAATTCACTAAACTTTCTTCTGCTATAACCACTCTACTGTGTAACCCGTCTAATGATTTTTTTTCACTATAATTATTATACTTTTTATTTCCAGGTGCTCTATTTGATTCTGTTTTCTAATCTGTTTCATCACTTTTTAATAGCTTCTTACTCCTTGCTGAAATATTCAATCCCCCTTTTGTTTCTTAAACATATTTAACATACATCTTTTGCATTATATGTCTAAATCTTCAGTATCTGAAGTTTCTGAATCTGGTTCTACTTTCTTCTTTTTTTCCCTACACTTTTGCTCATGATAGTGTGCTTCTGGAAAGAGTGGCTGGTGATTTCTGACTGTGAGTGCCTATTCTCTGAAACTTTTTTAGTGGGAAATCTTTGAGGCCCAATTTGAAATCCCATTTCCCAGTGAGGATATGTATTTCCTTTTCCCCATGCCCTACATTCACTATCAACCTGAGTCTGAATTAAAGCTCAAAGTCTGGCTGTGGATTTTTTTTTTTTTAGACTACATGATAACATCAATCTTAGGTGTAAACTCACATGAGGGCCAACTGTGGTTATCATTTCACAAGGAAGATATTTTCCTTTCCTGTATGCAGAACTGAGGTTGCCTAAGACAAGTTTTGTTACTGTTCCCTTCCATACAAAAAGTTGATTTCTCATTCATCTTAACACTGAGGGTGTAGTTTTTGGAGACCCAGATTTATGTAGGAATCTCCTACTGGACTATGTGTAGATCAAAGTGGAGAACTGAAGCCATCAGGTTTCATAAATATCTCCAGGCTCTCTTAGTTCCCAGGATTCCTGCTTTTACTTTTTTCTGTTCTTTACAATGTCATACTTGCTAGCCAGTTCAGTGATGCATTTTGAAAGCTATTATTTAACATGTAATCCAGCAATTATATTTGTTTCCAGTGGATTACCCAGGATATCTAGTCAACATACTACCAACAAAGTCTCTAAATAAATTTGTAAGGGCTTCAAAAAGCCTCAATTCAAAATTCCCTTACTATTTTGAGTGGTAGATTTCATTTTTAACTATGTATTTATAGAGTTACATATATTTCATACATAGATAACATACAGAAATTTTGGAGTTTCTATGAGTGCTAAAAGGGAAAGAATTATCAAAACTTTATATTGTTAAAGGATTACCCAAGTAAAGGGGAGAACACTATAAAAAGGCTAAATATTTAAGATCTCAGTTGAGAATGGCTAATGCAGAGATAATTTACTTTCTATCAATGGCTAAAATTTTGCTTTTAAGATTTTGTTATTCTTTGTTGTATTTGTTGGAATAGGAAATAAGAGCTAAATGTAAGAGAGTTATTAGTTTTATGGTATTTTTCAATTAACCCAAATCAAGACATAATGAAACACCACAAGAAATCCTATTCTCATGTACTTTCAGATAAGTAGCACCTGTACTTTCACTGTACTTTCCAGATAAGTAGCACCTGTAAAACCAAAAAGGTTCTGAAAGTATCAATAACAAGTAGAGAGATTGCATCAGTAACCAAGAACCTCCCAACACACCAGATGGCTTCATTGGTGAATTCCACCAAACATTTAAGAAAGAATAATACCAATCCTTCTCAAACTCTTCGAAAAACTGAAGAGGAAGGAATGTTTCCAAACTCATATTATGAGGCCAGCACCACCCTTATACTAAAGTGAGATAAAAACACTATAAGAAAAGAAAACTACAAAAAAAAAAAAAAAAAAAGAAAAGAAAACTACAGATCAATATCCCTGAAGAATATACATGCAAAACTTTTCAATACAATACTAGCAGGAGCACCTGGGTGGCTGAGTGGTTGAGCGTCTGCTTTTAGCTCAGGTTGTGATCCCAGGTATATGGGATCAAATCCCACATCAGGCTCCTCACTGGAAGCCTGCTTCTCCCTCTGCCTATGTCTCTGCCTCTCTCTGTGTGTTTCTCATGGATAAACAAATAAAATCTTCAAAAATGAAATAATAAAATAAAATAAAATAAAACACTAGCAAAGTGAATTCGACAAATCATTAAAAGGATCATACAACGTGACCAAGTGGAATTTATATTTGGGATACAGGGATGGTTCATCATACACAAATCAATAAATGTAATATACCATGTAGAATGAAAGGTAAAAATCATATGGTCATCTCAATAGATGTATTAAAAGCATTTCACAAAATTCAACAATATTTCATGATAAAAACTCTCCACAGAGATATCATGTTTGATTATGTCAATTTTTAGTTTTGATGCAGCAAAATTATTTATTTACTCAGAAAGGGCACATATTTTTAAATGCTTACCGAAATCTTGAATCGTGTTCAAAATAATGTAGTATATTGTGTTACTTTTAACTGGGAGAAATTGTCCCATCATATCAATAGCCATGAAGCAACACTCCATTTAAATTTTTAGCAAAGAGTTTTAACATATTGATATTTAATGTAAAAGTTATTTTTTAGTGCCTGAAACAACCACAAACAGCTTCACTGCAACAATTACAAAACATACATTTAAATATGTAAATTTATGTAAATTTATATGAATAATTTTCATGCCTTGTAAAACTAAAGAAACTTTTAAATTGAATGTAGTGCTAGAATGTTTAAAGCAATTTGCTTTTAAACTAGCTTAGTCAGAATTCAAGAAGCTTATATTGTGGCAGAAATGTATAAATGCTAGGGAAAACAAAAAAAAATCTAAAAATGGATAAATTCAAATGATTCTAACTTACTATCCTGGGATCACTTTGAAAGTATTCATTAGCATTGTCTTAATTTTCAACCACAGAGTTGAATCCTTGCTTTTGGAGGATTACTTGATACTGAAAAGCTGAATCCTCCAACTTTTCATTATCAAATAATCCTCCAAATTTATGGTTATTAAAAGCAAGAATTCAAATGAAGGATGTGGAAATGTATATAAGTACAATAGAAAACAAGCAGTTGGTTAAATCAAGTCACTGAAAATTTTAAATATCTGACTATTTTTTAAACTCCCCTTTCCCACTAAATGTAACTGGTAGATGGACTTTTTTTTCTTTTTCTTTTTTTTTTTTTTGCAAGTGATCTGAATAATTCTTGAACTTGGCCAAAATCCCACATAAGCAAAACAAAATCTCTGAACCTTATATGAAAATAATTATGATGCCATCAAAGAATAGGCAATCACACTTCTGCAGGTTACCCTCCTCTTTCTTGTTCTTCCCATTTTTTTTAAATGAAAGAATTAAAATGGGAAGAATAAGAAAGAGGAGGGTAACCTACAGAAGTACAACATAGGAATTTCCAGTCTGCTGGCCTGTCCTACAGATTTTGGAGTTGCCAGCTCCTACAATCACATGACCAGTTCTTAAAAATAAAGATAGATAGATGATAGATAGATTAGATAGATAGAAATGACCAGGTTCATTTCCCTAGGGAATCCTGACTAATAGAATTGATACAGATTTTTATTATCTAAAGAGATAACAAAAGAGAGCTGTGTTAAAAGTAAAGGGGAGTTTACTAAGCACAATATTGTAAAGGAATTGCCTAGGTGGAAAAGGAGCAGCATTCAAGAATCTCTCCACCCTTTTTGTTCCCTCTCAAATGGTGAGATGTGCACCACTGACCCCTGTGTGCACCCTCTCAGATGGGGAGATGTGCACCATTGACCCCATAGTGACTATGTTGCTAACATCTGGCCAGAGGCTTTGCAGAGGGGATTGGGGAGCAGGTGCCTTAAAACCATGCCAACCAAGTTGACCTTTAACAAGACTTGGTTAAATTAAGATAACACATTTGAACTCCATAAAAACCTAACTATGGAGACGCCTGGGTGGCTCAGGGGTTGAGCATCTGCCTTTGATTCAGGGCATGATCCCAGGGTCTCAGGATCAAGTCCCACATCAGGCTTCCTGCATGGAGCCTGCTTCTCCCTCTGCCTGTGTCTCTGCCTCTCTCTGTCTCTTTCTCTCTCTGTGTGTTTCTCATTAATAAATAAAACCTTAAAAAAAAAAAAGCCCTAACTATGCCTCACCTCTACCCACCCCATGTCTACCCAGGTCAAGCGACCTAGGAAAAACCCTTTTTAAAAAATTTAATCTTGCTCAGCAGGGCGAGGGACAAAAAGAATGAACAGGATACCTTATATTTATTTATTTATTTATTTATTTATTTATTTATTTATTTATTTATTTATTTTTACTTTTTTATAGCAGAGATGGGCCTGGATATAGTACAATAATCTCCCAGGAAAGGTTAGTGCTGTAGAGCAGAGAGAGATCAACAAGGAAATGTGAAGGTGGCTTTAGGTATTGACATTTTCTTAAATTTTAGAGTTTCAAGAATTTCACTGTTGTCTTAAGTGTTTATTTCACATGGAAAAATATATATAATATATAGCCAAGTGACAGACTAAAAACTAAAAGTGTATTGTGTTTGCAGTTAGTAAAGCACATTCATGTACCCTTTTCTCTCTAGGCAACCTCTAAGGTTGGTAGGTCAAGTCGTATTATTATTCTCCCATGATTGGTGAGGAAACTGAGGCTAGGCGCTAATACAATTTGCCATAGCATGAAGCTGGGATGCAAACCCAGACTTCTGATGACAAGTCCTATGCTTTTCCCTCTCAGTTCAGTACATTATTATCAGTACTGCTGCTCATGGATCCTGCAATTAGACCACCTGTATCGATTTATCATATGAACTCTGGCAAGCTATATAAGCTCTCTCTGACTCAGTTCCCTCAGCTTCCATAGAGATAAGAATAGTACTTGCTTTATAAATCACATAAAGCATGTAAAGTGCTCAGCAAAGTGCCTGACACATAGCAAATACTCAGGAAGTGTTAGACATTATTACCTCAATTATTAAACTAGATGATTGTATCATCAACCTAGTCATTTCCTGCCCAGTAAGTTTTAGAAAAATATAGGAAACACAGATTCAAACACAGTGACATCCTATAAGCAAAGCACATTCTGTCTTTGCTTTAAATCAGGGATTATAAAACTACAGCATGGGCTGACTCTTCATTTTTCAATAAAAATTTATTTGAACACAGTCATGCTCCATCCTTTACACATTGTCTGTGACTGCTTTCATGTCTGTGGCAGTTGAGTTGGTATGGCAGAGACTGAATGGCCCACTGAGCTAAACTATATACTATCTGGCCCTTCACAGAAAAAGTTTGCCAACCTCTGCTTTAAATCAATGATGAAAATGGAAAGAAAAAAAAAACTAACAACCCTGCTATGTATCTGACAAGAGGTTAAGGAAACTACAGAAACAGGAAGGGTCTGTGAACCCTCTGAGAATCAAGAAAGCCAGGGAGATATGTTCTTCCAATCCTGTCTCTATTCAAGAAACATTCACTGAGTATTTACAGGATGCAAAACTTCACTTTCTACCAAGAGGCACTCGTTGGCCCGCCTATAAAATTGTGTCTTGTTTCCAAAAGCATCTGGAAAGTTATGGTACCTCACACAATGACTTTCTTAGCTCCTGCCTCTAACATAGTGGAGGAGGGCAGGAGACCAGGGGACATGTGAGGCTGGAAACACAGTAGGCGCTCGGGAAATGATAACAATGACTGTGTAATAAGAGCTTTGTGTATCCTAAGCACTCAGGGCAATTCCCTGGTATTCTTCAAGGGCAAGATCATCTACCTTAGCTGACCCTGCAGTACAGTAAGTCAAATTATAAAAACGGGTAGACTGAAAATCTAGTTGCATTCTTTAGCTTGTTTACAATGCAGAAACTAATAACCCAGCACACACTTTTGAACACAGAACACAGTGGTGCTACTATTTTATACCATCTGTGTCCTCTTGACAAATTCTTGAACTTCTCTAAGCCTGTTTCCTCTTTAGTAAAATGAAAATAAATCCCTACTCACTGAGTCGTTGTAAAGATTAAATGAGACAATCTTATGGTGTTGTTAAACATTTGTTTTTCCAACCAGGCTATTAGCTACATTTAATATTTAGCTATCAATGTCTTCCCCCAGATTAGAACTCTACTAACCAGGACAAATAAATGATGCCAATTTAATACAAATCCAGTCAATAAGTATCTACTAATTATCTATGGTGTACAAGGCACTTAAGCACTATATATGAAATGTATAAAAATTAGTGAAATATACTGAGTCTGGAAGAAATAGGCATATCTACAAAAAAACCTGATACAGCTGAACCATAATATAATAAAAATGCAAACCAATAGTTAGATGGAACCAAGATTTTTATTGGGAAAAGGGTAACGAACATCACAGAAAAAGCATTTAAGCATGCCTTGGAGGATCTGAAAAGCACTGTAGGGGGAGAGAAGAGAATGGGGAAAGACACAAGAAAAAGACACAGTTAGTTCAGCACAATGGAAAGTCAACCCATTGACCAGGAGCTCAGAGTGCACAGAGAACAAAAAGCGCTGGTACCCCAAGACAAGAGGCTTGCTGCCATGCCAAGGACTAGAGGCTTCGGTTCTTCTAAGTGCAAGGTTTCCTGGTCAGCCACCTAGTGTTTCCCATATGATCTATTACTAATAATAAATTGTGAATAATTCCCTTTAAAATACAAATTGAAGGAAATCTAAAGGACTCTCTGTCACAATAGTTCTTTCATTACCTTGTGTCTTCTTTCTGGAGCGGGAAAGAAAGGGGACAGCTTCCCCTAAGTACCAGAGTTGTGACTGCTGCATTGGTTACCCTTCAGGAGGCCCAGAAAGAAGAAGCCTTGTAGGGATTTGCTTCTTTACAAATTCTTATCTATTTTCATGAAGTTTGGGTATGCTCATGTGAGTGTCCTTGACCATGCATGTCATGACAGAAAGACTAAGAGATGCTGGAAGCCATGGTGAAAGATATTCAGGGAAGGGGTGGTGGCAGAAATCAAGCTTTCTTTGACCTCCATTCTCTACTGGTTACATATCACAGGACTTCACTAACCTTATTCACTGAATGTTGGTCACTGTGGCAAGCAGGTAGAAAGGCAAGCAAACAGAAAAGTGTCTAATCTAGTTATCATCAGAGCCATACACTACCTGGAAGGGCCTCCCTGGAGACATAGGGTATAAATGACAGAAGGCTGAAGCCCAGGAGAGACCAGAGTCCAGACTATAAGGATTGAACAACAGTAGTGTCACTAGAAAGGAGGAGACTCCCATGAGTGACAATGAATAAAAGAACTTAAAGTTAGGGAAAACATTTAGGTATGTTTCAAAAGGAAGATCAAGTAGGGAGGGAGAGTGCCACTAACAAAGAAGCATTATAACAGGATTTAGGGCATGAGGAGAAACAATGAGTTTAATTGCACGGAGCTCCAGAATTCTGAAATGACAAAATGTTTTCAATGTTTGTGGTTCACAGTGAGCATAGGCTAATAAGCAAGTCAACTGAGGCTGCCCCCACTGCTATTTGAGGGAGTTGTCTGCTGAAGAGAACAGGTAAGTGGGAGGGAAAGTCATTTCCTTCTGACTCAAAACTTTACTCCTACAGTTGACATGACTGGCTCTGCACAGAGTTCTACCACAGTGGATTCCACTGGCACTGCAAATGGTGAAATTACTGCCTGTTTCTGCTGGAATAGTTAGATGACAGGAGATATGAAAAACTACAGTGTGTGTGTGTGTGTGTGTGTGTGTGTGTGTGTGTGTATGTGTGTATTTATATGCACATACATTCAGGGGCTCATGCCTGTTGTATATCTGAATAGCTCATTTGGAAAAACATCTCAAAGCATTCTAGGATATAGAACTTCATTTTCATCTGCTCTTACCTTGCACATGAAAATAAAGGCTGATTTTTTTTTATTGACTCTGGACCTAAACACTAATAAGCTACAACAATAAAGTTTGTAAGTCTTTAAAAATATAAAATCTTACTTAAAATAAATCAGAGGGCTCTGGTTCAGGAAAGGGCCAGAGCACACCCACGTTGTACCTCTTCTTTCCAGCGGTTGGACGAGCACAGAAATTAGAGCAGAGGAAACCTAACACACTAGAGGTTCTTCCTAGAAGCTGGAAGTACACAAATGCAAAGCACCCTGGAGCAATTAACAGAGTAGTTCATTAAAAAACTGAATTCAGGGAACCCTGGGTGGCGCAGCAGTTTAGCGCCTGCCTTTGGCCCAGGGCGCAATCCTGGAGACCCGGGATCGAATCCCACGTCGGGCTCCCAGTGCATGGAGCCTGCTTCTCCGTCTGCCTATGTCTCTCTCTCTCTTTCTCTCTCTCTCTCTCTGTGTGCCTATCATAAATAATAAAAATTTTTTAAAAATTAAAATAAAATAAAAAAAATAAAAAACTGAATTCAGAAAAGCTTGGAAAACTACATCCTTCCACCTCTCTCCCAATAAACCTGGGCCTTTAACCCTGCACCCGAAGCCTTAGCTCTGTGTGTTAAAAATGTGGGTGGCCTCAATGAAGAAGATTCCTGCCAGATGTTTTGATTCCAGAGAGAGCCTAAGAAACTCTAGCTCTTAACCTTAAACTGAAAAAAAGGAAAAATAAATCAAGAAGGCAGCTCTGACTAGAACCATGCACAGAGGAAGTCTTCTCTAACTTGACATTTTTCCAGACCATCTTTCTGCTTGCTTTCATCCATCAGCTTGGAGGAATGCCTGCAAGAGGAAATGCTCCATCCACTGACCCAGAACTAGATCAGCTCGCCCAGTGTGGCAAGAGGCATGTCAAGGAAACAGATTCCCACAGCTACAGTGCAATCAACGACAGCTATCTGCACCAACCTTGACTCTAATAAATGCAAACACTACAAACAGACCACAATGGACCACTGGATGTTTGAAGAAAACCAAAAGCAAGAAAGAACACAAGATGAACAAAAAGAATTAATGAGCCATTAAAAAAAATAGAGGTCATTCTGGGAATACAAGAATACTTTAATCATTCTTTTGTCCATGCTCAGAGGGATCTACAACAGGTTACTATATCCATAAAATAGAAGAAGACTTCAATGAAAAAAAAGTATGGTGGGATTGGATTCTTCGTCTTTCACAATGTTTATTTTTCTGAACTCATTCTAAATAAAAGCAGGCAAAACAAGATGAACAATGCAGATCGAAGTGACAACAACATGAAACACAGGTTTGTTGATCTCACTACAAAGAGAGATAGCAAAATAAAGTTGGAACTCAGGGGTGACAGTAAAGATAGAGTAGAAGATACAGTAAGGATGATGAAGGAGGTGATAATTCTGAGCATTAGGGGAACCTGAGGATAGTAACAAAATGTTTGTTCCACCACATTCTGCACTCTGAGTGACTCCATTTAATCAGCTCTAGATAAAAGTGAGTACTGCAGCATATAACATAGGGTTTCAGGAAAAAGTAGAATACAAATAACACATTCCTAAAAAATTAAAAATATTGTTACCAAAATTGAAAATTTTAGAAGCAAAGATAAATTTAATAATAAAAGTGACATAACTAAAGATCTAATAGATGATGTCCTAAAGTGAAGAGTATCCTAAATATAGTGGAAAAAAAAAAAAAAACAAGATAGGAAACTATAAGATAACTCAAAGATATGAAAGACCATAATAAGATACTAGCCCTTTATCTGATAAGACATTTGCAAATTATCTTCTCTGCATATGTAGAATTTAAGAAACAAACAGATGAACATAGGAGAATGG
This sequence comes from Canis lupus dingo, assembly GCF_003254725.2. Taxonomy (NCBI): domain Eukaryota; kingdom Metazoa; phylum Chordata; class Mammalia; order Carnivora; family Canidae; genus Canis; species Canis lupus. Next base: position 42,233,425 of record NC_064243.1, on the reverse strand, counting down.
AAGGAAAAATAAGATAAGATAAAAATAGAGAGAGAGGCAAACCATAAGAGACACTGAACTCTAGGAAACAAACTGAGGGTAGCTGGAGGGAAGTGGGGAGGGAGGAATAACTGGTGATGGGCATTAAGGAGGGCATTTGATGTAATGAGCACTGGGTGTTATATGCAACTGATGAATCACTAAATTCTACCCCTGGAACTAGTAACACAGTATATATTAACTACATTGAATTTAAATAAAGAATTTTTTAAAAGATAGTGATAGGAAATCCAGTACCTATCAAAAAGTCTTTCAAGAAGGAAAGAATAGAAACAACAAAGGGGAATAGGGAAACCAAAATACAGTAGAAGAAAATTTCACTGACCTGAAGTAAGACTTTAATTGAATGGTCTATTGAAGACCTACAGAATTAAACAAAACGTCTCACATCTAGAGACATGATAAAGAAGTTTCATCATTCAGAGGATAGTCTCCTAGAAGAAATTTATTCCTCAAAGAAATAAGACTCAAACTGGTATCAAAATTTCTCATAAGCAGCAATAAATTCTAAAGCAGAATAGGGCATTATCTTCAAAGTTCTCACAGGAAAAGAATTTGAACCCAGAATTTTATACTCCATCAAACTATTAGTAAATAGGAAGGCAAACTTCTTAGACACATGAGAAATCAGAAAGTTTAAAAACCTTATATCTGGGATCCCTGGGTGGCTCAGTGGTTTAGTGCCTACCTTTGGCCCAGGGCGTGATCCTGGAGTCCTGGGATTGAGTCCCACATCAGGCTCCCTACATGGAGCCTGCTTCTCCCTCTGCCTGTGTCTCTGCCTCTCTCTCTCTCTCTCTCTGTGTGTGTGTGTGTGTGTGTCTCATGAATAAGTAAATAAAATCTTAAAAAAAAACCTTATATCTATTTCAAAAAATAACTCAAGAATATACTCCAATCAAAAGAAAAGGGCTTCACATGTCTGTCAACAGACGAATGGATAATGAAGATGTAGTGTATATATGTATATATATATACATATATATATACATATATACACATTGGAATAGTACTCAGCCAACAAAAAAATTAAATATTGTCATTTGCAATTATGTGGATGGAACTAGAGGGTATGCTAAGCAAAATAAGTCAAGCAGAGAAAGACAATTATCATATGATCTCACTCGTGTGGAATTTAAGAAACAAAACAAAGGATCATAGGGGAAGAGAAGAAAAATAAAACAAGATGAAATCAGAGAATGAGACCACCATAAGAGACTAAGGGTTGCTGGAGGGGTGGGGGATCGGGGGGTGGGATAACTGGGTGATGAACATCAAGGAAGCATATGATGTAATGAACACTGGGTATTATATAAGACTAGTGAATCACGACCTCTACTTCTGAAACCAATAATACATTATATGTTAATCACTTGAATTTAAATAAAAATGGAAAATTAAAAAAAAGAAAAGAAAGTTTATACTGGAAGTTCTAGTCACAACAATCAGATAAGAAAAATAAATAATCGCATCCATATTGGTAAAGAAGAGGTTAAATTGTCACTATTTGCAGATGACATGATATTTTACATTGAAAATCCTAAAAATTCCATCAAAAAACTACTAGAAATAATAAATGAATTCAGTAAAGTAGCAGGATACAGAATTAATACCCCCAAATCAGTAAAAATCAGTTGTTTCTATAAAGTAACAACAAAGTAGCAGAAAGAGAATTTTTAAAAAAAATACCATTGCAATTGCACCAAAAGAATAATATAGCTAGGAATAAACCTAACCAATAAGGTGAAAACTTACATTCTGAAAACTATAAAACACTAATGAAAGAAACTGAATATGACACAAACACATGGAAAGATACTCCATGCTCATGGATTGGAAGAATTAACATTGTTAAAATATTCGTATTACCCAAAGCCATCTATAGATTCAATGCAATCCTTCTCAAAATACCAACAGCATTTTTACATAACCAGAACAAATAATACTAAAATTGTATGGAACCACAGAAGACCCTAAATAGCCAAAGCAATTCTGAAAAAGAACAAAGCTGGAGGTATCACAATCCTGGATTTCAAGGGCTACTACAAATCTGTGGTAATCAATACAATATGGTACTGACACAAAAATAAACACACAGATCAATGGAACAGAAGAGAGATCCCAGAAATAAATTCATATTTATATGGTTAATTAATCTATGACAAAGGAGACAAGAAAATATGATGGGGAAAAAACAGTCTCTTCAACAAATATTGCTGGGAAAACCGGACAGTTACATGAGAATGAAACTGAATCACTTTCTATAACATCATACACAAAAATAAACTCAAAATGGATTAAAGTCCTAAAATGTAAGACCTGAAACCATAAAAATCCTAGAAGAGAACACAGGCAGTAATTTCTCTGACATCAGTTGTAACAGTAGTTTTCTAGGTATGTCTCCTAAGGCAAGGGAAACACAGGCAAAAATAAACTATTGGAACTATACCAAAAAAAAGCTTTTGCATGGCAAAGGAAACTATCAACAAAACAAAAAGACAATCTACTGAATGGGAGAAGATATTTGCAAATTATATGTCCAATAAGATTAATATCTAAAATATACAAAAAAATCAATAAATAAAACTCAATAAACTCTACAACTCAATAAAAAGAAACTGATTGAAAATGGGAAGACGACCTGAAAAGATCTTTTTTCCAAAGAAGACCTACAGATGGCCAACAGACACGTAGAAAGATATCACCTTATACCTGTCAGAACAGCTAAAATCAAAATGACAAGAAATAACAATTGTTGGAAAGGATGTGGAGAAAAAGGAACCCTCATGTACTATTTGTAGGAATATAAATTAGTACAGACACTGTGGAAAACAGTATAGAGGTTAAAATTAAAAATAGAGGCACCTGGGTGTTAAGTGTCTGACTCTTGGTTTGGGCTCAGGCCATGGTCTCTGAGTGGTAACATCAAGCCCCACATTGAGCTCTGCACTCAGTCCAGTCTGCTTAGAGTTTCTCTCTCCCTCTCCCTCTGCTCCTCCCTGCTCATGCTCTCTCTCTCTAAAAAATAAATTAATTTTAAAAATTAAAAATAGAAATACCATATGACCCAATAATTTGAACTATTTACCCCTCCAAAAAATGAAAACACTAAGCTAAAAAGATATATGCACCCCAATGTTTATTGCAGCATTGTTTACAATATCTGAGATATGGAAGCAACCCAAGTGTCCATTGATAGATAAATGGTTAAAGATGAGGTGTGTATATATATAATATATATATTATGTATATATGTATATATTATATATATATACAAGAGGAGTTGAAGGACAATGTTCATTTGCATGCATCAGTTTGATATTTGTTTTGTTTTTTACTTTAATGGAAGTTTCTTCAAATTATTGTGAAGAATCACACACACACATAAATTGTAATATATATATATATATATATATATATATATATTACACACCCATACAAAAGGTTGAGATCATGTCCTTTGAGACACCATGGATGAACCTAGAGGGTATTCTGCTAAGTAAAATAAATCAGACTAAGAAAGACAAATACCATATGGTTCTATTCATAACTGGAATCTAAAAAAACAAAACAAAACAAAACAAAACAAACCACCTCTATGCTTACCAAATTATTTTTTGAGCTTCCTTGTACAATCACAACAATAATGTTGGAAATGTTAGCTATATAATCAATTTTTATATGAAACATGAATATATTTTATAACTACAGAATAGTAATTATAAATCACAACAATCTTAAAAGGAGTGGTTTTGAGAAGCAAAAACTTTGTTTTGCTTATGAACTTAAAATTTACAAACTTATCATTTAGATTTTTAAAAACATCTGTATACATCACACAACTAAGAAAAGAAAGCATATGATCAATATATTACTCCTAAACAAAGAGAATTGTTCACATCAGTATAAAAAGGTCTACAACACTGTATGATCTATAATTTAGATTAACTTTAATATAGTGCTTGGCAAAGCAACATCTATCTCTAAATGGATAGCACTGATTGCACAATACCAAGAGTCAAACAGTTTCACAATTAATGAGCTATCTTATTTATTATAGGAAAAAAAATTCCATCTGTAAAGTAATTATCTCTTGCAGATTATTTATATACTTCTTGCCCTGCAACCAAAATTCTTAGCCTAAATTGACACTCAATGTGTTAGGGTTAAAAAAAAAAAAATGCATCTAGTTCATTTTATATTGCTTTCCAGAAGAGCCACAAATGATTGGAAGATCCTGTTTTCTTCAATACATCTCCCTTCTACAAATGAATATCATTAAGAGATCACAATAAGACTATCTAGAGGGACACCAAATACCACAACTTTAATTTCTGAAAATTAAAACTTAGGGGCTTATCTGAAAAGAAAATATAGTATGTTGATTTCAAAATTTTTCTAGAACAAAAGTAATTACTATAAAATTTATGACCAGTATTATACAAATTGGCTGATGAGGAGAAGGTTAACGGGAACAGAATTAGTGATAAATGAGCTAAGCATTTCTCAAAAAAAAAAAAAAACCTTAACCAAATAATCACAGTAAGTTATTCTAATAATCACTCATAATGAGTTATTCTTAAAAAAAAAACTCAATAAAGGATTCTTTCATTGACTCTGACAAATATCAGCATTTTCTACAGATTCTATTTGCTTATACCGATTTTGATTATTGGCTACTGAGTCATATGGTAGAAACTCTAGCTCTAACTACAAATGGTATGGAAATCTATTTACACAAAGTAGGGCAATAAGTGAAAAAAAAATTTTTTTTATCAGCCCATCATTATACAAATGGAAATCTGGTTAATTAAGTCCTTTATATCACTTAAGGGATCATAAAAACAGCAACATAATGATATGTCAGGCTTACAAGTTGGATCTAAAAGAAATCTTAGAATATTTTCAATAATATTTTGAGAAATGCAACATTATTGTCTTAGGCATATAGTTTCTCAAGAAGATTTGAAGGACAATATTCATTTGGAAGCATCAGTTTGATGTTTGTTTTTTTTACTTTAATGGAATTTTCTTCACATTATTGTGAAGAATCATGTATGAAAAAGAGTCCTTAAAACTTAAAAATGTTCACTCTGCCAATGTCAAAAATGTCAGGTAGAGGTACCTTCTGTACATCATACCTTACTTTGAGCTTATAGCACTTTTTAAACTTGAAAACAGAAAACAAAAGGATTTGGAATCCCTATGGCCAGTGGACCCTACTGTGTGTCCAGTCATATGAGAGCTCTTCCAGCAGAAGGTAGTAGGTAGACAGCCAGAAAGAAATGTTTCTAATGGGGAGAAAATTATGTTTCTTTTTTTGTATTGAGGAAGAGTCTAAAACTCAGCTTTTGAAATAGTTTTATCCTTTTTAGGGATGACAAAAGGGATGAGGGTAGAAACAAATAACAGTGAGAAGTAATTGTCCCTAAGAATCCCAAAATGGCTCAGAGGGATAAAGTACAGCATAGGCATTGGCTAAAATGCCAGAGGAATTGGTAGAAAATCTGTATATCGGTTAAACTAACAGGCCTACCATCTGACCCAGCAACATCAAGCTTCACATTTTACTTTCTACTCCCCATCCCTCCAAACCCCTGCCAAGATACTACAGTTTAATTTTCTGGGAAAAAATAATCAAGGAGTTCACACTTTAGGATACCAAGTGGAGTGAGGGTGGTGGAAGACAAACAAGCAAATTAATGAGTCTGCATTCTGAAAGGGGGACTTTCTCTATCCTCACTTGCACTTCCATAAGGGAACTCCACAGGCAACTAGGCTTTCCTAGTCCCTGAAAAGGACACTGGGAAATTATAGTTTGGAGAACTTCATCAGTCCCAGGAAAGCCTTGTTTTAAAACTCACTATTCCAAATCCCAAATCAAGCTACACACTCAAGAGTCTCCAATCAACATTTTTAGTTCTTCACAGTTACAACTGAATGGATGGTTAAGTATTTGTGATAAGCTTCCAAAATCAAGAGCAAGAGAAAAGAAAAGAAATTAGGAAGGAATGGAGAGTTGGAGGAAGACTAGAGAAAAGAAATATTTCAGGGAGCAGAAGAAAGGTGTTTTAAAAACAACTATAACTAATATAATCAATATCCTCTGGGAGGTTAAAAAGGACACTGTAACAGTGAGCCAAAATCTTTTACAAAAAATATATAATTATTAATTTTATATTTTTAAGAGAAATCTTTAGAAGACAAAGAATATCTCTTAGAAATTAAAAATAGGTGAGAAATCATTTTTTAAAGTTCATCATAAGAGTTGGAAGGTAAGTTCGACAAAATCTAGAAAAGTAGACCTTTCCCCCCCACCACCAAAAAAAGAAAAATACCCCTAAACCAGAAAGGATCTTCTGAGTGTATGGCCAGCACAATAAATGAAAAAAACAAAACAAAACAAAACAAAAACCATAATCATGAAACTTCAGAATACTAGAGATAAAACAGGCAAAAGACTTGAGTGAGGGAAAGGACTGTAGTAAAAGAACCAGTAATAACACTAGCAGTGGATTACTTAGTAGCAATAAGGAGAATTAGAAAACAATGGAAAAATGGCTTCAAGAGAATAAAGGAAAATACCATACCCAGCCAAACTATCATTTGCCTAGCAGAAAGGAAAGAAGACATTTTCAGATAAGCAAGAACTTTAAAAATATAGCTAACGTGTCCTTTCTTAGGAAGTTCCTCAGGGATTTACCCCATAAAGTGAGACAAGAAAATAAGCCATTTGAAGGTTTAGGATCATAATTGGAGCAGAGAGATGGAAGATTTTGTCAGGCATTATTCCAGGGGTAAAAATTGTAACTTTGTATTTGAGCATATGAAAAATATTATTGACAAGTATATCTCAGAAACATTGAAGTATATGGGTAAAAAAATCAGAGTTTAAAAACTGGGCAAGAGGAGATCCCTGGGTGGCTCAGTGGTTTAGCACCTACCTTCGGCCCAGGGCATGATCCTGGAGGCCCGGAATTGAGTCCCACATCGGGCTCCCTGTATGGAGCCTGCTTCTCCCTCTGCCTGTGTCTCTGCCTCTCTCTCTCTCTTTCTTCTCTCTCATAAATAAAATCTTTTTTTTAAAAAAAGCAAAAACTGGACAACAGAGAACATGATGCAGTTGTTAACCATAGAAAAAATAAAAGGTCTAAAGAAAAAGAAAACTGTGGCTGTAATTCCCTTATGTGGCTCAATAATGGGCACTGTTTATGCATCACAGTAATGACTTAGTCAACAATTGTGATATAATTATATTGGGGGAAAGGAAGAAAGAGAAAATTGCACTGAGTTAAATTATCTTCCACAATTACGAGCAAAGAGTTAATGGGTCTTAAATTGCTAAGCAGGTTAAGAAATATTGCCATACCACAGACTCTATATAACTGCACTAGTTAATACCAAGAAACTTGTATCTGAGGTGTAAGAGAACAATTATCTCTCATAAATCTTATTATGGTACTAGACTTTTGTAACTGAAAGCATCTATTGTCTCAATGCTTACAATTAACCTTGGGAAATTTATACTAGTATAGATGACAAACGGCTTGAGAGATTGATTTCTCCAAGGTTAACCAGCTGATTAGTAGCAAAGCTGGATTTTTTATCCAAGTCTGTCTCATTCATTAGTTTGAATGCTGAAGCATTCACACAGGCTTCTTCAGATCACCTCTGAGAGGACATTGCTGTATAAATAACATCAGCAGGTAAGCTTTGCCCAAAGCTTCAAACCTGTAAACCACTGGGCCAGTTCCATGTCACTAGTTTTCTCCAGCCCCATTTCCTCTGTCCATGTAACACTGTGATGGCATAACCCATCAATAACACAGCTATGCAGTACATTTATCTATACCCATCTCTTTTTCTCTCCTGTTTATAGCTAGAAAAAGATCTCTGCATATTTTCTCTTGCAGAAAATAAAAAATGATCATGTGGCTCCACTTATAGTAGTCACTTAAAAACCATGTCTTTTGCTTTCTAATAACAGGTTTTTGCGGTCTGGAAGACCCTGGATAAACTGTATTGGTTTGATTTAGTGAAGAAAACAGTAAACTTACGTTAGTGGCTGCTTCTGAGCATGTGTGTTGGAGAATTTTCATTTATAAGAAATTTCAAGTCACTTTGCCTCATTGACTGGACTATTTCAGGGTTTCTGACATTAAACTGCTCTTTGTTTTCTCTTCTGTTTGTTTTAGTTTGTCCCCTACACCTTGTTTCAGGTTTGTAAAGGACAAACAACTCAATCACTATTCCATTCCTGGCTAGATTTCTCTATAAGATTCATTTGGAAAGGTATTACATCATCTAGAAGCCCCACACCACACTTGAGGACATCTGCTGAAGGCTGTGATCACATCAAAGCAGGCAGGAGGGTTGCAGAACAGAAAAACCATTTCAGGGGGGTGCTCTGGTGATCCTCACAGGGAACACAGGATGGAACTAATATAGGCTTAGGTAACCCACTTCAGTTTCAACTAACCACAGAAATTCTCCGCAGGGTCTCCCAAAGGGCCTCAGGATAAGGATACACAGAATGCAGATCTTCCAAACACATGTCTCAGCAGATTTTAAAGCATTCATGAAGAATCTCACATCAGAGTCCCTTGAACCAGCAGAATTCCTAGGAGATGCAAGAGGCTCTTGACCTGAATTACAAGGGACAAGGAGGGTCCTACTCTCTCTCTTGATTCATCATACAGAACTGCTGTCTTGGTTAAATGCAACTCTCCTCCAGCCACCTATGGAGCTGAATTGACTGAAAAGATTAGACTCCTCAACATCTCAAACCTTTTCCCTCACCCTCACTCTCAGCTGATGACCTTGCTCCTAATTCCCTAAGACTTGAGGCAATCAAAGAAGCTCCACAGGACCATGCATGCCCACCTATGGGCCCTGCACCTAAACTCTGTCATCCTGCACACCCTCCTAGGGGAAAACAATCCCTTCACTAGTGCATTAAGTTCTACCCTCCTTCTACTCCATGATTCTTTTTTCTCCCTCCTTTGGAAATGTTTGTACTTGATGTTCCCAACTCCTTTTTTCCCAATCTCTTATGAACTCACTCCAATTAGACCTCCTTGACCAATCCATCAAAACTGCTCTTGACAAAATCACCAATAAGCATGAATTTGCTAATTCCAGTGGCCAGTTATCAATTCTCAGTGTACCTGACCTAAAAGCAACATTTGACACAACTGATCACTTTTTCTTCCTACATTTTCCTCATTTGTCTTTCAAGATGCCACAAAAAGGGGGCCTCCATCTCAAATCTCCTACATTAGTTCTTCCTCTTCTTTCTGACTTTGGTCTTTGGTCTCTCTTTTTTCTTTTTTCAACCTTGATGAAATAATGAATCTAAGCAACGAGTGGTGACTAAAACTATTAGACAAAAGGTTCATGGAAAACTTAATAATGGCTAAGTTGTTAACACCGAATCATTGATTAATCTTTTTCTTAGAGATTTATAGATTTATTTATTTATTTATTTATTTATTTATTTATTTATTCATTTATTTTTTATTTGAGAGAGAGTGAGAGACAGGGGCAGAGGGTGAGAAAGCCATAAGCAGACTCTGTACTGAGCATTGAGCCCTCACAATCCTTAGATCACAACCTAAGCCAAAACCAAGAGTCAGGTGCATAACCAACTGTGCCACCTGGGCACCCCTGAATCACTGATAAATCTTAACATCACTAAAAATGGTATTTCCAGAACCTATGGCCTCCTGGTGCAATTCAGTAGTTTTCTTACCAAAATATTGAACAAGAGTCTAATTAGGCCTTAAGATCTAACGAAAATTTATCAGGTAATAAAGGATGGGATTATATGAGATTATGCTAAATGCTGTCAAAAATATTCAATTGGCTAAATCCAAAGTGTAGAATATTTTACACGACTTCTGTCATTTCTTCAGCAAATAAATGGCAAAGAAGGGGGCAGGGAAGGATGGTCATACCAAACAAATGCACTATTCGGATTTTGGAGGACGATTGGAACAAACTAACTATAAACAGACATTTCTGAGGTGAGTGGTGGAGAAACAGGAACTTAATATTAAATTATTCATTTTGGAACACCTGGGTAGCTCAGCAGTTGAGCGTCTGCCTTTGGTTCAGGTCGTGATCCTAGGATTGGGGATCGAGTCCCACATGAGGCTCCCTGCGAGGAGCCTGCTTCTCCCTCTGTCTATGTCTCTGCCTCTCTGTGTGTGTCTCTCATGAATAATAAAATCTTTAGAAAAAGAAATTATTCATTTCACTGTTAAATATTGCAATGTATGGGACTATAGTTTTAAAAGTCCTTCTCTGGTAAGGATATACACTGAGGTATTAATATTATGGATGTAAAATATAATGTCTCAGACTTTCTTTTTAAGAACTCACACATAAACACAAAAGTATGTTGAAAGGAATTGAAATATAACATTCTCTCAATTTTTTTCAAATGTTTGAAAAATCCTAGATGTTAAGAAAAAGTGCCATAATCTAAAAACATAGTAGACACATAAGGAAAAAGGAATAGGAAAACTCTGGTCTCCTTCTCTTTTCTCTTTACATGCGCTCCCTTAGAGATTTCATTTATCTTCTCTGTGCTGAGGCCTCATGACATTATATCAAGTCCAGACCCACTCCTCAAGCTCAGACATCCCTACTTGCATTGTCTAAAAACATCTCAAACTCCACATGGCCAAAACCAAATTGATTTCCCCCCAAGAAACATTGTCCATTATAGATTTTCCTATATCAATTGTTGACAATTCCACCTTCTAATTGTTTAGGTGAAAATAAATGGAGTCATCCCTAAAGCTGTTCTCACACTCAACACCCAGGCCATCAACAAATTCTTGTCTGCTTTAGTACCACCATTGTCAGAGCTCATCAACCCGTTTCTCACCACCTTACTGTAGTAGTCTCCTAACGGTTCTTCCCGCCTCAAACGCTGGCCTCCTTTGGGTCTTTTCTCAACCTAGCAAGCCAAAGTGAGAACTTGAAATAGAAGTCATATCTTGCCTCTCAAAGTCCTGCATGAGTCCCCATTTTTTTTAAAAGATTTTATTTATTTATTCATGAGAATACACAGAGAGGAGAGAGAGAGAGGCAGAGACACAGGCAGAGGGAGAAGCAGGCTCCATTCAGAAAGCCCGACGTGGGACTCGATCCCGGGTCTCCAGGATCACACCCTGGGCTGCAGGCAGCACTAAACTGCTGAGCCACCGGGGCTGCCCAAGTCCCCATTTGCCTCAGAATAGAACCAAAATCTTTGTTGCCACATAAACTCAATGTCTCCCCTCTGTTTACCTTTTTTACCACATTTTCTTTCACTTCTGACTCCTGCCTCCTTCTGCTCTACTAAGGCTGGCTCCTAGAATATTCTAGAGCATCTCTTGCTTTCAGGACTCTGCACTTGATGGGGCCTTTGCCTGGAATGCTATTGTCTCTGGATGGCTCTCTCACTTCCTCCTTCAAGTGCTGCTCAAATGTCTCCAAAAGGCTTACTCTAACACTGTCTCTCCCTCCTCCCCAGCATTGCTGCTCCCTTATCTCTAGTTCTTGTTTTCCTTTGTCCATAATACCCATGTCTTCCAAATATAGATAATTAACTTGTTTATCATGCTTGCTTTTTTGTTTCCACCACTAGAATGTAAGCACCAGGGAGGCAGGGATGGCTCTCAGCAAGCTCAGTTAAAACTGCTAAATGAACAAAGCAATGAGTGAAGCTTCCAATTCCAATCATACCACAGGTTCATTAGGGCAGTGTTTCTCCTATTTTTTTTTTTTTTTAACTGCAGAGACTACATCTGAACATCAGAAAAGTCCGAGGACCTATCCCCAACACACACACATAAGTTAATGTCCCTTGAGTGTGGGTTGCTTGGGAAAACACATAATAACCCAAACAATACTAAGATTAATAACGCATAGACTGAATCTGTATTTTTACCTTGTTCTATTAGCCAAGGAAATCGATTTGTATTAATAAAATATCATCATGCAATGTCATCAAATATTTAATAAGCACTTACTATGTTCCAGGTACTGTGTTAGAAACCAAAGATAGTAAAAGTCCACTCTCAAAGAATGTACAATCTACTGTTTCCATGGGCTTGTAAACATTTGAAAACATAGTTCATACATGTGTAAGATGTATTATTGTGCTCATACACAGTAGTGGACTTATATTAATGCATTTTCATCAAGGTACTTATCACCTGTGAGAGGCAAAACTTGGTTTTGAAGGATAAAGAAATCTTACATATTACAATGGTTTGTGGTCTTCTAAAGCCCAAGTATCTGACAAAGTCTTATTTCTTAGTATCAACTGTTGTCACCAGACTGGATTTTTCAACTTGATGGAGTCAAAACAAAAAAACAAATTGAGGGACACCTGGGTAGCTGAGTTGGTTAAGTGTCTGTCTTCAACTCAGGTCATGATCCAAGGTTCCTGAGATCAAGCTCCACATGGGGCTCCCTGCTTAGGGGGGAGCCTGCTTCTCTCTCTCCCTATGCTGCTCCCCCTGCTTGAGCTCTCTTTCTTTCTCTCAAATAAATAAATAAAATCTTAAAAAAAAAAAAAAAAAAAAGATTGGGAAACATTGCGACAATGTGTTAAGTCCCCTGGGTTCATGGGTCTCAGATTAATTTCCCATGCTCCAGGAATTCCCCCAGCCCAGGTTTGTAACCTCTGAGGGTTGTAGGTCCCTCAAAAGCTGGTGGCTAGATAGGAGCCACCCACAGCACAATACTGGCATGGGGACACAAGATGGAGAAATGTGGGAATATATGGACTGAGAAAGGTAAGATTAGGAAGGAGAGGGACACAAGAAAAAAAAAAACTCTTATTATTTAGCCTAAGAAACTTAAAAAAAAAAAAAAAAAACCATGAGAAAATCTGCACTTGAATTTGCTGGTGGGTAGAGAAAGGTGTGTGCTGCACCAGTGATTTTTAACAATTAAGAGTTTATGCTTTCACAGATGATTAAGTGATCTCTCACTAAGGCTGATTAATGGAATGATTCAAACAAAAATAGAAGAAACAAGCCAAGCTTTGCATCCAAAAAGGTGAAGGTTGAAGAGGGAATTTCCCGCTAAACATTTCAGTTCTAAGATGACCAGTTAATATACTGGGGTGTGCAAATATTTACACAATTAGGTGACTGGTTCTGAAGTCCCCAAGTGATGCCAGACCTGGCCCTATAAACCTTTCCTCTTTCCACTCTCCTCTCCATTCCACTCCACTCTCCTCCCTAATGGCAGCACTCCCTTCAGGTGCACGGAACTTCTAACCACACATACACGCATACACACACAGAAACTCCGTCTCTTCCAATGGAAGTGTAGGACACCACTTCAAATTTATCATCTTTAATCCCAAAGAGGAGCAAAAGCATAAGTGTCACAAAAACTTCAGGTCACTGAAGCTGCTAGCTCTCCATGGCCCTGAGGCTGCATTCAGGGACTCAGGGTAGTGGTGCTTTCTGAAAACAAGTATGTAATATTTATTCACCACTTGTGTTCAGAACACATTCTCTCACATACGGGAAATTTTCCGTCAATATTAGAACTGTTCTGAGTTAAATGTGAGTGTGCGTAATTTGGTCTATAGCATACATTTAAAAAAAAATATGCACAGTACAACCACAGATCCCAAGGATCAAATAGTTTGGCCGGAATTTTTAACAGGACCATAAAATGATAATTGATGCTCAAGATGACCAACGGGAACATCCTGAAACACCTTCTGAGTTACAAAATGAAGCATCATGATGCAATCACCTTGAGGGCACACGATGAGGAACCAGACTAATCTGTGCTCTGCAACTTCCTTAGTTCATGCCACGTTTGGGAAGGTCACTTATCATTTTGAGGCCTCTGTTTCTTTATCTGTGAAGTGGCCACAATGATAGTATCTAACTCATAAAGATGCTGTGAAGATATTTCATACAACGCTTCACAATACACTCAATGGATAGTAGTTTTTTTGTTTGTTTGTTTGTTTGTTTTCCAATATGGCTTTCATGTGAATTTTGGTGTTTGGTGTTCTGGTTCTTTATTAAAATGATGATCTCTGATATATGTTCACACTCAGTAAGCCAGAATACTTATTCAAGAGGATATATATATAAAAAAAAAAGGATATCCAATATTCAAATTGTAATTTGAAGCATATTCTTATAGAGAGATTGCCCACCAAATGTGTATTCGATACTTATTGTTATTAACAGACCTCAGGTTTTATTCCAAGTATAATGTGCATAATTTAAAGACTTTATTTCCCAATGTCTCTTGCAGGTAGATGGAGCTTAAGTTCTGACTAGTTGGACATAAGAGGACGTGCTGAGTAAGAGCTCCCAGCAGTCTCCTTAAAGGAAGCTGCTTCAGCAAAGTGTGTCCCTACCGATTTTCCTCTTGTCCACTTTCTGGCAGCCTGTAATGTAGCTATGACTGCTGAAGCTCCAGTAGCCACATGGGCCTAGGAGTTGACTTTGAAAACTAAGCCTTTTTAAAAAATTTCATTTATTTATTTATTTATGATAGTCATACACAGAGAGAGAGAGAGAGGCAGAGACACAGGCAGAGGGAGAAGCAGGCTCCATGCACCGGGAGCCCGACGTGGGATTCGATCCCGGGTCTCCAGGATCGCGCCCGGGGCCAAAGGCAGGCACTAAACCTCTGTGCCACTGAGGGATCCCCTGAAAATTAAGCCTCAAGCTAAGTTAGGGAATAAAAAGTCAGAAGGAGCTTGGGTCGTTTTGACTGCATAGCTGCTGTACCACTGGTAAAGAAGTCCAGATTTGTTTTGTATGAGAGAAGAAACTTTGTGTTGTATAAGCCACTATTATTTTAGTGTTTTCTGTTATAATAGGTGTTAATTCTAAGCTTAAAACAGTTATATTTGAAATAGGACTTCTTCTACAGTATATATGATTTTTTACCCTTACATTCTTTCTTATGTCATTTAAATATTTGTATGTATAAATACTTTAAGCCTATAGGATAGCTTAAAGCTTCCAAGTGTAGTGTAGTTAGTTAATATAACTAACTCAGAAAACTGGCAGGAACTGATATACCTCAGGAATGTTTTTTTCTTAATTGTAACACCTTTAAAAAAAACAGAACATTGTTTGTAAAAATAAAACAAAAGCAAAGAAACAATAATCAAATCTGAATTAGTCTTAGCATCAATAAGATTATTTGGAAAAAAATACACAGAAGCATGAAGACAGATTTAGTAACACAAGTAAAAAGAAATGCATGGGCTGAATATTAAAAGTGCATTAGAAAACTGGTTTCTAGCCTAGTTTTCAAAATGCCAGGTTATCTCATGATTTTAATTAATAGTTACATAATAGTCTTAACAATTAGACCCAGAATTAATTATATCAAACCATTTCAAATCAACAACTATAGCAATAGCTAGTATTTACTGAATCCTTACTGTAGACCAGGGTTGTCCAAAGACAGAGGTCATGTTTTTAAATCACTTAATATACAGACCTCCTTCATGATGTCTGTGTCATCTGGCAAGAGAGGGGGAAAAGGTTTTCTAAAAAATCAAATAACACTAAAATGATACAACTCTGCATTTGTGCCATCCCTTTTTTAGCCTATTCTAAGAGATTCACACAGGCAAGTGTTCTAAAATTGAAACTGTTTCTCCAATACTAAACTCTAAGATTAACCTCTCTATGCCTGTTTTTTCATCCATAAAATTAAGATAATAAATGCAATAAAAACTGAGTTAATACAGGTAAAATGCTTAGAACAGTACCTGTCATAGTCAGCTACTATTTGTAACAGATAAGTGTTTTTTTTTTTTAAGATTTTTTTATTTGGTTATTCTTGGGAGACACTGAGAGAGAGAGAGGCAGAGACACAGGCAGAGGGAGAAGCAGGCTCCTCGCGGGGAGCCCGATGTGGGACTCGATCCCAGGACTCCAGGATCACACCCTGAGCCGAAGGCAGACGCTCAACCACCGAGCCACCCAGGCGTCCCTGTAACAGATAAGTTTATACTAAAGTCAGCTCTGCCTCTACTTCTTCATGTGTAAGATGGGCAAACCATTACAACAGTGTCCATATTCCTCATAGAATAACTAGCTTGATAGAATGGAGGCCCCCTGAAGGCAGAAATTTTGTCAGTTTTGTCCTCCAATACATCCCTACACAAAGAACAGTACATAGTACACACAAGGAACTCATTAATGTTAAATAAATAGAACTGGTTTAGTGCAGTTATTATGAAAAAACGCTGTAGGAACCTAAGGCATACCTCTCTATTTCATTATTCCACCCAACTTCGCTGGTTGATCAATTTACCTTCTTGCACTGTTTATACTCTATCTAAAAATCAAATTTTAAGTTCCAGATAAGAGAAATGATCACTGAATTTAGTACCATTTTTACCTATTGCTTTTTTTGCCATGTGATGCCTATTTCCCCTTTCACATATCTTACATAAAGTATTATACCTCCTTTTTTATTTTGGGAAAGTATTCATAACACAAAATTTAGTATTTTGACCAGCTTCAAGCATTCAGTTCAGTGGCATTAAGTTCATTCACATTGTTATGCAATCATCATCATTATCCATCTCTAGAAAATACCCCCCTTTTAAAAATACGGCTCCTGGTATACTTTAAGTTCTATTTATTAACTACTGTAGAGACAACTCAGAAATTGGTTACCTAGGCCAGTGAGAACTGTTTTCCCGTTTTGACAATCACGTTAACAATAAAGATTCTGTCAAAGTGGTCTGCTACTTGTTAAGCAAGAAAATTAAAGATATTTAAGGTCAGCCTTTCTGATTTCATGAGATGGGGAGTCACGTGTTTTGACATGCATTATCAGACACTAATTAACTAGTCGATTATACATCTACATATTTGTAAACCCTTTAAATTTGAGCCTTTTACAGCCAATCTCAGTGGAGCCTTCTAATCCCACAGACCCAATATAAAGGTAGCATTGTTCTGGATTGCAGTTTAGGGAATTTTAAGATCTATTCGGGAAAGGCCAAGATACTTTTTTTTTTTTTAATTTTTATTTATTTATGATAGTCACAGAGAGAGAGAGAGAGGCAGAGACACAGGCAGAGGGAGAAGCAGGCTCCATGCACCGGGAGCCCGATGTGGGATTCGATCCCAGGTCTCCAGGATCGCGCCCTGGGCCAAAGGCAGGCGCCAAACCGCTGCGCCACCCAGGGATCCCCAAGATACTTTTTTTTTCAGCCTTCATCTCTGAATTGTGTATAGTCATACAGAAAAAAACATCTGTTTATACCCCATTTCTGCCTTATTGATACAAGAAGAAAAACACTGCCCGACACAACTAGAATGCCTGCCTTAGAAAATATTCTTCCAGAGTTTAAGGCCTTGAATGAGAATGAGTTTTCAAATTTACAGCTTTATCTGCTAGTTTTCAAATATGCATTTCAAATGTCCTAAGCAAACTTCGGCAAACATCTTGACCAGGAAAAAAGAACCAATGTCAATGTGTGACATGCTATTCTGTGAAGAGACACTTTTAATCCCCTCCAGAGAAGGAAACTGGCCACCACTTTATTAGATTTCATGTTTATGAAATGGTCACACAACAAACACATGCTATACTACAAACATAAACTTAATTTCTTCTGGAGAAGGGCACTGCCATCATTTTATTAAATTTCACCTTTATTTAGCAATTACACTTCTAATTTTTCATATCATTGTGTTAGAGGCTTTGCAAGGTACAACTAAGGGATAAATCCTAGACCAAGAGGACAAAGCCATTTGTTTTTTTTTAACTGCATCACGGGTAACCTGACTCCAGAATTTTTACACACAACTTATATTTAATACATCGAGCAATTTACTTACAAGGGAGAATGTTCTTAAGAGAAGTACTCACTCAAAGTTGAGCAAACTGCACGGAACAGTTTAGTAACCAAGGCAACAGGATTGAAATCCTAAGATTCCCTGGAACTAGGGGTTCCCAACCAGGAACAGCTAATTCTGTCACATAGCCTTTTGAAGAAGATGAATTGAACACCAAGCAGCTTATGGTGACTCAGGTGAGTTTGAAAATTAAACATAAACAACTCCAAGGTTGTACCTACCTTATTGTTAATGGTGAAATACCACAAGCCATAAGAGGCCTTTCCCACTGCAGTTATTCTTATTTTTCACCCTCTGTGTAGCTGCAGGGGTAGAGAGTGGGCATCCATTTACCTAATGAATGACTATTATGTTTCAGCTATGAATCACCTTAAGAGAACAGTTACACGGCCTTCTCTGGGAAATTAAGTATTTGAGAGAAAAGGAACACATAGCTATGTTGTTCTATCTAGTCCAAATACTAACACTTTCTAATTCGTTTCAATGTTTAACCACCTGCTAGAATCAGTGGGTTTATTTTCACCTTAGCAAGAAAAATGCTTAACACGTGAGTATTTGAGAGCTAGGGGGTGGGCTGAGGAGAGAGAGGTAATAATTGTGCCAAAAATAAACTGAACAACAGTCTGATATAAAGACTACAGTGTAAACCCATTGATTAGAGCTCTCCAGTTCCTGCAAAAGAAAGCAATAACATAGTAGGGGTATGAAACAAATTTCAAATCTACTTATTGACATTTCTCCAGAAATTATTGGTTAGATAGAGAAATGTATGGGGAAAAGGGTGAATTCTTTTCATTCTACTCCACTACTGAGAATGTTTCCAAGGTTCCCGTTGTTTTTTATGGCTCTGTTTAAACTTAGATCTTATTAGGGCCAGTGCTGATTTTCTCTCCTTTTTTGCAGTTCTCTGTTCTTCAATCCTCTACAGAAAGCTAACATCTTACCTCACTGAGATGCACCCTCCACTGGCTAGCGGGGACATTGAAACTTCAGTGTGGCTGTGTTGATGCTTAGGACACACATAAGCTAAGCACATGGGGGGTCTAAATATACTACTGTTTTGGGTATTAAATCCAGATAAAGAATTGGTGATGCTGGAAGGTCAAGCGTAATCACTTCAGAAAGTCAGCCACATGTATCCTGGAGAAGCCATACAATTTTGGCATCATTCTGAGAATGCAACTGTACAAAGTCAGTCTAAATGGTCATCATGTCAAGAAATCTCAATTTGTGAAGAATCATATTCCCATAGAAAGGAGAACATTTGTTTTGAGTAGGTTTTTAAATGAAACACGCACCACAAGTAAAATATAATTCACCTAATATAAACTCATTTTTCATACACACAACTTTTCAAAAACAAGCTTATGGCTTAAGCAAGTCAAACTCAGATCGTAGAAATACTTTTCCCTTGACAAAGTCCCTGAGACAAAAATAGATACCCAGCCAACAAAAACTATTCATCTTTCCATTTAAAAGAAGAAATCCAACCACAGTATAAATGAATCATCCGGCAACAAATCTACTATTAGTGAAACAAGACTACAGTTTAATAGCTGCTGCTATGTTTTAGACCCCAGCTGATTTAGTTCAGCGATATACATCTGACAAGATACTCTGGACCATGGACTGGCTGTCTCGCCACAGCAAACTTAACACATGATTATGCTGGTTAGAGTAATTTGAAGTTTCAGAAGGTAAGTAGAAGCTGAGGTGTCCCTTCAGAGGAAAAAATGAGCACAGAATTGAAACAGAGTGAGGAAGATGCAGGAATTCAAGCAAAAAAATAAAATGAACACGCTGTGTGAAGGGGGGAATAGCCAGTGGAGAACGGGGCCAGGAGATCAAACCGGAAAATAGAGCGCAAATAAGATGGAAGGGTGCCAGTTGGCGAACAGCTTTTCTACTCTAAAAAAGGCTGAGGGTAGGTGCTCTGAGGTATAGTCAGATTCTGTATTTTAGGCTTCAAGGGCACTATCATTTATCTGTTAAAGGCTTTACTAAGCTAGGTAATCAAGTCCACTACCAAATTTTTAACTCAATAGTTGTCTCCTCCAAAATTTGTATCTACCCAGAACCTGTGAATGTGACCTTATTTGAAAATAGGGTCTTTAGGGATGTAACCAACTAAGATGAGGCCATAGTAGACTAATTAGGGTGGATCCTAAATATGATAGACCTGATATCCTTAAAAGAGGAAAAATTGAACACAGACATACAGGGAGAACATCACATGATGACAGAGGCAGAGATTAGAGAATTGCATCTGTAAGCCAAGGAATGCCAAGGAATGCCAGCAGCCTCCAGAAGCTAGAAAGAGGCATAGGAGAATCCTCCCACAGTCTTTGGAGATAGCATGGCCATGTTGAATCCTTGATTTTAGACATCCAGCCTCCAACACTATAAATTTCTGTTGTTTTGAGCCACCCAGTTTGTGAAACGTTGTTATGGCAGCCGTAGGAAACTAATGCAGGGAGTGAAGCATTCTGAAATGATGATTTACAGAAATTATTCTGGCAGTGATGAGTGGGATGAATTGAAAGGGGGAGAGGCTGGAACTAAAAAGACCAGTGAGGAGGATATTATAGTCATTCAGTCTTGGAAAACAAGAAGGATGTGGGCCAGGCTAGTGACAGTGGAACAAAAACAAAGCCAAAACCTAGAGATGTTGAATAGAAAGAACTGATAATACATGGTGAAGAAGAGCCAGACACATGAATGATTCCAAAGTCAGATAAAGAAGGATAGAGCCTCTTGCAGAAATGGAAAGGAACAGAAGAAACAAACAAGTGTGCTCTAAAGGAGAGAAAGGGGAAAATGGCAAGTTTGGTTTCAGATGAATCTAAAAAGTTAACAGGTGAAGCTCTGAGGAGAGTAACTTTTCAAGGTGGTTTAAAGCAACAGTAGCAGCCAGGGCCAAGTACTAGAGTAATGGGAGACACATACAACAGATGGGAAAAAAGAGAAGGATAGCCTAGTATAGCCTCCTTCTTCTCTCCTGGGAACAATTTTTCTGTCCTGTGAATATCGAACAGTAATTTACCCAGTGACCTCTTCTTGGCTCTGGGCTTTTCTAAACATATCAAGTCTCATGAACTCTTGCCTCTATTTCTAAGATTAATGGAGAATTATGAAATATATCTACCCTGGACAGACTCATTCACACTATCTATTCAGTTATTATAAGTTAAGCAAAGCATATAACTTATGACTAAATAGCTTATTTTCTTTTTTCTTCTGGATTTCAGAATTCTGAAAAATAACCAAGCACAGAAACCAATATCTCTTTACTCTGAAAACTCTAACAAAGAGCAAACTTGGAAAGTCAACTGTAAAGGAAGTTTTAAAACTACTTCTGTGGGAAGCTGTTCAATAAATGGAATTGATACAACTGTGCAGCCATCTGTATAAAAACGATTCTAGAACCACTTTCATACTGTATAGTAGGACAAACTCAAATGGATCAAAGATATAAATGCAAAAAGGGAAACTACTAAGGTACCAGATTAAAACATTATTTCTGTGGGTTAAAATTTTCTTAAAGGTATTTGCCAGGTAGATTCACGGAACTGTTAAAATCCTAAATCAACTTCAAAGCCAGAAGTTCAGTGAACCACTTGGGCGGGCAAAAAAGAGTAAATGATTAGCCAGGCCTACACTAAGTGAGCCAAACATTCCTCTTTAAATCAAAAGCTCCTTATTTCTTTTGCCTCAAAAATACAGGCACCTTTTCTTTTTAATACAATGTGTAATAGTTTCCTAGGTCTGTCGTACAAAGTACAAAAAAACGGGTGCCTTAAAACAACAGAAGTTTATTGCCTCACAGTTTTGGAGGCTAGAATAGAAGTCTGAGATCAAGATGTCAGTAAGACCAGGCTCTCTCTGAAGGCTCTAGGGGAGGATCCTTCCTGGCCTCATCTAGATTCTGGTGTCTGCTGCACCTTTGGCATTCCTTGGCTTAGAGGCACATTGCTCCACTCACACGGCCATTCTTCTTCCTGTGAGTCTTTATATTATCTTCCTTCAGGGCATTTCTATCTCTACGTCCAAATTTCCCCTTTTTTATAAGGATTGGAGCCCACCCCCAATGAGTTCATTTGAACTTGAAGACCCTATTTCCAACTAAGACCACATCTGAAGTACAAAGCATTAGAATTTCAACATATCTTTTTGGGGGAGCACAATTCAATCCACTTTAACACATTTTAATAGTAATACATCTAAATAGTGACCAAAAAACTGACATTCTCCATGCCAAATCCTCCTGGGAGTAGCAGAGCCACAGGCCAACACTTCCCACAGGGTGACCTGGGGACATCCAGCACCACATGTCACCCAACTAGAGATAAACATGATAAACATGCAGATTCTAAGGTCCCAACCCACACTCACTGCAACAGAACCCTGGGTAGGGTGAGGCAAAGAGGCCAAATGGGGCATTTTCCTCAAATACTCTCAAGAAGAGAAAAGGATTTTAAAGGCTTAAAGCATCTGAGCCAAGGAGCATCTATGGGCCCTCAAAGTTTCATGTGAGAGACAAATCTAGTAAGCAGCTGCTTTCCTTGGGCTCCAACCAGAGCTTCCACAGGAGTAGTGAAAAGCCGAGCTGGGCTGACTTGGAAGTGGAACACTCCAAAGAAAGCTCTGCATTGCCAGCCCAGAGGGACTGCCACCATTCATGCTAGGGTAATTCTAACCCAGTCCCAGGCTTTTATTTACTGAATGGTTGCAAAATTTAAACCACGAATCTACCCTTAAACATATGCATTTGTCACCTCTCCAGGATGTCACCATACTTCCATGTCATGTTATCTTTCATCACTGTGCCATGCCAAAACAGGCTGGAACACTATGACAGCCTGAGAGCAGGGTCCACTGGTCTGATTACAGGTTGGGGATCAGAGCACCAGATAGGATAGCCAAGTCCCTGGAATCCACAAGAACCTCCCAGAATAGAATATGTTCCTTGAAGATGCTCCCAGTTCCCACATTGAGGTATTGTGCCCTCTCCTTGCCCCCTTGTCCCTACCCATTCTAAGTTTTAAATTACATACACTAAGTGAAACTAACTTGCTGCTAGCCAACGGACGCCTGTTAAAGTCCTCAGAGCTCAAGCTGTGCACATTCCTCTGAATATTGCTCTGCCCCTTACAAAAGAGAGGTTGGAAATAAATCTTGCTAAGGCAGCTGCTGGAGAGATATTAGAACAGTAGGTAGATTCTGAAGAGAGGTAAAAGAGAATAACACCACAGCCCTAAAAATCACTTCTTCTTTATGGAAAAATTAAGTTCTAACAGGGCTCAGAGATTTTTTAAAATCAGAAGTTCCAAAAAAATCCCTTTATTCATTCATTCATTCATTCAATAAGCATTCCCTGTGCTTCACTGCTGATTTAAGTGATGAGGAAAGTACAAGAGTCAGGAAAGCTAATTACTAGATCTGTGGTGAACACAGGAGCAGAAGAAGCCTTGAGCCCTGGAATGGCTAAGAAAATCATACACTCTCGAGACAACACAAGAAGCTTCTAAGAAACACAGCTTGTAGCCAATAGGAAGCATGTCCAGAAAAAGTGGATTCTCTCCCCCCAGGGCCAAAACTGAGCAAGAAGAGAATGCAAAGAAAATGATGGGGAGTCAGGGGCACAGAAAGAAGTGGGGCTTAATTCAGCATTGAGTCATCAGTGACTGAGGCAGGAAAGGGGAAGGGGAAATGTTGCCTATTTTGCCACCAAAAGAATGATGAAGTGCTTAAGGTAGCATATTTCCCATGAAACTGAGCTCAACTATCATTTTCCTTTATTCTTCTTCCCAGGATAGCAGCTTCAGCACACAGTCCCAGATTTGTGCCCAGTGGTCAATGAGGCTGTCAGGTTTCTGGTTATCAGTTTTCAAAAGACAACAAAGAGCCCAGGACTAGATATTTATCCAAATAGTCATTAAATAGACAGAACTAGAACTTGAAGTATGAAATTGTCCTTGAGATATGTATAATTACAGAAAATTTTAGAAAAGGCATAATTTTCAATAAATCAAAGTAACAGTTTTATAATGTGATTCAAGCTTCTAGGAAAAAAAATTAAATGTATTTCACTAGCACTGAAACTAAGAATCAGCCAGGTAATGATGTAACTGTGTGTGATGCAGATATTAAAAATATAACAACTTCACAGTCATTTTTTTCCTTTCTTGATCTTCAGATAAACACTATTCTTGCTAAGAAGTTTTCACCATGTACTGAATAATAGTAAATTAATATTTAGTGATATAACCCTTTTAAAACTAAATTTCTACCCATGGATACATAATGTAAAGTACTTTTTTAAAGATTAACAAATTTCACAATAAAGAGAAAAGCCTTTTCTATAGCTAGATATCAAAAAGCAGATATAAACACATTATTTTAAAAAAGCATCCCTTGCCAGAGCTGGGTAGGTAGATTTTATCATTCTTGCTGTTGTTTTTAAATTGCAAAGGGAAAAAAATAATTTATTGCTGTAAACTATACCCAGGTCTAATATAGCTACTTTACAGGTTGGAACTTGACTACCACAACTGCATGATGTATTTTATCATAATGCTGTTCATACTTTGCGTCTAAGTAAAGAAATATATCATCCACTCAAAAAATATGCCCCACATGTTAGGAAAAAGGAAAATTCAACTTAAAATCACCAACATTTGAAAATCCTGACAATATTCTATTGGTTAAAAAAAACAAACTTCTTGAACTACTAAAATAATCCAATTAATTATTTGTATTAAAATTCATCATGCAAAATGAAATCGATTGGGGGGGTTCCAGTCCAAGATGGAGACATAGGAAATTCCTGAATTCACATACTCCCATAGATATAGTAAATCTCTAGCTAAAAAGAGCAATTTCCTCTGAAACTAGCTAAGTGATTCCTACATACTGGGAAAATGAAAAAAAAAAAAAAAAACCCTCATCAGAATAGGTAGTAAAGACTACCTATTGTTTGTATGGTGAGAAACATACTATTACCATAAACCTCCCCCCACCCCCACCGTCCCTCCTGGAACAGTGACAAACAATCAAGAGGGAACTCAAAACTCCCAGAATCTCTCTGAGGAGTAAAAGATTTGAAACCAACATATAACACTCCAGCTTTTGAGACTTTCACCTAACGGATGAGCTACCAAAACAGGTGGCTCTGAAATACATGAGAAATAGAAGACTACAGCAAACAAAGAAACTTCTTTATGAGCTTATAAGGACTCACTGTCTATTCTCCCAGGATTCGGCATGGAAAAAGTGAACATCTCCTAGTCTTTGTCTGAAAGGGGTCTACTTGCATATTTTAAGAGCTGCTATTTGTGAGTCTAACTTAGCATCATCTAAAGATTCAGAGACTGGGGAAGCAAATAGACACCATTATCCCTATAGTCTGATCCAAAACTCACCTATCTCTCTCTAAAAGGGTCTTGTACACATATTCTGGTGCCCCAACTTTTGTGGCTGCTGCCCAGGGAACTCATCCTTTGATCACCTGGTTCTATTGGCCAGCAGGGCTTATATTTGCCAATCCCACAGGCCTGTAGCAAACAAAGAAACAGTTCCTAAGGGGCTATCCCCCAGGGCTTAGAACAGAGCAAATAAAAACTCTCATCTCAGTCTTTCCCTGAAACTGGTTTATTTGTATCCTTTAAAAGCTGCTATCCAAAGATCCAGCTACCAATTAGCCTGAATCTAGGTGTTCCCTGAGATCCACCCCTTTGGGATACTGACAAGTCTTGGCACACCCTCAACTAAGGGAACCACTAAGAACAAAGAAGCCTGCCTAGACAATCACAGAAGTCTGAGAGACAACCAAGAGCTCAGGCTGGACTGAACAATGAGGTGACCACTCCATCAAGGCTAGGAGAGGGGGCTATTTCATCTAATGCACAAGAACCAACACAGAGTCAAGGAAAATGAATAAACAGAGGAATATATTCCAAACAAAAGAAATAACATAAAATTCCAGAAACAGACTAACAAAATGGAGAGAAGTGCTTTACTTAATAAAGAGTCCAAAATAATCACAAAGATGTTTACCAAAATCAGGAGAACAATACATGAACAAAGTGAGAATGTCAACAAAGAGACAGGAAATATAAGAAAATACTAAACAAAAATCACAGAACTGAAGAATATGATAAGTACACTGAAAAAAATAATAGAGGGGTTCAATACAAGGCTAGATCAGATTGAAGAAAGGATCCACAAATTCAAAGACAGGGTGGAGGATTCATCCAATCAGAGGAGTGAAAAGAGAAAAAGAATGAAGAAGAGTAAGATAGCATGAGGGACTTATAGGATAACATCAAGAAACTCAGCATTCACATTATAGGGATCCCAAGAGAAGAGAGAATGGAAGAGGTAAAAGCTCACTCAAGAAAGCAATGGCTAAAAACTTCCCTAATCTGGGGAAAGAGAGACATCCAGATATAGGAAGCCTGAAGAGTTACAAAAAAGATGAACCCAAAGAAAGCCACATCAAGACACATTAAAATTAAAGTGTCACAAGTTAAAGACAAAAGAGAACCTTAAAAGCAGTAAAAGAAAAACAACTTGTTACACACGGGGCTACCACCAGATAAGGCTATCTACAGTTAACACAATCAGCATGTTTTCAGCAGAAACTTCACAGGTCAAAAGAGAGAGGCATAATATATATTCAGAGCACTGAAAGAAAAAACCACCAACCAAGAATACTCTACCCAGCAAAGTTATCCTTCAGAATTTTGAAGGAGAGGTCAAGAGTTTATCAGACAAGCAAAAGCTGGAGGACTTCATCACCACTAGTCTTGCCTTACAAGAAATGTTAAAGGAATTTTTTTCAAGCTAAAATTAAAAATGCTAATTAGTAATAGGAAAACATATCAAAGTATAAACATCAATGGTAACATAGTTAAATTCAGAATACTCTAATGTCATAGTGATAGATAAATCATTTATAAATCTAGTAGGAAGTTAGGAGACAAAAGTAGTAAAAATAAGTATAACTACAATAATTTATAATGGATGTCCAAGGTAAAAAGATGTAAATTATGACATCAAACATAAAACATGGAGGGAGAATAAAAAAAAAAAAATAGAGCTTAAAATGTGTTCAATCTCAACTTGTCAAAAATCACCAAAATATGTTATAAATACCAGTTGTTACATGTAAGCCTAGTGGGAACTACAAAGCAAATATCTATAGTAGATAAAGAAAAGATAAGAAAGTAATCTAAGCAAACCATTGCTAGAGTCACCAAACCATAAGGGAAGAAAGAAAAAAAAAAACAACAACAACAACAACAGAGGAACTACAAAACAACCAGAAAACAATAAACAAGATGGCAACAAGTACACAACTATCAATAATTACTTTAAATGTTAATGAACTAAATCCTCCAACTAAAGGACATAAAGTGACTGAACTAATAAAAAAACAAGATCCAATTATATGCTATCTACAAGAGACTCACTTCAGGTTTAAGAATGCAAAAATACTGAAAGTGAAATATAGAAAAAGATACTCTACACAAATGGAAATCAAAAGAAAGAAAGGATTGTAATATAAAATAAAATTCAAGAATTTAAAGGAAAGATTGTAAGAATACAAAAAAAAATCATTATATAATGTTGAAGGGGTCAATCCAACAAGACAGAAAAACATTTGTAAATATTTATGCACCCAACAATGGAGCACCTAACTACATAAAGCAAACATTAACAGACCTGGAGAGAAGAACAGACAGCAATTCAAGAATAATAAAGGGCTTCAAATAACCCCATTTTCAACAATGGATAGATGATCCAGACAAAAAAAATCAATAAAGAAACATTGGGTTTAAACAACTCACTAGACTTAATGTGAGAGGTATCTCATGGTCATGGATTAGAAAAAATAATACTAGTAAAATGTCTGTATTACCCAAAGCAATCTACAGATTCAGGTGTAGTCTATCAAAATTCCAATGAGGTTTTTCGCAGAAATAAGGGAAAAAAATCCTAAAATTCCAATGAAACTATAAAGACCTTGAATAGGCAAAGCAATTTTAAGAAAGAAGAACAAAACTAGAGGCATAAGCATCAAACTTCCAGATTTTAAACTATATTATAAAGCCATAGTAATCAAAAAAGTATGATATTAGCATAAAAACAATGATATAGATCAAGGGCACAGAACAGAGAGGCCAGACATAAACTCAAGCATATGTAGTCAATTATTTTATAACAAAAGAGCTAAGAATATACAATGAGGAAAAGATGGTCTCTTTAATAAAAGGTGATGGGAAACTGGACAGCCACATGCACAAGAATAAAACTGGACCGCCATCCTACATCATACAAAAAAATCAATTCAAAGTGAATTAAGGACTTGAAAGTAGATGTGCAACCAAAAAACTCCTAGAAGAAAATATAAGAGAAAGAGTTCCTTCACATCAATCTTGGCAATGATTATTTTGGATCTGACACCAAAAGTAAAGGCAACAAAAACAAAAATAACCACGTGGGAATACATCACTAAACTAAAAATAACTTTAGCATAGCACAATGAAAAGGCAACCTATTAATGAGATAAAATATCTGCAAATCATATACCTGATAAGGGGTTAATATCCAAAATATATAAAGAACACATATATCTCAATAGCAAAAAAGACAGTGTGATTAAAAAAAAGGGCAGGGAGCACCTGTGTGGCTTAGTCAGTTAAGCATCTGACTCTTGCTTTCCACTCAGGTCATGATCTTAGAGTTGTGAGATCAAGCCCTGCACTCGGCTCTGTACCAGGAATGAAGCCTGATTAAGATTCTTTCTCTCCCTCTGCCCCTCCGTACCCCATCCCTTGCAAATTGCAAGCATACTCTCTCTCTTAATAAAAAAAAAAAAAATGGCAGAGGACTGAATAGACATTTTTCCAAAGAATACATACAAACTGGCCAAGAGGTACATAAAAAGATGCTCAACATCACTAATCGGAAGGGAAAGACAAATCAAATCACAATGAGATATCACCTTATATCTGTTAGATTGGCTGTCATCAAAAAGACAACAGATAAATATTGATGAGTAAGGAATTCTTGTATACTGTTCATGGAACTGTAACCTAGTGTTTCACAGCCACTGTGAAAAACAAGATAGAGGTTCTCCAAAAAATTTTAAAATAATTATATGACCCAGTAATCCCATTTCTGGGCATATATCCAAAGGAATCGAAAGCAGCATTTCAAAGAGATATCTGTACTTCCCTGTTCACTGCAGTATTATACATAATAGTCAAGAGAGGAAAACAACCCAAGTGTCCATCAACAGATAAACAAGTAAGATCTGACAAATCTAGATCCAGATATAGTGGAATATTATTCAGCCACGAGAGAAAAAAGGAAATCCTGCTGTTTGTAACAACATGGAAAGATCTTAATGCCTTATACTAAGTGAAATAAGCCAAAGAGGGAGAAATAAATGCTGCATGATATTACTTAGATGTGGAATCAAAGAAGACAAAAATGTCCAACTCAGAAACAGAGCAAAAAAGTGATTGCCAGGATTTGGGGGATGGGACAAATAGGGAGAGGTTGGTAAGAATATAAACTGTCAGTTAGCAGATGAAAAAGGTCTGAAGATCTAAATCATGGTGATTATCAATGATAACACTGTACCCTATAATTAAAATTTGCTGAGAGTAGAACTTAAATGTTCTCACAAAAAAAAAAAAAAATGAGGTGATGGATGGTGTAGGTTAACTAGATGGGAGGGGATCCTTTCACAAAGCCTAAGTATTATCAAATCAGCACAACTTGAAACATCTTATAATTTTGTCAATACTTCACTGAAACTGAAGTTTTTAAAAATGAAATCAACTCACAATTTCTTCTTTATTGATAGCATCTAAATATTAACCAAGGACCCCTGGGAGGCTCAGTCAGTCGAACATCTGACTCTTGATTTTGGCTCAGGTCATGATCTCAGGGTTGTGAGATAGAATCTGCCTGAGATTCTTTCTATTTACCTCTGCCCCACCCACCTACCTCCCCACCCCCGCTTTGCACTCTAAATAAATAAATAAACTCTTTTTAAAAAATAAAAAAAAACAAAGACTAACTAAATGTTCCATGCAGGTTTTTGTATCATGCAGTTAATTCCAAGTACTTCTCTTAGAACTGGCTTTCTTACTACTCTTAACAATGATTTTTTTTTGTCTTCCTTATATATTAATCTCGAAGTATCACCATGCAACATTGCCTATATTAGATTTTTAGTACTGCCTTTTTTTTTTAAATGACAGATGGCATTTGGATATGTAAAAGCTTTCCAAAATGTGATTTTGTCAGTTTTCTGTAAAACTTGGTAATTATCTTCAAAATTTTTCCTGAAGACTTTTTCTTCTTTTTTTTTATCTTTTTAAAATCAATGACTATTTTTATTCTGCTTGGTCAGACAAATAGGCTTATGATTTATAACAGCTGTATTTCAATAGTGCACAAACACACAACTTCATTTCTGCCTTTATAATCCTTTTTTTTTTTAACCATCAAGTAATAAAGCATCATTTGGTCCAAGGGTTTGGAATCATTTCAGTCTTTTAAACTAATAGAATCAAGTGGTTTTGCTATACACCTTATTATCATAAATTTTCTTTAATTCTGGGTTAAACAATGGGATAGCTAAGCATGGACATATCTTCTTTCCCTTGATTTCTGTCTCCATTTTGTTCCTAAATTTAGAAGATTACTGCCATGAATTCTTCGTTTACTGTTAATATACTTGAACTTCATTCCACTATTTCACATGCCCTTCAAATTTTTATAATTACAAAAATGTTGTGAAGGAAATCTACAGATAAGTATGAAAATATATACTTGAGTTCGACAGTGTTCTGAACTAATACTGACAAGACTTCAAGAGGGAAAATATATAAAACTTAACAGCAACTAAGAGTTGGTTCTCAGATATATGGTCATTATTTGTTTTGTTTTGTTTTTCTCTTTTCCCAAAGTATTTTTTAAAAGGTGGTACACAAATACAAAGATAAAGCCTATAATAACCACATTACTTTTAGATTTGCTTACATGGATCTGCTTCACATGAGAATGGTAAGCAAGGTAGGTGCTCAATAAAACTCTTAATTTCAAAGATGGCCAATATTTTTGATATGGCAGTGGATTTACCCTAAAAATCTAAATATGCCTGTCAATCCCCATGTCTCCATTTAATGCAAGCTCCACCACCTAAATGGATGCCCTCTATCAAGTTGGGAATCAAACATTATTCAAAGGACCACATGTTTATATGTTAATATATGCAAATACATGAAATAGTCTCCAAGGCAGACATTTGTTCACTTGATCTATAACCAAACTGTGAAATGCAAGAACCAAACCCCACATTTATTTAGTTTGATTAAAAAAAAAATCTCATGCTTCATAGTTAATAATTAATTTCATCTATTAAAAGAAACCAAGCAAGACAATCTCTGTCTAACACCATTACTCATTTGATCTATAAGCCCAGAAAAAAGATTTAACTTCCTCTTGCCTTGGTTCATCTATGTTAGCTCCTGAATGGATATATTGGAGCATGGAGGAGGTCATTTTCTAGTCTTGTTTCCATAATAACTAGAGTTCTTCTCCCTGAACAACAAGAGCAATAGTCAAATTTTACAGGAACACCAGTTCTGAAAGAACCAACTGAACGACCAAGTGTCACTTCAGCCAGTGCATCTTTCTATCAGCTCCTC
Source organism: Canis lupus dingo (assembly GCF_003254725.2). NCBI lineage: Eukaryota > Metazoa > Chordata > Mammalia > Carnivora > Canidae > Canis > Canis lupus. The sequence continues at coordinate 42,201,780 of NC_064243.1, read as the reverse complement.
TCAGGGATGAGAACCTAATTTATTTTTCTTTTGTATTGCCTTTCTCCTAAATTATTATGAGTAGACAGTTGAGTGAATAATTGACATTCAGTAAAGATACCTATTATCTCTCTAGTCAATAAAGATCTTAAAAGAAAATACTTTAAAGTAAAACTGTCTCTAACAATTGAGGTGTTTTAAACAAAAGTCCTCAATATTACAAATTTGCAGCGCATGGATTATTTTGTGTTAAAAATTTCTGACAATATGAACACATAATATTACATACGCTTATTATGTTGTGACCATCCAAGGTTCTTTGGTTAAAAATAATATCAGGTTAAAGACTTTAATCTTCCAGATTTGGATTTTAAAACATTATTTCCTAGTTTCCAGGAGAATTATAGTATGTTGATAGTAAAATAATAAATTCAGATGTAACCTTGAAACCAATTCGACAGCAAACTGTTGTTTCCCACCACTTCTCCCATGACAGCAAAATCAAGTCATGAGTAGTTATTGACTCAAATCAATGTTGAGCTTAGAGTTCTTACCTGGTACCCTCTTTGCCCAGTTGATCATGTGAACCAGCTCCCTGTCAGCAAGGTTGGTCAGCAAGCCCATCATCGAAGCTTCACTGAAGGGTCTGGATGGGTCATAGTCGGAATAGATTATGGGGGGCTCAGCCTCTAACAAGGCACTGACCATCTGATCGGCTGTCAGGGACAAGGCTGGGCTGTTCTTCTTAGTATGCTTAATCAAGAGAGGGCTTGGCCAAAGGCTGGAAGTCCTCACATCTCCAGAGGACCCCACTTCATTCCTGCCCTCCCCATCATCTCTCTGGCGTTTGTGTTTCAACATTCTTCCTCCTCTTCGGTCTTTCCGTATCCCTGAGAACAAAGGGAAAAAAGCACCCTGTTTATTTCTTTTTCTCATATAAACTTTCATACTAAAAGCAACTTAATTGCTAATAGCCTTTATTTTATTTACAGAAATATTTTGAGGCACAGGTGTACTAGTGTTTACCAACCAGCTGCCTAAGAGGAAAAACAGGCTTTGATGTGTAGCATTCACCAATTTCCATGGTGTAAATGCTCCCACTGTGATAAATTTCAAGCTACTTGTCTGATATTAAGTGGTTTACAAAACTCCTGAAAAGTTAACAGTAGACTTTTATGGGCCAGTACAAGCTGATTTTGACAAACCATTTGTGTATGTGTGTGTGTGTGTGCATGTGCAGGTGTGTCACAGATGCTACAAATAGAATGGAATTATAATTAGTTATTCTTGAAATATGGCTTAGCATCAAAGACTTCTACTGTGAATATTCTTTAAACAGAAATTTAAATGACAATGAAAAAAAGCACTTTCTAACCATCTTTATTTTCCAAGTAGGCCATTTAATGGAAGACACTGAAGGGAAATGACTTATTGGAAATGCATCTGACAGCCTCTGGCTCCCACAGGTGCTCAGCAAGTCTTTGATTGCAGCCAAGCTGCACCTTATCACCTTACTCAGTACTTAACCTAAGACCGCCAAGTCATTTACCTGGCTCTAAGATTTTCACAAATGTATTTCTCTTTCCCTAATATAAAAGCTTTTAAAATAATTGAAAATAATTGCCCCCCAAAGGCTTACCCAGCTGTGGTTCTCACTAACTAAATTATAGGGAGAAGGAGAATCCAATCTCTTTTCCAGTGATTCTTCAAGGTTTCAGCTCAGCGTCTTAACCTGGAAAAGGCCATGCTGTAGTGCTGAAATGTATCAGCAGAAACAAATATCTTAAAAAGACAAAAATTAACACAAGCTTCCATATTTTCAAAAATGTTCATCAGGGTGCCTGGGTGGCTAAGTCGGTAAAGTGTCTGCCTTCAGCTCAGATCATGATCCTGGGGTCCTGGGATTGAGCCCCACATTGGGCTCCCTGCTCAGCAGAGAGTCTGTTTCTCCCTCACCCTCTCCCTCCTGCTCATGCTCTCACTCACTCTCTTTCTCAAATGAATAAATGATAAACAAAAAATCTTTTAAAAAATCTTCATCTCGCCAAAATATGTTGGACAGCAACAGTTCTTAGATTTATATGAAAAAATAATCATTTTGGTAAAAAGCTAATACAATTATTTTTAATATTAAAGACATGAGAAGTACACACTTTTGTAATATATTACCTGTTCTCTCCATAACAAATGAATAACTAATGTCAGAACTTTGTTCTATTCTGTTCTAATTTGTCAAAGAATTGAGAAAATTTGTGGTTGTGAATTTTTTAAGTGTAACTTTTATTCTTATGTCTAGATTAGATATATTAGACAATGCCTTCAAAATATAATAAAGTCACAGACCCTATTTATTCAGTATTAAAATAAGAATTTCTAAGAACTCTTGGAATAAGTAATAATAGTAAAGATTATCATCACTAATACACAGCACTCACCATGTATTTTAAGCACTTTATCTACACTTACATAAAAGCACTTTATAACTAATTCAGTCCTCACAATGATCTTGTAAGGTAAATAGTGGGAAACAACTACGTAGAAAGGTAAATGAACTTGTCCAAGACCATTCTATAATAAGTATGATTTGAGATCCTGGCTCTAAAATGAAGATGTTTTTTCAGTTAACAGTTTTAAAATCTTAGCAATTATCAACAAAGTTAACAAATCTAAAAATATCCAGAAGTAAAATAACTCAGATGAGAACAGTTGTATCTGACCCATCATTGTCCTTAGACATTTCAACTAGTTCACTGCCAGGGGTGCTAATGAGAGAAGACTATCTGAATTAAGAAAGATGATACTCTCTACTTCAGCTCATTAGTGCAGACCTGGAGTTATCATACCCATTGCTGGATGCTACCTGTATAAGAAAAATAAACTTTTTAGAGTAACTAGGATGATGGAGAGATGTGAAATCAGGTCCCATGGAGATTTGCTGAGCAACTAAGAGGGGTTAACATAAAGAAAAGAAGACTTAGAGGAAACATGAATGTCACCCTCAACTGAGCTAGCCTATCCTGTAAAGATGGTGCTATGGTTTGAATGTTTGTATCCCCCCAAATTCTAATGTTAAAATCTAATCCCCAACTGATGGTACTTGGAGGTGGAGCCTTCAGTAAGTAATTAAGTCATGAAAATACAGCCCTCATGAATAGGATTAGTGCCTTTATAAGAGGCCAGAGAGCTACTATGAGCTTGCTCTCTCTACCATGTGAGGATACGAGAAGACAGCTTTCTGCAAGACAGGAAGCAGACCCTATTCAGACACCAGATCTGCTGGCACCTTGATCTTGGAATTCCCAATCTCCAGAACTGTGAAAAATAAACGTTTGTGGTTAAGCCATGCAGCCTATACTATTTCTGTTATAGCAGCCCAAACTAAGTAAGAGATGGGTTTGACTTGTCCTTTAAACTAAGTGAGAGATGGATTCGACTTGTTCTTTATGAGCCCAAATGGTAACCTAGAAGAAATATGTGGAAACTTTGATTAGAGTTCAATATAAGGAAGCAGTATGCAATAGTCAAAGCTGACAACAAAGAATCTGCTGCCACGGGAAATGATACTTTGGATCACTGGGGATTCCCAATAATAAGCCACATGAAGACTTTATGGGGATGTTACTGAAGGGATTCATTTATCAAGTGAACATTTGCACGAGGTGACCTTCAATATACTTTCTCAAGACTGTATGACTCTATGGTCTTCCATTTGGAATGTAAGACCAGTAGCCTTGGAATGAAAAAGGTGGGTGGGGGGGTCAAAAGCAAAAACTTACTTTACAGTCACATTTCTTAGGAAATTTTGAGGTCAGAAATTTGAGAAGATGAATTGTGACTGGTGTTTACATACTTTGGTTGCGGACTGGGATAAAAAGAAAAGTGCATTATTCTTTAGTGTTAGTGTATTATTCAAATATTCTTTAATTCCCTACTCTACAATTTTAGAATAAGATTGGGAATGTGACTAGATATTAGAGGAAATCTGCAGCAGCCATGAAAATCTTTTATTATTTGATCTACATGGAAAGATAAAATCAAGGGATTTGACTAAACAAAAAATGGTTAAAAATGATATTGTTTTCCCTAGGATGAAATCAAGAGTTGCCTGATCACAACTATACATAAGCAATTTACTTTTTAAAAATAAATGTGATTATAAATGTAATTTATTTGTTAAAATTTCAAAGGGGCGCACCTGGTGGCTCAGTGGTTAAGCATTTGCCTTTGGCTCAGGGTGTGATCCCAGGGTCCGGGAATCGAGTCCCACATCAGGCACCCCACGAGGATCCTGCCTCTCCCTCTCTCTCTGTCTCTGCCTCTCTGTGTCTCTCATGAATAAATAAATAAAATCTTAAGAAAAAAAAAAGGTTTCAGAGGTAAGGATAGGTTTATACAACAGAACAAAATACTATTACCACCCACTTTAAAAGTCCCCAGCAGTCATTGTACAGACAATATGATTTCCAGAAAAGGATTTTAGGCTCAGTTTAGGTACTAGTAGTAGCAGTTATCAAATTCAAATTTATCAAAGTATTTATTCATTTGGTAAAAATGTATTCACTACTTATAATGAATATTCACAGATGATACAGTGGTAAACAAAAATAGATTATGTTACCATCCATTAAGTTTTCAGCTTAGAGAGAGAAAGACATCAATCAAGAATCATTCAGTAGTCACTAGATGAATGAATGAATGAACAAAATTCCCAAAACACAATGGAAGGGAGGAGGTGGATCAAGGAGGAGAAGACAAAGAAAGCTTCTCTAACAGAGGAAGTTACATTTAAGCCAAATCATGAAATTTCCTTTTCTGGAGAAATTTAGAAGAAATATATTCAGAGGAGTTGAGTGTCACAAATAGATGATCTAAGGTTGTTGAACACAAACAAAAATGGCCACAATAGACACAACTGGATATATCAAGGAGAGAGTTGAATATTTATTAAATCATCAGATAGTCAAACAGAGAAAGATGGATTCAATTAGCATTAACAAGTATTTTCTCTACCCTTCAATGTACTATATTTTTCAAACATCAAAGTCCCTACAAAATGTACAAACAGGGGGCACCTCAGTGGCTCAGTGGGTTAAGCATCTGCTTTCTGCTCAAGTCATAATCCCAGGGTCCTGGGATGGAGCCCTGTGTGTCCTGCTCTCTGCTCAGTGGGGAGCCTACCTCTCCCTCTCCCTCTGCTCCTCCCCACCCAGTTCATTCTGTCTCTCTCTAAAATAAATAAAATCTTTTTTAAAAACACACAAACAGAACAAAAATAGAAAATTGTACATTTTATTTGTCCAACTGCATGTGGTAGGACCCTAGGGCATAGCTCAATGAGGAAGGCATCCTTTTACATTGTAAATGGTAATTGTCACATACCAGTGTCATTTACCAGTGACAATATTGCACAAATATTTTATAGTAGTTCAAAAAAAATCAAATTGGAATTGAGTGGAAGAAGGTAAAAAAATGACCCATTTTCTACTTCTATTTTAACCTAGGTTAAATGAGAATCACAGATCAGAGCCAATGATTACAGGCTGTGTTGCTATGGAACGTACAGCCAGTTAATTATATAGAGTAATGGGGCATAGGAATGACATGTATAATTATAATCCAAAAGTAAAATTAAAAACTCTATGCTCTCCACCAAGACATTTTCCAGAATTATTTGTAGAGCAGTAACCTAGATTGATATGTATTTTATTTAAGCTCACTTCCCTTTGTCTAATTTAACTATCGGTAAAAAAAAAAAAAAAAATCAAAAGACCAAAACTGAATTCACAAAGCAGAGAGAAAAAAACAATTAGCTTAAATCACGTAAATATTAAACAGGCAGCTCTTGACATCAAGACATTTATTTTGCAGCAAATAGCATTTTAGCTTGCAATGTCATATAAACAAGATGTAGTGTCATTCAATACACTAAAATATCCTTTTCCAGAGTGGCTGAGTAAAATATTCAGCAGCACAATACAAATATCTTGCTATGGATATACTAGTGTACACACATTATTAGCTCTCAGGTTGTGTTACTGATTAGGTAACACTGGCATCAAAGCAAATTCCTGTATACTCTCTTTTTAAAATGTTAAGCTTGCAATAATTCAAGGATTACCCACTGGTTTCCTATGAAGGATTAAGAAAATAAATTATCTTTCATCCAGCAAGCCCACCATTTAGTGTGAAATGCCACCACTTTGAATTTTATACCCTTGGGTTAAGCCTTCTCTAATATCCTTGTCACACTGTTGCAAGGATTTAGAAAGACTGAGTATAGAACTTCCACTTAGCAGCGCTCAAAGTTAATTTGAATGATTCTAATCCACTAGGAAGTGTTAACTTAAAGGAATTTATTAAATTAAGTAACATGGGCAACTGGAATGGGAATAAAAGGGAGAGAGAAGGTATATATGGTTCTCTCCAGGTTAAGGCAAGCTGTAGGGAATGTCCCCCAAGGCTGCCTGGGATCTGCAAGGTATGCTATAAAGCAGCTCAGGGGCTGAGTTCAAGCAAGGAAAAATGGTCTACACACATATCAGTTGCTTCAGCAATTATGTCCTGGTCCTAAAGTAAAAACATCTGTCCTATGGATCATACAAGTTAGTTTAAAAGATTACTTCTAATTAAGTTTGTTTAATCACTCTTTTTTTTTTCCCCCATTCTTTAAATTCCTTGGCCTGGCTTCTGTATCTCAGGAAAAATTAATACGTTATCTGAATATTCATTAATTAAAAGAATTCATTGGATTATTTGCTTGTAATGCATTCTCCTTTTAAAACTTTTTCTGAAATGATCTTTTTTTTTAACACCCTGTGCCTCTACAAAAAAGCAAGTATAACTAGTAATTTTTCCAGTTTCCTAAGACTACTTTAATGTATTATTAAATATTTCAAACATTTACATAATCACTTTTCTTTTGTTTCTCAAAAATTTCACATTATTCATGAGATATTAAAAAGCCAAAGAAATACACTAAAAGTGTTTTAATTCAATATGTTGAAGAAAACCGAAGTGCTAATTAGTTAATTAAATAAAGGTAAGAGCTAATAAAACTTGCTCCAGAGAAACTCCCCTGCATCAATTCTAATGCTTTATCTTCAAATATTAGACATGTATCCTATAAGGTGGAAGCTGTTACAGTGGCCCACTAACAGGAGAAATAAGTTTAGAATAACTAGTGTGCCCTAGGTCCCAAGGACAGCTCAGAGATTTGAGCCTAAGAGAATTATGTAACCATAAATTGTTATTTATATAGTCATGGCACCTAAGTGTACCAGGTCAAGGGACTATGCATTATCCAGTTCTTTAAGAGCAATTTAATGCTCTTTCCCTCCCTTCTTTCACATCCAAGAAATCACCACAACCTAGTATTCCCTTGTGTATTTCTTCCTTGAGCCTCTTTCTTTCTGCCTTTACTGCCATCATCCTACTTCTTGCTTCCATCCCTTTTTGCCTAGATCAATGCAGCAACTCCTAATGCATTTCCTTGCCTAACTTCAATTTCCCTTCCAATCTTTTTTTTTTAATTTATTTTTTATTGGTGTTCAATTTACTAACATACAGAATAACCCCCAGTGCCCGTCACCCATTCACTCCCACCCCCCGCCCTCCTCCCCTTCCACCACCCCTAGTTCGTTTCCCAGAGTTAGCAGTCTTTACATTCTGTCTCCCTTTCTGATATTTCCCACACATTTCTTCCCCCTTCCCTTATATTCCCTTTCACTATTATTTATATTCCCCAAATGAATGAGAACATATAATGTTTGTCCTTCTCCGACTGGCTTACTTCACTCAGCATAATACCCTCCAGTTTCATCCACGTTGAAGCAAATGGTGGGTATTTGTCATTTCTAATAGCTGAGTAATATTCCATTGTATACATAAACCACATCTTCTTTATCCATTCATCTTTCGATGGACACCGAGGCTCCTTCCACAGTTTGGCTATCGTGGCCATTGCTGCTATAAACATCGGGGTGCAGGTGTCCCGGCGTTTCATTGCATTTGTATCTTTGGGGTAAATCCCCAACAGTGCAATTGCTGGGTCGTAGGGCAGGTATATTTTTAACTGATTGAGGAACCTCCACACAGTTTTCCAGAGTGGCTGTACCAGTTCACATTCCCACCAACAGTGTATGAGGGTTCCCTTTTCTCCACATCCTCTCCAACATTTGTTGTTTCCTGCCTTGTTAATTTTCCCCATTCTCACTGGTGTGAGGTGGTATCTCATTGTGGTTTTGATTTGTATTTCCCTGATGGCAAGTGATGCAGAGCATTTTCTCATGTGCATGTTGGCCATGTCTATGTCTTCCTCTGTGAGATTTCTGTTCATGTCTTTTGCCCATTTCATGATTGGACTGTTTGTTTCTTTGCTGTTGAGTTTAAGAAGTTCTTTATAGATCTTGGAAACTAGCCCTTTATCTGATATGTCATTTGCAAATATCTTCTCCCATTCTGTAGGTTGTCTTTGAGTTTTGTTGACTGTATCCTTTGCTGTGCAAAAGCTTCTTATCTTGATGAAGTCCCAATAGTTCATTTTTGCTTTTGTTTCTTTTGCCTTCGTGGATGTATCTTGCAAGAAGTTACTATGGCCGAGTTCAAAAAGGGTGTTGCCTGTGTTCTTCTCTAGGATTTTGATGGAATCTTGTCTCACATTTAGATCTTTCATCCATTTTGAGTTTATCTTTGTATATGGTGAAAGAGAGTGGTCTAGTTTCATTCTTCTGCATGTGGATGTCCAATTTTCCCAGCACCATTTATTGAAGAGACTGTCTTTCTTCCAATGGATAGTTTTTCCTCCTTTATCGAATATTAGTTGTCCATAAAGTTCAGGGTCCACTTCTGGATTCTCTATTCTGTTCCACTGATCTATGTGTCTGTTTTTGTGCCAGTACCACACTGTCTTGATGACCACAGCTTTGTAGTACAACCTGAAATCTGGCATTGTGATGCCCCCAGCTATGGTTTTCTTTTTTAAAATTCCCCTGGCTATTCGGGGTCTTTTCTGATTCCACACAAATCTTAAAATAATTTGTTCTAACTCTCTGAAGAAAGTCCATGGTATTTTGATAGGGATTGCATTAAACGTGTATATTGCCCTGGGTAACATTGACATTTTCACAATATTAATTCTGCCAATCCATGAGCATGGAATATTTTTCCATCTCTTTGTGTCTTCCTCAATTCCTTTCAGAAGTGTTCTGCATTTTTTAGGGTATAGATCCTTCACATCTTTGGTTAGGTTTATTCCTAGGTATCTTATGCTTTTGGGTGCAATTGTAAATGGGATTGACTTCTTAATTTCTCTTTCTTCAGTCTCATTGTTAGTGTATAGAAATGCCACTGACTTCTGGGCATTGATTTTGTATCCTGCCACGCTACCGAATTGCTGTATGAGTTCTAGCAATCTTGGGGTGGAGACTTTTGGGTTTTCTATGTAGAGTATCATGTCATCGGCGAAGAGGGAGAGTTTGACTTCTTCTTTGCCAATTTGAATGCCTTTAATGTCTTTTTGTTGTCTGATTGCTGAGGCTAGGACTTCCAGTGCTATGTTGAACAGCAGTGGTGAGAGTGGACATCCCTGTCTTGTTCCTGATCTTAGGGGAAAGGCTCCCAGTGCTTCCCCAATGAGAATGATATTTGCTGTGGGCTCTTCATAGATGGCTTTTAAGATGTCGAGGAATGTTCCCTCTATCCCTACACTCTGAAGAGTTTTGATCAGGAATGGATGCTGTATTTTGTCAAATGCTTTCTCTGCATCCAATGAGAGGATCATATGGTTCTTGGTTTTTCTCTTGCTGATATGATGAATCACATTGATTGTTTTACGGGTGTTGAACCAGCCTTGTGTCCCAGGGATAAATCCTACTTGGTCATGGTGAATAATTTTTATAATGTACTGTTGGATCCTATTGGCCAGTATCTTGTTGAGAATTTTTGCATCCATGTTCATCAGGGATATTGGTCTGTAATTCTCCTTTTTGGTGGGGTCTTTGTCTGGTTTTGGAATTAAGGTGATGCTGGCCTCATAGAACGAATTTGGAAGTACTCCATCTCTTTCTATCTTTCCAAACAGCTTTAGGAGAATAGGTATGGTTTCTTCTTTAAACGTTTGATAAAATTCCCCCGGGAAGCCATCTGGCCCTGGACTCTTGTGTCTTGGAAGGTTTTTGATGACTGCTTCAATTTCCTCCCTGGTTATTGGCCTGTTCAGGTTTTCTATTTCTTCCTGTTCCAGTTTTGGTAGTTTGTGGCTTTCCAGGAATGCGTCCATTTCTTCTAGATTGCCTAATTTATTGGCGTATAGCTGTTCATAATATGTTTTTAAAATCGTTTGTATTTCCTTGGTGTTGGTAGTGATCTCTCCTTTCTCATTCATGATTTTATTAATTTGAGTCTTCTCTCTCTTCTTTTTAATAAGGCTGGCTAATGGTTTATCTATCTTATTAATTCTTTCAAAGAACCAACTCCTGGTTTTGTTGATCTGTTCCACAGTTCTTCTGGTCTCGATTTCGTTGAGTTCTGCTCGAATCTTTATTAACTCCCTTCTTCTCTTGGGTGTAGGATCTATTTGCTGTTTTTTCTCTAGCTCCTTTATGTGTAAGGTGAGCTTTTGTATTTGAGTTCTTTCCAGTTTTTGAATGGATGCTTGTATTGCGATGTATTTCCCCCTTAGGACTGTTTTTGCTGCATCCCAAAGATTTTGAATGGTTGTATCTTCATTCTCATTAGTTTCCATGAATCTTTTTAATTCTTCCTTAATTTCCTGGTTGACCCTTTTATCTTTTAGCAGGATGGTCCTTAACCTCCATGTGTTTGAGGTCCTTCCAAACTTCTTGTTGTGATTTAGTTCTAATTTCAAGGCATTATGGTCTGAGAATATGCAGGGGACGATCCCAATCTTTTGGTACCGGTTCAGACCCGATTTGTGACCCAATATGTGGTCTATTCTGGAGAAAGTTCCATGTGCGCTTGAGAAGAATGTGTATTCAGTTGAGTTTGGATGTAAAGTTCTGTAGATATCTGTGAAATCCATCTGGTCCAGTGTATCATTTAAAGCTCTCGTTTCTTTGGAGATGTTGTGCTTAGAAGACCTATCGAGTATAGAAAGAGCTAGATTGAAGTCACCAAGTATAAGTGTATTATTATCTAAGTATTTCTTCACTTTGGTTAATAATTGATTGATATATTTGGCAGCTCCCACATTCGGGGCATATATATTGAGGATTGTTAAGTCCTCTTGTTGAATAGATCCTTGAAGTATGATATAGTGTCCCTCTTCATCTCTCACTACAGTCTTTGGGGTAAATTTTAGTTTATCTGATATAAGGATGGCTACCCCTGCTTTCTTTTGAGGACCATTCGAATGGTAAATGGTTCTCCAACCTTTTATTTTCAGGCTGTAGGTGTCCTTCTGTCTAAAATGAGTCTCTTGTAGACAGCAAATAGATGGGTCCTGCTTTTTTATCCAGTCTGAAACCCTGCGCCTTTTGATGGGGTCATTAAGCCCGTTCACATTCAGAGTTACTATTGAGAGATATGAGTTTAGTGTCATCATGATATCTATTCAGTCCTTGTTTTTGTGGACTGTTCCACTGAACTTCTTCTTAAAGGGGAATTTTAAGAGTCCCCCTTAAAATTTCTTGCAGAGCTGGTTTGGAGGTCACATATTCTTTTAGTTGCTGCCTGTCTTGGAAGCTCTTTATCTCTCCTTCCATTTTGAATGAGAGCCTTGCTGGATAAAGTATTCTTGGTTGCATGTTCTTTTCATTTAGGACCCTGAATATATCCTGCCAGCCCTTTCTGGCCTGCCAGGTCTCTGTGGAGAGGTCTGCTGTTACCCTAATACTCCTCCCCATAAAAGTCAGGGATTTCTTGTCTCTTGCTGCTTTAAGGATCTTCTCTTTATCTTTGGAATTTGCAAGCTTCACTATTAAATGTCGAAGTGTTGAACGGTTTTTATTGATTTTAGGGGGGGATCTCTCTATTTCCTGGATCTGAATGCCTGTTTCCCTTCCCAGGTTAGGAAAGTTTTCAGCTAGAATTTGTTCAAATACATATTCTGGCCCTCTGTCCCTTTCGGCGCCCTCGGGAACCCCAATTAAACGTAGGTTTTTCTTCCTCAGGCTGTCGTTTATTTCCCTTAATCTATCCTCATGGTCTTTTAATTGTTTGTCTCTTTTTTCCTCAGTTTCCCTCTTTGCTATCAACTTGTCTTCTAGGTCACTCACTCGTTCTTCCACCTCGTTAACCCTCGTCGTTAGGACTTCTAGTTTGGATTGCATCTCATTCAATTGATTTTTAATTTCTGCCTGATTAGCTCTAAATTCTGCAGTCATGAAGTCTCTTGAGTCCTTTATACTTTTTTCTAGAGCCACCAGTAGCTGTATAATAGTGCTTCTGAATTGGCTTTCTGACATTGAATTGTAATCCAGATTTTGTAACTCTGTGGGAGAGAGGACTGTTTCTGATTCTTTCTTTTGAGGTGAGGTTTTCCTTCTAGTCATTTTGCTCAGTGCAGAGTGGCCAAAAGCAAGTTGTATTGGGAATAAGAGAAAAAGAGAGGAAAGAAAGAAGGAAAGAAAAGAGAAAGAGAAAAAAAAGGGAAGAAAAAAAACGAAAAAAAAAAGAGAGAAGAAAAAGAGAAAAAGAAAGGAGAAAAAAAAAGGGGGTGGGGGAAGGAAACAAATCAAAAAGCAAAACAAAACAAAAACAAAACAAAACAAAAAAAAAAAAAAAAGAACCACCGGGGAGTATCTTCTGATTCTGTGTTCTTTAAGACCCTTGGCTTCTCCTGGAAGTTGTCAGTCTAGCTGATCTTCTGGGGGAGGGGCCGTTGTGCTGATTTTCAGGTGTTAGCAGTTGGGGGAGCTGCTGTGCCCCTGCCTGGTGCAGGGCTCAGTGGGGGTTGTTTACCCCGTGAGGCCGCAGGAGGAACAGCCCCAGTGGCGGGGCAGCTCTGGAAACCTGGATTCAGCTCCGGCAGGAACTCCGAGCTCTCCGTCTGCAGGGCCTGGAGGCTCCGGGGCGGGGCCGCTGATCTGCTCAGCTGGGGCAGGAGCGTCCTCGCTGTCCTGGGCCCTCCCGGCCTCTGCCTGTCCTGGGGGAGGCCGGATCCTGGGCTGTGTCCCGGCGCCCTGTGCTCCGGAGCCTGCGCTGTTGGATTCGCGCTCCCGGGCCGCGCAGCCCCCTCCGCGGAGCCGCCGCCCGAGCCCCTCCGAGCTGCTCCTGGAACCGCGCAGGCCCCTCTGCACGGAGCCTCTTCCTCTGCCCGAGCCCGGCCGAGCTGCTCCCGGGGCCGCGCAGCCCCCTCCGCACGGAGCCTCTTCCTCTGCCCGAGCCCCTCCGAGCTGCTCCCGCCCCGCAGCCCCCTCCGCGGAGCCGCCGCCCGAGCCCCCCGAGCTGCTCCGGGTCCCGCCGTGCGCGCTGCAGCCCTTAGGGAGCTCGGCGCACTCTCCTGGGCGCGCAGTTGCTCTGTTAGTGTCCCAGGGAGCCCGAGGGCATCCCCGCCCTCCTGGGTCCTGCTCCACCTCCCCGCGAGCCCCTTTCCCCCGGGAAGGTCGGTGCAGCTCCTGCGTCTCCGGGACGGGGCTCTCCAGTCCTGGGGACACTCGCCCCGGCCTCAGCCCGGCTCCTCGCGGGGCCCCTCCCCCTTGGAGGCCTTTGTTTCTTTACTTCTTTTTCCCTGTCTTCCTACCTTGATAGAAGCGCGAACTCTTCTCACTGTCGCATTCCAGCTGGTCTCTCTTTAAATCTCAGGCCGAATTCATAGATTTTCAGGATAATTTGAAGGTTTTCTAGGTAGTTTGGTGGAGACAGGTGATTTGGAGACCCTGCTCTTCCGCCATCTTGCTCCTCCCCCCTCCCTTCCAATCTAATTACCTTGCAATTGGCAATTGGTTTATCTTCATTACACACCCAATTCATCCTGTTACTTTCTGTCTGAATCTCTCAAAGACTTCCTTAGCTTACAGAAACTTTATGCTCTGAAAACTTAGTTCTGAGGAAGTATCACAGGTGGTGTGGTTGGGACTTCTGGTCACCACATTTTCCCCGTGTCTAAAGCAGCTATGTCTGAGTGTGTGTGTGTGTGTGTGTGTGTTGTGTTGGGATTAGGGAAATAATTTATTTTTCAGAGGTTTACTGGTTCTACTTTACATTTAAAAAGCCACTGACCCACTAAATAAAATCAAACATTACATTAAGTCTCATGAATTTCCATAAATAATCCCAAAGTACTTTTCAAGTCTACCTTTACAATTTCCCTCCACAAACTTATTTTTATGAAACAGGGTTGGACCTGTACCTATTTTTAGATGATACTTTCCAACATCACCATCTTTTCTCTTTCTAATCCTCTTATATTGGCCTCCAAAACCCAAGTAAAATCTCATTTCACCTACAGTCAATTTTGGATGCACCCCAGTCTAATGGCTCTACCTCCTCCTTTCTTGTAACGTTTCTTTCCTGTGCGATTTACTGAACAACTATCATGTGCTACCTCTATGATTAGTTACATCTGAGTTCCCTTTCCCTGAGCTATGGTCTAGAATTCTCTCTATGTAAGAAACTGGAGCAATTGTACGACTCACTTCATTTAATTTCTTTTTCTCAAGAAGTAGTGCCTCACACTGCCTGATATCGGAGGTTTATAAACTCTTATTTCATATATTTTATCCTTTTTTTTTTTTTAGATGTTTCTGGTGTGTACTGAAAATACACAAATCTGCTATTACAGCTAGAAAGAAACTTCATCATCTCCCTATCAATAACTGATAAGTTTAAGTAGACAGAAAAATCAATATGGATAAAGTTGACTTCAACAACACTATCATTCAACCTGATCTAGCTAATATTTATTGAATACTCCATCAAACAACAGATGAATACATATTATTCTCAAGTTCCAAGACAGAACTTGATGGTCCACATTCTGGGCCATAAAAACACCCTTAACAAATATTTTAAAAAGAAATAATATAAACCACTAAATAAACTAAAAAGCACTGAAATAAACTAGAAATCAATAATAGAAAGATAACTGGAATATTCTCAAATATTTGGAGATTAAACAACATACTTTTAAAGAACATATGGCCCAAGGAATAAGCCTTGATAGAAATTTTTAAGAATTTTTAACTAAATGAGGGCAGCCCGGGTGGCTCAGTGGTTTAGCACCTGCCTTCAGCCCAGGGCGGGATCCTGGAGACCCAGGATTAAGTCCCACGTTGGGCTCCCTGCATGGAGCCTGCTTCTCCCTCTGCCTGTGTCTCAGCCTCTCTCTCTCTCTGTATAATACAATACTTATAGCATTCAAGAAGAAAACTTACAGCATTAAATTCACACATTAGATAAGTGAAGTATGTCAATAACCCAAGCTCCCACCTCAGGAAACTAGAGAAAGAAGAGTAAGCCTAAAGCAAGCAGTAGAAAAATAATAAAAATCAGAGCATAAATTAATTAAATTGAAAATGGGAGCACAACAAAGAAAATCATGAAACCAAAACTGGTTCTCTGAAAAGATAGTTAGACAACATTGATAAAGTTCTAACCAGTATAATTGAAAAAAAGAGAAAGAAGCCATAAATTGTCAATAGCACAAATGAGAGTCACCATTATTGACTGGACATTAAAAGGTTAACAAAGAAATATCATGAGCAAAATCTATGCATAAATCAGATAATTTATAGGAAATATACTAATTCTTTGAAAGGCACAAACTACCAAAACTTACAACATGAGATACAAGTACCTTGAATATCCCTATATCTATAATATAAATTCAATTGATAATTAACAATCTTCCTAAAAATTCACTAGGCTGAGGTGGTTCATGAATTGTTTCTTAAAAAATCTATTTAAGAAAGAAAGCATGCCAATTCTCTATGGTCTCTTTCAGAAAACAAAAGCAGAGAGAGCACTTTCTAATGTATTCCATGAATCTGGCACTACTCTGATACCAAAATGATATAAAGACATTATAAGAAAGAAAAACTACGGACCAAATCTGCCCTGAGCATTGGCACAAAAAATGTTCAACTAATGTCATGAAGTCAAATCCAGAATGAATGAAAGGAATTATACATCATGACCAATTATACAACTGGAATTCTTTCTAGGTACATAAAGGCAAGTTCAATATTTGAAAATAAATCAATGTTAATCCACTACATCAACAGAGAAAGTCATATGATCATATCAAATGACACATAAAAAGCATTTAACAAAACTGAATACCCATTCATGACTTAAAAAAAAAAACTCTCAGTAAAGTAGCAATAGTTAATTACTTCAATTTCTTAGAAGACATCCATAAAAAAAACTAAACTAAACTAAAAACCAAAAACCTATAGCTAACATCTCCTTAATGATGAAAGCTGGATGCTTTCCCCCTAAAATCAGGAACAAGGCAAGAATGTCCTCTGCCACTCTCTATTCAACATCACATTGAAAATCTTAGCAAGTGTAATAAAGCAAGAAAACTAAAATGAAGGTATACAGATTGTAAAGGAAGAAATAAAACTGTCTCTATTTGCAGATGACATGATTGTGTATGCAGAAAATTCCAATGAATTTACAAAACATAACAAAATAAAACCCTCCTGGAACTAAGAAGTGATTACACCAAGTAAAGGATATAGATCAATATACAAAAGTCAGTTGCTTTCCTTTCCTGCTTCTCCCTCCTCCTGTGTCTCTGCACCTCTCTCTCTCTCTCTCTCTCTCTCTCTCTATCATAAATAAATAAATAAATCTTAAAAAAAATTGGCAAGGAAGAAGTAAAACTATTTGCAAATGACTTAATACCATATATAGAAAACCCTAAAAGACTCCACCAAAAAAAACAGAACAATAAATGAAAAAAGTAAAGGTGCGAAGTTAAAATCAATATACAGAAATCTGTTGAATTTCTATATACTAATAATGAACTATCAGAAAGTGAAATTAAGAAAATAATCCCATTTGCAACTGAATCAAAAAGAATAAAATCCCTAGGAATACAAGGATGTGAGGACCTATACAGTGAAAACCACAAGACACTGATAAAAGAAGTTGAAAAAGATACCAAAAAATGGAAAATATTCTATGCTCATGAATTGGAAGAATTAATTATTGTTAAAATGTCCATCCAACCCAAGGCAATATTACACATTCAATGCAATCTATCAAAATTCCAATGCATTTATCACAGAACTAGAACAAATAATCTTAAAATTTCTATGGAACCACAAAAGACCCTAATAGCCAAAATAATCTTGAAAAAAAACTAAGCTAGAGATATCACACTCCTGATTTCAAACTATACTATGAAGCCAAAATAAACAAAACAATGTAGTATTAACATAAAAAGAGACCTATAGATCAATGTAACAGAATACAGGGTTCAGAAAAAAACCTACACTTATATGGTCAATTAATTTATGACAAAGGAACCAAGAATATACAATGGGAAAAGGATAATCTCTTCAATACATGGTACTTGGAAAACTGGACAGTCACATGCAAAAGAAGGAAACTTAACCACTGTCTTATACTATATACAAAAATTAACTCAAAATTGATTAATAGCTTGAATATAATACTTGAAACCATAACATTTCTAGAAGAAAACATAGGCAGTGAGCTCACTGACATTGGTCTTAACAAAGTTTTTTTTTTTTTTTTTTTTTTTTTTTTTTTTATCTGACTCCAAAGGCAAGGGGGAAAAAACAAAAATAAAAAAATGGGGCTACATCAAACTAGAAAGGTTCTGCACAGCGAAGGAAACCATCAACAAAATGAAAAGGCCACCTACTGAATGGAGAAAATATTTGCAAATCATATACCCAATAAAAGATTAATATCCAAAATATATTAAATACTCCCACAACTTTTCTGCTTTAAAAATGGACAGAAAATCTTAATAGTCATGTTTATAAAGAAGAAATACAGATGGCCAACAGGCACATGAAAAGATGTTCAATGCCCCTAATCATCAGGGAAATACAAATTAAAACCTCAGAGGGATATCACATCATACCTGTTAGAATGACTATTACCAAAAAGAGAAGAAATGGGGATGCCTGGGTGGCTCAGTGAGTTAAGCATCGACTCTTAATCTCATGACTCTGAGGTCATGATCTCAAGGTTGTGAGATAGAGCCCTGTGTTGGGCTCCATGCCGGGCATACAGCCTACTTAAGATTCTCTCTCTTCTTCTCTCTCTACCCCTCCCCCCTCTTTCTTTCTACCTCTCAAAAAAAAAAAAAAAAAAAGACAAGAAATAACAAGTACTAGAAAGGATGTGGAAAAGAGAACCCTTGTGCACTGTTAGTATGAATGTGAATCGATACAACCACTGTGGAAAATAGTAGGGAGATACCTAAAAAATTAAAAATAGAACTACTATATGATCCAGCTATTTCACTTCTGGGTATTTATCCAAAGAATAAGAAAACACTAATTCAAAAAGATATATGCACCCCTGTGCTCAATGAAGCATTATTTACAACAGTCAAGATATAGCAACAATCTAAGTGTTCATTGATGGATGATTGGATAAAGTCAATGTAGTTTATAAATATACAATAGAACATCACTTAGCTATAAAAAGAAGGAAATCTTGCCATTTACAACAACATAGATGAACCTAACCATAGGTATTATGCTAAGTGAAATAAGTCAGAGAAAAACACTATATGATCTCACTTATATATGGAATCTAAAACACAAAACAAATGGACACATAAAACAAAACAAAAACAAACTCATAAATATAGAGAAGAGATTAGTTGTTACCAGAAGGAATGAGGTTGGGGGTGGGCAAAATGGGTTAAAAGACCCAACTGTATGGTGATGGATGGTAACGAAACTTATGGCAGTGATCACTCTGTATGTAGTATATATAAATATTGAATTATAATATTGTGCATCTGAAACTTATGTAATGTTATATGCCAATTTCATCTCAATTATACATATAATTTTATAATAATGATTGCATTGTCTCTGGAGAAGACCATAAAGCTAGTCAAGAGGAAAAGTTAAGGCTACCAGAAACAGTATCCATAAACAAATAGAAACTACAAAGATGATACCTTTGCTGCTTAAAAACTTCTCATCTCCATCTTCAGGATATAAAATAAGCTTTGTAATTCGGCACATAAATTTATCCCTATTGTATCTTTTTATATTTTTTAAAATATAAGGATAGAGGGAGATACAGATAGAGAGACAGAGAAACAGAAGTGAAGATAGAGGTAGAGAGATAACGAGAAATCTGTCTAGAAGGTTCTTCCTCTTTCATGTACCCTCTCCTTTCTCTTGTCTATTTAACTCTTACTTATCTCTTTGAATCCAATCAAACATTCCTTCCTCAAGGAAATTTTCTCTTATCCTCCACACTAACACAATAATAATAATAAATAATAATAAATGCTAATAAATAAATAAATAAAATAATAATAATAATAAATGCTGTTCTCATAGCACTAATACTCCCTCTCAGCATTTACCAAAATTACAACTAAAATACTAATTGACACTTTAATATTTAAATGACTGTGTAATACCAAACTAATTACAGGGATGGAGTCAACATATTCAACATGAAGTTCACTTTATAACCTCCAAATCTAATGCAATTCTGTAGTGGGCTTCAACATTTATTGTGTATATTAATATAGTGTGTTTATTATCATTTTCAGAGCTAATACTCTCTTCTAGGACCAGGAAAATAATTCCTGCAATAAAGCTGACTCCTAGATATTTAGCAACACGATTCCAAAACCTATATGTGTTTAAGAAATATATATATATTAGCCTATGTTGGACACTAGATTTCTCTTTAAATGGAAAAGAAAAACTAAGTATTGCTGAACCTCAGAAATGCACATTACATTTTCATTTCTTTTACATTTTCATTTTTAACACTAGAACCTAACACAAGTCGAAATTATTAGCTTCCCCAATTAAAGAAGTAAAACAATCACAACAAAATATCAGTCTACTCAGTTGCAAACCATACAAGAGCAGAGACTATATCTGTCTTGTCTACTATTAGACATAATTACCTGTTAGACTTCAATAGTTAAGTTAGTTAAATACATAAATCAGTTTTGGTATGACCCAAAGTCATACTGAAAATATATTAATAACACAAATTTGATACATTAAAAACATCTTGGCCACTATCAGTTGCTGAAACTTTATTATTGCAGTCCTCCAAACAGATCTTTCTGGTAAGGCAATTCACTTTACATAATCAATTTCAGTATGAGAAATCTTATACAAATTGCTAAATAAAAGTAGTAAGTTAGAATCCATGTTTCTGCATTAAATCTCCTGATCCAGCTCTGTAAGCTAATTAGCCTGAGATCCAATTTATGGTTTTATCCCTTTGTCCCCTCCCCCATATTGTTATGCTCTGTTTCCAGTATCTTGTATAACTTGGGAATAAATCTATTAGTAGTGGGGAGAAAGTTGTGTATATGATACAAATAGCATTGGTTCATTAGCTCAATTTTCTTTCAAGGTAATTAATTACCAACTTTTCCATCATGCTACAATCACAACCACCAACTAACCTCAATTGTCCCCTGGACTATTTACCAACTTCGCCCTTCTCCCAGCCCAGCACCTTATCTACCATCTTCTCAATAAATAGCTGTATTCATAAGTAACCATAATATCCCATGATGTCATCTTCCAGCACCCAAATTCAAATCAACTGACAAGTTCTCTTAACACTAGGGTCTATTGTGAATTAATTGTCCTTGATGAGTCTACTTGGATACAGATGAACAGTGATTCTTCCTGGAGGTGCAAAGGGCACATTTCCTCCTCTTTCCTCCTGATCTAGAACTCCAGTCATACCTGCTCTAATTGTTCTAGTTGCACAGGAGAAACCAGGGCCCACCATGGTAGCCAATCATGTTATCCAAACCCAATCTGGGCTCTCTTTCATCCCAGCCCCAGAACAAAGTTCCTATTTACGCTAGAAGCTCAGCAATGATGGCAGAGAGCAGCTGCAGCATTACCACTGAAGAAAACTTAATTAATATGCCGTCTTCCCTCCCTGGTCATGCCTGTTCCCTCCCCAGAGTATGTGCCCACAAGTGTACAACAGTCCAAGTCTCTGCCCTGTTGAACTGGAGTTGTCTGACTGAAGAGCACTTGACAAACACAAACTACAAAATAACACATTGATTCTTCTTTGCAACTAGCATGTTTAAAATCAAGAAAACAAAAACCATATATGTTATAAGTTTTTTTTTTTTAATTTTTATTTATTTATGATAGTCACAGAGAGAGAGAGAGAGGCACAGACACAGGCAGAGGGAGAAGCAGGCTCCATGCACTGGGAGCCTGATGTGGGATTCGATCCCGGGTCTCCAGGATCGCGACCTGGGCCAAAGGCAGGCGCCAAACCGCTGCGCCACCCAGGGATCCCTGTTATAAGTTTTAAAACTAATTTTTCTGTAAAACAAGTGCATATAATATTAATCATTCTCTTTGTCGAATCATATTGGAAAATTATAATTTACTTTGATGATATTTATCTCAAATTTAATTTTAAAAAATGATCACAGCATTCCTATTCTGACTGTTGCTGCTCTGTTTAAAAACGTCCCTTGGGCAGCCTCAGTGACTCAGTGGTTTAGTGCCGCCTTCAGCCCAGGGCCTGATCCTGGAGACCCAGGATCGAGTCCCGCATCGGGCTCCCTGCATGGAGCCTGCTTCTCCCTCTGCCTCTGTGTGTGTGTGTCTCTCGTGAATAAATAAACAAAAATCTTAAAAAAAAAAAATGTCCCCCGTGGAAACTGAGACAACTAAAGAGGTTGCCCACCAATAGGAATGCCTTGTTTTGGAATCTTCCCAGAAGTCTGGGTAGGGAGTGTCAAAAGTGGAAAAATCACAGGTCACCACACCTTTAATGGCATGTCAAAAAAAAACTAAGATTCAAAGTCCAAATCAAGTAAAGGGTAAATAACAACCACATGTGTTCTCAGTGACATGCATTTTGACTTAAAAGTATAATGTTCACTCTTAAAACTACTGTGCATTTTAATAAAAACTCTACTAATAAAACTTTGTTTCTAAGGACAGCTGTAGCAGGCTGCTCTATAAGAATCTGATTTATTAATAACAAAATTTATGGGTTGAGGAGAAAAGCAATACATATTTTTCTTGCCTGGCTTCATTTCCCTGTAATATCTTAGTGATGAGTCTCCCGCTGGCAAGCATTCTGTAGCCAAGAGGAATAAATAAGACACCAAGGTTCAGTCTGTGAAGTTCTCTCTCTTTTCTCCCATTCCTTAGCTGTTCTGCAACTCAGACCTGCAATTTTCCTTCTCCAACTTGTAAAAGAAACAGTTTGTCTCCCAGTCTCCCCGTGGGTCTCTTCGTCTCCCGCTAATCGCTGCAGAGTTAGATACAAATAAAGTCCCTGTTGTCTTTAATTTGGTCATGGATGAGTCTTCCCAGCCTCGCTGGAGTCACCAACACCCAATTACATTCTCCTGGACAAGTAGTGCCTGCCAGTGGGACAGTCTCAAACAATAATCCTACCACTGATCACAAACTAGTTCACCTTTAGCTGGTGTTTTAACAAATCCTGAAATGGGGGCATGTTAGATTTCTTGAAGCTTAAAGGGGGTTATTCTTTTCTATAAAGTTTCACTTGCAAACTCTGTCACCTTCAATATAACAGAGATCTTTGATATGCTCTATAGTCCTGGAAGCTCAGAGCTGGGCAAATTAGAGGCTTGGTAAGTACTTGTTAAAGGACGAATTTATGTCATATCCTTGTGACTAACAGAAATCACCAGGGCTCCTTTCCTAAAATACTGATCTGACAAGTACTAATACTAGAAGGATGATGAACTGAGAATTATTCAAGAGCCTTAATGATCACAAAGTTCCACCACCCTTGTTTTAATAGAGAGCTCAGCAAAATGAAATATTTAATTCTTATCACTGATCTATCAAGAGCAATTCTTTCTCACATGGTTATGCCAAAAAAAGTCATCTAGTGCCCTGAGCCAGAAAATTTCTCTTTCTGAAACATGCTTCGATCTATAAAATCTTCATAATAATAAAAACTGTACTTAGTTCTGTGTATTTCCCACTATACTTAACTCTGTGTTTGTAAATAAATTACTTTTCTTGAGTAATGATCAATGAATGTTTTATGCACTGAACTGAACCAGTGATTTTCAAAGACAACATTCCACTGTGGGCAGGAGGATCCCAGTGCTAGCCTCTCTACTACAGAATCCCCATGTTCCTTTTCTCAGACTGTATTTCAGTATCAGTGACTCCTCATTCAATCCAAAGTAGCCAATTCATTAGACGATGATTTATTCCTGAATATCAACTATCTTGCCCCATCTGATTTGAATTCTATTATTCACTCTCACAATTTCTTACCACTTTTCAGAAAAATTAATGCATCTTGATGCAGACAGAATGTCCACATCTGTTTGCTTCACGAAATACCAACCAGACTCTTTGCTTGCAATTGCCAGAGCGGAAACTGTATTGGAAATATTTTAAACAAGCTTGTTTATCAAATGTCAAATGCTAAATACATGCTGCTCCAGAATACTTGCCCTTCAGTGGGAAGAGACTTAGCAGCCTGACATAACTATTGGTTTCCTATAAAACCTAGATTTTATTGCTGGAGACGCGGGGAGAGAAAGAGAAAGAATGAAAGAAAAAAGCCTTTAGTCGAAATGCAAAACCTGACATCAGTGATATCTACAATAGTTAGGGTAGCAGAAAAAATTCCAAAATAAGCTGGCCAGAACACTCTTAAATCCAGATAAGATACATATGTAATCTTAAAATAAAAAATAAAAAAACCTGTAGAAATAGTTCAAGACTTAGGTAAGTCATCAGGCATGGTCAACAGGCTAATTATAAGTCTAACTCCCAGAATGAGGTGCATTTCGTCATTTGATTCTTTGAAGTCCTGATATTTTGTAAAGATAATGAAGTGGTTCCCTGGCCTTGTACTTACTGCACCTGCACCCATTTCTAAAAGCCATTCATTCTGCCCCCATTTGGTAGAAGTCAGAAGTTATGTTAAAAGATAAAGGATTAAGGATTCATTCTGAATACTGTAGCCCAAATGAAAAGACAAATTGCTCCTATTGGTATAATCTCTGAGACAGCTTCTTAGACTTTATTCGTAGGTTATGAAATTACAAATAATTAACATGCATTCCAAAAGAAGCTATAGGTGGAAAATTAATAAGGAAATTTCAAGTTTTCTTGGTAATGAAAGGGCCTCTCTAGAGGCACCCTTTCCCTTCTGGAAAGAACATAAAGACTTTTGCCCTTTTTTATGAAGCTTGGAAATGGTTATGGTATGTAAAGTATATCCTTGCTATGATTACAGGTCTCCAATAAACTATCTGAAAATATCCCGTTTAAACTGACAGGCCTTTGTTTCAGTTAAGAAAGAAGCCACTAGAGTTGAACACATGGACTTTTAGATTTATTCATAAAGTTACCTCTTGTCTAAGACCTCCAGCCTTCCAGAAAAGGCTTGTTTAATTGCTGTCAGTGAAAAACTGCCTGAATGGTCTGACTGGGGAAAAGGTAGCAGAAATTGTTTTGGGCCAAGTGACAGGCTTGCTTTGTAACTGAATTAGAAATACTTTAAAACCTAGAAAGAATATTTAGTTGAGTTTTAAGCAGATGAGATATTCAACCTAATATTTTCATTAGAGCTAATACCAAGGTTTTAGTCAGTGAGCGAGGTGAAAGCAAGTTTAGCCACCATGGAGCACATTTATGCAGTAATGATTTCTCTTAAAATGTTCTCTTATTTTAAATTTTTTTTTAAAAAATTAAGTGTTCCTTTATTAAAATGGTTATATCTAACATGCAGTTCACTTATCCAGAATTCAAAGCACAAGTAACCATTTTTTGGAAGGGAGAGAATTATCATTACAGAGGGCTATTATCCTATGTTCTGTGGAGGGTGCTTTACACATCACTTCATTGAAAACACCTGAGATATTAACCCTCATTTTATAAATGAAAGGCTTAGGAGAGTAACAATGGATTCACACAATTAGGTAGTGACAAAACGTTAGCATTCAAGACACCAGTCCCAAAGTCCATGCTCTTTTCCCTGCTATACCTCCCCAAATACTAGTATGATTTGTCAAATTTCTAATGAAATGGTGACTTGCCTTATAGATTGTTTGACCCAGTGCACAGATAAGCAGATTCTCGTTATTATTTCTTGATATTATATTCATTATAAGCTATTTCACTTCAGCTTTACTGCACATAATGTAGTAACCTGAATATGCTAGAAATTCTTTCACAGCACATGATGATTTTTAACTCATTTAGAAGTTATGCATTCAATATGATTAAGTAGGATGGAAAGCCAGTTTCAATCAATAAGCAAATGGCCTTTAAATATGGCAATATACAGATGATGAAGTCAAAAAAAGATTGAAGGGTTTTTTTAATGAAAAAGTAGCCACAAGTACAAAGGATAATCTAAGAAACTCAAAGAAATTGTGAGCCCTGAATTGCAGAGAATGGAGCAGAGTATAAAGTTTCTGACAGTAGGGAGAAGAAAGAGAAGAAAATTGGCTTGCTGAAAATGATGAGGGAATTGGAGACAGGGATAAGGAAATGACAGTTATTTTTCCCATGATTTTAAAGTGAAGGAATAGAACACAGAGCTCCTGAAACTAAAGATTTTATTTTTCTGGGAGAAAGCATATAAAGACCACATACAGTAGAGGAAGGAAAAATGTAAGTTTTGATGAAATGCCCTGAACAGAAACTAAGAAAATAATGAGGGGGACAGGGCAGTTTCTAATCATGCTACTTTTGAAAAATACCAGATTATCACAACTTTTTAAAAGGAATCATTTTGGAATTAAGGACCTGAATGTTACAAGAATTTTCTGGTAATTTGGTGATGCTTATAATTTTAGCTCAGTAGGTAAAAAGAAGATCTAATTTAATATGTTATTCTTCAAAATACTACATTTTTACAAAATCTGAAGTATCACACTGGGAAAGACAGCCTTCTTTGGGAGAAGGAAATTAAATCTGATGATATATGAACTGAAGTGGGAAAAAAGATCACATTGGTTATCAGACCCTATCAGAATAAGCTATACTACCTAATCTTCATAGGTATTCTAATCTAATAAACTTCCTAGAGTTACTATCTGGATATTATGAGCCAACGATTAAAATTATTGAATATAATAACTAGGCTATCTGCCAAACATATTACTTAAACTGTCATTTGAATAATTCTACTTTGTACCAGTGAATGTCATTATTTGAAACAGGGTGAAACTTAACAGAATGAACTTGTTAAAAATGAAGTGTATGCATCTACAAAAGCTTAATTATAATTACATAGTCAATTGTCATCATTTTCAATAGTTCTTGGCAGAGACAAACGAGCATAATGAGTTCCATTAATGGACTGATGTGTTCTGTTTACATGCTAGGGGGGGGACTTAATAAAAGTGTCCGAAATAGGAGGAGGGCATATGAAGGGAAATAGCAGGTACATGTGAAAATCCATCTCATGGTGTTGAGTGGAGCCATCATGTAATGAATTAAAGTGATTTTCAAATTTATATACCAAAAGTCAGTATGCAAATCCTTAGCTGTAAAATGGCTACTTTCAGCTTTTAGGTTTTAAGTGAAAATGATAATAAGTTCAATATTCTCTTACTGCTAATGTTCCTCTTACCATAAAATTCTGCAGTAGTGGAAAACTAAGATGTTTCTATTGACGTGTTATTAGAGCATGAGATCTGTCCCTCCCTGGATTTCACAAATGTCATGGTGCAAGGCAATGACTGACACCATATTTTCCTTTGGTGGGATTAGAAACCTTGGGACTACTTTTCACCAGCTGTTCACTTCTTCCATTAAAAATATAGATTTCAGAAGGGATAACCTCTGTGATTCAATTGTCTTTAAATGGCACACATAACAAAAAACAAGTCAGGATTGAGTGAACTGTAGCCACAAACACTCTTAACAATGGAGCAAGGTAAGCTAAGCAAGTCACATCAAATTAAATCAGTCTTTCAGTTATATTAACCAAAATTCATTTCAACTAAATTTAAAAATTAAGAGACTCATAAACGAAATTCCCATGTAATATAAGATACAGCATCTACCAACCACACTGAATGCTTTGGGTTTCTGTTACAGTGGACCCTCCCTCCTTCACTTCTCCAAACTGATGTTTCCTGATCATTAGCACAGCTCAATGGAATTCTCTGTGGTGAGGGAAATGTTCTATATATAGCTGGGCTATGCAATAAAGTAGCCAGCCACTAGCCACTTGTGGCTACTGAGCATTTGAATGAGACTCATGCAACTGAGTTGCATTTGTAATATTATTTGGTTTCACTTGATTTAAGTTTAAATGGCCACAAGTGGTGAGTGGCCACTAGTGGACCAATGTGTAACAATGAGTAATATTTGATGATGCTTAACAGTTCTCAGAGATAACAAAAAACAGCCATCTCAGTGGGGCTCAACTTCAGATACACATTAGAATGTCTAGGGGATTCTCTGGGTACCTGGGTGGCTCAGTCAATTAAGCATCTGACTTGTGATTTCAGCTCAGGTCATGATTTCATGGGTGAGCTCAAGCCCTGGGACAGGCTCCTGCTCAGCGGGAAGTCTGCTTGAGGTTCTCTTCCTCTTCCCCTCCCCCATGCCACCCCCTCCACTGTGTCATGCATGTGCTCTCAAATAAATAAACAAATCTTTTCTTAAAAAATAGAATCATCTGAGGAATTCTGAAAACCATTCTGGGACCGTCCCTCAGAGTTTAACCTAATTGATTTGGAGAAGGGCAATAGAAGCAGAATTGCTCTCTCTAAATTAGAACAATAAATGAACTTAAATAAGTAAGGAAGATGCTCTCAAGACTAGAGTTTCCAGAACTGTATTCATTTTACATTACTGTGGAGCCAGATGTCAGCAGGCAGGCAGCCCTTTCCAGAACCAGAGCAGGTTACAATGTGAGACTGTAGAGTTTTAAAGCTTCTGATTGATTCTCAGAGATAGTTACAAAGAGCTATAAAGATATAGGAAAATGAAATATAGGAAAGATACAGACATGGGAAGAAACAGGAAAAACTGAGTACAAAACAAAATTATCAAACTTTTAACAACTGAACCAGCTAATATATTTCTTGAATATACTGTAAAGAAAAGCCTTTTAAAAATGTATTTTCCATAACAATGTTATCAAAATATCTGAGATTAGGATAAACATTCAATCACATTAGACCAGGATAGCCTTTTCTGTAGGATATACTACTGACCAGACAGCTCTATACTTTTCTGATTGTACATCTCTATTAGGAAAAAATATTTGAGCCAGCACTTGCAATACATGTATATATTTAATTACATTAAAGTGTTAATGTACTAACATGTGACATGAATACAACACAATATTCTAAATGAGACCAAAAAAAGTAAGAAATTACTTCTTTTTCTCTTACACTTGAGTAGATTGTGTGGTGTGCTTCTGAAACTGTTTGCAAACGACTACTAAATGATTTGACAGGAATATTTAGAAACTGACCCATTAACTACTGCTTGTGATAAATACTAATAAGATTTGAATCACCATTTTACAGATGGACAAACTCTGGCACAATACAGGTCCAGAAATGAATTCAATGCTCTCTGTGAAGAATCTCAGTATTAAAATGAACTTTCATCACTACAGACAGAGTTTACATTTTATAAGTTAAAATCTGAATGCCATCTATTTGAGGTCAGGAGTATGACCAAGGCCAACAAGAAAGATTGGGTTTTGTCCACTCTTTTTTTAATAATTATTAATTTATCATTCTCTATATAGGATTTGCTGCTATCACTTACTCTAGCATCTAGATCTGCTCTGTCTATTCCAGTAGGCACTAGTCACATGTTTCTGTTTAAATTTAAGTTGAATTAAAAAGTTCCTCATATTAGCAATATGTCATGTGCTCAATAGCTACATGTGACTAATGGATATAAAAATGGATAAAGGTGATTAAGAGGTAGAAAGTTCCAATTATAAAATAAATAAATCATGAAATAAAAAAGCATAGCATTGAGAATATAGTTAATATGGAAATAACTTTGTATGGTGACAGACAGTAACTGCATTTATCATGGTGAGCACTAAGCAATGCATATGACTGTTGAATCACTATACACCTGGAACAAATATAATATTATATATCAACCACACTTCAATATAAAAATAAATAATCAGGGACACCTGGATGGCTTAGTCGGTTAAGTGTCTGCCTTCGGCTCAGGTCATGATCTCAGGATCCTGGGATCAAGCCCTGCACCAGGCTCCCTGCTCACTTCTCCCTTTCCTCCCTGCTTGTTCTCTCTTTCTCGCTCGCTATCTCTATCTCTCTCTGTCTCTCTCTCAAATAAGTAAATAAAATCTTTAAAAAAATAAAAAGTAATAAATAATCAAATGAGGATAAGTTTCAAGTTACTTCTGATAAAGGCACTGTATGCTGTATAAAAAAGTATGGAATTTGTAGTTGGACAAACATGGAGCTCAAATCTTCATTCTACTACCAACAAATATTCAAATTACTCAAACTCTCTGAGGCTGAGTTTGGTCATCATTAAAACTATTTTAAAAATCTAATTCACTTGAAGGTTGTGCAACAATGTGAATGTGTTTAATATCACAGAACTGTACACTTAAAAATGGTTAAAATTGTGAATTCTCTCCTGTATATTTTACCACAATTTGTAGAAAAACCTACTTCAAAAGAAATGGATGGAACATTTCCATATTAAGCAGAAATTCTATTAAACAGTGCTACATTAGATATGTAGTATATCCTTCTGGAACTGTCAGGGACGAAAAAGGTGTTGCTGTCAATAGAACATCCTCTCCACCTCATTTTTGCAATACTGCTAATTGTTCACACCTTTTCCACTCCCTCTTTTATCCTCTCCTTCTATGTTCATAGCATCTTACAGCTGGATTTATCTGTGGCCCCCACCTTATTCCCTCTCTGTCCCCAACCCAGCCAATGCAGAGAAAGACGGGATGTCAGCATTCCTCTTCATCTGTCTGGTGAAGCTTATAATTAAATCATGCTCCCAGACACACCACAGCATATATTCCACAACCACACCTAATGCCTGGGCACATATCTGTGTAGTTTACCAAACATTCCCCACTTCCCACCCTTCACCACTCCTTAACAGCTCAGTTGGCCAAATTCCAGAGGTCTTGCTTCTGTCCAAGCTTTTCAGCCCTGAACCCAGTGGTAGCTGAGGAACTGTCTACAGCACTTGCCCACATGCCTTCCAGACATGGACTCCATTCCCAGAGCCCTTGCCTAATGATGGGTCCTAATCCCTATTGACAGATATCCTGACATTGGTTTACATAGTGATTCCATCTGCAAATCTTCCTAGTAGCCAAACTCCATCTTCTTTGGTATGCGCAAAGCAGTGCCTTGGACTGACATGGACTTCCTGAAGCTCATTTAACTTTTTTCATCTTCTACTGTGCTCTGGCCTAAGGTACAGTAGGGCCTTTCACTCAGCCTCAGTTGGCCCTCTTCCTTGATCCCACAAATAGCTTCAAGTTTGGATAATCCCTAGGTTATGATATAATTCATTAAAAAATCCACACTCCTTTGCCTCACTGAGAATGCCTAGCAGATACCCCAGGGAGTTTGCACCAATGTGATGAGGCTTTCCCTTTGAGTCTCACTGCCCTATAATGGAATAGAACCCACTGCCATGGTGTCAGTAGCACCAAGCTCTCACCAGATGAGCTAACATGCCTCTAAATTTCAATAGAAGTTTAAGGTCACAGAGATTGGGTTGCCTTTTTCCATTTTATTCTCTGAAGATAAAGTGAATTACCTTGATTGCAGAAGTTGCCCAAATAAAAATATTTCAACTTTGTGATTTTTTTTGAACATTGTGCACTCTGAGTAGATGTAGAGCAAGCAATCAGAATGAGCGACCATGTATCAGTTTCAAAATCCCTCTGAAAAGAGACCTGATGACAGTGGGGTATCTTGCTGAGAAAAGATTGCTTTAAACATAAAATCATTCAACTCTTTGCCAGCCATTGCCTTAAGAAAACACATTTAAAAAATAGAAAGAAGAAAGAAAACACATTCAAATAAAAGGATGGAGCATAGGTCATTGTTTCAAAACAATTTTTTTTCTCAATTGTTTGGAAAGCTTTCATTGTTTGTAAAATCTGTTTGTTCTTAGTGTTATCCCACTTACCTTCAAGAGGGATTGAAAACATGCTAGTAAGGGATGGAAAAGTTAATTTATTTTTCCACAGCTTCATGAAGTATCTCATGAGTGAATTACACTAGTCATTTTTGCTTCAGTTTTAAGCAAAGAGGAGGAAGGGTTTGCAATTAGTGGCTTTCATGTATTCTTGCCATTTGCAATGATGGCTGCCTTCCATCATCAAAGACACAAATGTAACCAACAAGCATAGTAATATCCCAAACACCAGAGATATGATATTGATATTTCAACATCGTGATGGTGACTTGAATAAACTCATTCAAAGGTATTTCTGAACTCACCTAAAATATAGTTAAGTACCAAATGAGGAATAAAATAATTAGTCATGCAATTTATCAGCTAAATACAATTATAACAATGTATTACAGTGCTACAGTAAGATACCTAGTCTATCTCATTCCTGACAGGAAAAAACATAAAAACAAAAAGAACTGCCATGAATAAAGTTTCCTAAAAATGAAAAAAAAAATGGAGAGATGTTATCCCACTAAATCTATATAAGAATATCAAAGTTGGTTTCTTATAATTTTATTCATATATAATTCATGCATATTGCTGAAAACGGAAAATATAGAGAATTTTAAAAGTAGAAAATAAAAATCATACATAATTCCCTTACCCAGGGCTAACTGCTGCTGCATCCCAATTGTCTCTCCTTCCAGAATCATTTATTCATTCATTTATTCACTCCTCTCTTTACTGCTCAATACAATCCTATACAAATTATAATGCCTAAGTACTACTTGTAATCCACTTTCTTCATTATATATTCCATGTCAATAAGTACATTTCAATATACCATAATTTGCAGAATGTTCTTTTATACAATATACCATGATTTCTCAACAAAGCACCATTAGATTGATTTTGACAACATATATCAAATGTGTATACATTTTGACTCAACAATTCAAGTTCTAAGAATGAATCCTAAATAAATAATTAGTGTTGTGTGCCAAGATGTAGCAAGAAAGCTGTTCACAGTCTTGTTTAAAATCATGAAAGATAGGGTGCCTGGGAAGCTCAGTCAATTAAGCAGCCACCTCTTGATTTCAGCTCAGGTCTCAATCTCAGGCTCATGAGTTCAAGACCCATGTTGGACTCAAATAAAAGAAAATAAAAATTATGAAAGTTAGGTGTTTGCTTCAGCAGCACGTATACAAAACTTGGAATGAAAATCATGAAAGTTAGAAACAATACAAATACCAATAATTTTAAATATAGTTAAATTAATTATGGCTTGTCCACACTGAAATGTTAGTGCAGCCACCCTAAAAATCTTGTTTTGAAGAATACTGGATAGCATGGGACTATGGTAAACAAATTGGAAATATGATTCCAAAGTTATAATTTTTTTAAAAAGACATGATATATCTGAACCAATAAGATAATGTAATTTTTAAAACATAGGACTTACCACTATCAGTAAAATGAGATAGATATGAGTAATTTTTTAAAATATGGAAGGCCTTTTGGAGGAAATTTTACAATATTACTGAAAGTCATTTAAAAGACCTAAAATAAATGGAGAGTTTTATAATGTCCATGGGTGGGAAGACTAAATATCACAAAGATGTCATCCTCCCTAAATTAATTTACAAATTCAATGCAATTTCATTAAAAATTAATTTAAAAATTTCATTGGAAGTAAAAATAGCCATAAATAGCCAAAACAGTTTTGAAGAGGAACAAAGTCCTTTCCAAGAAGGATTATAAAGTCAAAGTAATTACAAAGTTATGGAAATTGAAACTGGGCTTTGTGAAGGCATAAACAAATAGAGGGAAAAAATAGCAAAGAGAGCCCAGAATCAGATTCTCGTATAGGGGAATTTCACATATAATGGAGGTAGCTTTATAGATCAATGAGAAAAGGACATATTATTTAATTAATAGCTTTGAGACAATTTGGTTATCCAGTTGGAAGAAATAAAATTATATCTCTACCTCATATCATAAACAAAATTCTTTCAGCTGGAGTAAGTAACAAAATGTGAAAAAACACTTTAATACTTTTAAAACAGAATATAGATAAATAACTTAATAGTGTTCAAGCAGGGAAGGATTTATTAAACAGAATTCAAAGCACAAACTGCAAGGAAAAAGAATAAATTTCATAGTTTAAAAATTAAAATTTCCCATGAAATAGATGACACCATAAACACAACAAAGACAAGCTACTTACTATATTAACACATTTGCAATACACAAAGTAAATAAAAAATTAAAATTCAGAAGGTACAAAGAGCTCTGAAAAATCAATAAGAAAGGTAACCTGATGTTGCTTATACATCTTTCTTGCTGGTACTTTGCTGCTATAGTATTTGGACATAAAAATTCAGAGTTGTTATAAGTGTCTCTTGAAGGGATCTTTTTTAATCCAGTTCATTATTTTTTAGCACTTGTCTAGTCCATATTGTTTAATTTTAAAAATATTTTTTAAGCCCTGGATAAAATTCACTTTCAATTGATTTTTAATGGCAATTATGTATTTTTTTTTATTTCTCTCTCTGGATTTTAAACTGTTTTGTTCCTAAGTCAAAATTAATCTTAACTAACACAGTTTCTTAAAAACAGTCATCTGTTTAAAAAACAATATGTTTTTGATTTCCTCACTTGACTAAGTAAACTCTGTCATTGAGTTCATTGTTTGCATTTGTCCCTCTTCCCCTGTTTCACCACCTGTGTAAAAAGTTTTTAAAATATCTCATAGTTCTCAAGCTCTGATACTTTTTTAAATATGGCATCTAACATAATCATGTATTCTATCTTCTAACATCCACCCTTGGTTAATGTGTTGATCCACTACTCTTTAAATGTCTTCCATCTGTCTTCCATCATCTTTTCATCTTTTCAGATGTGGGTGTGGGGCCTAATAGCAAAGCCTGATTTAGATGTTCACTGCAAGTTTAAAGGCATTAATTTTTACAGTGTAAATCTTGAGCTAATATCTTCCTGCTTTCAAAGAGAAGAGTTAGCCTGCCTATAGGCTATGCTCATGATGCTCAGGAATCTTTCTCAATTTCTGTATTTTTTTTCCTTCAACCCTTAAATGCCCCAAAAATATGGAGAAGTAAGCTCTTGGAACAGTTTAACATCTTACTTTTAACACAAAAGTTTCTCTCTCTCTTTGTAATGGAAAAGCTGGTTCTACTTGTCTAGTCTGTTTTTGAGGATTATGTCACAAATCTAGGTCCTTAACTACAGGAATATTGCTTATATTTGATATGCCTCGGTTTATTTTCCCATATCACCCAATTATTTGAAGTTCAAAACTCTTTTTTCCTATCATTAGGTCCACCTGTTCTACCTGAATTATCATCAGCTCTTTGTGTGACTCACTTTTGTGCAACCTCGCTTAAATTTCAGATCCTCCCCTGTCATGGCTTCTAGCATTCTGAGCACATTCGGAGCATAAAATCTTGGTCTTCTATCATTTCCCTTGTCCGTTCTTACCTCTCTTTTTCCTTTTGGTCTTCTATCATTTCCCTTGTCCATTTTTATCTCTCTTTTTCCTTTCTATCTTTTAAAGTAACATCAGTTCATCTACCTTCCCTCCAGATGCCATCACATGGATGTGCCCTGGCTAGCTTTCCTGCAGCTGGCTCTGCCTTTTTCTGTTTCAGTATTCTGGAATTGACCTGAATGCTTTGTTGGAGTATTTTATTTTTTAAATATTCTCAGTATTTTTTAAATGTATCTTGCTAGGGTTTGTTCTGCTGTCTGTTTTGTTTAGTCTTGTGATTCATCCTTGTATCAGAAGATTCTTTATGAATATATGACCCGTATGGATGGGTAACAGGACAACGAAGGGAAGTGAATCAATTCCACATGTACAACAATTAATTTGGGGTAGGACTCAACTGAGTAGATGGTGAACTGCAGCATTGGAGCAAACATAGTAAGATATTCCAAAATCAGTTATTAATAAAAATGCTTAGAACTATTAAAAAAAAACCTTTCATGTGATGAATTAAAACCATATTGAGAGAGGGAAAGAGAATGTGTGTGAATACACTAGAGAAAAAGAGCTAATCTCTGCTTGCAAGAAAGAATATCTGGAAAATTCATTATGGAACTGCCATACTATATCTAATATTTTAAAGGAAATCCCCATTATGTAGTGTGAAAGGGATATTTTTTTAATCCTCTACAAAACAATAAAATAAACCTAAAAATTAGGCTCAAGGGAAAAAAAATGGAATTTGACATTCAACAATAAAGATGCTCTACCTCTACCTAGAACTTCTCAAAACAAATACCTATAAAAAGTTTCAGCAACCAATGAATCAGTTCATCTTATCTGTGATATTGAATATTATTAAAATAACTCAATAAGATGGAAATTTTACTTTAACTTAATAATTTTTGAAGTGGATTTTTTACTCCCTTCAAATGAACTTTTCTTTGACTAAATGTATAGTTTTATTTATTTGTTATGATAGTTGTAGTATGTGGTGTTATTACTTTTCATGTTTAAAATTCCATAATAAATTTTCCATAAGTCTATGCATATGCAAAAAGGAAGGAGGAATGAGCGTAAGATAATTATAGCAGTGGTATTACTTCACTCATGCTCATAAAACCTGAATAATGTACTAATGCCAAGGGAATTGTTTAGCTAAACATTAAGATAAACCACTTCGTGAGGTGCCTGGGTGACTCAGTTGGTTAAGCATATGACTCTTGGTTTCGGCTAAGTCATGATCTCAGGGTCATGGGATAGAGCCCCACATCAGGCTCTGCACTGGGTGTTGAGCCTGCTTAAGATTTTTCTCTCTTTCCTCTCCCTCTGCCCCTCCCCAGCCTCTCCCTCTCTCCTTCTCTAAAAAAGAAAAAAAAAAAAAGATAAACCACTTCTATTCCTTTTTCTGTTTTCCTTAATCTCACCAATCAATAACAAATATTTACAAAAATATCACTATGCTATGAATAGAACAAGCCCATGACTATCCTTATAAAAATTAAAATTCTAATTGGAAGACAGAAGATAAACATATTTTTAAAAATACAATATACAGGCAGTCTGGGTGGCTCAGCAGTGTAGCGCCACCTTCGGCCCAAGGCATGATCCTGGAGACCCAGGATCGAGTCCTGCATCAGGATCCCTGCATGGAGCCTGCTTCTCCCTCTGCCCGTGTCTCTGCCTCTGTGTGTGTGTGTGTGTGTGTGTGTGTGTGTGTGTGTGTGTGTGTCATGAATAAATAAAATCTTAAAAAAAATACCATATACAATTTACACACAATTTAAAATATAACATACACATTTTTAAAATACAATAACCTGTTAGCTTGGCTCCACTGTCTGACACATAGAAGGTGAATCCTATGCCTTATTCAATTCAGTATTCCATAAATAAAGATATCTTACATGCACTATCAGGCCAGTTGGCTGGGTGCTGGTGGAATAGCACAAAGGTCCAGAAAATAATTGGCATGGGCACCTTGCCACTCGAGAGGCCAGACTGGGGATGAGACTTGGTGACAGTGTTGAGGGCAGAGCTAAGTGGTTGGCATCTCTACTGATAAGTGGCAGCAAAGTCTGTACGCAATTAACTCTATTAATGACAGAATAAGTAGTCAGTTAAATAACCTAGAACTCAAAATGAAAGCATCTGTGTAGATGGGGTTACTTCAAAGATTAGAAATGGTGGTGAGGCAGAGAGGACAGATATCCAAGTATATGTTAAAATCAAAGGAGCTGAGGTCAAATGACTCAGAGCTGAGATGGTGGAGAGTGCGCTCTTACAGCTTGAATTGACTCCACACCAATGGGTCTGACTTGTCCTCAAGCTGGCAAGACTCAAAAAACTCAGTACCTAGATTAACACAGGGCTCTAACAACAGCGCACCTGACTTTCTGATTAACAGAGAATGAATATTATTTAGTACTCAGAGGAAAAAGGCTATGGTTTCCAGGGAGTCTTAAACGAGTCAGAGAGAAGGGCTTTGAAAACGGGAAAATTTATTACTAATAAATAAAGTATTAATAACTAACTTCACATTGAAACTTCACATTGAGGCAAGAAGGGATAAGGTATGTTCTGTGCTCAATGGGCAGACCTGTTTGCTGCAGCCAAAAGTTTCTAAGAGTAGCAAAGAAGCAGGAAAAAATAAGCGTGATTCAGAGGATGGAGAAGTCTGAATGCCAGGATAAAGCAGGGGCGAAATTGTAGGTTCCTTGGAGCTAGACACTACATCTTACGTATTACTGATTACCCAGGTTTAACTAAATACATAATAACTAATTACTTAAGAGCTCTTGATTAATTGTGGTGATGATGATAGTATGTGGAATAGCATTGTATTTGGAGATTAGATTAAGTACATAAGGCAAAAACTGCGTGTGCTCCTTATTACCTGTTGTAACCAACTTTATGAAGAGCTGGCAAAAAGCCAAATACAATACTACAAGCTATACCTCAATTCCTGTACAATCTTATTAGGTAGGAATTATTATAATCCTCATTTGGAAAATGAAGGAATAGGGTTTGGAGAGGTTAAGTATCTTGTTCAAGGTGACATTTTTGGACAAAGCTAAAATGTGAATCTAGGCAGTCTGATTCCAAAAGCAAAAGACCACAATGCTACACCATATATGAATAACAATACCTAACATCTGTAAGCCAATTCATAATTGCCAAAATACATAATTTGTCCATTTGATTCTCAGAATATTCTGATGGGGTAGTTGGTATTTTTACACAGGTATGTTTTCTTTTTTTTTTTTTTTTTTTTTTTTTTTTTTTACACAGGTATGTTTTCTATGAGACTGGAACCCACAAAGAAAAATAAATAAATCTAGGATGGGCAGGACTTAACATGGCAATAGGACAGATCCCCAAGAACATTAGCCAGAAGTTGAAAGTAAGTACAATGGGCCAGCCAGCACACTTGAGCTTACTGGATCCTTGAGAGCACTGATATCATTAGGGTCAGAACTTCCAGGTGAGCTGAGATGGCAGAAATTTTTAGGTCAACTCCACTACTAGGTCTCATGAGGAAATGAAGGGGTTTGGTCACCTTTTTATGTAAATGGTTTCCTTCCACCATTAGATTGCCTGGACTTTGTGGTCTTCCCCTTGTGTCTCCAAGACCTTCATGCAGTAAATGTTCAATAAAGGTTATCTGTAGGGGCACCTGGGTGGCTCAGTGGTTGAGCAGCATCTGCCTTTGGCTCAGGTCATGATCCCAGGGTTCTGGAATTAAGTTCCACATCAAGCTCCCCATAGGGAGCCTGCTCCTCCCTCTGCCTATGTCTCTGCCTCTGTGTGTGTGTGTGTCTCTCATGAATAAATAAATAAAATCTTTAAAACAATGGTTATCTGTAGATGATTTGGCTAAGGAGTTTGGGCTTAGCCTAGCATTTGCTATGTAAAACTTTCTAAATAAAACTGCCAAAAAGTTATTACAAAATAAATGTAATAATGGCCAGTCTTTTAAAGCAAGCTTCTAAAGATATAAACACCTAAGTATAATTCTGTGTGCTTCTCACTAACTTTTATTTGCTCAGTCAAGTTTAAACTAAACCACATGTTGCCTCAAGGTGTAACCAGACATGACTTTATTATACATGACTCCACACTTTACCTTAGGCTCTCTCTTAGGCCTGGCATATATTTCCCAGAAGTCTGAGCTTACACTACTGGATACAAGCAAACGTCACTGGACTAGCTTGTGTGATACTTAGTCAGAAACTTCTCAAAAGCTACTGTCTAGCCTCTTCCTTCATCTGTTCGTCAAGGCAAACTAGAAACTTTTACCAGTTCTTTGGACTCCAGTCTTAGGTATAACTATTACATCTCTAATAACAGAAAGAGCTTAGTTTTATTAAAGTCCTATCTCAACAAACTTTGTTCTTGAATTCTCTCATTTATGTGGTTGAATAATTTGTAGTGATGCTATAGCTACCTTCTATAGCTCAACCACTATCATGGCTACACCACAATCATTTTTGTGACACTAGCCACTAAGAAGAGATTCTCTTTCCATGCTAATTACTCAAGAGAAAGCTTTGTCCATGCCAGCAGATTTTTCCAGTTGCTAGTTGCTCTACAATTTTTTTTTTTAAGATTTTATTTATTTATTCATGAGAGACACAGAGAGAGAGGCAGAGACATAGGCAGAGGGAGAAGCAGGCTCCATGCAGGGAGCCCGATGTGGGTCTCGATCCTGGGTCTCCAGGATCACACCCTGGGCTGAAGGCAGGCGCCAAACCGCTGAGCCACCCAGGGATCCCCTACAAACTTTAACATGATATATAAATATGATGGCAGCTAAGGTGGTTCCTTATATCCAGAAATGAATATACACTAACTTCAGCTTTAGATTCTGACCTTTCCACTACTAATCTGAACTTAGATTGTGCAACATAAAATTTAAGATTTGAAAGATATTTTAGAGACCACTGAGTCCTAAGCCCATAGTTTTCAGAACGGAAAACTGAGTTCAGGAAAACTAGGTGATCTGTCCAAGGGTACTCAGAAGAGCCAGCTCATACACTCAATCCTAAGCCAGGCTTCCTTCTACCTGGCAGAGTCACTTTTTTTAATACCGGAACAGTCTAAACATTTAAAAAAGAAAACAAAGAGGCTTTACAACAAATATTGAAATTGTTATTGGAAAATAGTGAAAACCTGTGGCCTGAAGGAGTAAATGTCCTTTTTAAATTATATTAAATATTAAGCAATATTAAGTAATTGAATATTAAATAACTCTTTAAAAAAAACCATCACCATATAAATTTATTTTGGTACATCAACTGTGTAACTAAGCCAAATGCACTGATTAATGTTCTTGTTGAAGAAGAGTAGTATTTTGTGTCTACAGTTGTGGTCCATGTGATATTAATATCTTACTTATGCATTTGTCTCTCTTTCGTGATGATCTAAATCACTCTAGTTCAGCAAGGCAGTGTAGTACAATGAAAAGAGCACTGAACGAGGAGTCAAAAGAGTCTTGACCACTTGTCTGAGCAGTTAATTAGCTGTGTGACTTGGACTTGAACAATAACTAAAAAACAAAGAAATGGGCTAGGCGATCTTTAAGTTCTTTTCAGCTCTAAACATCCTTCACTATCCTCATCACACTCATTGAAACTGAAAGTAAACACATGAAAATTCATGAGGTCTTAGATTTATGCAATTTAAAGCAGCAATTCATTCATACAATTACTGCCCCCAAAATTCTACATTTTAGAAGTTCTATCCACAGAAAGGGTCTTTATATAATCTCAAGGCCAATTTACTTTTGCAAAAGCAACTCATAGGAGTAAGACAGATCAGTCCTGAAATTTTTGCCTGGCCTTAAAAAACTGTCAGCATTCCTTCTAACTTCCTAGGTCATTCTTAGAAAAGTAAATGAAGATCTCTCTTTCCATCCTTTAAGAACTAAACTGACCTCTAAATAAGCAACCAAATTATTTCAGTATAAAAATAATTGAAAAAAAATTAAAATGGTATTCTAGCTATAACTTAAATAAAAATAAAAGCATGACTGTCAATGTTCTTTGGTTAATTTTATACACACAGGGAATTTCTACTGAAATATTAAATAGCCTTACATTTAATTCCTTTTTAATTTGCATTCATAAGCAATTGTAACATACACACGCATATATTAAACCCACATCTGAATAAATTAGTGAAATCTAGTATATCTGAAACTAGCCGACATCTTTCCAGGAATACTGGTGTACATCTACTTCTGGGTTTTTTAACTCACTATGTCCATTTCATTTATCACATATCTAAGAGAGGCATGAAAATAAGATGCACATCTGTTTTCAGCACTCCAACACAAGCTGTCAGGATTGCTGTCTACAGAATTCCTACATTGAGTGAAGAAGAGTAAATAAACCCATTGGGCCCCCTTCACATCCGAGATTCTATGACTCTATAATTATTTTTCAGTCTAAAATCTGAAAAGCTCATCTTTCTAATTGTGATAAATTACAAGAATAGACCCAATTTTTTCAACCTTTGCATGTAACTCTGAAGACCCACCTTACAAAGTATATAGTCCTGGAAGCCAAGTAAAGAAAGTAGATTAAGGAGGAGAGAACTATCTACCCTGTCAGAGGCTGCTAATTGATCAAGATGAGTACTGAGACTTGACTATTGGATTTAGCAACATAAGGTCATTGGTAACCTTAACAAAAGTAGTTTTGGTGGTGTCATCAGTAGGGCACCAATCTTCAAATTGACCTGATCCCATCATACTCTGCCAAATCTGTAGGAAAGTTGTTCTGTCTACATAAGAGGTCTGAAGGCAGCATGTTTCCTACAAGGATGGAAGCAGCACTAGGCTACCCACCACCATGCTTCACCCAACTGAACTAACAGTCACAGATGCTGACCTGCCTCTACTCTCATCAGGCAGCTGAGGGCATGATGTATCAGGATTATCTCTTTCATTTTTACCAATGTTTGGATAGAATGACTAATTAGTCATCTTGTTCTCATTTGTGCTAAATTAAGGAACCCCAATGGTGTCATTAC
The DNA here is from genome assembly GCF_003254725.2 of Canis lupus dingo. Lineage (NCBI taxonomy): Eukaryota > Metazoa > Chordata > Mammalia > Carnivora > Canidae > Canis > Canis lupus. Next base: position 42,159,987 of record NC_064243.1, on the reverse strand, counting down.
CCACTTTCTCTTTTCTTTAAATTCAGGGTGAGTCCCAACATATTCCACATCCCCTACTACTGTCATTGCTGCCACTACTGCTAAAGCAGAAATAGAGTGGTATTCATAGGTTAGCTATGAACTTGGTAGGCCTAATTCCCTTAGCTCTCCAGATCAACAGATTACTGAAGTCTTAGTAGGTGGTTTCTTACCTCTAGATTTGTTCTCTCTGGGGTATATGTATGTGTTTGTGTGCATTAACTTAGTTATATGCCACTCATATTTTTAGTCAATTATTTTACATGTTAAATGTCAATTGTTGCATGGAGTACTTACAGTAAAGAGGTATGCTGGGGGAAAGAAAGAACTCTGAGTTTAGAATCTAGAATTCTAAGTTCAACTTTTCTGCTAAGTAGTTCTGAGACTTTGATCAAGTCACTTGATCATTCTAGATCAGTTTTCTTACCTAGAAGAGGAAGGAGTTAGATAAGATCAGTGGTTTGTAAACTGTGTTCCCAAGAGCCTGAGTTTCTCAGGAACAACAAAATGAGTGAAGAGAGGCTATGCCAAATCAGCTTTCATCTGTCTTAGAGACTGAGAATCTGCTACTGCTGGTAGAAATATTTGATGGATTTAAATATTGCTTTGCAATATTAAAGATTCATTAATCTTTATGGCCCTATATATGATACAAGGACTGGATTCAGTGTATTTCTTTGTCTTCCAATAAAAAATGATCATATGCAGGAAACTCTGAATAAATTATCCATGATAGGAATTAATAAAATAATATTCTAATAGCATAAATATATAGGTTACTGCTTAAAACAGCCAGAATCTCTTTGGCCAAGAAATATTAGCTTCTCTTTAACATTTTTCTAAAATCAAACCCTAAACATGTACCCCTAACCATGCCTCCTGAAAAAGCTTAGATTCACATGCAGTTACAATTCTCACATGAATTACTGGACTATCCCAAGAAAGAACCTCACATTTACATTCTAAATTCGTCTATTTGGTTCTATCATCACTAATATTAACAATCAGTTGATTACTGCAGCACCTGAGTGGCTCAGTGGTTTAAGCGTCCTACTCTTGGTTTCCACTCAGGAAATCTCAGGGCAATCTCAGGGTCATAGGATGGAGCCCAGAACTAGGCTCTGTACTCCATACAGAGTCTGCTTGTCGCTCTCCTTCCTTCTCTGCCCCTCTCCAGGTTCCCATTGGCACACTCACACATGCACACACACTCTCTCTCTCAAATAAATAAATAAATAAATAAATAATAAATAAATAAATAAATACAGTCTTTAAAAAGGAAAATAATCAGTTGACTACTTTTGGTAAAAGACAGTCAATGTAGGATTAAAGGAAAACTAATTTTCTGGATTGGGAGTTATCTCTTCAGTACAATCAATTATAGTAGCCCATGATGATAAATATTAAACTTAGGCAATAACCAAATATTTTACTTTCCAATTCTTCATTGGGTTCTGAGTTATACTGGGCTCATAACATACATCTCCCTGTCCATATTATTGGTATCTTTTCACTTGAAAATTATAACATTAATTTATTTAATTTAGTTATTGTTTGGGAGTATTTCTCAAAATTAAATTGTAACATTGTTATCAAAATAAAAAATAGTATTTATTACTTTATTTCAAATTTCATTTTTTTTATTTGAGTATAGTTGACACACATTACATAGTTTCAGTTATACAGCATAGTGATTTATCAAGTTTACAGATTATGCTACGTGTACAAGTATACCTACCATCTGTCATTATATATCAATATAACATATCACTGACTATATTCCCTATACTGTGCCTTTTATTCCATAACTTATTCATTCCATATCCGAAAGCCTGTATCTCCTACTCCCCTTCAAATTTCTTCTTAATGCGTTATATGCAAACATAATCAGGATGGGCAGTGCATGTCTATCAATTAATTTCCTGCATCAGTTAATTTCTGTGTGTCAATTTCCTCATCTGAAGAGTGAAAACCTTACCACCTACACACAGCTGAGTTTATTCTGAGAAAAGAATTTTAACAAATTTGTGTAAATCTCTGACATCATAAAATGAAATACACAACCAATCTTGCTCCTCATTAAGCTATATCAAATATATGGCACCAAAAGAAAGAAAAGCAGATGTGTCTGAGCCAAGTTTTTATTCCCCACAGGGACTTAGATATTTATACCCAGTAGAAGTGATGAAATTACCATTCTTTTTCTTTCTTCCAAAAAGAAGAAAGAGAGAAAAGATGTAATAGCTAACACTTGTGTGGTACTTTAAATTTATAAAGTACTTTTATAAGTTATGAATTGCAATTTTTGTAACAAACTTGTGAAGTAGAAACTATTTTTATTTTACATCTGAGGATAATGAAGTTCATAAAAGCAACTATAACCGGATTGCTCAGAGGAGGAGCAGTATTTGGACCAGGAATTCCATCTCTGAAGTCTTCCCCCTTTCCACCAAACCAAACTAGAATAGTAGATTCTTTGATAACAATACACACTGTGGGGGCACCAGGGTGACTCAGTCAGTTAAACATCCAACTCTTGATTTCAGCTCAGGTCGTAATCTTGAGGTCCTGGCATCAAGCCCCATTTTGGGTTCCATGCTCAGCAGGGAGTCTGCTTGAAGATTTCTATTCCTCTCCTTCTGACCCTCCCCCCTCTAAAATAAATAAGAAATCTTAAAAATATATATACACCTTGAAAGTTAGATATCTGAGTAATATCCTGGGTTGAACTAACCCAGGAGCAGTTAGCTAAAGCTCTGAACTACCATTGGCCACTGGTCTTCATCTTCCAACTCACTCTCAACTTGTCTTCTGGACTTTTTTGCCACTTCATATACAAATGTCCTCTTTGTACCATAAACACAGTGATGGAAGGGACTGGGTCTTATTCTTGTTGCTCCATAATAGCTCATGTGTAAGAAAGTCTAAACAAATAATTATTTAAATAAATTAAGTCATCAATTCATGAAAAGAAAAGAAAATTTTGAACACTTACTTTGTGACTTGCTTAGTGCTAGCTCAGTAAACAGGACAGAGAGAGTCCTTGTCATCATGGAGTTTATGGACAGTTGTAGAATAGCTAACAATAATAATTATGGTAACTCAACAAGAGCCAGGTGCTATGAAAGGTAGAACACTGGGAATTAACATAGCATGAGGCAACAGGGAAGGCCTCCCAAAAGGAAACACATTGAATCTGCCTTCTAAGGTTGAAGAGGAGGGATACAGATGAGGAGGAAAATGCAGCTGAACCAGAGAGATGTGTACATGTATGAAGATGGGGAAACGCGTTCCCTAAAGCATATCTTAAATTCTGCATCTTACAGAACTACTGTGGCTCAGAACCAAATCTAATAATGATGTTGGGATTTTCAGGGTAATAAAGGCATCATTAACGGATTCAAATAATTTCTTCATGTAGGTAAATCATGTACTTTTTTGTATCTTTAGCATATTTCAGTAAATGTATTCAGCCTTGCTATAAAAACAGGGGGTGGGTAAATAATTATCTCTCTTTTATCAGAAACTAACCATTTTATGTCATATGTAGAGATTCAATATTCTAATTGCTGTCAAGCCTGGTTACGAAACTGTATTCTTATGAAACCAGGAGGAAATGTTATAAAGATTTATTTAGTCACAGCTGTCTTTACAAGTAATTTCAAATTTTATAGTTATATTTGTACTTCCAATTGTAAATTAAGTCTTTATTCAGTGGGATTTGGGGAGCTGTTATACAAGGTGTCATAAGGTTATGTGTGGTATTCCATGTTGTAGAAAATACAATAAATTACATTGCTTTAATGGCAAACACTTTATACATATCATTAAAATGAGATGTATGCACAGCTTATAATTTTACAACTTTAAAGCTTGGCATAAAATTTACACACATATATAAACTGCCAGAAAGACACGTTTTATTATATGCAGACAGACACTGAATAAACTGCTGAGAACTCTCTATGAGATACTGTTATATACTGAATTTTGTTCTCCCCAAAATGCACATTGAAGCCCTAACCCCCAGTACCTTAGATTGTGACTTTATTTGGACACAGGGTCTTTGAAGAGATAACAGAGATCAAATGAAGTCATACAGGTGGGGCTCTAATCCAACAGGACTTGTGTGCTTATAAGAAGGAAAAACACCAAGGGTGTGTAAATACAGGGGGAAAAAAAGGAGGACACAGTGAGATGGTGACCATCTGCAAGCCAAGGAGAAAACTTTCAAATGAGACCAAACCTGCTGGCACCCTCACCGTGGACTTCTTAGCCTCCAGAACTGTAAGAAAATACACTTCTATGGTTTAAGCCCCCCATCTATAGTACTTTGATACGGCAGATGTTATAGACTAAATTATTTCCCACCAAAATTCATATGTTGAAGTCACATAAGCTACAGTGTGACTGTATTTGAAGATCAGGCCTTCATGGAAGCAATTACAGGTTAACTGAAGTCATCATAAAGGTGAGATCCTAATCCAATAGGACCAGCACCTTTATAAGAAGAGAGACACACACCAGAGAATGCTTCCTCTATGTCTGTGCCCACAGAGAAAAGGACACAGTGAGAAGGCAGCTATCTATAAGCTTGAAAGAGAGCGCTTACCAGAAACTGGATTTTCCAACAACTTCATCTTGGACTTTAGCCTCCAGAAACTGTGAGAAAATTGATTTCTGTTGTTTAAGCCCCCCAGGCCATAGACTTTGTTATGGCAGGCCAAGGAGACTAATATAGCAGCAGACTAACACAGATAAGTACATTTTAGTCATAAATATGCCCATGTAAGAATATGCATGCACATGCAGACTGCCTAGATATAGTGAAATTATCTAGAGTTGTATTTGAAAACAGTGGGAGGACTCTTATTATATCTTTGCATATTAGAATTTTTCTTAGATTAAAAATGAGCATGTATAATTTATGTTAAATATACAGCCAGATTGTATTCGGATACAAATTAGGAAAAAACAGAGATTGTTTTTATGAAGTGGGGCCAATATATGGGTACTCTCAAAGGAAAAAATGTTTTGGACATATTCACAAGTTGATTATTTCAGCATTCAGACAGAACATTAAGAGACTCAGCTTAACCTACCTGTAGTCACCAAGGAAGCACATTAAATTTACACTCCACTGGTTCAAATTAAACTTTTTACATATAGCTGTTACATTACTGTCACTTATCAAGTTACCTTAACAAGCTTTTTGTAAGTTTAATTAAGCTTTGACTGATTCTCCAATGGTACAAAGAAAGATGAATTCCTTAAATATTTAATTCATTTAGGACTCCAAGTATGATTTTCTCAATGTGGCTGTTAATTTCTTGGAATTAATTACTTTGAATTAAAGCTGCTTTTTCAGACATCGGAGACACAGAGTCACAGCTCACACAATGCATAATAAATTCAATATTTCGTCTGTTTTGAGAGAATTTATCTCAAACTGTATCTAAAATCTCAACCTGGCAGTCTTATCTGTGACCATGGAACTCAGGAATCTTTGACTGTAAACTCCCTTCCAACCAGGTTCTTGGTTTTCCTTCCGATTCCCCTTTTCAGGCAAGTATTAATGCGGGAAAAGATTAGCTGCCCTTCACCTGCGCCATCAACATTCTTTTTCATGCTAATTCCCTTCTCCTTAACTCATGCCACGCCTCTTGTTCCTCAGAAAGCTCTTCCCCTATTACAGTCAGCAGGCAACAAAATCCCAGGTCCCTCCCTCCCCTCAGTATCCTCTGAAAACACTGAACACACCATGGCTTTAATTACACAGTTTCTATTTGTTCTCTTCCAGTAGTTTGAAGGCTACCCAAGACTGGCATCTGTGTTCCTCAAGACTAGATCTCCAAGAAGACAAGATCAGGCAACCACATCTATGGAGCAAAAAATGCCCCCAGAACCAGAAACTGGATTCCCATAAAAGAAAATGGAAAACTGGATACATGAGAAGACAGAAAACCACACACACATACACACTCATGCACGCATGCATGCACACACGCACATGGCCACAAAGACAGAAGCACACGGGCACAAAGCCTGAAAGCCTCATGATTTGTCAGCACTCAGCACCGACTCCACTGCTCCAAGCCCCATGCCAGATGCTGAGGTTATAGGAGCCACTAGTTGACTCAACTTCTAAAGGAGAAAGCTGCCTTTTGATTGACATTCGAACTCCCTGAAGGATGTGAAGACACTGGAAGACTATAAATTAGCTATTTAGCTCTCACATTTACAAGTCTCACATTAGGGAAAGCTTCTTCTCAGACACCGTTTTCTAGCACTAGCAACATAAACAGTCACTGAAAAATATTTCTAGATTAATTCACTGAGCAGTCTTCCTTTCCTTCCACTGCCACCTCCCACACACCTCTGATTCAAAATATAAGTATTTACATCTAAAATATAAAACACAAAATGGCATGTTAGAATATCCAGTTCCAGGAACTTCCTATTTAAAAAAAAAAGTGTTATAAAAATACTTTTGTTGCAAAGAAAAATAGGACTAGGAAACAATTAATTAGAAGGGAAAACATTGCACTGCCATGGTGGTTAGGACAGAAGTAGCCAGCACTGGGGGGCAGGCATGGACGCCCCTCCTGGGTGGGTGCTCTTGGGAGGCAGGTACCTACCGCCTTTCATCATGCCAACTTCATAGCACTTGCGCAGCCGACAGGCCTGACAGCTCTTCCTCCTGTTCTTATCAATTGTGCACTGGTTGGTAGCTGGACACATGTAGTCATTATGTCCTATTAAAAGCAAGAGGACAGAATTAATATTATTTCAGGAGATGTAGTCAGAATCTAGAGAGAAACTGCCTGGAGGATGTTTTCCTGTCATCTACTTGGCTTTACTGTGTTGCAGATACTCTGATAGGTCAGGTAAGATGTAGACTGGAAATATCTGTTGAATTCAGTAATAGGAGTCATTAGACATAAGGATTTAAGCAACTTTTGTGGGACAGCTAAGATAGAAAACAGGTGTGGGTTGAGCTATGCAGGAGAGGTGAGGAAAAGGCAGAGCTTAAGTGTGTAGACCTCTCTGAAGAGTTGAACTGAGAAGTAGAGAAGGGATGTAAGGTGAAGGTTTGAGAGTGATGTGAGGTCCCGGGAGATCTTTTCTGTGAGACAGAGTTGTATATCATGGATGTGAATGAGAAAGAGAATTTGAGCAACAGAGATGCAGTAAACATGAGGTTAAAGAAAGAACTCCCCCATGTTCTTTCCACCCCTCAGGCTGTGGCTTCCTAGTTTCATTTGCAGATTCTCTCCAACATCCACTCTAGAGCAGCACAGGACTCAGTGTCAAGCCCTTCTTCTTCTCTTTTTTTTTATTTTTATTTTTTTAAGATTTTATTTATTTATTCATGAGAGAGAGAGAGAGAGAGACAGAGCGAGACAAAGGCAGAAGGAGAAGCAGGCCCCATGCAGGGAGCCTGACGTGGGACTCGATCCTGGGCCTCCAGGATCAGGCCCTGGGCTGAAGGTGGCGCTAAACCACTGAGCCACCCGGGCTGCCCCAAGCCCTTCTTCTGATTCCAAAGTCTGCCACGAGAGAATCTATTCCATGGCTACAGCTCCCGTGGTCATAAATGCAGATGATTCGCAGATTTATACTCCCAGACCAACCCTCTTCTTTGAGTTCTGACTACATAGGGCCAATTGCCCATAAGAATTTTCTGCTCTAAGATTTAGAGGTCACCTCCATTTCTTTATCCCTCAAAAGAAGTCTGGTTTCTGATGTGAATATCAAACTCCACAAATTAATAAATATCGGCATGTTTAATGAAGAAATCCATTTATCTAAAATCCAAATGCTTAGGCCTGAATTTAGACTATGGAGATGATATATATTATTTTTAAATGTTTCCCATTCTCAAAAAAAAAAAAAAAAGTGAGGAAATATTGCCCCCTCTAATTCAGATCATCTGTGTCTCCATTTTCCCATTCACTAAGGGCAAGATGTAACATGTATTAAAGTGTTTTCACTATAGAACTCTTTGTTCCTTATTCAGCTTAAGGGTCAATCTCAATTAGAATAGGGTGGAGTGGGACCTTAACAAGAAATGTTGGTCTCATAAAACTTGCTTCTCCATCTTTAGACATACATTATAAAAATAACTACATAAACAGGCTTCAGATCAAATTAACACATACATTCTTCTTCCGACCATAATAGGAACCAGCAAACTAGCCAGCAAAATTGTAAACTGACAACTTCAGTAAAAGACCACACACCACCTCAAATATCCAGGAATAGTTTTTATGTTTAGAACTGCCCTTATTAACACAGACAAGCTGAGGAAATAATAGAATCAGAAACAAAATTTACCTAGGCAGATGTTAACTTTAAGCAAAAGTTGCCGTCTTCTGACACCTCAAAGAAATTTTCAGTGTTTGGTTTCCTATGATGTTTATGCTCTACATGCTGATTTATTTTAAATCTAAAAATGAGTTTATATTAAATCTCAGAAGAAAAGAGTCAATAATCATTCAAACTAAAAATTAACTCTGATACACTTTCCTCTCAAAAACCAGTTGTTCTGCAAGCAAGAAGATGGGAGAACTGAATTGGATCAGAGGCCAACTGGCAAAATGTTATGTTTGCACTGGCCATCCCTGTAGATGTGTATCTTTATAGAACCAAGTGAAATTCCTGAACTAACATGTTTAACAGATAAAACACACTGGATTTGTGCAATTGAATTCATCCCTTAACTAGAAAGAAAATAGATGCACAGCAGAATCATGTTTGTAATGCAAACTCTTGGTGATAAAGTGGATTTTCTGCTCCGACTACATTAAAATTTAGAATTAGTAAACTGGCAACAACAACAAAAAAAATGAATAGGTACATATTGATACATATGGTTAAAACAAAATCTTCTTAACTAAACACCATTAACTATTTATAAGTCTTCAACTTACATCAGAGAAGGAAAACAGCAGGTAGTTTTTTGTTCTCTGAGTATAACTTTGTAAAGGTGTGTTGTTATTTTTTTTTAAATACTCTCCATACTGGGTGGAGCTGAAACTCATGACCCTGAGACCAAGACCTGAGCTAAGATCAAGAGTCAGATACTTAACCAACTGAGCCACCCAGGCACCTCAGTAAAGGTGTGCTATTAAAGCAATTGAATCAATTCAAAATTAGTTTCTTTAACAAGAAACTTTATTTTAAGCTTTATTATTTGTTCTTGTGAAAACAATGCCTGTGAAAATCCTATCCTATTGAAGTAGAGTTAATTTTTTTAAAAAATCACACCAACTGTATGAATGAAATATACAGTGTTTTCACTGAAGACAGTGAGGAACTCCATGTACCCGTGACCAGATAGGCCCTAATGTGCCTTTTACATTAGGCCTGGATAAAGTGTGAAAGGCCAAAACCAAGATGTGAGGCTCAGGTGATGTTTTAGAGAAATAATCACTATTGTGTTGCCCACCAAAAATAAAAGTAAAGCTTTGGACTAATATGGGGTCTGAATAATTGGCAATAGAGAGAAGAGGAGATAAATGAAACCTAAGCAGAAAGCATGAAGAACAGGAACCACCAGGCCAACCCACAGCTCCTAGGCCAGCAGATGGGCTCATACACAGCTTTTCCCCACTTGTCTCTGGGATTCTTTCTCTCAACTTTTTGTTTTTCCTTTTCTTCTTATTTTTCCCTCTGTCAGTAGTAGCTGATTTTGCATTGTTACCATCACATAGAAAGATCACAATTGCTAGCTACAAAAATAAGCAATGACTCATGGTTAGAAATTAATAATATATTATTATAAAAATGAGTTTATATTTTATATAATAATATATAATAATATATATAATAATATATAATTATATTATATTAATATAATTAATATAGTCTTATATTAAGAAATATAAAACAGACCATATTAAAACAAGCAGGTGAGGACGTGGAGAAAAGGAAACCCTTGTGCTCGTGCACTATTTGGTAGGAATGCAAAGCAGTGTGGCCTCTGTGGAAAATAGTATGGCAGTTCCTCAAGAAATTTAAAATAGAACTACCCCTACAATCTAGTGATTCCACTACTGGGTATTTACCCAAAGAAAACAAAATCATTAACTCAAAGAGATATCTGTACTACCATGTTCATAGCAGCATTATTCATAATCGTCAAGGAACAGAAACAACTCAAGTGTCCATTGACAAATAAATTAAAAAAGAAAAGATGGTATTTATATAAATATATTGGAATATTCTTCAGCCTTAATAAAGAGGAAATCCTATCATTCGTGACAACATGGATAAAGCTGGAGGGCATTTTGTGAAGTGAAATAAGCCAGGCAGAGAAAGACAAATACTGCATGGCATCACTTTATATGGCGTCTTGAGACCAATAGGGTGTGAGGATCTGATGTATAACATGATAACAAGAATTGATAACACCTGTATTGTATCATTGAAATTTACTCAGAAAGTAGAATGTAAATGTTCTCACCATAAAAAAGTAAACATATGAGGCAATGGATATGTCAACTGACTCAGTGAAGGGAATCCTTTCACAAAGGATAGGTATATCAAATCACCACAATGAACACTTTAAATATCTTATAATTTTGTCAATTATGCTTCAATAAAGCTGAAAAAAAGAAAATAAGTAGTATTCTGAGAGAAATTTAACACTGGGTATCTTTCCTTTTGCCACACTTTTCCCTCACCACATTCTGGCAGTCACATCAGACCAAATCTCTTTGCTGAGCTTCACATCCATATACCTACTCACCCACAGTCCATTTAGATTTGACTTTTTCATAGCTTCGTCAAGATGAATGTGTCCCAAACATAACTGATGATCATCTTTCCTCATTAATCTCTTCCAACTTACCACTACCACAAAGCCTGAGACGTGGTGTTATTTCAAGACTCTCTACGCTCTTCCTCACTCAAACCTTCACACACATGTACACACTGATCCAATCAATTACTTTTAAATTCTTTTAAAAAGCAAAATCAATTTTTCCCAGGGCCCACCATCCCTACCATCACTCACACTGTCTCCAGCCCAGATTATCACAGCAGCATACTAAGCCACCCCCTGCCTCCAGCTTTCCCCCGCCAACCATTCCCCACTGTGCTGCCAGGTGATTCTTCTAAAATCATACACCACCATGCCTCTACCCTGCTTTCATATTCTGATGCTCCTCAAAGCTCTAAGGATAAAATCTAATTGCCTTAAAACAGCTTATAAAGCTGTTCCTGATCAGCTCCTACCTCCCTTCCTGGTCTTATCTTTTACACTAAGTTCTAACCATGTCCTCTGTTCTCTCTTTTCCCTTCTCCTTCTTACCTCCAGGACTGCATACACCATTCTTTCTTGGGGGGACACACTTCCCTTACACTTAGCCCAACTGACTCCCATTAATCTCTCAAGTGTATCAGTTGAGATATCAACTAAGCTGAGGTTCCTTTCTGCCCCTCCAATGATGCCTAGCTTTTGTCCTATCACAGTGCTTACTACATTGGACTTTAATTGCTTGTCACCATCCCCAGGTGACTATAGGCTTGATGAGGGATGCATTGTATCTGTCTCATTTATCATCATTTATTCTGTACCCAGCACACTCTCAGGCACACAGTGGAGCTTAACAAATATTTGTTATCTGAACAAAATGTAATTGCTAAAACTCTGTTGCCCCCACCCTTATCCCGTCTGGAGAACAGGTCTTTTGAGGGGTCAGGTTGGAGTTCTATAAAGGAAGTAATGACTGAGAAGATGATAACCCCAAACAAAACAATGGCTGCCATACCCAGGACCCCAAAACTGAGGTTCACAAGGGCAAAACTTGGTCCTAAGAAATTTGTTTGGAAATGAGAGTTCAAAAGATTTTTTAATGAAAATCATATATTAATATTCATTAGAAAATGAAGGATTGGGGCACCTATGTGGCACATTACATTGAGCGTCTGGCTCTTGGTTTCTGCTCAGATCATGATCTTAGGATCATGAGACCAAGCCGCATGTCAGGCTCCACACTCAGCTTGGAGTCTGCTAGAGATTCTCTCTTCCTTTTCCTCTGCCCCTCCAACTCATTCATTCTCTCTCTCTCTCTCTGTCTGTCTCAAATAAAGAAACAAATCTTATTTTAAAAAAAGAAAATGAAGGATTAAAAATGTTCAAGGTAATGCCAAAGAAAAAAAATACCAAAATATGCACCAAAATAATCATCTCTGAGTAGTAGAGCAGACAAGGCAAAAAGAAGAGGTAAAAAAAAAAGCTTAAATTAGCTTTGCCAAATTCTTAGGGCTAGAAAGGAGGAACAGGGGAGAAGGAGGTCAAAGATTCTGGTGGCTTGTGCCAGGATGTCTCAAAAATTATTCTTATCATTAATCAAAAAGAGGATCGGATTTGGGAGTAGCGTGGGAAGAAGAGGTATGGAAAATTTTGAAGCATACTGTATTTGAGATTTCAGTAGCACACCAACAAGCAACTACCAAACAATTATTATAAATGTAGTACCAAAGCTTGGGAGGCATGTTAAATGAAGTTGGAAATCCTATAATCCAGAAATTCCACTTCTGGGTATATGCCCAAAAGAACTGAAAGCACAGACCCAAACAGATATTTGTATATCCATGTTTATAGTACATTATTCACAATAGCCAACAGCTGGAAACAACCCAAATGTCCACTGGCAGATAAATGGGGGAAAAATATGGTATATACATTAAATGGAGTTTTATTCAGCCTTCAAAAGAAATAAAATTTGGATACATGCTACAACATAGATGAACCCTAAAGACATGCTAAGTGAAATAAGCCAGACCCAAAAGGACAAATATTGTATGTGTCCACCTGGATCAAGTACCTAGAGTAGTCAAATTCATAGAGACAGAAAACTGAATAGGAGTTATCAAGAGTTGTATGAAGGAGGAAATGGGGAATTTATTGTGCAACGAGTAGAGAGTTTTCATTTGGGATGATGAAAAAGTTCTGGAGATGGGCACTGGTGATAGTTGCATAACAATGTGAATGTAGTTAACATCACTGAATTAAAAAGTATTAAAATAGGAAATCTTATGTTATGTATACTTTACCACAACTGTTTTAAACAAAGCTGGGTGTATAGGAAGCATCTTCATGAGGTAAGGCAGGAAAAATAATTAAAGATGTGCATTTTAAGTTGGCCTGTTTAGATTTCCCTCTAAAAAAAAAAAAAAAAAAAATGTCCTTGGGCCCAAGGGCTGGCTAGCAGTATTGGCCATGTGGTCCCCATGGACCACACACCACGCCAGGTGACTTTAGCTGTTTTTCTCATCTAAACATCACAACTAATAAGTCAGGTCATTGTAACTCCCATATTATTGAAGCAGAAACTGAGACCCCAAGAGATTGACTAACTTGTTCAAAGTCACTCCACTACTAGAGATGGGTCCATAATCAAAGCCTTGGTCTGCCTCGTTCACAAGTCTTGTTACTCCAGGAATACCCACCACTGGGCTGGTGTCATAGAAAGAACTCAATACCTAGACCTAGCCAGATGTCTAAATACTATTATACTTTAAACTACAATCAAAATGTTTTTCCCTAATGTAATTACAATATTATAATATCAGGAGGGCATTTCAGAAGCAGCAATGAAATTAATTTCCAGAACCTGTGATTCCTAAGACTCCCAAAGGTAAAGATATGAGAGATTAATCATATGAAATATATTTAGCAGTAGATTATGGCATATTTTATCAAACTCTCCCTAGATGACATTCCAGCACATTCCAGCACAAAATAGAGAAAGAGAGAGTAGAAGGCAAGGTATTAGGGAAATAAATAAGAAATTTACTTTCTGAAAAAGAACAACTGCAGTATTATGTTTGGAAATAAATTTTGACTCAGATATTAAAGTGAATATTCTCTGATTTATAGCCAGTGCATTGAGCCAAACAAAACGAAATAGAATTTGGCTGTCTCAGTGAACACATTCCTAAAAATCCAGTGAGGACATTCAATGTGCCATGATTTGAACTATTTCACAACTACATCTGTATGTAATGGCATACAAATAAAAACAGCATGCCTTAATAATGCATCCTGAATTATATTTTTACAGCTAGTCAATTCTGGTATATTTTAAGTGTAATAAAAATATTATTTACATCTGAGAATATTTTTAAAGTAAAAAATATTTAAAGGAATTCTAGGAAAGATAATTGTCCTAAACAGTTTCTTTTTCTACGTGAAAATGAAGAGGAAATCCTTTACTTGCCCTCGTCAGACCCCAGTCTGCTAAAAATTTTGGCCAGGGTAATGGACATGATCCCTCTCCTTGTCCAGCATTGCTTACCATCTGCAAAACCACAATTGTTTTAAGCACCTGGCACAGGATCAAACCAACAGCTGCAATAAAGGAAAACATAATGAAATCAGTGACCACCATCTCATTGTAATACACCAGAGACAATGAACCACTTTCAATAATGCCTCTTAAGACTCAACAAATAAGCCAGGGTTGTTCTACAGCCCAGAAAAGGACTTTCTGAAATTGCTCCTTCTGGGACAATAGATAAGCATCACATAAAAGAAAGCAATGTGACAACCAGTGCGATTAGTCCAATGCCAAGCAGCATTCAGCTCACCTCCAGATACCCCCTCTCCTTTGCTCTGTTCCACTGTTTCCAAAGAGTTCCCCAAGCTTTCTCTCAACTTAGAGTCATTTAAATTCCAAATACTGGCGTCAAAAGCAGTATAAACTATTTCAGTCCAAAGCTGAGGAAGCAAGTAAGAGACAAATGGGGTGGCTATCAGAGCAAGGGGGCACAACTCAGAAACCCTGAGCACCACTGTGCTTACTGGCCTGGCTTCCATGGACCACTTAGAAGCCACTGTCTCACCCTCTCACTCCCTGACGAAGCACTGTGGTGCTTTGAGACAGAAGGGAAAGAAGGTGTTTACTCAGATCTAGCATGGTATGGAATATGAAGGTCCTTTAAGCTTCTGGCCACCTAATTGGTAAATAAGGGGTCTCATCCTTCTTCAGGAGCCCTCCAAGATGAAATTCCTAGGGAAGTTCCTCCCAGACATGCTGATAAAAGTCATGAAAGAAGAGGCAAGAGCTTCTGTTTCAATGGTCAAGACTCCCCCAGCACATTTGAACACAAGTTTAGTTACTCTTTTTATCTTTAAGTCTATTTCAAAAATGAGGAAATAAGCCAAAAGATAGTCAGTCAGACTTAGAAATGACTACCATTCTACATTCTTGGCTTGAGTAACAATTTCTCTCAACAGATAGAAATAAATGGGTTCATTCAATATTGCCAATGAACCTTTCATGGTAAATTTAACCCAAAATAGCACAGATAATCTCACATGTTTTCTAGTCCTCATGGTTGGGGACAGTTTCTCTGACACATAGCCCTGTGGCCTAGTGAAGAGCTAGATGAATGTTAGATGCTCAGTAAACAAATGTGCAGGAATGTATGAAATCTATACTTCCTGGGCATCCAGACAGAGCAGGTCTATGTGGCCAGACTGCCTTATGAGGAGAATTCTCAGAAGAGCCACTCCACAATGCTCAGAAAGGAGTTTTCTCATTTCTCCAGGGTGTTCAGACTTTTCAGTCTATATGCCTGTCCACAGCTCATTCCAACTAATGAAAACAAGAGAGCTTGGAAAAATCTAAAATCTCCTCCCTATCCCACCCCACCCCACAAACCTAGGAAAAAAACTTCCAGAAAGAAAATGGCCTGAGTGCCCCACACAAGCTAAATTGTTGGATTCTTGGCCTCATGCTCTCATCTATGAAAGGAAAGGGAAGAAGAGCCCATTCTGGTTCTAAACTTTGATTATTCTCTTTTCTCCCTTCCTGACGGACATACTTACTTTTCATTTGTTTTCTTAGGGTTCTGGATTGATTTTTTTTTTTTTCCTGCTGAAGAACTGATTTCCATCTATGGTTGCTGCACTAAATGGAAGGAATATGGGTGTATCTGGGGAACATCACCGTGCTCAGAGCACTGGCTCATGTTTGAGTCCAAGGCTTCATGGGATCCCAGGTGAACCAGGCCTCTTATACCTCCCTTAGTGGCTACTATGAGGCCCAGAGATAATATATGTAAACATTTGGTCAAACATAAAACTTTGTGCCAACAGAATGTATCACTATGGACTAAAATATAGCCATTTTAAAAAATGAGACCAAAAAATGAGTACATCTATTTACTGATACGGAAAAATCTTCAATATATATTATTCAGTGAGGAAAGCTATTCACAGAATAATGTGTAGAGTATAATGCCACTTATATAACCAAAATATATATATGCGTGTAAGTGTATGTGTATGTGTGTATATATGTGTATGTGCAATTTTTGGATGAAACTATTCATAGAGTTTACCGATCAAGAAAGGAAGTATGGATTTTGGTAGAGACCAGAGGAAGGTCTTGTATCATCTTAAAGTGTTTAACATGTAGCATGTGTATTCATAGTTTTTTAAATAATAATCAAAATAACAATTTTAAAAAGTGTTTTAAAAATTTCCAACCAAAACCAACCTGGCATTAACAATCTTCATTCCTTTTCTAGTTCTGCTACCACCCATTCAATGGTTATTTCTCTCTACTTTACAACCCACGGACTGAGTAATAAACTTAACCACCAGAACCTTGTTAAGCAAAGGAAAATTTACCACATTTATTTTATAAAGAATAGGAAAAGGGCTAGCATGAGCTGTGTTTTTTGATCTGCAGAAACTCCAGGAAAGAACAAGTAGCAGACACCCAAACCACCCAAACCACAGGCAGAGGCTCCAGTCTGTTTCTGCTCCTGTCACAAAGCCATCCTGAGTATCTGTGACCCTCCCCCTACCCTTGCTGGGTCTGGCATCCCTTCTGCTGACCCAAACCTTTATTCCTGAGGGACAGGAGTTCTCCTCTCCATAGAGAGGGTGAAGTCATCAGTCACCTTTAACCTTTGCCAAGTAGGATATAAGGAGGCACACAGGGTGCCCCAGGTTCTGCCCAATGCATGCTAACAGCCCCATTCCCTTTGGCAAGCAGGACCAATCCTAGCCACTCTGTTCCTCTCTCTTCTTGCCTTTAAACCTAGTGGGATGAGGAGCCAGCTACAGTGGCAGCCCCCATTCCCAGTGACCCTATTAGAAGCATTCCTCCATTGAGGGAGTCAATAAAACACAACAGTTAAGAGAACACAGTGGGGGGGGGGAAAAAGAGAGAACACAATGGGTTCTGAATTCCAACTAGTTGGGTTGAATACTGGTTTTATTTCTTAAATGCCTCAGCTTCCTCACCTACAAAATGGGAGCAATTGTAGAGCTAACTTCCTAGGATTTTGTGGAAGATTAAATAAGATGATCCATAGAAAAGCCATAACTAATTCTCTTCACATCATGTAACTTGCGAGGCTACAGTTATGCAGTCAAGTGCAAATCATCCAAAACAGTTCGTCATATCAAAAAAATTCACTCCAGTCAGCATAAGGCTAACT